>NW_027273859.1:7437500-8685000 GCF_046630095.1 Trachinotus anak | reverse complement strand
CTTTCCGAAGAGACTGGAAAAAAACAGACACGTAAGCTCAACAAAAAAAACAAAAACTACCAGCATGTAGTAAAACACATTTTGGAATGGTTCCTAAAAACGACATCGAAGAGATATATGAAATTGTATAAAAGTGGACAAAAAAGTGTTTCTCTCAATTTTCTGACAACTAAATTTACATCTTAACATATTTTCCCCCGAAAATAGCAAACAAAAAACATACAAACCCCCTCAAATCTAATCTTCCAGCTGGGGAACGCAACTGTCAGTATGTGTCAGTCTACAGGAGGAACCAACACCTGGAGCAGAACGAGACGGTGGCCTGCCCCAACAGGATTCAGTTATCCTGCATCCAATCCACCCCCACTGAGATTAGTCCTATGCCCTGGGTGAACCCGGCGACCTGCGACCATCTCTCAACCGACAGACCAACTGACACCCCCACAACACACACACCCACACACCCACCCACCCACACACACACACCCACGCCCAGCCAAAGTTCCACATTGCAAAGTGTCTCAGCCAAACAACAACAATCTTATAGGAGATCAAACATGCTGAATGGAAGCCAACAGAAGATGCAGAATATGCTGAGATCCAGTGGGAATTTACTTTCTTCTCTTCGTATTAACAGCCATTTATGTTGGTGAGCTCCATCAATGCTGGTGGAGCAATAGGACGGGGTACATTTTTTTCTGATGAAGTCACCACATCTGCGGTTATGAACACTGTGTGTTTCAATGTCTACGCTCTCTCTCTCTCTCTCTCTCTCTCCCCCACACACGGACAGATCCACGCTTGCCTTCGCGCCACCAAACATATTCAGAGCAGTACGTAGACGCTCAGGCAGACACATAACGCACAACCTAAAGGGGGTGAGGGTGTGCAGCATGACCCCCTCGCTGACTGCTGGCCATTTCCCTCCAAAGTCCACCTCAACTCCCATGAGGTCTCAGGCAGCAGCTGAGTGTTCAGTGATGTCTGCAATTATCCCGTGTCTAGACAATGTCTAGTGAAAGACAAGGAGATGCACATTCTGCACAGGCTCTGCTCTATAGAAGAAAAGGCCCAGAATAGACCACAATGTCTTTCGGTTGGTGACGTGGTGCTTCATGAAAAGGTTAGAGTCAGACCAGGAACTCAGCCAACAAGCACCGACGTAAACAAAAAAGCAGTATACATTTGAAATGTTCTCTAGCTTTTCAAAAGAAAACCGGTGTTATCCTCACAGGAAACATGCAGTAGAGTATTTTTTGGGGCTCGATTTTTATTTTGCTCATAACAGCCTGAAGCATCTTAGTTATAACAATTTATCTCTAGTTTGAGTCTATCGAATTCAAGTTTTGTGGATTCACACTTTAGGATATGTGTTATTAAATTCCCCTGTGCTGCATTTTATTTGTTTAAAGTATAGCATGAATGAAGCTTCTGTATTCTTCAGTCTGTGGTGCATTTGATGAGTGTCAGGAACTGGGTGAGACTAAGAAGAACATTATCTAAAGGACATATTGAAATACAGACCAAGCATGTTACATCTAAGGTTTTATTGTGTCATAATTCAGTTAGGCAGTTTTGGAATAATTGTCGTCACTTTCTAGACTGTAACGAAAAAAAAAGTGATATTAAAAATGTTATTTTGTCAGTTGGTTTCCAGCTGTTCGCTGCCTCCAAAGCTCATTCAGATTTTAGTTTTTAAACATCAAACTTTCTCGCAGATAAGCACATTATCAGGTTCTCATTTTGAGATAAGTTCTCCATAGTAAAGAAAATGAAAGTAAATAACCACAAAACAACCAAAACGACACTGAAGCTCGAAGCAAAGGCTGAAAGATACAATGGGTTGCGGTGAAAGAAAAGCCTATGAGAGAATGAGCAGGTGTGGTGGGAAAGACCCATGGGCTTCAGGGAGAGAATAGATCAATAACTAATTTCAGTACCAAGCTTCACTTGCACAGTTTTCCAATAAATGCTGGATGGAGAGCACTGGCTTAGCCCTCCCCCCACTATCTCTATTCTATCACCTTCTACAAGCAGGGATTGGACTCTGTGGAAGGAGGCTATTTTTTTTCCCAGCATTGTGATTGTTGGTTGGGTGGATTATGCTCCTACTGCTAGTGTATTGTATAAATGTAATCCAACATTGCCACTTCCATGTGTCCTCCATGAGTGCTCTCACAACCATTCCACATACGCCGTCTCTGTATCTTTAATGTTTTTTTTTTTTTTGTTTTTTTTTCTCCACCGTTCTGCCTCCTGCAACCCCTCTCCCTCCCTCTCTCCCTCATTCGACCAAGGCCAGTGTTGAGGTTTTGTCAAGCCTATGCAGGGAGATTCAGACAGACAGGAGAGTGAAGCGTGTGTCATGCAGGGCTGCTGCTGCTGCTGCTGAGGCTCTTCTCCTCAGAGGCTGTGACCTAGATAACCAAGAGGAGCTGGAGCGCCTGCAAGCCTTGGAGCCACTCCAGCTTCAGCAATGTCAGGAAGGGGTTAGTTGTGTAACACAATGTCCTATTTAGTTTGCTCGTCACACACATGGACGCAAACACATATGTACCCTATGGTGTTCCTGTACCATCATAGTATGCTTCTTTTAGGGACTGTTTGTTTTATTACCAAAGATGGGACGGAACGAAAAATAGCAGGAAAAGGAGCCTAAATTCATCTGAATTTAAACATAAGCATTAAAAACGCTTTATATAATTTTCCACGCCAGCAGCTGCTGCAGCTACAGCTACATTGTGTCACAGTAAAACCATGTCCAAACATCTACAGGCACACTCTTCCTGCAGTGTTGTAGCATTTTGTTCCTGCTTCTTCATTCCAGCATTCACTCAACTGATGTTTATGATGTGTATGCACACAACCATGAGACAAATATATAGCAGCGACAATATCCCATATAACAGGTGAGTGGAAGAGTCATATTCAGCGCTGCACTGCCACTACCTGGTCAGTTAAAAACAGTAATGTGTTGACAAACAAAAACAATGTCAGCATGCATTTACTGGATATATGGATCAGGACGCTGCTGGTGAAACACATGACTGTTTTATTGGTCCACCTTCATGACAAGAAGATACACAAATTCCACAATACTACACCATCGTGTTAAGGAGATAAAATATAGATGGACCTCACTGTGCTAGAACAACTTTAATAGGTTGCACAGAGAATAACTGAATCTTTGACCCTGGCATCTGAGCTACTTCTGATCCGCAGGAGCAACACTGCCATCTGGTGGCTTTTATTTTGTACTGCAACACTCCTCACACACTCAACTGTACCGCAGTTTAATCATCAGTGCCAACTTAGTTGCAACTCAAATGCTTATTTGTACATACATAAGGTTGTATGTTGAAGTAAACATACACACACTTGTCTGTAGGTTTGGCACAGACAACACACAATGAGAATTCAACAAAGGCCTCAATGGTTTGTTGGGTTTAGCTTCATTTAAGGACAAATGTCCAGACATTTTATTCAGATTACTTCAGGCCTGTTCAGTCTTTCATTTCAGATTTTATGTAGAAGAAAAACGAGGCAGTAGCACATCGTCAGCGTTGACTCTGTTGGGGCTTGAAGCAGTCCCAGCCAGGCTTTGGGGTATATGTGTGCTCAGGGAGCAGAAAGTCTTTCAGTCTGTCTGGTAATGGCAAGGCCTTGACTCTGTCTTCCAGTGGCCACGGCTGTAGGTGGCTCCTTATAAATGCCCTGCAAAGGCATCGCAAAGCAGGAGGGCTCGCTTCATGCTCTACTGCCCGGCTGTGCAGGTCAACCAGAGCCTGAGCATATGGGTGAGGGTCCTGACCAGGCACAGGGAGCTCTAGCCTGAGAGGCAGATGTAGTGTGGGGAGGTTTACCCTCGCTAAGTCAAGCAACACCTCAGCTTGCTCCAGGAGCTCAGAGGCGCGACTCTGATCAGAGCACTGCTCCAGGGCTGTTTGGAGCCGCTGGAAAAGGAGGCTGTACCCTGACCAACAGGAGCTGCCGTGATAGGAGCAAGCCAAGGAGGCTCCGCTCTGCATTAAGAGCACAGCCAGAGGAAAAAGATGGTCAAAGTGCCCCAGGCTCGTCTGTGTCAGGGAGGGCTCGCCATCCTCATTCAGACAGCAGCTGGGGTCTACACCGTGAGCCAGCAGCAGCTGGGTGGTTTTTAGGCAGAAGTTACCAATCGCAGCAGCGTCCTCCATGTTGGCCTCCAGGGCCTCCTTAACCAGAAACACCAGCGAGGACTCAACTGTTTCACCGTCCACAGTAGCAGCATTCACGTCAGCACCTGTAGTGAAGATATGTTAAGATAAGATAAGATCGCCTTTATTATTATTAGTCCCACAGTGGGGAAATTCACAGTGTTACAGCAGCAAAGTGGCAGTGCATAGAAAAAGAAAGCTGCAAAGAAACTGCAGTAAAAGATATTTCAAAATGATAAGTAATAAGAATATACAAATTATATATAGTGTACAAAAAAAAGAGAAAAAAGAAGGAAGCATCACTCAGAGAACAGATCTAAAACAGTTAGCCAAGGTCATGTGTACATTAGAGTACATGCGTCTCAGATAGTGACTCTTTTGAGTTATTGTTAAGGTCATTATGAAACAGAGCTACTGATAATTTACTGGTTACAGCTTTTCAAATGAGCCATTGCAGCTTATTCCAGCAATTTAGTATTGTACTTCCATAAAGTATGATGACATGCAAGACCATTTTTTTAAAAGAATGGTGAAAAATAGCTCTGAAAACAGTGAATCTTATATTTCCCATAATGCATCATGATAGCATTTTTAATTAGAGGTTCTAAATGCCCTTGGTAGATGCCCATGTCTTTCAACTCCACAACACCAGCTTGTCATGAAGGCTTTCTGTTATAAATTTGAAGTGTCCAAACCCCAATGACATCATTATGACATCATCAGGGTTATTTTCTTGACAAGGTTCCCCAGAGCCACATTATACAACTTGATAAGGACTCAACATGACAAGTGACAGATCTCCATGCTTTAAAATCAGGCAACTTAGTATCTTTTGCTGAGGTCTGTGTTGAATGTGGTTTATCCAAGTCTTTTTTTTCCCCCATTCTTTACAAACTGAGCTCTGATAAAAATAAAACAATTATGAGATCTGAGGGCAACTTTTTTGGGATTTACTTTCAACTTTATACTTGTTGTAGTCCGCAACATCCTGCATGCAACTCTTTTTGTAAAGAATCCCATTGGCTTGCATATAAAGATTCAGGTCTCCCAGTGGCTTTCTTGGGTCGGGGTACACTGGTTGTAGAAACCTACAAAAGACAGGCCTGTGGCACAAAGTCTACATGAAGGTCCCCTGTGATCATACTGTACATGAAACCTTATCCTGCCGTACTGTGAAAACGTACTGTATATAAGTGCTGTATGTGCATATTTTAGCCTGAAAAGCACTGACAGTTTCATTCGAACTGTTTCCCAGGTTTCTGAATGTAGTGGTTTAACCGTGATCCCGTTTCTGAACGACCAAAACTGGACCAGAAGGCCCAGTGAAAACGAGCGGCTTTCCCCAGTCAGTACCTCTCTCAAGAAGAAGCTGGATGTTCTCTGTGTTGTGCACAGTGAGTCCATCGCTGCTTGCCAAGGCATGGAGCAGAGGAGTTTTCCCTTTGGAGACAAGATCCAATAAATTGGTTTTCAGATTGAATGAATGTGTGACTGAGTGAATGTTTTGGAATCAAGCTGGACAATGTATATGTACCATGTTTATCCCTTGCATTGACATCAGCACCTAGGTCCAGCAGGGTGAGCAGGCAGGGCAGTCTCTCTGACTCCTCACTGGCAAGATCCAAGGGACTGCTCTCATGGATCTACCACATGACATACAGTGTACGGTATTTACACCAAATGAAAAAAAAAAACTCAGAGGGTTCAACAACAAGAGATGACAAAGATACTTGTTTTTTCTAGTTAGATGGTTGTCTCACCCTGTCCCTCTTTTCAATGTCGGCTCCGTGCCCGACCAGCAGCCTCACCATATTTGGCCTGTTCCTTAAAACTGCTATATGTAGTGGGTTGTAGTATGACACTGGGTCTGGAGAATGGAAAACACATGTAAAGAGAGAAGAAATTGAGTCTTGATCACTGGGTGGAAACAGAAATCAGACAGATGAAGATTTAGGATAAGTCTGGACAGAGCAACACAACCTTCTACAGACTCTGGGCTCTGGTGGTCACTACAACAGAACTCCAGATTGACTCCCTATATATATGTTACACTTTTGCTTCTGTAGTTTCTGTTCTTAAATGTGAAGACAAAAAATATCAAATTCTTGAAAAAGATTAAGTCACTTTTATATAGTAATATTTTGCCTGCTTTGTGGGAGCATTTGTCAGTGTTAACTTTCTGGAAAGAAGCATCCAAGAAATATGAAAGATGAATGAAGCCGCCTCTGCATGGATCCCCTAATTATGTCCCTGGGGTAGCACATTTCTATAACCACCAGAGGTCACCACAGCAGAGTCTGGCTGAGCCCTGGCAGGTTTCCACTGCAATTTGCACAAGGGAGACTTATCTCTCAAGTGTATTCGGATGACAACTTGCTCATTATACATATGCAGTTACTTGTGTAAAGCGGGGAAACGGCACGTCCACTTGTGTTTTGAAGTGGTATCTGTCATTAAATGTTCTGTGTGAATTTAGAGCAGAAATAATTGTGTGTGTTGCAGCCAGGGAGCCATCATCACACAAAAAAGTTGAAACAAGATGGACACTAGAAAACTAATTACCTTCCTCACTCTTCACACAGCAAAAATACATTTCCATTTGAAAATAACTTGTTACAGTTACTAAACCTTAATGACACAGAGTTAATGCACAATTTGAGCTTCTTATTACCTTTTCATTTTCTTTTACTTTGAAATCTGTGTGGTATTATATTCTAGGTTGATACCACTTGATTTTTTTTTAATCAAACTGCAAAGAGACACATTCGTTCACATGCAGGTATCATCAACATAACATACCAGTGTCTGAGATGCCAGCATCTGTCTGAAACATCCACCTGTGTTTACAATTTCTACATATGTGGTCACCCCAAATGTGTGATTGGCCTTGAACTGGTAAATTCAATGTGTATTACTGGAAGTGATAGACCTACTGCTCCTGAACCTGGTGCTGGATACCAGTAGAAAACAGTAAATCATGTTTTTAGTGATTGCACTGCACATCATTTGAGGACAGAGTTATTTAAAACCATCAATAGAAATAATTAATCTTATCTCCAAAATCATTACTCACCTTCAAAGTTTAGATAAGCTCCATAGCGTAGAAGGATTTCAGCTGCGTACACCAGCCCTCTCTCTGCCACTTTAAACAGAGCATAGCTGATGCCTTCTACAAACACTTCTGACTGGGACTCTCGCTCCAGAAGCTCCACTAGAGAACTACACAGACCGGACTCGTCCTCTGGGCCTCTGACTCTGCACACAAGAACAGAAAGAAGCACCGATGCATTCAAAGTGTGGATAAGACCACCAGTGTTTCAACCAGAGAACGTGCACTGCAGACTGCCACTGAAAACGAAGTTAGAAGTAGTTACTTTGCTCTTGCAAGTCTTAGATTTGATTCAACTTTTCTGTCATTGCACAGAGTACAAGTACTGTGACAACGAAAAGCATCTAACCAGAGGTGCAAAAAGCAGTAAAGTAGTAATAGTAGTAACATATATATATGTACAGTATGTATAGTGATATTTAAATAATACCAAGGAGTAGAATACAACTGACTGTTGGCAAACTTTTCATTTCTGAAGAAGCTTTATCACCTCTGTGAGGGAACAATCTGTTACTGCAGTGACTTAGTGGTAAAATATAAACAATAACTCAAACAATATTTATGGCTTCAGCTGTACCTGTCCTCCTGACGACCACCGTCTCCTTCTTCCAGTCCAACAACACACATCACAGCATCTACCAGCGGCTGATACTCGTAAATGATCCTTCGAAACCCATGGAGGAAAGGCATGGCTCCTCCGTTCCCCGCAGCACTTGTCAATCGGTCCCTGAAGTCCCAAGAAAACAAATGCACAAGTTGGGTACCGAGGTTGTGCCGGTGCCAGAGAGGGTGACAGTGTTATCAGGGGCTCCAGTTATCTCTGGAGTTCAGCTGACAAATGAAAAAAACGGGGGACATGTTAAGCTGACTTGCTAAGGTAAACGCTTTGTGGCGCTTTACAGAATAACACATGGTCCCTATAGATGTAACTATATCATCTCTGCCCACACCACGACTTTACTCCCCACGTTAGTAAACGTGACATTTAGCTGCTTGACTTACAACTGTGGCCATGCCCTAAGAAAGAAGTTATATTGTCAGTTAGCAGGTAGATGTTAAACGTCGCAGTTGACGCTAGCGCTGTTAGCTAAATTTACTCTTACTGCGACCTTTTATTTGCTAAATTCTGAATTGAATTATTGGTGTCTGAGAGAAAATATTTCAAAGAGGAAAGTTAGTATTAACTCACACTGATACTCACGCTAGTCGGTTTCCTACAAGATAGGAAATTGCCACCACGCCCACATCGGTCCGACAGTGTTTTAATTCCCCTTTAAAGCACAGCGGTACCGAGGGTTCCGCTCTTCATAATATGAAAATACGATAATATTTATCCAGTTCGCCGTCTTGTGAGTAGTTTGTGAAGATGACAAATATCCTGTAAATGTCATGAAATGATGGTGCTAAATGATGGTGGAAGAAGTAGACTGCTAACAGGGTTTTCTCAAGTAAAAGTACCAATACAGCAATCTAAAAATATTCCAAGTCTTGTTTTCAAAATCCTTCTTAAGTAAAAGTACAGAATTATCAGAAAAATGTACTTAGAGTATCAGAAGGAAAAATGCTTTAAGATTAGGGGCCCTCATTGCTGTTCATTATTATACTACATATATTATATATTATATATTATATTACTATACTATATTATATTATTATATTGTTATTACATGAATAGACCATTAATACTTGCATTAATATTTAAGTAGTATTTCACTGTTGTGTCTGGTCAATGTGGTGCTAGTTTAATCTACTTTGAATATATATGAGTTGTGTGGACTAATATTTGCTGTTCTTTCGTTTTCCTTTTCATCAGAATCAACCAGCTAAACAATAAATGAGATGAACTGGATCCTCTGTGTTTGTGACCTTGTTTTAAACCAACAACTCATTGCGTTGATCTACCATAATCCGGAACCAGTCCCTTCACACACCCAGCAATACTTTACAGTGTATACTTAAAATATGTTTAAGTATAAATCTTAGGGGGTGTAAAATAATTAACTGGAGAGGAAATAATAATTAAAAAAAAATTTTTAAAAACCCCACAATAATAAAAATGTAAAAAACTGTTTTCAATTTTAGGATTTTTCTTTTATCTGGGTCATTTAAACTATTATTGACATGAAACTACATCAGAAGTTTAAAGGGGAAACGTCTCTTTGGTGGAACTACTAACAGTTCATACACATCTGTGTTTTTGTGAGGGGTCAAAGCCAAATGGTTTGATAGCCAATGATTTAATATATTTAAAAAAAATGGTTTTAGATGGTTATCAGTATATGTCAAATCTTAATCTGAACAAGTAATAAAGTAACAAGTAACTACAGCTGTCAGATAAATAGTAAAAAGTACAACATCTAATGTGAAATGTAGTGGAGTAGAAGTATAAATGAGATCTTCACAATGTGACTTCCTGATTAAATATTAAGTATAAATAAATAAAATAAAAGCAAAGGAAAATACATGAGTAAAGTAGAAGTACCTCAGGCTACTTGAGAAGTGCAGTACTTGAGTAAATGTTCTTACTTTCCATCACCTCTGCTTACCTGTCATTCTTACATCTGGCTGATAGAACAAAGTACTGGACCTAAGCCATATTGTCAGCTACACCCTTAACTGTGGTGCTAAACCTTGATAATTATTAATTATTTACAAAGGCTTACTTAGGAAGGCACAGTCTTTTAAAAATGTTTCACTTAAACAGACATCCCAATAGTAAACTGTGAGTATTAAAAAAGTCAGTGATCAACTCTGAATTTTTTTTTTTTTGTATAGCACAATATGTTAAATGGCTATAGATGACAAATTTAACAGATCATAATTCATAACACTGTATCTCCCATGTTCTGTTATGTATCTAACAAACCATTTTTCATATTTCAGCGATCAAGTCATTGATTAACAAAAAAATAGATATTTTTATATGGTTTGATTCTCTTACTGAAAAAACAGTGTGACCAACAAAATATTATACCACCAACTCAAACAGCTGAAACACAGGTTTCCTTTGTCCATATGGCACATTAGTCTAAGACAGCAGCATTTTGATTTTCTTTTTTCTTTTTTTTTTTTTTGACATCTACTCCATTATGCTGACAGCATCTGGTTGCTAACAGTTGCCTTTGTCCTGTTTAGCAAACACACCCCTGCCGTGTCTGGATTTGGTGACAGATGGCTCGTTTTCAGAACCACTCAGGAGATCTCTCTCACAAAAGATGTCATTTTTAACACATCTGTGTCCAATTTTGAATGCAGCTTATGTTGATGACAGTGTGTTTTAACACAACATATGTTGTTGCTGACATACTGTGTCATGTTTCAGAAAGCAATGCAATAAATGTCATGCTGAAGAAGACACGTAAGTTAAACTGACACATCATTTTTTAAGAGTGAGAGACTACTGGTAAAGTAAATGAAACACTTTTTGATTGAATGGTGAATTGTATGACAACAAACAGGATGTGTTAAATATGGGCTGTTGGGATGGTGGGGTTTGAGTGTGACGATAAAGGCTGCCAAATAAAGAAGAGATTTCTAAACCTACCTATTAGATCTCTATTTTATATTGTCTCTATTTTCTGTGATTACACATTGACCTGTAGTAAGAGGGTCACCAATTCATGTAACATCATATAGAATAAGCTCTAGCTTCGGCCTACACCTTTTTGGCCAATATTGTTGTGTTTTTGTTTTTTGTGTGTTTTATATGTATATGGACCAAAAAAAAAATGACTGAATTGAAATTGAAAGACATTCAGTGACAAGAAAACCTGCAATATGCATTACAATAGCACTTTCTAGGAAACCCTTACTCTACCTACAATGTACTGGTAAGGTGTGAGATAACTTAAGAATAAGATGGGTTAAAATCAATAAATTAATAAATCAGATAGGATCATGTCATCATTTTTAACGCTTTAAGCGCAGCTGTGTGTGTTTTATACAGGTGGGGTACAGTATGCTGTCTGATTGCTGAGCAAATAATGGTTGATTCAAACTCTGTCTTTAGGTGGCAGCAATGCTGCACAGGAAAATTGACTACAGCCTGGAATCATGAGTGCTCGGTTTTACACATGCATGAAAATAAGCCTAACCCATCATGTAAATGCACACTTGGGCAGAGACACAAAGAGATAGCACTGAGAATCTATTTGACAAACTGAGAGCTGAGCCTCTCCTCTGGAGTGGAAAACAAGGTTTGATTAATTCCAATTTTGTCACTTTCAAGACAGTTATTATTTTCACATTCAAGTCACTCAATCAATAAAGCATTGTTCCCTGAACGGATGGCAGCTTGCTCCGAATCCCTTGACTGTGGCTGAAGTTGCTTTCGCTATTTTCCAACCACACTCAATTTACCCTCTGTTTTCAAGCCATGCGCTCATGAATAATCTACTTTACTTCTCCTTTTGCAAATCTGTCGGTGATAAGTTCCAAAGTCTTTGTGCACACACCTGTCATGGTTCCCTGGTGAAGCAGACAATCTCTTTTCTCACTGAAGTTAATTTGTACCTTTGCCACCATGTGGTTACAGGAGCATACTGTTTCTTGTCAGACAACAGCAGGTGGCACGATACACCCACCGTTTGGCGGGGGAAAAAAAGAAAAAGAAAAAAAAAAAGGTATTTCAGCTGCAGGGTTCCCTCCAAGGTCCCAGGCTCAGTGTTAATACAGGTTCTTGAGGAAGTTTGCAAAGCTCACTATGGCACAGTGGGCGTCAGTATCGTTCACAAAGCATTGTATTTCATTGCAGTGCCTGTGGTCATCAAAATGTTAAGATTTAAAGAACTGCTTTCACAAGAGTCACTCTTTAAAAAAAAAAAGTCTTCTCCCTGAGGAAATGCACAACTTAATATGACTGAAACTACTGATCTTAAGTTTTTGTTGTGCTTTACTCCAGTTATGCTTAAAATTCAGCCCCACTAACAAAAAAGAACCTCACAAAGCCACAGACATTTCACACAGATATAGTAATGTAACCCCTCTCAATACTGCAGTGACACAACTCACTGGGATTATAGGTATCAAAGAGTAATGGTAGTAGTTAAGAACAAAGCTTTATCAAAAACATCACTCTTTGTGCTGTTTGTCCTTTTCCTGCTGTCTATATTTGAGTTGGATTGGAAGATGGTGGCAAAGGGGGGAAAAAGAGGGAAGATAACTGCAGTTCTATCCCTATACCCCTTACGAGTAAATTGGCTCTTTATTAAATTTAGCCCCCATCTATCAATACAAAGAATTGTATCGGAATTACTTTGTTGGCCACAAATCGTTGGCAATAGATTGAGCCTCTCTTGAAACAAGGCCATCATTTATCTGATTCACATTTCCTCCTGAGGTGCAAGGAAGCAGGACACAATAAGACTTATATTGGCTCCCTGGGTGATAGATGTGACCCCCCCCCCCCCCCCCCCCCCCCCCCCCCAATCTCTGATTACGAGATTACCACGAGTAAAGTAAGAATCTATTAAATATTTAGACCTGTTGGTCCCCTTTGGATTCCCTCTATTTTTATCAAGCAGCACTGCCAGGGGAGCTGAAGCATGGGAGTCTCCCAACACCGAGGAGATTTATGCACTTACAAAGTATTCTGGAGTATGCAAAGCTGTGTAATTTCTCCCGGGAGGGGCGATGAATAAAGGAGAAGTTAATTACCATGGATACAAAGTACTTTTAAGATGTAATAAAACAGAACACACACAGAACTCCTCAGCTCCTGAAAAAGCTACACACTGAGGTGAAAAGTGATAGAATACCAACGGTGAAGGTGAAGGTGGAGGCAGTGAAGTGATAATAGAGTGGCAGTGCATTGTGGTTTGGCTTCCCTCAGTTCCATACTGAGAGTTAGAATTATCAGACCAGCAAGTCTGGGCCTAATATCCTTTTGTGCTGGCAGCATATTGCCGAGTGAAGATTGTGGATGGAAATAATCAGCCCTTTTAAAGGTCAGGGGAAGTTAAGCACACCCAAAGTAGACCATGACACATTCTAGCTGATAAGAAATAACTGTCTGTGTAAGGAAGAATGAAGAGAGTTCACCTTGTCCCATGTATGGTATCGAGACAGCTCAGCTGTCAGTCAAATATAATGGCACATATGCAGTCAACTCAAACACAACTACAGGACATTTTTGAGGCAGAGTAACATTATAAAGTATTTACAATGTGGTCAATAGACCGTGGAAGAACATTTGTCTTTTAAGACAAACTCCTGAGTACATTAAACAGAAGGTTGGAGCTGTTGTAACAAGAAACATAGTGATGGTTTACTAGATTAAACCTGCAATGAATTGATTTTTGGCCACTTTGGGGCAGAAACAGCAGAAAACACTGACATTTAATCAGGTTTGAAGTTACAAATATTTGCCTGTTTGCACAACAAGCAGATATGGAGCAACATTAGCATTCATGTGGAGTTATGTTTCTGGCCACCAGGAGAATGTGCACTTACTTTATTAGGAACACATGTGTACCTTCTCATTCATGCAGTTATCCAATCAGCCAATCATGTGGAAGCAGTCTTAGTGCATAAAAATCATGCAGATACAGGTCAGGAGCTTCAGTTAATGTTCACATCTAATGTCTGGGGACAAAATGAATGGCACATGGTCTGCATATGTGCCATCATGAATGGGGACAAAATGTGATGTCAGTGACTTTGACCGTGGCATGATTGTTGGTGCCAGAATGGCTGGTTATGAGCATTTCTGAAACTGCTGATATGTTGGGATTTTCATGCACAACAGTCTGTAGAGTTCACTCAGAATGGTGCCAACAAAAAGCAAAAAAAAAAAGAAAAAAGAATCCAGTGAGCAGCAGTTCTGCAGATAGAAATGCCCTCATGATTAGAGAAGTCAGAGGTCAATGGCCAGACTGATATGAGCTGTCAGAAGGGCAACAGTAACTCAGACAACCACTCTTTACAACCGTGGTACGCAGAAAAACATCCCTGGATGCACAACACGTCGTAACTTGAGTCCAATGAGCTACAGCAGCAGAAGACCTGTCAGCCAAGAGCTGAAATTTCAGGCTGCAGTTGCCACAGGCTCACCAAACCTGGACAGGTGAAGACTGGAAAAACATAGCCTGGTTTGATGAATCTGGATTTCTCCTGAAACATGCAGATGGTGGGGTCAGAATTTAATCTCAACACCATAAATCAATGGAGCCAATCTGCCCTGTGTCAACAGTCCAGGCTGGTGCTGGTGGTGGTGTGAGGAATGTTTTCCCTACAACAATAAATCACGGTTTGAATGCCATAGCCTGTCTTAGTGTTGTTGCTGACCATGTGCATCCCTTTATGGCCACAATGTACCATCTTCTAATGGCTACTTCCAGCACGATGATGCACCATGTCACAAAGCGAGAAGTTGTCTCAAACTGGTTCCATGAATGTGAACATCACCAGTCACCGAATGTGAATTCAGCAGAACCTTTGTGATGTGGTAGAAGAGAAGATTGGCAGCATGAATGTCATGCAATCATCTCAACATGAAGCTGAATTTCAAAAAACAGTTTCAAACATCTTGTGGAATTAATGCCACGCAGAACCGAGGCCATTTGAGAGCAAAGGGAGGCTCTACCTAGTATTTCTATAGTGTTCCTAATAAAGTCCTTAGTGAGTGTATGTCCAGTATTCACTCATTTATTTTTGCTTTTGGTCTAAATCCAGAGAAAAATATCTGTCTCTGTAGGTGTAAAACGTTTAGCTAGTCATTAACTCTGCTGGTGTGGAGTACAGTCTTTTTTTTCTGAGAACAGCTGTGTGCTGTGTTTAAAAATTGCGCTATGAGAGCAGTAAGACTGAACAGTAAAGTTGTGGGTTGGAAATCCAGAGCAATGAGCTGGATGGAGACACTAAAAGCCTCTGTAGAGTGACCCCTGTAAAACGGCAAATCCCACGCCTTGTTTTTTGTAGAAGGCTAGCAGTTTTCCAGTCTGTTATAGGCTGAGCTAACTGGCCGCTGTTTGTCACTTCATATTTAATAGACAGATATGAGAATTGTATCAATTTTTTAAATTGAATTATTCACCTGAAAGTGAATACATGTATAATCTCCCAATAATTGAACTATTCCTTTAACATAAAACTATTTATTATAGCAGCTTTGAAGAAACTAAAAGGCACTAACATTGCTTTCAGTAGACTAGGCAGCAAAATAAAGGACAAATCATTTGGGACTGGTGACTTGCAGCACTGTAGGCTATGGGAAGGTCACTCTTTGCCTTCCCTCTGGGCATCAGGCTTGAAAACAGAGTGACGGCCCCAGAGAGGCTGATAAGTAAATACAGTTTTAATGGGCTGTGAATGGCTGGTGGTAATCTGTGCAGACTGGGAGTGGGCAAGGCACAGAGGGTGACAGGGCATTCTGCAGCGGTTATTATTAATGCTATCATAGATCAGATAGGCCAGGGGAGGAGAATGAAAGGTGGTGATGAATTTGGGCCTCCTGTCTAGCAACTGACTGGAGGACAAGCTACTGAGGCTGGTTAAGGTCATAGATGAAGGATACCACCCAAAAGAGGACACAGGGGACAATTCATTATGTATAATATAAAGGAGAGGATGGTATACGCCACAGGGGACCCACTGAAGGTTATGGATGACAACGGGAAACTTCAAAAACACAGCCTGGTTTGTTTCTACTCACCCATTTGGGTGAGTAGAAACACACTAGGCTGTGAGATTCTTAATATGTGAATGTCTCACAAAAGTTATAGGATACTTATTATATAGGCTACCAGAGACTGATTTTAGTATCCTTGAGAGAAACGGTGTCCTTACAGGAAACTAAATTACCAGATATTCCAAAGTAAAAACGTGGCGATAGGTGTCTGACAGTGGAATTGCAGTGTGTTGTATCTGAATGTGTTTGGCATTTCACTCTTCGCTCTATTTTCAAGGCATGAAAGCTTCCAGATCTTTTTCAAGGCATCAAAGACTTGAGACCTTTCTCCGGACATCAAAGTCATAACACCTGTCCTAGAAGAGGTCTGCAGATCTTAACATTGTATCTGTCAAGACACCATTGCTTGTATTTTGGCTTGTGAGATTACTGTTCAAATATTGCATCACTCTACCTGTTTTTTTTTTTTTTCAAACTTCTAGATTTCTAAATCAAATGTATCTGATCATCTTCAGGAGAATGATGGATGGCGTGTGAGTTTTTCGGCAGCCAATGCCTTGGTAATTTAGCCCGGGAAATGGACTTACCATGTGCAGAACTGAGAGGAGTTCCTCTACTGTTTTTAATGACTCGCAGCTACAGACGATGTAACCTAAGCCTCTCTGGCTCTGTCTAGAGCTCCCTCTGATTTCCAGCAGCTCAATGGACCTCAGTGTAGCGTGGGCTTCAAGGGATTTGACTGAGTGTCAAGCTCTAGAATGAGCTACTTTTGGACGGCTACCAGCCTTTGTGTGAGTGATGTTCCAGCCCACCATTAAAGCCAGGGAAGTGAGTGCTCTACATCAACACTTTTGTCCTCCTCCCCCTCCCACCTCTAATGCTTTTTGCAGCTGTACCAGAATGAGTTTGTTTCCAGGATCAAATTGCACACATTTAGGAGAGAATAAAAGCTTGGCTCCTTTTAGTAGAAAACTGGAATTTGAAGTCGACCAGAGAGGATGCCTTAAAAATTAGGACAGATGCAGAAGCCATAATTACGATTTAGTGGTCGAAGAGATTTGTGTCTTGTACCTTTACAAACATCTTTACAACAACCAACTGAAGCAGCATCCATACACTCTATCTGTGTGAATGAAGGGTGTGTCCTGGGTGATTTTCTCTCCCTTTGCCAGGTAATTGATATATAAACTGGTGCATACGCCTGATACAGAGTCAGGTAAAGTATAGGTGGTGATACTGCTTTCCATATACATGTAACTAAATCATATAAAACTGGTGCTTTACATGCAACAGTGTGATGTTCTTGTAAAAGAGACCTTGCATTTATGTTGTGCACATACAATTTCAGTTGTATGGTTAGGAAAGTAGTTGGTGTCTGGTACTGTATGAGTTACTTTGATCAATAAAGATTGCATTCTTCTGTAATTTTTTTTAGCAATACATTAATTACGTCTCAAAACAGCACAACTCTCTTTCTCCCAATCAAAATACAAACCAAAGTAATGCAAGATCCTAAACTTAAACTGATCACAGCAGAGGCAGACAAGCGAAGCAGAAACAAAAATCCGCAGGAAAAGAATGATTACACTGTGGGTGACACATCTGATAGTTCTGTATTTAGTGTTCATGGGTCTTTCTTTATCTTTCTTTCACAACACCATCTGGACTGCACAAAAAAAGAAAAAAGAAAAAAAAAATCTGCAGTGTGGCTCATGGTTTAATCAATTACCAGATTACAGTAATGGACCATGTTTTGTCTCATTTTCTGTGTTTCAGTTTTTGATGAATTCATCAGCAGCTGCAATTATGTTTTTTTTAAGTCTCAACAGATGAATTCAAACCATGGAGAATATGAACTACTGAAATACCGTGCCATGCATCACCTCATGAAAAGGGTCTCTAGTCTTATATAGGGTAGTCCACAATGTCATATTAGAGGGCTGCTGTGCACACGTTAAGAAAAACTATGCATGCTGGGATATACCTTATGTCCCTGATTGCCCTGAGTAGTCTGACAATGCAACAAGGACACTGAGAGCCCACCGTTGAGCACTGCAGAGGTGGCTCAACACAGCGCAGTCACTGAATGCATCTCTCTCAGGATAACAAGGCAGACATAATCAGTAACACTGGTTTCGCTGACGCTCACTTTAATCACCGACTTCTAATGTGATCTCTGCAGTGTCCACGGAGTCAGCTGTCTGCCGCCTTCCGTCCTCCACCTCCACGCTTCCAGCGGCACAAAGCTTTTTTGGCTCCGCCCTGATGCCACACGGGGTCGCTAGTGCCCGCCAAGTGGTGCGTTCAAGCAATCATCTGATTCTGGACATGTCATTACAACTTTTTAAGTCGTTCTCTTTTTTGTTCACAGTGGGCGTCGATAGGAAACTGCATTTAGAAAAGCTGTGAAGATATGACTTTGGTTCACATGTGTACAAATCTGCGTGAGAATCTGTGTGAGCTACTTAGAGGGAGATGCCTCGGGGTTTAATGTGAATTCATTTGGTTAAAAAGTGTCTGATAAGGATAAAAAAAAAAAAAAAGTGTTCATGTTCATGTTCACTCTCACCACCATGAGCGGGGTGTGATGTGTTTCCAGAGCGCCACACGCCCCCCAATTTGTGCCAGTGCTTGTTTCTGTCACAGGCTTTCCTCCTCTCCGCTTCTCTCGACGCGCATTGGACGGGCTGAGGATGCGTAAGCTCCACTGAAACTGTCGCCTTCAGCCTGTCTACATAAACATAGACCGACAAAACGCTTGAAACCGGACTTTCGCTGAACATTTAAACCACCTGGTGTCGAAGTCTAATTAGAAGTGACAGCGGAACATTTGGCTCCGGGAGCAGAGCTCTGTGCGCTCTGCCGTGGCCGCTGAGCGCTGCTGAAGTTGCGCTCAGCCAGGACTCCACAAAACCTGAAGGTTGCCTAAGGTGTGGATGTATGCCGACCCGCGCTGCGTCTTGAAGTTCTCTAATTGTCGGCAATATATTTCACCGTACATGATGTCGGGCGGGAACCGCTTCCATTCGTGCCAAATGACTGGAGCATACGCGCTACACAGCAGGCAACTTACTCAGGATGGTGATGTGGAGGATACAGAGCACACAAGCTGAGCAACTGAGGGCAAGGGATTGAATACGTTTTCAGTTCGCTCGCTTTTGGATGAAACTGCTTTGGCACTCAATGAGCATGACTGTGGAAATGCACAGCAACACTGTGGTTTCATTGTGGTTTTACCTGCAACCATCTAAGCGTTTTCTCCTCCAAAGATGCATCAAAGAGTGATGCGAAGCTGCGCGCAAGTTCCTTCTTTGACATTATTGAATTTTCCCGACAAAAACAAGTTGATAAGACAACACTGAAAAGGTTTCCAAAAACTATTGCACGATCTTTTTGTTAGCATTTCCACAACTGGATGAGGCATGACATTTTTTACCACAAAAAATACGTTTTCATTTTTCTTACTAACGATGGCGAAAGTGGGATTTTTTTCTTTGAATTAAGCCATTTCGGCTTCCATACAATTTTTTGGAGGGATTCTTGTTTTCCTAACGTCTCAAAGAAACATGTTGCATATCATTGCGCTTCAGTCGGCGCTGTTACTTTTGGGAGGTAAGCACAATTTCAATCTCTTTACATGTTTTCTTGTCTACTCTTCACTAGTTATATGTGTTTTTTTCTTTTCTTTTCTTTCTTTCTTTCGTTTTATTTTTTATTTTTTCACAATGTTTAGACAGACAGACATAAGGCAGTTGAGTAGCAACTGGAGCCTACTTGAGAACCAGGGGAGGGAGGGCAATAACATCCTGTGCGTCACTGCTATGTGAAGGTGCCAGTCTGCCACAGTCTGAAGTGATGTGCCATACAGTATTATACTGCACACATCTCATTTACTTTCACTCCCTGACAATAATTAGAGTTCATATCTGTTCACTTATATATTTTGTGTTATGAAGAATCCACTGCACCTGTGCAACAAATCCCAGAGCAGCTCTGGCCTTAAATAACATTTATCTCATGAATATTTTAACATGACAGGGATTCTCCTGTGCAACAGCAGCTTTGGGGCTTTATTACTTTGTGGCTTGTCAGATTATTATATCAAAACTCATCTCAAAGCCCATAATTATTTTATGGGAGTAGTTACACAGGCCTGCAGTGGCGTGAGATCTCAAATCACAACATGACAGTAACAACATCACATCATGCTATAAAAAAATCTTTCTTGCTGTCCATCTGAGTTCTTGTTATATGGATGACAATGTAATATTCATAATATTCAGTTTCAGTGCACATGATATTGCATCAATCATTTAGTGGCACAAGGAGGAGAGCAGCATTAACTTTGGCTGCCCTGCAGCCAGAATATACAAATCTGAGGGCAGCTGGTGGTCTGGCTAATGAATCCCTTCTGTCTTGTGGGAAAAAGGTTTAACCCTGAAATGCTGTTTTTGAAAATGTATCCTGCCCTTTATTGTGAATATTGTCTCCAGATAATACCTTTTTATCTATAGCAGTTTTCTTTCTTATTAGAGGGATCCATTCATGTTATACCTTTAAGTAAATTAAAAAAAAACATTGTTGAGCTGTTCAGCTTCAAATTGTCAACTTATCATCAAGTGCAAAGAAAAACATATTTCTAATGCAGCACCTTGCTTGTTTGGTTTTTTTTTGCCTTGAGAGAAAGAATCATCATCCGCATGTATTCACAGAAAAGCCCACAGCCAATCAATTATCAGTTATTGGTCCTTATAAAAGAATCGCCTACACGAATCTATAGAGTGACTGGCAATGCTTTTCCAGAAGTTACCACTGAACACTCTTAGGCTGCATCTCACGAGTCGGCTGTGCACATACACCTTGAAGATGCCTCTTTGTCGGGGCTCAGAGGATATTTGACAGCGCCTCTCTCATGAGTGCTGACTCACTGGCTTGAAGTGTACGTTAATGATGTTTGCCATATGCCAAGGCCTTCTCGGTATAACCATTCACAGTATAATCCTAATTGAGCATTGTGTGTCATAAAGCTGCAGGACACAGCTTCTCACTGTGAATAGTGATGGAAATTGATAACACACTCCAGGAAATGAGAGGATCCGATCCGTGGTTGGAAAATGCCTCCACAGCATAATGAAGTCATAATTAGGGAGGGAAATCTTGTGGTCCTCTGGTGTGACTGTGGCTGTATCTTTTGTTTGAATAGCAGAAATATTTTCAAAGCAGAGAGTTACCAGAACTAATTGTCGAAAAAAAAAGTCTGCTGAAGAAAATGTCATTGTGATAAAATGGAGATAAGGACTTAAGGTCTTGTTCTCTGATTTCAGTCAACTGACCTTATTCCTTATATTTCAAAAAGTCTGTCCTCTGTATTAATCGAAGCCACTAGGTGTGTTCTAGTGAGACACCTCACTTGGATATTCCTGAGAGGAATATCCAATCTTCCCTCCCTTCATCTTATCCTTGAGCTTAACAAGATCCAAAAGGGGATCAAGCAAGGATAGCCTTCAGTCTACATCTTTAAGTACTAAGCACACAGCCCATGGTGCCTCTTGTCTCCGCCATGTGTCTGTCCTCATGCGTCTATCCCCTGTCAAGGGATGTGGCTTGTCCTGTAGGATTTTTTTTTTGGGGGGGGGGGGGGGGGGGCTCCAACATTTTATTAACCCAGCAGAAATTCTTACAGGCTCTTTCTCAGTGGAGAGTTTTGATCTGTAATTGTCTTCAGAATGATCCACTGCTGTGGTCCTGCGCCCCAGTGCTGTGGCACACATCCAGCTCCTCTTCTTCTGCCCCTGGCAGTCCTTTAAGCCTTGCAACTCATGTCCTTGAGCAAGCAAGGAGCGAGAAATAAGAGAGAGGGGTGACATACTGCACAGAAAACGCTGTCTTTTTTTTTTACTTTACTGGGAAAGAAAAATATGTCTCAAATCCAGGGAATAACACACAGTTCTATGCAGAAAAGAGTAGACAATATGAATGGACTGTTTGTGTTTGTCTTTGTGGTTTGCTACACAAACTGGTTGTAGTATGTGTTTGCTCGCATATCATCATATGAGTGACCAACGTTTAATTGAAATGAATCCATCAGCTGGACTGTTATGGTAGAAATAAAGACAATGACCACTAAACTAAGAGGCCTGACTTCCTCAACGCTCCTGGGATAGTTTTTTTATTGCGCTGGAAGATTTAAAATAAAGCCTTTAAAATAAAGCCTAATTGAGAGGCACTAATCCTAAATTCTGCTTTCAACCTTTGACATCATCAATTATGCTTGTATCAGGAGCATATGGCCGTTAAGATTTAAATGAGTCTCTGTCCAAAGTGAGCTTGCATTAAATAAAGACCTGTGATGTCATTTAGCTGGTGTAAATGAGTTATGGGGTTTATTTATGGATCAGAGAATGTGAAAAGAACAGAGGAAATCCCTGGCATGGTGGTATTTTTTATCAAGGTTATTTTACAGCTGTGCTTTGAGCACACTGCGGTGCACTTCTGAGATTTGTGACAAGAGGATACTGATAAAAAGAGGCAGATTTTTCCCCTGTCTCAAATCCAATTTGGCGTGGCCTGGGTGTTTTCCGTGGTTTCTCTTCATGGCAGGAGAGAGGAGAGGAAGAGGCACAGTGGCAGCTTGCCACATGCTAGGTTTGAACTTTTCTACTGTGTAATTACCCACCATCACGCTATATGTTTGTGTCTCGCACTGTGCACCTTTGTTTCTTTAATGACCGTTTTATGAAACTCACTGAGTAGGTGGACTCTCAACTAAATCCCTTGTACAGCTCCTTCATGCTAATTATACTTAAAGTGTGTGTGTGGGAGGCATACGCTGAAGCTTTCCAATCACTGAGTCAAAAGAGGTTTTTTTGCCCCCATAAATTTATATATCATCAGTATAATGTCCTATAATGTTTCCACAAAGCCCATCTGCCCTGTGTTAATAGGCTCTTTATAACTGCCGTGATCTCACAATCAATTTAATCAAATTTCATGATTAGAGAAGGTGAATGGAGGAAATCTGCGTAAAAGCTTTAAAGGGAGGGGCTGTGAATGTGTGCGTGTGTGTGGGGGGGTTAATTGTAATAATTGACAAACGTGCTGATGCAGTGTTTGTGTGTTCTTTCATCAGTGGATAGTCGTGTCTGAACAGAGGACCTCCTCCTCATAAATTTGTTGGGGAGTTCGCAGCCCAGACTGTCTGCGTCGGTTAGATGTGGTGCAGCAGAGAGAAAATACCCAAGATCTCCAGTTCACGTCAGACTGCACACTGTCTAGAACTCATGTAAAGAAATGAATTCATTGTTAATCATGTGCTCAGACCGCACGGAGAATTTCAATGTTATCAGATTTAGAGCACAATTTAACTAGAATGGCTCTCAGTGGAGTGAATACGTCCATCAAGGCCAAACATGTTCTTCCGCCTGATCTGGATAATTCACTAAATCTCTATAACATAAATACATCAATATTTTTTATTTTCATCAAGATCCATACATTACCTCCTGAGAAACTGATGAAACCAACAAAGCACGCCCTGTCTCACAAAGTTAAGGAAAGTGATAAGGAAAATTCCTGGATCCACCCTTTTAACTGGACCCACACTAAAATTGAATATGTTCTTTCCTAGCCCAACCTGTTTGGTGCAGATTGGTTCAGTACTGTTCGTGTAATCCTGCTGACAAATAAGCAGACATAGGGGAAAACACAGCTTCCCTGGCTGAGACAAAGATCTTGTGAGGAAGGACAAAGTTTAAGACTTTGAGACTGGCTGTGAGTCTACAGCCGTGCTAGAAGCTCGGTGAAGCTGTACTTAGGCCCAGCAGACCTTTGAGCCAAATGCTAATGTTATTGTGTTAACATGCTCACAATGACACAGCTAACAGATTATAAGCAGGCAATAAATGTTAACATGCTAACATTGACTAAATAGTACTAAATACAAGGGTATAGCTGATATATAATTATAATTAGTTTTTCAGACAGGTCAGGGCACTGCCAAAATTGTTAAAGTTCTGGGCACCAGAAATGTGTAAAGCAAAATAAATCCGAGTCTGTACAATAGATGTTGAGACTTTTCACTCAAAACCTCAGATGTCAACCCTCTTGTTGGATTTCAGTAAAAGTTGGGGATCATCAAATCCATAATCCTCTGGTGACTACGAATGTTTGTGCTAATCTATCTACTGGATGTTGAGCTATTTCACTGCATAAGTGAAAATCTTGATCCACTGATGGCGCTGAATGAAAAGGATCATAAAAGTCATTAGGATTCATCCTTTGGGGACCATGAACACGGCTACAAAATGTTACTGTAATCCATTCAATAGTTGTATAGGCACTTCACTCAAAACCAGAAATGTCAACCTCTTGGTGGCACTAGATGAAAACTCAGGGAATTGCCTGAATCACAGGATTCATCCCCACCCCCAGAGAACCCAGAGAAATAACATTTAGGTGAAACTATGGGCCTGTATTCACAATATTATGAATGAAATGTTCTCTATTTGGAATCAAGTCGTGGTGTTATTGACTTTAGCCTACTAATTACATTAGTTGTGCGCTATTAGATGGATCCCCCGCTCCAGTAGGGAGACCTGAGGTCCAGCAGTGATGCCATCCCCTGCCCACCTCCCCCTTCCCCTTCCTCCACAACCTCTGTGTGTGAGACCTTCTCAGCAGCAAGCAGACATGCCTGCACAAAATAGAGGGCGGCCACTCCCCACATGTTGACATAATATGATTGATTCGACATGCAAATGAGCGATAGAAAACTGGTTCGCGCAAATGAAAGCTAAGAAATATTCCGCTTTTTTTTTTTGTTCTGTTTTTTTTGTGAGCGCTTGTGCCACCCTCTCACAAGATGCCACCCTGGACGGGTGACCATATCGCCCATATCAGGATCTGCCACTACATTAGTTGTTGAGATTTTCCACTCAGTGGGATCATATAACTCATGAGGATTCACCCTCTGGGCATTATGAACGCCAAATCACTGCTGCTATCCCTGGAGCCCTACCGTTAGCATGGCTAAAATTCAGTCACTCAGAAGTCACTAAGAAGATCATACTAAAACTTTCTTAAGAAACATGTTCAGCAGAATGAAAAGAACGAAGAGAAATAAGATGTTCCCCTCATACTCGACAGCGCTCTGAAATTCAGTAAGCCACCGCAGCGGTTCAGGCTGACATGCCTACCTCTTCAAGTGACCACTTCCTGCAGTTACATAATGCAGGATCAAGTGCATTCTCATACCAAATGATGCAATATTTTTGTAACACTGTAAGAACTGACATGAAAACCCATCTCACTCAGGAAAGAGTAGAAACACAGGGAAGCAGTTCATTAGGAATAGTTTCAGCTCCACCTGTTTGTTTAGTTTGCTCTGTGGACTTTGATGCAGCTACACTGTAACTATACACAACAATTTCAGCTAAACTGAGCCCCTCTTGCAAGTTCTCCCACACATGCAGCCTAGACATCTTAACAGTGCTGAGATATGATGCTGTATTTCCTGCCCATAATGTCCCTTAAAAAAACCCTTAAGTATTTATAGCTTAATTCTGTAACCTATTTCTTTACTGCAGGTTTTGTGTTGCTTTTTATAACAGCTGAACATTTTTTATTCTGCATGAAGGAGGCGGAGGACAAGACAGTTTCACTGTTCACTGTAATATGAAAGCTATTGAATCATGTGATATTAAAAAAAAACAGCAGAATAAAAAGTGGATTATGTTTTTATTACCTCAGTGCATTAATAAAATGTCATTAGTCTGGGAACTTTCTCTGGAAACAAATACTGCTAAGACAGCATCCAACAGTATTAGATTTTATGTAGTACAGGCTGCATTAAGGCTCAAACGTTAATGTTACACTCAAGAACTTTATTTCCTTGTAACTATTGTGTCTTGCCTGGAAGCACAAACGTGCAAACAGAAGCAACATGAATACTTTAGCGAGACATTAAAAATTAAAAACAGTTAAATCACAATTTGTAAAAAACAAAATGATTTTTTTGCTGCCATTTATAGCATAGCTCCTTATATGCTGTTCCTTAGCCGGTGTCTTGCTTTCCTTCCTGTCAGTGGAGATGAATCCATAACTCCAATTGGTTATGCATTTTTGATTTGAGTAATCACAGGCAGGTGGCTGGACAAAAGGCTGTCACTACATCCGAGAGAGCTTAGCACTTGGTTGTGTGCAGAGCTGTCGCTGTCTATCAGAGGCATCAGAGCTTAATGCATTAGAGGCAATGATCTGACAGGTACATATTGTCAAGGCCCATTGACTTCTTTGTGGTGGGGCTGATTGATTGTCGAGATTATGTTAAAATGAGAGTTGTGCACCTCTTTCTCATTCAGAGTGGTGTGCTCACGCCGTAGAATGCTGAGCAGCAGCCTCAAAACTACCACTGAATTTTAATTTTTAAATATATTAGTTTTATCCCTGAAGCAGTCTATTCTGTTTCTGAGGAATCACTGTTATTTGCCGGAGCTGGAACAAGACGGAAGAGTTTGTTGTGCCCTCTCATCTGTGACGGCAAACCAATGAACAGCTGCATGAAGAATGAATTATGGTGGATGGAAAGGTGCTTCTGACACAGCACATTTTATAATTCGAAACAAAGAGCATTAGGCTAATGTAAAAGTCTTATGGATATAAAAAAACAAATCACTGACTGAAATCAGCATATTTATCGTCAGTGAAGCAGCTCAGGGCTTTACGTCAGCGTGACATTACAGATTAACATTCCCGCTCGTTCGTTTCTGTTCAAAATAATGACAGTGTTATTCTGTCTGAATCATCAGATAAAATTCACATTTCCGTGTCTCTTGTTTTCACTATTAGCTGTATCAACATACAGTTGCTGCATTAATATTTATTGATATATTAATTATAATATTACTTTACAGGAAAAAAGTATCAGCGAAAAACAAAATATGGTTTCTACAATATCAGCCACCATTAAGCAAATAACTTCAACCGATGTCAAGGTTTTACTATAAAGTAAACTTTCAAACATCAAAACCAATGCAGATAATTACTTAAAGAGTGTTAATGTCAAATATAATTTCATCCATAAACACAACACATTGTCCTCATCTCATACTGTCCTGTAGAAGATGTTACTGTGTTATATCGTGTAGTTTACATGGACCACTGCAATGCAGTAATCTAGTCTGCATATTAGCCCACACTGGCTTATTGCAGATCTATTGGTATTGGTGTTTACAGTATGTTGGACCATACATAATAAGTTTCAGTAGAGAAATGCCATAGATATGTTTGAGGTGGTTTACAGACAGTATCTCAGTTATCATAGTTTGTCCACTAAAGAGTATGTTTTTTTTTTTTTTCAGCAGTAAAATGTCCAGCTCAGGACATAGCATGATCACATTTCTCTAAATTTGCATTCATTGATTTTTTAGCCATATTTATTCAGCCTTACAACAGGTTGCTAACATTGACATATGATTACTTTTGAAAGTTGGCATTCAGCTCGAGTTGCAAATGTTAGTCCAATCTTTGCTCTCGTTTTAGCTGTTTTGGTCTCCACCGACCTCCTGAGGGAAATATCTGTTTAGCTGTTAGATACCCCTCTTTGTTCATTAGCCAGTTGTTAACTGTGTCTGCTGCTGTTTTGTGCTGGGAAGGTGGCAAACAGCTGGTTTATCAGTTTCTTCTGTGAATACAGCTTCCTGCTGCTGAGAGCGGTGAGAGTGAACCTGAACAGTTCATTGCAGACCCTGAAATAAAACACACAGGGGAACTGCAGAGTTGGTTGATTCATAAATATGAGTGACGACTTTCTCATTACACATAGTCATTTGATAAAATATTTATATAAAACAATATAGACTAGTGGAGTTTTGATAGCCAAATTTATCCAGCATGTCCACTTATAGTAAGTGTTAAATGCGTTGGTATTGGCCTCATTATGCAGTATCAGTGACGCTTTAATGTACATGTAGTGTATATCATGACAATATGTTCTATCAATATTTGTCTTAGAACAGAACAGCTTGGAACTGGTTACATACAGTAAAACCTCAAATTAGACCAACTGGGGTAAAGGGGGGTTAAAGTCACTTCCACATGTGTAATACTGATTAGAGGACGAGATGTTTCTTTGCTGCTTTGATTTTAAAGCTGACACTTAACAGAAATACCTCTACAGAATAATCATTTGTTCATTTACTACAGCTCAGTTAAATGTAAATAGCCTGAAGTACACTTTGACCATTGGCTAGATGGCACTTGGTGTAATTGGAATGCTAGTGTATGTGTGCGTCTCCAATCAGTCTTGACACAATCACCGGTTTCTAATCAGTGTGAAAGTAATGGCCACCTCAGAGTACAATCAGTGAACAAGTTAGTCTGGCAGGAGTAGCTCTGACTTAATGAACTCCCCTTGAGTGAACTCACAGAGCACAAAAGTCCTCTTACGCACATTAACTTTCAGGATCTAACAGGCATTGTCCTGATATTTATTTGCTCTGTTTTTCAACTACATGTGAAGCAAAGACGTGTTTTCATGCTGTCATCTTGCCCTTTCTGTCCAGCAGCCTGCAGTCCTCAGTTTTTGGCAGCCTGCAGCGTTCATGCTGCTTTGTTTCTCTCCTGCTCAGGGGGCAGTGATAGCTGATGACGAGGGAGGATTAGATTTGTCCAGTCACAACACAGACAGTGTGGCAATAGTGAGTCATTGGCCCTGTGGTGCTCAGTGGTGTCACCCAGGCCAGGAGGGGCAGCGCTGGCAGTTAGCACATCCTGCCACAGCTCGTTCCGAAGCACTATCTGTGCCTGCAGATCCTCCTCTTAACCCAGAGGCCCTTCATTTCACACAAATTGGAAAGAGCCACACCAAGCTGAGACAGAGTGACCCCAATGATAACGAAGGATTAGCCTAAAAAATATTACAGTTTAATTCAAATTGGGAATAAAACTGTATCAGGATGTTAATGCAACACTGAATGCTGCCTTCTCCACCTGCTCAGACTTAGAATTTGGATTAGTTATATATCATAATAATTTTTATTTGCCATGTCAGTGGAATGGCTCTATGGAGGGCAATGTCTTTTGTGAGGACTTTGGCCCAGAATATCTCATCAAAATTTGTACGTTCACTGTCCCCAGAGGAAGAATCCTAATGAGTTTGACTCCTCTGACTTTTTCATTATTCGGTAAAACACAGTATATCAACACTGACTAAAGGAACTGGTACAACCTTTGTACAAACAATCATGGTGACATGCAGAGGATGAACCCTCATGACTTATGTGACCCCTAGAGTGAAATATGTCGACAGCGATTGAATGGATTGCAATGACGTGTTAGAGAAATTCATGTTCCCCTCAGTATGATTGTTGCCATAACCTGTCATCACTTTTTCTTCATTCATCATGCCATAATTTTCATTTGTCCAACTGTTTGGTTTATGACCAAGTACCTGCACACTAATCACATTCTCATCAGCCTCAGCTCTACTTTGTGATTAGTGCTCATTAGCAAAACTAACATGCTAAATATATCTAATATCTATAGGCCTACTAAACATCTGCATGTCGACATTGACACTATGAAAAAATAAGCATGTCTAGCCCTGAAGTCTTGTTACTTAGCATTTTTCTATAAGAGGTTACAAAATGTCATAAAAATACACTGCAACACAAGACAAAATCACAGAATTATTAAAGACAACTCTGGGAACGAAGTGATAAAACAGCACGGACTTACTGACCCCTGTCCGTCAGTGCGCATGCTGGGTTGAAAGTTCAGAAATGTAAGCTAAAGGACGTTGAAAGTAATGAGCAAAACCTTAGAATAGACTTAGGATTGACAGGCAGCAGAGGGAGGCCAGTATGGTGGTTGTCTTTGCATGCATTAGAAGTCCAGCGGCACTTTTTCTACAGAGGTATAGTATAGATAGTAAAGAGTAGGATGGATTTGAATAATAATAAATGCACTTTGCCAGCACAGAAGGCGGTTTGTATCCTTCTACTACCATGTGACAAAAACAACATTAAGATTTGAATCTGTTTTTGGCTCAGAGTTTGATCTGACGCTGTGATACACCGAAGTTCTTTCCAGTATGTTACACTACTATCTCCCCTCCATCGCATCTTTTCAATTTACAAGGATCTCGGTGATATACAGAGTTTATTATTTGTGTTAAAACAGTAGACAGCAGCTCTCCTCTCATATTTCACTTCATCCCCTCCCATTGGCTGCGATCCACTGAGAGTGATGGAAGCCTTGATAGGATTCACTCTGAGGACATGCTAACTGTTCCCTTGAATAAGTCTGAGATAAGTGCAAACAAGCAGTTGGCAAGTGTTTCTTTGCCCTGCCGGGCTGCATTGGATTACAATTGCTCTTTTGCTTCATGCTGTTTTTTTGCATTTTCTGAGAACCTTGAAGATTTTTGTGTGAAGGCCCTGCCATTAGATGTTCTGGGACTGTGGCAACTGCTGAAATTCAGTGTGATGTAATCTGTGCTCCATCCTTAATTGCACATGCCATGTGTAGGTTTGCTAATTTAGCCTGTGAGAGTGAAGAAACTGTAATTTTTTTGCCTTTTGTTCAAAATCTGTCCAAATATAGGATTTTTCTGCCGGGGGGCATTTTTACAGCCTGCCTGTAACTAACACAAGTGTTTATTGCTTTGACAGAAGATGTGAATTTCACCACACAAACAGTACAACCCTGCATTCTTCAAGGAAGCATGACCGCCTCAACAATATCCATGTCAAAGGACTGGGAAAGCAAGCAGTGAGAAAAAGTACAGAAACGATGAGGATAAAGGACCCAAAAAACTACTTAGCATGTCTGCTGTTATACTTATCTGGTCTTTTCAGAGGTAGAAACCAGGGTGGTTCATCCAAAAAAATATTCAGGATCTGACCTGCATGTTGACAAGGCAACTTTTGTCCAAATGAGAAATATGTCTGGGAAATATATTGCAAGCTGACCAGCAGAGAGAGGTGGGTTAATCTCTGAGACAGCAGCCTCCTGTGAATGAAGACAGATGAGAAGTGAGGAATGACTCTCTGTTGCTGCAATATGGCACAGTAAACATGAACCCTCTGAGACACACACTAAGAAACTAAAAAACATAGGTTCAAATCTTCTCCCGCACAAAAGCATACAAAGCACATAAAACGTGATAACACAGGATCTAGAAGAATTCTATCAATTATTTGATAAGGGATCTGTACTTGCGTGCAATTTCGCAGAGAACTGAGAAGTGAACTTGTGATTTATTTTTGGTATATATCTCTTCATGTTGTAAGAAATAGAGCTATGTTGTTACAACTGGGCAGCGGTGATACAGGGAGTACCAGCAACCCACTGATGAAGTAGGGTTTAATCATATTAATGGCAGTGGCACGACTGAACCAGTGTAGCCAAGGTTTTACACACTGTGGTTAGAAATTGCCCTACATGTCTCCTTTAATCTGCTTAAATACAGATTCAAATCACGCTTTTACCTGAATAAAATAACACACAAATAAAAAACAAGACTATCCTAACCTGCACTGGGCCAGTAGGTTAATTTAATCTCAGTACTACTAATCTGACCCTTGGTTAAAGCCAAATTACCACACTTAAACCACCACTTTCAGTCAAATGTGATTGTATGATTAGTTTATAGGGAGCAAAATGGACTAACAACAGCATTTACTGATAATGGAAATGGATAAATGACAAGGTATTATCCAACCATTTATTTATGGCTATCAGTCATCTGAATAAAGTTTGTTTTTTCTTTCCCCTCATAGGTTGTAGACTCTGTAGCTCTGCCAACAAGTTACGAGAATCATCCAATGTATAAGGAGGTGGTGTGAACCCTAAATGCACTGAACGGAAATGCAGAATTCTTTGGTCTGGATAATGAAAACCAAAGTTCATACTGTTAACAGCCCTAAAAGGCTATTGCCTGTAACGAGAAAATGTTCTTGAAGGTCGGAGCAAGTGTTGTGGCTTCTTCTACTTCTCAAACACTAACAGCTCTTTCACTAATACTTTAGAGAAGATGTCCCTGTCTTCCCTTGTGTACAGTGGGGAGACAGATTTTTGGCAATGCTGTTAACATGATGATGTTTTTATAGCTCATCTTTCAGTATATCACATGATTTATGACAGGAAGCAGCTGTGTCAAAGTTATACAGTTAGTTATATTTTACACCTTCAAGCACTATGACCTCAGCTGTCTTATAGAAGCTGAGCAACTCTACAAGAGCAGTATAAAGTTGATAACAAATATGTGATAATACAGCGGTTCCCAACCTTTTCCAACTCAAAATCACAAAAATGTGGACAGCTCACAGCCGACCCTGTAACAACTCAGAGGCCAAATAATGCTTTCTCAGAGCACGTAAGAGCGAGTGTACATTCAGGACTGAACTGAAAGCGGGGGAAACATATAGTAACTCAGTTTTTCTTTTTTGTTTGACGGTAGTTCTGACGATCACTCATCAATTCACCATCTGTCTCTTGACTCTTTTCATTCTTCTTGTTGCTGACCAGCTATCCATTTTGATACTACAGTTTTTGGATGTGATCTTTTAGTGTGCAATTAGACTGAGATAGCAAACAAGTATATGATATGCCCTGGCCAGCAGCAACATAAAAGTTCCTATCATTGGTTTATCACATTCATAGGCCTTGATATGAGAAAAAAAAAACATAAAACAATGACGGGAGTTTTTGAACATTTTTAATGTTTTTAAAGATCCCACAAGTTGGGAACTGTTATTGTGACAATTTATAATATATACCCACCTGACTATTTACTGTTTTCCAGTGTAATGACAGATCTTGTGGAATATGTGTGGATACATCCCAGAAGATCATTATTGGATCATTATTAAAAAAACAAAACAAAAACACATCACATTAATTCATAGTTTATTGTTGGGGTTTTAGTTCAATGTTTCTCAAGGGAGACCACTAATACCTGCAAGGTGTAGCACCACAGCTAGCAAGCTAATTTTCTAGCATATTTACTGTTGGCTATGCTAACTTTACAGTGTTAGAGTGTTTTGGATCACACTGCCTGATGGTTTGACAAGGGTGATTTATGTGAATTTTATATCAATGCTAATTTACATCATTTATATGAATGAATAGATTTTAATATGACACAGATTGTTAACAGAAATAACTAACTCCATCAACAACTTGGAAATTAAAACAAACATACAAAAACTAAAGTTTTGTCAAACAAGATACACCAGACCCAAGAGAAAAAGTTCAAATTCAGAATAAATAATCTGGATCTTTCCCAAAATTGAATGGGTTCTTCCCTGGGCCTGCCCCATCCCTCCAACAAGTACGGTGCAAATTGGCTCAATATTTTTTGTGTAATCCTGCTGACAAACAAACAAACCTACAAAGAAACAGACACGGGTGAAAACATAACCTCCTTGGCTGAGATAAAAATGAAGTTATTTGTCTTTCTACCACAGCAGCACTCTTTCTTCTACTTAATATTTCACCAATCAGACCTTCTAAGCAAAAGCCTTTTGCTCGCAGATGCATAAAAATCAGAGGGAGAAATCCGTGTTTAAAAAAACAACAACAAAAAAAAAACCCAAGGAGGGAGGTTGATCTAACTAAAAATAATAAGGTTGTTTTTCACATAATCACTTTTACATTGGAACATTGTTGTATTGATTACATTCATATTACAGGTACTCCTTTTGAAAAATAAAGGCATGCTTCAGGTTAATTGCTCTCGCTGACCACAGCATTCAATATCTCGAAAAATATAGCTAGCAATTAGCTGTGAGCTGTGGCTAGGATGAACTTGACAGGTGAGCAAGGTGTAATGGCTAATAGGGTTATATGCCAAGGCTGCCTCACTTTTCCTTTCCTTTTTCACAGCAAGAGCACAAGGCTTCATAATAATAATGCCCCTCTCCCTGCTCTGCTTTTGATAGAGGCTCATCTAACATTACTTGCTAGGAAGAGCCATGGTGCTTTAGCTTGGCCTATTGAGGATTAACTCACAGTAAATTCTTTCCTCTGCCTGCAGAGCAGCTCTGCATCCAAGAAATGTTTGTAGAACTAAAATTATAATTAGCTTCTGTTTCCCAACCTTTTTTTTTTTCTCCAACACATTATAAAGCCCAAGTTTGTATAAGTGGCTCAAGGGGAATCGTCTGGTGCAGAGTGAATTCTTGTCAATCACTGAAATAAAGTTCAGCTTGGCTTGGCAGCCGGACAGGAAGGCTTTGAGAGCAAAATGTGTCCCGCTGCAGTGCTAGTTTGAAATATTTCTTTAAGACAGAAACAGATTTTGTCAGTGGCGTGAAAGCGCACTGCTCTTTCTTTCTGATCTAGTCTGAAATAGCAACATTTCTCTCCCCCTGCTTTAATAGCTTTCTTTCCCTGGCCCAAAATAGAGCTACTTGTTCATGGAGTTAGTTCCCACTCTGACAGGTTTTAGGTTAAACTGCAGATTTAAAGCCAGTCCATCTGGAGCCACAATAAAAGCCCTTTTTAGAAGGAAACAAGGCAGTGTGGGGTGAATGGGTACTCCTCTTAGAGAGGGAAAGACAATCACATATTTTTAAAGGTCCAAAGAATTAAAAAAGCCTCAAATGTCAAATTAATTTAGTGTTGCCCTCTGTGTGTTTTTCTCTTTTGGCCCTTGGGTGCCCTTTAGTGCAGAGTTTGCAGCACTGGGTTAGAGCAGAAAGGAAGGAACTAGAGCTGATTTCAAAGGTGAAAATACAAGAACCGAGAATCAAATGGCATCTGTGCAGAGTGCAACAGTTGCCATTATTGAAATACTAAATACTAAATTTAAAAATTTAAAAACAGGATTTTAAATACTAAAATCCTGTTTTTAATATAGCCATGGATGTACAGACAATATCACTGGATTACTTTGATAAAGAAGAAAACTTTAAAATGTGGATTGTGATTCTCAGGCTATAAGGAACATCTCTTTTCTTGGAGCAGACGTATGGATGTGTGTTCACAATTACCACCAGGAATAACAATATCCTCACGAGGCGTGAGTCACAATCCGTTAAAAATATGTGAATCATGTCTGTGTTTTCAGATTTAACTGGGAGTCATGACCTTGAGAAGAAACACTTAATAGACAGAGCAATACTCAAAATTGGTACTATTGTGGTTGTTATGTTATTTGGCTACCAGCTGTCAAATGTCGCATGATGGAACTTCTCACAAGCATTTGAATGTACCATCAACACAGATGGCTCAATGCAATCCACGGTGTGATGTGAAAACTGAATTGGATTTTTTGTTTGTCTGCATTTGCATGGATTTAAACACTCCACCATGTTTATTAGCCCCAAACACCCAACAGCTGTTTTTTCCTTAGTGTGACCGTCCACAGACAGTGTGGCCGTAGCTGAGACAACATACACTAAATGCATCTGTGCGTGTGTTTGACTGACAGCTGGGGCATACTGATTTATAACTTACTGGGTCCTCTTCAGTAGTTTTACTTATTTTCCACCAGACGAGTTCTTTTCTGCTGCTTTGTGCATTGAAGAGGTGGAATCATACAACCTGGGATTGCCATGAATTTCTCGCACTGCAGCTGAAACATTTTCACGTTAAGCAGACAAATCCTTGTCTCAGTTTGCTGGAGAAAATCTTTACCTCTTTCTCTCTATTCACATCTTTCTATTCCCTTTGAATGTGTTCACACTGCGTCTAAATTTTGCTTGGCAATAAATCTGAATGCACCATTCAGTTTGAAATGAAGACACCCATAGTAAGCATTTAGCACTGCAAGGTTTCATCCTGTCATGGTCAATTATCAGCATAATTATCGTCTATTCATCAGCAGTGAACCTTAAGTCTGGCGCTGTACAAAACAGAAGAGAAAGCCCACAAAAAAATCTCAGAGAAAAGTCTTCACTAGATCCATAAATGATGCGTAGCCAACAATCTCATCGCAGTGTGGCTGCATTTATAGGAATTCAGCCTTGTCAGGAGAGCTCCAGGTAGAATTTATCATCCTATATGTGGATGACCTTGGGGAAAGGTTTACCAGTAGATTTGGGGAGGGAGCAGCGTTGGATATGGAGGCACTTAAGCATGCAGAGACACTGTGCTACAGAACTCTTTCATTTACTAGCTGTTTTTCACACCTTTCTAAAAATAAAGGGATTTGGGAGAAAATCTTCCCTCTGTACTGACTATATAAACTGATTTAATTAACTTACGGATTTTACTGCTATCATCCAACGGCTCCTGAGATAACCCTTTAAAGCCTCACAATTTTGGCTCAAACTAATTTTAAGTAACAACAGTTTATTGTGTGACTTTCTGAGTTGACAGTAGTTGAACTCTGAAGTTGCATTTGCTGTGTTTGTAAAAGTTTGTTATTGACGTGTCTTGACCCTAGGAGGAGAAAAACATGTTTTGGCTTGATTTACACCCGCTTTCATTATCAGAGGCTGCCTCTTACTGCTCACACTCACCAGAAAAGCACGGTACTTCATTGTCAAGCTGCAAAATCACAGACAGGCGTCACCTTTCACAATCAGTCTTCTTTGCTTGTGCTGAATATTCTCTTAATTTGTTTTTTGCTGGTTCCTTGATTTGGTGCAGCCCTAGTGCGATTTCCTGGTGATCATACTTAAAGAGGAGAACTATGATGGAGTTGAAGAACATAGGGAAGTAAATTACAGTAACAATAAGGTCTATTTTTCCATGATATACTGATAGTCATCAATAGCCATGTAATCCTCGCCTCTAATCCTATTTGCTGTGTAATTGTTGCATAATTTATAACCTAACTGAGCTCCCCTCTGTAGGTGGCCAATAAGTCCTTGTTGGATTTGTGTGCACTTGTTCCTCCATCCTAACAGAGCTCACTCACCATTAAACGTCCCTGTGTATTCACAAAGAGGCCGCCTGACTCTGCCCTGCGAATGCCTCCGTATTTAGCCTGATTTACGATACCTTTTTGCAATAAAGGCCAGTGTGAGGGGAAGAGATTCATTAAGAAGCCTGGTTTATGTTTTAGAAAAGTCCGGAGGGACCGCGGGAATACTGATTGGCACACAGATATGTGCTTGTCTCATCCTCCCAAACCAAGCCAAAAGCTCTCAGCCCTTTTCCCCTCCAGCCATGTGCACTGGTTGGCACAAAGGAGGTGCTGTTCTCAGGATGCCCAGGGTTCTTGCCACTCAGTCTGCAGTCTCCTGCTGCGATAGCGCTGTTGCAGACATATCAGGCCTCCTCGCAGCACCTGGAGTCCTTTCTCAACATCCCTTAATGACATCCCCACTGACCCTCCCAGGCACTAACAGCGGCGCCTATTTGGGTCCGTCTTTTCCATCCACAGCTTTACCAAATAGGCCAGCGGCACAGCATTGCAGTGTTTACTCTTCGGCGGTCGATACTCTTTAATCCCCGAGATAATGCTTTCTCTCATGAACTCAAAATAGCTCTTCCTCCTCCCCAGTGAAGCCACAGGCCCATTACTCTTTATTAGCTCTTAGTGTCTTAAATGTGGCCATCCATTAGAGGCGAGGCAACAAACATCCCCAGCAGGTCCGTCAGTAGCCTGCCAGCACACGCACACACACACACACTAATTTAAACAGACCCTTAATCAAGAACAATTATTGTGCATTGAATTCAGCTCATCTGAAAGATATAGAGGAGTCACCTGCACAGCACGTTCCCTTTGAAGGTTTCCAAACTTTGTATTGTGGCCCCACCTCCCTCCCCCCATGACTCTTACTTACCAGCTGGGCGTATTCCACAGACCTCTATCTGCCTGAATGATTTCTCTTCTATGGAGGCTGGCATGAAGTAATACCATACTGTGTCATGTATTGATTCTTTTTCCAGTCCCCCTTTCTTGAATTTCTTCGTGGCTCTAAAGCATAAATCATCTGCAAATGATCCTTGAAGGAAATATTGTATTTATTATTCTTGACGCATGGTCACAAATTCAATAGCCCTTATTAACTGAACATGGTGAGAAATATGATGTGGGTAATTCAATGGGACTAGAGAGCTTTCTCTCATACCTCATGTTTAAGACTGTCCTGCTTGGCATTCGTGGTGAAGCCCAGAATGATTTGGGGTCGGGATGAGGGTCAAAGGGAGTGTAATTGTAAACTTAGGGTGTTTCTATGTCAGCTTTGCAAAATCATTCACTGTTTTCTGTTCCTAGAAATTTACATTTAAACACATTTAGGCTGCAAATGTTGTATAACTCTGTATGTGATCCTTGTAAGACATGATTAAAAACTGAATCACCTAGGAGAATCCAGGTATCGTGGAAGGATCACCTCATCTTTTCTCTGTTATTTTGCTCTTTGTTGTTCACCATTTACTTTTGCTACTTTCTGTTGAGCTTTAGCTCCTTGTTTCCTACATCTTGTCTGCCTTGACTTGTGTGATGAAGCAGAAAGACACGTAGTCTACCACCGAACCACCCAGGCAGCTATTCACTTATGTGCCCAACCATATTTTTACAGCCAGGAGTGGGCAGCAGGCCTCTGCTTCCCTGGTGTCCTCTATTGTGGCTGTTCATTTTCTCAGCCCCTGCGAGTGTGAAGGCTGCTCCTCGCTCCGCCAGTCCTATTCCAGCTCCGCATATCCTAGCGTGGAGCTGCAGTGGTAGGATGAGTGAGCCTATATGAGGTTGGGTACAGGAGGGGTGCTGCTTGGCTAGTTAGCACTCATCTGGGACCTGCCTTTCTCCCCTGCACACCTCTGCACATCTGTGTCTGACAGAAAAACTTCTGACTGGTCACTTCAGAAACCGGAACGCTTAAATGGACTCTATGTGAAAAAATGGCATCAGATTTTTATGAGGAGCAACTAAAATAATTAGAACTAAATTGTTTTCTAAGGCTATTACACGCTGTATGGTTGTGTACAGCTTTAGAAACTAGATAACACAGAAAGTGGACCAGTGCTGACAGAGACTGAAAAAAACATTTCCTCAATCAGACTTTAAGATTTTCTTCCTCTGAGCTGTGTTAAACCAGAACTAGAAGTGTGACTGTATCATCCAAATGCTTTTTAGGCTACCTGCAAGTAACAAGTGAAATCTGTGTCTGAATGAGACGATGTCAGTGACAACGCTAACGTGTGGAGGGTTTAGCAGGTATGATGTTTACCATGCTTGGTATCTTAGTTTAGCGTGTCAGCATAATAAAGTTTCCTAATCAGCACTAAAAACAAAGCACAACTGAGGCTGAAGGGAAGTCATTAAATTTGTCCTAAACCAAACTGTTGGACAAATAAAATTTTGACCTAATGATAGCACTAAATGAAAAATTAATGAATCACCAAATAACATTCCATTATCAGGTTGCAGTGGCAGTTCCAGCTTGTGTGGCGGCTTGGGTGAAACCCTCCCCCCACCCCATCTACAACTAAATACGAAATAAATACCAAAATAAAGCCACACAGTTACAGAGGAAATAGTGTATATACATATATACAAATACAATGGAGAATCAAACTATGAAATTGCACAAATCCCTCATCCCACAAATAGATGAACACACTGAGAACCTGATTATTACACCGTTGCACACTTCAAACAAGACACACACACTTTAAATTGCACAACTCTCATCTAAAGCCCAACCTCTCTTGCTTTCTTTGATGCAGTTACAATTACTTTCAATTACATCATCATATGAAATCTGCCCAGGAATTGCATGGTTGATACTGATACTGTACAGAGATAGAAGTGTGCTATTTGATAGATTCCCCTGCTCCAGTGGGGAGGTGGCCAAACTACCCCATTCTCCATCTCCCACCACCTCTGAGAGTGAGAGAGGAGACCTTCAGAGCAGCAGAAGCCTGCACAAACTAGAAACAGCACCAGTTTAGACCCACACGGTGACATGATACCATTGGCATGATGTTCAAATGAAGTGCCACCCCCCAAAAAGATGGCACCCTGGCCAATCATATCTATTGTCAGGTGGACATGATTGTCACTCTAAAAATTCGATTCATCAACAGTAGCTGTTAAAACAATGCCTGCTGGTGGTGCTAGAGGAAAAGTCAGGGGATCACCATAGTAATTAGCATCATCTGGGAACCATGAATGTCTTGTGGCAACCAAGCTAGTGTGTGGGGTCCACACATGTAAGTTTCCTGCATATTCATGTGTTTGGTTTGTGCACACTGCATTGGCGCTTGGATCGTGGGTGGGTCACTATGGGTATGAACCTGTGGTTTGAAGTAAGTGCATTCACCTGTGGTCGGGGTTTAATGATCATGGGTGGGGTGAGCTTGGGAGTGGAATCAGTTGTGCAACGATGTGAAATGGAAAATAAAAAATGGGTAAACAGAAGTGTCTCAGAAGTGTAATTGAATCTTTTGGTGTGTGCGTCATCAGTTTTCTCCCATGTTTAGTCTAGCGTGGACCAACAGAGCAACATTACCATCCATAAAGCAACACTGCTCTCTGCTAACTCTGAAAATGACAATAGCTACTTATGTGCAGACACACAGTGCTTTCATAATGTCCATTCACCATTAATGTTTTATGAGGCACCCATCCTCTGTAGATGCTACAATCACGAGGTCTCGTCAGTAAGAGGTCCTGGCTGCTGTTCCACGAGGAAAACACAGCATCAACAGTGTTTCCATAAAGCGAGGGGAGAAAAAAAACCCTCTTTATCAAAAACCGCAAATAAAGAAAGAGATTCAGACATTAGAATTTATCTGGCTCAGCATAATGTTGGCCATCCTTTTACAATTTAATGCCATACAAAAGGGAACTTTAATTATACATGATGTGGATCATAAAGTAAGTGTATGCTGAAATAGACATTTTTCCTAGTTGAATTATCATTATTTTTCCTTAGTATTTCTCTGCCAGCTGAAGGTTACGTTCCCCCTCCACCCTCCGCCATTTTGAATAAATATGATATATAAATATAAATTTGCTATCTTTCAATATTCCTTATTAATACAAATAGTACAACTGCAGTTAGTACTAGTACTTTGCAGTTGCTATTATCACACAGCTCATACAGTGTTATTGGAGATTACTCACTGAAACTGTTACGACATAAAAGCAAAAGCAATTCCTGACATTTAACTTGATTTGTGTCATTAGCACAGCTCTGTCACATAATCTGTATTTAACACGCAGACATAGAAAATGAGACATTAAGGTTTGAACCAGATGATTCAAGAAAGTCCCCCCCCCCCCCATGTAGCACCAAGCTAACATGTAGCCACTGGACTGGTCTGTCAGTATAAATCTTATATCAGCCCTATTTACTGTAAGTTACATGCATGAATCTAGAGCCAGGAAGCGGTTATCTTACAGTGTCTTAGGACAAACCCTAGATACAGGGGAAAAAACTAGCCTGCTGTACAATGCTGTTCAAATGTAAAAAATGACCACTGGTCAAAGGCAAGCAGTGCTTGCCCAGTTAAAGCTAAAAATAGACATCGCTAGAATGACACTGAAGATGAAGCGATATCTCTCCTTCATCTGATCTCAGAACAGCTTTTAGACCCACAAAGGCTCTGGCCCTGTTCCGACTGGTATTAACATGCGTCCTGAGAGATCCGATCACAAGTGGTCGGCTCTGAGTACGTCTCTTCACGCCTGGCTTTAAAATGCATCTCCAGTGACCACTTGTGATCGTATCTCACGTCCCCGCTTCATAAACAAATAAACAGGTATGCTTTGTTGTTTTTAACCAATCAGATGGACCAGGTCCGTTGTCAATGTGCTTCTGCTGCTTTTCATACAGAAAATTCTGTGTATCCAGTGTGAAGTGATAACTACCATACCCAGAGTAAATCTGGCAGACTTTAGTATCCTGGGACACTTGTATGCCCCACTGGATCTACCTGAAGAGTTGTCAATTTTTTCCTCCAAAATATCTTCTTGCACCAAGTCTGATCCCTGTCGCAAAGCATTGAAATTGCAAGTGTGCCAAAAGTTGGTGACAGTTGTAGGGGCCACAGCTGGAGAGGGCCCACGCGGATTCCAAAGGAAGGATTTTATTAAACAGGCATGCCTCGAGCAAGACTTCTCTCTCAGGGGGTCCAGATATGTGAGCTACGCCGCTGCTGCACAGAAAAACAAAGAGCTAGTGGAGGTTGAAAAGTAGGTTTGTATATTATATTTTTTAAAGTTTCCTCTCCCTAAGAACAAAGGAGGGAGCGATTCATCTTGAAAAAGCTTTGCACGATTTATTAATACAAATCCATTACACAGGCTTGCTGATTCTGATTATGTTGGATTTGGGTTTGGAGAGTTCCAGGCTTTATGTGGCTTGAGATCGGATTATTTTCCAGTGTATAAATTCAGTGTCAGTTTTCAGACACTGGTCCTACAGTATATACTCAGAACACATAACACAGCTGTTTGGGGGCATGCACACACTGGAAAACAATGACAAGACCCTCTACATAGATACACAGGCTTTTAGAGCCATGCATTAAGGAAAGTTTAAAGATAGTTTAAAGGATAGTTGAGCCACATCAACACCCATTTCTGAATCTAAATGTCAGTAATTATCATATGTACTTTATGATCAACTATTTGACACAGTAACAGTTGGGTGCAGACATACCAAGATAATCTGTAATGGGTTTTTCTATTTTCTGTTCCATTTCCTCTTTTCCACAAGACTAGCTTCTCATTTTATTAAGATGACTGCACTTTTAGATTTTGTTTGTTCACAAGATGTGCCTCATTGCTTTGCATTAAATAGAATTCAAATAACTCCATTGATACATATGCTCAGTCCATCTTTTTAACAGGGTCTTTCTTCATATGTTTTTATTAAGAAGCTCTTTTTCTCATTCTTGTGTTGCACTTGAAATTGTAAATAGCAAGAGAATCATTCGTATTGTCTGTTTCCTGTGTTTTGGTTTGCTGATATCAAATACAAAAAAATAAAAACAACCTTGCAGAGATTTAAAAAATATTTAACAGTAGATGTTTTTATCCTTGTAGATCTTAGAAGTATTATGCTCTAAAATGTAGTTGTTGAAAAATCCAGTAGCGTCTTGTTGCTTCAAAATGTACAGTCTATAAGTCAGTTAAATATAACAAAGGTGGATCCAGTTGACAGTCAGTCATTTAACATGCATTTTTCATGGTTTATTGTTGAGCTGTGAGCTTGACCTCTTTCCCAATGGGAACAGTCGTTTGGACCCCACTGTATGTAATCTTATATTGTCCAGCTTGTGTGTATAAGCAGAAGTGTGAGCACATTTGGATTCTGAATGTCAGCTGCAAAGACAATAAATCACATTTCAGCACACAGAGTGAGGTGCTCAGTCCTCTGGAGAGAGCTCTTTGCTTTCACTTCACCTGAGACATGAGGGCTCAGACATGAGAGTGAGAGTAACATCGCTACACAGGGGCCAGAGGATGACTTTGTTCCTGACTGCTCTGTCTTGCTGGACTATCAGGCTTTTTATTTTGGAGCAGCCACGTATACAACAATGCCCCTTGCCCTAACAAATAACACCAAGCTCCTGCTTGTTCAGGGAAAATACAAATTGCTCTGTGGTGCTCTGCTGCTCAGAAGGGAAAGGTCTGTACCCAGGTGTTTACTCAGCGCCAGCTAACTGACGCTTTTAGTAGGACCGGTGCTGCACCTGGGTTGACAGTTGGAGCCTGGCTGCGCCCTTGTATCCCTCAGTGGGACAGCAGCACTGAGGTCAGGAGGAGCACCATGAATCAGAAATTCACGGCTGATTTGTCAACTATCGGGATGTTGATTTCTTTCCTCTGATCACCTGTGATCAGAGGAAAGAAACCCTCTGGCAGCCAGCATGAAGATGCGAGTGTGCTTAGGGACTGTAATCACACAGCAGATTGCTCTTGACAAGAAGGTTACAGCTTGCTCTTATTGTGATTAATTTTTTTCTGTTCCTCAACCAGTGGGGCCATAGGTGATAACAAAGGAGTCTGTACTGCAAACTTGTTTTTTAACATTGGAGGACAAAACTGCACACTGAGGGCTTAATTATAATTCTGATTATGTCTTTAGTGTATTTAATAAGCTGCCATACCTGTTGTCCGGGTGCCTGAACTTGATAGATAACATCTCCTCCTTGTGCTGGAACCTGTAATACTGATTCGTTCTGAATTTCCTAATAGTTGGATGTCAGAGGACTAATTTAGACAGAGCTGGAGGCTCACTCAGACTAGGGTTGGGCATTGTTAAAAATGTTTTCAGTGTTGGTACAGGAACCAAAACTGTATTGATTGCAAAACAACATTTATTTTCGTACCTTATATTTAGAGTGATAGAAATGTTTTTCTTCGAAAACTTGTTTAATTCATCAAGAGAAGCAAATGTTCTCGGTTGTTAAATGTTGCATAAGCACAAGCAGACACACAGGAACTTTGGCTAATGAAATCAGATTGTTCAAAGAATAAGTAAACAACATTATGGATCTCATCAGTCATTCAATTCTAACTCTTAATACTTCTTGAAACACAGTCAGTACCAAAGAAGTACCAAGGCTGAATCAAGGCTGGATTACCAAAAGGCCCACTTTCATTGCATTTCAGTGGATAATGGTGATTTGATTAACTGCAAATTTCTCATCAACATCTCATCAACTCATCAACAGTATGACCATATATTTTAGAGGGACCTTCTGTGTCAAAATTTAGCTCTAAGACATTTATTTCTTAAGTTTGTATTGTGCTCACATGGAGCATATAAAAGTTACCACAAACTAAAAACTGTCAATCAATTTGATGGTTATTTTTGTAGTAGTAAGAAATAGCTGTTTGGATTTATGTTTTTTTTCCCCTTTTTTTAAATATACTGTTACTCCCTCACAATTTACTTACATAATGTCTTGGTAATTAACCTTCTGTACTTATTTAGTCATTTCTATTTTTGGTGCATGTTTATCATAATTATGAGTACACAGTTTTATGGTTTTTGTGTTTATGTATGTACATGTAAATGTAATAGAAAATAAAATGATTTTTTAAAAAGCTTCAACAAACTAACTTAGAATGATGATCTTACATTTGTCTGACTGCCACTCCAAAACCCCAAAGTCTCAGATATACAATGATACAGTATAATAGTAAAATTTGATTGAACGAGTGAAAATCCTTAAACAATTAACTTATAAAAATTGTTTTTTCTGTTGATCACCTTGTTGAATAATTGCTTAGTTGCTAATAAAAACACTACTCTGTGTTCATACATTTACAGTTACAATACCAATACACTTGTATAACGCACCTTCACCATTCTCACAACCCACAGTAATGTCTGCTGTCAACAACAACAGCTACAATGAAATAAGAGATTATAAATTGCGAGAAACATACTTTATGTACTGTCCCATAGAACACAGTGCTATTGATATCATGAATGGTTAACACACCACAGTTGAACATAAAGAAAAAATGTGTAGTTGAACTTGTTTGCACTGCTTCACACTAGTTTCAAGACTTCCTCAAAGACTGCCTGTTTACACCAAGTGTTTTTTTCTTCTCCTCTGTCCTGTAGTAGCCGACTGTCGAGTCTTAGAGGGATTGCAGAGATATTCCTCCATACCCACATACCTGCCCGTCAACTACCAGCTGCTCAACGCTGACCTGGCCTTCTTCCTGAAAGAGGCCAATCAGGATTTCATGAGGAACTCTAGCCTGATGTCGCGGACTGAGCCCTTCTTCATCTACCAAGCTAGAAGTTTGCCCACAGTGAATGCTAGCTATGGACCTCTCTCTGTGGAACAGCCTGTCCCTTTGGAGCTCCTACAGAGCCCAGGGACTTTCCCTGCCTCTTCTGTTTTTACCTTCAACTGGAAGGTGCAGACATTTATCATGAATCCCAGGATTCACCTGGCCAAGCCCAAAGTCCAGGTTCTGTTCTATATCGCAGGCCGGGACTGGGACGACTACAGCGCCATCAACAAGCTGCCCTGCGTGCACATGTTTGCTTTCCATGAGACCCAGGAGGTACGTGGCACTTGCCAATTGAAAGGGGAGCTGGGCCTGTGTGTAGCTGAGCTGGAGCCACTGGCTAGCTGGTTCAGCTCGCCCAGCGTAGTGCCAGGACGCCAGAGGAGCCTTGAAGCGTCCGAGGGCACCCCAGTGGAGCTCTACTACATGCTGCAGTCCACAGAAGCAGGAGAGTGCCATTCAGAGGAGGCCAGGAAGGACAGCTTCATCCGCTCGAGCCAGGAAGGGCTGTTTGGTTCCTTCACCTCCACGCCGCTCAGGAGGATCGGTGGTGTGAGGCTCTACCAGAACCCCACTCCTCCTCCTCTCACCGAACACAGGCTGGATAATAACTTTATGGTCATGGTTCCAGCTACACCAATGCGACAGAGGGAAACCATCTCTGCTTTTATCACAGTGTCAGCCTTCTCTCCTGTGGAGATGTTTACTCTCAGGTAAGATGCATTTCTCTTTGGTCTTTCATGAAATGTCTGGCTGCAGACTGTCTGCTGCCTCTGAACTGAACATATTATTCAGTAATTTTATTCTTTCTTAAGGCAATATCCACACTCAGCTTTAAAACAGTGAAACACTAAAACAAATGGAAAGTGGTTAAACCTCATGTTCTTCCTCGTCTCAAACACTAAAGTGGCATCACAGCTAACAAACACAGACTTATTACTCTGCCTGGTCTTAGCCGGTTAAACACCTGTTCTGTCCTCTCCTGCTCTCCATGGTCACATATTTTCATTATAACAAAACATAAAAATAGAATTTAGTTGTTCTCATCAACATACATACAATTAATTTTAATTGATAAAACATAAAATAATGATTTAATCTTTGCTCACTGATGCTCCCTGTTAACTAAGATGAACAATAATGACACCACTGATTAAATCAATATTGATTGAGGAGTCGCCTGACAATGTTCATTTAAACAGAGGCTAATGATGACAACTTTATTTTGTCACTGGCAGCATTGGAATTCAAAATGAGTGATCAGAGAGAGTTAGAGGAAACGCACAGCGCAGTGTGTGAAGGCTTGTGTGTCCATATTGGAAAGGTGATTATTATCATTATCACCTTTATTCTGATAAAGGGTGTAAGAGAAAAGGATTATGAGTCACATAACACAAAACAGCTCCTGCACACTGTCTACTGACAACTTTTCTATGAAGTGACCTTTGTCAGGCATTTACACACATAACAAATGATGACAATGATGCGCGCACACACACACACACACACACACACACACACACACACACACACACACACACACACACACACACACACACACACACACACATACACACACACACACATACTTGTACTTCTATACTCTTTGTGAGGACACTCATTGACATAATGCATTCCCTAGCCCCTTACCCTAACCTTAACCATCACAACTGAGTGCCTAACCCTCACCTTGACCCTAACCTTAACCTAAACCTAATTCTAACCATAACTCTAAAACCAAGTCTTAACCCTCAAAATGTGATTTGAAGAAGTGAGGACCGGCCAAAATGTCCTCACTTTCCCAAAATGTCCTCACTCTGTTAGTAAAATACATTTGTAAAATTTAGAGTTAACTTCAGTAAACAGATTATAAATTAATGTTGTTTTCCTCTTTCCGCCTGAACTCTCATGCAGTCATGTCAGATAACTAAGCGTTTCCTCCACGGTGACATACAGACAGAGCAGGGTTATCTCTGGGATATAGTGTGATTCGGTGAAGCTGGTGATAGGTACTAATTACAGTGAACAGACGAGACAAAATGATTTAGATAATTTACATGCCATGCAAATGAGGATGTCATTAATTAAAATGCATGTCCATTAGTATAATGACTGAAGCTGATCTTAATCACACCGGTTTGGAACATTTATAAACCTCTGGATATGCTGTAACAAGGGGTCAAGCTAATTTGTCAACCTGTGTGAAGAGGAAATCAAGCGCTACGCTGAACAGGAGAGTTTTCTGCATAGGGAGGGTGAAAAGCACAGAGGCAGTTTTAAAATGAAACATGTTCATGTTTATATAAAGCTATCCTGCTCTTATTTTCTTTCTTTTTTTCCAGTTGCTTACTAATGAGATAATTTTCCCAGCTAACAAAAAAAGATACATAGTGTGTGCTTCAGGCTCACGATTAGAGCCAAGGTAAACAAGTTCACAATAGCTGTGAAGTTTTAACAAGCCAAACAAATTCTCCAGACTTATGTCCTTCCTGTGCTTCATTTAATTACCAACTAGTTGTGCTGAAGTGATAACACATAGAAAATGTTTTCTTTTGCTAAATTGAGAGACTCTGAATGATTTCTTTCATCAGTCAAATGAACAGGCCAGGCTGGCCACAGAGGCAATGCCTGTGGTGTTTTTATTTGGCAGCGTGGTGCATGGCAGGCGCAGGTTGGCCATCTGAGAGCGACAGATATGGAAAAGGCCTCTGTGTGGTCCTAGGTGATAAGGCTGTCCTCATACATGCATTTGTTAGGACGTTTAATCACCAGAGCGAGACGACTTTGATCTCTATATTCACAACATCATTATCATCTGTGTACTACACACTTCTGTGTCAGCCATTGTTAGCTGTGTAGCCCGAATGCAGGGTGAGCTTATGATCCTGTGAAATCGGTCAAACCGACCTTCTGATACTTAAGTTTTAAATGCTTATTAGAGCCCGAGTTTGGTGTATATAATAATAAAATCCAAGGCAAAGTCTTTCATTTTATACCCTATACAGCATGAGTGTGAGTAAACAGCATGTCTGTGTGACAGATGAGTGAAAAAGGATAAACATTTAAAAGAAAATTAAAATGGCCACTGAGCTCCTCTGTAAATCTTTCCTCTTCTCTCCTTCAGTTTTCACCTTCGCCTCATCCATTATGATGAAAGGTTCATGCTGGGATAGACATTATGCAATGAAAGCTAATTTCACATATTTTTAATAGCCAATCATCCAGCCAATTTATTGCTTTGTGGATGCCCAGCATGGTATTTCTGTCTTGACATGCTACTTTTAATTTGATCGGCTCTGATTTGATTCGACCTCCTCTGTGTTAATAGACTGTGTCAATCAGAAATAGAGAAAGTTTTACTTATTTTCCTGTAGTTTACTTTTCCTCAAATTTAGAGGAATTTAGTTGCACAGCATTAAATAGTTGCTACTTTTAGTTGCTGTCATGGGTCACTCTGACATACAAATCAATTTCTATTACCTGTCTATTACCGTTTAATAAGCCGTCATCCACTGGAGAAAAACTCCTTTCTTAGATGGGAAAGAGAAAGAGACACATTTTAATGTGTCATCAGTCATCTGCATGGCTCTAATGGGGAGGTGGATGACTGAAAAAACTGAGTGTGAGTGTACATAAAGTAAGATTCAGGTGTGTGTGTGTGTGTGTGTGTATAGTTGGATGGTGAGAGTCTTGTATACCATAATGGTAATTGTATACCATATGAAATAATAACAATAATAATTACAAGGATATTATGATAATGGTAATCATGACAACAACAACAACAACAACAACAACAACAACAACAACAATAATAATAATAATAATAATAATAATAATAATAATAATAATAATAAAAATAATCTAAATTGCCCACAGGTGTGAATGTGTGTGGTTGTGTCTCTATATGTCAGCCCTGTGATAGACTGGCAACCTGTCCAGGCTGTTCCCCGCCCTCACCCAATGTCAGCTGGGATTAGCTCCGGCCCCCCTGTGACCCCGTCAGTGGTTAAGAAGGTGGATGGGTGGATGGATGGATAATAATAGTAATAGTAATAGTAATAGTAATAATAATAGTAATAGTAATAGTAATAGTAATAATAATAATAATGGTGATAGCGGCAGAATATAATATAGTCACTTGTTTGTACATGCATATATTCAGACAGTGCAGTAATAATAATAATGGGATGGATCCAGTTTAGAGGGCACCCATGTTTAAGATACGCTCTACCCCTCACAGTGTAAGGTAATAGTAATGTGTATTACAGTGTTCACCAAATGCTCATATAGGGATCTTATTTTACTTTGATGACACAAACTAGCTAAAAACCATTTCAGGAAGTCATATGTCCTTGGACAGTCTAATCATCGATTGTTTGTGAAAACTGTACGGCCATATTAGGGTCTGTTTATACTTGCATATGAGCTTGCCATTCAACATGAAGATGAATGTTTCTCCATGTGAAAGAAGGAACAGAAGGAACTGTGCAGGATATAAAATAGTGATATATTTTAAACCTGTTCAATTGCACTCTCCTGAGTTTTGTTCTCTACAGCTCCCTGTAGCGAGATACTGCTTCATTTGCATTCGGTACACCATATCTATAAAGACTAGACATCCCTAACACCTGTTTTCATTATAGAGTGCAAGTGTGTAACAACTGATAATGTGGTATTGGTTTGAGAAACACAAAATAAATTGGTTTAATAACCTTCGATTATTACTCCTAATGCTCTGCCACAAATTTAAGGGATAATGTAATAACGATAATGACAACTACTGCAGGGTATGGAGGCAAATGATAGCTTCCAAACCCTGCAGGATTAATGATGTTTATAATCTGAATTTTTTAAACAATTGTGAAATTGCAACCACTACCAAGTACTTGATGTAGAAATGTAAATACCACTAAATGTAAATTAAATTCATGATTTCAAGTGTCCCAATTGTAATTGTCTATTAAAAATAGTTAAATCTCTAGTGAAGTAAGAAATGCTTGTAAATGCAATATTCCTACGCCTGTAACATCAACCACTTAAATACATCAAGATGTTTCATATTCATATTTTTAACATGTTCACACATCCTGCAGTCGCTTCATTACCAGTTGATATAAATCTTATGATGCTTTACTAAATATAGTGGGAATTATTAGATATAACATCTTAATATTGTCTTGTCAATTTCAAGTATAGATTGTTGTGACTAGAACTGGATTAGGCAAGATTAACTCTTTGGTTGCAGTCTATTCCTTTGCTGTGTTCCTACTTTGATATTTCCCTGCTTTGTTGTGCTGGATAAGAAACAGTATCACATCATAGCCCACTGTAGAGCTGTTACTCCCTGTAATGTCGTCAAAGGAGAAAGACATTTCTGCACACCAGCAGATTCTGCACAGTTGAAGGGGAGTCAAATGAAGGAAGAGATACTGACAAGGCACTTAGGACTTTAAGGCCATTAAATTTAATATGCAAGTAATGTATAAGCTGAAGTCATTATCATAATATGTTTTCTGGTATCACTGTGTGAGCAATTTAGATTGTTGTATGTCATTGATAATTCATTATTATTCCTCAGTATTACTCGGTTCATATGCAAATCAAATGCAATGAAGGAAATGATTTTAAAGCATATTTTCCTCCTGCACTCTCTGGTGGTCTAAAAAACCAGAGCACGAAAGGAAATTGCTCTATTTTCTGTCTTGGTACAGCGCTGCCATTTATCATGAGTCACTATACAGTGAGGGTCATTACATGTGCATTGTCCTCCATGCCTGTATTCATTATTTTAACAATAGATTGGTAGGTTTAAGGAACACATGTGAGAGCAGACATTCTCCTTACCATAGTTGTGTTCCTCATCTTGTATATGTAGATTAGGCTACTTACTTCACAAAAACTTCACTTCCTGTAATAGTGAAACAACAAACGGACAAACACACACAACTGGGACTGCATCAAAATGATTGGTAACTTTTTTTCTGAAAGGCTGATCCCTCCTCAGTGTCACTGGAAAAGTACTTGATCAATCTAGCATTGCATTTCTACATTATTGTCGGACTCACAGCGGACGCTAAAAAAAGGATCAAAATCATTGCAGCTAAAACAGAGACATCATGTTTTCTTTTTCTATATTTTTCTTCCTTGTCAAAATCTGGTGCTTACATTACCCACAATGCAAATGAACAGCTCAGTCAGAGGCATGAGTGTGTTGTGCAAATACCGGCTAATGTAGCCTTGAGCCTCTCCCTCTAGTTCGTGTCCACGTACATGAAATGTGATCTATTGATTTTGTGTGTATGGACACGAATTGTCCATTGTTTTCATCACAGTCAGCATGAGTTTTAGTTTGTGAAATAGTTAAAAAATTCAATGTTTTTTTTTTTTATTGTTTTCATGACAGAAATTACACTTTTTAATGGTTATGTTTAGACCATCACAGTGCTTGGTTAAGGTTAAGGAAAGGTAGCAGACCGCTCCAGACACAATGTGTTTATTTTTAATTAATCAAAACCACAATCTTTCCCTTCCCCCACCTTTAACCAGAATGCCTTTATTGCCTAAACCTAACCATAGACTGAAGGCGAACCTGGATGTCTGGTGTGAAAGTCATGTACTTTTTGTGCCTGTCATCCACCCCAAACTGTGTCCTGTCGTCTTTGCAGCTGTTAATGAATGTTACACTTCATTCAATAAAAAAAAAAAAGAAAAAAAAGGAAAAGAAAAAAGCCTCCATTTCATGCTGAGTGTCACAAAAAACATGCACAATTCATGTACAGGTATCAATAGATAGAATTTTGTGTTCCTGCTCACAAACTGACGTGAGACTGTGGACTGTGGATGAGGAGCATCAGAGTTTGTTCAGCTCACTTCTTTCTAACCCAAGACCTCCAGATTTTTTTTTCATGTTCTAACTTGTCGTCTTCAGACCCAACCGACACCGACTCAAGTGACATCAGATTTCAGGCAGTTCCCCCAGGAGCCGCAAAAAGGCTTTATACAACTTTTTTCACACACAAAGTAGTGCTCCCTAAGACCTGTAAACAGACTTTGATGTGTAAAATCAGTGGAGTTCCCCTTTAATATTTTCTTTAAATCCTCCCATGAATAAAAAGAAAAACTAGAACATCTATCCCATTAATATCTCAAAATAATGAAACAACACTGTTGCAGCTTTTTTTTTTCTATTACTAACTAAAAGTCTTAAAGTATGTAGAGAATTTAAGAAGCTGTACCCTGCTTTGTACCTTAATATGTTAGCTGAATTATACATTTTTCTCATAGCCACCATTGCTCACATCCGAACTGAAATAACGAATTGCCAGGTTTATAGCAAATATTGCAAAGTGTCAAATGTAACAGCTGCTATGAATAAATAACTACAACTGTACTAAATAAATAAAATCTGCTCTCTGTCGTTATGCAGAAGAAAGTTGATGAGTGTTTCTCTCGCTTTTAACTAATTATTGTTCACTTGTACTGCATTTCTCAAAACTGATATAAATCTTATAAGGGAGGAAAAATAAAAGTTAAATCAGTGGTTTGAAAAAGATTAAAGACCCTCCCCTGGTTCCTCCAAAAAGTCACAGTAGCCTCCCCTCTCTCTGAGCTCTCCTCCCACTTAATATTTTTTTATACAACCCCTCAAGAAAAAGAGTGAAAACCTTTGATGCACACATAGTATCAATAAAGCTCTTGGACAATCGGTTTCATTTTGTTAAACTGATATAATGTACTTTGACTTGGGAGTGACTCTACATTTACATTATACAAGTAGTGTAGTTCCTTGTTTGATCTGGCTCCCTTGGGTGTCATTTGCCTTTTCCACAAACAGGCCATGAAATGGCAAAGAGTGGAATAAAATCGGCTGCAATGACACAAAATTCTGTGTTGTCATCAGTGCTGAGATAATAGTTGTTATTGCTCTGGTTGTGCTTCTATCTACATTTTGTTTGTGTGTGGTAAAAGGATGTGGAAGCTGGTGCTGATGCTGCTTGTATGTACTCTGTGTGTGTATGATGTGTGACAGATGCAGGTGTGTTTTGTGTACACTTCCTTGACTGTTTGTGAGTTTCGGCTGGTGAGTGTGCCAAGCAGATAAACACTGCTGGTCTTGTGCAGGCAGTTTGTTTAATCATTTGCCTCCCATAGAGAACATTCTACCAAACATTTGTTTGCAAACAGATTTCAATAAAAGTGTCAGCATTTTGCGATCACATCGTGTATGCATGTGTGCCTCTGTGTGTATGGGATTGTTTGTGCACGTGTCTGTGTGTAAACACAAGTGTTTGTGCACATGTTTGTGCGTGTGCAGAAGTGTTTGAGCATGTGTGCTGACACGTCTGAGCACCGTGCTATGCTCACACTGCGAATACCAAAAGTACCATGTGAGCAACTGTGATGGAATCAATTTGCCTCGTCTTTAAAAGGCAGTGCATCACTGAACAAATTATCTGCCATTACGCTTCATTATGTGTGCTGATGGACAACAGTGACTAATCTATGCAAGAGGCAATGGCCTAAAATATCAGCAGGGAGAGAGATCCAGGACAGAGTCATCCTCCTGAAATGGGTTCAAACCTCTTAGTAAGAAATTAACATTTTTCTAGAAGGTATTTTGTGTTTTTTAGATGATTTTAATCACAATATTATGTGGATAATTAATTCTGGATAACTAATTAATTAGGATCATTTGTATTTCCTCAAGTCTAATAATGCAACACTCTTCATTACACTACACTACACTGCATTTACACTGCATTACATTAGAAGAGGTGTCAGCCAGTGCCACCATCCGTCTCTCCGTCTTCTCCATACCGGCCATGAAGCAAAGCCTTTCGTGCAGTGAGTGCTGTAGGAAACAGGACAAAATCTGCAGTCCTCTTTTTGAGCAAAAATGCATTTTGAAGTTTCACTGAACTCATGTGAGGCTCCAGCGCTCTGAGCCGACTGTGGACAAATTAATTGGATGTTTTCTAAAGTGGCAGTCAGTTTTTTTTTTTTTGTTTTTTTTTTTAGGACTCAACATCAGCTGAAACTCTGTGCACAACTGCCAGGACTAAGATACAAGGGCTGCAACTAATGATTGTTTTCTATTATTGATTAATCTGCCATTTATTTTCTCTATTAATTGCTAGTAGTGCTGGGCAGTTAACCCAAACACTATCAAAACAGATGTCTCACCTCACCAACTTAATTTTGCTCATTTTGGTTAATTTGGTTAATTTTCCCTAATGTGTGCGTTCATGAATTGCCCCCTTAAGAAAATAGGACCTTGTGTTCAGTCGTGTCCCTCCACCCCGTCCAACTAATGTTAGTCTGTGTTCACTCAAAGCGAAGCTGGTGATATGGATGACAAAAGTGCAAACACTGAGCCTAAGGCTACGTCCACACTGATGATTTTAGTTTGAAAATGTATCACTTTTGATACATTTACGCCTGATGTCCACACTGCTCCAGAGTTTTTTGAGCCCCTAAAACAGAGATTTTTGGAAACGCTGCTGGCCCACGTTTGAGTTTGAAAGCATTGTAGTCTTGACGGACAGAAACAGAGACTTTTGGAAACTAAGACGCAGACACCTGCCTCACCTCCTGATTGACTGTCAGTCATGACTACCACAAAGTGGTGAATACTACATGGTTAGTGACCAAAGGTAACACCACCAATTTTTACTTTGAACACAATCACATTACAAAATATGAAAGAGTGCATGGCTCAATAAAAAGAGAGAGACGGCGACTGATAATAGTAATCGTGGTAAAAGTTTGAAATGATATCATCCATCAGCCCTAATTGCTATTCTATAACAGTGATGCCTTCAAATTAATGGTTTTATCTGACAAACAGTCTCAAACCCAAAGATATTGAGTTCAGTATTGTAAAATTGTCTGGAACCAAAGATTTTTGGTCATTTTTGCTTAGAAATTACTTAAATGACGAATTGCTGCTAACATAGCCTAAGAAATGCGTATTACATCATGACAGAAAAAAAATTGAAACTCAAGGACAGTCCATTTTCAATATTAAAAAAAAGATAAAAGCTGGAGCCTCTCCCTTTTGATTGACTAGTGGTTATTAATCAGCTGTAGAAAAAAGTCCTCAGAATATCCTTTGTCTTTTCAAGTGGCTCACATGGTACAATAGCTGTTCACATGCGCAAATAAATAAAAAATAAATAAAATGCAGTAAAGGGCAAGTTCTAGTTTCATTAGGATTATTAGCCCCCTTATTCCTATGTGTTAAATTGCACATTAACAGATTCACATACGTACACTCCAGCCTATAGGCTGGCAGAGCGGCGAGCTCAGTCAGCCGTAAGCATGTTGCTTCATCTTCGAGCTTGTAGCTGCTGACCACTAATGGCTCGAGACAAATATCCCAGTGAAACTAATACTTCACAGAAACAAATTAATAACTGCTCAGGTTGAGAAATGGACGAGTACATAAATAGTTAGCTGGCTTAAGCCAAGGGCGAGACCCCCCTCTCCTCACATAAGACCACAACACACCGATCAACTCAGTGGTCACATACTCATATCTGATCATTATAGCGCAATTTCATTTGAAAGGCATCATCGGCGACTATAAACAGGCTCTGAATCAGCAGCCACCGGGTCGCTTCTGCAGTGGAAAATGTGTGATGAAAGACTAAGAAAATGCCTTGTCATTTATTGGCAGGGATTGAAGCCATAAGCCTTTTTCCTAAAACAGTGTCTCCATTTGAAAGTGGAGGAAAAAAGCACTCCAGGGACCAGATATAGATGATTAAGACTAAATGTATCTGAGACAGAGTGGCTTTGAACATGCATTAAATAAATCTTGTCAGATGTCTCCTAGTCATTATGAATAATTTCTTTGTAGTATTATATTTAGTCTGTGAGAGGTTTCATTGTGATTTGGCAACCTGCAGCAGATTGCTTGCATTTCCAAAACAAACTGTCTTCTTTCCTGCTAAAGTGGCTAATAGTGTCAACAGCAGAGAGTGTGCGGAGCACTCTTGGATGCGATCCTTCCTGGAAAAAAAAAAAAAAACTGACAACACTTTTTTTGTGGTACGGAGTCTCCTCACGTTTTCATTAAGGCTTCATGACGGGTGCTACAGGTTGTCAAACATCAACATGTCCTGTGCTGAGCTTGCTCATTGAAATTTGTCCGATTATGTTTGTTACATTTTTATTAGCACATAGAGTGTGTGGCCTTGCCAGCGGCTGACTGAGGCCCTGTTAGTGAACACTGCTGCCAAAAGCTGGGTAACACAGGGAAGTGGCAGCACTGTAGTACAGCAGAGCAGAGTGGTGCTTTGCTCCCACATCTAGCCCCCATCGCTCCCACACAGCTCCATGGGGGGTCTTACCATTTGCCTTGGATCCCTCTAGTCGCTCACTTAGTGAAAATATCGTATTGTACACCCAGGAAAGGCATTTGTGTATAATTAGACAGCAACACAGATATTATGTTGGAGGTTGTTTTTACTTTGCAATACGAAGTCTACATTTGGAGTGTATGGCGTTATATTTGGGTCTTAACTCTGTGTGCATGTTGGGACAAAAGTTCATTTCTTGGTCTAGTCTTGATGATCGTGACATGATTCAGTAGTTTTCACATTAGTCAACAGTGAAATTATGTTCTTTTTCCCCACAACTTTACTGCATAATAAAACGTGTTCTGCAATAGAGACACACAAATGTATAGTAAAGAAATAGGTAATGATATAAAAACAGCAAATACAGTTTCTTTTCTTTTCTTTTTTTTTTTTTTAAGGGGACATTATTTGCAAGAAATTGCTCTCAGCATGCTTCCTGTGGAAACCTCTACACCAGAAATTAATTATGCATGTACATTACTCGAGTGGGTCGCACTTATCCTATTCTTTAAAAATACGTTGGTTACGTGAGTGTCGGTGTATTTTGTAAGGATGCAGAAGTCGGCTGATACTGCTCTGTATCGTTGGCATGTGGATGCATTTCTCCCAAGCAGCAACCTCCAGTGCTGAAAAATAAGGCCAACATGGAAGTGCTAAAACCTGCAGTTCCTCGAACGGCCACTTGAGGCTGGCTCCAAAAGTAAGTCAGTCCCCACAGACTCTCATGTCAAAATGCTCAACTTTACAGCAGAAATTAACATGTTTACAGCCTGGTACAAAAAACTGTTTTGATCTCTATAGCTAATTTCCTCCTTCATGACAATTGTACAGGGGTGAATTTTTATATAATTCACCTGTTTAAATTTTATTAAGGCTTAATTTTATTAAGGCTTAATGCATAATTGAGTGACAGGTGAGTGAGTGTATGCTAACCGACAGGCACTGCCAAGACGGTGACGGCAGAGCAGCCCACTCTGAGCGTCAGATCTGCTCTTCAGAAACCTACGTCCATCATTATTAACATCGATAGTCTGTGATTTCTCCTAATGTAAAGCTCACCAAAACTAAATGAGTGAACAGAAGAAAATGTAAAGTTCAGTGCATACAGTAGCTTTAATTAATGAAATGCATAATTTAATTTGAGCAAACAAAAAAAATGTATTCAATGCTCAATGAGTTTATCTGCAAAATAATAATGCAATAATGCAATAATTATCTCCCATTGCCTGCTTACAATAAAGACACAAATGTAACTGAATGGACTCGGTGGTGAAAAAGTAAAGATGAATAATTCTGTCCTTGATTTCAGCAGCTATTCATCAATGTTGTCCATCACCACCAACCATCCAGAATTTACTTATAGTTCATCTTTCTGTTTGATCCGCCGATAACATTTGTATCCGCCCTGATGATGTACTGGTACAGGTAAGATTAACATGCTAATTAAAAGTTGACGAATATTAAATAAATTGAACCTTCTGATCAAATAGCCTGCTGGAAGGCTAATAGAGGCCATGCTCCCACTGATGAATATATTGACAAGAACAGAGCCTCAGAGATCACAATACATTTCCTGCTCTCTACATTATACATGCAGTGGTAATTATTTCTTTGTAGAATGACTGAATTAAATTACAGTAATTCATTCTATCTGTTATTCAGTGCTAATTAATGGGTCATCTTATTCAATCCTGAGTCTTTTAGTTAAATTTTCTTTTGCTCCTCACACTTTTATTCCCTTCTAAGCATAAACATGATCAAAGCGCTTTTCTTATAATTAATTGCAGTCTCTAAGCTAGGCCCTGTTAGCTTGTAGTTTCATGTTTAATTTAGGGTCAGTATTTTATGGATTCTTCCAGGCTTATAATAATAGTCGTCCTTTCCAAAGCCCTGATTTAAACGTTAATGTACAGTTGTCTTTCAAAATGAACAGCCATTTAATATTACAGATTATCATTTTTAAATAAATAAATAAAATAAAAAAAGGCTCTGTTCAGTTTAATACATTTATACGTTATATAACACAAGCTGCAGCAAAGCAGATGTAGGGGACAGAGACTAATTTGATTTTTTTAAAAGAACCATCCGTCCATCACCTTCATGATGCCCCTAGAAATACAGTATGTCACACAGACTACACTTAAACCTCGACTCTAGCTCATGGTCTGATTGTATCATCCATTAGTCTTTGAATTATGTTCAGATTATTAACAGTCAGGAAGTACAGGGATTTGATTTACTGCTGTTTCTTGGAGGGAACACAAAAGACTAAATTGAATGGTTTTCTTATTCATTTTCATGGACTTTAATGTGCCCTTAAAACTTTGTAATTGGCACTGTAACTGGATGTATTATATCTTCCCTGATACTCGTAGCTACTTGTTCACTGACAGTGGCTGATTATCTCAGTTAGTTGCATTCTTGCTGTAATTTGAATGCAAATGAAGAAGTAGCGATCAGATCAGAAACATGATGAGTCTAAAGGTCTCTCCCACACCGGCCCAAGTAAAAGGAGAAGATTGTCCTTCCACCACATATGAACACAATTAAACATGAAATTTGGAAGATATACGCATTGTTGCATCCAAATGTTTTTCTTTTTTTTTTTTACTAGGTGTCTTATCTACGAAGATTGAATCTTGTATCTTGTTTGTTCAACCCATCCAAAACCCAAACATAAAAATGACACATTGTGAAGTTTGCCTATTGCTGCATGGCCAATGTTAGCATTATCAGCTGTTTACTTACCAGTCTAGAAAAAACGTTGTGAATTCAGCATCAAACTTCATTCCTTTACTCAACAAGAGCTGTCTTCAATGGTTGAAAGCAAAACCAATGTTAACTCTTGTCTCTATCATGTCTTTTCTTCGACAGAAGTTAGCACGCTAACCAGCTACTCCCGGCCTATCTAGTCACTTTCCAATAGTGACTCACTGAAGACGTACAGTATTAGCTATTCAAATGAACATGACATAACACATGAATTATTGGGCATCAGAGGTGCTGGTAGACAGACTGTTACCTTTAAAGCCAGGCTAGTTGTTTCTACCTGTTACTAGTCTTTGTGTTAAGATAAACTAACTTGCTGTTGGCTCTAGTTACATAATTACTGGACAGACATGAAAATGGTAACGATCTTTTTATCAAACACACTCAACAAGAAAGTGAGCAAGCATCTTTCCCAAAATGTGGAACTATTCCTATAAGGACAGTTCATTTGACTTTGGGACTTTTTTCAGTATACTACCAACACAGCAAAGCAAAAAGGTGAAGAATTTAATTGAGCAAGAAGAACAGCTGCTTGTAAATAATGTTGGTTGTAGTTTTACTAATCAGAACAAAGAAATGTCGCATGTTTGTTTATCATCCATCTGTCCATCAAGAACATGAACTACATTTTACGTAGCATTGCCCTCATGTCCCCTCTGGGGAAACATGATGCAGATTGCCTCTGAATTTGAATTTGAAGTCAGACTACTAGACCAATGATAGATGTCAACAGGTGAAGATAAACTTATATTACACTCCTGTATTTTAATTCATGCTTTAGTCTTCAAGCTACAGTCAACAGTCACCTACCAAAATAAATATAAGGTTCCAGAGTAATACAAATACTCACAGACTTAAAGCTGCACGGTCAGCAGCAGTCAGCCTAAAAAGAAAAAATAATCTAACTGCAGGTTTTAATTTTCATTGCCATGGCTCTCATGTTATTTGACTTAGTGATTTGGCCTTTCAGCAAGCATAATGGTGTACAAGGTGTGAAAAGCCCAAGGACACAAGCTCTACTGGGACCAACAGAATCAGTGTCTGCTCTATTTCTCCACTGTTTTCAAACTTTAGAAAGAACCGGAAATCCAGCCAAAAGCCAAAGGAGGATACATTACATTCATTTTGTCCAATATAACCTCACTGTGTCGATTAATCTATTTTTGTAGCAGCATATCGCACGGTTTTGTTAACCAGGTTTGCAAGGCCCATCTATCTTTTCCTTTCTCAGGCAGGAGCAGTGTGATATTTAGAGCTGATGTACTTCCTTTACCCTTTCATGATCCTCAGGTTGGAGTTCTTTGGCCTACAAGTTGCCTCACCAATCTGAAACTTTACACATAATCTCTGTCCTGATACTGATGACCTCTGTGCAAAACCCTGCTGGAAACCACTTCAAAAGTAGGATTTACTCGGTTCATCCGTACCTTGTGTGTCAACCAGTGTATATGTGGCTGACTGAATCCACAGATCAGGACAGTAAAATGTGTACCTAGCAACAGCTCTGCTCTTCACAGACAGAGACACAGCCCCCTGTGATCACAGTCCCCGAGCGCAGCCCCTCCCCCTCAGACCTGCATCAAATCAATAGTTTCAGGCAGAGCGCCATTATACCTCTATACAATAGTCACACTTTTCCTTCTCTCTGTGCCCCTGCCTTGCTGCTTTGCAGTGCTGGTAACAAGCATTACTTGAATGCATGATACTGAAGTCCCATGGCATAAATACATGCACAGTATAGATGTAGTCTACACCGGACAGAGGCCCCGGAGCACTGTGCCACATTCTTATGTTAATTAGCAGGAAGCCCTTTAAGTTAAGCTATAGTACAAACCTTTTAATTAAAAAACAAATGCCAAATACTTGTAAATCCAAACATTTTGGATTTCTTTTTCATGTTTCCATGACTACCAACTCATCTCTCTGCCACAGGTGAAATGGGTGTTTGTTCTCAGATCTATTCTATTATTCCCTTGTGACTGACCATCAGTCATGACCAGTGTTAAAGTGTTTTTCCTTGTCTGATGATGTTGCACTACCACTCAGTACTTTTGCAGAGCTTAGGCAAGAGAGCACAACTTTCCAGTTCCAAAGTCAACACTGCACAACTTTATGGAAACAATGAATAAGTGTTTCAAGAAACCATGACAGAAACAAACTGGATTACAAACAGAAAACACTGAAGTAAAAGAAACTCTTATTATGAAGTATTATGCTGTCTAAAACCACCGGCTGTGGAGGAATATTTACCTTTTCTTATGAAAAAGTAGCAATACCACCCTGATCCAAATACTTTATTAAAGGTAAAAGTCCTGCATTGAAAATGTTATGAAAGTGTGCAAAACAGAACAATGGTCTGTGATTCTCATGTTAATAGATCATTATATAATTTGAAGCGTTAATGTGTAAATAGCACATTACTGTTGTAATTGTTTAAAGTGGAGCTGCTTTTCAACAATTTATTGTAATTATGGCTAGTTAATTCTTCTTATAATGTTTGCAAGTAATTTTTTTGTTAATGTGTGTAAACCACATCTCTCAGATAAATTCAGTGGAGTAGGAAGGATACAATATTACTAATACAATATTTCCTTCTGAAAGTGTGAGATCGCAATGGATGTTGTGGTTTAGCTCTATACCCTTCACTACTGTGCTCAGACTTCACATAATTTGAGCTCTATCCCCGTTTGCCCTTGATCTTTTTAAAGCACAATCAGATTACAGCTATAGGGAAAGTGTCTGTGAGTTGTCAGTGATGTAATCTGTTTAATGTTTTAAATACAACTGTATCGGCTTTTCTTCAGATTATTTTTAGCAGTTTTGGGGTGCAAAATAAGTAGTTCTTGGTTATAACAGTATATATGAATAATATGAACCACTGATCATTCGTAGATAGCCTGACAATGTTAACATGAATGTCGGAAAGGAGAACTGCTCCTTGACCCCCAAACCAGATCAGCGAGGGATAATCCTACATTCAGCATAATACTAACAGATCACAATATAGGCAGCACAGAAGAAACGCTTGAAATTTTTCTGAGATATACTAGAGTTCATCTCTAGTCTTAGGAGGAGGCAGGGTAGTGATTTCAAGTATTATGTCAATATAATTGCACAGCGGTTCCAACCTGGACTAAGGAGTACTTTTGGTTTGTATCGATATCTGTGGTGTATTGGTTTGAGTGTGTCACCTGCTTTCAAAGGGTATGTTTGATTGTGTTATTGCAACGTGCACAAATTTGTGTAGGTGCAAAAAAAGAGTCAGTCATTGTGCTTTCTGAGGCTATATACTGTATATGTTGATAATAATAATGCCACCCGCATTCATGACATCAGTTACTAATGCCTTCCTACCTGTGGATGTGTTCCCATCCTGTGACTTACCAACACTGTCTTGTAAAAAATGACCACGCGAGTCATCTGTGTCACCAGGTCAAGTTACGTGTTATTGTTTATGACCAGAGCAAAGGAGGAAGTCAGGTGGCATAGATAGAGCGTCAAAGTCCACATCAGGAGGAGGTTGGGATGGATGGATGGGTGGACAAAGCACAGGACTTTAATACAGGAAACCGCTGTTTGTTTAGCCACATCTTTATTATTGCAAACATGATGATGATGAATGTTTGGTACTCCTGCCACTGGTACGCTCCTATGAGTCATGTCAGAGGGTAGGGACCAGTGACCTATGTGATTGGAGCATTTGTTGACTTAGCCCAGAAACAGTTCAGAGAGGAGATGGCGCACTTAGAATCATTTCCTGTTTCTGTTTCGCTGCTGCCCCGCCCCTTTTAGAGCCCAGCGGCAGGTCCTAGGTCCATCCACACCGATGGGAGAAGTGAATGTGAGCACAGATTATTAGTCACCAAGTAAATACTGGATCATTTTTTCACAAGCAACTTATCTTCTGAACATCCTGACACTAAAATTGTATTTTTTCAGTCAAAGGAGAAAATTAACTTTGTCCGAGACCTGTCTCAGTCTGAACAACACACTCTCACTGGATCTGGCAACACATCTCTACTTCTGCTGATGTCATTTTCCAACCAAATAAATTAAATGAGAAATTATAATGAGAAACCACTCAGAACAGAAATAAAACTGTTTCTTTGCTTAACAATACTATTATTATTATTTAACTGTTTTTGGAGGGATAAAGCAGAATATTATTAGACTGATATGATCTTTTACTGGGTTGATTGGCTATTAAGCTAGCAGATAAAAACAAGCAGCAAAACAAGGCTCAAATTTGTACTGTAGTGTTATATTGTTTTGAAAAAAAGATGACTCTTCCTATTCTTTTATGTTAATGTAGTAAATATGCTTTGTTTTTAAAACAGAAAACACATGCAACACACTTTAGAAATTCATGTAGTAGCTGACAATGATGCTAAGGACAAAGAAACAGCCATGGCACAGTGGTGCTTTCAGCTAAATGCTAAAATTGGCTCTTTATGTTCACAATCACAATGATGCTACACTTATGTTTAGCAGGTATAATGTTCACCATACTCAGCACCTTAGTTTAGCATATGAGCTATAATTAGCACTAAACACAATACGCCTCAGGGTGATGGTTGGTTTTGGACGGATTAAAATTGTGACCTGATAATAGTGCTAGATGAAAAGCCAGAGCTCTACTGTACCAAAATAATTTCAATTCATCTTTAGAAGAACATTAACGTGTGTACGAGATTTCATGGCAATCCATCCAATATTCATTCTGAACTGGAAATTTCACCTTGATAGTGGTGCTAGAGGAAAAATCAAGGGATCACTGAAAGTCACCAGGCTTCTTGAAAGTCTGCAAAAAAAAAAAAAAATCATGGCCATTGGTTCAAAATTTGAGGTATTTCAATTTGGACCAAAGTGGTGGACCTCCTGACCAATTGACAGACTGACACTGACATCTCTAGAGCCATGCCTCTACTGGCTAAAAATGAATTCGCCTGCCCATTACCAATGAAGGCAAGCTTTTGAACACACTTAAGATGAATACAGTCAGTACTCAGTCTAATGACAAGTGTGTAGGAGAGTGACCTTGAATGAAACAGTAGGTGGACTCCAGCACACTGTGAAATGATTGCATCTATAAATGAATAAATATTGTACTGCTTGTGTGTGGGTTCCCACCACTGTTTTTCATTTTTCTCATAGGATTCATACAATATAAGCACAGTGCACTGTGTGCTAACCCAGTATAGATTTATATTACTCATACACACCACTCCAGTATAATACATCTTCCCCTGTACTGTATTGATGCAACTAAACACATAAGCCCTCATCTCTGTCGGGCTGTGTTTCATGTGTGTGTTTCTTTTACTTGTTTCAGTGTCTCTTCTGTTGTGTTTTTACACCTTTTGTGAAAAAACAAAATGTCTTTTTGGCTTTCAAACATAACATTATGAAAAGCTCCATCCTGACTTTTTTTTAAAACATCACACAGCTTCTGCTGATAGAGCCACAACACTTGCATGATAAAGGAGGTCTACAGCCCTTTCTTTTCTCCAAAACAGTGGCAGCGCTGCTGGAGAACAGCAGTGACTTTTGAAATAATGTCATCAAGGAGGAAGAGTGTTCACACAGGCTGCCTCAGTGATTAAAATGAAAAGTGTTTATTCTCACAGCTTGATTGTTGTCCATCTATAGCTGGGGGTGGGGGTGGGGGTGGGGGGGGCTTATCTTGCCTAGGCTTCAGTAACCCCACAATTAAGCAACTGTGTATTCTCAGTAAAATTTCTCACACATTTATTAGATTTTGAATATAGAATTCTGCAGCCTGTCTGTACCCAAACTACTACAGCTCCCAGAAAAGTTAATTAAAGGTAATTAAACTTCACTTGATTCATATTTTTGCTTTGATACCTTACCCTGCATTGCAAAAAAAGCAACCAAACAAAAAACCTGACCACAACATGATAGGGAGTGAAGTGCTTGTCTGAAGGGGTCTAAAAGCCTCAGTCTAGGCAGATCTTTCAAGCGGCAACTTACTGTGTCATGACTTCAAAGTGGAATAATTTTAAGTAGCAAAACTGCACATTTTCTTAATCTGTTTGTGTGGAACTTAATCAGTGGTGATGTATCGTACTGTGTGTGTATGTGTGTAAAATATATCCATTTCTCTTTTATCAAGTATACTATTTTAATGAGTGTTTCCACATTCATCCAGTCTCTGGATGGAAATGGAGCAGAGCTGTGCATTATCAAAATGCAGGCTCCCTTCTTTACATTTCATCCTCTTCTTCCTGTAATAATCTTTGGAAGAAGTTGTTATTAACCTGAGGAGACCCTGTTCTCGTAAAAGGAATATGGGGATAGAACGTGAAATGACTTAAAGATTAGATTTTATGCCAGGAAGCTACAGTGGGATAATGTAATATTTGGCTTGAACTTACAGTATGGTGCTTGGTCTTCTCGTTTGAATGACCGATTTGATAGGGATATTGTACCTCACTTTGATTGAATCATATCTTGATAATGCTAAACATGGGCTCTGACTACAAATCAATTAATATTATTCTTGTCATTTTCCAGTCCACTGGAGGTACAGTCTGCTCAATATATACAGCTTGCCTCACTCCCACACCAACATCTTGGGATTTGACCACTCCAAAGCCAAACTCTGGCATTTTACATGCACTTCCAAATTTGGTTATGTTATTCAACTGTCTGGCATTTCCAAAGGTCGCAACCTTTGCTTGTTCATTTGGTGCCTTCGATGTCAATGTTTCTGTGTCCAACATGAGTTTTTCTGGGGCAGATGTCAGAGGTCTGCGCCTTGTTAAGGCTGTAGAAAGTGTTGATCAGCCACGTGGATCAATTCTCACCAGGCCCTCTGTGATCTTTTCTGCCTGCCACTTCCTTCTCAATCTTCCCAAGTTAATCAATGCACCTACGGTTTAGCCGCCAGGCTGCAGAATTACAGTTCCAGCAGATCTGTGGTGAGATGTGCGGGTGCACAGCAAGGACTCTTTGACAAGCCCATTGGCACAAAGCAAAAGAAAAAAAACCAAACATATTAAAACAGCTGACCCTGAGTTAAAAATTTAACATTGCTCTTTTGTCTCACTGCAGTATGGCTCTTTACAATGCAATCTGCAGTATGTGCCTTTCCTGCAGAGAGCAGTCCTCTTTTCTGCAGTATGTATCCACCATAGACAGACATTGTGAATATGACAGCTCCTCCTGTAGCATTAGGCGCTATCTGACAGAAGGAAAGAAGAATCGGGGCAAAGTGCTTTGTCTGAGTGGCTAAAGACTGAGAGAGATGAACCATGGTGGCCTCTCTCTCTCCTGTTAAAGGAGACTGCGGGCTCATCCTGCAGCAGGAAGGTTGGGGATTCATCATTGACCAGAAAATTCAAGTGTGTCTGCGATCAGGGTGGCTGGCCCAGCGCTGGGCTAAATGGAAGAATAATGGGTAGTGGGAGTGAGTCTGACGGGCTCTGAGGAGCCCTGTTCTCTCTCCCTCCACCTGTCATCCATCACATTTCCAGCTGATACTGGGAGATATCCATCCCACACTGGCAGGAAGGGAGGAGTAGGAAGGGGGAGGCCATTGGCTGCCTGAGGACAGGGACAGGGATCTGACTTCTGCATGCCTTTAAGAGCAGTCAGTGTTTAGCGTCCACAGACTGAGGGAGAGAGGAGCCTGTCAGTTTGGGTCAGGATGTTACCACAGGCTGTGCTCAGAGTTAAAGTACTCTAGCAAGTTGACAATCAGTGCACTCCAACAGCATTCACAGCCCATCTTCTGAGCATATTACAATTTACAAAATATTAATGGTGTGGTTGTATTATTATGCAAGAAAAGGGAAGAAAGAGGCTAAAATGACTGACAGAGAAAGCAAAGAGTGATGGTCCCATCATGATTAGCATCGAAGCTTACGTAAGTAGATTAGACCATTTTGTCTCATTGTCACTCTGAAAGACATAATGGTATTCATAAAACAGGGTGAAGGGTCAGCTGTTACTCATCCAGTGCAGAGGCTTCGGAGGAACCTTTTCACATAATCATAATCATCAAGTGCACACACACACACACACACACACACACAAACACAGACACATGCGCGTGCAACAAAAGCCAGTGAAATGGCCTGTGAAAGTCCTTTTATATCAGATCAGATAGAGTTCTTTTAAAACAGATGTCACCTTGAGGGAAAAGAAAAGAGATTATGGATTTTTGTGATCACTACTCTGCTAGGAATCCTTTACCTTTAGGCAAAATAGTCCTTAGATTGAATAACAATAATTAGGAAAGGTATCCCTCAGAGATAAGTGTTTATGGTACTTGTGTGAATAAAGCAGAGGATGAGTCATTAAAAAATATGTTGAATGTGAAATGGAGATGATGGGTGTGACACTAAACTCTTTATTAAGAAAAGGGTACTTGGCAGTGAGATTGTTGGCATGCAATGGCATGAGTGTATATATGTATATACAAATAAAATACAGAATCAAACTACTGAATTGCACAAATCCTTCATCCCACAACTAGATTAACAGACTTGACAGAACCTGATCATTACACTATTGCACACTTCAAACAAGTCACACACATTTTAAATTGCACAACTACCATCTAAAGCCTGACCTGTCCTGCTTTCCTTGATGCAAATTCATCAATTAGATCATTAGGAATTGCATGGTTAATACTGATACTGTACAGAGATAGAAGTGTGCTATTTGATGGATTCCCCTGCTCCAGTGGGGACACCTGTGGTTTGCCTGCACAAACCAGAAAGAGCGCCCGCTCCAACCCACACGGTAACATAATGTCACTGACGTGATGTGCAAATGAGCGATAGAAAACCAATCACACAAATGTAACTTTTTTGTTTTTTTCAAAATTATTATTCAACAAAAGAAAAAGAAAAATTAAACTAAATCCAGCATTGTTGGCATGTGCTGAAATAAAAATTCATAGTACAATTATCATGGTTAAAAGCATTGATAAAATATAAGTGTAGTATATTGGAACCTTTTCAACTGGTTGATGTAATTTTGTGTTTTATCCCAAAAACAATGTATCGGTATGCTTAAATCCGCCCTGACTGCAGCACAGATTCATTTGTTTCTTTGTCTGTCCGGGGTGATAAATTACTGTTTCCCCAACTGTCATGATAATTGAGTATTCATGGGCTTGCTGCTGTTTGAAGTACTACATATAGTCTAAGAGCGACTTTGTTGTTAGTAATTTTACAGTGATGATAAGAAAAACTATAGTCACCCCACTATTTTGCAATTAGCAATTAGAAACATTTAATGAATGTTTTAAACAGTGTGTATTTGCAATGCGTAACTCCCTCTGTGTGCACCAATAGGTGGAGACTGTGTATAAACAGATATGAATTCATAGTTGTAATGATATAGAAAATGTCTTCAGAGGAGAAGTTATAATTGTTGACAAATACTGCACATTAATTAACTCTTAAAATGCTCTTATATCTGCTTGCACCTGCATTAGAGCACATACATACACAGTATGTATATGTAAATAAATGTTCTACACAAACAACTAAATGAGTATTCTTAACAAAACCTGAACATTTGAGACTTCAGAGATTTCCTTTCCATTTCTTTTATTTCTTTTGCAACTACTGCAAACTGTGAATTGCTATAGTAGCAAATGAATGCAGTTCTGTGTCCTTTCAATCTCAATTTTAACACAATCTTGAATAATACATTTTTCATAATTTGTGATTGAAAGAGCTTGCAAAAATATTTTTCACACAGTATTAAAGGCTCAGCTTGCCCTCATGTTAGACCCGCTGCAGAGGGACGCTATTGAACTTAGCGGCAAACAGTCATGAGTGGTAAAGTGGTTTTTTATCCTGGAATTCATCAGTTAAGGCCCAAGTCCTGATTTTGTCCACCAGTGTGAGTTACTTACTTGTTAGTTAGTAACAGAAGGTTACTATATTTGTGTGTGCGCTGAAGTTGACCCAGATGTAGTTTTGTTCTGTAGGCCTAATGTCCCTCCACCAGTTGTATCTATGCAGTGGTTTTGCTCTAACCTCAGCCCTTCATAGCAGCTATAGGAAGTTAAGAGGGGGTGTTAGGCATCATGTAAAATTTCCAACGTATACAGTGAAAACTTTGGTACATTTCCTCATGTGATTTCTGCTGCCCATCGTTTTTCACCAGAGTCTCTTCACATATTCTCTCGCTCGCCTCTTCCTGGGTTTCAGTGTATCATCTCACATGGCAGTGGCTCTTGACACTTTTGTGTACTGTGGCTGTTAAAATGCAAATTTCACAGGATTCAGCTTTCCTGTTCTGTCGGCAATTTACTGTGTGACGTCCCCATCTCCTTGCTGCTGAGCAGAGGACGCGAGTGTCAGCTATATCCATCCTCCTGAGCCTTGGTAAAATGCCACAATATCCCTCTGCACAAACTGCAGCACTCCTTTCACACTGCAAAGTGTGGAGACCAACGTGGTTACAAGCAGCTCGCACTTGGGTCTCTGATGTTTGAGGCTCTGACATTATTTGCATGTCTGTTGTACGTCTTTTAAGCTGATGGCAGCTCGGGGAAAACCTTGAGTTGTGATGTTTACTTGCTGCAGGCAGTTAGCAGAGATATCCTGTGTAAACACTGTGGGGAGGTGATTTCAAACTCAATTTTACAGCAAGAACAAAATTCAAACAAAGCCAGTCTCAAAATGGCAGGCGCTTGATAGTACATTACTGTCGCACTGTAATGCCACATGAGCATTATGCAGGGCACCTTGCCACCTGTCCATATCATACACGAAGGGCAGGTCACTATCTTGCAGCTATAAAGATTGTAATGTGGATCTGCTGCATTTATTAGACATGGGGCAAACAGCGACATGTTTGCTCATTGCAAATGTTCTGATAGAAGCAACCTGTCTCTTCTGTGGCCTTCCCCTTAACTGCTCTGTGATGTGTTATTTGCAGGCATTGCCACTGTACTTAGAAGTGCACACATGCTCTGAAAGGACCTGTTATTTTGTATCATTTTTATTTTTTTGGAGTTCATTTTTTGCCACTGTAAAGAGCGTCATCTCAGCCATTTCAGCAGTGACAACATTGACACTTTGTAAACAAGTGGTATTAATTGTCACAGTCTCATTAACTCACAGTGTATGCCGAGTAAACAGCCTTGGCTAACGTGAAATGAAGCATACTGCAAATAATTGTGCACTTAGCTGTGAGTGGAAAGAGTGTGTGGGTTTGTGTGTGTTTTCTTGTGTGTATACCTACAATGGATTGGCTCAAGGTTGCTTACAGACAAGTGGAAATGGCAATTAAATGTCGGAGACAAAGAGGTGAGTATGAATAAAGAAAAACAAAGGAAAAGACTGAAGGAAATGGGAACTCAACACTTCACTTCCCTCTTTCCTTTCCTTTCCTTTCCTTTCCTTTCCTTTCCCCTTTATCTCCTCACCCTCATCACAACACTGAGCCATCACAGACAGATGGTCATAAATCAGCCTCTTTATTAACACACTCCTGTCAATGAAATAACTAGCCATGAAATAAGCATCAGTTAATGTGCATCCTTAATCCACATAGAACATGACATCCGCTTACTAATAGACACTGCTGGCTGCCATGTGCATTAACGGGGCCTGCTACACCATGGCAGGAGACTGATGAGCGGGTAAAATGAGCACCTCAGATGTAGCAAGGCCATGTGAGAGGAGATGCCTGGGTAAATTCAGCGTGTAGCTGTCTGTAGTAGTAATGTTTGAGTCTGTGGCAGTAGGGTTTGTTTTCTAGATCACCTCTTCAAAATATTCATAAAAGTATAGGTGTAGAGGTATAAGTGTGTAAAGGTGTAGGTCAGATAGGGTTGGATTACCTTATTGTGTTGTGGTCCACCTCCACCGTTCTCTTTCCTTGGCCACATCAGGCTACATGTTTGTATACACATGTGCTTAACGTGTAGTCATGAAAAGCAAAAATATTAGCCCTTAATAACGGTACTTAAAAGTAGCTAAACATAGTATATGTCATTGTCTTTATCTTTTTCGGTCAAGTTCGTGCTTTTACTCAGAGCTAGAGGAAGCTTTCATGGCCTATGAACTGTGTTGCACCATTCGAGTTAATTTAAAGGAATACTTTGACATTTTGGGAACCACAGGTATTCACAAGACCCCCAAAACCACCAGGTGACATTTTCCAGTTTGGCTTTGTACGGAATAACAGACGAGATATTTCTGAGCTTTAGCGGTGCTGCATGTTCAGTGGATTACGCTACTGTTAGACAGAGCCAGGCTAGCTGTCTGCCCCGTTTCCAGTCTTTATGCTAAGATAAGATAAGCTAAGTGGCTGCAGGTGTATTTGTATTTTATCAAGGCTTAAAGTTATATGATTGTGGCCATGTTGCTTTGAGTGGCAGGTGGGTCGGCGTGTGCTCGCCACAAACCGGCATTCGCTGGTGATGTTAGCATGTTTGGATAGCTAGCATGTTAGCGGGTATCTCACTAGCTACTGTGGTTCCCCACCTAGCTCTGCCAGCATTAAGTTCCTGAGCTTCTATTTTGACAGTAGTAGCGGTTGATTTATTTATTAATTTATGGCCTTTTGCTGTGTCTGGAAACGTAATGCCAATGAGAGCGGTGAACAAGTTAGTGGCCATAAAACCAAAAGAATGAACTGAAACCCTCCATCGAGCTGAGGGGAACTGCAGAGTCAGGCGATAATTACATGTGGGTGGCACCTCATTTGATTCTATGTTAATAAAGAAATATTGATCATAGCAGTTTTTAATAAAACTGTATATATGGTACTTTGATGTAGTCTACTTATATCTGCCAAAATTATTTGTCTGTTGTCATTGTTTTCTTACACTTCCTAAAATGCCCTCCATTAACCATCTACTCTTGTGTTAAAGAAAAGCCCATGTGAAAGTCAGTGAGTCTCAGGCTGCTACTGAAGAAGAAACTGGTATATTCCTCTTTCATGCCGGAAGTATCTCTGTTTGGAGCCTTGTTCTTTGATTCTGCCAGGCTTTTATGTAAAATATGTAAGATTTTAAGTGCTTAAAGGCAGATGTTTTCTTTAAAGATATTTAGAAAACCTGGTAGCGGTGATTACCTTTGTCTCAGCTGTATTTTTTAAAGACCTGTGATGTCATGCTTCAGTCAGTTCAAACACAGCAAAGTGTTGATGCATGTCTTCAGTGCTGATTTTTGTAGATATTTATGCACATGCAGGTGTGTCCATACGGAGCTCTTTCCTCTCCCCACTTTATAACGGCACTGCAGTATCAGTGTGCGTGTGTGTGTTTGTCTGTGTGTGTGTATTTGTGTGTGTTAGAGAGAGAAACCTGAAGGACGCTTGTCCCTGGTGGGATGGGAAAGAGCCTTGCGCCTTAAGAGCTCCAGGGCTGCTGCTATGACAGGTGAGTCTATCAGCTGTCCTCAGATCTGTGGCCACATATACAGGGCAAGGAGACAACTTCTACTGCCCACTTCAATACAGTGTCACCTCGCCTTTCATAGGCAGTGTCACCTGTCAATCACAGCTGAGTAATGCATTGTCAAGTGCACAGGCCAAGGTCACCACCAGATGTGGTGATAATTAACTCTGCAGAAGACTTTTGAGTCATATAATAGGGGTCAGCACACCCCCCGTAAACTCTGGCATGTAGGTTTCCAGGCAGCAGTGGTGGAGTGGGGGGTGAGCACTTCTCTTCTCATTAGGAAAGCTCATCTTGTTGTTTAGGAAGGAGAAGATTCAGTTTGGGGGTCAAATTATAAAATGCCTACAGAGTCAGAATCATAGATTGTAACAAAGTCAGAATAAACACATTGCAACTGTGAACAGCAGTTGACCACAAGCAGCTGACACCACTGATGACACTACTTTATTATGTTAGATAATATTGGTCTTTATAACACATTGAATTTAATCATAGCCGAACACTAACTTTGCATTATTTTCAGAAAAACTGCACATGTACTGTTACATGCTTACATCACCACAAAGATAAGGTGAAGAGCCCTGACAGTGGTGTTCCTGATGTAGTCTTAGTGCTGTTGGTAATGCACACATTTAATCCGCAGAGAAGAAGGTGACAGAATCAAGGTCAGTTATTGCTTCAAGGCAACACTGTCCAATAGAAATTATGTTTCTATAGCTACAGCTAAACTGCACAAACATATTCACAAGCTTCTTGTTGACAAGACATCCGGAGTCTTTTTTGTGGTTAGGATTAGGCAGCAAAAGAACTTTACTTAAAGTTAGGGAAAGACTGGTTTGGATAAATCTAAAAAATAAACAAGTCATCGTGAACAGACCATGATCTTTCCTTAGCCTTAACTAAGTGTTGTGAGTTTCTAAACATAATCATAAAAAATTAATAACACAGTGGTCCATACAAGTGGATATTATACTGCAAGAGCAGCTATTTTGATGAAAAAAAAAAAAATGCATTGTCTGTGAACATTTTATATGCATCAGTATCAATTTGCGACCTGCCAAATACATACCTTAACAACATATCCTGATTATGTTCATGGAAAATGTAATCTGGTCATGATTGATCATTTTATTTCCTACAGGAAAAGCTTTAGGAGAGGTTAGTAAATGGATTTGTTAAGTTAAGACTGAATTAAAAGTTGCACTAATAAATATTTTTATGACAAAAAAAGATCATATGACTGCATACAATGTGAAAGGGGGGATGCTCAGTGCAGTTCTGCAGACTGTGTCAGCTCACTGTTTTGGTTTTTCCATAACTTTATTGTTTTGATTCAGTGTCATGGTGCTCATCAACATTATTTCCAGCCACAGCCCAGGCAGCTGTTTTTATCACAAGACTTAAACCCACTGAACCAGCACCAAACCACAGACCGGCGAAGTTAGCAACCAGCTAGTCTTGCATAGCCAGAGCTATCTCCACAGCACTGTGTCAGTGCTGAGGAATGGTTTGGCTGCATCTATTATCAGAGGAAATAACCGAAATAACCGTTACAGGTGCCCCTGTAAAATAACATTGGAGGGGAACTTTGGTGGAATACTTGCAGGCGGGGAGGCGAACATGTCAGTAAGATTTCTAATTCCCCTCAAAGAAAACACTACAAAATGTTGACGGTGTGATTGCACTTTTCACTGTGTAGGTTGCCTGCTTGGAGGTTGTGGTTTCCCGTAGCAAAAGGGTTTTTAAAAACAGTAAGAGCTCTGGCACACTGGATATGTCGCATGTGTGTGGCGGCTGCGAAACGTCTTGTTTTTCAAACGGAGGCCACGGATTAGAGCGAGTGCACTGCCTGCCTCGCGGCTTCGTTGCGTAATGTAGATGTTTGGCGTCTCACCTATTTTTCACGCGACACGCACGTCTTGTCCAAAAATGACATCATACCAGCAATAAACAAAGCTGACACCTTCCCCTATAGTTTTCTATTTCAAGGCTGAATTTGAATATGACAGACTTGACAAAATACAAATATATTTTCTAGCCATAAAAATAAAATAAACCATAAATTACTTTAAAATGAAGAGAAATCCAACATTCAAGTATCCTGCAAACTCTATGTAGACAGATAGAGCTGACGGTAGCAGCGAAGCTACAGACTTACAGCCGCTGTGAACACACTCGTGTGTTTTTCTTCAGCAGATCATCAATGGTAGCCGCAACACACACGCCACGCATCCAGTGTGCCCCTGGTGTAACACGCAGGGGAAGAGGAACGAGACGAGAATGCCGCACAACGGCAGGCTTATAGCTGCAGCCTACATCCAGTGAGTCAGACTGGCAACCAGCTGGTGAACGTTAAATACTTGTTAACTACTTCAAGGTCAAAAAGCTCAATTAACATTACTCCCTTTTTTCCTTCATTGTACAGAGCGAGGGCAAATGAAGTTGTGTGGCATATAGAAAAATAGACAAGTCTTTATTACTCCAGTAGCTACAAACAGACCTCGTAACAGAACCGCTCTACCACCGAACACGTTGCCTAAAGTCTTGTGTTCACACAGTAAGGTGAAGAGATATTCTCAGCCAATCTAATTCGCTATAGGATGGCAGAGTTTCAGCAATTTAGGTGCCAATTCTACAGATACAGAATTGAGTCTTTAATAGACTGCATTGCTCTCTCTCTCTCTCTCTCTGTGCTCCATTAGAGCGTTAGTGGCTCTCTCTGTGGTTTTGCATGATTTGAAAAGTTGTGTTGTTACATTAGCGCTCGGTGTCTCCTTCTAATCCCATTTGCCTTGTGGTTACAAACAAGGTGCCAGCAGAGCCACTCAGCTGAGAGAACAGTGAATCCATGCTTTATACGAAGCAGCCCTAATTCAATTGACATCACTGGCTGGCTTTAATGGATTTTACCTGGTGAGCCTGCAAATTGAATATTTTAAGCCATATCAACTCCTTCAGAATTACTGAAGAGAAAAGGTGCAATTTTCATTTTGTGCTGGTAACGAAAAGGCGACATACAGGAGATTATATCTATTTTTCCAGCTCAGCTTGATTAATTTAAGTTGTCCTCGGTAGAGCACTGTCCCTCTTGCCTGTGTTTTAAGCTTTTATCTCCTCCAAGCCATTTGATGTTCTTAACCACTGCTTTTCATTACTTGAACACAGACGCTCACACTGTCACACGCACCACGTACACATGACTGCATCCTTTTGTGCACCCCAGCCCTCCCGGCTCCGGTGTTGTCTTTCTCTGAGAAGTCGAACTCTTTGCTGTGTCATCTCATTGAGGTTCTGAGGTTGTTATTGTTTTATCTCTCAGTGTGTTGCTCTCTGCGCGAGGTGGGCGGGCCGTCCTTCCCCTGCTTTCTCTGTAAAGGTCAGTGAGCCGCAGATGAAGTTGTGTCGATCAGATGAGTGCCATGGACTGACAGCTAATTTTCATCAAAGCAGCTGTGGGGCGAACGGGGGCCAAGTTGCGAGGCGCCTGGGGGCCTCTTGCCTCTCTGAGGACTCTCTACTACTTATCAGACGCACTGATTTACTGTCCTGGAGTCTGAATTAGAAGTTGCAGTGCACTTGTAACACCAGTTTATAAAGCTCTGGAGAGAAGGGAAACAAAAAAGTAAAGGCAAAAAAAAAAAAAAAATCATCAACAACACATTGCTAGAACATTTTTCATTTCTCGAGCAGCCTCATCTGATGATCTGCACACACCAGCCTTCGTTCCTCTCTCTTCATTTATTGCCCTCTTTCCTCTCCTCCTGCCTTTTGCCAGTTTTCTAAACATGGTTTGCATTGATTTATTCTCTTCCACCAATTAAAAGCAATTTTGTGAGCATTAGAGTAAGCTATGCCGGGAGCCTTTTACTGCAGCAGGCTGTTCATTACCTCACTGTGTATGTGTTTGTGTGTGTGTGTGTGTGTGTGTGTGTGTGTGTGAGCTCCTGGGTGGCTCTGTTATGCTTTTCTCACTCCGTGAATATGTCCGCACATGCATGAGCGTACATGTGTGTGCAAGCGTGTGGCTTACCATTCATGTTTAGCTATACAAAGCAGATGGGTGCTGGTGTGTGTCTGAGATTCCCAGCACGTGCAGGGCATTAGTTCTCTGTTTGCAGGCTAAATCCTCGTGTTGTTGAAGCAGTGTCAGTTGCCTCTGCCACGACACAAAGCTTATCTTGTACCAACTCCCGTACCCCCTTGGGAGGAGGAGACATGGGGGCGCGGCAGTGGATGAGGGGATGTGTAAAAGAAGGCAGGAAGCAACTGGCTGGTGTAAATAACCCTGGGCTCTGGGGGAAGGTTAAGAAGCCAATGCCATGCTGAATACTAAACGTCATCCCTGAAGGACTCAGTGCCCCTGCACCCAGCCTGTCCCCCCCATCTGACAGAGCCCCGCGCCTCTCATGCCAGTCATCACATCAGTGTGTCAGTGCACACAGGTCTCTATTTGTCACCGACTATGGCCACCATCCAACCTGTTGACTGACACTTGCTGTATTAATATTGCATTGCAACACCACAGGTGGCAGACTGAATGTTTTTTTAGTTTGACATTTTTAAACTCCAGCAAAGTCAAGTGTCGCCTAATGTAACTTCAGGCAAAACTAAACAGATAAATTCCTGTTCATGTCCTTCTTGTTTAAGTTTTCAATACACCACTCAGTTGCCTGCTCACTTACAGCAGGGAACGTGTAATAACACTTGCAAAATAAGCACTCTGACATTTTGAAATAATATATAACGTGTAAGACATAATAAAAAAAAGCAGCACCTTTGAATAATTAATTACACCTCTTGTCAAAATCATCATCACAGTGTGCCAGTTCACCATGCAAGCAATATTATATGTGCATATAAAGTGTGTCTGTTTTAAAACAACTTTTTTTTTTTTTTTTTTTTTTTTTTGCACTTGAGGTAACTATGGTTACCTCCAGTAGCTCTGAAAGCAGTTAAACAACTTAATGAGAAACTAGAGGTATATTTTTTTATTTGTCCACACACATCAGCTTGACACAATGTGGCTCTTTGCAAAATCAGCCAAGGTAAACTTGTGATTTTCAGATCCTCACCCTTTTACCTCAGACCAACACACCACATGAAACATCAGTGTGTGAGCAGCAGACCGGCAGCCTTCACTACAGCTTCCCATTTACTAACTATTTCCTCTGGGCATGCAACTATTTATTCCCCCCGTTTTCTCCAACCTGGAAATGAAATGAAAAGGAGCAAAAATGGAAAAAATAAAAAGGAGAGAAAACAAGCGCGCGGGTAAATCTCTCCTGCCAAAGGCAACGTTGTGACATTATCTCTTCGTCACAGCTTAACAGAGGCCTGCTCCTATGAGTATGTGTTTTTGTGTTTGTTCGAGAGTGTGTGTACATACATGTGCAGACCATACACCAATGAGTGCATGTGTGCATGTGTATTTGAGAGTGTGTGTGTGTGTGTGTGTGTGTGTGTTTGTGTGTGTGTGTGTGTGTTTGTGTGTGTACTGACACATTTTCCCGTGCTTGCCCGAGTTTTGAGAGTGTTTGCTGTTGTGCTCAAAATGAAAGGTGTCGTGTTTACCGACACACACACACACACGTTCGTCTGCAGATTAGCCTGCGGCTGCCAGCTTGCCTGCCTCCACGCAGGAAAGAGTGGAAATACACACTTTCTAGCACCCTTTGTTGAGCCTCACTACCTGCTCACTCTAAATAAGCTCCTCTCAAATACACTTTGATATCTTCCAACAAGGGATGATGCTGCAACTCACATGCTCGAGGAGAGATTTCACAAACCTTCAAGTGAACTAACTGCTGTCAGCCATGTTGCATTAATGAAGAGAGACGCTCTTGAATTTGTTGAATTAAGTTTTAGTCTGGCTTGATTGAAAATCCTTGTATCTGATGAAACTACAGAGGAAAAGCTATGGAGATTTTTTTTTTTTTTTTTTTGCATAGTCTTACGGTATCCTAGAAAACTTGCATCTGACTGTTATTAACTGTTTCTGTTTCTCTGTGCTGCTTTTTTCCCCTCCTCCTATGTGGATTTCTCCCCCACTCGCTGTGCTCTTGAACGCTGTGGAAATCCAATTAGGTGGACACATTCTGCGAGAACTGCGTTCCATGATAGCAATCATATGAATTCTTCATATGGGATTTTCGATGCTCCCTTCTTGTTGCTCGCACCGTGTCTACACAAAAGATAGAGTAATTGGCAAACAGATCTCCATACAAAATGTGTCTCCCCCCTCGCTTATGGCCACCCAGCATGACAATAGGTACTTGTGTAATCTCTGCTGTGTGATTCGGAAATGAAAAAGCAATGAAATGTGTCTCCTGGCATGTGGAGAAATAACTGCTGCTGTGGGTAGAGCATGTTACCAGCACTCAGTGGCTCCCCCATTGACACATGAGCAAAAGGCACATAATTGTCTAATGTGCTGCACTGTTTGACTCTTATTACTGAGTCTTTTCTGGCAGGCCGTGGCACTTTCTTCAACAGCCCTGTTCTAGCAAATAAAAGCTAAAACTGTGCCAGTCTATATGCTGTAATAAATGCTAATATTTGCATCGTTACGCGCGGGAAATCCTAAATGCTATCTTATCATTTATGTTGACATTACGTAGCTTATAAAGAGGGAGCAAATGAATAATTCATACTGAGAGAATAAGCTGATGTGAGGCCGATAGAGTGAGGATATTATGTTCAGATCATGCTGACAGCCAGCAGACAGTGAAGGTCTGCCTCAGCCTCATGCTCATATTACAGTTTTCATAAAGGGACTCAAAAGCGTTGTGTTAGCACATTACTTTTGAATCACTCCAGCTGTCGTCCTATTGACATTTTAACTGTTTCATATCTCCGAGCCCCCGTACGTCTCACACACACACGGCTTATTTTGGTCTCTTGTAACCTGAAGTTTCCAATGCATCTGTTTTCCTTTTGTGATGACTGGATGAGATGAGCAGCATGACAGACGGATTTGAGTAACGGCGGAGCACAGTCACATGCCTGCAAACACACTGACTCAGAGTCACTCAACCTTTTCCCTAACCTTCCTCTCTCCTCTTCAGTCGCACCATCTTTCTATTTACCTTAACCCCTGCCTACCCATGGACTGGCCCTCAGCATTTGCTCTTTTCCTTTTTATTTTTGAAAAGGAAATGAGAGGACAAAAGAATAAGAATCAGCAGCCATGCTAGCAGCACTGTGTGTGTAGGCATTTCTCCATGCAGATCTATCTGAAACAATGTGGCTCTTTGCACACCTCTGGTTTTCTGATAGTCTTCAGAAGCACACGTTTGGTTGACTTGATGTTGCTGCTACTGGAGATCAACCCCGTCTCCTCCCTCTGTAGGAAAGGTATTTGCAACTGGATTACATTTTCTATCAATAACATAATGACATATTGGTAATTTATGTCTTGATGTTTTGATACTGAACATATCAGTAAAATGCTCAGACAAAAGATTTGTTTAAATACTTCATCTCACCATAATATCTCATCCTGCAGTATCCACTCAAAGTGACTATTACACTTGTTGTGGGTGTGTTTAGGCATTTGGTTAAGGTTAGGGAAAAATTATGGTCTGGTTTAAAACAGAAAAAATTCACAGTGATGTCAGACACAACATGTTTATTTACATTTAACCAAACCATGATCTTTCCCTAACCTTAACCAAACTGCTTTTGTTGCCTAAACCCGATCACACACGGGACTGTGGTTTCAAACCCTGGTGTTTGGTGTGATAGTTGTGAGCTGCCATATGCCTTCTGGTGAATTCACTGTCATTAATAAATGTGTGGCTTCATTCATTCATTTAAAAAAACATTTATGTTGCCCTACAAAATGTATTTGTTGTTGCAGTTCAGTATATAACTGTGATTCCTGGGATTGTAGATGGACCCTAGTTTCAGGCTGTGCTGCTTGGACTTTGATAAATACAATTTGAGCTAGTTTTGCCTTGCAGACCCTGATGGACAAATCAGGGTTACTGCCACCTAAATCACAAGGATACAGTGTCTGGTAAACACGAATGTTTGTTAAAAAGAAATGTTTGTGTTTGTGCCAAATCATCTGGTCTGATCTCTCACAGGATAAGTGAAAGCTTTGACCTTCTGGTGGCATCAGGCGGTATAAGGATTATTCATCCTCTCGGCATCATGGAACTCTGCACAAGATTTCATGGCAATCCTTCCAATAGTTGTTGTGATACTTTTTTCTGGAACAAAGTCTGCAGGTTGGTTAAATTTCCCTAATGCGTGCGTTCATGAACTGTCCCCTTAAAAAAATACTACCTAGTGTTCAGTCATATGCTTCCGACCCGTCCAACTAACATTAGTTCACTCAAAGCGAAGCCGGTGATACACAGTAGATGACACAAGTGCAAACACTGAACTTCAGGCTACATCCACACGAATACGTTTTAGATTTAAAACATCACTTTTGCTGTGTTTACGCCTGATGTCCACACTACTCAGGAGTTTTTAAGCCCCTAAAACACTGACTTCTGGAAACACTGCAGGCCCTGTTTTAGTTTGAAAAAAGAAACAGAGACTTTTGGAAACGGTGACTGATTCCAGAGATGGTTTAATAATGCTTTAAGTAATTGTTCATGAATCGTAATTGAGGTAAAAGTTTGAAATAACTGTGACACTGATTTTAAGTCATACCACCCAGCCCTTCTACAGTTTAGCTCTTGACAAACACATAAATTCATAAGCAAACAGATACACACAACTGCTTAATGCTGTCTAATAGCTGAGAGGAAGGGCTGGTGCAATAAATACATCAATAACACCACAATTCATTACAAACTGCATACACTCTCAGACACACACACACACGCACGCACACACACACACACACACACACACACATACACACTTGTACTTCTATCTTTGTGAGGACACTCATTGACATAATGCATTCCCTAGCCCCTTACCTTAACCTTAACCATCACAACTGAGTGCCTAACCCTAACCCTGACCCTAACCTAAACCTAAACCTAATTCTAACCATAACTCTAAAACCAAGTCTTAACCCTCAAAATGTGATTTGAAGGTGTCTCAAAAAGTGAGGACCGGCCAAAATGTCCTCACTTTCCCAAAATGTCCTCACTCTGTTAGTAAAATACTTTTTTTGGTCCTTACTATGTAGCAAGTACAAGTACACACACACACCCAAATCAGTAAAAAGCATCAAAAATTCATATTTAATTTTTTTAGACTTTGGAAAGTTTCCATTCTGATTGTACATTGGAGACACAAAATAAGTCTGTTTTGATATGTCGCTTCGGGATTGGAGTGTAGGCGTTTGGCCTGATTTATTTTTTTGTTTGCCGCTGTCTACGTGTGTGTGTGTGTGTGTGTTTTCGATCGTTCCACTGTCTGCTCTCACAGCAGTTATGGTCTGCAAAGCAGCAGACTCGTAGATGAACACAGTGCTTTACACTGTTCCATTAGCCATCAACCACAAACCATCACAATGTACTGTCCTCCTGCTGTCTTTGTGCAATCCCCCCCCCCCCCCCCCCCCCCCAACCACCACCATCAGAGCACTCCCTGCACACTGTTTATGTAGGCAGGATGGCACAGTAAAACAGGAAACGCTTCCTCGGGGAGCTGCTGATTGTGGATGCATATGGTCCTCAGAGGAGTCAGTGGATGGAAATGGTCAGAATAGGTCACCAAACCCTGTGATGCATGTGAGCCGGGAGTAGGCCAACAGAGCCAGATGGCAGGAGGCCACAGAGGTAACTGGAGTCCAGCTCGTGTCCCGAGACACAGACCACAGGCTGGGGACTCCCATTATCATCCAGCCTCAACCTTATTGGATTTCCACCGGAAATGTTTATTTCTTTCACTGCCCCGCTGAGAAGTAGCTTTCCTCCTTATCTCATCACTATTTATTACGGGAGCCCCGGGGGGAGGATGGGTGGCAGAGAGAGAGAGAGAGAGAGAGAGAGAGCAGAGACACAGAGTCAGGAGAGGAAGAGAATAAGAAGAAAGAATATACTGTAGTTGCCCCATGATTTTCTTCATTTTTTATCCAAGGTACAGGGTTGTGATGACATGAAATGGCATTCAGAATCAGGAATGGACCACTCTGTGTTGCATCTAGTGTAACTTCAAACTGTCAGCTAAATGCTGCTGCCTTTTTACACCTTTCCACTGCTTCCATCTGTGGGCTGTTGTCTCTTTGCTTCCCCTCGAGTTGTGTAATACTTGATATTCAGATCATTCAGTCTTGATTGTAGCTCCGTGGCTTCACAGGGAAACTATTCACAGACTGAGGAGACCCCAGGTGCATTGATACAAAGCATTCCCTCCTCTTTCATTTTTTTTTTTTTTTTGGGTAGGGTATCAGATTGTAGAAATTTGAGATGAGTTCTCCCCAAATATTGTGAGGCGTGCCCTTGACTCCGGTTTTTATTTGTGTCCTTGAATCCCACACAACAGAGTGATTCAGATTAGTTGTATTAAATCTTCACACAAGACAACAGGAAGACACAGAGATACCTTTGCCCCGAAGTGGACAATGTACAGTGCATAAGACCTGTGCAGACTTTTTTATTAACCATACTAGTGGCTTGGCTGTAGTGTCATTTTGTTAGATGGTCTGTTGATTGGTCCAGACTGATATTATCTCATGTTCTGTTCAGTCATTCATGGTTCCTAGATGATACAACCATTCGTGATATCCTAACTTTTCCCTTAGCAACACGTAACATATTTAATTACCAATTACCATTAATTCACCAACATGTCTTGACAAATATTGGATGGATTAATATGAAATCTGGTATAAATATGTATGGTCCCCAGAGGATGAAACCAGGAGATTTGTGTGATCTCCTGATGTTTCTCGTAGCGCAACCAGCGGGTCAAAGTTTTCACTTCTTTAGTGAAATATCTCAACATCAAATCACCAAATCATGTACAAATATTAGTAGTCGCCAGACAATGAACTTTACATCCAGCGCCATCATCAGGTCAAATTCTCAGTTTGTCCAGTAATTTGGTTTGTGAAGACATGACAAACCCATCAGCCTCAGCTTAAATTGTACCTGCTAAACATTGCCATGTGAGCATTGTCATTGTGAACATGCTGCATTGGGAGCATGTCACGCTGGCAGTTTAATAAATATACTCTGTTAGATATTAGTTAAAATAAATATGAGGATTGCTTAGCTCGTTATATTTTTAGACCTGACCTATTTAAAGGCTTATATGTTTCCTGGCAGAGGTTACAGCATGAATCTAATAGTCAGTGGAACTGGATGACTGCTGCTTAACCTGAAGGAGACTCCTACACAGGCTGGTTACAAGGCCAAACAGGCCATTAAGTCAATAAAAGACACTTCAACCGTTCTCCAACAACTGTTCTGTGAGCTTGGATATGGTCTGTGGAGTAATGACTGGTTCCCCTCTGAGACTCGACTGTGTTTAAAACATTCTGAAGCCTCACTGGAAACCACTGATAGACATCCTGATCACTGAAGTGGAAAGAAAGCAGATATAAGACCCCGCTGCTCCCTTTGGGACGCGAGGAGGATGGTGCACAAGCTTTTCGTGTTACAGTTGTACGCTCACTGCCAGTAAGTTCCTCCTCAGCATTTTCCTTTCACTCTGGATCCTCTATTTAGTGTGGGGGGGTGGGGGGTGGGGTGGGAGGATCCACCCTTCGATTGACATTGTGAGCTTTTATTTTGTGATGTTCTGTGTATTCCAGGATTTGCAGTTAGGTTTAGATGAAGTGTTGTAATTTACTTTTTGGTATTGCCACTTTTTGTAAACAGGTTGAGGCAATTCCTTGCTATTCCAATAAGTTAAAGTTTTGCAAGCAGGCTCTTAAGGAGGATGAATGGGAACATAAATACAGACTTCTAGCAAAATACTGGGTGTTTTTAAGGTTGCAAATACATAATATCTTGTGGCTTCTTTGTATTATGAGCTATTGATCTTATTTTAGAAAATCTATGTATTTTATTGTGCTAAAACTCTATTTGGCCAGTAACTCAAAGAATTATGACTAATAGAAATAAAACCAATAATGATAATACACTAATAAACAACAATACTAGGTCATTATAACACATTGTGTAATATAACTGTTATTTATGTATTTATTTTCTTTAAGATTTTTGTTAAGATAATGGATAATAACCAAAACTATAACAAATACAGTAATAGCCAGGTTTCAAGTCCAGTTTCCTTGAAATTCCTTTTATTCACTAACCTCAAATGTGGATCTCAACATCTTTCGGAATAGAACAACATGTTAAAGGTGATTTAGAACTTAAATTAAGTTTAGAAACTTAGAACAGATTTTTAAAAAGGGAAAGGTCAAAAATCACTGCAATAGATAGAGAGAGAGAGATCAAGAGTTTTAGTCAAGATCCAAAGACGCTGGATCCTTCATAACAACTCAATAGCATCTTTTCATTAGACCTTCCCTCCCTTGTAAATACCCATGCCTTTCAACCTCCACAGCCACAGTTTATGATGAAGCTTGTCTGTTATAAATTTGTCTCCAAGCCTGAACTGAGATGAATGCAATGACATTACAAGGGTTATTTTTCAGACCTGACACAGCTCCCTCAGAGCCCTCAGACACAGCATACAACTGTTATACACAGTCCAAGTAGTGCTGCCCATGACATGTAAAATTACTCTTGTGTAAAATTGCCAATGTTCCCTTTTAACATGTACTGTATTTATATTACAGTAGCCAACCTCTACTATTTCAGTAGTTTAATTCTTACTCAACGTTTTTATTTACTGCAGCAATGATTTAATCATCTTCCTTTGCAAAGTGTGAAATAACATCCTGAGAAAAAAGATTGGTTTTGTCGTCTCCTCCCTAGTTTGACAACTTCTTGTTCCATTTGGTTAACCCATGCAAGCACAGAGCGATCTTCAGTTCACAACAGTAAACATGAAACAGCATGAGAGGATGGATGTTTAAACTAAACCTTTCGACCGTCACCCTCTGGTCAGGACGGGAGCGTGCAGCCAAATTAATCACATGTGTGGGTGCGACATCAAACCCTGCACACTTACGCATGCTGCTCATCCACACATTCACCTTGTCTTTGTTGACTGGGAAAGGAGGTGATGGAGTCAAAGTCACTGCTGAGAGATGATGAACGCTTCAAGGTTTGCTTTCATTCATAAGCCCAATATCTGTTGGTGTTGTCAGGTGGAACACGTTAAAGTTCACCTCACGTCACATGTTCTGAGAGATGGCAGGCTGCGATTGGTTGCGGTGGCAAGAATTTATGACTCAATGGTTGCCAAGGCTGACACAGATCTCATCTCAAAAGACAAAAATAGACAAAAATATTGTGTAGTCTGAGACTTAATATGTGATGTTCTGGCAAAATCTGTAAATGTCTGTAGGCCTTCATTCATACACACACAACAAAGAGGAAAGCAGCTGGCAAGAAGACATCAAAACATCTTACAAACACTGCAACACAATATATGATCTCACACACACACACACACATACACACACACATATATACACATGTATGCACTCACACATTGACAGTGACCCTTATGTGGTGTGTTTATCTTCATTCTCATAGAGACGGGAAGTATACCATCTGTCATATTACCCACTTTCACTTCGCATATAACCCCCTTCACAACATGATAAGACATCACATCAAAGAAGGAGGCTTGACTGGAGAGGGCAGACGCACTCATCGGCATACAGACAGGCAATCGCGTAGTGCATGTTAAAGTGCAGCAACAAATTCAAGATGAAAGCAAAGTCCTATCTATGGTCTCATCTGCAAGCCTGGTATGGATTGGATGGGGAAAGTGATTGGACCTTCTGCTGCTATAATTTAGTCTTCTCCTCAATCCCACAACTTCGCTGTCACTCTCAGACCAAATCACACAGGCCTTTGAGCATGTTGCACCATGGAACATTAGTCTAAGTCTATTTTATGTCAACACCTTTCAATCACTCTTATGTACAGTGGATATACTTTACAATATGGGTTAACTTTAAGGGAGGTTTTCATTTCCTTTTTTTTTTTTTTTTCTTAAGGACGTTTTTCTCTTTTGTAGTCCACAGAGCTAAGGACATTGACGCTGTAATTTTCCTGCAGTCCAAAAAATCTTTTCATAATGTCCTTTTCAGACTGCAGTAGAGTGAATCTATTACTTAGGGAGGTAAAAGAGGGACAGGAGAGGCATAATGGTGTGCTCACATCCCACTTACACCCGCATATCAGGGCAAACAGCACATCCACAACAGATGGTTGGAAAAAATTATATATATTTTTTAATTTGTTAATTTTGATAGATCATATTTTGAATCAAATGAAATGATATTTTAGCATATTTACACTTATCAGACAGTTTAGGACAAATAGAAATTGCGCATTAAAATAGCAGGTGTTTTGGTGACTTGATTAACTGGTGACACACATGACATAAGACACATGTTTAAAACAACCAGATCTCTTGGGGAAAAAAAACAGTGTGATCAAAACCAAGATAACAGCTGCGACATCGTTTGAAGACAGCGCAGTGAACCATCTGGATGATGTATTGGTAGACAGAGTGACGGGGGGGGGGGGGGGGGGGGGGGGGGGGGTAATTGTCTTTGTGGATGCAGCTGCTATGCATGGATCAGCTGGAGACGTCCAATGATTTCCTGAAATGAGAAGCTTTTTTGGAGCAGAGTAGAATATTGTTACCCAACATGTCTTCCTTTCTCCTCAGAGTGAAGTTGAAAGAAGGAGTGACGTTTCTTGGGGCTCGTCCAAGCAACCCAACTCAGTGGATAGTTAGCCAGGACGTGAGGAGTGAAGGCCACCGGGTGGTGACTCTGCACTGTCACAGGAAAGAGTCCAGCTACGATCAGCAAAGGTAAGCAGATAGAAAACTTCGACTTCATTTTAAAGGAACACATAAAGGTTCTCGGAGACTGTCCGATGATTTACTTTTCCTTAGAAAAGTAATAAAAGATATGACTATGTCTCCAGCTGATTATCTACATTCGATTACATGTACATTTGTTTTTGACATTTACCTCGTTACCGTACAAAGCGGATGTAGCGAACACACTAGCAAACGGTAGCCTATTAATACCTCCAGCAGGCACAGAGTATTCACCTTCCTTTTAGCTCTGTTTTTGTCTCTACCAGGTCCTGGGTAAAATACAAGGGGCTTTAGCTGCTAAACACTGCACCATAGCTAGCTAACTGTGTCTGTCTGCAATTTGTGGGCCATAAGACCAAAACAATGAGCTGAAAGACAAGTTGAAGGGAACGGCACCATCAGTAGGTGGTAATTCCCTGTGGGTTCATTAATGCTGGTGACCATCTCGGTTACAATACGCAGTCATTTTTTTTACATTGTAAATATGAAAAAAATCCTTATATAAGCTTTATATGTGTATTTATCTGGTCTTTTGATGATTTTTAGTTATAGAAAGTCTCCCACAGGCCACTATCTTCACTTTTACTTTGCACAGCAGATACTGTCCTTTTGTTGTTGAAACTAGATTTTATAACACAATTAAAAATTTATCAAATTAATTTTACAGCTGCTACAAACTCTCATTTTCTCACTTTCGTGACACTGAGTTAGGAAGATCACTTAGATGGAGTCATGGTCCGAACTCCTCAAAATATGTTTTTGCAGTCCTTCGCATTACCATCATTTTAGAAAGTGCCTTTGCTGATCGTTCACATTTTGCAAGAGACACACGCACGGACACTTACAGTGTGAATGACTATCTAAGTAATGTTCCCTTTGCTGAAATGACACACTTGACTCGACATTAAGGAAGGCCATGGGATATGTCTGTTGAGACCACTGTGGGGAGGGAAAAGTTAATAGACTATTGCAAGATCCCCTCCTCTCTCTCTGTCTCTCTCTCTCTCTCTCTGTCTCTCTCTCTCTTTCTCCCTCTCCATCTTCCCTCCTCCCTCTCCTTTTTTTATTTGCATACTTATTTTCTCAACTGCCATAGCTGCCATAGCTTCAAAGTTGTTTTGGTCATTTCCTATCTGTACTCACGTCCTTAAACTAATCTGGCAGATAGGGCAGTGATTGCCAGCACTGGGAAAAAGGTTGCTGTTAATTAACTGCTGATTGAAGGCCTTTGTGAGTTTTAATGGTTTTCCTTCTCGGATCAGGAAGTAGTTTTAATAAATGTAACTTTCTAGTGACAGGTGTAATTTTATGGATTAGAGGCAGATTTGGGGTGGGAGAAAGCTCCACTTATTTGCTCTTTAGCTTTCGTTCCACTTAGCAAATTTTAAACCACCCCCTTAAGAAAACAGGATACTTGACATTCCAGCTGCAACTTTATAATTAAAGTTGTTTAGGGGTTTTTAAGTGTAGAGCGGTCTATGAAACATGTGTAATTTGAATCTGATAGTTCAGTGTTTTGTTTAGACATGCTGCTATCAGTGGATCACTGCGAGGAATGATTATAGTATAACTACAATTCTATAGCCCATGAAACAAAGATAGCTGCACCTGCCATGAATCAGAAACAGCTAATAAAAATTTCCTTTAATTGACATCTTATATGGTAATTTGGTGTGTGATATTCACATGCACTACATTCAGAGCAAAGCTCTGTCAACAGAGCTCAGTTGTGCTGTGTCAGATGTGCCAGTGGCATGTTGTGAACATGGGTTTAATATTTTCACTTCTCAGAACATATAGTACAACTTTACTTTATTAGCAGTCAGCTGCAAACATGAACTGCCCTGGAAAATCAAAGCGCCTCCGCGCAGAAAATTCTTTTCCGACCTTCTATTGGCTTGAATAATAAGTTCTGACATCTCAGTGTCTTGAATAGAAAGGTTTCAGCTGACTGCAAATACACAGGGATGCAAATTACGCTGTTGATAATCATTATCCTTGCATCTGCCTCGTCCATCCTCTTTTATTCGACTTAACAACAATGGTCAGAATATCTGTAGCTACTGTAGTTTGCGATTATGACTAAAAGCGCATGATGAAAATTATTCCTGTTGCCAGATTCATCGTTAATTTTAGCATGAAGGCTGAATGCTGAGCACCACTTTGATTCTCTTTGGCAGCCGGTGTCAGCAGTTTAGTGGATTCTCTCAGAAATGCAGGGCGCATTCTTGCAGTTTTTTAAAAAAGTTTTTATTTTTTTATTTTTTGTGGGATAAAATGTTTGTTTTAAAATCCCAAAACAGTAATTGCCAAACTGAATATGTGAGGGCCTGCCCGAGTCTTTAACGAAAACGTTCCCATGGCTCTAATATAAAAAGCCTGTGCGTGGCTCTGAGCAGAGCTGCAGCATCTTGAACAACATTAAAAGGAGATTTCAACAAACTGCAGCAATGAGCAGCAACACTTGGCAGCTGGCTCCTCCTTCCCTCTGGAGACCCCCCCCCCCCCCCAACCCCTCCTTTCATGCAGGTATTATTCTCTGTGCTATACCTCATGACCTCACCTCCACCACCACACACACACACACACACACACACACACATACATACACACATACAGGCACTTTGCTTTGTTACTGTAGTAAAATCATGTTTTATTGATTTCCTAAGCGAGGGAGCCTGAGACAAGTGTGAGCATATTTAGTCTAATCCCTGCTGTTTGGGCCATGTACGATGGACTGCTCCTTAATCCCCACAGCTGTCAAAGTCACTTCACAGAGAAGACCAAAGACGCCCCATGATGGCTATATAATACACAATGCTCCAATTTTTCTTTCGTCTTGTCCTCCCTGCTCCCAGTCATTTCAATGAAGCTCTTTTAGAGGGGGATTAGATGCAGCTATCTCATCTGTTGAGCTGTCATTCAGCCCTCTTTCTTCTCTCTGCTCCTTTCTGCAGGATAGGAGGATGACGAGGTGTGCGAATGCTGTAGATCAAACATATGTGGATATAGTCTTCATCTTAATTTTTCATTTTTTATCAAAAGGATGAACATGATTGTCCACTTGTGATCATACGAGGTCTGGACTGTGCTTAGACATTGTTTCTATTCTCAAGAGCCCCTCTCCCTAAAAAAGCAGTGACCACCCAGATTTTTGCGTGGTTTTGATTTGTAATTACTTGTCCTTATCTTTAGAAGAACTTGTGCACATGTCTGTTTCAGGGTAAAGTTTATAATTTATCAGATTGTACCATCGCCTTATTACTAGATTGTTCACTTCCAGTTCTGTTAAAAAGGTGCTGAAAAACTTGTTGTTTGATAGTCGCACTTGTGAAAAGTATTGATGTTTTTGTTTTAGTATTACTCTACTTCAACATCACTCATCAAATTATTATTGTTACCTTTTCTGCTTTGCTTGTCCACATATACACAGACACTTTAACCATTGGGATGTAACCAAGGAAACACATGCATAGAAACTGAGGGATTGTGAAACTTAACAAATGCATGTTTTTTTTGTTTTTTTTTGTTGTTTTTTTTGTAGTTGTTGTTTTTAAAAGAGTGAATTATTGATCGTGAGCAACTTTCACGTTCCTGTCTAAACATGACTGGCAATAAGTGGCACTTGGTAAATGCTTACACCTGTATGACAAGTTACTGGGACTGTTTTATGCTCAGGCACAATCTTAGGTAACATTTACAAATCAATCTTAAAAACTGTAACATACAGATGCAAAACGAGTTTTTTGAGTATTTACTGCCAAATGTAAAAAGTAAATTATCCCAGAAATATTTGCAATAATTTCCTAACCAGTTAAAGAATAGTGTAGCTGTTAAAGATGGATGCTCTTTTTCTTTGTTGTCTCAAGGCTAGAATTGAAAGGAGAGAATGGACCAGCAGGTGCAGCTGTTAGCAACTGAGCTAATGACACTGGCATACATATATGTCATCAGTAACTGCTTTCATGATAGCACCAAGGATGGATTTTCATCTTAACACACACACATACGCACACAGAGAGAAAATTGGAGCCAGAGCTTTTACTGTCAGTCATGGTGCAAATGGATCGTTTCCACTGCCACTGGACCTTGGATTGTGGAGTGGACTTAAGTGTCATTGAATAATGTCTGAGGGACGGCTAATTGACGCCTGTGTGTGTGTGTGCGCGCGCGCTATGATGGGAGCCCAGCCCCACTGCAGGGCATGAGAGCACAGTGTTACTGATGGGTCAGGTGTACCCCATGTGCAGGTTCAGTCAGTCACTTGAAGCCGATCACAGTGGCCAGCTGAGACACTCCTTTCTTCCCACTCACAGCTGAGGCTCCAGCCACACCCGACTCTCTGTGAATACCCATTTAAAAAAAAAAAAAAGAAAATAGACTTGGTCATTGTGCACTTGCCCACTATTTCTGCTTTCTGCCATTTCAACTTTCAAATTGACATTTCATCTTTTATACAACACAATATACATATTTGACAGCATTCATCAAACAATAGGAATTTCATTATTCAACATATTCTTTTCAGGACAAATGACACAGTTTCTGTTTCTTAGCCCTGCAGACAATGAAATTTTTTCTTTCCCTGACTGGTGGGATCCAGCCCAATAAAAGCAATACCGAGGTGACAGTTTTTCATCAAGTGGTCCTACAGTATAAAGACAGGTTCGGGCTTCTGACTGAAAATAACTGAGCTGAATTCCCCCTGAAAGAAACACTGCAAAACAGCTGATGTCAGTTCTTTTCAAATGAATGAAGGAAATCTATTGAGCGTGCTATCATGAGTTCAAGCAAGAGTGCAGGACTTTTACATACAGTGTAAATGAAAGTCTGTTACATTCACATCCTTTCCCAAACGAGGTCACACTATGCTGATTAACACTATCAGCGCTGGTTAAATCTCTCTGTGATTCACAATATACCTGAGTTTTTAATCTGGTGTCTGTGGTGACATTCCCTTGCTGGCCCACTGGTAGCAATGCATTTTACATCAGCCATCAATGATTGGTTTGCCAGAGCTGAAGAGGGGAGCAACCCTAACAATGGAGACAGAGTTGGCCATGGCAACTGGGAGTATGGTGGAAAAATCTAGGAAGGGTCAAAGAACAGCTTCTGATTTTCAAGATAAAAACAATCAATTTGGCATTCAGAAGACAGATTATAGGAAAGCCATCAATGGTGAGGACAAATGTGGATTACCATTGGTGTGGTAAGCGCTGACAAAAAAGGAGAGACTGAGGCCAGACATGGATGTCGCCTTGGAAAGGTTGGTATTTGTGAAATATTTGGAATTAGGCTATGTAGCAAGTTTATTTATGCTAAATAATGGATCATTGTCTTGGAATAGTTTTCTGTATTTTTGTAGCAACTAAACCTGGGACTTTCCAAGGATAGTAGTGTCAACACTGTTTGTGTAATTATTCTCACTTCCAGAAGGGGGACACCAGAAAATCCCACACTGCAGGTTTAGTCGCTGTCCATGATTCTGTCACAAGACGTTTTTTAATGAAAATCCATATCTGCAGCCGTGATTGGTTAAAATAGTTGGGACTTTTTTGTAAGACTGACTAAATAACAATGGATTTTGAGTAAAGCACTTAATCATATAATACCTCCAGTGAGAGCTGGAATTAGCTGAAATTACCCCTTTTCATTATCTTCATATTGAGGGAGAATGTTGCTCTTGTTATTACTTTAAAGACCAAGTAATTAATTGATGGATTATTCACTACTTTCAAGCATATGTATTAATGAGGTTGAAGTTCTATAAGTAGCAATTTGCCCACTCAAAGCTTAGCACAACAAGCCCATTAAGCTTTGGATTTCTTCATATCCTGGAACAGTATGTATGGGGCTCTAATATGGATGATACTCAGCATCTAAAGAGTTTGGAGAGTGGTGTTTTTTTTGTTTTTTTTTGTTTTTTTTCTTATTACCATTCAAAAAACCAAAAACACAATAACAAAAATAAAAGAATGGATTAAGTTGTGCTTTTTTATTGTAAGGCTGGCCTTACATCAAACAACTTCTTCAAGCAATTTCACGGACAAGTTTTCAATTTCAAAATAAACTCACAAGAGTTGTGCTAGATCTGTGGCGTGCAAAAAAGAAAATCTTTACAGTCTTAACAAATTCTTATAGCGTGCGACTAAAAACTCAGTGGCTTAAGACACACTGTCTTTAGATGTTGGAGGGCGACAGACTTAAGTCTTTCAAAATCTTTTCAAATTTTTCTAATGTATGGTAGGCATACGTTGCAAATGTTAGCATGCCTGGCTAACTGTCTCATTACCTGCAGCAGTATTGTAGGCTAGCATCATTTCCAAAGGCAAGGGGTAATTATAACTATAGGTTAAATTAAAAAATACCTGTTCGTGCAACATAGTAGCATATCATGCATGAAATGTATTATCTGTCATCCTGTAAATACTGGCAACCTGCCATTGACAGGTTGAGATTTTCAGTGATGGTGTTATAGTACATCAAAGAAATCAAAATGAGTCCCAATAGGAAAGGACAAAATTGCTATGTGGAGTACACACATTGGCTGAAGTGCACTCTGGTAGATTGAAAAGTTCACTTTGTCACCATTAAAAGCAAGCCCATTCAAAACAAAAGCAGTCCTGCTTCCTCAGCATGTCATAAGCCATAAGTGGAGGCTTCAGTAAAAGTGCCATGTCTGGGTCTTGGTAGTTCATTAAGACTGTCTGGCTGCAGATGGATCTCTCTAGTGAGCCACGACTTCATTAATCCCCCACACCACACCCAGCAGATGGACAGCAGGCCCCACACTTATTACAGACACCGTAGGTAAGTGTCATATATATCTAGCTATATATATAGTTAAATATCTTTGTTTTAAATTTTCCAAACTTCAGACAGCCTCATGGTGGCCTGTTTAACATTGTCTAAAATCTGCAGTGTTTGGATTAATGTAATTAAATTCAACGTACATTAATTTCACTGTAAAGATACATGACTTCTCCTCAAAAGCAGACTTGTAAATCTCATCAATGTGAATGGTTGGGATCCCAGAGGGAAAGAAATCATACAGCTATGTAATAACGGATGAGATTTGGCAGTGACCTCACAATTCATCTCAATTTCAAAGTCTAGAGAAGCTTTAGGAACATAATTATTTATACTTTGCAACATGTACTGCAAAAATGAAATGAAATAAAGGGCCCAGGGTAGCTTTTTTAGACCCCAAGGCCCCTGAAAAAATATTAACCATCTTTATATAAATTCTTTTCACAGTCAGTGCATTATACAGTGGCAAGAGAAAGCATGTGGACCCTTTGGAATTACCTGGAATTTCTGCATTAATAGGTTGAAAAATGTGATCTGATCTTCATCTAAGTCGCAAATTTAGACAAACATTCAGAGGGCAGGTGGAAAAGCAACTCAACCCTTGTATTTAATAACTGACCGAACACCCTTTGGCAGCAATAACCTCAAACAAATGCTTCCAGTAGCTGCTGATCAGATTTGCACTATGTTGAGGAGGAATTTTGGACCTTTACAGAAATGTTTCAGCTCAGTTGTATTCATGGGATGTGCGGTTTGAATGTTTCTCTTCAGGTCATTTCACAGCAATCTCTACTGGGTTAAGGTCTGGGTTCTGACTCCAAAAGATGGATTTCTTTCTTTGTTTGAATTAATTCTCAACGGATTTACTTCAGTGTTTACGATCATTGTCCAGCTGCATCACCCAACTTCTACTGAGCTTCAGCAGGCGAACAGCCACCCTGATGTTATACTGTAAGAGACCATAACAAAATTTGGGAATTCATTTTCCCCTCCCTGTTGACCATATGTACTGCTGCATGCTGTTCCCAAACAGTTCTGCCTTAGTTTCATCAGTGCTCAAAACCTTTTCCCAGCAGTGTTGTGGTGTGTGCAGTGTTTTGCTCTTTGGCAAAGTTCGGGGGCACAGTGATGTTTTTATTGGAGAGAGGTTGTGTCGTCTGTGGTGTCCGTGCTCCATGCAACCATCCAGCAACATTTGCTTATGGTAGACTCGTGGACCGAGATGTTAACCGGCTCCAAAGATTATTTTAAGCCTTTGGCTGTTGTGCAAGGCAAATTTACACATAAATGAAGATAATTCCAAAGGGTTTGCTATTTGTTTTTTTACACTGTATGAACAGGTCCGTGCTATTTCTGTGACTTCAAATTTGATATGAAATTAGATGCTAAAACCTCTTTTGCATTTTTGCATGAATCAATTTTTTTAAGGTGCAACAGCCCTGACAATGAGCCCTGACTCGAAAGCTTTAATGCTGTATAATGCTGCATAAATCAAGACTGAAATGAAGTGGCCCAATTACATTAGGGACAAACAGGAATGTTAACTTGACAGTCTTAATGCTAACACCCTTAATAATGAATCAGCCCTATTCTCAGCGGACTCGCATTTACTGTAAACACTCTTCCTGGAGTCTCAGTGTTTATCATTACACAGCTATCTACACTGCTCCATTTTATTGTTCATCTCTTAATAATAGAAATAACATGTGATCAAGACTCATGTGTGACAGCCTAGACGTGTCACAGCTTTTTACTGAGGTTTTTTTTTATTTTTTATCAAGGCTGAGTGAATATGGAAGTGTTATTAGATGCTATATTGTAAGGATGATGAGAAAGGGAAATTGAAATTGCATGTAATGGAAGAGATGTGGCTTGGTTTGCTTTATCAGGACTGGAGTAGAGATGTAGCATATTCTGTGTCTCCTCAGGACAGCCAGCTGATTACAGCAGTCGGCCCAGATTACATCTGACTGTTCAGGCTGCTCCTCTATTCCATTGCCAAGGAAACAATATGGGGAAATAATGTCTCAGTATGCCTCATTGCACTTTTTCCCAGTTAACCAATAAGACAGTAATAACAGTCAATGGGGACGATCTGATCTGCACTGTAGGTGACCATGAAGTTGCTAAGGTAACCCTTGTCAGACTTTAAAACTTACTCATACATCACATTTAGACTTTAAAACTTACTCACACATCACATTGCCTCGTCCTGAATAGCTTGTAAGCCATATAAGGAGATGTGTGGTTGCATGGTAGCTCAGATTCACTCATCACGCCACGATGGATGCCATCTATCAGAGTCTGTTTGTGGCTGGCACCATGTGGTAGATAGTGTATGTGCAGAGGAGAGACAGATTGTGGTTTGCATGTGTCCCAGAGAGTTCATGTGTTTCAGATTTATAAAGGTTTATGAGTGAATATCCTGCTCTTAGAGGTTAATCCTCTAGAGGATTAGATTGTGGCCACCAGTGTTTAGAGGGTTGCATTAGGGTTTTTTTTTGTAGTTACTTTCATTAAAACAGTTTTTCTTTGTTGTTGAACCTAAAACAACAAGTAAAAGTACAGTTATGTAGGTCAATGCATTTATATTGGGTTTTCTTTTCTTTTTTTTTTCTTGTATAGCCGTTTTAGATTTAATTGCATATTTGTACACCAAGCTGTTCCACCATGATCCATACCTGCAGCAAGGCAACTTTTGTTTTGTTACTTTCTTTCTGGTGTTAATTTATAACAGATTATTGACGCCCCATAATAAAACGAAGGTTTAAGATTATGGCCAGCAAATTACAGTGTAATCATTTTGAACATACTTGATGTTAGTAAATGACTCATTTGGAAACTATTCCAGCACAAATCGTACAAGTGCAAAAGACAGTAGTTGAAGGTATTATGGAGGTAACGGTCTAATGCTCTAATTTATTAAGAAATGATGACATCCTCTTAAAAACCACAGAAATTAAATTGTAACAGGTATTTGAATGTGGAGTACTTATTGGCTGACTGTGGTATTGTTTGTGGCTTGTTACTAGGATTAGGCTAAGCCAGGAAAAAGGTCTTGTAGCTATAGCTTTAAAATTGTTTATGTATGTTTTTAAAATGACGATCAAGTCCTGTGGAACAGTAACAGTAACAGGTGTCCACCTGACAATCAAAACTGATGTTATAATAGAAACAGTTTTTATGTCCAGTCATGAACAAGGAAGAAGCCAACTACGGTAAACAGTCACTCAGACACATTTATCGGGTGTCTTTGCTGGATTTTTAAAGGACAACATACATCAAAAAGAAGATGGTATCGAGCCATTCATCAGTCACAAATCACATCAATTTTCTCTTCCATTTTTTTTTTTTTCTTTGAAAGCATTTATCAGTAATTTCATCTGAGGCGCTGTCTGCCACCTTTTGATGACGGTGCACTACCATTACGACAAAACATTAAATGTGTGGGAGAAAACTCCTTTATTACAGTGTCTGGTTCCTAAATGCAAATGAGTTACTCCTTATTCCCTTTAAACCAATTGTACAAAATATTTACACTGCAACTTAATGTTACCTTGTTTTTCCCTTTTAGCACATGACAGAGAAATAGTTACTCTGGCTATTTTATCAAATGTGTATGTGTCTGTGATTGTATTTAAAAAGTACATTTAACAAATTGCAAGTTCACTGGATGGAGCAGACCAACTTCTCTGCCTCAGTGAGAGGAGCCTTTGGTTTATTTTTTTAAATTCTTCAGTGTGAAACAAAGGACACAAATAAGCACAGCATGGATTTATTTCCTGTGCTCTCCCCAGTAAATAAATGTATGATCAAAAAAATGCTGCAGAAATTTTCCCTATGTTTTCAGAGCAGACGGACACAGCTCTGGTGAAATTAGACCTGTGGTTAGATCAAAATTGTTGCTGTGCTCGCTGCAGGTAGCACTCAGCCAGGGAGGCAATGTAAACATTGAATTGTCTACAGGCATTCTGACAAAGATACTGATTGTTTCTCTTCTAATTACATCTTTGTAGTGTCTATTGAATAAGTAGCGAGTGTGGTTTGCCTCATTCAGCGCTCCGCCTCTGATGAACATCAACCGAGCAGTGAGAATGAGCTCCACTTGTCTTTAAAATTGCCATTCAAATTTCACTCAAAACTCCCTCCCAACAGATTTATCTAACTGAATAGGCAAAAAAAAAAACCTTGGCCTGCAGTTGGCTCTAATTAACCTCAGTTTAACTTGGCCTTCAAGATGATTGGCTTTTATACCGAAGCTTATTCCACTTAAAGAAATGCCTGCTCTGGCGCCAACGCTGTCTCATTTCTCTAACCTACACAGGAGAAATATTTAAATGAGCCTATTAAAAGAGACCCTGGGCGGGTGAGTAAGGTGTAGTAGCAGTGGTTGAAGAAAGAAGGGGGAGGTGTTGAAGGACTCGGTACATGGTACACAAATGGGCAGCTCAGCTTTCAGTCAGAAGCAGATTCTGTCAACCAGAAGACAAACAGAAAAGGTACAAGTCACATCCTCTCATCTGCACGACGGCACTTCTGTGTGCGAACACTGACAAGCAATCCTTTGCTGTCCTCCGTTATCATTCCTCACCGAACAGGTTGAAAGCAGGACTCAGTCCGGCTGATAACCTGCGGGGAGAAGTAGGGTGCCACTGTAGGCAGTGTTGAGCAGGACTTACCAGCTCTGACATGTAATCAGGCGGCGTGTACACCTCGCTGGGCCACAAGGGCATCAGCAGCTGGACCCTGAGTGCCTCTACACAGCACGACCTGTGGACACGTTGATGCCTCCAGATGAGATGCCACACTCTGTACATGTCACCTCTTCCACCTTGGACCGGCACACTTAACACTTGGCACAGACACTTGCCTGTACGTGCACATGTAAACACACAAACAGATTCACGTGTGTTCTCAAAGCACCTTGTGCTGTCCTTGGCTCGTGGAGGTCTGCGCGGTGAAAAGACATCCGTCACTGCCATTTGTGCCAAGATCATATTCATGATTTAGTGTCATTAGAAGACCTTGATGCATATCTGCAAGATTTTCACAGCTGATGTGTCCGTCAGTGACGGCAAAGTCACAATAGCATCTTAGTCCTCCTCAGGCTGATGCAGTCAGACGTTTCAGACACTTTCTGTTAGTTTATCATCATGTGATCAAACTCACCTCCTCACGGCCTCTGGATCAAGCTGTCATTTCTCAGCAGCATTGAATCACCGTGCTGAATATGTAAATGGGTGCCATTAAAGCTCTCTTTCTTTAATTAGTCTTTAGATTTCATGACTGAGTGCTTCCAATTATGGATCAATGTCTCATTTCTGCACACAGACCTCTGGGTGTGTGCCGGGAGTTTTTCCGTTACAAAATGCTTTATAATTTCTCCTCTGCCAAGACGGCTGCTCACATCATGCTCCCTAACTGCTGATCAATGAGAAATTCTGCTGCTGTAAGCCCACTCTTATGTATAGTATGTGCTCTGGTAAGATGTTTTTGCAAAAACATGATAAGATTTCCACAAATATACAGCTTGATTTACGAAACAGCCCATCTCAATTTGTGCTGTTGACGTGTATGTGGTGGATGCGATATTGTTGGGGAATATAGGGCTGATGTGAGTGTAATTGCTCTGGTAGTAATTTAGCACTGAGCTCATTAAGCGGTGCATAAGAGGGGGCTAAATTCTGCTTAATACCTAAATGCACCCCTGACTGGGAGCTGGATGTTTTGGGAGAAGGTGCTGATCTAGCACTTTGAGACTGTAAAATGCTACTCATGTGTTTTAAAAAGGGCCTTTGGGGTCCATGGGTTCAGGTCCAAGAGCCCATGATAGCAGCTGAGGGGTTTCTATGAATCCAAAACATTAACTAATCTTACCGTTAATTGGCTTGTGACAGCCAGTGTGTCCACATGCGCATGTACGTTTACAGAAGAGGAAAACTTCCAGGTTTAACTTTATTTCTCATACAGATTGATTGTGAGTCCGGAGCACAATACACATATTTCTCATCTACAGGCTGTCATATAGATTGTTCTTCATCCTCTCAGTATGTGCTGTATGTGTCCATAAATTTGCAATATCGGTTTTAATTCAAGATTAATCGAAAGAGGGATCAAATAATCTGTGGTATAATTACTGTGTTTTTGCAATGAAAGAGCAGTCAGATCCTCATTACATAATTCAAAGTGAATGCAAATTGACCATTTGTGATTACTGGGCAGCCTTTCGTCAAGCTGCTAATGCACTGATCTTTTACTGTTTGATAGCTACAACATAGATAATCAGTGGTTAATTTGCAGTGAAATGTAAAAAATTGGATGATAATGTATTTGAAAGGCTCAGCCCATTTGGAAGCCAGTCTTAATACCAAGAAAGGGACGTATGCTAAAGGCAAACAGATTTGTAAATGTGAAAGTATAGCCAGCGAGTGGGTGACGCGCACATTTATTGTGATGCTCTGACTTAAAATAGGTCTCTTAAGTGGTACTAAGAATGCAGGAGCTGTGCCTCCATCAGTACCTCGTACCTCTCTGATCCATGGGACACTGCATTAAGACTGAGGTACAAGGCAATCGTGCCCACACAGACTCTGCATCTCTTCCTCACCAACACTGTAATTATCACAAACAAAACAGGTCTGTTTGCAAATATGTTTATGGTTGCACAACGGCAGGAGTTTAACTCGTAAATTCAAGTGAACATACTTTATCTTCACATGCATATGTGTGTACATGCATCAGTTTGTGTTGTATGTTTGCCTACGGCGTTATTTTTTTGCATCATATTTTAAAAGTCCTTTGCTGTGATTACGTGAGGTTAAATGCCCCTCGTCTAGATCTTTGCACTGCTTTTAATAAGATCCTGGCACAGATCTAGCTATGCTTTTACGGCAAAATCGACATCTTGCTCTGTTGTCCTTATTTACTACTGACCCGTTTGCAGAACACATGCTGTAATATTGAGCTGATCCCTTCCCTGACTCTTTCACCCATTTTTCGTGTCTCACACAGCCTGGACCTCAACCTTGCACATCCTACAAGCTGGGTGGTGGTGGTGGGGGGTGCTGAGATGAAATAGAGTACCATTGATCTGATAGTCTGGGCCCCCCTGGTCAATGACTCTTGTGTGTTCTCCAGGTTCTGTTACCATGCCAACGGTAGCAGAGCTGAAAGGACCCAGGTTGTGTGGGTCTTTAAGGACTTTTCTGAGGAGGACAGGCGCTGTCAGTGTCACAGCACCTGCAGGTGCAAGGGCAGGCCCGGACGGTCACACCCGCACATCAGCCAGGGGGAGCATGTACAGGGGGAGGAGGGATCAGTTTATCTCCACAAACGCTTGCATCACCACCCCAGGGCTCAGTGTCTGCTGCCCCCTAGTGTGTGAGTAGATGACTTTTCAGCAGCCTGTCCCCAGTGGTTAATGTCTGTTTTCCAGCCTTGAGATGAGTGATTTGATGTGGGAAAAATTGAGTGTAACCGTCAGCACAAGTAGCAATTTATTATATTGCAATTTGCTCTTTAGATATGAATGAGGCAGATAGAGAGTGCAACTGACTGGGAAGTGATGTCTGATGCAAAAAGGTCTGAGGTCACTGGTGATGAGAACCAGCGTCATTATGGATCGATTACAGCATGGAGCCTACTTCAGCTGATGGACTCTAATGATGACGCAGTGCAGAAAAGCATTTAGTTTTGATTAGACTATTGTTGGCATGGTGCATTTCATTAACTCCGAGATGAGATTTTGTTGTCTGGGAATTGATATGCCACTGTTTGAGCCTGGGCTAACACACTGACTGTGTCTTGTTTCACTAAAGGCAATCTGGAGTGAGTTAAGGAACAAATGTATTAATGGAATATTCCCCTCCTGACACTCCTCTACCTTTTACATCCAACATCCTTCCCCTTTTTATACCCCCCAGACAAATTGACTTTTAACTAGTCTGACTGTCTGGAGATATAGTGTCTCTACTTTCTTGCCACATCATATTACTGCACTGATAAAATGTATTTGTAAAAGTCTGTCTTTTAGACTCTGTGTTGAAGTTGACCAACCTGGCGACTAAACTTTTTTATTGAAGTGCCAGTAACTGATTTGAGTGATAAAAGCAAAAGCAATGACAAAATGCCTCTCTGTCCAAACGTGGCAGCTAGGAAGACTGAATTCTCCCTTTTCCCGCATACAGAGAGAGAGCAGAGTGTGTGTGTGTGTGTGTGTGTGTGTGTGTGTGTGTGTGTGTGTGGGAGTTGAATATTTTAGCTGATGAATACCGCAGAAAACTGTTAAGCTAATCGGAAATTTGATCCCCTTATTGGGTTTGATGCACACAAGCCAGAAGCCCTCGGCCTGCGCCCATGCTTCATTATAATCGTATAATTAATAGTGCTCAGCCCTTTTCTCTGTGTGCATGTTAGAAAGGGGTAAAGAATAAATGATTAAATTAAAGGGAAATCTGATGCTTATTAAAAGTGGGTTTTAATTCAGGCACTGTAGGTTATTTGAAATGTACCAGCCCAATCTTTTTTTTTTTTTTTTTTTAAACATGCTCCTGCAGAATAAGATCAATGGAAATTACATTTACAGAATTTATTTCATGCCATTTCGAAGAACAAAGGAGTATGATGAAGAACACCTTTTTGAAAGTGAAGGTCTCTGTACTATAGCATTATTTTTATAATTTATTATTTTAGGAGTTTTTTGTCATTATTGGATCACCCAAGACAGAGAGATGACAAGAAATGAGTGGGGAGGGAAGATGAGGAACGTGCAGCGAGGATCCCTGATCAGACACCAACTTTGCATTCAATGGTGTCCTTTTGAACAATTTTTAAGTTGTTGTATGTGTCTTATGTTATTATTTTGTAAAAGTAGACAATTGTAAAATTTGTTTATGTGGTTTGTTTTGACCAGGCAGAATTTTCAAAATATAGTAAAAATACTCATTTACGAGCCATGCAATTAAATAAAAATATGGAAGTATATCAGCACAATATACTTAAGGTGGCGAAACATGGTCCATGTGAGTTATATCATTATGTATTATCTTACTGGATTATTCTTCTTGATTCATACAAATTTTACAAAATTTGTGAATTAGTTTGTCTCTACCTCTTACGCACTTTAATCCATATTAACTTGATCATTACATTTAATATAAAATCTTAACCATAAACAAAGTACGTAGTTGAATAGCAGAATTAAGAAGTGGGAATAAAACTCCAAAAATCCCCCAAACTTTACACGACTTGAGTAAATAAACTTCATTAACATACCTCAATTTCAGACTGAACTGTCAGTTGAGTTGCATCGTGGGTAATGCAGGTGCCAGGTTTTGACAGAGAAGAAGAAGAAGAAGAAGAATGCATGAAATGAAGAAGACTCCATCTCTGGTTCTGCTTTATCTGTTGAGATACTTTTTTTTTTTAACGGTCCAACTTCCAGGAGAAGATTTCTAAAAATGAACCAACTTCACCTAAAAACAACACTTTCTTCTTAAAAGACACCAGACTGTTTTGTATTCTTCTTTAACATCAGCAGCTACCGTGCAAACTGTGATAGACATGTTCAGGGATTTGTAGTATGGCATGACAGTGTAGAGTGTACACAAGACAAAAAAACAAAAACAAAAAAAAAAAAAATCATGTGCTTCCTGTTGTAGATTTAGAAAAAACTGTTACCAGAATCTGTGCTTTTTCATCACACTCCCACATCTCCGACACAGCCTTTAAAAAGAGAGCTTCTTTTAACAACCCGGTTTATTATTTTCTCTTTTTTTGTTCTGCCAGTTTAAAGGTGTGTAAATGAATGTCAGTTGACGCACCGTAAATCAAAGGTATTGGTTTAGGATCTCGGAGGAAATGATCGCAACATGAGGGATGGCCGAGCTCGCTTGACTGGTCTCTCACTGCAGCCTTCACGTGGGAGACACCTTGACATGTTGGAAATACAGAATTCCTGCACGTGCACCTTGATCCATATAAACACACACCTTGGTGCACATATGCCCACACGCTCAACACAAACCCATACATCCAGAGGCAGCTCGGTATTAAAGTTTAATCAAATGTAAAATTGGAGTCGTTTTGAACGTCATATTGACAAGTTAATGTTGGGTGCTGCAGCGTGGCTGTGGGGTCCCGTCAGCAGGCTATTTGTGCAGAGGGATGTTTACAGCTTACAGGAACATATTATTGCTGTAAAGGAAGAAAACAAGATGCTGTGAATCTGGTGTTTTTATTTTTCTTATATTGTGTCTAATCTTGAGAGAAATTTTATGTTGACGCTTTTATAACCAAGACACACTTGAAATTGGTTTAGAAATGAACGTAGTTCTTGATTTTTGGAAAAACTGATTTACTGCGCTGCGGCGTCTGTTTGACAATGTCTCTGTCTTCTATCTGGCTTGAACTCTCTTGTGGCCACTACATACAATATACAGTACCTCCGCATAATCATGAACCTCAAAAGCCACAGAGGCAGCTACACCTCGCTGACATTTATCACTATTATTCTCATTCCTGTCTTCCTTTTATTTGACAGTGTTACAGGGGGAGTTTACACCTTTTTCTCCATCTGTCACTATCTCTCTTTCCATTCTGAACAAGGCTGAATTGAAAAGGTCTGCTGGGTGTAGGCGTCTGGGGGTTCTTCTCCTCCTACGCTCCCACCTGACTCTGCAACCCCCACTTCCCACCCTTTTCAGAAACATACTGTGTCTGACTGGAAAAAAAAATTCCTTTGGAGTATAAAAATACTAATGGACTTAACATACCTGCTTTGTGCTGAAGCTTCTTCCTCCTAACTTGCACAAGTTTTATATTCCTGTATAGTTCTTGAGCTCCACATGCAAAATGTATTGTGAAATTGGCCTATTAATACATTTTAAGTAATAATTAGTATCCATGGAAACTCCAGTCCATACGCAGTGTTTCTTCCCTTTGCTTTTCAGATTGCTGCTGCATAGTTTTCTGTTGTCTGCGCTGACATTTTGGCTTTTGAGTGTATCCATGACTACAGTACATTCAGGCTCTGAGTGATTTGCTTTGATTGCAGAGGGCTGTGAAAATGTGACTTGAGGACTCTGGTTTCTGGCCGGGGTTCCCTCAGCAGAGAGATTATGCTCCATGCTGTGTTCGCCGGAGTCCTTTCTCAGAAATCAGGACTGAAAAGAGGCTCTGGATGCTCGTTGGAAGCAGCCCGGGGTAATTTACGTCTAATGGGCCCCTCATGTAAGACATTCATTCTGATGGGCCAGACTGTTCTGTCTGTCCTAATAACATTAAGTACTCCTATTCATGTACTGTTACTGTTGTCATATCACATGACATATCTAACCCACTATTTATGTATCATAACCTCATCCATTTTCTTCCTTTTTACTTCCCATATTTTGCATATGTGACCTGAAACATCAGTAACTTTGGCTGGTCATGAGGACACTGAGGTCATGTCTTCAGTGTATTTTCAGAAAATTTGGGGGTTTTAAACAACCTGAGGAGAAGCTTTAGATCCTACAATTACAGTCCAAATTCTCAAATTTTACAGTTTTAGGTCAAAAACATAAATCAAGGGATTTCATATTTCTCCACCAGAGTTATATTCCTAGCATTGTGTAGACAGCTTTGAAATGTGAGAATAAAGACACACAACCAATCAATCAATCTCCAATAGTTCAATTAATATACAAAAGCATGAAGAAGGACTTTGTTGTTTCTTATATAGCGATGATGTGAAGATGATGAAGAAAACTCAGCTGACACTGTCTTGCTTGTATATAAAAAGGTTTATTACAAAGAAGTCCAGCATCAAAATCAAGCACCATGGGAGTCGAAGCCAATATGAGTCTCCCCTGAGTATCAGCTCTAACTCCCTGTCTATATAGGTAGGTTGTCTTCATGAATATAAAACAAAATATATAGTCCATAAATTAAAGGGCTTTTTTACATAAGATGAGGGAGTCACCCATCTCCAAATGGCACCTAGACCTTTTGACCTTTAGCCCCCTAACTAAACATACCAAACCCATGAAATCACATACCATGGGGAACTTCAGATACTACAACTTCTAAATCCTTCGGTAATAGTGTAGTAGTAGCAATAGTTTTGTCAACAGCTGCAAAAAATAACAGATACCAGAAGACCAATAATCCATCGTTATTGACAATGCAGCATGGCAGTACAGAAACTGTGTCTCTTGAACACAAAATCAGGCAAAGCTTAAACTAATACTCAATTATTCAGTCTGTTAATTGACAGAAAGTTTTTTGATCATCTTGGAGGGGAGGAAACTTTTCACAGATTAATTGATAATGACAATAAAAACAAGCTTTTGTAATTGTGTAAATATTTTGTCTCTTAAAGAAGTTGCCTTACTCATTGTTGCACCACTGCTTTTTGCAGCAGAGGGTAATGGTGCATTTGTGAATTCTGTTAACCAGTTGACACGAATGCATATAAAAATTTTAATTTACAAACAGCATTGTGCTTTTTTCTTGTGGAGAACACGAAGACATGTAGCAGCTATTATATTTTATAGTAGAACAGGTGAGAGAAGTGAAGACAGTTTGATGCACATTGATGTTTGTATTAAATTCAGAAAACTTCATCTTGCATGAGTGGTCAGGTCCACAGAGTTTGTCTGGGTGTGTGTGTGTGTGTGTGTGTGTATGTGTGTGCGCACAGACATAGATTCATACATGGATGCTCTGCTGTATGGGATATACTGTGCATGAACATATGAGGATGCATAACTGTGTGTGTGTGTGTGTGTGTGTGTGGCTGTGTGTGTGTGTGTCCTGGCTTCATTGTGCTGACTGGTTTATTGCTGTTCCAGGTGACGGAGCATGAGAACAGCAGAGTTTCAGGGTGCTGTTTTCAAGCACCACTGAAGCCACAAATTTGATTATTTTTTTCCCTCCACGAGTAGTTTAGAGTTGAACCCCCCCCCCTCACACTCACACTCTCACACACACTCTCTCTTTCACACACACACACACACACACAGTAACACCACTGCCTCAGACTGTTTTGGACAGCATCCCCTCTGGTTCCAAAAGTCTGCATTATGCATCTTCATCTCTTATTCTGTTTCCATTCAACATCTTTTGTTACAGTGGATCTGCAGCATTACATGCTGCTCTGCTGAAGTTTGTTATGGCCCTTTGTGGTATGAACTCTACATCTAACTCCAGTATCTTATACATAAAACATACTTCGAAAAAAAGAAAGTCAGATCCATCCTTCAAATGTTTTGGCAGACATGAGGCCAAATCATTCCCTTTTTCCACTGTTACAATGAGACCAGGGGATGTCTAGGAATACTTGATCCACAGGTTGAGAAATGAATCTGAAAATGTCGCTTTATTTATCCCACAAAGGCTCCCTGTCTATCCCTCCCCCTTATTCTCTAAACCCTATTGGGGCGAGGAAGTGGACACATGGATCCCTATCACATCGGGGGAGATTAAACAAGAAGTGTCACAATGACACAGTGAGTTTGATAATGGAACAATAGAAGTTCTTTCAATTATGGCTCGTTCTCTGGAGAAATCTGTTTAAACGGAAAATCCTCCACTAACTTTGTCCTGTGTCTGTTTTTTTTCATTCTGACATTTAAATCTCACTTTCTTTAACCTTCTTGCAGCCAAAATTCAATAGCTCTCTAACATCCATTCAAGATAAGGCGGAGCTGCAAAGAGCTTTGTCGACTGTGTAATTAGTGAAGACAGAAGTTGAACAATAGAAGTTTGGATTCGTTGATAACACATTTTGAAAGGACATGTGGACAATGTTGAGTATATTATTCTAATAGTTTGCCAGTACCTGATTTTCAGGCTTTGTATATTTGCAAATCGGAGCTGAAAAGATTTGATTGACAGAAAATTAATCAGCAACTATTTGGGATTTAGTCACATGTGACAATAAACTGAATATCTACTGTAAAAGTTTTGGAGTGTTGTGCTTAATCTTTTGACCATTTTTAGATTGAAGCAATAGTTTGACATTCTGGGAGATACCCCCTTTTCTTCCTGAAGATGATACCACCCTCAACTCTGTCTGTTAAATATATTACAATAGGCCACAGCTGGTTACTTTAGCCTAGCAGCTATTCGGCCTCGGTAAGAATGTATTAAAACCAACCTACCTGCACCTCTAAAGCTCACATATTAACACATTATGTTCCTTCAATCGGTTAAAAAAAAAAAAAAGTACAGAAGTGTAACTCATCTCAAACAAATGCATTGTGGTGCTAAGCTATTCACTGCTTGTCCCACAGATCCGCTGGTGTCACCATGATTTATGGGCATCTCGAATGTGGTTATACAGCATCCTCTCAGCCACCTCCGTGCTGTTCTCAGTGAGTCAGTTGTCAGCCGTCTCGGGCAGCATCTTGTCAAGTCTGATTTCCTCTCCAGTCCAGTCTTTAAAGCCAGAGGGCCAGCTGCTTCCAACTTTAGGGCCTGTTATCTCCTGAGCCCCTCTCTGTTGCCTTTGGCTGCCCCGCGGTCGTCTGTCTGGCCTCAGATTTAGTGAAATCGCAGCTAGTTTACAGATAATTATCAGGCTGAGGCCAGCTGTGTGGCACACGTCCACGGGCCCTTTGTTGCTAATTGAATTAGGCTGCATGCTGGAAGTGACAGAGAAATGAACAGTTTCCCCCAGCGAGCCATGTGATTAGCAGACTTGGAGAGAGGAGGTCAGCTCAGGATGGCATGCTGGTGTATATGGTTGATGTGTCTGACTCAATGCCTGAGTCACATTCACCCTGACACCGATGTTTCTGTCAGGTTTCATTTCATGACATGTGTCAAAGGGGGTCAAGTACAGCGGACAATTGAAGGCAGAGTGCTGCCAGGCTTCCTCTGTGAGGAAAAGAACCCAAAATGTCTTTGTTTATCTTTCCCTCCTTTTGCCATCTGCTGCACAACTTATTGGCAAGTTAGATATACAACCACCAGCAGCTTTGACTTTTAAGAGTCATCATAAAAAAAGTGATCATTTTCACCACGAACACTGTATTTATTATAGTCTCAGCCTCATGCGTTAAAAATCACAAATCCTTAGTCAAACACACCTGCAGATATTCTCCATGTGCTCCCATAGTTTCCATTCACTCCCCTGCAAAGGTGTCATCTATTGAAGCTAAACAATGGCCTATAAGTGAAGAGATGTTGTGCATCTCTTTATACGTTTTCACTCTTGTCCTCCATCTAATCTTTGCACCAACCTAGGATCTTATTTCTTCCCTTCACCCTTCACGACACTCGCTTTTATTCCGCTGTCATCTTTTCAGGTCTTCTTCTGAAGTTGGATATTTCTGTCACAAAAATGCAAAATTAGCAGCATGTCTGAATACTAAAACGAAGCAGGATGACTATTTTTACCCCACACTGTACACGCTCATAACCTCAATATTTTGCTGGCACCTTTTCTTGTGGGAAAAAAAATATATATAAAAACCTCATAAAATTCATAGCATTCACAGCTGCTATTAAACTCTGCCAACTGGATCATGCGAGCAGGGAAATAATTGACATCTCTGAAGGAAAAAAAAAAGAAAGAAAAAAATAATAAGAGACAACTTCTCTGTCTTTTCTGGGGGCCCGTTAACTTTGTCAAGTACTGTACTTTGGTAGTGTGTGTACAGCATAATCAAACCTTTCTGCTGCACAGTCACTTCCAGTATGTGTGTGTGTGTGTGTGTTTGTGTTTGTGTGTGATGTGATGTTTGCAACCTTCTCTGCAGTAAAAATGCGCCTGTGCTCTAGAAAGTAGGCCATTTGGGCTGATGGCTGACACAGGCCCTGTGTGATGCTCAGCGACTGTGGAGCGTTCAGAGGTTTATTTCTGGACGTCCATCGCATCATCTGTTAACTTTGTTTGCCTGACGGATCTCGTGGCTTCAGCGGTCCGCGAGAGGAGATTAGCATCTGTCTTTCCCACACAGCATTGTGGGAGAGTTATGGAAGTCCGTGACTATGCCTTCAACAGCTCAGTACTCTGATTGGTATGCTGTTATGAAATGTGATACAAGTTATTTGGCTGTCGCCTTAATTATTTATATACACCTCTGTTGGCTGTGAAAATTGGGTTGTTGTGCTCTGCTGCACAACAAATCTTTCATTCTCTCAGAATAAAACTGAACAATATGAGAATGATGTGGGAATAGTGTCAGACCTATGTGAATGTAAGAGCAGTGGATAAAACATTTTCTGTTATTTATCCTTTTGCTGCTTTTAGTCTCCTATTCATAATTCAGGACATTATACATTTGGTCTGCTGTTTCCAAGACATATAACATGTGTATTATTTCTCTTTATGGCAACGTTTTTGTTTGCTTGATACTAAAATGAGCTTTTAAAGTTGCCTTTTTTCCGCTGCGTGCTTTACAGCAATTTCCACGTTACATGCACATGCACCCTCCTCTTCTAACAAAACACTATGTGGATTTATTCATCTCTGCTGCTCTCTGTCTCTCCCCTCGTCACCATGCTCAAATTACAAAATGCTGTTTTGTGCCACTGTGCCACAGAGACTGTGCATGAAATTTATTGGCCCCGAGTCCTGCCATTTGACACGCAAGACATGGCTAACAGATCTTTTGCCATTTCCCATCTCTTCCGGCTCCCGTGTAAAGCTGACCTTTCCTGCCTGCAGGCTATATTTAAACCCTGAGCACTAGAGACTTATGGTGCCATGGGAAATTTTATTATCAACGCTCTCCATTTGTCTGACTTAATTCAGACCTGACATAGATCGGGCCGGAGCATGCCGTATATTTACACTGTGCTGCGGCAAACAAGGGCACCGGTGACAAACCCGACCATCAACACCTTAGCGGGGGCGAAGCATTCCTTTGAACCGCTCCAAGTAGCAGCCGCCAGATTATAGGTTCTATTTACAGTGCACATCACCTGGGGAAAAGTGTGAGAGGAATAAAGAAAAGAGGGTGATATTATTCCATAAAGCGCAGGGTTGACCAGCGAGTCAAACACAAAGGGACTTGACATTTTGAAGAATCTCAGTTGGTAAAATGTCATAGATTTCCGCCACAGACACATTCATCAGCCTTTACCGTTTGTCGTCATTACAGCAGACAGTGGTCCTCGTATCCACTAGCATGCGCACACTTTTTCAAACTCTCGCCCAGCCATCTGCTTAACCGTTCACTGACACTCTCTTTTTTTCCTGCACTCTGGCAGGTCTGAGATGGGAGTTCAGAGGGTGCTCCAGGTGGATCTGAAAATGGAAAGCTTCCCAGAGCCGCTGGGCAGCCGCTGGATGGCCTGGCAGGTGGAGTACCCAGCCAGTCATGCTGCCACACAAGAGGCCGAGACTGAGATCCGCCTGGCACAGGAGGACCTAGCAGGCATCGTGCCCCTGGCCATGGTGAGTGATGGAACTTCCAGTGCAGTGCGACACCTAAATAGATGGCTGCACTCTCATCACTGAATGTGAAATAGTGCGTTATGATATTCAATTGCATTAACACTTTGATTCAACATTTGCAAATGTTTTCTGTTAGTGGATGAATGAAATACTTAGCATTGGAAAATGGCAAATGGCTGAGCACTTTTAAGCATGACTGGTGGCAGCCTGAAGGAGAAAGATGAATGTATTCATGATCTGGTCACATGTTTTTATCGATTTTCAGTCAAGTATTTAGTAAAAAAAACATAAATAAACATTTGAATAGCAAGCAGGATAAGTGCTTTTACATCATGTGGAGTAAAAGTAATTTCACTGGCATTGAAATACCTCTGATACTGAAGCATTTATGTTAATAAAATAAGACCATCGCCTCAAACAGCATCACACAGTGTATCATCTACTTGAGTCCAGTGTTTTAATTTCTGCTTCTCCTCCTCAACATTTCAGAGGAAAATACTCTTTCTTCTATCACATTAATCTGTTAGCTGAGACTAAGATTTTACACACATGCTACAGTTTATTATAACGTACAATTAGCTTCCTGCTAGGGTTGCACAATTAATTGAAATATAATCAAAATCACAATATGGCCAAGTGCAATATCCAAATTGCAGGAGCTGCAATTTTGCTGATGAAAGAAAAATGTGTCAGCATTGTGTAATGTTAGCTGCATTAACGCTGCAGTGGTACAGAGATGCCCCGACCTACAAATAATGTTCTCCAGACATAAGGGAACATGCTCAGTTGGTACAACACCCAAAAAATATCACATCATCATCAACTGTAAATTTTTTCTGTGAAAATGAAATGCAAAAACAATCTAAGTCTGAGGTGTTTGTGGTGCTACCCAAAGAAAATGCAACAGTAAAAACTAATGATAAACAGCTGAACATGAAATCAGTATAATCAGATTCACCTTGACCAGCATACACACTAATACCTCAGTAATGATCCAATCACATAGTGCTTACACGATAACACACTGAAAAGGGTCATTCTGTATAATGAGTGCTTTTATCTTTGAGTGCATTTTGCTGATAATACTGAAACACATTAACTGGACTGACTTTACTCTTGTTACTACTTGTACTCCAAAGAAATGGATCACAATACTTCCTCCACCACTGCTGCTTAGATAGAGGAGGCAGAGCTGTAATGCAGGTCTGTGTCCGCAGAGTGTGTTTAGGAGAAGGCCAGGAGGAGAGCATCTGTAGCTCCCAGCAGGCCTCAGATGGCGTCTAGAGGGTGGCTCTGGCCTGAGGGTAAGCCTGGAGCTGTGTGCCTCCCTCAGCGAGGCAGAGACACTCTGTTGTGTAGATTTACCAAAGCTCCTCCTATAGAACTTCACACAGAGCGCCTTCTCTTACAGCTTGGCTCAGCGACCTGTAAAGCACCTCTTCTGATTTAGATCAAGAACATTCAGGTGAAAAAAAACAGGAAAAAAAAGAGCCACATCAATTTTGTTGACTAAAGAGAAAGATGTGCTGTCACATCAGCGCTGATTACTAAAACAAAGATTGAATTCATTTCTATTCTGGTGCTTCTGATGTGCACGATACAGACCTGACTGTTGTGCCAATGTTATTCTCTAAATATTGCCTGTAGCTGTGTAGATGATAGATGCCTGTGGGTGGCTGTTCCTGGATTCAGAGGAGCGCGGCACATCCTCACCCACTGATCCACTCTCAGGATAATTGAAGCGATGTGTCTAATGCTGCAGGATTGTTTCAGTTCCTTCTCTCACGTCCTTTTCATGTCATTGATGTATCAACAGTATACTTGCCTTGCTCTAGGAACGTATAGTGAGCTCCCACACCTTCCACTGATGAAAACTGCGGAGATGATTTGCATGATTATCTCACAAAGGCTGGACTCATAAAAGAGGCTAAGAACCCTAAGAATTTGATATTTTTTCCTCACTGAAAAACACAGTCTGAGTAAAATCTTTACTTTACTGATTCATTTAATTTTATTTTCATTACTGTTTTTTGTAAAAATGAATCTGTGCCCCTCCAAAACGCAGGCAATCATCAGTCACTCCTAAAAGTGTCATCTTTTTCACTCAGATTATTCTGCTCATTTTACACAGAAAGGGGGGTTTATGGCTCACTATCAATCATGCAACTTTTTTTTTTTTTTCACACTGACAAAAATCAATCTCAGTTAACCTGATATTACAATTATTTGCTAAACTTGGCTAAATCAGTTAGGGACAGGATGATTTAGGCCGGAAATCACAGGGGATACAGATGAATAATATTTCATGTGTATTAAACAGATGATACTGTGTGTGTGTGTGTGTGTGTGTGTGTGTGTGTGTGTGTGTGTGTGTGATACAAAAAGGCTTGGTATCCCCTTTTTCCTTACCTTGATTTTCTATTCAACTCAGAGGCCCAGTCAGGGAGTCAGTGAATCATGTCAGAGAGTGTGTGGATACAGTGTACTGAAAAGGATCAGATTCCCTGATAAGCCTGTACCTTTAATACTAATATTCCTTCTCTATTTATTTATTTTTTTGTCAGATATTTACTGAAAAAAAATGATTTAGACATTTTATTTCATTTCATTTTGCTCATCACAAGTGCTTCTTCTCCTGCACAGACAACTTCCCAAGGTGCACAGCAGCTCCGGCCACCCTGTGGTACTTAACACACAACACAAATACTTATACATGCAGACACATTCAGAACTCATTAACTGTCTCTCTCCCTCTGTCCCCTTTTCTCTCCCAGCTTTTCCTCACATACACACACAGACACACACATACACACACAGACACACACATGCAAGGCTTTTGCAATCTGCATGCACCAATATGAAAGAGGCACACAAGCGAGAAAGAGGAAGGCTGAATTAGATTACTTGGGATCACTGTGGCATGAAAGGCCCACAGATAAGTTCCTCTCCCTCCCCTGTGCTACACTCCTCGCTGATAGAAAAGAGGAAGTAAGGTAATGTAAGAGTAGTGTCGTCAACCCACCTTACACACACACACACACACACACACACACACACACAGACAGACACAGACACAGCACCCTCTCTCCAGCAAAGGAAAACAAACTCAGAGATTCCAACAGAAAACAGAACTGAGGTCGCTGAGTAGTGACTGACTGGTGAAGACAGAGCTGTAGCAGACTTGGTACGTGAAGTGTGGGTGGACAGGTTACATAAAAATCACATGCTTATAAACAATGAGGTTCATTGATAGTATTAGTATTGGATAGAGCCACATACAGCCTGACTAACTGCCCCAGCATTGTAGGGCGGACTGTATGTAGCCTGTGAAGTAAAACCCGGGGCAATCCAAAAATTCCTTGCTACTTCTCGTTAAGCTTTTTTTTTTTCTCAGAGCGCTCAGTAATAATTGAAGATGACTCAGATGAGTGTATCAAGCTTGTTATTAAGATTCTATTTTGAGCATATTTCATCTGGATTTTAGCCGCTGGACAGTCCAAGGACACAAGGATATGAGCAAGAACATCAAGTAGAAACACTCCCAGCGGGAAATAACCCCTTTGGCACAGGCCGTCAAGGAGGTGATGTTTTTATTCAGCATCTGATTTGTAGTATGTTGATGTACGTCTTTTGGCAAGCTTTAAACGTGACTGACACTTCGAGCAGGAACAGAGCAACACTGACAACTCATCAGAGTCCCGTGTCTCACCACTGGTGGAATGAGAGTCAAATATTCAAATGTTTTTGCCTCTTGTTTCAACCCGTAGCTTCTAAGAAAAAAGATCTAGGTCTCTGAGAGCCAAAGTAATGAGCGGAGCAGGATCGAAAGCTGCCTAAAGCTGCAAACTGTGGTGTTGATCCTCAGTGTGATCAACTGTGTTTACATCCCAGACAGTCAGCATTACTATAAAAACTATTGCTTAATGGAGCTTTGATTGAAATATGATTGTAGTCAGCTACAGTGCTGCATCTTCACATAAAGATGAACTGATAGCCTTTTCCCATATAGTCTATTTGGTGCCATTGTTATGTTTTTTGTTTTTTTTTAATGATCAGTGATGTTGACAGTAAATCAAGGTTACAGATGAAAGAAAGAAGTGTGGAGAAGAGAAGGGGAGAAACAGAGGGGACAGGGAGGGTGTTTTCAGAGATAGTGTAGCAGGAGAAACACATGGGGAAATTCTCCAATCTTTTTTAATCAAGTTGAGAGGGGAGACTTCACAGAGCATGCTGAAGGCATCTGTTGACACAACAGCTCCGTGGTTTTCCTCTAGAAAGTCCTTTCATCTGTAATTAGCACTAATTAGTCTAGGACTGTATTTTGTCATAATGGAAAAGCTGCTGTAATTGTGTTTTGTTTTGTTTTGCCATGTCTCTAAAGGTTGTAATGCAATAAAGCTAATGACTATTAGTAATGGGAAGCTTATTTTGGGTTTGATCACATTTATGGCCTATTACTTCAATGGCTCCTCAGACCTGTTCCCTGCCCATTTCTGTCGTGTTCTAAATTACTGCGCCCTTGCTGGAATTGATTATTATAAAAAGGTCTTTTTATTGCATTTCCCCAGCCAAGTGATGGGCTCTGCCATGGGTGACACCTCTGGGAAAGTAGTGACATCGTTTTGAAAGATGAGTTCTCTTTTTTTTTCCCACTCCCTTTGAAGAGGGCTCCTCCTGTGTGTTGTCACACACCCACCTGCATTGGGAGGGCTCAGAGCGCCGCTCACCACTTTGTCACCAATTTCAAACCGTGAAGCCGCACTTCTGCAAATGCAGCAATTATTTCAAAAGCAGAAAATGAAAAGAGTACTCAAAACTTTTAGTCAGTTTAGAGCGAGGAAAAGCCTCAGTACGTTCCCTGACGACTGTGATACTGCTTGCCTGTCCTGGCCTGTCTTCTCTTCACCTGCTTTTTCAGATCTTTTCCTCTCTTTCTTCTCCACCTCTTTTCCTCTGCTTGCTCCAGACAAACATACATTAATATATTTACGATGTAGATTAATTGCTTCTCTTGTCACCCTCCACCCCCTTGTGTTGGCATCCTCTATTTTACTTAAAGCGTGAAAGAGCTGTGTGTTTTTTTGGGTCATCTTGAGATGGATTTTAAAGGCAGTAATTGGATTCCTGTGCAGATTCCCCTGCACAGTAGGAGGCTGGTCCATTATCTTTTACCATCGTGAAGTAATACGCTCCTGTCCAGGCTGCCCTCATCATCATTACCCATGCTGTGGATGCCTGGTGATGGAGAGGGAGCAGGAGGACAGGGCATACATCATATCTGGACTCATCAGTCTTCCTGTTCCAGTCGAGACACCAAACTGTGCTCACTCACACAAGCTCCGCGGCCACAGCGATGAGGAGAAATGAAAGCAGCCGTTTGTATTCACGTACCGCTCCAATGTATCGTTAAACAATACATCATCACCCCGGCCTTCTCTGGCCACTTCTGCTCTCGCATGATAAAGTCATCTATCAACATCCTCCAATGAATGTTTCATTTTACTCTTTTCGATTCCATTCCCTCCGTGGCAATGCACATCTCCTCTGCCAGGCAAGTGAAATCTGGACAACCATTTATCAAACACATAGTTAGACACAGAGACATAAGCACTTATGAGCCAGCTAATCCTGCAGAGATGCACCACATGCACACGAAATATCATGCAAGCTGTTTATCAGAAGAGCATGTGCTGTACGCCTTCCATGGAACTACCTGATTTCCCTTGGCTAATAACCTCAGCCACTCTGTTCCACTTGTGTTGAGGCTCTGTTGCACGCCCCTGTCGATTTAGTGGAACAGGATAACAGTAGCGTGTTTTTTTTTTCCACATAACATGAGTCTGCAGTTTGCAATAAGGGGCTGATGGATAGACCCCAAGCGAGCAATCCATTAGCATCTACTACAGCACAGAGACTGGTGATGAAGTGGTAGCACTAATTGAGGCTGTTGCAGTATGCACATGTGGCATGCTACATGTAATGCTAATTGGGACAATGGATTGTGATAAATGCTCGGCTAATTCAGAGCACAAACGGACTGCTTGATGCTGTACAGCCGAACATTTTCCACGTTCCATAATTCCTTTGTCACCGCAGGATGTAAAAAGTGTTTGGACGAACTGACACTCATTTTCACTGAGACTTAGGTACAGTAACAAGTGAGGAAGTGAGTGGGTGAACCCCTGCACCTTTTCATGACACTGCTGCAAAGTGGGAGTTGCTTTCAAAAGGAGTAGATACACAAAGATTTAATTGCAAATTCTTCCAGTGTCACTAAGGGTAGGAGATTGTATGCTCAGAAATCCTTTTGTAATTGAAAAGCTAAAAGTGAGTGGGCTGGGTTTGTTCTCTTTTAAAACACACTCTCACGCAACCTTGCTTTGTTTTTGTGGTATGTGATTAGAGCCTTGGATGAATACATTTTGCTGCTGCAGGACATATTTCTGCAAAGCTCGCTCATTACAGTGACTTTAGAGAATTATCAGTCTCCATTAAGAAAGATAACCTTTCCACAATGCTTTTGAAAGCTCCTCCAGCAGTGAGGTCAAATGACTTGTTTCCTGTGCCACAGCAATTCTCAGAAGATGGCCCACGATGCATTGTACGATTTATGCATGAAACATCGCATTTAAGTTAAAGTTTATTTTGCTGTGCCTACAGAAAGCAGTCCAGACCTGTACCCTGTGGAACCACTTATAGTCTAGTTTTGCCAATGGAATGCTGCAAACCTTCATTCCCATCGCTGCAGCCCTCTCAGTTCTCCTAACACTGTCAGTAATGGTGAAAGAAATTTTGTAAAGCAAGGCTAAAGAAAAGAAAAAAAAATGCAGGGATGATGTGAAGGGCAGATCCAGGCTGACAGATCAATCTCAGAGTGACAGGGTCTGCACATGTCCATATCTCACATCTCCCCATAATTGTTAACATCCCACTTCACATTCTGTCTGGGTTCTATTCATTCTGACTTTAATCCCGGCCCACTGAGGTTTCACAGGAATGTGTGTATTTTTTAGTGGTAATGGACTCTACAGTGGAGCTGACCTTTGTGCCTGCTGAGAGAGGTCTGTGTCCAGAGGGCAGCTAAGCCAAGCTAAGCCAAGCTAAGCTGGCAGTATGGATCTCGATTAGAGATGGGTGAAGAAATCAGACAAAGATCAGGAGGTCATCCCCCTATAGGCATGGTTGGCTGTTGGTGAAGAACTCTTCATCGATTGCCTGAGTGTGATAGATATCAGGCTGAAATCGAGCAGACTGGCGCAGGCAGGGTTGTTTCCCTGCCTTCTGGCCTCCAGGCCCGGGCTCAAACAGCAGGAGCACGAGCAAGGCATTGGTTTACCAGCGCCAGCATCGGTCAAAGCGTCTGCCAGCTCTCTACCCTGAGCTCCTGCAGCTCTCTCACTCATAGGTGAGCAGAGAGCCGCTCGTGTCCCTGGTGCCTGACCTTAATTCTTTGAGAGCTGAGTCTGACTGTTGTTGAAATTCACCAGGGACACCCGCTCCTCCCTCCTGACCCATTGATCTAGATGTATTACAGGTATGGTATTCATGAGAATCGCAGAAGATTCGTCCTATAAACTTAAAATATAGTACTTCTATGTCCAGCCATGTTTTATTCAAAAGCTCCTTTTCGCTACACAGTCTGCAATTCATGGTCACTGAGCTCCAGAGGGTGCCTCCGTTCTTCTCACCTCAATAATTCCTCTTTTTAAACTTGATTTTGTAAGTGCAGACATTATCAAGGACTCTCCTGAAGATGTGCTCTAACTGCAGTTCATAAACCTACACATTTGCCTGTCACACAGCAAATGTCTTCCTTTACATTCTTTATGTTTCTTTTAGAAATTAAACAGTGATGTTTGATAAGATTTCATATTCACCCCTTTGCTCCATAGAAAATGACATGTCGATTAAGGATTCATAATGTAACTAATATTTGTGGGGGGATTTGTCCTGTCACCAGCATATCATTGTGACACCTCTATGCAGTCAAAGTTTACCCATAAATCATGTGCTCTCATTAATAATTTATAGTTGAGAGCAATTCAATGTGACTAAAACATCAATACTGTCCATGAACTGTTTTGTGAATCCTTTTACATAGCAAGCACCCAAGCAGCTCAGATGAAAATAAGTATGAGCTCTTGATATGTCATTGACTGCCCTTTTTTTGAAGTTTGTGAAGGCAACAATACAGTATAAATCTTTCCACCACTGACACCACCATTAAGCTTAGGAATTTCTGTGCAAGTTTCTGCAGCACTTTTTATTAGTGTGTGTGTGTGTGTGTGTGTGTGTGTGTGTGTGTGTGTCGAAGGTTCAGTGCAAACCGTTTTGTCTTTTGATGTTTTCTTTCTTACTTTGCTGCTTTTACAGTCACAGTGGCTTGATTGTCAAACTCAGGTCAGACATTTAGAAAGAAGATGCTTTATTCTTCTATTTCAGTCAGAGGCACTTATGTTTGGAACTGGCCATTTAACTGGTTATACATTTAGATTTAGTCAGTAAAGGCTCTGATATTTGAGGGCCCTCAAAGAATCTGAGCAGCAATGAGGATTCTGTTAGTGAGCTTATTACTGTAAAGGAACAGTTCAATATCTTAGGAAATAAACTGATCTACAGTGTTTCTCAAAGTTTTTCAAACCATCAAAATAAATCTCATGGACCACCTAACTCCCTGAACAATCCCAAAGCCAATAGGGCCTACCTCTTCAATAGTATTGTGGCAATCTTGCATGGATTTTTTTTTTTCTTCCTTCCTTTTATCTGGCATTTTTATTTATTTATTTATTCATTTTATTTGGTGAGGCAAGATAAAGACAAAGAAAGTGATAACGTAAGAAGACGTAAGACGGCAAGACTTAACAAGACATAACATACGATAACATAACACAACATAATTTGATATGATGGCATACATTATTACGTAGAACACCTGTCAGCTTTTTGTTATTGCTATAGATGTAGCGTTCTATATAATTTGTTGAGAGGGAGAGAAAAACAAAATCAGACATTTTAATGTCTTTATTGGACAGGACTGTGAAGAGAGAAAGGAAACGGATGGAGAGTAAGGGAATGGCGTGCTGCAAAGACTCCAGCCGGGGAGACTTGCCTAACCACTCTGCTATCGGATCACCCCTGCGCCTCACACACTGCACAGCAACTAGTGTTGCTATGCATGTTGTAGTAAAATTATCACACATACATGAACACTAGCTGGATGTCATTAAACGCAGTACCAGTCTCAGTCATGGTGGCAACATTACCACTAAAACGTGACACTGAACACTGGTGGTCCACGCACATTAAGTCTATGATAAACCTTAGCCCATGAGGAAAAGGTATGGAAGGTGGAGGAAGCTGCAGCAGCGAAAAGCATTGGCAAGGCTGTGTAAGAGTAAAGTAACAGTGAGGATACATTATTCAGTGCTTGAATATAATTGGATGTAACTAGTCAGCTGGTAGCCAAGTAGCTGATGAATGAGCTGGTCACTGTGAAGCATGAAAAAAACAGCTATTGTCAATCAGCTAATTAAAAATGACTTTGGTGTTGCACCTGAACTAAAACTATGCTCCGTACCTGGTCACGACGAAATAGTTCTAGGTAGAGTATATTTGTATCTAATAAAAGGATCTGCACGTTTTCTCAAGGGTTTCACTAGAAATGCCTACAAATGCATACTAATGGAAAAAAACTCACTACATTTCTCACAAATGATTATAGTGTATTTTTGAAGGTACACCCACAAATGTGTCACAATCTACACTTGTGTATAATCAGCCTAACAATTCAGCTCATTCACATACGGCCACTTTTGTGTGGCTGACTTCTATTATGTCCTCTGACAGGGTCTGAAGTGCCCTTTCTATAATGTCTCTTAATTACTGAATGAGATACCTATTAAAGTGGCACCAGTTCACTGTGTCCATGTGATCCTCAGCATGATCTCTCATTACCTCTCCTTTTAAATTGACACTTTCTGGAGCGGATCCACTATCAAAGCAGCCATCGAGTTAATCTTCTCCCGAGCAGCCATGGCCAGCAGTAATGAGCAGATCAGATCTCTGACCGGCGTCTGCCTCAGACAGGGCACTGCTGCTGAAAAACGGTTAGAAGTGTTTTAGGAGGCAGCGAGGGGTGACTGCTGACTTGAGATGGGTCTTTGTGTGCCACGTACCTCAGCCACCTTTATCCCGACAGCCGGGAAGAAAGAAGGAAAAAGGGGAAGACGGGAAAGGAACTGGTTGACTCTTGGAGGAGCAGGAGTGGGAAGAGAAGAGAAAGGAGCAAGGAAGGGACCCTCATTAAAAGGCAGTGTGTTGGCTTCACAATCATCCCACCACTTCAGTGCACTGTCATGCAGTGATGTATCGCTCTGCATGGTGCTACCAAGGCCTTTATTCCCACTCTCCTCTATGTTTCTCGATTCTAGCCAATTAAACGCCCACTGGAATAGAGGGGAGGAAGTGCCACATTGAGCAATGCACAATGTGAGAGAGGAGCTGATGAAAGGACATGTCTCTTTTAGTCTGCTTAATCGCCTCAGGACACTGTTTGAGTGGTGTTTAATGTCTACAGCACTAGCCCCCCGCTCCCATTTCGGTTTCCTCACACATACGCATACTTCATCACCGAGGGATGAAAATGTTTATCAGAACTATGAATATTTCATTCACTATAGGTTAGCTGACTATTGGCATATTTCATGGCCTTTTTTAATGCTTTTGCTCTTGAAATGACATGAAAGATCATAAAGAGACCCGATGACAAGTCATCAATCATGGTGGTAAAAGCAGCAGATTAGGTCTAAAGCATATATACTGTTTACCGCACTCTCTTCTCTCTGCTGCACTATGCACAAAATCCCCAGTGAACACTGAGCTTGACCTGTTCGTTTGTAGCTGTAGCCAGAATGGTGGGGTCAGAATGTGGATGTGTTAGCACTGGGTAGAAGCAGAGGCTAATCGTAACACCCGGACAGGCAGCTTCACTACTTCTCATGCTGCCCGTGTCACTCAGGCTGACACCATAAATCTCACTTATTTTCAGATCCAACCGAGACACAGGCAGAAATTACGGCCCAGAACACATTACCAGCCACAGCAGCGTGCTGAATGCTAACAGAGAGATCCTTGATAAAGCAGACAGGCAGTTCTCCGACAGATTATTGAACAAAAAAGACTCCTATCTGTGAGACTTGCGGGAGCAGATGGGTTTGTAAGTAAAGCACAAACACCCGAATCAACAGCTGAGAATCAAATGAACAAAAAACTGTATGAAACATATTTAGAAATATGAAAAAAAGAGCACTTGTTCAATTGCATTAGTCTCCCGCGTTCTTTGTTTAAGCATTTCAATGTTCAGTGATATGTAAATATTATTATCTTATTATCTTGTTTTCTGTCAGTGTGGAGCACAGAGAGGTGAAGGAAAGAAAGCTGTGACAAGTAGAACCTGATTCACATAAATGCTCCTTTTAAATCACCCTTTTAAACCAATGCCTACAGGTAAGATGGCTACTTGTTCAGGTGTTACTATGCAGCTTCTGTTTACTTACCATTACCATTTGGGCATAGTGAGCAACTGGACTTGGGCCTTAGGTGTCCCAAAGGCCCCAGGCTCACTATGTGATTTAATTGTAATTGTGTATAGTAATACTGTATGTACAAGTAAAAGCACAATCGAAATTGGGATGACAGGGCCTTTAATGTGGCATTTGCATTCTGGCATAATATTGAGAATCTGTCTTGTAGAGGGGGACCCTACATCAGGGACCCTACAAACATGCCTTTTAATCTAGTTTCAAGGCATTTTTGCCGTTGGGCCCCCTAATGCATTCATCTGTCTCTGCTAAAGACAATGCCGATTTTATTTAAAATGCATATTGCCAGAAAATATGAATAAACAATATATTTTGCTGTACATTTAGATAATTAGTCAGTGGCCATGGTGCTTTATATGTGCGATAATCCATACCCTTGCATTTATGAAAATAATGCACTCTGCATGGTTTGTTATTTCTGAATAACATCAGGCTTAACATCAGGCTTTGCGATGGATTTCCCCTTAATAAATCCAGGCCACATTAATCATGAAACAAAAGACCATAAATGTGAACAAATGAGGACATTACTAACAGGCTCAGGCTTTACAGCACTTTACATAATGTGCAATTTTGTTACATTTGTCAGGAAATCTGTTGGATTTTTATTTGATACAAAGGGAGATTGCTTTATGACAGAAAACTGAAACCATTTATACATTGCAACACATCTGCATCCCTTATCTACGCTCAAGCTGCAATATGTATATTGCGTCGTATCAAGGACTACTATTTGCTCTTATCATTTCTGTTTCTGAAATAAATGCACAGATGTGAACAAGGTATTTAGTAACACACATTGCTACACATAGCAGCTATGCAGAGCTTACAAAGACAATAAAGGCTTTTTGATTCAAATGTTCTAAAATGATGAATAATAAATAAATAATAATGATGATAAAACACAGCAGGTACAGAACTAAAGTTAAAATTAATTTTTGTTTCTCAACGTGCAATACATTCATTTTTTCCAGTTTCAAAGGCCCATATTCCATTGTGTCTTCATTCACACTACTGTAAGCTGACTGAGTGACACTGCACCACTGCTCTCCATTTTGTGTTTAATTGCACTGTCTGTGTCTGAGTGTGTGAACCACTGATGCATCACTATGGGATCCCGCTGTGGCTTATTACTGCCAGGCCCTGCTCTCCACTGGTCTCAACCTGCTGGGTCATCTCCAGCTGCTGTAATCTAACATTAGCCTTCGATTTCACTAGGTCCCAACCATTTACCCCATCATGTATTATAGACGACCCTCTGGAAATGGAGGATTCCCGGTAGACAAAGAATTAATTTACAGGGGAATTGAATCAAAGTCAGTGGCACAGGGAGAGGGGTTTTATATTGCTATATAACACTGTCACAGTCTATAAAATTGTAATGAAAATTCATTTGAAGATTAAGTATTTTTTGCGACTCATTGGTATCTACTGCCTCAACTAATAATCACTTCACTCCAAAGCTGAATGGACTCAGTAATTGATGCTTACAAACGACCAGGCTCCTTTCAACCAAACTTAATCCTCCTTTTCTCTTTCTCTGAATGACTCTTGATTCTCAAGCTCATAAACACAGGATGAGTCTTTAGAAAGCAACTTAACAGAGCAGTGCACAAGTTTTATGCACATTCCTGCTGACTGTGAAATACCCATGATAATGATGACATTGAGTCAGACACTGAAGGTTTGGTCCTGTCTGCCTTCGCTTGTAAGGTTTAGTGATATTATTTGAAATGAATGTGACATTTTATTCAACAGGCATCACTCCAGAGTTAGGTTGCTTCTCTGTTAAAGGAGAAAAATAACAGTTGCTACCTCAATAGAATAACACTGAAGTGTCTTTAGTGCTGGCTTCAATACAGAGGGAAACAAATGGGTGGCCTGGGGTTCCTGCAAATTGAAATTAAGAAAATCAATGCTTTTGTGTGAGACCATCCCAAGAGCAGAATGAAAACAGCTTACAATGAGAGACTTTTGCCATGCTGTACAATTATCTTAAGGCATTTCAGTTCCCCAATAGTGAGAAGGCCCTGTTTGTCATACAGTAGAAGTATCGAGAGGTACACTTTGACCTCAATGGCAGCTATTTACTGAGGTGCCTAGGGTTCCTTTGCAATTTGTGTAATTGAAGCACAAGTTTCTTTGAGCTGAACAGGCAGAAGAGACAATTTAGTGTGCATGGGTGACTAGAGAGAAAAAGTTTTCTCAAACTTATTGTAACTGGCCCCAATTATCTTCTGTGACAATAGTGCTGTATGTCCTTGTGTGAATATGTGTAATTAAAGGTTAAGATTTCTGTTCAGTGTAATGAAGTTCTACCATTGAATTCAAAGTACCAGGGATATCTAGACTCCTGAGGTCACTCACTTAGAGTATCTCCACCACAGTCCACAGGCAAATTACAGCATTGGTGCTTTTTACATAGAGGCTATTTAAAAGTATTCAGGCTGTAAGTGCTTACCTACAAAAGATAGACCTGACTGACTCCTGAAAGGTTAAGTTGAACCATGAATTTTATGAAATAAATTGAATATACTATTCGCTTGTTAATACCTCGCTTTCTAGTGTGTGTTTTGTCTTATTAGAATCGTAATGCTATATAACTTCAGTGTAAAAAACAACCACATAAAGTTTCCAGTGACTATAAAACAGAGGTTACACCCAAGCCAAACCACAATAACTGCACTCTGTCTTGCAAGTGAATGCTCACTGGTGAGATAGCCACAGCTATCCTTAGCTAAAGGTAAAACTAAGTTTTACATATAGATTAGGTTAGGTCAGTTATAGGTAGGTCACTTATATGTACCCCTAGGAAAATTTGGTTTGCTGCAAAATCATTAATCATTCATCAATCATTAATCTTACATACACACACATTAAAAAAATGCAATAATTAAACATTGCTTCTATGCAGTGTAACTACAACTTATTCATATGAGTGATGACTGATGGAACAAAGCTTTTTGTCCTGCACTTTGGGACTATGAATCAGCTTACTGGACCATTTAGCAACATGATTCAGAAAATTCCTGCACTTTAAAGGTAGATTTACAAACCATTACATCAGTGTAAAAGATCAAATCAGTTCATCAAAGTCCAATATGGAAATAGGATAGTTTCCTCAGACACAGCAAACGCCGATGGCCCCTCTTGCACACAGCCTCATCATTTGCCTCAAATTTTAGTTTTCAAAGTTCAGTTTATGTCAGTAATTGATTGATTGTACACATTCTACTGTCTGACCTTTAATGGATGTGACTTCATGTATGTTGGCACAGCTTCTAAAATCAAATATCATATCTTTTGTCTGAGATCTATTCAGATGAAGGTAGGACACCACTTGACAAAGCCGTCTATAAGTGGGCCGTGTTTGGTCTCACTGTCCTGGAGCCTGCTAACAATAACAGAGTTGTCTGCATACTTTTCATACCTACTGTGACAGAGGATAAATGAAAGCGGTGAAAGCACTCATCCCTATGGGGAGAGACTGCAATCAATATTTGAAAAATATCCAGTTGAATTCTTGGTAATTTACTTGTTTGTTCCACGTAACTAAATGGCACCGTAGCTAAATCCAGTCATGATGGAGGAAAACATTGAGGCTAGCATTTAACTCTTCTGAGCTAGCTTAGCACAGAAGTAGTAACCACGGTCTTATTTTTGGAGTCTAATGGAATTAGCGTAGATTGGAGTGGCTTAGCTAACTTTTAATCATATACTTAGAAGTATTGCTTTGTGTATATTTTTAAAGAATTGATAAGCATTAATAGCAGACAGGCACTTTGCAAAACAGAGATTCCTACAGCTAAATCCTATGAACCATGGAGCGGAAATGATTAAAATAAAGATATTTTATGGACAAGAAAATTGAAAGAACACAGTTTGTTGGTGGACACTACATTTTCTGCAAAGTGGAGAATATGTATTTTTTTTTAGTTATTATATACATTCTGTTCTGTGGCAAAGCTTTTTCTATAGAGGCATTATAACACTTCTGTTACATGCTGATTTTCTTATCATATTCACTTTGTAGAGCTGTATTTTTCTTGGCTTCTTTTTAATTTAATCATTGTTTTGTTGTAGCTTCTTATTTTATTCCCATATTTTTCCTGGCATCACTTTTTTCCCCTCTTATCATTCATCATGACCCTGAATTTATAATGTCCTCTTCAGCCCATCCAACCTCCCTGCTGTGGCTTAGGAGAGGAGTGCTTGAAAGCATAAGGGTTTAGGCAGCCAATGAGAAAAGAGGCCAAGCAGATGACTCAAGGTAGAAATGGCATTCGCTATGTATTCCAAACAAGGCTGCGTTTGAGATGTCTCCTGGCAGTACTCTTACCAGGCAATTACACGTGCACAGCGTAATCACAACCACCACAGAGACTGCAAAGAGAGCCTTCAATTTGCTGTGGAAGCAAGACAACATGAATAAAAGCTGGAACGAACCTGGCAACAGAAATACTCAGTAACTTCATGTTATATTACTGATTATGTGTCTGAGTGGTGACGGAAATGATTCATAGAAAAATACTCATGTGATACAGAATGGATACTTTCCTACATTGAATATAAAATTCAATATTTCATTTGTTTTCTGTTGTGAAACAGGAAACAAAGCGTTGTGCTAATTACTTTCTTCAGTCAGATGGCTGAAGAGCATGGCATTGAGGGGTATGTGAATTCCTCCTCATACTTGCATTCATAATAATTAGAATAACCCCCAGATGATTATGGTTCATTTAGCAGCTCAGCTACTCAACAGTGGCTACACAAATTTCAACAAACAAGCAAAATGCTGCATGTTGAACCTTTAAAAACTAATAAGAAAGTTGTTTTTTTTTTTTTTTTTTGTCTGGAGATCCAATACCCTATGGGAAGTTCAAACCAGATTCTTGTTGCACAGTGGACCTGGTACAATAGTAAATGAGAAAAACATGGATTGTTGGCTGCTGGAACAATGTCCTGGACAATGAGCTCACCAGCTCCCATCAGTCATTAGCTGTCTGCTCAGCGGTGGTCATCTTTAGGCCATTTTCAACACCACTAGTTACTTGCACCTGACTGTTATTGGGTGGATTAGAGACCTGGCAGGTCTTTGTCCACTACTGTGCTGAACTCTCAATCTCTCTATCTCTCTGTCTCTTTCTGTCTCTAGGACTCTGAGATTTTGAACACTGCTGTGCTGACTGGGAAGACAGTGGCTGTCCCAGTAAAGGTGGTGACCATTGGAATAGACGCCTCTGTGACTGACATCTCTGAAGCAGTCAAATGTCGCTCTACAGATGAAGATGTGGTCAAGGTCAGTAAGATGAACTATTTTGAATTATTTTGTCTCTTCACAGTAATAGACTGTTGGCATTTTGCAAGTTGATCTGGGTTTTTAGAGCAACTCAAATGCAATGACCAACAAATCAAACAGAAAAAGGATTAACAACAAATATGCATTTAATGACTTGCACTATGCAGGTCTTGTCAAGCTTTACAGACATTACATTAAAGCTTATGTGAAATCAATACTGTAAGTATTAAAAATGGGACAGAAGACAGTTTTCTATGTTTAGCACATCTATATAAATCCTCCAGAAAGGATAAACAAACACCAGCAAACAACATGAAAGTGTGTGTTTGATATGCAGCAACTGCTGACAGGTTGCTCAAGTTTTCCCTTATTTTTAGAGCCCCTTTCAAACCTGGGGCAGAAGGCACAACAGAATAAAAAGTACCTTACAGTGTTATAAAGTTGAGCCCTCAGTGGCTTTGCTTCCCAATAAAAAAGAAGTCACTCTCCACCAGAATCCCAGTGACTCCTTAATAATCTATTGAAAGACTCAATGAAAACGAGAGAAAAGAATCACGTGTCTGCACTCTGTTTCAAATTCCAAGTGGCTGAGATGTTGCTCAGCATCTAAAAACAGCGCTGCACTGTGCCAAGGGCTCCTTCCAATTATGTTTCATGTTTGAACCTGTCAAGATCAGAAAGGACATCAGGATGTAGCTAATCAAACTCAAGTAATGTACACGAAAGAGCAATAATGAAATCAAAAACTACAGAAGAGGAGGATATTTTGCCACATCAATCCACTTTATCATGTCTTATGCGTGAGTTAGGGATGGTTAAGTGAGTTCCAGAGGGAAATTAAATTACAGTCAAAAAGAAAAAAAAAACACAGCTGGGCTGCTGAGACTTCTAGTCCAGAGCATTGGTGGGGCGTGCTCACTGCTGCACACTCAGGGAAGTTTTTCTCTAGTCACAGACTGCTATCATGTATGTAAACATGACTAATTTATCTAATTTTGAACTCGGGAATTTGTGATAAGTAAATACAGAGTGACATAAAACCCGAATAATGAATCACTGTGCACATTAAATTATGCTTTCACTCATTTGTGACCATAAAATTACAGTGAACTTGAAAAGAAATCACATGCTCACATGCTCAAGAGATCCCATGCTTTTTTAATCCTCTTTGGAGCTTTTTCTTGCTTAAAGAAATTTTAGCTGACATATGTAGGCAAAGATGTGATGTTTATCAGTGAGGAACCGTGAGTATTAGAGCTAGGCCTTCATGCCCCTCCCCCAGTAACTGTCCCTTTACTCCCCTGTGGCTCACATGCATCTCAGTCCATACATTTGTTGTTTTTGCTATTTTTCCACATAAAGTCTAAACACAGAGGGCAAAAAACAGGACTTAAAACCATAACCCCCTTTACACTGGTCAAAAAATCAGCCAACTCCCACTAACATCTGGCTTTTGTCAGAAATGTGACAATTGGCATTCACTTTTGGGCCAAATGATCACTAGTCACAGATTCCTATTGGCTCCAGCACTGATCAGCAGTGATATGAAATTACTTCCTGTGCTGTGACATCTTTCAGAGCACACAAACACTGTATACACACCTGTCACCTGCCCAGCAATGTGCTGTTAAACCAGAAACACTGCAGCTACACCTTCCCCTGAGAGTGAGCTGTGCTCCAGGCTTAAAAACACACAATCACCAACTGATACGTCTCACTATGCAGCTCCATTTAACCAGTCTGCAGGTAGCAGATAGCAGCTCACTTTTTGAATCTTGGTCGCTGGCGACCAATTTAAAGCTTGAGTAAGACAGCTAGCAACAGCATAAAGATATAAATGCTCAGACTTTTGTCAATATTGACAATCTACACATCATTAGCTCAGATAGATTCGCCACAATTCAACTGTTCACATGCTGAGTATTATTAATTCAGATTGACCCACATCGTAAACCAGCAAGATGGTGAAACGGTGGCAACTCCCTACCTTAGAAGTCATCATGAAGTCCAAATGTCTGTCTGTTCATCCATTTTTTATACCCGTTTAGTCCATAAGTGTCCACCGATAGAAAAAAAACAAACACAAAACACATCAAAGTTGTGAATATTGTCATGTGAAGTCTGCTGCAGACTGTGCTATCACTTTGCCATCTGTGCTGTACCTGCTGTCTGCTCTTAAACCCCTGGAGACAGAAAAAGGTAAATCCTATGAGATACTGTACCTCTGGCATTGAGCCTTTAGGAAAGTCCACTAATGAAATAATCTGCTAATTTCCTGCTAATTTCCACTAATTCACCTGCCACTCTCAAAAAAAAAAAAAAAAAAAGACATGGGCTACAATCGCAAAATCAAAATAATCTCCTCTCCCAAACACTTTTCCTTGACCTTGATGGAAAACCTCATGAGATGAAGGAAAGAGAGAGAGAGTCTTCATCCAATTTGTGGCAAAGAAAGAAAGAAAGAAAGAAAGAAAGAAAGAAAGAAAGAAAGAAAAATATTAAATATGACATTTTAAATGTCAATTTGTTTGCAAACTACAAGCCAGAAGGCAAGTAGCCAGAACACAACTACAGATGAATGACACCATTGCTGTGTATCTGTTGGAAGTGTAAATATGCAGTTGTTATGTAACAAATTCACCATATCAATTTAAAAATTGATAATAAGTCAATGCTGTGGTCATGCCTTATTTACGCTGCCCCCAAGTAGCCATAAAATTGGTTAATACATGTTTAAAATGACATTAGTTAGTCCACACACAAGTTTTATGTGGAGCATTTTTGAATTTTGCTTCTTTTTGACTAGGATTTCGATGAAAATAAAAAATGATGACCATATACTGAGTAACTCATATTTCCATATTCTGGCATATAACAAATGTTTCAGAATATATCTTTGCCTCCAAAGGTTTTTGGACGGATTTCAGTTGCTGACATAGAAAAGAATAATTAAAACAACAAAACAAACACACTCCACTGTTGTGTATTCATGAGTTACAAAAGCATTTTCCCCTTGTTAGACATGAACTGTAGTTACTCAAGGTCATGTTTTGAGTGGGCTCTTACAACTGCTGCTATCATGAAAACAGGGATATTAGTATATATACAGACATTCCTCTTGTGTTGAAGTGAGTGGCGTAGCTCATGCAGAGGAGTCTGAGCAGCTTAATTGCTTCTGTCAAGCTAACTCTGTGTACAAGCCAGAGACAGGCTCAGCCCACCTTCATGCTCCCTACTCCCATCGCTCATATCTGCCGTGGATTGTATCTGTCTGGTGAGTTGTTAATTTCCTTGGCTAGATCCAGAGACAGCCTTAATGTCCTCTGTAAGTATTCTCCCGTTAGCTGCCTAATGTGTCTGATTAATGTGGCAGTGGATCCTCCTGGACGTTTATGATACTTTATGAATCAGAATGACAGAGAGTGTGTAATTCACAGAGACAGTCCAACCCTCAGTCAGCCACAACACAAGGGCGTATGAGGGGTTAAAGGGATTGCTGATTAAGTGGGGGATGTCTTTATATGTTAAAATATTGATTTGAAGCTATGTTGGCCAATAATATAGCGTAGCAGGAGGGTGTAAGCACATCAGTGTAATGTATTGGGATGGCTGGATGTCAGCTGCCATGTTTTCCATAATTGTTTCTGCTTAGATTGTTGGGGAATAGATTGCAGAAATGCCAGCAGGGAGTTAATTTGCCCATCACAGGATATACTGTAGCAGAGTTATATGTTGATAAATCCCACACTAATTTACACATTTTTTCCCCCCACTTCAAATAAAGGTAAACTGGCTTCATACCATTTCTTTGTGAATGTACCAAGAAAAGTAAGAAAAGAAAGAAAGGATAAACATATTTGTCAGTGGCATCTATTTTATCGATTATTCATATCACAGTTAGATACAGTCAATGAGCCTCACAGGGAGCCCAAGTCTTATATATCCTGCAATCTACTGTTCGTGCAGACAGGTTTGCTGAGCCCCAGCTTGTGAGAAAAGTCTGAGACTAAGGGGTTGTCAAAGGCACTTCAGTCTCAGCAGACTGAGTGTAGTGAGAGAGAAAGAGCTGAACAATGAGGGCTGATAAGGAGCAGGGACTCCTCTGACATCTTTATCAGTTTAAACACACTCTCACACTGGGAGCCCTGATGGAGCCCAATCTGCTCCATGACTGACTGTAGCTGCGGGAGCGATGCCGCCCTTGTAGAAATGTTCAAAAGCTTCATTAAGCAACTCCGGCAGTCCCTGTTACATTGCAGTACTGTGCAGCACTAGTGCTGGAGCAAGGTACTACTATAAATGTTCTCTTTATTGACTGTAATATCATAGAGAAAATATCCATTGATCCTACACCCGTCCACTTGCGAATGCAGGGCTTGTGCAGTCTTGAACAGACATTCTCTGAAGGTTGGCTGTAGCCTTGAAGGATGCCCTGCAGCAGCCTTTTCAGTTTTCTCACAGGAGCTTTTAGAGATTCTTGTCTCTGGCTCTGGCCAGTGTACAGACATCAAGTCCACTGCTTTTGTTAGATAGCTGTTCAGTGAAGATATTTTCATGTCATTTAAAAATGGTCAACTCTAATCCAAAAAAATGAAACAAAAGGAAGAAAAAAGAGAATAAGAATTAAATTTGGTTCAAGGTGGCAGTGTGCATACACTTATGGTTAAGGTTCAGAACAATGGTGGAAAGTAACGAATTATATTCACTCAAGTACTGTATTTCAGTACAGTACTAATTAAAGGGTCTGAGTACTTTTTATATTAGTAGTCTTAGAAAGATTATTTTTAAGGCAAATCAACTATGGTTAAAGGAGCTACTTGTAAGTTTTTCAATCCCTACAAAGCCAACATTAGCATTAACACCTGTTTATTTACCAGACTAGAGGAAATGTTAGCACCAAACTTTTACTCGCCAAGAGCTGTCTCCAGTGGTGGAAAGCAATGCCACTGTTAACTATCAGCTTGACTCATCACTCTCCCATCGCAACTGACTGTGGCCTTCAATCTGTCCCAAAGATGAAGCACTCTTCGGAGGGCATATTACAACCTCTTGTATTATGAAGACAACAATGGCTGAAGCTCTTGTCAAGCCAAAATCACCACCACCCACTCCGAGCAAAAACCACATTCAGTGGCAAAGCATAAACTTACAAAAGCCCCCTTAATACTTTGTTAAGGTTAAGAAAAGATTGTGATTACAGTCAACGGTAAGACAAATGATAATTATAGATTTCTGGTGAGACTGCAACTCCATGAGTTACAAAAGCGTCCAAGGGATGTTCGGCTGGTGTCCATGTAGGCATAAACAGAAGGGATTCAGGGGAAGAACTTTAATGACTGCTTTGATGAACGCTTTCCCACAAGTTCCCATATGCTCCACTAGTTCAGCTAGCAAGCACAAACATAGCACTGAATATAAAGCCAATTTGGGACATCTGCAAACATCTGCTTTGATTTATACAAACCCACCAAATTTATTTTCCACACAAACTCTCCTGCTGACTTCACCCTGGAGGTGATGTGAAGTGGGAGCTCACTTCTGTCACACACAAAGTTTTCTTCCTGGTCACAGAGGATGTCCTGCTGCGACTTCATGATGAATGGCTGTTTATGGTTTTATCTCACCGTGGAGAAATAACTTGGAAGTAGCACAAAGATATGCTCCCAGACCATCTAGTTCCATCTGGTTCTAGCCAAGGCTGTTACATGTTGCAAGCAATGGAATTTACAAAATGGCCAGAAAAAACAGGGTATCTGTGTTTATTGATTAATTATCTGTATGTGTGTGTGTGTGTGTGTGTGTGTGTGTGTGTGTGTGTGTGTGTGTGTGTGTGTGTGTGTGTGTGTGTGTGTGTGTGCTGGACACCTTGCTTTTTTGTGCATTTTCTGTATGTTATGTATTTGATGTGCTTTCACACCATATCATGAGGATTTTAAAAGGAAAGGGAGAGAGAGTCAAACACTGGAACTAGTATAAAAAAATGAAGAAAAAGTATGGGGGGTGGGTGGGGGGGTGGTGGGGGATGCATCAAAGAGAGCAAGTCAAAGCGACAAGAAGTTGTGTCTTTTGATTGCATAGAACTGGCCCACTCATTCCTATTGTAAAGCAATTTGTGAAACAGATGGCTTCTAGTTTGGTCATTTTATCGAGAGACAACTGCTCTCCTCTTACTAGTTTCCATCTGGTGGTTATTCTTTTAGCTGTAGGCTGAACTATAACAGAGGAGCAGACCCCAACCTGTTTTCCCTCAGGTTCAAAGATGTCCTTGCTGCCCTCCTCCCTCTTCTCCTGAGTGTGGAGCAGATAGAGGAGCTTTCATCTTGATCAAAGTAGTTACAGGAATACTGTATCAGTGGAGAGCTCAGGAGTATAAAGCCTTATAATCAACTTGGAGGGCCTGGCCTAAAGTGTACACTGTACAGTATATTGCACTGTGTAATTCACTGTGTAGTCATCTAGTGCTACTGTCAGAAGTGCTCAGCTTAAACGCTCTCTCTCTTAATCCACCCCTCTCCTCCCACGCAGGTGTCAGAGAGGTGTGACTACGTTTTTGTGAATGGCAAGGAGATGAAGGGCAAGGTGAAGATGATGGTGAACTTCACCTACGGATACCTGAGCGCTCAGCTGGAGCTCAGCGTGTGGATCCCTCGACTCCCCCTCCAGATTGAGGTGTCAGACACGGAGCTCAGCCAGATCAAAGGGTGGAGGGTACCCATCATGGCGCCCAGTCAGAGGTACAGTACTGCATGCATCTGGCAGTTACAGGGCTTTGTGACAGTGTGTTCTGCTCTCTTATTTTTAATATATCTCTTATACAGTTTTTAATATATCAGACTACACCATGAATATAAATATAAAGTATGTTTTTCTGTGATTATTTACAATAAAGAAATAAGACAAGATAATGATGATGTAGGATAAGTATATGACTGAACATCACTCCACCTGTCTCGTCCTGACTTCAGTCCTACTGACAGTTCATGGCTGATAACAAAATGGCTGACCTGTGCAGTACAGCTTGTCATTACGTCTGTCTTAAGGTGTCCTGCCATTGCACCTCTTAGTCGTCAGTAGGACAGAACATTATTAGAGCTGTCTGGAGGTCAGACCTCTCCCCTGGGGCCTCATCACTAGCAGCACCTCTGCCAACGCCGCTGTGCAGTGCTGCTCTGCAACTGTTGAAATCCATCAATTGATGGAGCAGCTATCAGCCTACCTGCAGTAATTACTTCTGGAAAAGCCTTGAGGTTGGACTTGAACTCATCCCACGCAGCCAGTGTGGCCACTCTAATTATCCCTGCTCCCCTCTTATTTTGAGTGACAGAGGTACAGCATTCGACTAATGCCATGGCTTGTTGAGGATGTTGCTCTCCCAGCTGTGTGCTGGTATGCCTTTATCAACGGGGATAGCCAAGTTGTGTTGTCATTGTTGTCGCCAGCGCTGCTGATGATGGGCGGCAGAAAGCTTTGTTTCTCCCTGTCTTCCACTGCTCTTTGTTTATCTGGGGATAACAGGCATGACCTTGCAAAGTAGCACTATGCCTGTCGTTCAGAATGGGCTTTGGTCCACCGTCCATAAGCCCACATGGAGCTGTGCCAGTGAGTGACAGTAGCAAGTGGCAGGACTTTCCTCTATCAGCCAGACTGGCAAGTCGTGAAGTCAAAGAGAAATGAGAAATAAAGAGACCTCAAGCCTGTTAGTGGAATAGTTGCAAAAGTACTGCTTACACAGTTTTTGACTGACACTGCCTGTATGGCTCACCTCTTCCCTCTCTAAGCCCTGTCAAAACAAGGACAAGATAAGCCTTCACAGACAGCAAACCTAAGTGTAGGTGTAGCACTCAGGCATGCACCACTCCCTTAACACTTCTTTTAAGATATGTGTATTGAGATTCCTTTTTTTCCCCCTTGTTTTATAGTGCTTTAAAATTTTTCCTGCACTTGCCTTTTATTAATCAATTTTTGATGTTTTTTTATACCAAGTTGTTTTAAGCTATGTGTACTGAGTCCTCTCTTTTTACTGTAAAACAAACTGCTGTACCTGAGTTCCCGACAAGATTCAAACAAGCTTTAAACAATAAAAAACACAATCAACCCTTGTCAGATAGAGCTGCTTCTGTATATATAGAAGCATCATTGCCTATTTCTGTCCAAATGACCTTCGTCATGTTATTGTAGCAGAAAATAAAATGCAGCAAAATGCCAAAACAAATAACAGCACACAATCCAGGGGGCACAACAAAAATAAGCATGGCACACGCATTAATATGCAGCATCTCCTCTGAAGTCGGAGACGGGTTTGAAAGTGAACAAAGCGGAAAGAAAAATTGCTTTGTGAAGCAGGTTGTTCTCTGCACGAAGTGTGATTTGTTTATTAGGTTAACCTTAGATTAGATTTTGAGATGGCTGCACAACAACTGGCATATCAGATTTATACCGGAGCTAAAATAGTTGGACTTCACTATCAGTTTGTTTACTCCTGAATCCATCGCACCCTGCTAATACCTGCATGTAGAAATGTCCTTACAAATGCACTGTTTAAACATTGATTCAGTCAATATGTCGGTACATACTCTTGCAACATTAGTGCTATTTGTCAATTCACTGACCGTGAATGTCAAATAACAAATTCTGTTTACGCTCAAAACTCTCACAATGATTCGAAAGGGGATTTCACCAAAGCAGTGAAAAACTTTTAGTTACTGCCAGTGGAATAATTAGAAGATAGTGACTGAAATCACTGGCAGATGGTTTTCTCCTCTGCATGTAATATGCAAATGAGTGGAGAGAGCATGTCGAGACAATAGAGAACAGGAAGATTTTGAAAGGAGCACAGAAATTATGAATTATGTAAAAATGATTCAGAAATTTATGTTTCACAAACCTTAGTTTGTGTGTTGGGGGAAAAAAACAGTGTTCCTCAACAAGTGCTACATTTCATGCAGCTGGGAGTTCTTTTGTTTATATGTGGATCCAAAGGTCGGACTTTAATTAGCCGTGGTGGACTTAAGGTAACCCAGCAATGAAGCTCCACGCATTTGATGAAACAAAAATATTATCGACCAAAGGAACTCAAATAACCCTGTCCTTACCTGTGAATTTGATGCAGCATTAGACAACTGTGTGGAAACTGACACAAAAGTCATCAGTGGAGGAGTTAGCATTAATGAATATGCATTAAATGTGAGGTATAGGGCCTACTGAGGCATAACTGATCAGCAGAGCTAATTCACTCAAGCATTATAAGTGTTTCTAATAAAGTGTTCATAACAAAACTTTTAAAATACAGTTAAAAGTCATGTTTGTGGTGTTACACAACAGCAGCTCTACCAACTGTGTGTAGTGGTATGACTTGGACTAGGACTTTCATTTCAGCTAGAAAAAGGTGATGTTGGAAAGTTTTGTGAACCAATCAGGATTTAGCAGCATTTGAACTGAAAAGACAGATGGTGGGTTGTTGTTTGGTCGCTGTTAAACAAAGCTGATCAAACCACACTTACACAGTCCTAATGAAATACTTTGTGTTAAACTGTTGTTTTATTTTAATTGGGTTATTGAGTCATGAATTTTTAATATGTGAGAAATACTTATTTATAAAACTTTTATATAAAGTTTGGAAAAGTAAAACTTGATTTTTAATTGGGCACTACAGTTCAGTCAAAATTTGAACTGGGAATCACTTGCTGTTCTTGAACCTTGTGGAATCCTGAATCAAGTGATCCTACAAAATCCACAGTAGAGTAATTTCTTCTGTTAATGACTGTCACTCAGCTACATGTGAAATTTGTCCTGCTGGCGAAAGTTTTAAGCCCTTAACTCCAAGTCTCACTGTACTCTCAGCTTTTCTCTGGAGTGTGCGGCCAACATCTCTATTCCCACGGCTTCGCATGCAGTCAGATTTCTCGGGGGATTCAGACAGAAAGAGATGAGTAGAGCGGATAATCGCAAGAAAAACAGTTTAAGAGATTAATTTCTTTCCCTGTCCTCTTTATCATGATCAAAACCTTTGCTGGCGTGTATTTGTGTTTGAGAGAGAGTGAGCCAGAGGAACAAATGACGATGATTAGATGGAGAGGCGGGTGTTAAGTCTACAGTACAGGAAATTATTAGTAGTTTTGTTGACAAAGCACTTTTCTGTTTGCAAGTATCCCAGGTTCCTGTCATTTATCCTCCCAGATCAACCATTCAAACATTGCTTTCTCAACATATCAGGGTCCTTTATCTGTTGTTTTTTATAAAGTTGTTTGTTGAAGCAAAATAAAAGAAAACAGTTATGGGCAAAATCTAATGATAGTGCAGCAGTATTGTAACCATTTAAAGCCAGTTTGTCATACTCAGAGCAATTTTTCAGCTGAAAAAGAGCTGAGCCTCTGTTGGCTGATTTGTGGCCTACAGTAATAAAATTAGATTTGCTAGCAACTGAGCAATCAGGGAGGCTATTAAGTAAAGCAGTAAGACGATGTACACACATTCACAATCCAGACCTGGCGCTCCAAAATGGTGAAGGAGAGACACTGAAAAAGAAAAATGACAGCCATACGTTGGACTGATCCTCTCTTAACGGCCCGTATAATTACTGGATTTTCATCAAGTAAACATCCCTGTATGAGTTACACTGCTGTGTGTCAGAACATGTGACAGAAATCGGTTTAAGTGAAAACACTGCTGAAAATGCCAGAAAACACACATCAAGGCAGCGTGCAGTGCTGAAAAAAACGAAGTACAGCTGAGGCTGATGGGAATGTCCTTAGTTTTCACAAGCACAAGCATTGGACAAATTCAGATGTTGACCTGGCCCTAGATAAAATGTCAGAGAATAACCAAAGTTACTACGGTTCACCCTGAGGAAAATGAGTGTGTGTATTTCATGGCAATCCATCCAATAGTTGTCAAGATATTTCACTCAAAACCACAAATGTCAACCTCATAGTGGCAAAGGTCAAGAGAAAGTCAGGGGTCACCAAAGTCATTAGGCTTCATCCACTGAGGATCATTAATGTCTGTTTTATAGCAAGTAATGGCCAGTAAGTAGTTAGTTGAAATATGTCAGTCTGGACCAAATAGGGGACCAACCAACTTTGCTATCCCTAGAGTATAACAGTTTCTTTTTTTATAATTATTATTTTTTGCCAGGTCCACACGGGATAGTGAGGATGAGGATGATGAAGATAGACGAGGACGAAGCTGCACTCTGCAGTACCAGCACGCCATGGTCAGAGTCTTGACCCATTTTGTGGCTGAGTCAGCTGATTCTCGAGGCCAGACCAGCTTCATGCTTGGCACCGACTGGCAGGTGGACATCACAGAGCTGGTGTGGGACTTCCTGAAGGTAGAGGACCCCCAGATTGCACAGCTACTGGACAGGAGGATACTGGTGGGACTCGACATTGGGATGACCACTATCCAGGTAGGCCATGTGTCAGTTTTAAAGGGCCACTGCTTAAAGAAGGGTTAGCTATTGCTACATAGCTAAAGTTAGCATTAACAGCTGTTTACCTACCAGTCTAGAAGAAACGTTACAATTTCAGCATCAAACTTTATTCCTTTACTCACCAAGAGCTGTCTCCAGAGGTGGAAAGCAATGCCAAAGTTAACTCTTGTCTCTATCATGTCTTTTATTCTACTGAGATTAACATGCTAACCAGCAAGCCCCTGCCTGTCTCGATTTTCCGATAGCGACTCACTGCAATGTCCAGCCTGCCCTGAGGATGTAGCCCTGCTGAGAGGGGTATTATAACCTCCTGTGATATGAATACAGCAATGGCTGAGGCTCTTGTCAAGTGACAATCACCACCAACCCACTCCCGGCAAGAAATCTGACAAATAGCACCTTTAAAGAATTATTAAAAGTTAATTACATGTTAATGTAAATGCAAATGTTAATTCTTTAATACTTATTTCAGGGTCTAATTTTTGAATTTTTGATCATTTGTTTAATTTCATATCAGTCAGATGGAGCAAGAAACATGAGTAGTTGAACAGTCAGTTTGGTACACACTCACAGGTTGGCCAAACTTAGTCAGAAGAGAAAAGGAAGATGAGCAGTAACATTATCACCCCAGCTGGCTGTTTAAACATGCATCATATGGTTAACATGGTTTACCTGTGAAATGAGTTATTTTTGTCAACATTTTGATGTGCTCACTTCCAAATAAACTGGTTTAAGTCATTAAGTCATGGCTTAACCTGTCCAACTGTGCGGCCGCTCGTGGATTTCGCTGTAGCAATGTGACCATGTTCCCAGATCTCAGCAACTACTTTGGTGAGTAAAATGTTATCATAATTGAAAGAAATGGCTAGAACTATGAAAAACAAGGCCAAAGTTTTAACTCAGTGGTGGTTCTTAAATACACAGACCTAAATAAAAATGTCACAGTAGTTGCTGTTTCATGTTACTGGCATTGTTAATGATAATGAGGAGCCAGGGAGCGCTAGTCATTTTAGCATTCCACTTGTGTCAATTCTTCCCAAACAAAGTCCATACTTCCTGTCTCAAAGAGGGTCGAGCCGCTTGTCCTTCTCCCTGTGCCCATCAATGCTTTATGAGAAGAAAGAGGAGGATCTGGAAACATCTCTTGATAATAGGGAATACGCATTCCGTCATTTTACCATCTGCTATTGCTGGGATCTGGGTCATGTTTGTGTTGGAAGATCAGCGCCTCCTTCCCATCTCGTGATGTTCAGGACAGGTGTCTGCCAAAATCTGATGACTCACAACATAAAATGCATTGCAGACGGCACAGGAGGCTGCCAGTCATCATGGGAAAGGTCTGTTTTAGTGATGACACAATTTAGTAATTATTCGAATGTCTTGATACTAGTAGTAGTTATGATTTTAACACTAAAAGAGTTTCAACTACATTCAAATTATTGTAATTATATAATTTTTATATTATATAAAAAGTGTATGAAAAAAACAATGAAGTAGATTTAATATATATGTACTTTATTCAGCTGCACATTGGAACATTACTCTGTCAGCACAAAATACTATACACGTTAGAATAACATACTGCTGGAGTGTGAACATATCATTTCACTGTCACTGCTACGATTTAACTAGTGTGTCCTTTTGTCTAGTGCAGACAGGTGCTTACTGATGTGTCACAGTCTGTACTGTGGGCTCTCAGCAGTGAGTGGGTCCTCCCTCTCGCCCCTTTGGTTTGTCGGGCTCTCCAGGCTAACTGGATGAATATCAGCCTCCTAATGGCATCTGTGTGAGTGGGATCTGCTTCCTGGTGTCAAGCACTCACCCGTTTGTCTGTGTGCGGACGCGTCTTCACCTTCGCAAAACATCCATGCTCTCACAAAAGAAGCACAAACTGGAAAAACATGATGAGCGTGACGGTCTGACTGTGACCACCCGTGCCACAGGCCACGCAGACTGCAGCAAGTTGAGATGTCTGCATGCAGAGAAAGTCACACATACCTCTCATAGTATCCATCATAAGCACAGTTAGACTTCTTGCCTCTATTGTGGGGTTAAAGTGTGCTTCTCCTCTAGATTACCAGTATTAATCAAAGGGAATGGATTCTTACCATGGGGGTTGGATGGCAGCCAAGTGTGTGAGTAAAGAGATAAAATAAAAAGCTAGGTTTTGTGTATCATTTTGCATATTGTGAAGGGGCTTGTGAGTCTTTTATGTGAGATGAAACACTTGGAAAGACATTTTCTTAAATCTGCTATAAATCGTGGTAATCCGCTTTTTTCATGTCGCTGACGTCTTCACTGCTAAGAACTCATTGATGAGATGTTTTTTCATGCCACTTGGCAGGAATCGCCCGTCAATCAGATGGTGTGACCACTGCTGACTTATTTCTGCTTGAATCTTCTGTTGATGAAGTTTCTATAGGTAGTGCTCTTTTTCTCTGTGCAGCTATGTTGTTGTCACTGCTGATTTCTCCTGGGAGAGACCTCCCCAACCCTGGGTGTTTAGAGTTTAGAGGAAATGAAAAGGCTTTCATGAACAGGCTATACAGTGGGTTGAGTCACTATTGTACTGCTGCACAGTGGTAATTGATCATACTAGAATGTCACAGGTTATTGCCTGACAACCACGTATTTGAGAGGTATATTGTGGAAGAAAAAACAATTCCTCCGCTTTTCCTTTCAAAATTCCTTTAATGTTGGAATGTGTAATCTCTTTCCCTTCTTTTCTTCTCACTGTCTTTTCTATGCACCTTCTAGGTGTTGTCCCCTTTGTCTGACTCAATCCTGGCAGAGAAGACTATCACAGTGGTGGATGACAAAGTCACCATCACAGAGTTGGGGGTACAGCTGGTGATGGGGCTCTCCATGAGCCTACAGCTCAGTCCAGGAAGCAACAGAGCCATCCTGGCAACCACGACCACACAGGAGGTTCTGCAGAGCCCCAAGCAGGTCAGGATACTGTGATTTATACTGTATAATGGTTCTCAAACCTTTTTTACATCAAGGAGCCCGAAGTGACACATATTAGACCACGGACATCCTCTGATAAGATTTTAGTTTTTAGATGATTTATAACAGAAAGTGTTTGAAACCCATAACCCAAATAATCACACACTCTGTCATTGTGTTACTTATGGATGGAAAAAATAAATGATTCCCGTTTTTGCTGGGGACCCCCAGGAACCGCCTCAAGTACCTGTGGGGGTCCCCGTACCCTACTTTGAGGACCACTGGTATAAAGGACCTGAGGTAAACTTTGGAACAAAAAAAAAAAAAACAAACAAAAAAAAAAATGAGTATGAATTGAGCTTTGCTTCATAGTTAATGTCCCTTAGCCACCACAGTTGAATACAAAGCTTCCTTTACATTAATGCTGATTCTAATCTAATAGATTGAAAACAAAGACCAGTAATTATTTGCAAACACTATTTAGCCAGTTCTGATTAAGACAGAGAATGAGTTAATTTGTTTTACACCAGCAATTATTATCTCTAGGATATTAAATTATTCTCCTTTTGTGTTGATAGCCACTTGATGAAAGACACGATTTTATATATATCTACTGAAGCCAAAGCATGTGCTTTTTTCAGCCTTAATTACTGTGCAAAAACAAAAGACCTTCTTCCAGATTCCATTTCACACTATCAGAGTCCTTGAATGAGCAGTTTTACAATCAAAGAAAGCTGTGAGTGTGTACGTGCTCATGTATACGTGTCTATTTGTTTGTTCCACACCATCCCTAACCCTCTTAACTCCAAGGCTTGAAAGCCAGAGTGTGACAGAATGTGTTTCCTTGGGCAGCTAATAGCAACGGGAGCTTAATCGCAGAGCATGCAAAAGCAACACCACGGCCTCTGTACCAAAATATGACTTACAGCCCAAACTTGGCCCTTCTGTCATATTTTACTTCCCTTTCTCATTCGCCTGGCTACTCTCATTGTAGCCTCTTTGATCTGCCCGTCAAGCTCTCTCACAAGTTTTCTGAACTGCTCCTTTAAATTCCTCTTCACCTGCTCTCTCCAAGTAAGGAAGGATGGGAAGACCATTTATCTGCCCTATCTCCATATGTAGCATGCAGATAATCAGGCGCTACTGCACTGCAAGTCCTCTGGTGTCAGTAATTAGGGAGCACTGACAGAGCACTTTGGGGATTTGTCCTTTTGCAACATTAAAAGAAAAATTGTGAAATTGCAGTAGGAGACGGCCTTAGGATCCCTACTGTATAACGAATCCTCATTCCCATGAACAATGTTTAATGTTCCTGTTTGATCTTTCCCGCCTATCTTTTAATCTGTACCCCCCTTGGCCTAGACCAGATAGCCGCTGAGTTAGCAGAACCACGCAACTTAGTTTGTATTCAACTTACAATGTTTTCCGTCATTAGAAAGCTCCACATACAATATACTGTAAGTCTGTGTGGCGCATTGACAAAAGGAACATTGAATCCAAATAATCATTGTGGGTTTTTTTTCCATTTCACTACTCTCCTGAGAGGAAAAGCCAATGGAAACAACCAATGTGCCTGAAGAACATCATGGTTGATGCTCTAACTGCCCTGCAAAGAAGCCTTGCAATTTCACAATTTCATAGCCAATGCACTGGAAACAAACACAGTGGTCCAAAAGTCTGAGACCAACTGATGATGGAATCTCCTTCCATGAAATAAGATAGCTACCAGTACTTTTTTCACTATAATTTCAATTTCTTTGTAATACAAAGGCACACAATATAATCTTTGTGTCAGCGACTATTTTCTCTTTTCTATGTTATTCTCTCTTATATTGTTATATTGTTGTGCGTGTGTGTTTGTTTGTGTATTTCCACAGGAGGCCTTGATCAGCGCCTGGCTACAGTTCAGCGACGGCTCTGTGGCTCCTCTAGACCTGTATAATCCGGACTTTTTTGTCCTGACAGCCACCTCCCTAGATGAGGAAGTAGTGACTGTGCAGCAGGACCCCTCATGGAAATGGCCTGTCATTGTGACGGAGGCAGAGGGCCAAGGCCTGCTGGTCAGGGTGGAGATGACTGTTTGTGAGGTCTGCCAGAAGTTCAAGCGCCGCAGCATCCTGGCAGCGGGGAACTGTAACATCAGGGTGAAGTTTGGTCATAGTGACAGCTCTAGAGGTGGGGGCAGCGACTACGGCCCTGATGGAGACGATATGGAGAACAGAGGCAGGCTCTCCCCCTCCCAGGACAGGACCGGACTTAACACCCACTACTATGGTAGCTCCATCTCTGACATGGAGGATGGCGTGTTGAGGAGAGCCACCACCACCAGAAGCGCAATAATGCGCAGACCCAATGGGGATAAACTGTCAGATGATAGTAGCCAGAACATGCCAATTGACTTTGCTGATTTCCCCGCACAAGTGGACCTGCCCCGTGGCCGGAACGTGGACGATGACCTCATTCAGTCTGCTCGCGGGCTCACAGACCTTGAGATCGGCATGTACGCCCTATTGGGGGTCTTCTGCCTCGCCATCCTGGTCTTTCTCATCAACTGCATCTCCTATACCCTGAAATACCGCCACAAGGAGCTCTCCATTGAGGGCCAGGAGAACATGAACCATGCCCACGATTGGGTGTGGTTGGGGAATGAAGCAGAGCTGCTGGAGAGCCAAATCAGCCTGTCACCGCAGCAGGAGGAACAGACCTCCATCATGGACTCTAGCAGCGGCCTCGAGGAGGGCAGCCATTTGCTGAACGGAGGCTCGGCCCAGAAGAATGTGCAGGGCCAAGTGCACCGGACGGCAGACACAGGCTGCATAGCCAAGGACAGCAAAGGAGATTCACCCACCACCAAGAGGAAGCGTGTCAAGTTCACCACGTTCACCACCATCCCCTCAGACAATAGCTACCCCACTGTTAACACACTGACTGGATGCCACAGCCAGGACATTAAGTGGGTGTGCCAAGACGTGCAGCTGGGAGACTCCAAGGAGTTGCGCAATTACATGGAAAGGTTAAATGACAGTGCTTTAAAAGAGGTGGCATAATGTACTGTGTGCACTTGTAACAAACTCACCCTTATGCCTTTCCAAGGAAAGTGGTCTGGACCAAAACCGGACCCATAAGAAGGTGAAAGAAGAGGATATTTACTTCAGAATCACCCCAAACTGCCAAAGGGTCATTAAAACTTTAGAGGACTGTCATGATTCCACAAGTGACTGATGATGAATAAATAACTAAAAACATGTCAGTGAATGAGGGCAACAGGTGGTTCTTCTTTTTCCCATTTGCTGATCCGATGATTACCTTTTTATCATCATTTTATTACTACAGGGTTTAGATAGAATTCAAGTAATGATCCCAGGACTCACCTGCAGCAAGTATGACCTGTGATATTCAGACGACATGTAGATTTTAAAAAGAACAGTAACATAACTAGATAGATGTTTTCCCGGATGTGTGTGCACATTAAATGGTTTTGGAAGTTTTGTAACATTTTGGATATTAATTTCTTACGCCAGATCCTTATTCTGTGAAAGAGTTCTGGAGAGGCCAAAGCAAGCCAAGAGAAATCTCTGCATGTCGTTGGGGAAAAAAAAAAAAAAAAAAAAAAAAAAGGCACAACTTTCCGGTTCATTCTCATCCTCCTTAACACGGCAGAAGACCTGTTATGTATATACTGAACAGTCTCCAAAGCATTGTATTGTTGCTCTGTATATTGTATTTTCATAACATTTAAGAAATACACAACAATGTCAAGAGTGTGAATCATTTCTATTGACTGCAGCATCATAAACCTATTCATGTCTCGCGTCCTGAGTTTAGTGAAGGAATGTGGGTGGGGAAGGGGGTAAGGGGGGGTGGGGGGCCAATTACATAGTCACCTTTGTATCTAAAGTATTTTAAGAGATGCAATTTACCCACAAGCCACAACACAATATGTTCTACTTTGAATGCCTGCCAGCCAGTGGAGGAAGGCAGTGGCCACTAATACTCTCATCTCATCTATGAGAACACCTAACATGACAGCCAGTGTATGAAGGCGCTTTTAACTTAAATGGCTGGACAACATGGTAATGTGACATTTCCTCCTCTTGCCCTCCAGTATAAAGTTTTTTGAGCTTTGAAGAAAATGCCAATTAAGGCCTTGTTAACCTCTGTCCCATATCCTCAAGGAAAAGCGTGCTGATGGACAAACTGGGATATAATATGCTCTCCATCTCTTGGGGAGTGTGTAGATACAAAGACGAATAATTGCCAGCAAGGTGGGAAATGTTTTCTTTTTGGAAATGGATCATTTATTATTCAGATAATTGCACAAATAATAATCATCTCTGAAAACTTCCTAAACAAAAGCAGTCGGCTGAAAAATTGCATTTTGCACAGTGAACGTTATTATCATCACAGTGGTGTTGGCTGATTGCGTTCTTTTGTGTTATTATTTTCCATCAAGCAGAGAAGTGTTCACATTATGTTAACTGTTGCTGCAGTGTGGATCAGATTGTTAATCAGCAACGCTCACAGTATTAGCCTGGAAGACGGGAGGTGAGATACTTCAGCAAATGGTAGCACTACCTTGAGTGTAATTAGGGATGCCATTTAGATTAGCTCAGTTATGTCAACAGTCAGAATTGAATGGAGCCCCTCCAGGCACCTGTATTAAACTTTAGTGGCTTTTCTTCTTTTATTTAATTAGTTCAAGTAGCTTGTTGATGAATTCTTTTTCAACTTCTGTGATGCTACTGTTGGTCCACTGTGTGCTGAGCCACAACACTGACATAACATGATAAAAAAAGAAAGAAAGATAATAAGCCATGATAGATTTAAAAAAAAAAAGGTGTACTTTGGAATTGTGCGAAACAAGCTTATTTACTTTCTTGCAGAGACTTTGATGAGAAGATTGACAAGACTCTCAATGTCTGTATGGTAAATATGAAGCTGCAGTTAGCAGACAGTTAGCTTAGCTTAGCATAAAGACTGGAAACAACAAAATCGGCCTGCCATCACCTCTAAAGATCACCAATTAATACTCTATACCTGTTCTTTTTAAACTGCACTCACAGTTAAGAGTAAAAATGACACAGACTGAAACAGACTAGTTGTTTCCCTCTTTCCAGTCTTTATGCTAAGCTAGGCTAACTGGTTGCTGGTGGGGGCGTCAAATGTACACTGTACAGACGTGAGTGTTATCAAGCTTATTGTCTGTCTAACTACGGTAATGTTTCCTGGGTTCACAATATTTTGAGCTTTTTAAGAAACTTGAATTTAGTGAAAGTGAAAAAATGAAGACCTCAGCTTAGCCATTGCACACAAAACTCCCTCCCCACGCCTGTTTCTGTTTGTGCTGTCCTAAAATATTGCTCTTTTTTTTCGTCTGTGGTGCGATCTGCTGCCTGTCTCTATCGGTGGCTGCAGGGGACTGAAGTGGGGGGTATGTGTGCAGTGTGTGCTGTGTGCTGGGACTGTAGCTGCTGTGCTCAGCCTGTGGACTGTGAAGGGCGAGGGGAGCCAGAGTAGGTCTGGGAGGGATTTAACTGTCAGCCACAAGGGGCATGATTGATGGAGGGCCCCGTGTAATTAAAACACCACTGCGACTCTCTTTCTGTGACCATCGTGGATGGCCTCAGCCTCTTCAGGTAGGAAGAGTAGAACAGGCCATTAAAGACGCACCATCTCCACCCCCTTGGGCTCTGGTTTTAGATGTGTTCGTGCCTGCCGGGATGTGGCACAGCAGATATAATGATTTTATTCACTTCCATTCTTGGAGTATGGTAACTCAAGAATCATTTTTGTCGGCCTTGAAGTCTTGACTTCCCTGAAAGGAAAAGAAAAAAAACTTCCCCAGGCCTCCATCTTAAATGGATTTTTAATTAAATTGATGATGTGAGACCAACAAACTCTCACTAATGGTTGGCTTTGCTCCCTGTGGTCCTAATGTGCCAGGTCTGTATTTGCAATTTCCAAATGATTATTCGCTGCTTGATTTATGTTGCTTCCTTTGAATTCATTTTAAAATCAGTTCACAGTAGTTCTACAGAAGCTGAACACACACAAACACGCTGCTGCAGAGGAAGGGAGGAACAGCTGACAAGGTCAGCTTGACATTCCGGTCTTACCAATTTCTACAGATGGAGCCACGGGGCAGCAGAGACAACAATGTTCATAAACAAAACCCTTGTGCCAAATCTGTGTCTTGTAAACACAATCTCCCACCTGACCAGGGAACACACAGAATAACTTGTCTTTCTGTCCTAGTAAAGGCTCTTTATTGACTACATTCAAGGTAGCCCCTTACCCCAATTCTATACTCTATCATTGTCAATAAATCCCACAAAAACATCAAAAATCTACAATATATTAGTGCATCCCTTAATATTCTGACGTTCCCACCCTGTCAGCATCACTTTCTAAGGTGCTAATCATAACAGATGATTTGTTGTGTTATTTTTAAGCCGGGGATTAATACACATTTGATGACCCAGTGAGCAAGACAGCATATGTGGCACTGACTCAAAATAAACTGCAGTGCCCAGGTTCATTGTATTGGAGCAACACGTCATGTCTTGAATAGGTGGGGCTCACTGACGTAGCATCAATTGATAGTTTTGGCTTTTTATAGGATTTTACAGGATTTGATTATAATACATATTTAAAATGTTTCCAAATTTATCCTTTTAGCTTGTCCCCATCCCCAAATGAACTGTTGTGGGCTGGTCTTCTTGTCCCCTGGATGGGTGTGTGTCCCCCGAAATACAAGTGGACAATTAGTTTTTCCCACAAAGTGATACAAACACAAACACACACCAGCATAAACAGATGCACAACAAAAATATCAGTGATGACTCAAACCCCCAAAGGTAATAAACAAATAAACTAGCTAGCGAAGCCCTTCAGCAGCATGACGTGAGAACCCAACCATGTCATTTGGATGTATCGGCCCTGGAGGACTAGCAGGGCACCGTGCACAGGGGAGCGACATATCAGCCAGCGCTCTGAGACAGGCCGGGGTATTTTTGACCTGCTGGAAAAACAATAGAGGGTCAGAGCGCTACCAAGATACAAATGGCACGAATGATATTCCTCAATGTGCCTGAGAAAGATCTATCTTGATATCTGCACTGTTTTATGGAAGTCAAGCCCCATTCTGTACAAATAAGATGCTCTAAACCACAGGGCCTGCACATAATAACCAAGGTTGATGCCATAAATCCAGATGGATGTAAGCTATTAAAGCTTTTTACGGTTGCTTATTTCACAGATCATCTGTCTGAATGAACATCCTTAACCCGCCGTTGTGCTCAGTCCCACAGAAAACAGTCTTTCAAGTGACAAGACTAGCACATTTTCTGGAACAGGAGATTGTGAGAGGCCTGACATATGTTTTTCTTTCCACACCTCATATCCTCAGCAAGACTTCATTGGCGTAGCGTGTTAGAAACAGATCAACCCTGAGTTTAAAAACTTGTCTCTTATCCAACACTGCCCCATTTGAAATATCCCACAGAAAAGGCTCCAGGATGCCTACCAACAAAGACAGCCCAGATAAGATAATTAGCTCTATGTAAATGTAGACGATTAGTACTTAGAGATGGGCGGTTTGTCTGCTTGGCCGTTTTCTTTAACATTGTGTCTGCATTAGCTTATCTTAATTAACATGAGATGATACCTCCTAATCCTCCAATTACTGGAGGAACATCTCAGGGAGCATCTGCCAGTTGCTCATTACACAGGTAAGACTTTGTAATACAATTAAAAGCAGCTTAACATTGGGGCGACCCGATAGCTGAGTGGTTTGGGCACATACCACATGTGCGCATATGCTCTATGCAGGTGAGTCCCCGCTTTGACTCCTGGCCAGCCTTTGCTGCATGTCAGTCCACTTCTGTCTGGCCCATTTCCTGTCACTCTCTACTGTCCTGTCAAATAATAAAGCCATAAAATGGCCACACAAAAAAAACTCAACAAAAGCAGCTTAACATGTAGATTATGTTAGACTGCTACATGCCCCCAAAAAGAGTGGCAGGGAGGAGAGTAGTTCTAGGCAGGTAATGTGTTGGAAATATTAAAAAAGGCCGAGATCTAAAGCCATGCTGGCAGCTCTAATGTACTTCAATGCTCTAATGCCTTGAAGGTTAAAACACAACATTTCACAAAACACTTTTATTGTGAAATGTTGTATTTTCTACATAGGCAGAGCATCGCTTTGAACTAAATGCATTTCAGTCAAAACACAACTGCAGACCTCATGGTGGCACTACAGGGAAAATCATGGGATCACCACATTCATCAGGATACAGCCTCTGCCAATTGTCCATAATGTTGTCCCATAGTCCCACTGATGTTGAGATATTTCATAGGATAAGTAAATACTCAACTTCTGATGGTGCTAATGAAACTGTCACAGGATGCATCCTAGTGACAATGGTCATCAGGATTCAGCCTCTGGTGACCATGAATGTCTGTATAAAATTTAATGGCAATACAATCCAGTAGTTGTTGAGATATTTCAGTCTGGACCAAAGTTGTGGACTGACAGACCAACACCCCCCACCCATGTCCTAGTATAGCAAAAAAGTGGAATCTTGTTTATATATGCAGTGTACTCTATCAAAAACCTTGATCATGAACCTTGGCTCATAAACCCTGTTAAAAAAAAACAAACAAAAAAAAAAACACTACCAGGTATAAATATATTCAGGAGGTGTTCTCCCGAAGGCACTGTTGTTTAAATCCTGGCCAATAAATCAACTTAAAATATTGGAGGGCTCGTACCAAAACTATATATCTCAGTGTTATTGCTTTGCAATTCTGCCTCCATAACCACTTCGATGTGTCAGAAATTCCTCTCAACACCAGAAACAAGCCGCCACACTAGAATTATGACCCGGAGGCATTGTGTTGGTTTCAAACATCAAGCTACCTGCTCAGTCACGGTTATGTGATCTCTCTGACCAAATTAAACAGGAAATGGCTCTCTGCGAGCCTCATGGCCAGGGGGCATTAACTTAAAAAAAAATGATCTGTGATGACGTTTTGATTTCAATCTCTGTCTGATGAAACTCTGGAGAAATATGCTGCCTCCCCCAGTGGGGATGCAAAATAAGACTTTACACCTGTGTGTTTGCAACAGCCTGCCACAGGGTGTGTTTTTTGTAATATAAATAATTTAGGCACTCCACTTTAAGTTTGCCTGAGGAGCAACAAACCATAACCCTAATCATGAAAGCATCATGGCAGGCTTTAAAGGCACAATCCCTTATCACACACAAGTTGTTAATGTTTTCAGATGTTTAAAATATCCTACAGTATTTACATCAGTAATGTGCAAATACAAGAGTTAGCTTATAAACCTAGACCACAAATTTCTCAGTTATACATATAACTTCAGATTGCATAGCCGGTGAGAAAGCAGTGCTGTCTTGCAAGAGAAAAAAAATGCACAAAAGTGATGAAAAAAAAAAAAAAAGCTTTTTACAACCACTGTGTAAAGTAATGTTTGAACTAGCTTTGCAAGTAATGCTTTATTTAGGAAATGGCTGAAACCCAATTCTCAAGTTAATATACTTTAATAGTCACAAATATAACCACAAAACAATATTCCAGTTCTGCAGCGTTATGAAAACAGAATATATTTCCAAAATAAACTTCATAAATCTTTTTAAGATGATTGAGATGACAAAGCAAGTATATATAAAATATGCAATAAAACAAGGAACATCCATCCATCCAAACAATTTAACACAAATTAAAATCACTCTAAAAGGCTTCACATACCATTAGTGGGATAGTTTCTTACTCATTTAATGTGCTGTTACAAATGTAACTTTATTTACACCACAGGCTAAGCACTCGTCTGAGCTCCCAAAGGCAGTTATGGAGAGTTATATCAGTTGACACTGTTCCTTGAGCCCTGAGAGTAAATTCAGTACCTTGTGCTCTACTTATTCTGAGGAGTGAAGAAATACATGCATGAACATTATTCTTAGCAGTATAAAGCTAAGACAAATGCATCACAGTCTAATAAATACAACAACAAAACAGAAGCCTCTCCTTCAAGATTTTCTGGCAAAGCCGCAAAGCCATGATAACACTGCAAAAAGCAAATACTGTGAAGTATTGAGATTTATTTCGCTATGATATTCTAATTATAGAAATGATGCCAGTGAGGATGGCTTATGTTTTTATTTTTTATGCATCAAGTCCAGAACTACTTTTTATCAAGCATTAATGCCGCAGATAGTTAAAGATACACAGTTTCCTGTGTTTAAGATTCATTTCTAATTAGTTCTTTGTCATCCTGATATGTGCAGTTTTGCAGCTTGTCCAAAAAATAAAAACTGCTTTGAAGCTTCATTGAAGTCATTGAGTATTTCTAACATGAGGAGTTACCATTATTTATGTATGGTGCTGTCTGAGCATTTATCACAAATTTATATGGATAATGGATAATGTGGATTTACAGTATGTAATCACAGGAAGATTTTCCTCTCAATATTAGATTAGTCTGATAGAAAAAAAGTCCTGTTCCGTCGCAACATTAACAGCAATCATTTCTGGGAATCAGCAAAAATGCATAAAATTTCCCCCTGCATTAAAACTAATTTCCCATTTGATGTGATCACAACTGTGTTGCTGCATAGGTGTTTGAAAGTCTCTAGAAGCCAACATGGGGTAATTGTAATCAAGAAATAATGCTGACATTCAAGTATATTTAATGCACAAATACCCCTCAGGATGTACGTTCAGAAATCATTCAAATGACTGCTTTGACTAAATACTTATGTATCATACCATAAGGGCTGGTAAAGTGGTTTGTAAAAGAGTTAGTCCAAAGATTTTGTTAGAAAACAGAATAAAAACAACTGAGCATTCTTCAGGATTATAAAATATCAAGATTTGTATTTTTGTGGCACCACTCCTCAAGTCAAGTGCAAATGATCAAAGAAAGGCAACAGTGGAAACAATTCAAACAAGGCTCCTGCATTAATCTCTTTACTTTCAGTGGTACCTGTGCATTCACCCAGTGGTGTAAAACCATTGTTGTTATAAAAAAGGATGTAGGAGTCCCACATAAAAGCTAAAACCAACATAAATAAGAAATATATAGTCATGACAGAATCACATGTGAGGTAACCCAATCTTTTGTAGGATGTGATTAGTAGGTACCCAATGGACAGTGTCTTTGGGCACTGAGTGATATGACAGGAAAAGGCAGGTATGGTGAAGAGGATACCGAGACATGTGTTGGGGGTCAAGAGGAGGTGTGTCTCTGCCTTTGGCTCCCTGCTCTGCCCTTCTGCTTGTCATACTTGACAGAGACAATAAGGAAGACCAGCAAGGTTATGCCCTGGATCCCCGCCAGGAGGAAGAAGTAGTAGTGCAGAGAGCAGTCATTGATATTACCTAGAAGAGAGAAAACAAGGACACTATTATAACAAAGTATGGAATGCCTAAGCTGAAACTCAGGTGATGCTGAAAAACTTTGAGCTACTCAGTATAATGACAAATATGTAAATTTATAGAACAAAACAGTCAGTCACGACATATTCGGAGGAGGACAGCAGGAGGGTTCTTTTATCACACACTTCATGTTAAAAGAATACTAAAGGCAAAAGTAAACGGCCACGAGCTTGCAACTGTGACAGTTTGCTGTGTTTTTTTTTTAACCAGACATGAAAGGTAGCACTTGAAGTGCATGTGGCAGGGTAATGCGATTCTGGCAGGAATTAGGATTCAGTGGTATGGTGGGGGGGGTGAGGGGATTTCTTACTTCTCCTCTCAACACTGTGAACACAAAGTGAAGACAGTTGACCTTGCACTTCGCTGTTGACACAGAAAGGCGGTGTTGATGATGTGGGACTGAAGTATCAGAAATAACAGAGCAATATGGGCCCTCAGCTGTGATTTGACCCAGGGAGTCTTTCATCGGTATTAAAGGACTGCTTGTTGCCTCATGGGAACGGGATACAATAAAAAGGTGGAAGAAAATAAGCCGGCGCTTCCACTGTGATTTGCTGGGACTGAAATATGACTTGTATACAGGAGGGAGGGGGAAGACAAACACATGGTGCTGAGACTGACAGAACTAAGAGCATGCTGTACAGTTAGTTTCAAACATAAAAAAGAAAATTGAGCAATGCTATTTGTTGACATTCCCGGCCGACGTTTCGAACTGGGTCTGGAAACTCTAATTGTCTTAACGTTTGCTGCACAGTTGAAGTGGTCGTCCTCGTTCAGCATCACAGCTCAAGAGGAAAGCTCTAAACAAATCCTGTTTTCGCTTTGCTAGGGCTTTACATGAAGGGCAAAGTCGACGACAATACAATTGTCTCCACTGTTCGAGTATGAAGACAATTGGATTGGCATAAGAGGAGCTTTTGTCCTCTTGACCATGTCAGGCGGACCAATTGACTTTGTAGCCTACAGCATGAGATGAGGCGGTTTATTACTTTGCTGAACAATGTAACAATTTGGGGTGAGCTGGTTGCTGAACGCCGCTTTACACTGAACAAAGGAGGATTTTTAGGTTTTTATTTCTTCTTCTACAGCAGATTTAAGAACATGTCTTAGGTTTATGTAACAGTCTCCATGAAAAGCACAGTTTCGCCAGTGAACAGAGACCTATAGCTTACGTCCTACATTATTGGCAAATGAGTAAATGTGAAGCCCCGGAGCAAGCGGCTGTCTTCTCAGAGAGCTCCCATTAGCTTCTCCATGTGGAGCTGTCGCACCAAATAAAGAGCCAGAGAAAGAAAAGCAGGCTTGATTTTAATTAGATATGGGGGCAATTCTCAATTCAAGTTCTGCCTTTTCACATGGCAGGAGTGTGTGCACAGTGTGAGCGTACAGGAGTATGGTCTAATTACACCTGTCAATTTAAAGTTAACATCCCCCTGGATCAAGATGGTGCCAGAAACAGGATTTTTTAAAGATGTTTCATTTTTTTTCACATTTTACTTTTCTGGCTATCTTATTGAATCATTCTGAAGTGTGTTCATGTGATGCAGGTAGAAACACAAATTAGATACTTTGCAAACTGGTTTTTGCAGTTCCTAAATCTTGTACTAGAAAGTAGAAAAGCTCAATTCATGAGGTCATTACCCTTTATTCTAACAAAACCAGTGAACAGCTGATTGTGTTGTAAACAAAGCCTTGTAGGAAGAGCCCAGAAAGTGTATCATCACAATGAGACTGCTCTTTGTACAGTCTTTGAATAATGTGCTTACATGAAAGACTAAGAGCTGCAAACAACAAGTGCAAAGTGGTAAGTCTAGCAGACAGTGTGGGTTTCTCCAAACAAACCTGTATGTGCAGGAGCACAAACCACAAAAAGTGTGTGGTGATAAATAAATTGACTCTTAGGTCACATCACTGGTCGTAGGGTAAATGAAACAACTGTGTCACTCACAGTGACGCATGACGACAACAGCTCGACAAATGGGAAGATGCTTCTCTGGGAAATTATGGGACAGATCTGTGGTCTTTGTAACACAATAGAACAAATAAAAAACAATAAAAATAAATAAATAATAAAGAAAATATCTTAAAGTGTGACACAGCACAGCAGCATTTGCTTTGTAATGGGTTTAAAGAATAAAGACAAACTGCTACTCCCCCCCTTTTTTTTTTATATGAATAAGAGCGAAGGTTGTGATGTGTGGGATTAATGAGCTCTGGTAATCTGGAGTCTCCTGAATAAACAGCCCAATGCTGCGTTATAATTGACCCGTCTGATGTGTACAGAGGTGTGGCGGTTACTTTGTAGCAGCCTGGTGTCATTTGCATGCAATTTAATTGAGGTAAACAAAGTGTTTGACCGTGTGTAATGGTACTGTGGTCTGGCGCAGCAATTCTCAAATGGGAGGTTGCAGATTTATCAACATGTGTGTCCTGCTGCCTTCAGATGGCTGCAGGGATTTAATGAAATGAAGGAGAAATTTCTCTTACAGTAGAAATCAGCTGTGGACAACTGATCAATGTGTGATCAAGTGGTCAATGCAGACTGATTTACACACGTTGCTGTTTAACCTAAGTTTAATGTTTTTGATTATGTTTTAAATGTGTTTACTGGCCCTGTGTTTGACTAAAATTGCTTTTTAAACCTGCATTTACAATAAATTAATTTGTAATGTATGTTACATACAAGTAAAACAAAAGGAAAAGTCATTAGGATTCATCCTCTGAGGACAAGGAAAGTCAGAACCAAATTTAATTCCATTCCATCCCATAGTTGTTGAGTAGGGCTGAACAGTTAATTGAAATATTATCGAAATTGCAATATGGCCAAGTGCAATATAGTCATCACAGGGTTTTATGTTCTGATCCTAATCCTGACTACAAATGCAACGGTCTAGAATTTTTTTTCCCTGAACATAGACATAAATCTGTTCGTACGCTGTAACATTATTTAAACATTATTAAAGTAAACTGTACAATGTCAACAGCTGTGAATAAAACATGCCACACTAAGGGCCACCTCACTGCATTAAAGGCAGCTGTGCGTGTCACAGCGTGTCCTCAGCTAACACAGAAACCTTCATGTTGTTGTACATGATTTAACAGGGCGTCCTTTGCTATTAATCAAAGAGCAGGATTTACTAATTTGAAACAAGTGGTCCCGCTGCTTTGCATGATCAGTTGTGATCAGTAGAGCAGATCACGCCCTATAATGCCACCATGTGTATCGAGCATGGAGATAATTCTTCTCCCAGTCTCTCTGTTGTGTGCATGCTCCTGTGGATAATTAGAAATCGAGGGGAATAAAGAAACACCGTGATGATAGGATGCATTACACAGAGGAGATCCTTCGTCAGTGCTCTGTGCACTGGGCCATCTCTATAGTTTGAAACCTTTGATGTAGGAACAGAGAGCTGGCTGACGACTGTGAAGTTCTGCCAAAGCATTAATGAAACGAATGGCAAATGGAAAACCGGACAAACACTTTGACCCCTGTCGGAGTTTTAATTTATTTTGTTGTCATCTTAATCCAGTCAAAGGTTTAAATTGTGGAAAACAGAGCACAAACCAAAGCGGTGTTTGAATAATTCATAAAGTGCACAACAATGTGCTTGACAGGAGTGCACAGGAGGAAAAGGGAAGTGCATTTGTGGGTGTATTCTCAATCGATAATTCTCTTTAACAGATAGTAAACCAAGGGTCTGCTGCTGCAGTCTTAATTAACAGAGCAGTATCACTTACAAAAAGCAAGGGACATAGCATACAAATTTTGCAGAGTGAAGACAACAGCAATATCCAGAGCTTTTAGTAAAATATGATCTGAAAGTAGAATATAGACAATATGAAAATAAGTGCAGGATTTACAGTGACATATTCAACAATGTGTGTTGCTCTTGGGCAGGTACTGAATGTCAACACGAGGCATGAAACAAATTCAGATTTTAGAACATTTTTACCCCTTTGAAGGAAAAAAAACACTGCTCCTGCCCTGGTAAGATTATTCTGATAGATGACTGAATCTCAACCTTTGTTCTAGATTTCAAAACTTCTCTCTTAACTAGCACCCAAGCAGTGACAAAGGGACCTAGCAAAAAAAAAAAAAAAGTGCCATACAATTATCCGAACAGTCCTGAAAATTGTGCAAGGTTTCAGTTTTGTGAGGGATCTTGCTCCAAGTTCATTATACATTAAGTTAGGCTCTACCTCCTCCTTTCAGCCTCTGCCCCCCCAGGGCCCACTTGGCTGCTAAGCACTTTCGAAAATTATGGAAGGCTAATTACAGGAGCAAAAGACTAAACAAGGACTTGCTGTAAAAAACATTAATGAAGGCCATAAATATTTGACAGTTCTTTCAAAGGCAAATTCATAGCAAGGGAGGGAATAGTGCAGACCAATCGAAGTGGAAGACAAATTGTCTCAGAGATTTCCACCTGTGTGCTCAGAGGTCCTGTTTTACAACTCAGAGTGAGTAAATGACAAGATTGTGATTGTGATTACACTGAATGCCCCAACAGAAGGGGTCAGCCGTCTCATATCTGAGAGATATAAACTCATGGGACAGTCAACCTGCGAGTGGGTTTGAGTAGATCGTGTGAGTCCAGATGAAACAGGTCAATATCAATTTAACGTTTGAAAATGGATCAATTGATCCAGACCTTCAGCGCAATGATCCAACATTTTAATGCTTCAGTGCATTCAGTGCCATCCTCTGCCTCAGAGTGAAATCAGAGGGAATCAATACATGTTTGTTTCAGCTATAAATATAGTTATTTTCTGCAGCTCTCGTCTGCCTCAGAGAAACTTTACGATTGATGCCGGAGTTTGTTAATTGTCAAAATTGCCTTCAGTTGTCTCTGACATGTCTAATACACGCACCAAAAATTACATTTTCAAATAGATTCCTTTCAAACAGACTAAGAGTTCATGTTGAAGTTGCCAGATCTGACATTAAAGGTTTCCATTAAAACACTGACATTTCACTGAGTGTGATCCAACACTTCTTGAACAGGATGTGCGAATGTCAGCTCGCTCTGAATGTCTGAACACGTCCCAGACATCTGATATGAGATCAGTCAGGACTTAAACACTGCTCCAAGAAAAGGCCATTTCCTGTCACATGACCACAGCGGCTCACAAAAACCATTCACTTTGAGTGAATGACACTCCCACAAAGGTGGAACAAACTGAATGCAACAAAAGACACTTTCTGGAAACAAAAACCTCCTCCTGTGGAAAGGATAATGCTAGTGAAGAAAGTGATGGTTGATCTTTGGCCAACTTGGCTTATGAGGTTAACACAGCTCCATACTCTCTTTGACAGGAAAGGATGAGGTGGTGTTAGGCCAGCCCTATGAAAATACCAAATGAAAGAGCATGATGAATGACTACTCCACCAGATGTAACCAGAGGGGGGAAGGATGTGCCGTGGGATTTGAAAGATCAATAATTTCAACACATAAGCTCATGTTTTAAGTTCGAAAACAGATGTGGCTGAAATACTGTATAACCATTTTCTCTAAGGCTGTGCAGACCGCTGCCGTGAGCTTTCAGCTGCATATTCATTCACCCCCACATGTTGAAGGGGGAAATGATTCACATATGAACACTTAAAATCTCCAAGAACAGGGGGCCGCACTGAGGGGACGCTCAAGAAGTGACCTGTTGTTTTGGTTATGTTCTTGGTATGAGATTAACTGAGAGAGTGAGAAATGAATGTCTGCATGTTGTTCCTATAACTCTCACTAGAATTCGTTTATAACATAGTTCAACACATGAGAATAGTCAGATAAAATCCTAACAGCCTGCTGAATAGTCAACTGCTTAAAAAGTGTTATGGGCCATGAGCACCTCTGTGATTTTCCCTGCTGTCTTGAAGAACTTGAGCCTTGAACTTCACCAGTTTCCAAACCAGCTGGTAATACTGTTACAACGGCCAGACTCAACAGACTCCTCATTTACCTATGCTGACTGACATTACTTTATGCAGAGCAAGGGAAGATGGAGCTACAGCACGACACTGGAGAGCTGAGCATCCACCAGTGTGATGCCAGACTAGCAGTGCCATCTCCATGTAATGCTCCAGGGACAGCTTTACTTAAGAGGAGTAGGGCTATGTAATCAGACCCCCAGCCTGTGATTAATGCTGCTCATCTGTCTTCAGGCATGCACAGCTCAGTACAACTCAGCAAAGCTCACCCAAGATGCTGTTTACAGCACACCATTTTGCCCGCAGCCATGGAAATAAGTTGAATCCATTCCACCTAGAGAGCCACAAGATGTGGAAGATGCTAACATTCAGCAAACTGTGAAAAACAGCCACAAAAACAAACTGCGTGGTTCCTGACTGCACTTAATGCCTGAGCTTTGTGCCATGTGTCTTTTATCAGTGGCCAGGAGGATGTTTTGTTCCATTTCTGCAGCTCACCTTTTAAATTACTTCTTTTGGAAAGCAAACAGGAGTCTTACAGGCAATCCGGCTCTAGCTTAACTGCCTTATGAGTAAAGTAAGGCTGAGCAAAGGATGAATTTATGAAGCGTGCCAAACATCTTCCCATGCTAACATCATCAAAAGCAGTTCCCTACCTGTCTGCACTCTGTATTAATGAGCTATTAGGTGTTTGTGGGTAAACAATTTACAGTGTTGGCTTATTTACCGCATGCTCAGGGAAAAGTGCATCTGGCTTGGGAGCCTCCTCTTGCTAGGGAGCCGATCCATCTGCTGCCACCACCACGCTATTCATTCTACCACTTGGACAGATTTACACAAACCCTTTGTCGTTAGTCTGACATGTCTATTCATTATGGGAAACACTCTGAAAACAAGAGAGCTGCACACAGTGCCCCCCCCCCCCCGCATCTAATTTACAAACTCTTTAAGTGGATTTTAAATCAGCACGAGCTATGAACGTTCTTTAGGTGTGTCCCTCGAAAATAAATTTTCTGTTTTCTGAATCGATACCAACAATTCTATTACCAGTCCATACATATAGTCAATGTGCAAAGTCAATAGTGCCCTCTATACGCACTGCACATCTAACAGCGGGCTTGACAACTGTAATGCTCAATTCAGGTGCACTATGGACGGCCCTAGGAAAACTGTATGAGTACTGATCAATCATGTGTGTGCTGAAGACAGTCTGAGGAAAGCAGCAGCACTCTTTAAATTCACACCTGGATAAAGTCAGCCCAATGAGGACTCCCAGGAGTCTACATTCATGTCAACTGGCTAGAGCGTCAATAACACACATACTGGAATCTCACACCAAGTGGGCCAATTGCTTGTTTCTGAGAAATGCCAGAACACATATTATATAAAGCCTGGTGCACAGCTCCACAGTTTATTTAATATACATTCAAAGCTAAATATTTTTGTCATCATAGAATCAATTGATTATGGGTAAAAGCGTTAAAAACAGATACATTCATGTGGACTGATTCTTAGTGTTGATAGTGCCTTGTCATTCATTTTCAGGTGAGAGTGGACATGATGCTAGAGGAAAAAAAAAACCAAAAAACCAATAACAGTGTGTTGATTTTTCACACCCTTTCCTAAATATGGTTCAACACAGAAGACAAAACTTCAAGTTTTGTCTTCTGGGTTTTTGGGTTCCGGGGGGAGTATGGTTGCAAAGCTGAAACTTAAAGAAATTGACGGGAGGGCACCACAAGGAGTGGAGCCTGCAGCTTAATTTGACTCAACACGGGAAACCTCACCTGGCCTGGACATGGAAAGGATTGACAGATTGATAGCTTGACAGGATTGACAGGTTGCAGTAACTTTTTTCATAGCAGAAATGAACAGTGAACATAACACTGAAATATTATCACCTATTGAATTGATATGGTAAACATAGCACTCTGTTGCCTTTTTACACATGTAGAAGTTACAAATAAACATTAATATTAATTGATCGTCATGTTTCTAGCCACCTGATGCATATGGGTCCAATGTTCACTCTGTTTTTAGTTGTCTTTATCTGGCTCTTTAGTAGTTAAATGCTTTGCTAGTTAGCCAGTCAGAAATTACAATACATACTGCATGTTAAAGCTACTCCATCGCTTACCAAAGTCTCTGTGGGATGACATCCAGCCAATCGCCTTGAGGGAGACAATAGCCAACAACCCGTACCCCACAAATGAGCCAATCCCAGAGAAAAAGAAGAAGAGCCCCATGATGGCACTCTGCATGGACTTGGGGGCTGCAGAATAGGCAAACTCCAGACCTGTGACAAAGAGAGTATCTGTTGAATTGTTGTGGAATGTGTGGGCAATAAAACAGTGAAAACAGTTTACACACTGTGCCCTGCAGAATATAAAAGAAAAGGGTTCACATGTTACAGCCAGTGATAGTGTAGCCTGCATCATCATGCTATGTAGTTACAAGCTTTGCCAGAACGCATACTACCAAGTTCATGTCTGATAGTGGAAGAAGCGAGGCATGCATGTAACATAATTAGTTTTGTTGGCAGTGACTGTTGTGAGACCAAAAGGCCTCCTCAGCTGCTCCTTGGCAACTAATTTTCCATGGTGGCACAGGTCTATAGCGCCATTGCTGGGTATCTACTCTGACTGGTCTCCAAAAAAAAAACAACAAAAAAAAAACAAAACATATTATTTCTGAAAAAAGTATCAAAAGTATCACACTCATTATCACTCTGTATTTACTGAGAAAGAACTGAGAATGAGAGGGACCTAAGAGAAAGGATGACGTGGAGTGAAAATTAACATCAAATCTGTGTCGTTTATGCCTAGAGATCTGTCTGCCTGCGAGCTGACATTGATAATTTCATGGCACCTCGAACATGTGATTTTTCAAATGAGGCCCTATAGCTACATCTGTCAGGAGAGATTAGGGAGCCAAAGTTAAATACGTTTGCCTTTTAAGACCTTCCATGGAGAGGGACATTGCACAAACTAATGTGATGAATAGTTCCCTTACAGATACCTGCGCTAGTTGTGCAAAAAAAAAAAAAAAAAAAAAAAAACCTTTATAAGAAAAGAAATGAGATAAGAGCATGGCAAAAATAAGGTTGTTACTCAGTGGAAAACATAAATGACCTTTCCAGAATTTCACAACGATACATTTATTTAGATCCTGAGCTAACCTTTTGATAGCAACAAACACTGCTATGCATATCACAGGGGACTGCAAAGGTTGATGAGGGCTCTGAGATACAGCTCCGGACATGGCAAGGAAACAGTACAGACCAACATCATGACATTATGTTAAATACAGCTCTTTGTGACAACAATAATTTTAGATATGATCACGGTGGCATCCACAGCTTTCACCACACACAGAACGAACAGCTTGACCTTTCTCGACCAAAAGGCAGAATTATTCACGAAAAAAAAAAAGTCGGCCATGGAATTTAAAATGTATATAGAATTTTTTCCTCCCATGGGCATTGTTAGAGGGCTGATTTTTTTTTCTTAGAAAATAACATTAGCCTTTAACATTTTCCAAAGTGCAATACATAATTAAAAATCCTGTAGGGAATCATCTTGCAAAAGTTTTTTGCATATTCTTATTGCCTGAAAGCAGACAGACTTGGGTGGCGTATGTGCGGAGAATTACCCATTGTCCTACTAGACTGAGGATTGCAGTGAGGAAGTATAAGGCACCTGAGGTTTTAAAGAGATTTATTCAAACAGAAGAAGACTAAGGGGAAATATTCCTCTTTACCAGACATATGTCACAATTCTGTCAGCCAATTTCCCTTGAAGTAAGCTCAGTGGGATGCTATGCAGGGGGAGAAGAGAACACGTTTATTTTAAGGATCCCTATAGCTTTGTTATGTCTGGATTTGAATTTCATAGGGACCCTGATAGTTTTGTCCAAATTCCACTGTTTTATAGAAGCTTAATGGAATTCTGTTCAGGGGCTTTATCATACCCTTATTAAACAAATCTTAGTGTCCATGGATTTTAAACTAAAAGATGACAAATGTTCATTCCTATAAAAACACAGCAGTGAGTGGATCAGCTAGATAATCCTTCCACTGTGGAGAGAACAATATTAATGTTTCAATCTTCATTCTTAATATAGACATATAGCGAAGTCTATATAGAGGAGCCAACAACAACAAGATCAGTAGTGATAGGAGAATGAGTCAGTCATGGCTATAGGCGTAAAAATCTCCAATCACTAAGATAATAGAGGCCTGAAGCCATGATCATGACTGGAGAGAAAAAAGAGGTGACAAAAAAAGAGTATAGACCGATCGAGAGACTCCAAACAGATACAGTGCATTCGGAAAGTATCCAGACCCCATCATTAACTTAATTTTGTTATGCTGCAGCCTTGAGCTAGAAACAAAAAAAAATCATCAATCTACATTCCATACCCTGCAATGACAGAGGTGTAGAAATCAAGGTGCAGGAATATCTCAAAGATGATCAAGAGAAATGGGAGGCATCTGAGCTAAATTTCAAATTTCCACTTATGTCATTGAGATATTTCAGTTTTTGCTTTTTAATAAAAATTATGTTTTTCACTTTGTCATTATGGGAAACTGAGTTTAGATTGATGAGAGGGAAAATGAGTTTAAACAATTTTAGCATGAGGCTGACATAACAAAATGTGACAGAAGTGGGGGGATGTGAATACTTTCTGAATGCACTTCAGATAAACACAACACTAGGAAGATTTCTGTTGAGCCTCACAGAGTATACTGTAGGATAAAAATGGCCCACAGTTGCAAAGTTTTACATCCTATTTGGTACATTTCTCACAGACAAATTTCCCTCTTTTAATAAAGGAGAACATTGTTGTTGTTGGTTCACACTTGTCTCAGATTTCGCAGCAAGGATTTGATATAACATTAGAGCAATTTCTGGCATTTCATCTTTAGGTCAGGGCTCACAAGAAATGAAAGCCAGCTTCTTACGGAGCAGTTTTCAGCTGATGCCCTGAAAGTATCAAAAAGAAGTTTGCAGCTGTCAGTTTCAGCTTGAACTATTCTGACCTGCTTTGAGTCAACGCTTTTCTTTGTAATTATTTTCTTGAAAATAACAGGGAATCTATTTCTCTGGGGAAAGCAAATTGTGCTAAATTTCCAGTGAAGGATTATGGATGACCTCATATTGATGAGCATATGTCTTAGAATGATATTTACTGGAACAATATCAGAAATTTGAATTGAAATCAGACCTGGGGCCATATTCACGTAACAGCTTGCCTACTCTGGAAAGTTAGTGCATGTGCTGCAATTCTGAAAAAAAAAATAAAAATTCTTCTACCAACCTGTCTACTAACAAAAGATAGAAAAAAAAAGGATTCACAAAGGACTTCGGCCATCAAGTCACTGAGGTGACAAAATGATGAATAGGGTGCTTATTACCAAGCTCAGGACTTTCATAAGGGTTAATTCACCAAAGTTACCCTCAGTCCTAGTGGTGTCTAGTCATGCAGACAGTTTTGGGTTATTGTGCCAAGGTTTTGGGACATCTGCCTTTGGAACTTTGGAACCCAATGGATATTAATCAGTTTTGTTTGTGCTCTATGGTAGGAGATTTGTCAAACTGCAGAATATTTTTTAATAGTCTTTATACCTTGTCAGCCATATATGTGGTTGTATTAGTCCATTGTGAGCAATGTAGCAAATCAATGAGTCTGACTACTTTATCGAAATGCAGGTTTCAGGTTACAAGAGTTTTGCTTCAGTGTGATGAAGTGCTATGATTTGTTAGGTGTTTAATTGGACAGAAGCAGACATTCACAACTGGCTATTTTACCAAGGGATTGATTTTATGCACATCAAACCAGCACTGGAGTGTGGTGAACAAGATCATGTTAAAGTTTTGACAAGTTCTTACTTAAGGCTTGCATTCACTAGAGTGAAGCCCAATGTGTATGCGTGTGTGATATTTCTTTTTTTTTTTTTTTTCTTTTTGCTATAAACCAACCACATTGCCTGTGAGATTATGCCCATTTCAATTGTAATATACCGTTGGCTTTACAGTGAGCCAAGGATGGTACCTTTGTTCTGGCAGTCATTAGAGTCTCCAGTATAATGCCTTGAAAAATGAGAGTTGGTGCGTACAATTCTTAAGAGGATGTTTAATACTCATTCCCTGCCTCTTTGCTCTACATGCAAATGTAACTGTCAGCACCTTCAAAGTGCAGGACTGATAATTAAACGTACCTTCATTTTCTGTGTATTTAAGTGTAATATGTCCCTATGAACAGTCTGACAGCTGAGGGAGCATTCTAATTGGATAATTAAGAGTTGAAAGTTGCAATACAACTCATTTCAGTGATATTTGTATATTATCTTTTATTATCTATTTCGAGTGTGACTGTGTGTGGGGGAGGGGCCAAGGGTATACAACATGATACAATATTCATTATGTTGAGACACATTTAAATTCAAAGTGGTAAATGTCCAGCACACACCAGCTGACTGAGGTGAAAAGTTTATGTTATGATGTCGAAAGTGTTGCAACTTTGACTCTCAGGGAAACACGGTACAATATAAAGTTGATATCTGTGTATTTATCCATCTTATATCTGTTTGGACAGCAAGCTGAGGAAGAGGGCTGATGTGAGGCGAGTCACTGGCTGGAGCAAAGGCACAGCTTAATTATCATTTCAAGTGTAAAAAAGTTACTTTTTCCACAACAGGTCCCATTACTGAACAATGCTTTTCAAAAATCAGAATAATCAATTGTCCATCGACATCTTGGGCTATTTACTCTGGACTACAACCCACAAACACATTAAAGCTGGTGCAGTCTGGCAATGAATCAAACACACTGCTCAAAAAGGGTTTACACATTTATCTTCACTGCACTCTTTCATTCTAAGGAGAATTTTTTTTTTCTCGCAATCCACTCAGAGGGGCTCAGTGTGAGGGTGAATCAGACTAACTCAAACCATGACCAGGAGGATACTGTGTTTTAGAGTTAGACTCTAAATCATCATGTCCACCTGACTGCAGTGCTAAATGAGAGCTTCTGTTAGTCGTAAATTCCACTGGAGATGTCAAACAACTGTACCTGCAATGCTGGCAAAGATTTCGCTGATTCCTATCAGCACATACTGAGGCACTTGCCACCATATGGGTAGATCTGCTGCGTAGTAGATAACGTTGCCAAGCACCTGGTCAATGGTACCATTTGATTTGACGATATCCAGGCGTTTGGTCTCCAAAATACCTGAGGGAACGGACACAGAAAACATAAAAATCATTAGCCTTGGGTAGAGAAATCAAAGACGGACGAAGGACTGTCAGAAAAAAAAGCCATAGATACTAAAGAAAAAATGCAAACAGGGCAGTTGGTGAAACTCTTGTATATTTCAGTCAGGATGAAGAAACAGTATTTATCAGTTCTGAAGTCCATGACAGCAATAAACAGCCAAACACAGCCGGAGTTAGAGGATTCAGTGACAGTCTATTAAGGATTTAACTAGTTTCTAGGATACCCTACCACTTCATTAAGATCACATCTGCATGCCTGCATATTATGGCAGTTTGCAATAGAACAGTGCAGACAGTTCAATAATAAGAGGGAAGCAGTTGTCATCAACCGCTACCGCCTGCTAAAAGCTTTATTTGATAGCTATTATCATGTAACCAGCAGCTATTTCCAGATAACTCCCAGAGACAGCCTCCTATAATAACTACACTTAATGCTGTATTTGAGAGGAGTTGTAGCCTTGTAATCCGACTATCCTAAAATACCAGCCGTCCATCTCAGGCAGTGTGGCCACTGGGCTGCCCAGAGCAAGTCTCATACTATAAACACATATCCCTGCTTTTATTTCCCTTACTAAACATCACACATCAGACAACCCAGTGTGATCCCTGGCAGCCTTGGTCCAGCTTTTATTTAAAAGAGAAAAAAAAAAAAAGAAAAAAGAGCAAGAGATGCTTTTGGACACCTAAAAGCCATTGAGCTTTAACTAAAGCAGATTAGAGCATAAAGTTAAGAGAATGTGATACAACAAGCTAAAAAAAAAAAACCCATCTCTTCAAAAGCAGTGTTAGTGCAGCTTTTCAGAGCTGGGCCCAGCATGTGGCTTAAGTCTGGGACACAATTGAAAAGGGGGATCAGAATCAGTCCACTGTCGCCTTGACAGCGTATCTTCAGCTGTCTCTCTGCACTGCACGGGAGGTCCAGCTGTCCTCGTGCCATCCATGTCAGCCTGTACGATGAAATCCGGTGAAATACCTCTGCAACAATGTTATCCTGACAAATTCCTGCACATTTCTTGCACATGATGATGAAAGTGATTCTAACTCTGAAAAGCAGTGGTGTGAGCAATGTCGTGGACACAGAGTGGCAGGCTGACAATGCAATGTCATTGACTGGCTATTCTCTGCGCAAATGATGCCACACTTGGTCATCCACAACTATCCAATTTCAACTAGTGGACAGATACAGATAAGCACTGAGGAAACATGGAAAGCCAGCTGAGGCAAATACAGTTCAGAACGTATTAACAGTGTGAGGCAGCTCCCATGGGTCAATCTGTGTAAAGTGTGTGTGACTGTAAAGCAAGGAAATGCTGGGGATAAACAGCAAACAGCCTCAGCAAATTATTCTTGATGCAGACACAATTTCATTAACACTGGATCTCAATAACTCACAAAGAACCTTACTGTACAGATTGAATCCATCTGTCCGATGTGACTCCTAAAATCCAGGTCAGAACTGCGTTGCGCACTTGCTGTGTATTCACCTACTGTTCTGTGACCAATGCCCACACCACTGCACCACCATCGTAAACCCTTTCTCTCCACTCCCAGGACTCTAAATTGCTTCCTACAATATTAAGAATTTATTTTGCCTGAATTCAAATGCAAGGATAGCATTTTCCTTCAAGAAGCCAAATGGAAAAGTAAATACCTGAATAGCTTTTGAACATCAGAAATGAACATGTTAGAGCACCTTTCCGTCTAAGATTGCTCATGTCCTCTGAAAAGAAAATATTACTTTCAACCGAAAAGTAGGCGCATGGGATTTGGTTAATAGACCTATTACCAAATCTCGCTGATTGAAAAGGATGTTGTTGATGGGCTAAGTCAGGCTTTAGTAACTCAGACTAGACCATCTGAAAACTCTCCCTCAACAAACTTTCTCATCTCCTTCACTATGTCCATATAAAGTAAGGCACAAGGTTGAGAATTTGGTCTGATACCCCCTTTCTCCCTGTCTTATTTATTAATACAGACACAGAAAGCACACAGATGCTTACATGGGCACTATCTCCTTTAATCTATAGATTATATCGACACATATTATCACTGCTTGTATCAGAGGCTGATTAAAAAGGCTATTTACATCATAAGGTGAGCGTTTACCACATATACAATCTATAAATAAATAAATATTAATATAAATATTTTGTTTTGTCTGTATTAGCCTGTTATCATACTGTATTTTTCCACATTAATCTGGTTGTGCTGTCTAATGACTTGATAGAAACATTGGTTTTGCAGATCAAGATTAAGAGAATCACTTATTGAATCTTATTTGACGTCTGCAGGGGGACAACAGTAGCAATAATGGAGCTGCTCTAGCAGCATTTACAATATTCAAGCATAGCAACAAATAAATTATAGCTGATGTTGTTATGCTCGAAAGACATTTATGGAAATATTTGTTACTGCCTTTGTTAAAATCATCTGAAACACTGAACAGGGCTATTCAGACCTCTAATAGGTAATTTAGATTGATTAGATTTAATAATGAAATAATAAATCACACTACAGTATTTGCTGTATTCAAAATGCATCATTATTTTAATTTGTACAAACAAAATATTTAATAAACTCATTAAAAAAATTAATTATCCTGCACAATTGTTGTAAAATTTGATTCAGTGCATGTTTAACAATCACTTGGCAACCTGACTGAAGCCAATACACCAGCCAATATCTAAAAGGTCACTAATGACAGAACATGTTCATATTCTATGTGGTAGATTGTGCATCTGAGAAAGGGGAAAGGGCAGCGGTTGTGGAAAATATAATGTGCATTGATTCTAAGGAGTGCTACTGATTTGCTTTCTTCCTGCCTCCAGGCTTGTCTCTCTCAAAACATTTTAGCCGGGATGTATCAATGCTCCAGCACCCGCTGACAGGCCTGGCTGAGACTTTATTTCCAAAATAATCCACAGGCTGGAAGTAAATAGGACTGAACAGCGCTGCCGCATGCAGGTGCAGTCATTCAGGACCAAAAAGTGAGATGCCACAGCTCCCCCTGTGCTCTACGGGCCGAGGAAAAAAGGCACAACCGTTTTCTGGGCTGTTTTCCCCTGTGCCAGGTGGAAAGGGATGTTTTAATTCAGGGGCAATTAATATGTCTGTGACAGACCATCCACAAAAAACAACACGGTAAAGGCAACCATTAGTTAGAAAAATGGATTTGCCAAATACCTGTAAATCATACTCAGGGCAGATTGATAATGCCTCAGCTTTAATATTCCTCATAGAGCATGCCACATTTGTACCATTGTTGGTGAGAGACAGAGCTATTTGTAACATCTTTCTTTTGAATAAAACTCAGAAATTATGTAGATGTGACACTGCAGCGTCATTGCTCATTGCCTTGGAAGTACTGATTACATGTGGCATTTATCACCGAAAACAAGCCCTCGCTCTGTTGTTTCCTTGGTGTTTTTCTGGCCTACTTAAGTGACAGCGTAGAGAGGACATGTCTGTTAGTGCACTCACCCGCTGCCACGGCTGACCACATCACAAAGAACATCCCCACTGCAATCCTCTTCAGAGAGGAGGGCAGCAGGCCGCGACGTTTCAAGATGGGGTCCACTACTTTGTCCTTAAGGGGAATCAGCATAAGGATGAGCACTGCGTCAAACATGGTGAGCCAGGCAGCCGGGAAGCGGAACGTCATCTGGGGGATCCAGAGGAGAAAGATGAGGTAAAACTGTGTAAAAAGGCAACAAAGCATGAAAACTACTGAGAATATCAATGCATTCCAACACAGTTCAGCAAGTGTTAGTGTGCACATGAGTGTGCCTGCAAGTGTGTGTACGTTGGGCTTGATATCACTTTGGCACCCCCAGGTGGTCAAAACCAAACATAAAGATATGAAAAATATTTCAATTCACAGTAAAGAAAACACACAGTCTAATAAATGTATTATTAGTGAACAAATAACATAATTATTATTATCACTATTGTTATTATTATCATTAGTAGTAGTATAAGTAGTATTAGTAGTATTGTTTGTATGAGTATACTTTTCAAGTGCCTTGAATTGAAGTGTCAATTCAAAATAATTTTTCAGCACAGATCTAAAGCTATTACCATAAAGTGTAATCTATGTGAGGAATAATTACACTGTGCAAACAATGAGAATACAAAGTATCTACAAGTTCAGGCAATATCTCATTGTAGGAGCAAAGAAAGACTGCAAACTGCTGGAGATGTTTTTTGTAATTCAAATTCCTAGTGCCATCTGAGCTCCCGATGTGTCTCTGGTTTAACACTTCTGATAGCATCATTTATTCTCAAATTGAATTTCCATTTCTTGGAGTAACCGCTGGCAATCTATACGCAGCTCCTTAAAGACTGTTTTCCTCCATTGTTTGTGCATTAACATATTCAAAATGATACAAAGTGCTCGGTGAGATTTTTTTTCTTTGCCAAGGGAAGCCTGGCATGAATGACGGGGGTGTCCTAGCAAGCCGCGGTCTGTGATAGGCATGGCGTTCAGCATTTTCTACTTCCCAAATGGGTTACATACATATGTATGCATACATACTCTACATCATGGGTAACAAGAGATGATAAACAAGCATTAGTGACAGAGCAATTAAAGAAAAAAAATAAATAATGTTTCTTTTGTGGACAATTCTCAAATCTTTGGTCTTTTGAGGAATTATAGGCAGTTTTACCTCCTCAGGCATCAACATACATTCAATTTAAACAATGTGAGAAGATAAAAATCACTCTCTCCTTTATATGTAAAAGTCAGGTTGGGAACCATTGCTCTATATGTATCACAGGATGCCATACAGATATTACAAGGCAGTTTTAATTTTAAAAATTAATTGAAAAGTACAGACTCCCTACAAAATGTAAGTCAAACAAATATATCAGCAAATACTAAACTAAAACAAATACATGTCACTTCAATAGAGTGGTAATGTCAAGACATAATCTGATGATAAATAATTACAAAGCCTGCCTTTCCCGGTTTCCCAGTTATAATTATTAGTTTGGACTCTTGTTTCTTGAAGAGACAGTGTTTGTTCATCTTAGGCCCTTAGATGTGACAGGTGAGGTGAAGGAGCGAATCATAGAGGCATCTAATCTCACTTCCCTTTTGATGTTGAGAAGTGTCGAGGCTGGTAGCAGAAACACTTAGTTCCGTTTTTGAGACGTGATAAAAAAGCGTGAGAGGAAAAAAAAAAACCAACAAAAAAAAAATATATATATAGTTCTTAAACACAGTCAGACACAGTGGAATGTGAGTAACCAAAACTAGCTGAAACCAGTTTAACAGTGTTATACTGAATATTATTATGAAATATAAGAATATATATGTGCCAATTATACAACACAAGGTTTGATTGTGTGGTTTACAGGCAAGTGTTTCACTTCACATTTCCATGAAATCAGTACACTTCACCAATACCTCCAGTGTGCCTTTTCAAAAAGCAGAACAGCTGTGCTATGCATACTACACCTCCTGGTCTATTCCAATTTCATCATTTCTAAACCTTTGATTTCTGAGGAGTTGTGTATCATGTGGAGGAAGTGAGGGAGTTTCACTCAGAAAATACAATCTGTCAGAGTGAGACACAGGTAAGCCAGCAACACTCATCAGGAGGAGTCAGGAGGAGGCGCTGCTGCAGAGAGACACAATCACAGCCAGGTTGCTAATCTGTGAGGTTTTAGTCTGTGAAGTAAAGTTCTGACTTAATCCCCAAGGCATTACCAACCTTTGCTGCTGCCTCCAGCTGTTGCCTACCATTGTGTCAGTGACCTACTAACTCCTTTAGTTTCAGTAGTGAAAAATCTAGTTCAAACCTACTTATGTGGAGGCAGGTTAGAGCTCCACACTGGCATGTTAAAAGCAACAGAATTATACAGTAGCTGGTTAATACGTGAATAACAAATCACAAACTGCACATGTAACCACAGTGATGCTATTTTTTAATTAAACAAGAAACAGGTACTTGGGCTGAGAGGGTCTCCACTTTAGGTTACCTTGTGGGCGTCAACACTGCTGTTGGAGGCAGTATCAGGAATCCTCAGATGGAGGCCCTGCAGGACGTACGTTGTCTGCATCTGCAGCACAATAAGGAGATTAGAGTCTCAGCATGAAGTAATTCTCCACTTTCTGATCACCAGGATGTCTGGTGCAAAACCATTCTTCTCCAATATTGAAACGGAAAACAATCTTCCGTCATATTAACACGTGAGCATAGCTGCATGCAGAGAGCTCATATTCCCATATTAAATTCCTTCACATTTTTCATCTTATCTGAAAAATTACTCGTAAATTTTGATTCAATGTAAAATGGGTGGATCCTACCTGGAAGTACACAGTCCAATATGGGATGAGGGCAAAGAAAACTGGGAGGATTTTCACCAGGGCTTTCACTTCCTCTACTTTCTCCTCTGGAAATTTTCCTCCATAGGTCACTTTGGCACTGTCTAGTAGTGTTGGCTTGTTGCTTCATGGGAATAAAAAAACAAAAAAACAATAAAAATTTAAAATGCTGTTTAAAAGAAGAGTGATTGACAGCATAAAATAAACACATAGATAAATATAGAATATACTAGAATTATTGTTAAGTCTTAAAGTGGGAGACTTAATCAGCCTTCTTTATGAACATCTCACTCGTAAATAACAGCACTTCTAGAGACAGGAAAGAAACTTTATTCTAAAGCCTATAATCCCCATCTCAGGAGAGAATGCCTTAATAAGAAATTCTTGAAAGGCCACGGGATTGGCTAACTTAAAATATTCAATGTCAAGTTTTTGAACCGATTGTACTACTTTGGTTCAAAGTCAAGTAACAGCACTTCAGAATAACTTTTCACCACAGGGAATGAAGATGAATGCCTGGTCCAATGGAGAAAAAAAAGAATTATACAGGGGATCAAAAGAGGCTTTAACATAAAGGTCTATCAAGAACACCTGGCTGTGTTATTCCACTGGATCAGAGTCACCATCCCACTGAACTCTACCACAAACTAAAATACTAGCTACACTGTAGGAAGGAGCCTTCCCATTGTGACTGATGAATGCTTTGCTACACTGCAGTTAATGTGAGTGTGCTGTTTGTGATTCAGTGCATTTTTTTTTACCACTTTTATTACTTGACAATACACTTTATCTTTTTCTAGCATATAAAAAGCCTATGCATATAAAACTGACTGATACATATAGGTGTTATGCCGCTCTCACCGGAGCAAGTTAGGTTCCTTGGGTTTTTGGGACCAGCAGGCGAAGCTGAGGATCTTGGCCATATCTGTGAAGGCGCTGCCATCAGCAGGCTTGGTGATGAAGACAGTTCGGCCCAGGAGGAAGACCAGGAAAGAGACCCCGAGGCACACTGCTGGGATGATGTAGCCAAGCTTAAAGCTGATATTTTGCTGGATGTAGGCCACACCTCCCAGAGACAGGATGGCTCCTAAGTTAATGCACCAGTAGAACCAGTTGAAAAATCTGCGTGTGGCCTCCGGCCCTCTGTCTTTGACCTGAGATTACATACAGAGCAGGAAGACACACATACAAGGAGATCAATTAAAATAAAATGATTTAGCCATCTCAGAGAAAAGACCTTGAACCCTGACAATTGCTACAGCTGTATCATAACTGTTTGACCGTCAACCAGCAGTCTTTGTCAGCTACAATATAAAAGAAGTCTGGTCATCAGCACTTTCATAAGAAAGTTGCCACATGAGGAAATTCCAAAAAGTGCATTTGAGCAGCAGCTGCATTGGTGAACAAAACTACAAAATACATGATATAAACCAGCTTGAAAAATCATGGCAACATAGAACAGAAAAGACAAACAGCAATGACAAAGAGGAACCATGATCACAAGCTGAAACTGACAAGGATGTGAAAGTAAGTCAAATGGTTAAAAGTACTGTATTTAGTGTGATAGTAATGGGGTAGTAATGCAATTAATAGCCAAATGAAATTGGTAAATGTATTAGGTGACAAGAGAGGAGTGATTTTTTTTTTTACTACTGTTGTAATATAAGCAAAATAAACAGCAACTTTTTGTTTATTCTTTATCTGCCTACTGTGGCTCTGAGCTTTCTTACAAAATCTGCTATGACAGCCGACACTATTAGCTTACTAAAACTGCAATAAATTCAGTTATATCAGTTACATGTCTATGCATGCACATAATATTTTTCTCATAGTGCCACTGAGCCATTCCACATGCAGTCGTCCCTGTGGAGGAAAAGATTTTATCAGTGTGTGATGAAGTGGATATGACTTTTATATATGAGCACAAAGGATGCTGCAGTACAGCCACAATTAACTATAGGGGAGATAATGTCATGGCATTCACAAGCTGATGCTGAGCATAAATCTCTCTGGGGTTCCTCTGTGCAGCTGGTCAGTGTCAGTTACAGAATCACTTGATTGTCCTGTGTTACCAACAACTGTTTTAAAATAATACATATACAGGGTAATTATGGTTTTGCTGCTCCTACATTTACTTTTGACACAACATCAATCAGAATAAGTGGTTGTGTTCCCTCCAGTCTTTAGTCATGTCAGGACAAGACAAACATTTTCAGTTTTGGCCCTCAATGTAATCAGTAAATATTACATTGCTGACAGACATTACATCTCACAAAAAGATAAAAAAAAGGGATACAGTTGCAATACAGTTTCCTCCCGCCTGAATCCTGCTTTAATTTCACGCCCCAAACTTCAGATCTGTCCAGCACCAGCTGCCTACACAGACACATCTATGCCGGTCTGGTGTGAAGCCCCACTTAAACTGTAACGTTATGATTATTGTGCTCAAGGTGCATATTAATTTAAAAAATTAAAAAATAAAAAACCCATAACATTAACCATGGCGAGCTTCACACTGCAAAAGGGTGCGATTACTCCATAGACAGAAATCAAGCCTCAAGTAACGTGAAATTTTCAATTTTACTGAAACTGAGCAAATTTCAAGTATCAGCAGCTGCTTATTTCGGACTTGCAGCTGGAGGAGCATTAGTGGGAAAATTCTGCCTCGTGATGAATTTCATAATCCAAATTTAGCAGAAAAAAGTATCATGTTTGTCAAGGTTATTTAGTGTTTTATAATTATTTTGCCCTGAAAATCTTTAACACTAGTAAAAACTTTGCTAATTCAATATGTTGCTTTATGTTGTATGCTGCTGTAAGATGCCTCTGTTTCTGTTCCTCTTTGTTTTACTCCAATGTATAGATTTTGCTTGATGTTGTACATGCTGTGTGTTTGTACACGATCAAAAGGAGCATCGACAGAAACGTGAAAATCTTGTATTGAGCATAGTGAGATCAAGTACTAAGCATATTCACCCTGCAAGTCCCCTTTGAAAGGCTTTATGCACTCCTGATTCGATTACTGTGAGAAACAATGATCCTATTGATGAACTTTCCCACTTATAAAACAGCTTCTTATAGGTCCACTGGATAATCTGACATTATTATGTCACCAAACTGCCAGATGTGGTGTGTTTCACTCCTTACCATTCACAGTATTGTTGTTGGTTCTTTGTGTGGGTGTACATTTATATGAGTGAAAAACAGCGGGGTTGTTATTGGCTCTACATTATGGTCAACAATGTCTGGCCATGATGAATAACAGCATGCATGTCTAAGTGAACCGTCATGGTTTAGCAGAAGTCCCATCACATGTTAGACTTCCATGATGTCACACTGCATACCAAATCTTACACAGGCCTATGTGAGAAAATAAACCTTCTAGCTTATGATAAACTCTAAGTCTTCTTTAAACATTATTATTATTATAACATATTTAATACGGACTTTGAGATTTTAAAGTAATATTGTTCATACTCTACCTGATCTGCCCCAAATGGAGTGATGTTGGACTTCACAGTGCCCACACCTAACGCAATTAAAAAAAGTCCAGTGTAGATTATTGGGCCACAATATGGGGCACGAATGGGGCAGGTTACATTGCTTGGAGGGGTAGTGTTTGTGCGCAGACACTCAGCAGGTTGCACAGGGAAGGCCATCTCTTCTCCACACAGGTGTATCCTGGTGTCTTCTTTTGAAATGAAAGGGAAAAACAGCAAGCCAGCAAGATATAGGATCAAACTCGAAGCAATGGTCCAGAATTTCCCAAGGTAGGCGTCAGCCAACCAGCCTCCAAAAGGTGAAATCAGGTAAGTAACACCCATGAACACCAGAGGTGCCTGACTCGCCTGAGTGCCCTCCCAATAAAAAGGACTACTATTGAGAAAAAGAACCAGATTGGATGTGATGCCGTAGAAGGCAATCCTTTCTAACGACTCGGCCAGCAGGACGGCTGCACATGCTAGTCGTCTTCCCTGGAAAACTGATGGTGCTGGAGGTCTGTGTGCAGAAGAGTCCAAAAGAGGGGTGCTCTCACTGACATCCCTGTTGTTAGCCATTCTCAACCAACTTAATGGCTTAGGCTCCTTTTAGGTTAGCAAGAGTTCAAACCTGGGAAGAAAATACAGAGCAAGTTAAACAGGCCAACCAAACGCTGTCACCACTGTTTACACAGAGAAAACAGCAAGCTGTGCCTTACTCATAGTTTCTGAATAGTCCACGGAGTCACTTTCCTCACTATATGTGGTACAACAGTCGTGTGAACCTAGCTTTAGCACGACAGCTTGTCAAGAGTTAGGTTTTTACATTACCTTTAATTATTGACACACGTCCCCGGGGGTCATAGTTATCTCCATGAACCTAGATGACATGTACCGCTCAAATGTTTACTTTGCCTCGTCTCAAATCAACACTTTATCAAAGGAGAACTGGAAGTCAACAAGAAAAAAACAGTCACAGTACTATCGCGTGACACAGAGCCCAGTCAATAAACGCTCACTCTTGCGTTTCCGTGGAGACGATCTACAAATGAAGCCCAGCCGACGTGCCGCGTCAGAGAGGCGACCAGCAGCCTCATCCAGGTGATTTGGAAGTTTGTTCAGTTCCCGCAGGCGTTGTACCGCCGAGAGAAGGAAGTAGTGGTGCGGTTATCTTTTTCTTTTTTCGTCACAGCTGATTCTGGTGTTGACATACATGAGACAGTAGTATGTTCTGGGTGTTTATTTATTTTCTTTCCTTTTACTTATCATATTTTATTTTATTCTATTTAAAATACTGCAATGGGCCAAAGTGCCTGTCTTATACGCTATCGTGTTTCCAGGGGATCATATAGGAGACGGACTTGTAAACATTTCAAGCGTGGTGCGCTGCCAAGTAATGAGCTAGCCGTGTAGTTTCTCGCTGCTAGCTTTACTCAACGAGTAACTTGCACAACAGCCATGGGTTCAGGAAATGTGATAGCTCCGCTTAGCAAGCCTAAAACAGCACATAGCGGCTCTGCTTGCTGCATCTCCCCCTCTGGTTTTCTTTAATGTTTACATGTGAAGTAGTTAGCTCGACAGCCCAGCCTTTAGTGAAGATATGAAACTACTCTTTCTTGCCTGTCTCAGTCCTAAAACTGGGAACCACACCACAGCTGAGAGAATAAGGTAATTTACTTGTTGCTAAGTGTAGCTAGCTTCAGCAGCTGTCGCTAAAAACTATAAGTCTAAACCATTAACCAGGGCTATTTAAAAAATAAAGCTGCTGGTGTGAAACTGCCTGCCTTACTGTATGGCGGTGGTAAATCAAGTGTGACATTATGTCTGAGGAGGATGTAGGCAGGAAGCAGTGAAAAAAGAAACCAGCAAAAATATGGAATGATTGTTGATAAGTAAATAAAATGCTTTTGAGATAAACATAGTTTGAGTGTTTGTCTAACCACTCGGACTTCTTACTAGCCATTCACCCACATGTTTCTTTTATTTTAGGTACCACATTGAATCAGCAGGACACACTTGTGAGCTCAGAGACGCAGCAGAATTTCAGTCACCTGCCGCGGTGGCAAACCTTGTATCTCAAAATCCTCCATTTGAGGGTGCACTGGCCATTCACCTGTTCAGAGCAGGCAGACTTCTCTTGGGTAAACATGCTTGCTGTTCTATGATCTGTTCACTTATCTACTGTACATATTCACTCGCATAGTCACTTGTCTACTGTAGACCTACAAGTACACAGATGCCTGTCCCACAAATGTTAGAACCTTTTTCTTTTATGTCTAACCTTTACACTAGACATCCAAGTGCCCTTTGGCGTCATCTTTGGCGGAACAGACATAAATGAAGATGTGAAAGTTGAACAGAAGCGTGTGGTTATGGAGCAGGTGCTACTGAAAGCCAGGTGATGTTGCTTCAAACTACTATTTTAACCCATGTAATTCCAAACAGCTCCACATTGTGTACATTAATATCCAACCCTCCCGATTCATGCAGACTGTACGTGTATTTTTGTCAAAAATGTTTTTGGAAAAGTTTGTGAAAATATGTGTTGTGGTCTTGACCACTGTTGCTGCAGGGTCATAATGCAGCTTAGAGGGTGAAGAATATGTTTTCTGTCCCAGGTGGTTGTTTGTATCTCTGTGGAAATCTCAAATGATTTAATAATAATAACAATAATAATAATAATTATTATTATTATTATTATCTTGTGCATTTTTCCTAATGTATACTTGTAATCTTGTAATCAGCTTTAAAAAAAAAAGTTAAAGGTTAAATTATTGAAAAGCTGACATGAAATTCAGAATATTATAGAATATATAGTATTTGGTATGTGCCCCCTATGTTTAGCAGGCAGCATGCATTTGAGCTACCATGGACTCCACGGGTTTGTGCAAAACTTGATGACGCATGACAACTCAGTATGGTTTTTCCTGACAATGCTTGGCTTTCTCAGTCCTAAAGTGCCCCATAAATGTTCAGTGGGGTTGTGGTCAGGCGATTTGGGAGGAATGTCCATGGCAGTCAGGACTTCTTGTCTTCTTTGGTCTTCAAATGGTTCTTGCAAAGCTTTGAGTTGTTTGGGATCATTGTCCTGCTGCAGGACAAAACCTTCTCCACAAAGATGCAAAAGAAGAGGTTGTAGCAAGTCTCTGAAGAATATAGTGGTACTTCTCCTCAGTCAAGGTTTTGTCAGTTCGGTGCAGGTGCCTTGTTTCCCTTCCTGAGAGGTGGTTTAAAAACTGCTACTCTCCCTAAGAAACCACTACAAATTGGCCTTCTTTTGACAGTATATTTGCTGATTGGAGCCTTGTGTTCTTTATTTAGCAAGTTCCAGATCTGTGATGGTCTCCCATGGTCCCTCCCAACTAAGCTTGATGTATTAATCCTCTGATGGTGTGGTCACTTTTTTTTGCATAATGATGTTATGGGTACGATTGTCTCTGCAAAGTGTTTTCCATGCACTGCTCCCTTACAAATCCTTACTCTAGCCATGATTTGAGGAATTGCCTTTTTGCTTAGAATAATAATTTGACTTCTAACCCTTTCACTTAGTTCTGATGCCTACTATATGATTTCCTACTATCACTAAATGTGCCAGTACAGTTGTCTTAATATGTTAATGATAGACGCTACATTGATTATTAGTGCCAAATATATTAGTAATGTATCACAACCTGTTTTACTCACTTTCTTTTGTAGAGGTCTGATGCAGACATCCCCATGCTGGAGTGTGACCAGGAAGTAAATGTGACCATTTATACTTCTTAACATGAAATCAAGACATCCTCTAATTTTATTAATCATGTGATTGTCAGTCTTCAACATACTAACAAATATGTTAAAGATTTACAAGCTGAAAACAAAATTGTTGTCACAGATGTGACCAGAGGGACTATATGAGATGAGAATTACATGACAATTCAACATATTAAAGACGTATTTCACTAATACTTCCATCTGTTGCAAAGCATTTGATTCATATTAACTATTGTGTGCATTATCTGTGAGATGCCTGGAGTACTGGCTTGAAAGAATGAGGCTGAACACATGTGAGCTAACCCCAGCTGTGCAGGCTGTGTGTTCTCTTCTCCCCTAGTTTAACATTGAAAAGTTAATCTGCACACAGGCTTATCAATATCTCATCCTGTGCCCTGGCGCTAGTCTCTGGTGTCTGTTATCATTATGATGAAAATAGATAGTAAGGCATTTATTTAGTACATCTAAGGGGATATTTGCCTTTTGGGAGAAAGGAAGGATATCCAGGTCTCATAACCTCAAACATCTGAATTCATGCACACCCTGACGATCGTGTCTTCTTACACAAACCTTGATCATGAAATTCAGTCACTACTCTGGGCCCATTGACCTATTTATTATTTGCATGCTCACATATGTGCATCCTGAAGGCCTTTCCCTTCAAACCATAAGCAGTTTTTTCAGGTCTTATGTGTTTAGTCTTGAGACTTGTATTATATAGTTTAGTCTTGTATACTAGTCTTAATGATGCTTGTACCTCTATTGTTGTTGATTTTCGCTACACAATTATTGTGGACAAAAGAATCAACCATAAAAATATTATTGTGATATTTATAGGAAATAAATAAATAAAGAAAAAAATAAAAATGAATAAAAAATCTAGTTGAATTCATCTTTACAAGTGTAGGTAGGTGGAGAGAGATTCTGTAACTATAACTATACAAAAGAACAATTACACTTGAAAATTCTTGTTTTATTGAAATAATTTTTACAGGAGTGAAAACAAAGTTGTTGTTTTTTTTGTTTTTTTTTTAAATCAGGTTTGCGGTTGCATTTACTGACAAAATGAAAGAAGAGGCGGAATTATTTTTGGTATGATTCTACACTTTTGTTTTTTAATATACCCACTACAATATAGTAGTTTCTGTTGAATAAGCACTGATGCCTGCAAGTCTGTGTCTGTGTCTCATTTTGCTAATTGTGCTATCAGATCTACTTATTTAGTTTTACTTGTATGTTTATGATGGCCTGCTATGCTGCACCCATCCCCCAAAACTTAACAAATACATGACTGTGATAAGTGATATTTCAACATGAACAAAAGATTGACCCGTGTTTTAACAAGCAACTATGAAAAATCAAGAGTGAGAGCAAAAGTTTTTTGTTTGCATTTTACGGCACTTAATAGACAACAGTGGCCTGACAGCTTCAATAAATACAACAGAAGGGCTTTTACTACACAAACACAATATCCGTCCCTGTCCCGTAATAGTTTGGCATTAAAACAATATTAGTGTGTTTTATTTTCAGATTAGATTCCAGCCGTAGGCTGTAGATTGAGGCAAGTGGCATGTTTTATCTCTGCCATTTAGTGCTGACAGCAGGCAGACAGGACAGGCACTGAGAGGCATCGCCACGCTTTTTATTGTGACAGAAAACACACATAGAGGATGGATCTAGTGTGATAACATCCAGTCAATTTTCTCTCCATCCCCTCTGATTTATTTTGTAGCACCCCCATTATCTTAGCAACTGCTTTCCTGGCTCTCTTTTAAAGTTTAGATTTGCTTTAAATATGTTTGGAGCACAAAGAGCATTAATTGGCTTGTTCTCTTTTCTGACACACATGGAAAGAAACAAATTAGATCAAATCAAATGTAATTTGTATAAACAAACACAGTCTAATTATTGATTGATTTAAAACACTTGAGTAGTTATATTTTAAGACCTGATTTAACCAGATTTTTGTATTGTTTTTGCCTTTGAAGCTATCCCAGAGCAGTAAAATCTATGTCCAACCCCAAGGTAAGCTCTGCAGGATGAATATCCTCGCCTGATGCTGTGCATCCCTGACTCGCCATTGAAGTGTTACATTAATCAGCTTTGACATTTTTTCCTCCATTATCATACTGTCTGCAGTACAGAGTTGTATTTGCTCTTGCCATTGGCCACCGTGCCATGTAGGACAACCCAAATCACTCTTCCATGTTGTTTCCCACCAGTAGCCTTGTTTGGCAAATAGTGTCCCTTCATAGATTAGTGGAGAGCCGTGGGCCAGCTGCATGGCTGAGCCCGGACCAGTGAAAGCTCATTTTTTATGCTTGTCACCAGATAGGGATCACACTGAAGTGAATTATACATGGACCACCGAAAAATATTATTTTGATTACATTAAATCTTTTTTGTTTGGTTTACCTATGAAAGGTTATATTCATATTTTTTAAGCAATCATCATTGTTTGTACCCAATATGAGTAAAGCTTATGAATAATATAGGATGTGTTTGCTGTGTATGGTTTGAGGTGTCACATTACTATGTTAATAAAAAAACTTTGGCAGATACTTATTGAATTGATTAAAAGCTACTTTGATCATTTGTTTCATAATGGATTTGATCATTTCTGTACAGTAAAAGCTGTAATGAGAGCACCGCCCCTTCTGTCTATCTGTGTTTATTTTAAAGGTATCCAGACGGAAGTGACTGAGGAATTCTGCTGGGCTGAATTCTTGAGGAGCTCAGGTACTGTTAAAGCTTCAGTTAGTTGTCCTTTCAGCTGCTGTCTAGACAGTTTTCACATTTACTTAATTATGCCTTGAGTGTAAAATATTTCCCAATGAAAGCTGTTCAGCTCATCCAGAGTAAGCAAATAAAACTGAGTTGTTGTTTTTTTTTTTCAGTTCTTTTGTCAGCGTACTGATCCTTTAATACCAAGATTGGACACTAAAAATTTAAATTGCTCTGACATGTACTTGTCATAATGTGTATTTATACATACATTATTACATTATTTATAAACAGTTGTGTCTCATGTAATTATTAAGAGTATGTCTCAAACTATAGCAGGGGATACTTGTGTACATCTTCATAAAACCATAGTGGGGCAGGTGCTGATACTATGTTTGATGCAATAACATGTAGAGGTGCCTGTTCACTGAAATTCAAGCCTCGTTGTAAAAGGGAGGAAAAGGATTACTGGTGTCGTTCTGACCAGATACACACAGCTGTGCCACATATTTGTAACTATCTGAGATACACGAAAGCCTTTTAGACTGCAGCATCCTATCTTTATCTTCTTTCCATACTCATCACATTGGAAAAGTACCAGAGAGCACACATTTACTCTGTGCTATGTTAGATGCATCAGTGAAGCCAGAGTTTGCCTTCAGCTCCCATTTGAGTAGCTCAGTAAATATGGACTCCAAGCATCTCCACAAACAGCCTGGACTTTAAATTGGACATAGCACGATGATGTCCATCTCAGGTGCATTACTGCTCATAGAGAGCACAGCTGACAACAGTTGATTAATAACCCTCCAGCCCAGGGCCATTTGTCACCATGCTTCACAACTATTGCAAGTAATACTAATTGCCCACAGTCACTTCTCCATTTGTTATACTTGAAATAGGAGTCACTACTATTGTGCTTTTCCTCGGACGTGATGAAAGCACTGTAATCTGACTCACAGTTGTTTTTAGAGCTTCAAACATTGTTCCACTTACTGTACATTTGCTGTCTAAGGTGTTAATTAATTTGTCTGAGTCATTTTTCATAGAAGTAGGTTAGATACATCATAAGAAAAAGGTCCATCTGTTTTGTATTTTTCTTGTCACAGTGTATTAGACACATTCTGTGGATTTTTATTTGAGTTTGTGTGTAATAGGGATGAGTGAATGTGACCTCAAGCTAGTAAAGTGACTCTTAAATCAAATGAAATGATAACTGTTCCTGCAGTCTGTGTTTAACTCTTATAAAAGTGCATTTGTACGCATTGTTGTTTAGTTGTCATTAGGGGGTCTTGGCTTTCTTCTGTCTAACAGATTAACTTTCCCGTGCCCTACTTTTAAACCCTGATTACCTGCTCTGTCACCCTCAGTAATCAACCTGAACAACTTCACTCATGTTTTAGTTTTCATCGAACACACCAGCGCAGTCTGACAGAAGCAACTCCTGCAGCAACCTGTATTCTCTCCTGTCAGCTCTCCTCCTCCTTTTGTCTTCACACATACTCCCAGCACAGCAGGGGGCACTATCTTATGTGTGTGTTTTCTTCCCACTTTTTCATCGCTCCATCTGGTGTGACATCAATTAATCATTACTAAATCGTGAAATCTAAAGTATATCGTATATGGGCTAGCTTAAAGAAGGCGTGTGGCGGTTTGGAATAAATGTATTCTGTGTGTCGCAGTGTTACAGTGGCACACCCACCTGCGAACATAAAAGAGGCAAAGCAAACCCTCCTACCTGTTTGAAGATACATGACTATACTATAGGTGTGTCTCTAATTATCCTTTGGGTGTCATATACCCTCCAAAGGCACAGACTTCAGCACTGGGATCCAGAAGCTGTCAGTCCATGAAAGCCTCTTGGTGTATGTTGTTTTTGGCCCCTGCTGTGCGCCCTGTGAGGTGGGGTTAAGGGGATACATGAGAAGAACAGATCTGAGGAGTAAGCAGTGATGCTCTGAATCACTGAAGGATGAGGGGGAAACAAGCAGGAGGTCTGTTGTCATCTTGTCCAGTTACTTGGTGCTCGGATGATTGATACAGAATAAATTGCACGTGAATCCTTCACAGAAGTAGCTGTATGAATACATAATTAAAAAGCAAAAGGTGGTGAAGGTTAGGTGTTGCGAGAAAATCCCTATTATCATCTTGTCATGTGGCAACAGTGTTTCATGTCATGCTTGGCCTCGTGCTCCTGGGTCATTATACCTCCTTGATGAGTGTGTTGTTTCCATACTGAAACAAAGAAAGTAAAATTTGTGGATATTAAAAATAGATCGCTGACATAGCTTCTGCTCATCCCAAAGTGTTAAGTCACACAGAGATAAAGTTGCTCACACTCTGTTCTTGTGAACTGCTTGTTTTTGATCTGCTATTTTAAAGAAAGCAAGTGTCAAGCCCCATGTTTTAACTTTTAACTCATCAGTACTTTTTCTGTTGTGACGATATCTACAGAGTTCAACCAAATGAACAGCCCACAGTCAAAGCTGCAGCACAAATACTACTATTCCTGTTCTGTCCAGCTCGATGTGTGTCGTTCCAAATAGAAATGCTGTTTTTCCCGCCTCAGCCCTCTGCCTAATGTCGGTGCATTTCCTCACTTCATACAGGTAGATGTTGATTCAATAAATGTAAAGTAATGTAAAGTGACTGACAAAAAACTGCTCTCATTTACCTATATGTACTGTGTGTGCTCGTCTTAGGGTGAGAGACGGAAACTAACCATCTGACTTCTCACATTTGCAAAAGCAATTTGTGCCCAAACTATCAAAGCTCTTTAAAATTGAACTGGCTTAATATGTCTAACCTGTGTACTTAAGTTAGTATGTATGAATTTCTCTGTCAAGTTCTTCTCTTTTTTTTTTTTTTTTCTTCCAATAGGGTTGTCATTATTTTGTCTACACCCTGCAGACTCTGCTCTCTGTGTATCACCCTGTGCCACTCAACAGATTAAAAGGAGCTGTTCAGATAGATATGTGCTCCCGCATCCATGCACACACATATACACACGCTCACACACATACTGATTAAAGCATTAGGGGATTGTTCCAAATGCCCTTCTGAAATCAAAGGAGAATGAACAAAAGTGTGTTTTGCACAGAACTGCAGAGAGAGAGAAAAGACTGCTGCTGGCACAACAGATGATTTGCACAATTTGTTTTTCTCCCCTGAGGAAAGATGAATTGTGTCTCAGGTCCAAAAGCTTTGTTTATTTCTTTGAATTTCTTGTTCATTTTGACAGGTCTGTGCTCTGGTATGATTCCAGTGATGATCCATTATTTTCCCGCATCCTGTTCTCAGGTAGTGACATGGATGTTTACCTTAGCTGGCGTGCTCTCTCATCTTGTGAATCAATGTGAGGAAGTTCAATGTCCCACAGATGAAGAGCTTTTTTTGACAATCGGCTCCTAGGATCAGGGTCAGTGGCCAGACTCCATGCTGTCATTTTAAGATGCTCTTTAATAGCATTAAAAGAGCTGCCTCAGCCTCCTGATCTGGACTTATCTGGCAGCAGGGGATTTCACCCGACTGTCACTGTGCTTTAAGCACGTGCTGGTGTCTGTGGTGTTATTGTCAAAATGGTTTTGAATTGTTTCTCAGTTTGTCACAGACACTTAAAAAGTACCTTCTGTCTGAGCAGTTTTTCACTTCAAGTTTGGTTCAACACTTGCTTTGTGAGTAATACGATATATGATGTATCCTTTTATTCGTATTGTCAAACATAGGTCAGGGATCACAAATTAATTTTCTCATATACCCCTCTAATGTCAGAAAATCCTTGTACATCTGCTTGTGTTTATGTAAAGTCATTTGCTTCTATTGATTCATCAGACACCCACTTGTTAAGTGTTGCATTTACACCATGATAAAACCAAGACGTTGACTCACGAGTGACTGGGCATAATAGCTTAAACTAACATAAAATTTATAAACCACTTGTTTTGTTGCTTTGCTTCACTGGGAAAGTTAATTTTATGTAATATGTTTTATCTTAACTGTTCTCATTCGGGTCCATCAGTTGGTCCACCACAGGCCCAGAAATATCTCAACAAGGCTTTGATGGATTGCAGTGAGGTTTGGTGCAGACATTTATCTATAAGCGCCGCTGTGCCTGAGTACGGCCAGGACCGTAGGCTCACAGTACTGTTAATCTCCATTTTGGTGCAGGGTTACATTGGGGTTACCCTTCTTTGCTGTCTGAAGTTTACACTGTTCAAATACTAGGGAGTCTCCCTGCTTAACCCACTCCCCATTCGGCAGTTGTAAATGTAATTTGGTCCACCTCCTGTATAAACCTCTAGACAATGTGCAGTGTAAAGTAATTATCAATTTAAAGTTCATTAGAGGATCTACGTATTGTTGAGACGTCTGAGGCTGACAGTCTGATGCACGCTGCCATCGTAACAGTGCAGGGCTCTTTTATCCTCTGCCTTTAGAAGGTAAGGTGCAGTGGAGCAGTCGTTGGCAGTGAGCGCAGTTGTATGGCAGCCAGTTTCTGACTAATCTCCGGATTGATCCTAAAAGTTGGATGATCTGAGAGAAGAGTCGATTTAGTGGCCCTGCCTCTCAATTAAAGCAAGGTTCTCCAAAACATTTGATGTTGTTAGCATGATGCTAGGTTAGCTCATTTTAATCTAGGGCTGTTCAGTGAGCAAAGGCTTCAGCTCTTTAGTTCTGATGCTGTATTACACACTGATTAGGCTGCAACCTTGCAATGTTTTCACACTATTTCCCTCTTGAGTGTTACAACTCTGATCAGAGAATTGTGCAAGCACATTAGTCATCGCTGTCTTATTTTCCCCATGACCTTGGGTGATGCATTGCTTTCATTATCTGCCGATGTACTTGGGATGTTCATTATGCAGTGTTTTGATATGGTGGTGCTGTCTTTCTGTGTGTCTGGCTTCTCTCCAGGTGTAAGCGGTGAGCGTGTGGATGAGCTGCGTGTCTTCCTGTTGGTCTGTGGCCTCAGAAGAGTCAAGGATCCCCTCTATCTGGTGAAGGTATTTTCAGGTATACCATACAATTTGTTATGTTTACCATCTATTTTTATATTTTATATGCACTGGTAATGAGGTAATAAGGTCAGCTAAATGAGGGGATGGTGTTTCTAAACCTCAGGTAAACCATTGAAGAAGAAAATCTACATATGCAACATACATTTTCTTTGAAGGGACAGTTGCCATTACACATCTGGGGCAATTCCAGCCAAATGTTGTTCCCTCCCATCTCCCCTCCCCTGCTGATCAGAGTGTCTTTCTCACTGTATTTCTGTAGTAGAGTGTGGTAGGGGCAATGGCATCGTCCTCATCAATTAGTAATGATGTTAGATCTCTGTGGTTGAGTTTCAGCTAATTGAAAATTTATGTGAGAGTGCAATGAGATTCCTATGACATTTTTATCTAGTTTAGTCTTGTCTCACTGGTATTTCTTTTTATGACGGCTATCTGATCCATCTAATATCCATCTGAGGTAATCATCAGTGAGCATTGCCACTGATTAGCAGCATCAGTGGGTTCTTTATTCAATCATCCTTTATTTTATGTGACTTTCATAACACACAGTTATGGTAATAAGAGAGCGCTAGAGGGCGTCAAATTCTATATTAATGTTTCATCCAGATAGAAGAATCAGATGTGTGGATTTTCATCCAAGTGAATTGAATTCTACTATTCACAGGCTTAAAAATACAAACATGATGGTGCACTAAGTATAGCTGTGAGAATTATATGCAAAAGCAGCTTTACTGCTTCTGAGGAAGCCGCCACTGTTTTTGTTTGCTCTGCCAGTTTTATTTTGTGTCTTTCAGAGTGGCACAGTGAGAACCCGCTGAATGTGTTGGTCATTATTGGGCCAAAGGTGCGTACAGTTTTTTCATACTAGTCATGTATCTCCCTCGGTGCTGTTGAAATTACCTAGAAGCCTCCGCTGGGAATACAGGCGGCCTCTAATTGGATGTAGCAGAGATACTGGCTTTAGCTGTTTAGCTGGAATTAACAGCCAGTGCTGGGAGGAAATGGCGATCTTCTTCTGTTTGTTTTTGTGTCTAACTGGCTGACTGATTGATGCATTTCCTACTCCAGGTTAGCACTTACCTTTGACTGGTGACCTGTGTAGAGCTGCCACATTAAATTACATGGCTGGGCATATATCTGGACATGTGCTGGTATAAGCGAAAGCAGTTATGAGCTCTGTCACACACCATCATGCTCCTGTCCTGTGTATCATCCCCGAAGACATGAACAGCACATATACATGCTACACAGTTTCATGTCAAGCAAGTCAAATAATTGGAAAAAAGCCAGTGAACTCTGACAGACTCTGCTATGATTTATGATATTCATAAATCAACCAGCCAGCCAGAGGAGGGAGTCTTTATATATTTGCTGTAAAAGTTTTTTTTTTCTCCCAAACTGATTGCACTTTTATGCTGCTCTGCAAATAGAAGTCATAACCCAGCCAGCAGCAGCAGTCTCAGTGCTCTTACAACTGTTCTTTTTTTTCCTCATTTCCAATCTCTCACTCATTGATTTCTCTGTGTGTTTGTCTTCACCTTCTTTTCCACCTGACTTGCTTTGATATGACGTCAGTGTACAGTATTTTAGTGTCACTTCAAACAGTGGTGTCAGGCAAAAAGGTATGTTCTGCTTTAGTTGTGCTCGAAAACAACTCAATTAGACATGGCCAAGGGCTTATGCACTGACTTACTGCAGCTTTTTGCTCTGCTCTGCTTTGTTGTTGTTTGATGAAATGGTTCACTGGAAGCAGAGACGTGTGATTCATCTCGACACCCCTGAATCACAACGGAAGCGTGTTTGTTTGTCGGAGAAATGAAAAGCCACATATTTCTGTTATAATAAACATGTTTTTGTATGACTCTCAGATTTCCCCCTTGATCATTTTAGGATTCCACAGTTAATTAAACATAAACATTGTTGGTTATATTTAACGAGATAACGGTAAGATGTAGATGTAAAAATGCAAATGTAAGTTAGAATGAGACACGCTTTGCTCAGGCTGTCATGATGTACTATAAATCCACAGCTACTTCATTCAAGTAATAAGCGCTCTGGCTGCACAGCATCTGTCATTAAGAAGAAAATTCAGGTCAGTTTGTCAACGATGACACATCTCACTGCTCTGTGACAGGGTTTCATCAAGCAACACAATCTGCAGCAATATTTTATATCACAAAGAAATAAAACAAATTTAAAGATTATTGTGAAAAGCTAATAATAGACACTGTAGCAGGTATTTGGATCGTATTTGTTGCTAAAAGGAGAAGAGGATAAGACAACATTGCTATTATCTCAAAACAGGAAAGGTATGACAGATTTACTAGGACAAACAAAAACATTGATGTAGCATCTACCTTCCTTTCCAATTTCTGCCGATTCACCCTGGGACAGCACAGGATCTATGCTTAAATCATTTGTGTTTGTTAATACAGCCTTTATCGTGATCTGTCCCCTGCTGGTTTTATAATGTCTGCTAAATCCCAGATTACATCAGGATACCAAAGTGTTCTTAGTTTAGATTCTTTGATTTTAATGCACACGTGCTTTAAAGCTGATTCAATGTAGAAATGCCATGAGCTATAAAATGAAAGAGGGAAAAAAAAGTAGGAGCTTGCTTGGCAGCATCTTTGACCTAAATTGCTATGCTTTGACTTTTCTGTGGGCAGTCTAATGCAGGCAAATCCCACATTGCAATTAATCAGATTGGCCACCCACCCCACCCTGACCCCAATCTCTGAAAATACAGGATTTACAGAGAATGATTTTCTCATGATAGAAATTATTGATTGCATCATTGTTTATTTTATCCTCCTCATTAAGTCTCCTGCAACTCTCCTTGATGAAATCCAAGCTCAGAAAAAGTGTCAGTGTGTAATCTTTGTCGCTTTCAGATTGATCCTGTGTTTACTGTTGAGTTGGAGGCTGTTGTTAAAAGGTAAGCTTTCTGTTTTCTTTGGTTTTCTTTATCAGTTACACATCTCATAAAAGCAAAGTTGGGATCTGACAGTTTAATAGCCAAGATCTTACTCGTGTGAAAAAACTGAAGACTGCTTTTCCCTCTCTTTCTCCCATGTGGCACAAGAAAATATCCAAGCAAATACAGCTTACTTTTATCTTAACATAATGTGAACAGAATGCAGATATGAGGGGAGCACCGGCATCCTCTCTTTTTTTTCTGTCCTCCCACTCTCGAGTCTTGGCTGATCTTTCAGTTCTTCGCCAAAGGCCTTCACCACAACAAAGACCTTTGCGGCAGGAAGCTGCCCTATCTGATTAGGACTTCACCTGGACACTCCATGCATGTCACACATAGTGCAGCCGTGTTCCCTGCCCTGAACGTGTCACTGCTGTTCAGCATCATTCACGCCTCTGTGAGCCCTGAGTCACACAGAACTGAGCTTTACCACTTCTTCTGCAGAACAGCAGGGGTCTTCTTGGCCCAGGAGAGGAGCCAACAGGAGCTTCATGCTGCCATGAAAAGGTGCTTCGCTGTGGTCAACAGCTCCGTCTCAGAGGGCATGTCAGCAGCCATCTTGGAGGTAAATATCTTCAGGGCTCATGGGTAATTGGAGGATACTATGCCCTGGAAAAAATTCATCTGCTAAACACAGCATATCTTTTTTTTTGCTCATACATTTTAGCGCAGAATATTTTTTAAGTAATAAGAATTATGTACAGACACGTTGGCATCCAAAGCCCTTGAAATGTGAATATTTACAGAAGACCTTATCTCACCTCACTGTTTCTTGCTCAGCTACAATGTTATCTGACCACTTCAGGGACAATTACCCAAATTAATTGCTTGACTCCAATCTTCCCATTCCTGAGTGAGCAAAACCTGCAAATCCACTTAATCTCTTTTAAACACAGTCGATTAAGACAATCCACAGTAGGCTTAAAGTCTGATTAGTATGTTAGCATGTTTCACTTTACAACCTGCTGAAGGTATTAGCTGATGCAGATTGTTAATTCTGTAAGTGAACTTGGGCGCTAAAGAGCAGAATAGCCAGGCTGTACAATTTCCAAGGTGCTTAAGTGCTTTTTTCCCCCCCTAATAATGATAGAATGAGTGAGTAACTTTCGTCTGACTTTGTGTGTCAGTGTTTAATGCTCTCTGCTCCAACAGGCCATGGATCTCGGGGTACCTGTGTTGGCCAGGGACATTCCAGGAAATGCAGCAGTGGTGCAGCATGAGTTCACTGGCCTGCTGTACTCTTCTCCTCAGGTATACGGTGGCAATCACTGACCAGGTCACCGCATGTGTTAAGCCCTGTTAAGCTTTGACACTGACTGTGTTGATGCACTACACATATACTATAGACAACACCAACTCCTGTCACCTGAACTGACCAGGAAGTTGCTTACTGCTAATAAGTAGTAACGAAGCACTGCCTCAGGATGTCTTCAGATCTGTGTCCCCTTCCTGGCATAGATAGATTTTAAAAAGCCTCACAGTTTTAAGAAAGAAAACGTCACCTTTACATCATTTTGTAAAACTTTGTACTTTAAATTCTTCTCATTAGTTCAATCTAAGTAGGTAAATTGTAACAAAAGGAGCAGTTATTTTCTCAGGTAGGTGCTTAGATTAGATTCAGAAAGTGAAGCCTTCAGGGATAGAGCGAAGGTACCACATTACCACATAGTGATGCAACACATAGCAGGAAAGTGCAGAATGGGGAGCGCCCATGAGAACTCTTCAGTCTGATATTTAATGAGGTTTGATGCAAAAGGAGAAGAACATAGGTTAAGGCCAGCTGACAGAGGGCTTGAGCATGGTGCTGTCAAGACACCATGCTCTAGCGTGATGTTTCTGTAACGGCGGAGATAAGTCCTCTCCAGGGGGGGGTCACGTGAGCTCAGCTGAGCTGCCAGGAGGAAGCTCTCACAGATGGTTCCAGCAACTTGGGCTGGATAAACCATGACCTCAGCCAGGACTAATGGGCAGAAAGTGCTAGTCTTTCAGCCAAAACTTTCCTTGCAATGGATCATACTGAAGACTTTTTTTTTGCATGCTTTAAAATCCTGTCGTATTTCTGATTGACAGTGTTTCTACTTCTTTAAGTCTTCAAAGTAATCGCATGAGGAGTATAGGTATCAAAAATGTGTCAGAAGAAACAAACACACAATCACTTGAAAGCTTTAAAGAGAAAAATGGCTTCCCCTGTCTGGCTCTATAATTTTCACTAAGAGTGAAGTGATTATAAGCATGCTGCTCATAAATTGAGCTTTAATCCTGTTGCTGAGGATTTATAGCTCTCATATGGCCATACAGAAGAGCTGCTTCCTACCAAGGGCCTCTCCAGACATAATCACATCACTTGAGTAAAGTAAAGTAAAGTGAAGTGGCCTGCTGACTGGCAGTGGCTAAAACTTTGTGTGCCCACTGGCTCCCTGCTGCAGTGGATGTTGGCTGCCTTGCCTTGCAGGCACACGTTAAGGCACTTAAGCTTCATTTTGTTGGAGGCTTCTCTTAGACTGATGGGCCAGCAGATGAGCAATAAGGATTCAGGATGCTGTGTGGATAAACCACCTCTCAGTCAATGCTCAGCGGTGGCACCATTACTCATTTTTAGTTGTCTGATTTTCATCCTCATCTTCCACTACCCATGTGCCTGTGACAGCTGGTTGGGTAGAATTGTTTTACTGTAGCACCCACTTTTTATTAGTTTTTCCCTTTCTTGATGAGCAAATGAGAGGAAGCAGCTATTAGGGTAGACTGAAAAGGTTTATGGGACAGGCGTATTTGGATCTGGAGCCACAAATATCTCCATCTTTTGACAATGTACAGACATTTACTAATCAGAGCACAGGCTTTTATGTGAATTCTGTTCTCATCCCTTGCATTTTCTTTTATGATTTAAAATTAAAAAAAACATATCTTCAGGCAACTTCAATGACAAGCTTCAAGTGGCATTTGGCAGTAAATGAGACTCGTTTTGCATTTATCCCTGCCAGGAATTTGTGCATCAATCCCAGAGGCTGTTGTCAGATCGTGAACTGAGAGAGAGGGTGGTGAGCAATGGAAAACGCTACGTGGAAGAGCATCACAGCCTGAAACAGGAGAGAGAAACGTACCAGCAGCTGGTGGACATTCTGCACTGAGTGTAAGGTGACAACATTCAACCCCACTGTATACTTTCTCAGGAACTTCCACGACAGAGAACAGGGAAATACACTGGTGTGTTAAGCAGACATAGGTAAAATTATCACGTGTCTTATTACTGTTTTTTAAGAAATCTGGCTACAAAGATTTCTGTACAAAAAAAAAAAATGCTGTTTTATCTGTGCTGCAAGATTAAAATTATGCTTCAGAGCACTTTGAACCAAAGACCTATTGTAGAAATGGTTGTTTGTCTTATATAATATATTTTATGTACTGTATTTGAAACTGATGATGTACTGTTATTTATCATCATAAATATAAGAAAGGCATGGGTTGTTTGTTTATTCATGCTACATAGTAGAAGAAGCAATCAACTTCATTGGTTAGTGATCTGAGAATGTGTGATGGTTGTGAAATTATCATTCAGTGTACTGCAACAAAAATAGCTGTTTGTAATACAAGCTTCTGGAAGTGCCATTAAATCTTGATTTTCTTTGCAATGTACTGCAGAATCAGCTAATCTGCTCTTGTTCAAAAAACTGTTCCAATATTACTTTTCCCTCTAGTCTGCGTGCCACAACATTCATTCATAATAAAGTGCAATAGTTGGGTTGCACACATTCAAGAGCCCAGCAAAAACTCATTTAGTTTGAAAGGGCAAAGGTACACAAAAGGTTGGCTTTAGCAACACACTGGGGCTTTGGCTGGTTAGAGAAACGAGAATGTTCTCTAAGACATTTTCCAACTATACCACACATCTGTAAAATTAAACAATACACAAAATATGGACGAACATCAGTAGCTGACTGGTACCAGAGGTCATATGCCTGTTAAAAAAACTGGTAGGTGCCCAACCTAAAAAAAAAAAAATCAAGTAAAAGGCAACATTCAAGGTCATAGTTTTTTAATGAAAAAAACAAACAAATGAAAATTAGATCAACTTAAATTTACAAAGAAAAATGTCTTTGATATCCCATAATAGAAAACACCAATTTCAGCTAATATTATGTTTAATCAAAAAATCCATATCTGTCAGTTCTATCTTATAGCTGATAATCGATATATTGTATCTGTCATTTGGGGAACTATTTCTGTGTCTGTACTGTATATGTGAGTGCAAAAATTTAGAGTAGATATCCACATGCAGCATTAACATTTGGTGGCTTTAAACATTGTGTAAATAAGAGTCCATCTGATCAGCCATCTGAAATATTACCACACGCGTCCACTCTCCAATATTAACAATAATATACAGTACATGTACATGTAAAAGGCCTTGATAGGTAATGAAATGTAGAGGAGGGCAATTCCAAAATCACATGTTCTTGACAGTTGTTGGAGTTAACAAAGGCATTGAGGTGAGCAAAGCCACATCTACTGTACATGTGAGGTCTGATCGGGTTCTGTATTATAAATGGTCCCCAGGTTCTGTGATGGGCACTTGGGGTTCCTCCTCACAACTGTCCTCCTTCCCAACCCAGTGGATGCCATGGCCATTCTCCCTGGGTGGGAGATGTGGTGAATGCTGGCGCTCCAGAGTGGAGAAGGTGGTGAAGTGGACTCTCTTTCTCTTGCTGGTGGGCGAGTGGAGGGACTCGGTGTGCATAGGTTTGCTCCTGAGGGAGCCTACGCAACTGAGGGGAGAGTCTGTAACAGACGCCAAGCAACTGGGCCTCCTGGACAGAGAGGCGCTCTTATCAGGCCCAATGTCTATCACAGTGGTTGTAGTCTGGGAGTCTTGCTGGACAGGGCTGCCTGGTACGCTCATCACCAGCTCAGCGTCTGTGCCAAGCCATACCCAGTCATGCCTGTGCCCTGTGGGCTCCTGCCCATGAGAGGGAGGCTTCTTGTGCCTGAACTTAACAACATAGGAGATACAGTTCACAAGAAACACCAGGATGGCCAGGCAAAAGACACCCAAGAGAGCGTACATGCCGATCTCCAAGTCTGTGAGAGGCCTGTTAGCTAACATTTCTTCACCACCAATTTCTATCTCTGCCGTCTCCTGCCCAGGTTCCTCCACCTTGGTGGGGAAGTTGTTGTAGTTTACCAGGTTCCCAGGGGCTTTCACAGTGCTAGTAAGGCTGACACTGCTCATATCCTCCACTATCATGTTGTCTGAGCCATATCCTTTGCTGTTGCCACTGGGGCTGCTCATCATGCTGACGTTAACCACAGTGGTAGGACTGCTGGGGTTTCCTGAATTGCTGGTCTTGCCCACTCCTCCAAGGCTGCCGCTGGTTATGAAGGTTCGTTCGGTTGATTTGATGGTGGTTGTGATCTTCTGCATGGCGCTCTCCTCTCTTTCTGAGGTTGAGCTGCGTGGTGGAGATGGCTTCCTCTGCTTCCTCTCACTGTCCACCTCTTCCCCATCATTCCCATAGTCACTGCCACTGTCCTTGCTGCTAACAGTGCTACTGTTGAGGCCGTCTGGTCGTCGGCTGTTCACCTGAAACTTGATCTTGAGGCTGCCGTTGCCTACAGCTACAGTGCTTTTGCGTTTGGACTTCTGGCAGGCCTCACAGATAGACATCTCGACTTTGACCAGAACTCCCTCGCCCTCTCCCTCTGCCACCACAACCGGAGGTGTGCCCTGCACTGACACCACCCCCTGATCTAGAGATGTCACCGTCACTCTGTAGTAAGCAGGATCATAAATATCAAGGGGTGTTTGGCTGCCATCACTGAACTGCACCCAGGCACTGACCAAAGCTTCCTGCAAGAGCAGAAAACACCGGAAATTGTAAGTATGCTTAAATTTATCTCTGAGAAATGGAAATCTATGAAGACTATTACCTGTCTGGGGTTCTGTAGAACCTCTTGTGTCGTTGTGGTAGCCAAGATGGCCCTGTTGCTCCCTGGACTGAGCTGTAAAGTCATGGAGAGGCCTGCAACCAGCTGGACACCCAACTCTGTGATGGTCACTTTGTCATCCACAACTTTGATAGTTGTCTTAGCCAAGATTGCATCAGAGAGTGGAGAAAACACCTGTGACAGAACAGTATCAGATACAATAAAGTAATTAGGTAAGTAATTAGTAATCTCTTCATCAGGACCAGTTCATTTCATCACGTTCAAAGTAAAACTTCTGTACTTGTAAAACCTATAGCCGACTTTTGTCTACTCAAAAAGGAAGCTTCCCCATCCAATCCAGGGTCTGACAAGCTGCTTCTTGTTATGACATTAGTCACGCGCTTCAAAGTTAATCACCTGAATGGTGGTGGTCCCAAGGTCCCGCCCGGACAGCACTCTTCCTGCCTGCAGCCTTGCGACTCGAGGGTCCTCCACTTTCATGAAGTATCGAACAAGTCTTGTGACATCCACCTGCCAGTCAGAGCCCAGGAAAAAGGCCTTAGGATCCCGAGGGTCCGTCTGCTCTGCCACGAAGTGAGTTAACACCCGCACCAGGGCATGCTGAAACTGCAGCATGCAGCCCTTCCCCTTCCTGTCATCTTCTTCACTGTTCCAGCCAGGTCTGAGACATGAGCACAGAAACACACGTGCAGATCACACCTGTCACACGGCAAATGCTTTGACCTGTTATACTCCAATCACTCAATCCTGTCTCTTTGCTTGATTGGATCACATTGAGATATTACAGTACATTATGTAATGGACTCAAAACCCTAAACCTTAGGAGAGATATGATTTGTATGGGATGAAATATGCTTCTAGGAATCACATCTAGAAACCAAACAAGGAAAGATTTTATGTTGGACAAATCGTTTGTTTATTTGTTTGTGTGTCCCACCTTTTTGAGGTTAGTATGGGTACCCTCCAGCTTTTGATCTGGCTCAGCTCTGTGTCTGACACCTCAATCAGGAGGGGGAGTTGGGGCATCCACACGTTCAATTCCAGCTGAGCACTCAGGTAGCTATAGGTGAAGTTCACCATCATCTTCACTTTTCCCTTTGTCTCTTTGCCATTCACAAAAACATAGTCGCACCTGTCTGACACCTGGGTGGGAAGAGATAAAGGACCATGAATATCTTATCATTTTAATTTCCCTGATATGAAAGTTTGTGTAAGTGCGCTTGTGTAAACAATCTATATCAAACTCAGGATGAGATTGTTGTCAATGACAGAGATGATAGTCATCTAACTGATGACAAAGAAGAATCAGATATTCTCATAAAAGTCACTATTTTAACAAATAGGCCATTGCTACAACAACAAATGGCTTTGCAGCAGTTTTGCACTGCATGTGTTACCATAGTAATGTCAGCTGGCTGTAATAAACTACGGAGATGATCACCGGTGCGAAGCTTTAGGAAGAGGCAGCATTGCAATTTTATGTTAATCAAAATATCATGTGGTGCAGCGCTGAACATCAGTCCTTCCCAGCCAAGTGCATTCATTACGCCGTAATTTCAAAGGTGACCTTGGCAAGTTTGGGTGACTGCTGAAAGATCTCATGGACATTTAGAGACACGAGCCAGGAGGTTTCCATGGGTCCTCTCAACAGCCACTGCTTCAAACAAATTGGATAATTAAGACAGCATTGAAATTCAGTCACCAGCCTGTGGAAGTGCACAGGGGAGTGGAGAAAAAAAATGGTGACTTTGACAGATAGCCTTAGGAGGAATACAAATAGCAAATAGACACCCCTCTCTCATTTGTGTGAATCCAGCAGTTGGATGTGCTGTTCCAGGGACATGCTATTTTTGAGAGGGTCTTGTGTCATCATTACATCTGAGCATCAGTCATCCTGCACCCATGACCAGAGCTTAAGCCGTGTCTATGTGTCATCCTTGCTGCTAACTGAGCCGCCCTGACCTCTCTTCTCTGTGAATAATCCGAAACTGGATTTATATGCAAACAGATTTACAATATGTGGCACTGAAGCCCTTGGAACAGTTGTTGTTATGGAAAATTTGTAATGCAAGCATGAAACAAAAGACAGAGAAGGGCTGATTTAGTTCCAGTGAAGTCGTCTGGAGTTCTCATATTTTAATTAAGTATGGAGGCAGTCAACCAGTCATCCATGATCTATCTCTTCTTTTTTAGAGAAGCATCTTCCAAGAGCTCCGCTGAACTTAACATGAGCCATGTTCAAATAACATTGTGAAGCATCAGTTGAAAGGGAATGCCATTTTTAATGTGCCATCCACCCACTCATCCTAGTCACAATCTCATTCTGCAGCCAAGAATATCCCTCAGTGTTTTTGGTGTCAAAAAAAGATATTTATTTAAAATAGGATTTGACTTTCATCACTGGGTACAGTATTAAAGACAGGCAGAGATAAAAATAAATAAATAAATAAATAAAAAGATGCTGAAATGCGTGCTTCACTGACACAGCTGTGGCTGTGGTTTCACTGTGCAAATAAACAAGTTAAATAAGTTTTAATGAGTGTGCAGAATTAATGTATATATTGCAAAGGAGTAATTAAGTTCAAGTGTTACACTGAGTTCAGGCAGTGTAACAGTCAAATTGGTATGCCTCAAAATGTTCACGTGTCAATCCTTCAATCCTGAGCTGACAAAGAGAGTGCCTTTTTAAGTCTCTGTGTCATTCATGTGAAAAAAAAACCAACTTTCCATCACAGCAGATTAGACTTTGTTTTGCTTTTGTTTTGTCACATGAGCTGTTCATTCTGGATAAATCCTTCCCCATCTATCACTAGCAGATTTGATACTCTTCAGGCACACCAGAGGAGAAAAGATATCTAAGTCAAGCTGTTAGACTAAGAAGATTAAAGGGAATATGTGTGACTGAAGCTGCTATCTGGTCAGCAAATACACTGAGAGATACAGTAAGCTTAGAACAACAGCAAAGACAGCTATATTACAGCGTTGAAAAGAATGATTTAGTCCTCTTGACATCCGCACGTAATCCTGCTTTTCTTATAACTGACACCCATCTGCACTTAATACATCTGCACTTACTGTATGTACTGTCCTCTGGATCCCCTCAGGGAGCAACACAAAATGAACAAAATACTGAACAAAATAATACATTTATTAGCCAGAACATCTGTTGTTTGCTAAACCTGCTTTGGGACATATTTTACCAGCAAGAAACATATTAGAGGGCTGGACTCCACTGCATGTCTTTATTCTTTGTTTACAATCCCACTTTACCCTTGAGTAAATACATTCACAGCCTCTGACCTTAGGGGCCAGGGGCCTGACTTTCAATTTCATCAGTAAACAAAGCCGGCTTTTGGCAGTCAGCCGTGCTCAGGTTCGCAGGATAAAAGGGGCAAGTCACAGGATGGGAGCACAGTGGCAGACTGTGAGGCCATTTGTGGTGAGCGATTAAGCACAGTGGCTGTTCATTGTCTAGGAGATTGATGGGCGATGTTGTCAGAGCCCAACTAATAGTTTGTTTTACTGTGTGGAAAAGAGACAGGGAGCAGAGGTGACTTTGGTACAACTTATTTGTACGCCTCTGTCCTAATCATCACACATGAGACCCACCTTGCCCCTGAGGAGCAGTTTTTTTTTAACATCCACTCCATTATTGCTGATCAACCCATTTGTGTTCTCATTTAGCAGTGGTGATTGAATGTTTTTTTTTTAACACAATACTAGTGCAGGGGAAGTGATTTAAAGTTGAATAAAAAGGTGAAGAAAAATTCTCAGAGCAATTTCACTTCTTGTCATTGTCACATTGTCATTGTGCTTTTTATGAAATACACCTATGAAGCCATTTCTAATTAAAAACAACACCGTCTGCAATGTGTAAAACTAAAAACACTCAAAATAAAGGCTCAGATTTTGTTGACTGTACATTGTGAGGAAGTATATAAGGTGGAGGAGGAGAACATCCTACCTTGAGAACATCTTCATCAGTGGAGCTACAGTCCGTGTAGTCAGATACATCAGTGACTACTCCATCTTCCTCCACAGCTACTATCCTCAGAGGCATCACCACCTTCTTTCCAGTCAGCATGGCTGTGTTCAGGATCTCTGTGTCCTGCGGAGAGGGAGGTCAGACACAGGCGTAACATAAGAATAACAAAGCTCTTTCAACAATATTTAATTTTACATATTATGTGGTGGAACTTCTGGACAGCTAAAAGCTTCCGGTGTGGGAGTAACAAGGGGTGCGAGTAGAGGAGGAGGGTAGGAGAGACAGGAGTGATGAAGTGTGATTCAGTGACTCAGCAATCCTGCTTCCCAGAGGGCGTACGCTGGCGGGAGGAGCAGGGTTAAGCCTGGGTGATGACCGGGTCACCACATGGAAGGGACTGATCTGCACAGGCATGTCCCTCAGAGGGATGTCATATCAGTTCAAACATGGCCAAATAACTAGAGACATGCATATGGATTAAGTTAAATCTCCACACATACACAGTACAGCCTGTTACTTAATGCTCAGTGTGTTAATAAATAGGGCAGCTGTGGCAGGTGAAACAGGTAGGACAGACAGTGAGTCGATTACTTGGCCTCCGTCAGTGTGTGAGTATTTATGTGAATGAGTGAGTGAGAGGCAACTTATATATTTGAACAGACACATAAACGCAATCCATTTACCACGGACCAGGTATCTCTGTCTCATTATGTGTTTGTGTGTCTGTGTGTGTGTGTGTGTGTGTCTGTGTGCACAATTTGTAGGCATGCATGGATAATCACAGCATGTAAATGAAGCAGATGGATATGTGTCCTCTGCTGTAAATACACACTGCTTTAAATGAAGTTGAAATAATTGAATACCGTGTGTGTATGTATGTGTCGATGAGTGTGTGAGCAGTGGAGCGCAGCTCGGTCAAGTTCTGCGAATGATCAGTTAAATCAAATTTAAAGAGACACTTGGGCACTCTGAGTATGAAAATGAAGCAGATGGATATGTGTCCCTCGACTGTAAAACTGGTTTAAATGAAGCTGAAATAAGTGAACATCTTTTTTCTTTTTTTTCAGCTGTCATTACAATATAGTTAAAAAACACTGATCTGAAGGTTGTGTCAGTGAGGCTTTCACCATTATGTAGAAGTATTGAGCAGCAGCCCTTGCAGGAGTTCATGAAGCAAGGGTAAGAGTGATCAGTCAGCGCTAATGTCCTCTCGAGCCAGCCATCAAATCTCCTCATGTTTGGCCCTCAGCCTGAGGTCAGCTTGTAATCCACAAGAGAGATGAACCATGTCAAATTCACAAATCAGGATACTGTAGCATATCCTCATAACTTCAAGCACTCCCACACCATTATGATGGAAATGCAGCAGATAGAACCGTGTGAGTGTGAGTAACCTACTGCCAGAAAATATAACATGAAGAACAGTAATTCTTAACTTGTAATTAAATACATATTTCACCAATAATGTGTGGTTGAGCTAATGCTAGGAAATGCAAAAAAAGTAGTCTGAGTGTATTATGAGACAGGTTGTCATTGTCATGTGTCATTCCCACCAACAATGGTGTACTAACAAGTCATTGACCCAGGTAACAGACAAATCATTGTAATTCAAAGAGGTGTAAACTCTTGTGTAATGTTCCATATTTAGTGGTGGCGATTATATCACTGATTAATTATAGAGGTAGCATGATAAAGAGGCCCGCGCCACCAAAATAGAAACACATGAAGCAGCTGTTAGGAGGAGAGGATGACCACATATTGCACGCCAGAACAGAACAGAACAACACAGAAGAGAGACATCAGCTCGCTGACAGTCAACAACACAAGGTCACAATCTGCTCAAAATAGAAGCCATCTACTAAACAAGCCAAAGCATATCCCGCCTTCTGTGTATGCAAACCAGACAGGAATGGATCACAGCAAAGTGCATTTTATGATATTTTCATGCACCAACGCTCAAAAGATGCACTCCACGTGTCAGCATTATTCGAAACGCTGCTGTCAGTAACATCAATGCTGGTTTTAATAATGATTAGGTGTGACATGGAAGCTGTCAGCTAACTCACCATCACAAGAGGAGCCAAGCCAACAAAGTCTCTCTGAGTGGTATAGATCCTCATGGCTCCTTCAGTCTTGGCTACGTTTTTGGATGCGGACGGCAGCTCCAGCTTCCATATGATCACCTGACTATCCAGAGGACTGCTCAGCTCCTCAACCTCAAAATCCATCTGAAGCACTTCCAGCAGACTGCTTTCAAGCCTGGGTGGGACACAAAGAGCTGGGTTAGTTACACAGATGGAGATATATATATATATATATATATATATATATATATATATATATATACACAGTGCCTTCCCATAATTCCATTAGAACAAATTATGTGTAAAAATAAAGATAAAGCGAAACAAAAAGACAAGATGGATAGAGAAATTAATGTTACTTATCTGTCATTTGGTGCAAGCAGTATTTGTCTAAGTCTTTCACCAACTTTGCTTTGTGCATTAGCAGCAGCAACACAAAATCTTTCCATCACAGCCATTGATACTTAATATGATTACTTCACCACTGGAGTTGCAATTTCTCTTCCCTAACATTAAGTTCCTGTAGAGATAATTATGTCAGAATGGAGATGCAGTGATTTTATCTTCAGTCTGTGGCTCAGTGCTGTCAGTACACACCCAACAATGTCCATGGAGTTTGTTGTTGTTGTTTCTTTTCAAAGAAAGATGCACTTTACATGAGGATATCAGACATATCATTTCATAAATACAATAAGACTAAGACTCTCCAGCTATGCTAGCAGCTCTTTGCAGCTGTACACTGGCGTAGTGAGGCTTTGAGCTAAATACTGACATCAGTATGCTAACATGCCATGATATGCTTTACAAGTCTAATGTTTACCATGGTGTTCATATTATGTGTTTGCATATGTATGAACGTTTGCTAATGAGCATAAAACACATGTACAGCCGAGGCTGAGGGGAATGTCATTAGTTCTGGACGCAGGCAACTTGAACATAAACTAAGGTCTGTGACAAACTGAAATTTTGACCCAATGATGGCACTAGATAAAAAGCCAGAGGATTATCAAGTGTTTATAATTCATCCTAGGGCGGTGCATGAATGTGTGTGTGTGTCATATTTTAGAACAATCCATCCAACAGAGATATTTCAGTCTGGACAAAAGTGGTGCACCCATCAGTCGACATTCATGGAGCCACGCCACTAGCATGGAAACCTGAGTACTATAGTTTGGGCTCATCATGTCTTTGCTGCACACAAAATCTATCGCTGACTGAAAATACACAAATGTATTTAATTAAATGGGAAACAAGAGATGACTGAATGGAGACATTATCACCCTCCATGACCAGAGCTGATGTTTATTAATCCTCATTGTCTCAAGTTTCGTGTGCCATGCAGAACCACTGACTGGATGTATAGAAATATGTTGTGGTGACACTGGTGCTGTGACATATTGACAGCACAGATTACATCAATAAGACTTCAATTACTGTAAGATGAAAAGTCAGTATATAATATATAGGCCACATGACCAGTAGACCACACATCCCTTACATGTGGATTCAGTCATTATTCTGAAGTTAGTTCATATTTAGGAAAATGTTGGGGCTGCTGAATGGAAAATGGGAAGTAACCTGATAAAGGCTGAGACTGGATTTCTTTAGATATCCAGCTCAAAATTCATAGTTCAGTGTTATGAATCCGACCCCTCTGGTAGCCAATGTAGAAGTTTTTAGGAGAGGCAAGTGATCCCAGTGGTTGTGACAAGACCCAATCCCCATTTTTTTGTTATTTTGTAGAGGGCTTTGCATCTCAAGGCATTTTCACCAACCTAGAAAAGAACAGAGCTGAATTTCTCTGTGTTGGCCGTCTGCTGGAGATGCTGGTACTGTTAGGTGTAACCAGAATAAAAGGCGGGCTGAGGACAGCAGCATCCTGCATGCACAAAAAAGTATAAGCCTTTGTAACTTATAATGGCCTCTCAGTGATGCCAGCTAGAACAGAGTGTCCTAGTCATGGATTCAATTTTCTGCAATGGCCCAAGTTAGTATCCTTGGTTTTATTTCTTGGCACTGCATTGAACTATAGAAAAGATATATTGGACAAAAATACAGTAAACATCCACATACCCACATGGACATTATCAGACCCTCTGCATCTCTGTGTACGTGTTATAAATATCTGTGTCAGAGCTGTGCAGACACACTGTAAGTCCTGTTTATTGCATGAAAATGACCTCTAAAAGGCTGCACAGCAGCCGCCTTTGTGCATTAAAGCAACAACTGAAGAAATTGCAAATCATATTTTGTTAATCCTCCATTAAATTCCAAACGCAACAACAAAGCATACAAAAGTCCTTCTATATATCCCCCTCTCATATCTGCCCTTATTAAAAGCAAGACAGAGATTTGGTGTAATTGAATAATCTTAGCATATTGCTCAGAGACCTGAGATTAAAAGATAATAACGGCATTCTGTTCAAGTACCAAAACAAGATATGCTCCACTCACATAAGCTGCCTATATCCCCCTTAAGTATGCATTAGCACAGATATCCATAAGATAGGGGATGCTGCCATGCTATTTACGCCCTTGGTCAATCTGGTGAAGCGTTCAGGGGAGTGATGCTTCAACAGCTTGTTTACAGCTGGCAGTGTGACCGTGGGTAACAGTTCTTTAATCTTAAGATCCAAACCAAGCCACTGCAACAGAGGATACAAAAAAGTACAGATACAGCAAATACTTTTAGTGTTCACTAAAGCCAGGAAGACAAAAAGTCAGAGAAATCCTCACAGTGGTGTGACAGTAGATGCTCTCTGCAGGGGTTCTATTAGTTTCATGACATTTCAGAGCGGATTAGTCAAAATGACTGAGAGGAAAAATGTGTTAACCCATAAAGAAGTTGTGATAAACAATGCCATAATCCACAGCAAATGGGGAAAACAACATAATGAGGTCAACCCAATAATGACGAGCACAGATAAGGTCAGTGTTCTGTCTCCAGTTAAGAGAGCTGTGTCTATTGTTGTGTGACCTCTCGAGCCTGTGTTAGACAAACCTACATTCAGCTTCAGGAAGTTTAAATGTATCCCTGTACTGAAGTGAGTACATATTGTATTAAAGCAAAGTCCAGCAAATGTTATTCTTTTTCTACTTTTATTAGTTTTTTTTCATCCTGGGAAAGTTGGCTGCAGACACTTGCTCTGCTCCAGCTATGCTAACCATTCACACACAGATTAGAGCTTTAGTTTTACAAGCATTTCTTGGAGCTGCTCTAGGGGCAGAATTAATCTTACTCTTTGACTTAAACCTCAGTGGATCAGTTTTTGAGACTGTGGACTGTGGACTGTGAAGCTTAAATGGCAAAAAAAAAAAAATCAAAATCAAGTGCATATTAACAACATGAATGTATTCTGCTGATGTTGCATTCCAGATGTTTTGATGAAGCTGTTTTGGGTATACCAATTACTGTAGCCCATCCAGCATCAAGTTGTTAGCTATGCTAGCACTGTGGCATTGTCCGTCTGTCAGTCCAAAACATAAGTCAAAAATGAAATATGACCTATGGTGTCATGGGACTTTGGTGATCTTTTAGTGCCATTTATTGGCATTTGTGGTTGAATGGTAAAATGTCTCCACAGCTATTGGATGGATTGCCATGAAATTCGGTACATTCATATCTCCTTCACTGTGAATTGTAACAACAGATAGCCAATTAGCCGGACACTTTTGTTTCTAACCAAATATTTGACCTTGTGTTAGTGTTCATTAGCAAATGTTAGCATACTGTTTCCACCACACTCAGAAAAACTGGTGCATTATTCTTATTATGTAAGACCGTTGACCATCCATCATTAGCTTGCTAACAAGCAAAACTAAAAGGGTCAACATGGTAAATGTTATACCTGCTAAACATCCGCATGTTACCATTGTCACGTTGTGCATGTTGTCTTGCTAGCTTTAGCATTTAGCTGAAACCACTGCCTCACACTGACACATAGCTGTGAATTAGGCTCTTGTTTTGCCTCTATTACATTTTTCAGTTAGCCATAAGAGTGTTACAGCCAGTGTAGGCTAATACAACCAAACTCAAACAGAGGTCTAACTTAAGCCTACTATTGTGGCAGTAAGGTAAGAAGCAATCATGCAAGACAGAGAAGGATTGAAAGGACATAAGTCATAAACTTTTTACCCTGTTTTGCCAATGCACTTTTTTAAAGTATCCTTTAATATGAGGAAGTATGGGCCAAGCTTATATGACCTAACTGTTAAATGAACTAAATGATCTCAGTTCAGTGAAATACTGCTCTGCCGAACCTGAAAGGACGTCTGAGATTAGCTGCCCGTCGAGGAAAGGGTGGAGCCCTGTTTAATTAGTTTATGGTGCAAGTTAAGTACTTCTTATAAGCCCAAAGATCTGAGTTTGAATGGTCATACCTGCAGATGTTTTGTAAATAGTCTAAGTGTTGTTTGAACATGGCTTACTAAAGTTTTGCTACCTCACTGGCCTGTAGCTATTAACTGGTAAATGCTTAGGAATGATTAAAGCAGAGAGGAGAACTGGCCATTAAAGGGGAAAAGAGCAATAGCTGTCACAAGGGGCAGATTTACAGGAGCACCTGCAGCCAACCTGTGCCCGGAGAGTCTAAGACATGTCCTCCCAGGACACAGCACAGTATGCTTCTGCAGTAAGCTGTTGTTAGACTTGCAAAGTGCAGATGCTTGTCTTTTACTCCACAGGTGCAGAGACAGATATTGACATGCTCTGCAGGACGTCAGCTACATTACAATAGTTGCTTTTTTAACAGCTAGAGACACTGCAAAACAACAGCAGGTGAAAAACTCCCTTCAGACCCTTGCCGTGTTATTTGTCCATTCAAACAACGGCAATTTAAATGTATAAAGATGTGATCAATTTCTCAGCAAAAAGAAAATAGACACACAAAGGTAGAACACATATTAGTTACGCTTGCCTTTTTCCAGGTATGGGAGCCTTCCTCTGACAAATAACAGCGATGGCTCCATCTGCACCCATATCCAGAGTGATGTCCCATAGAAGAGAGTTACTGGGTGTCGCTGTTCGAAAGGTCACACCCTTTTTAACTGTCGCTCTGTGAAAAGACAAAAACGAAAAGGTCAAGATTGTGGTGAATGCAAAAACTCTCATGTTTACAGCCAGTGGAATTTAAGGCAATGAATGATTATTTATCCAAAGTTTAAGTATATCATGCAAAACTGAGCTTCATTTTTTTCATGCTTTTTTAAATTTTCTTGTGACATATTAATTTGTAGCATTGTTAGAAAATCCAGATTCCGAGAACATACTTGATTTATTCATACAAACTTTATATATTCAGATTATTACCATAAATATAGAATTTCCACAAAGTTATATATTTGATTCTCATGTATGATGCATATGATGATAAAAATAAGTAAAACACTCACACAAGCCATCAACCAAATAAAAACAAAAAGTGGAGAAAATTATACGTGGACATTTCAACAGTCATTGATTTACTACCACCCGTATTCCGCCTTTCTAACCACCCTCAACCCTTTTGCATTTGAACAAGCAAAGAAAAAATTGTTCTTTCTGTTCATCCTATTGTATGCTCATTATTTAAACTGGAATAGATCATTAGTTTCCTTGGCATCTAATTTGTAAATGGTAAGCAATCTGCATCTGAACATACAGACCTTCCCAGTGGGCTTTGCCAGCATAAGCAGCTTGCAGTAGGTCAAATGTTAATGAGATATTCTTGAAGAATTGAGATCAAATAAGGCAGGAGGCACGCATGGAGAACCCCCCCCCCAAAAAAAAATCCAGTCTTCTGCTGTAACAAAACTCATAATCCATATGGTCAAATACTTCTTTTATAAACTCAAAGCTCTAATGAGACTCTCTGAATACCCAGCGGCAGCTCAGAAATCTTGTCTCATATAGTTCATTATTGTATATTTCTTTGCTTTTCATCTGCATGCAAAGCTGTGTGTTTTATCTCTCAATCTTTGAGATAAAACCAAAGTGCATTATGAGTCTCTGAGGAGGTGTAATCTATAATAGGAGCAACAGCAATCTGAACACTTTTCCTGCTCTGGGTTGGGGCTTAGACTAAAAAAAATCAGGCAAAGGGAGAGAAGACACTGTTCCCTGTTCAGCACAATGAAACAAAGCAATCAACCAACATGCAGTATTTCTTAATTGAAAGATTTGAAAATAACCGCTTAATGGTTTAGTGGTATTTGTGGACATTGCAAATCCTTGTTTGTGACAACATCTGCACATCCAACATATAATCTAAAAGGGTCCCAAGTGGCCACAGATCTTGCCATGGAGGTTGTTGCAGTAAAAGCCTCAAGGTCTGACACAAACCAGGGCCTTAGTCACAGGAGTGGAAGGTAGAAATCTTTTTTCACTGTCTGTTTCACAGAATTAATGGACTTTGCTCATCTTGTGACACCGCTGAAAGTTCAACAGACAAAAGAACTTGTAGGTTAAAGGTCATAATTAAACACAGATGACTGAGCAGTGTCTTTTTCAATGGTGGTTTTAGTCTTGAGCTACCGTGGCCAGAGAGACTGCTGCTTACCATTCCAGCTGCACACCACAGAAGCTGGTTTATGTGATAAACCAGGTTCAGCCAGGGAGCAGAGGGCTAAGAGGTGAAAACATCTGGTGCTGTGGCTGCCTTGAAAATAAAAAAAAGAAAACCTTTGATCATGACTGCACACAACTGGGTCAGTGGACACTTCAGTTGCCATATTATTTACCATAAGGTAGGTAGTCATGTTGAAGCCTCTAACCTCTCACTCTCTACCAGTTTTACCACAAGGCTGCTGCAGCGGACGTGTATCAGGAGCCACACTGGACCTTGACTTATTAAATCAGCTCTGGTTCTCAGCGTTCTCATCAAATAAGACAGGAAAAAGGAGCCAAATGCTGTAGGTGTTGCTTGGTCACTGTGTTAGTATTGTAAATGAAACTAGCTTCACTGTACACTGTGCAAAGATGTAAGGGAACAGTAGGTGGTAGCCAGTCCAGTCTTATCAGCCACAGGGTTCCCAGCAGACAGAAGGGCCAACAGCACAGAGAGACCAACACTACGTCCACACTACTACAGTCTGCGATTAATGAGCAAAGAGGAATGCATGCACTTTTGATGTAAACAGGCCACAGCTTTCTAATTAGGATGAAAAGTGAGGTGAGAACAAGAAGGAAAGTAGCTACACCCTGTTACCCCTGTCGATGGCAATGCAATGGAGGTAATGTGCCACATAATAATTATTTCTGCCTCAACAATCACTTTCCAAATCGACCTGTTTTTAATGCAGAAATGAAACACATGACATATACTGTATGTCCCTATATCAAGAGTGATGTTGCCATATATGTCACCTATAAGACGATATATTACTATCACATGAATACATCCTCTGGATATATGAAGCTATAAGTTTATAACACACATTAAATACCCATAGTAAAATATCTGTATGATGAATTTGTATTACATTTTGTGGCCATATGTAAACAATAATAATATTAATTCATATATACTTATATATACTATTTATATACATTTATCAAAACAAAATAAGTTTATCAAAACAAGATACCTATAAAAATGATATTGCTTACATATGTTACACATTGTGTGTCCATCTTTCATATTTAAATATAATATAATATAATATCAACATATATTGACAGGCTTTGGGATGGATATATGTGTTTGTAATATATGTCTTTGTCTAATATAAGCATATATCCATAAACATACATGCATTGGACTACATATGCTGTATATGTCAATATACAAAATTGTTTTTATGTCTAATAGGTTTCATATATTTCTTTTTTACACATATGTACATATGTTTTTTCCTCATGTGTACATATATTTCCTATAGGGAAAGTCAATGTACATTTATTACAGGTTCCATTTGTCCAAGTCTCCAAGCGTGACTTTACACTTCAGGTTCTGTACAAATTTAGAAAAAAATAAAAATAAAAGAAATAAAATGTTCATCAGTGAGCGTTAGAGGTTTTGATAGGTTTATTTTGTTACATTTGGCCAGAGCCAGGCTTCCTGTTTCCAGCTAAGCTCGGCTAACCACCTGCTTGTGGTGGCTTAATACTTAGCATACAGAAATTAGTATGGTGTCAATCTTCTCACCAAACTCTCGAAAGAAAGACAATAAGGATATTTGTAGTATGTTAGTATGTATGTGAACACTGTTCACATGCAATGTGGAAAACCTTCCATTTTTTTTCATTATTGTGCTGCCTATACCAACTACAGTACTTCATCCAACATCATATTTCCTGTTTGTGTTTAATTGCAGCAGTGATGCTGACTGTAGAGAATTGTAAATGCAGAGTGATTGTTTGCTTTAAGTGGGGAAAACCATAATCCGGCATAATCAATGAGGTAAGCGGAATGGCATGCTCACTGTATTACAGAGAGAACCCAGGAAGACTGTTAATCTAGTAATGGCTTCTGAATAACATGCCCTGCTGTGATGAAACACCTCTGTGTATTGAGCTGAGTGGAGAAGAGTTTAACTAATAAAAAGTGACAATAACAAGAAGACTTATCTAGGGCCCTTTTTTCTCTCTCTCAGCCCCCCTTGTGTAAAAAAAAAATAGAAATATCCCCTGCGACTGGAAAGGCATTTCTCCTCTGAGTGGTTGGGAACAGGAACTAGTGTCCATGGCTTTGGTTAGCAGGCCCTGAGGAGGTGGTAGGCAGGGGGAGGCACCAGGGCAGAGAAGATGGATGGCTATGGAGACTGGAACTGACAGTGTGTGAGAAAAGCAGCTCTCAGGTGCTGCACCTGCCATCCATCTCACTTCTGACCAGGCAAGGCATGAGTGGCAGTATTGTTCCACCCTTTATATACTCTTCATTCACTCACACACACATGCATGTAAAAATGCACACAGACAAGTGGGCACACAAATGGATACACACTGTTAAATACACTCAAAGCAGATGTTAGCTCTTGGCCTTCATCAGTCAATATCCTTCCCTTATTTATTTGTGGATGGCTGTTTTCTTTAAGCCTTTTTGAAAGATCACAGGGCCACGGCCAGCAAAGGAAAATAAAACGATGAGACAATTCAAAAACCTGAATACGTAAAACAATAAAACGCAGACTGAGACTGATCAAAGACCTATGAGAGAGATTGCATCCTGTGTGAGCTAGACAGCATGGCCCAGATGCATTTCATCACTAAGGCTGCTATCAAGATGCTACCTGGGGTTTGTAATTTACTTCCCTGCTATGATTTGTGTTCCCATATTTGGCTTTGTGACTTCAGCGCTGAGGGGCCACAGTGCCGCCAGTGAACCCCAGTGCAATCGGAAACAGATGCAGTCGTTAATTATGCAGTCAAATGTCCACCATTTCGCCAGTCTGATGGCCCGCCATCAGCAACGTGCTTATCGTACTTATGGAGCAGTTCAGGGAGTTGGGGAGACGCTCATGCAACACTCTCGCCAAATGGCAGCCACCACAGCACTAAAAATGCATGTAAAAGTCTTATTAGTCACACAGATGAATGATTGGGCTCCCTGGTTGAAGAGCCCACTGACACGGCGTCCTGTTGATCCAGAGGCTCAAGTTTATTTGTCGCCACAGAGCTGCCTTTTAAATAAAACTCACTGAGCAAGACAAACTGTTGAGCCTCATAGTTGAATTTCCACTGCTGTTAAAAGAAAAAAAAAAAGTAAGATCATACGTGCTGGATATGCACGAAAGGAATCCTCTAATTGCCCTTCATGTGGGTAGAGTGATGATAGTAATGCAATACTATCTATGACCTTAATCAAACTATCACTGAGAATGACAGCTTCATTTTGTGGGAACGGACAGGTGTGGCTTGTCTTTTTTTTCAATCGACCTCAAATTTACATGTCCCTCAACTCCTGGTTTATCATGCTGATGAGAGAGCATTAAGCAAAGCGTAATGGGACATTCAGACAGTGATAGAGCACGCAGACAGCTGTTGAGGACTGGATGCACAGGGCTTGTTAATGTGCTAATAAGCTGAGGGAGGGTACTGCTGTGTTACTGACTATGTGAGTTAGAGAATGGTGAGTGTATTATGTCATGTTTATGGGATGCAGAAGAAAAAAAAGGAATTTCAGAGGTTCACAATCGCTTGACGTTAATTACTACAAAGCCTCCGAACAAGATTGCCAATTTTCCAACCAAGAGACATTGACGGTGAGGAGAGGAGTAGTGTGGACAGGAAAGGAAAGGAAAGGAAAGGAAAGGAAAGGAAAGGAAAGGAAAGGAAAGGAAAGGAAAGGAAAGGAAAGAGGGGGAGATTGGGAGGATAAGAGAGGAAAGGAAAAGAGAGAGAGAGGCAACATTACTGCCACATTTTCCTTCAGAAACATGTGTGACTGAGTAGATGAATTAAAGCGGCAATGATTAAAAGCGACAGAATGCAGACAGGGAATCAGGATGTCTTATTTGGCTTCATCGCTTCAGGTAAAATCAAGAGACAGAACCAAAATGAAACCAGCACATTAATTGAAATACCTGATCTAACCCTTTAAAACACATGAATGCACAGGTTTTGATCTATAATGCAATTTAACGATTCTCAGATCAAACACCTTCAGCTCTGTGTTTGCTCGTTTCCTTTACAACACCAGAGAAGAACTTAACACCTAAAGGGACATTTTGACAAACTGCTTCAGACACAACTCTGAAACCCGACAAGGAGGAAAAGTGCATCCATGCACAGCTGTCCACTCAATCAATACTTAGATATTCCAGCATTCACAAGTGATCTGAGTAAGTGACTGTCTAAGTGAATGAATGCAGGACCAGGTGAAAAAGGAATTAATAATCCATGACTGTCTCCTCACCTCCTCACCTCCACTGAAGCTTGTATGAGCAAGTCAAGGAGGAAGTAAGTCAGAAATTATTCATCTTTCAAGAAGTATTGATTGTGTACCACAGTGCCCGGGACTATTGTTCAGGATCCAACACACTTTAAGATTATCCGCCTTCGAGGACCATCTTGTTTTTCTTCTCTTTTTTCTTAAGTCAGGACACCTTACTGGACATCACCCACAAACACTGCAAACAGCAACACCCTTATCATTTATTCAGTGTCGTGAAACCAAAGCACATGTGAAAGAAAGATTCATGACATGCTTTACTCATGATCCAGATCTACAAGCAAGCCAAATAAATAACTGTCAGAAAAACACATTTCAAGCCTCCTGACAGTCCATTATTCCCTGGCTTGGAGTAAAGCAGATAGTGACTGGAATAATAATAATAATAATAATGTTTTTTTTTTTGTTTTTTTTAAATCAGTCTCTAATCAAGTTTGCGCAAATCTTTACTTGTCTGCTCTGACGGCTGCACTTCTCTTTGATCTCCGTCTGGGTGGTGATAACAAAAAGGTTGACCATGAAAACCATAAATGAAACAGTGAGAGCAAGTTGGAGGCATTTAATTCACGTGCAGTTTTGAGGTGTCAGTCTCCCACGTTGCATCACTTCATCTTCAAAAGGGGAATAAAAAACTAACATCTTGAGGGAAAACCATGAGAACAGACTAAGTCTTGTTTGTATTTCTTTTGTGCATTTGTATTTTTCTTTTCCTCCAGAAAATTATAAGACAGGTGGTTGAGGCGTTAATTCTGGGGCAATAAATAAGGACATTTCTTTAAAAATATCTGTATGTAATTAGTCTCTATCACCAAAGGTGTCACAGAGACTCCAGAGATAATTACTGCTTTAAGATGATACTAAAAATGCTCTCATCTCCAGTCAAACAGGACTATTCTGCATTGCAAAATGTGAACAGAGCTTTAAATTGAATTGAGCTACGCTGGTAATCCCCACGATCTTCATGCATTCAATAGCAGTAATAACAGATCCTGAGCATACCTTTTACAGCAGAGCAATAATGAGTCACAAACTACACGTGATCTTATTTGATCCATGTCACTACCGCTCTTGAAACAGCCCTTAATGTCATCAGGCTGTGCTCACTCAAACATGTATTTTTCTGATTTAACTCAAATAATCTAACCCATTTCCCAGAAAGACAGTTAACCTCCCTGATATTTTCAGAGAAATGCTATAATCCATCCTAAATCTCATTTCCTCCAATATTCCCTTATTTTTTTGATGGCACAGGATTTGTGCAAGAATAAGAGATGAGGACTCATACTGTTAGTGAACAATTCCCCGCATTGAATTTCTATTGACCAATTAAGTACTTAATTGAAATGACGGAGCCCGCTGAAGCAATGGCAACAGTGCATCGTTACAATCTAGCCATCCTGACAGCTGCAAACTGTGAGCCAGCAGAGAACACAGTCTTACCTGAGAGTGAAGTTAGTCAGCTGAGCAGAGCTGGCCATGAGTACGTAGAACGTGGCAATGTCAGTCTTCTTCAGCGGTTTGGAGGATGTCCGTATGACAATGGCATTGCCAAGCTTGAGTCGAGAAAGTGTTGCCATTCCTTTAGGCACCTGCAGAAGACGCACGCTGCCAATCCTCTGCATGGGAGTGACAGGAACATACTCAGCCTGCTGCTGTGAGCCGCTCCAACGACTTCCATCCACAGAGTTACACTTCCCATTGGCCTTAGGCTGAGCCTGGTAGTACAGCTCCACAGGGTTCCCAGCGGATGGGTCCTGCCTCTCCCTGCTGGTGCCCTCTGACCCCGGGGCAAACCAACCAGGCGCAGGAACCAGCTCAGCTATGCAGGTTCCCCTCTCGCCTCCCATTGCACAGGAAGCTCTCACCTCCTGGGTCTGCCAGAAAGCATACATTGTCACACATGGTAGCTCATCCACAGCTCCTTCCCCCCTGCCCCAATCCCTCCCTGCAACATAGAACAGCACCCGCACTTTGGGCTTGGAGGAGAAAACCCGAGTTGTCAGCACAAAGGCCTGGATTTTCCAGTTGAAGGTGAAGACCTCCGGCGCATTGAAGAGCTGCACAGACTGGACCAGATCTAGAGGCACAAGCTGCTCTGTGGACATGGTGCCGTAGCTGGCGTTGACAGCTGGCCGGCGGGTGGCTCTTAAGATAACAAAGGGCTGTGTGTGACTCTGCATGCTGGAGTTCCTCATAAAGTCCTGGCCAGCCTCCTTCAGGAAGAGGTAGTCAGCATCTCGCACATCGTAGGTGACTGGCAAGAAGATGGGGAAAGACACTGGGCTCCTACTGTCGCTCAGCTCCTTACTGCTCAAATCTGTAAGGTGAAAATAGAAAATTTCACTAGACTTGTTAAAAGCCCCAGGATTTATATCATAGTACCACATTTCTAAGCAACTAGAATTCTGAACAGAAATGAGGTGGTGAGCTTTCCTCTACATATGACATTAAAATACAAATGCCAGCGACAACCAAATCATCAACTGAGTGGGGGCAACAAAGTATTTCCCTGAAAGGCCTCTGAGCTTAACCTTAAAATTCCTGAAACAGAGCACATAGGTGACATAATGTAAATTACAACAAGAGAAGCTTAAGAGTGTTTTCATTTCTGATGCAGCAGCTTCTGCTTGCATGGAGCAGCAGCTGAGCTCTGTGGCTTTGTTAAGGGTAACAAAGCCACAGCCACGGTACAAAAAGTGGTGTTGTGAGCAGGACAAACCCTTATGTTTGAGAAAGCAACCATCCTCTGGGTTATTGATGTTTCTTTGAACCCTCCTCTTGACATAAAGAAAAATTCCAACACCCTCCCCAGAACAAAAAATATAAAAGTGTTAAAGTAGTAAACCTCGTTTAATTGTATGCATATGTTAAAATGCACCTACATGAACATTGTGCAGGTTAAAGCTGTCTTTTTGATTTAACTATTTATCTATTTGAATTAACTATTTAGTTACTTATCAACTATATTTGCAAAGGAACACAAAGACCCTCTCATGCTCTCCCCAAAAAATCAGACAACCCCGACTTCAGTCAAAAGAAAAATTACAATACCTTGCACACTTTCTGACCCTCTCTCAGTCTCTGATAATTTTTCTACGGTCCCTAAATAATACTGTACCGTATGTGATTCAAAATGTAATAAAAAAAAAATACTGCCTCTCATGTTGTAATTGCCTGTTTCCCCTCCACTGCCCCAGTTTCACCTCTCTCCTGGATGATCTGCATTTTCTATATGGGCAGGAAAGGTGGGATCTGATACATCTGGCACAAGTTTGAAATCAGCCATCAGAAACTAGGCTTAAAATGGCTTTTCAGATTGTCACCAGGCTGTGAATACCCAGCAGATCCGCAATGAAAAAAAAAAGAAAAAAAGAAAATAGTACATCATCATGTGAAGCAAAAATGATGAAGCTAAAAAAAGCAGATATGCATCGGAAAAACGTGTATTATTCAGTAAGTGTATTTATGAATCAGTTGCATTTTGTCACTTGTGCAATGTTTTTCCAGGATTACTGGCTTTCAAATACTGTGCATTGAATGACCTTTTTACATGAGTGAGTAAAAACAAACCAACAGCACATAAATATTCCCTGATCTGGTTTAAAAGCTTGATGGTAAGTGTTTGCCTCAGTGGAAATATGTAGAGGCGGAGGTCACCCGGCCATCGTGTGTCCTCATTAAACATCCATTTTGATAGAATTATGAAGATTATAGCAGCTGACCTGAGTATGCACAGTTTATCTGGTGGCTAATTGCCCTACTTGGTGAATTAAGGACAAAAACACTCATGTTTACTCTGGAGATTATAACAAAATGGATGAACCTGCACTAAGCAAGGTACTGCATAGTGAAAAACAGCTTTCGTAGCATCTGAGAGCTAAACAAATCACCATCCCACTAGTATATCCAAATCAACAAAAGAGATCATATCTGGATCCATAGACCTGTGTAAGGTGGATTTGTGAAATTATAACAAAAGGTACCACATAGTGTTGTTATTTATTCAATGAGGAAAGCTTGAAGCTTTTCTCTGTCAAATCAGTCGTCATGTCCCTCATGGCTGCTGGCATTTGACGGGTCTATCTATCATGGTCTCTTCTGCTTCTCAACCCATGCAAAGAGCCTGTCATGAAGGTCTGACAGGTCACACAGCAATGACTATACTGTAAGTGTCACAATCATGTCAACCTAGCAGCCCTATATAACAGCACCAAACACACGCGCACACACAAGGAGACAAGAGTGTCATGTTCGCATGAGGCAGAGACTGGAGCCGAGGACGGGGCCGTCCTGGCTTAGAATACCGGGGGCCACAGTGACAGATGTGCTGTTTAATACCGGAGCTGGCAGCAGCTCAGGCTGGAGTGAATATAAACTGGCTCACTGTCTCCTGCAGGGAGAGTGCAGCGCCAATGAAGATACAAAGTACTTCACATGCAAGCTCATCCCTTTACAGTTGGGTTTGATGGGTCATCTGCGATCCTCTTGTTGTTTCACATGCTCCTCATTTTGCAAAACCCAAAGGAGGCCAATTAAATGACGCGTACATAGCACACAAACTATTTGTGAATACGGTGCAGGAACTGCACCTTTAGGATTCAGTGCATTTTAAGAGAGACATCCATCTCCTTTGCCAATATTTTGATAATTTAACAAGTAGCCAATGTAAGCAAAACTGCACTTGGTGCTCTCATCATGATGAGAGTCCTTTACTGATAAACATGAGAGAAAATCCGCTGCACCAGCTGTTCCAGCCTCTCAAATCACTCATTTTGAGGACCCTGAGCTTCTCCTCCTCCTTGGCTGAGTCAGAAAGCATCAGTGTTGCCGTGCAGATGTTAAAAGCCACCTCTCCAGGACTGCTCTCCCACAGACCTATCAGAGATCACAGATCTTCACTGTCTTGTAGTGTTGCTTCATTTTATTCTCTCTCTACAGTATGTGGGTTAAGTGCTCTCTAGGAGGGGAAAAAAGGTTTTAAATCATATGTTGTTAATCAAATCATTCTTCATCCCCTGTTTTCATCTGAAAATGCTCCTTGTATCAAATTTGATTTCAGAATTGTTTTTTTTTTTTTTTGTTTTGTTTTTGTTTTTGTTTTTTTTGTTTTTTTTGACTGTCTGATGGCATGGCATGGCTTCAGATGGGCATCTTCAGCTGTATTATGTTTTTAGCCATTTGGTTGAAGCAAGTACAACTTTTACTGTCATGGACAAGAATGGAAATGGAAAATATTCATGTTATTTATGATGGAAAAGTGTGGTACAGAGATTTTCTCTTTGTAAGTAACTAAAACATTTACTTAGGGCTTAGGTCTCTCAGATTCATTTCAAAATAATGTTCCCCATCACCAGTTTTAATAAAAACACCATTCTGTCTAATGAGCAACCCTTTGTCCTGCAGTTTGTCTGAAGGCTCCATATTAAATCTTTTTTCACTGGCTTGACAGCAAACTTCTTTTCAGTGTGCTTGTCTTTCAGCATTATTTCTTCAATTGTAATCCATCTTCGTATTATTCTATTAAAATGCACAAAGCTTGAACAGCCATTGTGCATTCTAATGTGCAGTAATGACTTTTACCATATGTGCAAAACAGCTTGCAGAAGTGAGTCAACTCCCAAAAGCATCACAGACGACAACAATGGATGTCTGGATTTTAATCAGTGATGGGGAGATTAAAAGTTTCTCTTTCATGTTGTCTTTTAAAGGTTTTTGATCAAATATTGTTCCCATATATAGCAATACGCTTATAATAATCACGTTCAGATAAGGAAGTGTTGGCAAAAGGCAAGGTGCTAATAACACAAATTATGCACATGCAGCAAACATTTTCTTAATCAGACATTAGCGCTGTGTGTTTCTATCTTTTGACTAGCTGACCTTTCCCGTGCCTCTACCTTTAACATAGCACCACAGACTCTGACTAGGATCTGACAGCTTGCCAGTGAACAGGTCCTTAGACACAGAGATTTGTAGGGCGATTGATGTCATCAGGAGGACACTTAGACACTTAGCAGTCATTTTGGGAGGAAAACAGCAGTTTACAGCAGAGGGGAAAAAAAGCTGTTCATTTTTTTTTTAAGTTAAAGCATCTCCCAGCTTTGTGGTTAATTATCAAAGGGCATCTAGAAACTGGGAGAAAGGTCTGCACGACATGTTTGTTAGAAATGTAAACAGTGCAACGGTGTAGTATCTGCTGCAGGAGCCTAATTGGAGTATTGAGGTTCCAATTAAATGAGTCACAAAGATCTGAGTTCACTGAAACCAATTCTGGACTTACACTATGAAACTTTATGGTCGTTACAAAAATTTACAATACATTTCATTGAAATAAAAACGATCAGATAATGAGCTTTCAAAACTTCTCACTGGTGGTGTATTTATGCCCTGTGATCCAGACGCCTGTGCTGATTTGTTGTTGTACAAGTCATGACTGGGGGTCATGTGCAGAGCTGCTAAACAGGCCGGGCTACATGTTGTTTCCTGGATAAAAGTTAGAACCCCATCACTTCTTGTCAGTAAAAATCTCCTGGTCAAAATACATTTGACGGCTTTAGATCCTCATCTCACATGCTTGAGGAAGTGTTTTATGCAAACATACAGAGATGATGTAGTACTGATCATATAGCATGTAATGCTCTGTGGGGCTGGGTAGTGAGAGAGTGGACGAGATAAGGGGAGAGAGAGGGAAAGAGTGAGATTGAGGGAGGCTTAAGCTTGTGCAGTGATTGGTAGGGATTGCTATGCTGAGACTCTTAAAGCTGCTTTAAAAATCTGTTTTATCACAATTTCTCCATTTTTCTCATCTTTTTATCCACATAAATCAGCCTGCTTGCATTCCCTGGAAATAGCCATCTATGAGGCAGTTATAGGCTTTACAGTAAATGCCTTTGTGATGTGTTTTTTTTTTTTCTTTTCTTTTTTCCCACTGTTGAAGTTGGGAATTTAGATTGTGTGCTTCTTGTTTGCCTTGCTGTGTGCTAAAATAGGGTTTTCTTGTTTTCTAGCAGATATCCATAAGGGAAGGTAATATATTCCCAGAGAGAGGCAAAGCACTGGGCATTAAGGCACAGCTCAAGTTGTAATATAAACCCATTAAGTCGTTCACTCCTCACCGATCTCATCCTAAATGTTTCATACCCCACTCACTGCTGTGACACCTCATTGCAGCAAGTAAGACACACATGCTCATGTCAGCCTCTTTGAAACACTGGATCACTGTGGAGTCAGATCTAAGTTTGTGCCACAAATGAGGACATTTATATATTATTTAGACTTAAATAGAAGACTGTTTTAGTGCTGGCTAAGAAAAGGCCCACCTCCCCTCGCCAACATGTGCAAAAGATAGACAGTCCATTTTAATAGCTCATTTGTTTTCAGCTGTTATCATCAAATACAATGCAGACACAGTATGCATGCCTAAACAGTGACAATCCCAAGAGGCTTCGGGTTAATTCACTGCACTTTGCACATATGCTGCACTTAACATTCCATGCGGGTATTTTATATATTGAAAAAAAAAACTCAAAACACGCAACCAATTACTCCCGGGTCACTTACCTTGTGAGAGAACTGTTGTAATTGTTGCAAAGACTATCTGTAAGATCCTCCAGCTCTGGCAGTAAAGGCTCATTTTGGCACCCGGCGCTGTGGCTCGCTGTGTCCAGGCAAGTTCCCAGTGTGTTCCCGTGAGGCTTGGTCTTGTTTCACCAGAGTATGGAGCGGATCGTTTCATCCATTTCTGCAGTTCGCACATTTAACATAATCACACCTGTGGGAGTATAAATCGCAGTGTAGTCCGCGTTGAAAGTAACATGCACCGCGCATCGAGAGCTGATCATCCGCAGGTTCCGCGGGTTGTGCGTAAAAGTTGTGCGTAACGATCCTGGAGACTTTGTGTCCGGTCAGAAGATGCGGGAGTCTTGATCTGAGGATGTTCAGCTTTGATCAATATCACCCTTCTAAGCAAATAATCTCAGCAACTCCAGGCTGAGTCGGTCTCCCGGTCTGCCGCCGCGGTAGGGAGTCTGCGGTGTTAAACGGCTGTTAGGAGATCACTGACTGTCTTGTGCGCGATCCTCAGGGCACTAAACTCATCATCTGTCACTGTTCATCCGCTCAGGAAGTCACGTCCAGTACGCAGCTGGTAGGATTAACCCTGCGTTGGTTTGAATGTAATGTCAGAAGAAATGATCAAACGCGTCCTGCTTAGTGTCTGCTAATTTCTTGTCTCTTAAACTGTTAATGGGGGGATTTCATTGTGTGCTGACACTGGATCAACATACAATGAAGCTTTCTGTAGTATCTATATCCATTGTGGAGGATGGATGTTCCGATCTGCAAGGTGAATTGGAAGCATGACGGTAATGAGGGTTACTTTGTCCACCAGGTCTGATAGATCATCGAAAATAGAATCAAATAAATGCAAATATCATACGAATAAAGTCTTTTCAGGGGTACAATAAAATAAAGAAAGAAATAAAAGAAAGAAAGAAATAAGAAAGTAATAACTTTTCTGAAAGTCTAATTTATTTTTGCTTTACCTGATGATTATCTTATGATGGAGGCCATTGTCTACTGCAATGAATTCTCTGAATCACAATAACATTTGGAAAAAGTAATTTTCAGCTTCCCCTGAATTTAACAGCCGCACAGTTACAGCTCTGCCTTGCTAAAAGTATGTTTATTATTCTTCACCCAAAATTAAGGATGATTGTCTGCACACAAAAAAACCAAGCTATTGCAATCTAGTCAGACCTTGACTGGAAGAGTTGCATGTACTGTAATAATCACAGTTGAAATTCAATCAGGCTAATTAGGACGTGATTACATCACACTTACCTCATAACTGTGGTTCATTCAATATTTAGGGATTGATTAAAGGGAATGTCTGCTCTTACGTGAAGGAATATCACAACATTTGTGAACTTTCACAGTTTCTTATATGTTCAAAAAAAAAGTCAGCCTTCAACTCAGTGATATTTATTTATTCTAATGGCCTCTGACAGGTTGAGAGCGTCAGGTGGATTTCTAGTGCCCTCTGATGGTTAAGAGGAGTTTATATGTCAGTGAAACAAATGTGAGTGGCTGACCTTTAGTGGCAGGTTAATTGTGTCAGAAATTATTTGTTTTTTTCAACTCACCTCAGCTCATTTTGTTAACAGAGAACCTGCTGAGTAGAAGAGCGGAGTTTATATTCATGCACGTATCCGCATAATACTTTTATGTGCAGGTGCTGTGCGAAAGTGATGCTAATACACGTGCTCCTTTAGCACGCTTTGGGAAAAGGGAGCAGATTTCAGCCGGATGAAATACACCTGTCCATCCTCCATCAGACACAGAACACAAGTTTTGATATTTACAACTCAGCTGCAGAACTTGGTGCACATACTGACTCCTTTTACACCAACAAAAGTTACTTGTTTGCAGACTTGTAGTAGTAAATGTAATGGGGCTTTATTGAGTAATAAAGAGGATTAACCAACATATCAACACACACAGTGTGTGACGAAACCTCACAGTATCTGGAGACAGGAGGAAGTTGCCACAAGCTACTGCTGTGAGCTTATTTGAACTCCTCCCTAGCACTGCAGCACTGTGATAAGCAGCAGCAGCAGCAGCAGCAGCAACATCCGTGTGTTGGGGTTGCTCCAGTGTGCTGTAGCGCTGCCGTAGGATAATTTAGATCCTTTCCTATTTACCTGCTCCTCACACACAGAGAAACAGCAACTACACTTTGTATTACGAAAGGCTGAGAAGATTTATCCCCCCAAAACTGGCACTGAAGTTGTTGTAGCAGCATACGTGCACCCTCAGTGTTGCAGGCACGTTCACACTCACAAACACAGAACTGGAGAACATGAATACTTGTCATACATGCAGACAAGCACAAATATTTCATGAGCTTCAGCAGGCCTTAACAGCTGAAAGTAAACAGAGCCACAATTTTCCATGCTATGTAAATCAGACAGTTTTGACTTGAGGAGCTGACAGCTGAATGAGTGAGTAATCTCCCAACTGAATCTTCATTAAAATATCAGAGGCATGCTCTTGTAAGGAAACAGCCTTTTTAGTCACCTGATGTTGCACAGAACGTGAATCACTTGTCAGAAGTGTCACGCATTCACCCATCATTTAACATGACATTAAGTTATCTGAAAAAAATAGCTGAATTGTGTGACCTTCCTCTGGTGATTCCCTATAAGGGGCAGACAGAATAGCTTGCGAATGCAGAGAAAACATATGGTGAAACCTGTCAAGAATATGTTATGAACACTTAAAAGACAGACAAACAGCCCAGGCCTCCGGATATGCAAGTTAGGAAGTTGACATAGATGGATGTCACAGCAGAGATGTGCTAGAGTGGGGAGAGTGGCCATAAACTGGTGATAGATGTGAGTGCCATGAGGAAGGGAATGTGTTTTCAATGTACATCATCCTTCTGTTTGACAGATAGAGGTAGCCTCTGCTGAGGTGCATTTAGCCACACGCAACGCTCTAATGTTCCCATTCTCATTTTCACTGCAAACCCAGAAAGAAAGTGCACTAAAATTTACATATCTTTACAATAACACTGTCACTAACTATTGAAGGTTAAATAGCTACATAGAGTTGTAGGACCAGTATTTGTGCGTGTGTGTCGGGGGTGCACGTGTGTGTTGTGTGAGGGGACTAATGTCTTGCACTCTCCCTTTCTGCTACTCCTACATAAGTTCTTATTATTCTAACTATGCTTGTAGTATTTTTATAATAGCATGCATGCTGTGTGATTCTTGATGACAATAAACATGTAACAACTCTAAAAGTTAGTGATGATAATAATAATACATACTAATAATAATCGATAAATAATTGCTCCTGCACTTACAAAAAATACTTCTACATTTTGGGAAATATGCATATTTGCTTTCTATCTGAGAGCTAGATGACAAGCTCAATACCACACTCTTAGCTTGCAGCCCGCACCTGGTTAGCTTAGCTTAGCTTAGCTTAGTTTAGCTTAGCTTGGTTTAGTTTAGCGAAAAAACATGGAAACATGGAGCTGGCCTGGTTCTGTAAAGGTGCTGTAATCAGCCTGCCAGCATTTCCAAAGCTCACTAATTCACACTGTATACAAAGCAAAAAGACAATTCACTGTTTCACAGGGTGTTATGTGCCAGAACAGTGATACCCAACATGCGGGTTGCTGTCCACTGGTGGGCTGCGAAGGTATTGCAAGTTGGCCAACTAATCATTTGCTAAACAGTACCGTTTTGGTGAAAAGATGTATTAAGATGTAATGATGTGTGTATTCTGCCTCTGTGGTAAGCCATATAGGAACTTTTGTGTTGTCGCCACCAGACCACATTGTATACTTATTTGCTATCAGGTTAGCAACAAGAAGAATTAAAAGGAAAGAGTGTCAAGAGACAGACGATGATGACAGTGATTTTTGTCAAACAAGCTTTCAGTTCAGTTCTGAATGTTCCATTATTATCACTAAAAACTTGCTCTGAGAAGCCATTATTTGCCCTCTGTATTGTTATGGAGTTGGATGTGGGCCACCAAACATTTCTGAGATGCCTGAGATGGAAAAGGTTGGGAACCACTGTGCTAGAGACTATCCACTGGTTGCTTTGCAGCTCATCATGGCTTGAGCGGTGCTGGTAGCAGGATCTTGTCAATGTTAGATGAGCCAGGATAGCTGTTTCTCTAATGCTAAGCTAATTGGCTGCTGGCTGCAGGTTTATATTTACTCTGCAGATATCAGAATGTCTTTTCACAACCTGGCCACCCAAGTTGGCAAACTACAAATGAAATCAAATACATTATAAAACACTTATAAATGGGACCTCAGTGGAAAGCTGTACTACTTTTTAATGTTTCTCTGTAATTGAGAGACTTTAGCACCACTGACCACTACAATTCCCACTTGTAAGTGTTAAAAATCAACACAGGGTCAGCATGTGCTGCGTGGTGAGGAGTGGGTCTGATCGTGAAAATGAATCACAATACTAACTAGCCTGAAAGTTGTGTTCACAGCAACTTTCACTGTGTTGATAAGTTTTGACTTATTTGACTTGAAGTGTAGCCATTTCTCAGCGGATAAATCATCACCAAATAGGCTCAATATTCAAATCTGCTGGAGGTGTTTAATTAACTCATAGAGCCTTGTTGCTTTTTAACACTCATTATTTCCCTGAATGCCGAGTAGGTGTCCTATGCTACTCTGCAGGAAATTATCCAGAATAAACAGGCCTTTAGTGCAATTGGTAAATGGTAAACTGGATTTAGTAAAGTGACAGACCTTGGTAGAAACGTGTCTATAGGAGGAACAGGGAAGGGCTGTTGTTTCATCGTGTTCTTTTGCATTTTACAGGTTGTGGTGACTATGACTAAACATAGGAATATACTGTGCTCAAAAATAAAGATAATAAGAATAAGAATAAAACCTGACAAGTCAAACTACACCCACTTAATCTTCAGATCAAACAGACAAAAAAAAACATGTTAGTCACTTGATGCAATTATATAGGGATGCTCCCACCCGCAGTAGGCTCTGTCTACACTTTCTCACTCAATAAACCTTCAAAGAGTGTACATTGTTCAAACTGCAATGAATAACAAGCCCTGCACTTATAGTACTAAAGAACACCATTATATTCTACACGGGATAAGAAAGTGATATGCAATATCTTTGATATGCAGGAGGCTTTGTCCTATTAAATGACGGAGGAAATGGTTTCTGTGAGGGAGGTGACTGGAGGCCTTTTCATATTACATGTCTGTGCAGCAGCCACTGCCCTCCCACGCAAGTGGCTGTTCTTCAACCATTAATAGCAAGTCTGTAAAACTTAAAAGGTACAAAGAAGAGACCTGGGCAAACACAAACTCAGATGGCTCAAATACACAAAAGAGTCTGATCTCTCTTTATTCTCCAGAGTTTTTTTTTTAATTCCTTTATTGGTGACATAACAAAAACAGGTGTGATATGAATGGTACATGGGGCATTATGGTCAGACATGTAGATGACAACAAAAACAAGAAGAATAGGGTGTGTGTGCATGTGTGTGCATGTGTGTGCGTGTGTGTGCGTGTGTTTGCGTATGTGTGTCTGTGTGAGAGTGCTTTGATGTTATATTAGATGTAATCATATGTATCTGTGTTTTGTGACTGGTTTATGGTTTATGTTATAGAGAGTGTGGCATGGTGGCAAATACACACACACGCACACACACACACATATATATATATATGTGTGTGTGTGTGTATGTATACTCCTCAGAGTTCTACAGACATAAAAGTTACCTCTGCATGGACATCACCATAGTTGCAAACATGCACTAAGCTTGATATGCAAATATCTCATTGGATGTCTGTGTTAGATGCTTGACAGCCTCTAAAAGTATAGGCTGTAAATAAAGAACATTTCATGCAATGATAGCCACACAAACAGAGATGAAAGCCCTGCCAATGTTCATGAGTGCAAATAGTGATGCTCAGAACTGCAATAATATTAGTGCGCTCCATCATTTAAATAGCATACCAGCAGTTGTTTTCTCCAAACTCTGTGCAGGGAAATGCTGTCTGCAGCTTCCTAATCCAGCCCAAACTGAGCCATGAGAGACAGCTCTCCATGTTTGGGTTGAATACCCCCAGGCAGCCAAAGAAGAGTTTGTTCAGCCTAATCTGTGATGTGTGACTTTTTCCCCTGATGTTGTACTCATGTAATCTGCTGTTTGTGTCACTTTAAGTCCGGAGTAGTGAGGGGTTGAAGCGGGAGACTACATGATGGGAACTGTCATCTCTGTCCCATCGATGGATGCTGCCAGTATCCTGCTAATCCCCGGAGTAATCCCAGCACCACAACAGAGAAGTCAGACACAGCAAGGCGAGCGGAAGGGGGCTTCGCAGCCCTCTGCACAGCCAGTACATACTGTAGTGTACACACAGCAGCATGCAGCCAGTGTTAAGACAGCAACAACAGCCACTTTACATGAAAATTGGCTCTTATGCTTAATTGACGATTGATCCGATGTTTACATGTCTCGACAAATAACAAAAATGCTTGAAGCAACTGAGCATAATTTGCATTTTATTTTGAGTGAAATTGAGTCACTTCCTGGCTAAAAAAAGACACATATGTCCAATCTGGGACGTCTGTTGAGATTTTGCATATGCTCTTTCCTGAACTCCTCAAGTGATCCAAGAGGTGATATCGCATAAATACCATTCATTTGATTTAGAAATGATTTCTGTACAACACAGACACGCTACTAAACCACTGAAATCATAAACCTTTCTCTATAAGTTTTCATTCTGTTGTACCCCTGACGATTATGTGAAAGTGGAAGATCTTGACAATCATTCAGCTGAGGCAAAATTTCTAAAGACAAAAAAAATCCAATGTCTGCTGTCTGAAAAAGGGAAATCCTGATCAAATTTGACTGGTTGAAAACCAGATGTTTTGTTGCTGTGTAAAAGCTTCTTCTCACTATATGAAACAAACATTTCCCCGTTTTCATATTTTCTTTTTGCCTACTGAGGAAGCTTTGATGTCTCTATGACTTGAATAATTCTTTCTGGAGGCTGCCAACTTCACAATTATCCAAGAAATATGTTAACAATAGTGACATAAAGCAGTAATAACATCTTGACATCTAAAGAGTTGTATCTTTTTAAAGGCAAAAGAAGAATATATTTCAGGCAATTATCAAACAGTTAGTTTGTCTCCTAAGTCTCCAAATATCATTTGTTACGCACAGAATCCTCATGTTTTAATAATCAGCTCATTAATTTCCAGTTTAGTTATCTTAAAGAGGTTGTAGAAGAAATTAACTCAGTGATGCAGTATCCAGGACACAATTAAGTGTAGTTATCTCATAGTAGACTCATTATGATCCCATTATCTATCTCATTCATTTATCATTTATTTCTAAATTTTTTGCCATGATGAAAGCATGAATGTATGGACAGCCAATCCGCGCTTTGCTCCAGACTGAAATGTTTCAACAATGATTAAAATGCCATGAAAACTTTGTGCAGACATTCCTGGACCCCAGACGAATCAGATTAATCTGAATGACTTTGGTAATGTTCAGATTTTTCCTCTGTCTCCACCATGAGGTTTACATCTGTGGTTTTGAGTGAATTATCTCAACAGCTGTTGGATGCATAGCCATGTAATTCAGTGCAGACATTTATGTCCCCCACAGGATGAATTGTAATCACTTTGATGATCCCATGACTTTTTATCTAACACTATCAGCTCAAAAAAAAAAAAAAAAATAACTATTAACTAACAAATAATTTTTCCAATACTCTGGTTTATGACCAAATACAAAAGTAATGGTATTCCCATCAGCCACCATTGTACTGTAACATGGTCAGTCCCCCTGTTTAGCATTTATAAGAAGGTTACAAACATTCAATCAATGATTTACAACACACTGTAAAGTAGGAGCAAGCAGCTTTGTGTAAGGACATTTGAAGTGCTTATCAACGTCCACTATTTGTCAACAATTATAGCTTCCCTTGTATTTTACGTTTGCCATATTGTCATTCATTCAGTCCCCCATCTGTTCAGTATTTTACTGAAATTCAGGCAGTTGAAGTCCAGTGAATAACCTTCTCTGGTACAAAAGGTAAAGGAAGTTAATGCAAACAATTCCTACAGATGCCCCAACTTTTACTGATAGCTTATAAACCTTTTGTCTTTATTAAGACAGTCTTGGAACCAACTGTGATATTACACCCTCTGATGCGTTATTAGGAAAATACTGTATTGCAGGAAGTAGTCTTGTATATTGATACAGTAAAAGTCGAGTAACAAAGAAAGACAGACTGGTTGGTCAGGGGTTCATCCTGCAAGAAGATAATGACCAAAAACATTAGAAGAAAAGAACCAGACGGTGGTGTCACATGAGGGAAAATCAACACAGTCTCCAGACTTATCAAACTGGTCAGTTTTTTTTATATGTAATATATCAATTTATTTACTGCTTATAAAAAGTACTGTGCTCAGCTAATTAGCAGAAGTTGGCATGCCAACAGTTGCAACTAAGAAGGTGAACATGGGACCATGTTTCCCAATTAGGGACCATGTTAGCACACTGACATTAGCATTTAGCTCTGTGCCAAGAGCACAGCTTCACATAGCAACTAGCATGGTCATAGACTCTGAGTTTGATTATAAAAAAAATGCCCAAATGTTGAATGTTGAATGTTTTTCCATTCTGGGGTTGTGAGGTAATATCTCTAAGAATAAACTCCTCCTTTCTCTCTTTTGTAGAAACTGTGTGGAGGTTAAGTGCTAAAATGGATAATAGATGACTGAGTTGTTTTTTTATGGCAGCATCACTGGCTCCATGACAGCTATAGTAGATTAAATCTCTACTACAATACAGTTTAGGTGACAGCTCTAGAGGTCAGACGAGGAGACTAGACAGATTCTTATTCCAGTATCTGGCAAGCTGAGAGGCCTTGACCCAAATTTAATATGTTTGCCCAAAGGACATGTACATACTCAGTATGAGGATGTTGTTGTCTGCAAACCTTAACAGTGAAAGAGAACTAAGAATAGATGATAAAGTGATGTCTAGCCTTGTCTGTAATCGGACAAGTGAACTAAAGGGCAAAGATGACAGGTTATTTAAGTGCAAGGACAGTTAAGTACAATGTGGGCAGGTAACAAAGACATTAATCCAGTTTGAGAGTGGCCCATAAATGCTACCCAGCGGACCTATGAGGCTGATGAGGTTGATGGAGGGGTCCGTGTGAGTGAATTGTGCCACCCCATTGGTTGGACATTAAGGTCATGAGGTGGACCTTGGTAGAATCAGATTGTCAAGGATGAGAGGTGCCGGGGGCAACGTTCAATAAAACATGAGTGCAATCTTCTCACCAGGAGTAAAAGTGCTCGGCAGTTCAACTCCAGGCAGCCCAAACAGATTTCCCCTGTGAGCCAAAAGCACTGCAGCTGCTCATTCACCACGGCTGGCAATCCAGGCTGCCATCAAATCGACAGCCGTTGCCAGAAATAGTGCTGGAAATTGGTCAAACTATCACACAGTATCTGACCTCTGACAAAGCTTATCTTGCACAAGAAAACGTATGGAACTAAAATGATAGTGTCTGTCTGCTCCAGCTCCTCTTTCTGCCTCATTAGTTGCTGATATTGGATAGGTTATCTCAGCTTACAGCACATTTTAAGGTTGGAGCCGGCTCACCTTATCCTGAAAATACTGCAGTGGAAAGGTTACATTTTTGTGAGGATATTACACCTGAAACTCCTTTTGAATATGATGATTAAATGTGCCAACTGCTCCCCCAATATGTCTCCTGTGTAGCAATGAAGGTTTGTCAATGATGGCTACATACTGAGTGTGTTCCTTTGCTGAAGACTGCTTGCTACAGGGCATGAAATGAGGAGACAGATGATAAGCTTCTCCCTCACGCTCTGGGGAACACAGTCAGCCATGATGGAATGAATCATGACGGGCAGAAATCCCGGAGTGTGATAAGTATGTATGCACTGACACTACACAATACATTCACAACCACGATATGGACAGCCCACGATCTCTATTTGGACATGGTCACTGGATTCTTGGAGTCCTGGATGTAGGGAATCCCTCAAGCCTGACTATGTATGAATGACCATGGTGTCTGTTGTCATTTACTGGCTGCCACTCCTTGATTAAAGCTGAAATATGTACGGTGCAAAGTGTATGTATATATGCATTCCCGCACATGAGCAGAAACAGCAGCCTAAGTAGTAAAGCAGTAAGTGGCACAGACTGTAAACATCAAACTTCCAAGTCTTCCCCTTCAGCATTCTTAAAGACACCCTGCAAAACCAGAGGGGCTCCACATCTTAAGCCCAATTTCCCTTTCACTGATAGAGTGCCAAGTTTCAGGAATTACCTGGCGAACTGCGATCAGGTCCAGAGGATTAACAGGAATACTCCTTTCCAAAAGTCAGACTCCCCCCCTCACCATCTCCAGAGGGTGTTCTAGGAAAAGGCCAATGAGTGGATGTCAGAGCTCAACTTTAATTTATGTATATTTCTTTTCGTGCAAGTTCACAACAGCATGACATGAAGGCTGAGCAGTTAGTCAGCCATGTTATTAGATTTTTTTTTTCTTTGCTGGGGATGATGGTGTGCACATGAGGAGTTTTAGGACAGGCAACATGTCAATCTAACAGCAGGTGAAAGGATATATGACATTGTATGTAATCATGTTATGTCAGACAAATGATCAGGTGAGATGTGTGAATGTCTAAATACTCAATGAGGATGTGGTGCAGCAGTGCAGCAGTGCTGCCATCTGGTGCTTCCGTTGTGCATCTCACTGCTTATTGAGCTTGCAATGGGATGTAAAATGAATTCAGTTCTGGCCTGCATTCATTTTCTTTTCATTTATCTCCTGTGAAGTGTGTGTGAGTGTGTGTGTCTCTGTGTGTGTGTGTGTGTCACTGGGGATTGCGCCTTAGAACATACTTTTATTCAGAGCATCTTCCAGTGCCAGGAGTGCACATGTCTCTAGTAAGGGTAATCCCAGAGGGAATCAAAGCCACAGTCCTGGCAGTGTTATTGCCGTGCTCTATCAATTTAACTTCACAGTGTGTATCTGTATGCCTGGTGTTGTGACTATGTCTAGTTTGACACTGATGGTTTGACCCTTGAAGGATCAGTTCAACACTATTGCAGATAAATATATAAGTCAAATGAAATGAAAAATCAGGCTCACCTCTAATGGTAATTAGCCATGCAGATAGTTTTTGCTTTTATTTGCTGAGGTTGTGTCAATACATTTACGATTACATTTAAAAATCCATTTGTTACTACTTTCAGCTGAAAAAAATAGTCCCTAATCAATAATGTGGCCTGTTACTGTTGATTTTTTAAAGGCAATTGTTCTATGCTTTGAATACAGCTTTTCCTCCATTGTACTGGGGTGGTGAAAGAATTCTCTGAAATTTCAAAACCTGGTGAAAACAGTCTGAATGGCTGCTTGTCACCAGGGAAAACTGAGATATTAGGACTTTTTTTAGAAGAAATCCACTAGGTATTGATTAGTGTGTCATGTCAACAAACGTGCAATTCTCCCTCTAACCCTATAGATCTTTTAGTCTATGTGTATATGTTAGGATACCATATATAGCCCACGAACATTGTCTCAAAAGCTGGGACTGGAAGCAGCTCTGAAGCAAAATGGTAAGAATATTTCAGTAGTATTTTGCCAAGTCTGTTTTGTGGAATTACAATGTGATGCAGCAGTAAATTCGACCCGCTACAGAGTACCTTCTATGCTGCTGTAGGCTATGGCAGCAGGAGACTAATATAAATGATTATTAGCTCCATACTTTGGCTTAATGGTAAACACTTTCCATAATTCAACAGTGTGTATTCTCAGTGCTTGACGTCCTCATAACTTTTATCTCTTTAGATGTCACTTAAGATGAACAAAACTACGATCTAGCTGTTGGTTATTAACCGTTATGGTGGCAAAAGTGGAAGCATCTTAACTAGCTCTCTATTGGACTCATGGTAGTAAATTCATTTGTCACTTCATGTGATATAGATGTCACCTCAAGTTTTGTTATTGCTCTGCTGTCCTCCACAGGCTGCTGTTGTACTGCGGCTCTGCCCTGTGATTGACTGTGTATGCAGCAGGATGAGCCACACCAGGACGTAGCCACTTATCACTCCGGGAGCAATGGATGACCCAGGCACACAGATGCAGGCTGGACTGCACACTGTGTCATCTGTCAGCCGGCCGCACAGGTGAACCAGAGGATGAGAGGAGATGAGCAGAACTGAGATTTAGAGCCAGCCCTGCTCACATTATCTCCCCTCAAACCATTGCTCATGTTGTGAAACTTCCCGGAGCTGAGAGCCACTGGAGAAGACTTTACAACGGGGGAGAACAAAGGCCGAGCTGAAGGATGAGGGTAGACGTGCAACACCATGGGGTGCACAGTGCAGTGGTTGTATTTTCTAATGAGAATAAGACTCCAGATCACTGTATGCATCAAGTACAATGAGTGTCAGGAAATTTGTTACATCAGCACTGATACAAGGACGTATCGACAACCCTGCACCAGTGCCAGCTAGACAAATCTCAGTACGCTTATTGTCATTTAAGGACAGGACATTATAGGTTAATTTTAAAACTTCCCCTTTGTATTTATCCTTAACCTCTTCTGTCCTGCTGTATGAGGTTATTACAGCTATGGCTGAGCCAATGGACGATCATCCCAGGGGATTAAAGAATGCAAAGCCCATTGTACATTAAAAAACAAGCTCTTTCCATAATTGTCTTCATGTGCAGTTCAGTCAACTGTTCAGTCTGCTGTGTGTGAGGTAGCAAGCCATGCAAACAGACACATCTTCCCATCCAGGGAGAGCAGAGGGAGGGATGGTGTATTCAGTGAAGCTGACGGGTACCCACCTCTGATTCAATGTGATTTATTTCCACACAGAGCGTGGACGTGGCCAGTGCATCGGCAGGTCAATTTGGTTTGGGTAGACGAAGAGTCGTCTGATTGATAGAGTGGGGGCTAGCCATGTTCTCTACGCTCGGCTCCCCCTCCATCAGGGGCCCAGCTATGGTCGATTAATTCTCCGTACACAGAGCAGAGGCTCTGGCAGGGATTTTTTTTTTTCTTTTGTGTTTCTGTGAGCCACCATCTCTGACCCAAGACTGCCTCCCCCTGGAAGTAAGCTGTTGTCTGGTTCATTTTGGTGTGGGCATATTATGCATCTATATTTCTATTGAATTCGGACAAGAAAAATACCTGGAGTCCTGGTTCGAAGGACTTGCAGAAATTATAATTATCAAATATTGCTGTCACCACTAGATGGCAATATCAGCTAAAATAAATTTGGTACTTATTACTGTACAACAGATGAGTTAAACCATACTCTGTCTACATGAATTCAACAATCTAAACTCTGAAACATTTTAGAAAAACCTCACTAATATTGAGCAACCGTTGCTTCTGTTGTCTCGGGGTCTATTTCTGACTTTCTAGATCATTGGTTCCCAACCTTCTTTGTCAGACACCCCGCCTCTGCCCTGTCACATGAACTCATGCAGGCCACTGACAGCACCCTTCATGATCCAAATGAGCTCATTTACAAACATTTTGAATTGGAAATAGTTCAATAATTAAGAACATTAAAGTGAATACTTATTTCACACAATTGAACTGTGAATGTGAAGCTGCTTTGGTTGCATTTGCAATAGGCTCACTGAATGTTTCAAACATTTATTCATTACTCATTACTTTATTAGGTCAACTATTCATCCATTAAATTGAGCAATGCATGGAAACCATTTGTTTATTACCTCTAGCTAAAGGTTTTAACCATTTACTATTTTAAGGTAACTTTTTCAACACTTTGTTTATTAAAATCCACTATTTCCATCATTTATCAATTAAATTTAGCAATGTATACTAATCTTGTATGTATGTATACATATATACATACAGATATGTGTATACTAACGATTTGTATGTTACCCCTAGCAAAAGATTTAACTCTTAGCCAGTAGTTTTAGGTATCTGTCTCAACTGTTAATCTATTATTTTTCAGCTTTGCAATTCAACCATTTTGACCAGTCATCCATTATTTTAGCTAACTGTTTGTCCTTGCTTCCTGCTCCTGAGATATTTTTCACACACTGTTAGCAACATGGTGTTCAGGTGTTGATGCTGATTCAATTGTAGACATCAAACAACTTTTCTGTTTCATCAAATTACTTGAGCCACTCCGCAATCTTTCCATATAAACCCTGGCAAGTACCGCTGCTCTATATGTCGGCGTCACTGTGGTTTTCATATGCAATCAATAAGACAATATCATTTCCTTCCAGAAGCAAATGAAGGAGAGCAAAGAGCTGCCGACTCGCTCTTTTATCTCAGTCTCAACAGCATAGCCAGCCTGCTCCCTGTAGTTCACTTCAATCCCACTTTCCTGGTGCTTTCTCCCAGCACTCACCCTGAGCCGGGCTGTGTTGGATGAGACTTAACAGACCCTCAGCCCCTCACATCTTCAAGGCTCGGTGTGGTCAAAGTGCTGCCTGATGTCCCACTGACCCAGCCCACCTCCGAGTGTCTCTCCAAGGCCTCCCTTTTTGCCTGAATCCCCCCCAAAGGGTTTTTATCCCTTTATCCAGGCATGACATCAGAATTCCTGATCAGGATTAGGGTCAGTATTTGGATCAGTTGTATCAGATATCAATTGAAGCATATCACTCCATCTTTCTCTCTCCTCTCTGGCTTTGCTGGTCCACCAAAAGACGTTTTATCTTGTGTTCTCCTTCTCCTCTCTCCTGGAGATGAGTGACACATCAGAGATAGCCTTCAACTAATCCTATCCTTTATGCTCTCTGAAAGTAAGTTGCAAGCCTGTAGCCCTTTCACACTTTATTTGTTGTCGTTTGAAATCATACTTAATGTCATGCTCGGCGTCAGATGGGAGCTTGGGAGCCCTTTTTAAATTTCACTCAGTCAATGATGTGCCTCTCAGAAACAGAAGAAACTTAAACATCAAAGGGAGACAAGAATTCTTCCAGTCAAACTGTTGGTTATTGTTGGAGTGGCTCCAGGAAATACTTGATGAATGCACTGGCAGCGTGCCTTTTCAAGCCAGCATTGTTTTTTGGTTGGGAAGTTTTGAAAGCTTCCCACACTGCTGTCATTATACAACAACGCTGGACTCCAGACACCAGGGCATGATATGCACAGTGATGCACAGAACGAAACTTTCTCTCATTTCCACCTCTGCAGCCTCATTATGAACCTGTTCACAAGCTAATCTCACTAATGATACACTGTTTTTGTCGTGATGTAAGTTCTGTTAAGTTTTTTTTTTCGACCATCAAATCTCAAACCGCTGTCACTCATGTGTGCTCACTGCTCCAGCAGGTGGTGCTGGTGAGTTGGTGTTCCTCCAGCCAGACGCTCAGACAGTGTGTATGTGGAACAGAGACCTATCCCCAGAGCTTTACCTGACCTCCCATTCCCCTCTGCTGCACACACCTTGTCAGCAAGTTGGGCCTTATCTCTCTCCGACTGAACTGAGCCATTGAGCGCACACTTGACCTTGTCATTATCTTGTACCTGGCTTTGTTTCCACTCTCCTTTCTCCCTTTTGTGAGTTTCCTGACTTTCCCTTTCCACACTATTTGAACAAAGATAAGAACAGAGTCTATTTACTGCGCCCCCACCATCCACCGCCTCCCCTCCACTCACACACCCTCTCTTCTCCCTTTCCCTATCCTTTGTTAAAGAAAGAAACCTTGTGTTTATTACAAAGAGAGGCCCTGACCATGACCTTCTATGGCGGTTTGAGGTGTAGTTGTTGACACCACCAGTTTTCTTCCTCTCATTTGCAATATAGAGGAAGGACACAGGATTATACTTTTTTATCCTGAGTACAAAGCATATTTCATGTTGTATGTGGATGCTCTTCCTGTTAAACATTATAAACAAATTACATACAATGACCAAACTTGGACCACAAAGGAAGGCAGGAAGAGGAGGAACAATTAGGCCATTAATCTCACCAATTATGTGTAGTATAAAGCCCACAGACAGAAGAGTCCATTGAAAAGCACCATGTTGCAGACCTGAGAGTGATAAGAAGAGAGAGTGGCTGTAGTCAGGTAGGTATTTACAGCAATAAACACCTCCGAAAAAGAAGGAGTTAGACATTTTAGTCACATTTTGTCCTGGTTGGAGAAAATCCTCCTGTATTCAGGGAGAATTGTCTTTCAATAATACAGGCAGTTACAGTAGAGGTTAAAATACTGTATGATAACATGAATTGATGCTTTGTATTCCAGTCTGAGGTGAACTATTTTCATTGTGCACCAGTTTGATAAACCAAGCTCTAATTTTTCTCCTGTTTCATTTTTAACAGTTGTTCCTGACATGAATGAATGACGGAAAACTGTGATGGTGGTTTAGGAGCTCGTTCTCACTGTAACCAAGGGATGCAGTCGAGTTTCAAAGTCGCTTTTGGAATTACAATACGCATATGCTACCCATAAAGCAAGCCTCAATATATCTGTCCATCAAAAAGTTCACTGACAGCACGAGGAGAGATGGTGCTTGCCTTTGATTCTAATGCTAAGAGCATAATTTATGTAAGATGTTTGAATGGCTTTTTGAGTAAGAATAGATTAAAGGAGGTTTCATGTTTGAGGAGCCAAGAAAGTGCCTGCAAAGCAGTGTTTTTAAAACTCCTGGGGCTGCAAGAGGGTTGATGAACAGGGCGGGTGCAAATGGTGATTAGCTCCAGCCATTTATTGCACTAACAAAACAGCGTGCCAATCACGGCCATCCCTTGAGTTTTCCTTTCTTTTCTGTAAATATGAAAGACCTTGTCCCGACAGTTACTTCAAACGTGGCAGCGGCAGGCCCCATACCAGGCCATGGCGTCTCCCTGAGCCTTTTCCCCTCCACACATCAAACCCCGGCTGACAAAAGCAGCTCTAGGTGGCATAATGAGGCACATCGCTCCTTTCAACTATGTGTGAAGTGTGACATTCTCTGTCTTCTTGTGTCATGTGTTGACACTGCAGCCTGCGTGTGAGGAGTTGACCGGACACTAGCCACTGAGGGCAGCATCAAAGCCCTGCGAGCTCCTTAGGGTCAACAGTCAGAGATGAGTACACACACACACGACTCACACAAAAGGAGAGGAGAGGAGTTTCGGTACAGAGCCTCTCCCTTGTAGCTTCCTCAAGATATTTGATTTGTTTCATGTATGTCCAGGGGAAGGCCTGCTGATTAAACAGCAACTGATAACTTGATTTTCATGACTCTTTCCTGGGAAGCGGTGGTGGTTAACTATAAAGCAGTTATAGGGGTATGTTTCGTGGACATGTGCACGCTATCAGATAAGAGATACTGCAAGGCGTGCTCCTGCCTTGTGACTGACTCTCTGGTATTTTTTGGAGGTGATGAGGGCCATTATCTGTGGATTAACAGAAACTAAGATGGTGTGTTGGAACATACTGCCCTAATTCGCCCTCGTCTGTATCCCATGTTTTACCCCTGTCCACTGGCCAGCAGATAAGATCCCTTGGAGAGACAGAAGCTATGCAGCCTCTCATATGACCATAACGCCAGAGCCAAAAGTAAAAGACGAGTTCAGTGAGCCGCGCGAGGCCGAGCCATGCTTGAATCCACAGACACCTTTTCAGAAACACAGGAAACCTGGGCTCAGAGTCCTCAGAAAGTAGCATTCAACATGTCACAACACAGCCAAAAAAACAAAGACTGGTTTCTGCTCCCTGGAAGCACACACACAACAGCTGCATTCATATTCACCCACCATTCATCCCGATTCATGGCATAATACAATTGGACAGGTGGATTGATAATCTAATATGGCTTAGTTTTTTTTATCCTATTCCTCTCACTTTTCAAATAGTTTACTTGGAGCCCGAGGGTGTGAGCCATCCTGTTTTCTATGGCCACCGAATTACCTCAGAGCGCACAGTGCCTAGCTCGCTGCCAGAGAGGGAGGCGAGTATTGTTTTCATGACAGAGATCAATGGGTGGGTGAATGTGCTTTAATTCTGCAGGAGCTCCTCTCCCAGGCTAATAAATGCAAGCCTCCCTGCTGACTGGGCTGTCGTGCTGAGCCCAGCGGGGGTCAGCCTTTTTGTGTTCCTGTGCCCAAATTATGGAACCATCAATACGCTCCCTGGAACCAGTCAATAGAAGCCCGCTTTGTGGCCGAGGGGAGACCAACTTCAAGGCTGATCCAAAAAAAAAAAAAAAAAAAAAAAAGACAACTAAGCTCTGACACATTTACCAAATCAGATCAGAATCCGAACATACAGGCAGATTTTACATTCAGCAATTCAGAACTGCTGCTTGTGCAACAGATATTGGGTGTGTCGCACCAAAGGGTTGCAACCACCCCAACCTGTTTTTGAACGCTTTGTTAATAATTATTTACATGTTGCAAATTCTTTCACAGCGTGAGGGAGGCGGTTCACTGTGTCACTGCACTTTAATTGTGCTTTTGACGTGAAGCTCTCACCACTTGAAAATAGGTTTGTTTGTTTTCTGAAAGTCCACAAGCGGATAAAGTGGAGGTAATATTTATGCCAGTTGCAAATATCATTTAAATATTTAAGCTAGATATTGATTGTCTCAAAAAATGTAGATGATCAAAATTCTTTACATTTCACAAGGTGAATTAATAAAATCTATTTCGAGCATGGGTTTGCTTTTGAGGATCTCCGAAAACACCCCTTTTCAGCAAAACACTACGTTTCTGTTGCCTGAACCAGGGGTTGTGACACACTTTCGTTTGAAAACGCATAGGCGTTGAAAACTGTTGTCATGCATGAGTGTGTTTCCATACTGCCTTACTGCTGCTTGTAGCATCAAGTGAATTATTAAGTATCCAGCTTCAAAAAGCTTGTAAAACTCTGTCCTCCTCAAAATCTCAAACTTTTTTCTTCCTCTCTCCCCTTTTCTCTCCTTCTTTTATTTTTGTTGGCTTCTCAAACATCAAGTTGTCTCCGGATTTTCAAACGGGTTGAAAAATAAGAGTTTCCCCAGCTTGCAAGCTCATTCAAAGGGCGCGTTCTTCAGATGTGCCACCTTGCAGCGTGGTGGTGGCTGTGCAGGAACAGGATCATTCAGATATGCTAATGGATCAGCAGGGTAGCTCCAAGCGCGGCTTACCCCGCTTTAAAAGACAGCTGCCTTCTCCCTTTCTTTTCATGCCCTACTCGCAGCCTGCCTCTCTTTCCCACTCTACATTGATAGCAGGTTGAAATTTAATAACCATTAAATTTCTACTAATTAGACAGATAGAGCAATTAGCCGGGTGCATGTAAATCCAGGTTGTGAAATATGTTGGACAAAGAGAGTTCAGAGGATGAGTTTGGGCAGTCGTTGAACGCAGCTGAGGTTAGTCGGCACAGTGTAATGATATCATGCTCAATGCAGAGAGCTGCACATAATAGAGCCAGTGCACACTGGCCCTCCCCTTGGCAAAGTGGCCCTCTGTGTCAGTGCTTGTGTATCAGCCGTTGGCTCTGCCGCTGAAGCCCCAGTCCCACACTCTCCTGGGCTATCTATTCTCTCCAGCCAGAGTCATGCTGCGCAGGAATCCTGGGTGATTGGGTTTCTTTCAGGGGCCTTATAGTCAGTCATAAATCGGAGGGGATCCTGCCCGGCCCCTCGCTCTCGCCCCTAACCCTGGCTCCAGCTGGCAGGGGACGATTGTTGGAGAGCCGAGGTCACTGCAGGGTCGCTCTCTGTGGCGCTTCTTAACTCCCCTTGCCTATTTTTTCTACCCCTCCTCTCCACTATTTCCCCCCCTTTTTTCTCTGTCTCCTGGCTGAGGTTGCTAGGGCTTGGTATTTGCTTTTTAAGACCATGTTGTAATTACAGAGGAGCTCTACTCCCCTAACTGCCTCTGGCTCCCTCTCCTCTTTTTTTTTTATCACTGCTGATTGGTGGTAAGAAGCCATACTGGGGCCATCTCACCCCCCACAACAAGCTTTTGTGCTGCTTCTTCCCTGGGCACACACAGAACTGATTCATTCACATCTCCTAACCTTTACAGAAGTAGAAAAAGGCCGGGGTGGCCTCCTCACACCAATCAGACAGTCGCCATAGGAGTGGAGGTGCGAGTCACTTACACAGAGGAAATTGGTACAGCTTTGCAGGTTTCCCAGCACTTATATGAGGAAACAACACTCCCTGCAAAATAAACTATAGAAAAACAGGTTTTATCAACAATGCTACCGCTGTAGCCTAATCATAGTAGTGGACATGTTGGTTTTTTGAATACAAATCTACTGTGTAATCAGAGCGGACAATTTCAATTGCAAAACTATAAACTCTATTAACTTCATCAACAAAACAGGTTGCCACAGGCTCAGGCCACGTTTCGTTCCTGTGCAGGCCTAAGACTGCTTGGGGTTTTGGGAGGACAAGTCTGTGTTTGCTGTTATAAGAGAACTAGACCACAGAGAACATCAGACGCAGCCCTGAAATGTCTTTTCTGTGGGATTGCACCCCTCTGCCAACATCTGGAGCCATAAACCAAGATCAGAAAGTGACAGTGAAAACAATACCGCAATGACAACAAACAGTCACTCAACAATAAATGGAGGGGGAGTCGCCTTAAACCACAGTTTGGCCCGGGGGGTGGTCTTCACAAAGAGGAGAACACTAAACTATGTTGTGTCAACTCCTTTGTATGTCTTGAATTTGATCTCATTTGTAATGTCACAAAAACAGGCAGTAGGTGCAAACTGCAAAACCAACTAAAGTCACAAACATCAGCATTTACTGCAGCTGCTGGTCAAACCATCCCGGGCCTGTGGGACAGAGGCCTGAGATCCAGCAGCTAATCATAAATATACTGTAGGTGTCACCCATTAAAACACAGTCTGGAACTAAATGATTGTAGCCACATCACAAATCCTTTAGAGTGAGTAAAGCTTTTGATCCTGTGCAGAGGCTTGTCTTTCCCCTAACACACATCAAAGCAAACGGAACCAAAATATCACAAAAATGCGTACAGTGTATAGCTATAGAAGCATGGCTTGTCTTTCATGTGTATGGAAAAGTGCCACAAACTAAGCATTGTTCCCTGTGAAATAGGATACAGGATTGGAAGAGCCATTGTTCTATTTCAGTTTGCTTGAATCTCCTCTGTTGCATGCTGGCTCGCTGCTTCACCGTTCTGACTTCTGACAAACAGCATCTGCACCAGGGACGCCACTTCCTCCCACGAGGCAGATGGGAACAAACCCAGTATAATGACTTCAAATAAACAGGATGCCATTAATTGTTTGCCCCATCAATTGAAGTATGTCCCTTGGTATTCAATGAGAACTTGATTAATCATTTTAGTGGTTTGACTTATTGGATGCCAGTGAGAAGAGATGAATTTTCTGGCAACAAACGAATCACTGGTTGAAGCCCACATAACTCTGCAGAGGCCACGCTTATTCATAACTATAGACGGTTAATCCTTTTATACTGTAGCTCTACCATAAGCACATGTGACTACAGATAGTCCAAGTAAGACCAGAACTTATGTGTTCTGTTTGAGAAAACCTCATTCAAAATCATGTCATAAACATGTTGATAACTAAAACTCCAGCCTTGAAACTTAAACTTAACGGGATGTTATGTGGTTCATTCTTTATGTCTAGATAAGGACAATAGTTTTTTTTTTTGTTTGTTTGTTTTTAAAAAGACAAAATAAGCTATTGGCAAGTGGAGAAGCTTTGGCCAGTCCAGACATGTCTGTAATAACAGACCAGCAACAGATTACAGCTACAAAATTGGAAAGATGACATCAAAAACAGTATAAGTGGATATCATGGGCCAGGTTTCCATTGTAAATGTAACTTTCAATGATCCAAATTTTCCGAAGAAAATGTGCATTTCCATCCACTATTGTTAAGTGAATATTGAGAGTTGGGCGCATGGAGAGAAACAGCGAGTGCTAATTCTCCAGTTGGGCACCATTAAAGAAGAAGAAAGCTCAATAAAATTGAATAATTAAAAGTTCAACTTAAAACTTGTGTGGAAAACAATGTAGAAACCATGATGGAAATATGGCATTTATGTTTGTTTCATTTATTAATTAGATCAGTGGTTCCCAACCTATGGGCCAGGGTCCACTGGTGGGCCTCGAAGCTATTGCAAGTGAGCCGACAAATCATTTGCGAAACTGTACATTTTGGGTGAAAAGATGTAATTACAAAGAAGTATATAAAACTATAGATAATGTTTTTGTATGTGTCAAAACAAAAATAATTGAATGAAAAAAATATAAAGGAAAAATAATCTAGAGACAGACTGTGAATTGACGATTGATCTCCTCCATTAAACAAAACGGAAAAGCTGAGCTTCTTATATGTTTACCTGCCTTCAGTCCAATCCTGAATGTTGGATCGTTACCATTAAACTAAAAAGTGCTCTTGGGCAATATTTGGCCACTGTTTTGTTAAGGGGGCCAGATGTGGTCCACCAACATTTTTGAAATTTTCAAGTGGGCCATGAGTTGGAAAAGATTGGCAACCACTGAATTAGAGGAAGGTAAGAGGCTCCTGATTACTCCTTACATATATCTGATGCTTTTGTCAGCCGCCATTTGTAGTCTCTTCAGTAGAATGTAGCTTCAGTGGATGCTAAAGTCATATGTTTCATGTACATCATGACATATTTACTAGGTCTGTTTCCATTGCACTGTGTTATCAATACATCAACTATTCCGCCTCAGCCAAGCATAAAAATGTTGGCTATATAGCATTAGCAAAACTTACAAATAGCTCCTTTAAACTTATAGCCAAGAGTGAAGATACTAGTTTATGTAAAGCATAAGGACATTAAACCCAAAAGACACTTGTTCAAATGTTTTTCAGATAAAGCAGCAAAAGAAATACTGAATGAGGTATTGAATTTACTCACAGACGATTGTTGAACAGAAGCTAACCAGGAGATGACACCAGGACTTCAGCTCTCTCTACTCTGTGTGGACATGTTACCTTCATATTTTAGTTAAAACAACAGTGTCAAACATTACAGTTCACAATGGACTGTAGTGGAATGGGAGTTGTGCAAGGCAGGTATTGCTAACACATATCAGATGTCAGCACTGAGCCAAATGTCAACAGATGTAAACAAACACCTCCAGACAGCCGAGCAAACAATTTTTTTGTGCTGGCCGAGCTGAAGACTTCCTCCTGGTGTTGTCGGGTCTGTGTGCTTTGACATCGTCAGAGCGGCAGGTTAACAGCCCGGCTGTGGTCAGATCACAAGGGCTGTAACGGCTGCATGAAAGGGCTTCACCAAAAGGTGCTAATGGGAACGTCCTGAACCTGAAACACCAGGCTCTCTGTCCAAACCACAGAGAGAAGAGGAGGTGAGAGAGTTAGGAAGAAACAGACACTGAAGCCTGGAGAGGCTGCAGTTGTTTTTGTCCAGACTGAGAGAGTCGTGGTGGTGACAGCATGTCCTATTCTTTACAGCGATAGCTTGAGGATAGGGGACAAGGGTGTCAGTCGTCACGAGGGAACAGAGTTTGTTGTTGGAAGGGGGGGCCACCAACAAGGTTGCATCAGCTCCCAGGGGACAGGGGGCCAGCCGAGCCGGTGTTGTCTTTCACTCCTGCTGACCTGTTTGAACTACAGTGGGCCGTCCGCTGTGACCCTGTTTAGACAGCTAACAGTCTGCTCACCCTGAACCCAGACTGTCAACAGCACTTGACACTCAAAACAGCACTTAAGGCACGAAAGTTTTGTTTACCCTCCTCTTGCTCTTCCTCTCAAGTGGATGAAGGCACAGATCTTCTCAACATCTGTACTGAAGATGAAACAGAATAATAATTGGATGCAACCATGAAAAAGACCGCTGTCCTTCTTGTGAGGATCCCACAGACCTCATCCTTATTGCAGTAACACCTGGTAAATGATGAGGAAGAAGTTTGTGTCATAGTAAGAACTCCACATAGAAGTTACAACATGGACTAACAAAACAAAACAACAAACAAAAGTCAAATATGCCAGATTATCTGAGACAAAAATTTGCATTGTGTTCAGTTTGGACACATCTTTAGTCAGAAAATTAAAAATGAATAATAAAGGGTTCACTTCGTTCTAACAAACTAGTTCATATAGAGTAGTGCATATGCATACGACACAGTTTGTGCACAGGTTACCAAGTAGCCACAGCTTAAAGGAACATTAAGATATTTTTGGAACGATTATTCACGGGTAGGCATAGGCATACCTTACCTTACCTCACCTTTACAGAGCCAGGTTAGCTGTTGAGCTGTAGCTAAGCTAAGTGTAGACTTATCCTGCATGTGGTGTCGGAACAATTTTGAAAATGAATTTATGACTGCGAAAAATTCACATGAGCAGCCCTTAAGTTGAAACAGCGACTCAGAATGTTGGTGAAAATTTGATACAAGACGTGATATATGCAGAAACACGCCGGATGAAAGTAAAAGTATAATTGATGGTGAGAAACTTTTGATTAATGGTGCACATTCACATTTTGGATCAATTCGCCAAAATGTGATGATATTAAGTTGTAACTGTTACTTGCTGTCCCAATAGATTGACCTAGATTAAAAAATGTTATTTATGAGCATCAACTCTATACTGGAAACAACTATCCTGGTGCTGTTTTAATGTTCTGAGCATTGAAAAGAGAAGTCATTCTTTGTAATGACCATGCTGTTTCCACATTCTGACTTAAAAGCACATGAACAGACCAAAGACGGGAGAACGGCTTCCCAACTCTGGAAATGGGACCATCTATCCATGCATGCAGCATATTTACTGGACAGATATGAGAGTTATTCTCCTGTAAGTCTCAACAAGAGAGCAAATGAGACATTTCTTAATTTCTTTCTAGCTACTGATTTAAGTAAATACAATAACATTCAATGTTTAGACTGTTTAGCTAAAACATTACAGCAGTCACATCTGTGCAAATAACAAGAGGTGAAAATTTGCTTCAGTCTGAACACACCTTCAGTCAAAAAACATAAAATCTTCTTAAATGGGTTACCATGATAGTTTGTAATGAGATACCTTGCTTTAAATGAAATTATAATGAATTTAAAAGGCAGAGAAAGAACTGCTCTAAGCGTTAGGCTGTGTATGCTTCTAATAACGAGCTTAAGAGCTCAGACCTCGCCTGTGTCTCTCATTCCCAATCAGCACCAGTCTATTGTGCATCCTAACAACAGCCATCTTTAAACACTCAGTGTGCTTCCTTTTCTTTGCTTAAGTCACTGGCTTCTTATCAGAGCCACCACCAATAAAACTGCTTTCAAATCCCTCTGCTAAAACCTCTCCATCAACATCCTTTCCCATGACAAGAAGCATCAACGGTCTTGTCTGCAGGAACTACGAAGCAGAAAAAGGAGTGTGTGTGTGTGTGTGTGTGTGTGTGGTTGCATGTGTGATGGATGGAGATGAATGCATATTTTTTCATGTGTTGTTTAATCACAAGGAAAAACAGCCATTCCCCAAAGATACCATCCCGCATACTTTGGAGATAAAACTGAAGTGTATCAAACAGGATGTACAAAACTTGCATGTCAAACAGCTCTGAACAGGACGACTGTTGACTGACTGCTGTAGTGGCTTCTACTTTTGACAGTGCTGGATATGTCACAGGATCCCTGTTCGATCACTCAGGAGGCACTGAGGCACTGATGTGGAATGGAAATCACTTGGTATTAAGTTTGATATCAGTGTCTGGGACACCTCCTGAACACCAAATGTGTAAAAGTCAAACAGCCATTGACTCGCTCAGAGTGAAAGGGGGGAAAAAAAGCCCACGGCACATTCCATAACTGGGTTACCTACAGCCGTTACATAGAAGATCTTTTTTTACTGGTGCTATCATCTATTTTATTTCTGAGGCATTTCACTGCATTCCAGACTGTAGATCCAAAACTAGCTTGATAACAACACGTCTTCATAGGTTAAAGCTCAACGTTCAGAAAGATTGTTCATCCCATACATCTCACTACAACCCTATAACCTTTACGCTTTAGAGATTATACCATTGTAGGCTAATTTTTACCTTCCAAAATGGACCACAAGCTTGATCACGCAGCAACGTCTATGTTCTGGGGAGGGAGAATGACAGGTTATTTAGTGCTGTTTTGATATCTGAGCCTGAGGAATGCCTGCAGATACAGCGATCCCTCTGTCTGAGGAGGAAGCTTCATAGATGAGGTAAGACTGCTTACAGCTATGAAACTATATCTGAAACAGATTAAAAGACATTTTCCTCAGCTTGATTCATGTTCCTTTCAGCTCGCCCAGGTGTTACACCTCACAACAGAAAGGTGAAGAGAGCAGGACAGATGTGCAAATACATTCTTGCATGTGTTTGGGAGAAGCAGAAGACAAAGACGGTTCTTTTTTTTTTTTTCAGTCATTGAAGCCTCCAGTGTCGACTGACAATTTAGATTTCTTATCAGCTTTCCGACATTTTTGCCACGTTGTTCTGCTGTAGATAAAAACTGTGAGAATCCAAAAACGAGGAGACTTACATCAGAAAGAGAGGCGCACTCTTGGTCTGTGGTGTCTGCACACACTGATTGTTTCAGCTTGTCTTCATACCTGTTCAGGTTTCACTGCAAGGCTTGTCAATCCCTCCCAGGACTTCAAACGTTGTGCTGAATCCTTCACCTTCACTCATCCTTTCACACCTCGCCGACAACCTGCAGCACAAGTACACCGACGGTAAATTACCCATAATTACCCAGATTTGAGCTCAACATAACAAAGGCATTTTGTTTTGCTGTTGTGTTATTACTGGAACATCACGTTCAAGCTAGCTCTCTCTAATTAAAGTTGACATCTTTCCAAATGTGCAGTTATCTGCTGTGCGGCACTGAGAAAACTTCATCTGTGCCCAATTCTTTGTGGTAGCACTGAACATAAAAGCAAATCAAAAACAAAAAATGGCCAAAGAAACGTCTGTGAAAGACGCTCTTCACTGTTCTTGCAAATCTAAATAAACTTCAGAGAGATAGACTCCACATGTGGCTCCCTGAAAAAGAGACCCATGCACCAGATGAGAAGACAATGACAAAACTTGGCTCTACGCGCCTTCTTCTTCTGTCCAGAGAATCACAACTAATAACAGCACAAGACAATGCCGTTCCCATGCTCGCTCTTCATGCCACTCTCATGCTTGCCATTAGATGTTCTCATTATTCTTCCCTGTGTCTTAATGCAAAGTGAAAACAGATTTGGACGGGAATGAGAAGTTACCCAATCACTTAGATCTCAAGCGCTCTGTGAAATCCGTTTATCCCTGATCATTATGACAGTGTTTTTCTGTCTGTATCGATAGTCATTTCCTTTCTCCCTGCAGCAGCCTCAGAGTCTCCGATGCTGGCGCTGAGCACAGCACAGCCAGCACAGTCCCACGGAGTGCAAGCAAAGGAGGAAATCAATAGAGAAAATATCGCTGCAGGCTCACACATTTTTATCTTGCTTTGAACGAGTCAGCTTTAATTTTGCTTTGATCTCAATTTGCTGCTTTTGGGATAGCTTGGCTGCACATTGAACCAGGAGGAAAAAGCTTCCACCAGGGCTTTCTTACAAAAGACCCTTTCAACTGAGGCCTTTATTTTGCCTATATGCGTCAGTGTCCATTACTGGTTTACAGGGAATAAAGATACAAGGAATCAAAACAACTAATACTACAGGACTCGGACACACTGGTGCACATCTCATGCAGACAGTTCGCCAACTGCACTTTATCTATTCTAGTCAGGGAGGATTTAGGGCCAAGCAGAGCAAATGTTGGACAATGTTAGCGAGGGGCCACAATAAAGAGATCCTTAGTGCTGCTGTCAGGATCGGCTCAGTGTTGTTGTGGGGTAACAGGTTGACATGACGCACAGCTGGCGTTGTTCTCACTGCTCTGCTAACCCACACCGCCACACCACTCTCCTTCCCCACACATCATTAGAGCTGACACACCAAAAGGACGGCGATATTATAGCATCACCCAAGGTCTGCTAGGGATGTCTGCACTTCCCTCATCCTTTTTCCAAACCAGTGCATTCTTAGGAGGAGAGTTGTTTGGGAATTTGTTTCTCTTTTCTAAAGCAGAGACAAAAGGGTAGAATAAATGACCGGGCAGAGAAAAGACCAGCGCCTTGCTGGGGAGAAAGGGAAGGGTCTAATCTAATTTGGTTAGAGGAGGATGTGTGCTGTGTGGGTGCACGCACATGTGTGTGTGTGCACATGCATGGCTGCGCTGCACAGTGCGAGGGGACTGTGGGAATGGGACAGGAGGGCTGCACAATTGAATGGAGCCTCCAGAGCCAGAAGCAGTGGGGAGTCTCCCCAGACGCGCTGATTCCAGGCCGGCCACTCAAAGAGGGATTAGGCCAGAGAAGGCCCTTCCTGATTAGCAATTCACACTCAAGTGCCCCCACAAGGACCTCGGGTAATAATATTGCCATCAGTGTCCTTCACCGAAGCAGGCAATAAAATGTTTACCACCTTTTTGACTTTTTTCCTCCTCCTTCATCCTGAACGTTGACTAATCACTCACATGTTTCGAAGAACTTTGCAGAAAACTCCTGCAAATGTCTCCACTGGGTCTTTTGTGACTTTCAGAAACAAAAATGCGTTTTGGAAGCTGTTGACTGCAACTGCTTTGCTTCATTGCTTCGTCTCAAGCTGCTGAATTCCAACAACCCTCCTCCTCCTCCTCCTCTTTCCACCACTTCTTCCTCCCTTCCTCTTCTCTCTGCTGGTAAACGACCACCACATGAAAGAGTATGATGTAAGAACACCCCACTAAACTAATATTGCTGTTTCAAAGCAGCCTCAACCCAGATGTTATTGGGCTTCGTAACAAACAAAATTCATTACAACACTGTTTATTGCGGATTGGCTGTCAGTTTCCCCCATATATGAAGGTCCACCATCCTTATAATTATACTAATCTACTCTATAAACACTTACAAGGTTACAATAATACAGTGACTTCCTCTTATCAGCCACAGTACACAATGAATGAGGTCAGAGGGTTAACCTTCAACTGATGGGACTCTACTCGTGATAGCAGCAGTGAAACAAAGCAGATTTTAATGGAGCAAAGTGAAAAGAAGAGTGAAACAAATTAGTCCTCATTAATAAGTTACTTTATTGAACTATTTAAACCATATGAGCAAAGAATACTGCAGGCTTTGATGTTGACAGGGCTCTTGCCAGCAGTTGGCAAAAAAAAGAATCTCTTAAGCTGGGACAGGACAGAGCTTTGCTTTAATATTAAAAGGTTCTCATAGGTTGTTTACCATTCATGTACAGATGCAAAAGCATTCCCAACACTTTTTTTTTTTTTTTTTTGGTTTTTGGCACCGACCTCTTCACAAATTGTTGAGTGGCAATAAGAGAGAAAATAACAGATTATGTTGATAAATAGGATCATCCTGAGCTAAACGCTGAATGCGTGCAATCAGGAGGGAGAACAGGATCCTTGGACAATGTGCAGGGCATGTGGACAAATAGTCTCACCTCCAACTGAGTGTGTTGTTTCTTCTCATTGTGCCCTCTGAAAGAGAAGAGGAGGGCCTTGGTTAAGAAGATTATAGCCCTACCCCACCCGTACGTTTAATCAACATGCCCTTTCAGCGCCGACAACAATGCCAAACATGTCTTAAACGTCCCCCATCTCTTCCATAGCATACCTCACATGTTGGAACAGCATGCCAGTCATCAAACCACAGCAATTAGGAGGAATACTGTGATTACTCTAACTGATACAGAGTTGGTGTGAGCGGATCACGTTGCCTATCATCAAAAGGAGTGATGGCGTCAGTTTCAGAAATGTCACCATCGTGGTGACGCGTTTGATTTCACTTCAGGAGTTGCAAACAAAAATGCATTAGCGTCAATTCATTTTTATTGATCAAAATTCCCTTGAGAAGCCGAGGAGCTTTGTTTCCTCGCCCTTCACTTCTTTCATCCATGGTTAAATATGTAAATAAAATGTCTAAAGTCATTCTTCAAAGGGGAACAAAAGAAAAAAGGGGGCTGAGGAAAAAGACAGCCATAAAATTCCTCCGATTCTCCATAACATTAGCCAGAGGGGGGCCAGCTTCCAGCCAGAGCCTAGCAGCAGGGGAGCGAGCTAGCACCATAGAATCACACATCTCAAATCCCACACACAAAAAAATAAAATATCTTTTCAGCTTCAGCCATCAAAGGGTCCCCCCCCCCCTCCCCATCCCCCTCCTTTCACTTTATTAGTTACAGAATTATCTCACAGTTGCCGATTTCTCAGAGATGGAGCTGCGCTGCTTTTCTACAGCACACTGTTGTGGTTGTAAAGATGAGATAAAGTTGTGTGTGTGTGTGTGTGTGTGTGAGAGAGAGTGTGTGTGTTTTGCACATATGTGAGTAGGAATGAGCTATAGGAGGGGGTTGTATATGAAAAAAAGAAAAATCATAAAAGGGACAGTAGTAGCTGCTGAGGCTACAGATGCTAAAGACAGAACAGGCCTGATTCCTCCTTTTCTTCTCATTTTCAAAGAGATATCATCATGACCAGCAAAACAATCATGAAAGAGAGGCAGGCAGGAGGAAAGACAGGAACAAGAACAGAACAAAGGCGATGAATTACAACAAACCAGTAGACTGTGTCGTCTTATTAGACTGTGTGACAATATTATCTTGTCAGTTTCATTACACCAAAGGCAGCGATAATAAGGCCAGATATTTGCTTTAAAGTATATCAGACAGCATTTCCTGAAAGATGGATGATCAGTAAATGGAGAGCAGAACTGGCCCCGGCCCAGGCAATGCACTGATAATACATTATTCTTCCTCACATTAAAGCTGTCAACTCTTTTTGTTCTACTTCTATGTGTCAGCTACATAATAAAAGTGTAGTGGAGAGGGAGGGACAGAGCAGGCATGTCAGCTGTTGTCCTCGTCTTTGTGAGGGGTCAAAATATAGAAAATGCATGCTGCTGTTGAATCTAAATGAAGCCTTTTTTTCTTTTTCTTTTTTTTCAAAGGGAAATGGTTTGAGCATGATTACGAGTTTCCCACCAAGATGATTTTGACACAACACAAAATATTGCATGCTTAAAAGAATAGTGTCTATCAGGAAATGAAACTAGGATACTGCACTGTAGGCCCATATGTTTTTTTAAAGTGATGGACATCAAGTATTTTTTTCCCCAGGGTTGAGTTCTGACCAAACCTCTTCAAACGTTAACAGCTGGATAGGTGAAATGTGAGGAGCACATGTGCTGCGTATAGGAGGAGGGTATCGTGTTCATAAGTGTATTCATACCCTATATTTATGCTCCTGCTCCACACACTGAGCACTAACAGCTGAAATGCCCCCACTAAGATATGCTGTGCTTAAACCATTTATGCACGCCGGTGCCAGGTTTCTCATCTTGCCCGGACACATTTCAGACATACTTTTAAAAGCACTTTAGTGACTCCTGTAAAAATGCACTAAAAGCACTGCTGTTTACTTGTGATCAGTATTTCAGCCTTGATGGAGACCATGACTGGGCCTGAATATAAATCTTACCACCACAAACTTTTTACAAGGTAATGTGAGTGAGGTCTGGGGGATCTCTGTCACACACGCATACATGTAAAAAAAAAAAAAGGCAGAGGGCCTCATAACCTATTCTTCTCTTAGCCCAACATACCGCCCTGCTCCTGGTATAAAACCAAGAGTTTTATAGTTTTATATATGGAGTTCTTCCTCACTGTAACAACAATGCATCATCAGGGTTTACGGATGTCATTTATTACAGCACTCTATGTGTTGACATGTTGTATTCGGCTTATTTTATGACACACTGTGGCTTTGGTAGTGCTGCATCTTGCTTTAACAGGCTGATAAAAGCCCATCTATCCATTCATTTTCTAAACCACTTATCTAGTTCAGGGTCACAGGGGATAACACATGTGTATATAGTGAACATAACATCCATACTCATGGGGAGATGTCACTTCTCCGCACCTGCATGTGTCTGGAGCTGAGAGGAAAGGGGAAACGCACACAGACACACACTTTACCAGTTGCCATTGATTCACTGTGCAATAATAATAAACTATTTCAGAAGACAAAAACTTCTGCTACAGAGGAAACTGAAGTGACTCAACCCTTTTAAACCAACAGTGAGGGCTTGGTCGTGTTTTTTTTCTCTGCATGGGAACAGTAGGCGCTGAGCTGGACTCAGTGCTTTCTGAATGTTGTTGAGTAACATGATTAATTTTTAATTAGAAACATGTTTCTCACTAACTTATGACAATGTTTCATCACCTATATTCTGGTAAATCTTCACACACTGAAACATTTTCTGCAGCTCAGCCCCTCAGACATTTGCAAAAATAAGTTAAAGCTAAGTTGAAGCTTATTAGGATGATGGAACAACTCTCCTCTGTGATGTGTCCGTAAGACACTCACTGTGGGGAAAACTCTTGAGTGTCTTATTAGAGTCAGTGGTTAGGATAAAGGGGTCACAGGGGGAGCATAGTTGTCCATGATTTAAAATGGTCATTTCACTTTCCAGGGCTCTAAAATAAAAATGGAATTAAATGTGCGCTGAAGTCATTTTGTCGGACAAAATACACAAACAAATAAATGGACATCAAGAAAAATGGTGAAAATATTGAAATTGTCCAGGTGGTTGTTGAGAATACAGATGTCCCAGTGAGAAAGGCTAAGCAGCATCTGAATTATTGATGTGAGCTTACTCCTGACAATAGAATAATGTCACCACTTTGGGCTGCCATTTTAACCTCCCTATTTGTTTGCTGGATTACATTCTTCATTGAAAAAGCCAGGAAATGACTGTAAGGTGTTGTTAAATTTGGCCAGAACACACAGATCCCAGCACTAAACTCTGATTCTATATTGGGATATGTTTTCATCCCTCATGTGTGGTTTGTTCTGGTGTTTTCAAGAAGTTTCATCCAGTCTGACAGAAGTGACTTGAATCTCTTTCAACAGAGAGTAGCCACAGTTTTCAACTTTTTCAGTCCATTCTGGTTATGTGTATGAATATTATCCTGTGTGGTTTGCAAACTTGCCTTGCACTGACTTCTGAGGGATGAATTAAGTATATTCAGCTGGGCTGGATTAAGTAATAAGATCTGCATGTTTTGCTCACAGCAGGTCTATCTGTCTTGTTTATGTGTAAATACATCATGCATAAAATATATCAATAAATATATCATTACTTACATGGGAAACCCACACTAAAACATCACTCATGCATGTTATCATTTTCATCTTAAACTGATCAGCATTCATTTAGCTGGCATTAGAGTAAAGGGTCTGGTCAGTGATTATCATATTTCAGTTTTTTGTTGCCAGTAAACCACTCTGGCTGATTCCAGTCCATTAGAAATTGTCAGGTTTGAGGAGTTTTTACTTTACTTCAGTATTTTTATTTCATGCTCCTCTGTACTTCAGTTCCACTACATGCAGAGGAAGGAGAACTTTCTGCTATAGCCTACTCTACTAAACTATATAAACAGCATAGGAAAGAGCTCCACCTCAGCAGCTGCAACATTAAAATCCTGCTTACACCTACATGCATCAAGAATCAAGAATAGAAAAGAATTTATTTTTATACTCTAAGTATATTTTCCTACTAGCCTAATACTTTTGTACATTTTGAATGCATTTGTGTGTTTTTTTTTTTTTTTTCTTGTAAAAAAGTATTTTATATTGTGGTCTTATTATTTTAACACAGATAAAAGAACTAAGCAGTTACTCCACCACTGGTCAATGAGCTGCTGAATGTCTCCAGAGATCAGCTGTTTTCAGACACATGCACATGCATATTCAGTCAATAATATTACATTAATTATATTAATTAATACAACTAATTGCCCCTGTTATTTAAGGCGTATTTTAGGTTAAGTTAAATGCATTTTATTCATGACCACTTAGTCTTTAAAGCCTTTCATCCAAAAATCGAAGGTTGCATTGGTCCAAACCTGTAAATTATATAAAGGCTATACAGCTTTCATATAGATATATTGAGATTAATGTTGTAGCCACAACAAACGGGAAATAAAACCTGTTAAAATCGTATATTTCTCATTGTTTAATCAGCTATATGAAAGAGGAAAGCAGTTATATATAAGTTGAGGCCAAAGCTGCGGTGCCGGGGCCCCTCTGGACCTTGGAGCCTGTGACCCCCATATTGCGCAACATTGTGTGATTCTCATAAAATGTGTCTGTGTCGTGTTGTAGTCGAAGTTTGTGACTGAGCACAAACAAACAGAGAGAGAGAGAGAGAGAGAGGGAGAGAGAGGGGGGAAGTTTGCTGTGAGCCTTTAGAAACTGCTGTAATGAACAAGCTGTTCCGCACGATTTGAAAATAATCTGCGTGTCAGTGTCATCTTTCTTATGCAAAGTAGCTGTCTTTGAAGGCGGATCTTTTGGCAGGTTAGACCGGGACGGAGGCTCCGACCAGCTCAGACGAGCGCTGCCACCAAACGCATCAGGCGCCTGTTTACGGGAAGAGCATAATCCTGCGTTTCTGGGACACATTCCGCGTTTTCACCGGGGATATGTGTTCGACTCATTTTTCAGACTGATTAATTGTCCCGGGTGCTTTGCGAGGAGCCGCGTAGAGGACCGGAGGAAAATATTTTCTGTTGTTTTTCCAAGTTGTCGCACAAGGAGTGGAATCGCCCCGCTGCAGGCGCAGACAGTCCGGAAAAGTGACATGCAACATGAGGACGGAGCAGTGAGTCTTTGGGAAACAAGTGGGAAACAAATCGGGGCACACAGCAATCCTCTCGTACTCTCAGCAGACTGATGTGCACGCTGCGAAGTAGCTCCAGCACTTGAGCCACGAACTGAGCGCTGGAAAGCATGGACCTGGACGCACGCTGCTTCCAGCCAGTAAACGCTGTCGGGCCATCGCGGGAAATATGTTTTTATTAAACTCTCCAAACCTAAAATGAGAAAACAATGTTCTTCCTGCAGATAGTTGTGTAAGTTTCCCCGCTTTGATCCTCCACCCAAACACCAGCCTGGTTTCATCGCCGACTTTTTGATGAAAGAAACTTGTGTGTTGTGGTAGAGGTGAACATTTGGCCGAATTTTTCTTTAAATCGAGAGGGGAGAATGTGTCCATCTGCTAAACTGAGCCTCATCTATGCGCTGCTGGTCCTGTGCAGCGGTGGGGGCTCAGCTATTAGCTCAATAGACCCAGACTGGTCAGGAGAAGGGAGATGTCAACACATCAACATCCCCCAGTGCAAAGACATTGGCTATAACATGACACGCATGCCAAATCTTATGGGCCACGATGACCAAAAAGAAGCAGCGATAAAGCTGCAGGAGTTTGCAACCCTGATACAATTTGGATGCCACAGTCATCTCAAATTTTTCCTGTGCTCACTGTATGCTCCCATGTGCACAGAGCAGGTGTCCAACCCCATCCCAGCATGTAGAGTTATGTGTGAGCAGGTCAAGTTAAAATGCTCACCTATCTTGGAACAGTTTAACTTCCCCTGGCCTGACTCTCTGGACTGCACCAGGCTGCCGACCAAAAACGACCCCAACCACCTCTGCATGGAGGCCCCCAACAACGGCTCAGATGAGCCTCCCAAAGTCTCCCACACCCAGCCTCCAGATTTCAGGCCACAGCGGCCTCTGAGCGGGCAGGACCTGCACCTGAAGGACAGCGGGAGCAAGCAGACGTGCAGCAACCCCGGCAAGTTCCACTTTGTGGAGAAGAGTGAGTCCTGTGCACCTAAATGCTACCCTAAAGTGGACGTCTACTGGAGTCAGGGAGACAAGCAGTTCTCTCTGGTGTGGATGGCCATCTGGTCTATCCTCTGCTTTGTCTCCAGCGCCTTCACTGTGCTCACTTTCCTCATAGACCCGCAGCGATTCAAATACCCAGAGAGGCCGATCATCTTCCTCTCCATGTCCTACTGTGTTTACTCTGTGGGTTACCTCATTCGACTTTTTGTGGGGGCTGACAGAATAGCCTGTGATAGAGACAATGGGGTCCAGTATATTATCCAGGAGGGTCTGGAGAGCACCGGCTGCACTATTGTGTTCCTCATCCTGTATTATTTTGGCATGGCCAGCTCCCTCTGGTGGGTTATCCTGACCCTGACATGGTTCCTGGCTGCAGGGAAGAAGTGGGGTCACGAGGCCATCGAGGCGAACAGCAGCTACTTCCACCTGGCTGCGTGGGCCATCCCGGCAGTAAAGACTATCATGATCCTGGTGATGAGGAAGGTGGCGGGCGATGAGCTGACAGGGGTCTGCTACGTGGGCAGCACGGATGTCAAAGCTCTCACGGGCTTTGTGCTCATTCCTCTCTCCTGCTATCTGATTATTGGCACTTCTTTCCTGCTGTCTGGCTTTGTGGCCCTCTTCCACATCCGTAAGATAATGAAAACAGAGGGAGAGAACACAGACAAGCTTGAGAAGTTGATGGTTCGCATCGGGGTCTTCTCTGTGCTCTACACTGTCCCGGCCACCTGCGTCATCGCCTGCTATTTCTACGAGAGGCTCAACATGGACTACTGGCGCATCCTGGCAGGGGAGCAGAAGTGTGTGGACAGCAGCGGGCCGGAGTCAGACGAATGCGTCCTGAAGACTTCCATCCCCGCTGTCGAGATCTTCATGGTGAAGATCTTCATGCTGCTGGTGGTGGGCATCACCAGTGGCATGTGGATCTGGACCTCAAAGACACTGCAGTCGTGGCAGAATGTGTTCAGCAGGAAGCTAAAGAAGAGGGCAAGGAGAAAGGCTGCCAGTGTGTTCACCAGCAGTAGGCCTTACATCAAACCTCACCCATCTCTCAAAGGGCACAGTACTAAGTATGAGCCTACACGGCCCCCTCCAACATGTGTATGAACTGGCTCTCTTTGTATAAACCCAAAAATACTTGTAAAGCCCTTACTTAAATGAGACTTTGTAATCAGAGTGCCATCAAAAGAATCAAGATTCATGTTTTATTTATGCAAACTGCATTGAAGATAATGCAACGTGGGTTTTTTTTTGTGTGTGTCTTGAGCCATCTCATGCAACAAGAGCTGCCTTTGTTTGAAAAAAAATCTGCCACTCCTGGATTCACTTATCCTATTGAGGAACTTGGTAGAAAAAAAAATTCGTATTGTTCCCAAGACAAAAAGAGTGGAATAAACCATTTGGATGTGCCATGGGGTTACTTGAATAATGTGCAATAGCTGTTTTCCTTACAGACAAAAAAGACACTTGTACTGTTAGTGACAGATTACAGACAGTGAAAGGACCCCGCAGACAATGGAGGCAAATGGTCAGAGAGATGAGTGCTGTGTTTGGAGGCTTTTTCATAGAAACCGAGGCAGTGTCATGTATGTTTGAACTGGAGTGAGAGCAGCTGTTGAAAAGCGCTCGAGACCTTACGAACTGCCCATTGTGAGGCAAATCCACGCCATAAATTAATCAAGCACTCATTACTGAAAAGTTATTTGTACACGCAGTTGAGTTTTCCATTCTTTTTTCTTTGCTGTTTTATAGCACAAGAGAACATTTGTATATATTTCTAAAGAAAAAAAAAGCTGAGATTTTATAGAAAAATTAATAAAACGTTCTAGTTTTAAATGTTTGTAAAGCCGGAGTTGTGTATTTGAACTGTGCTGTTATTCTCTCTGCCGCATACAGCTTGTTTTTTTTTTTCTGCAATTACAACCTTCGCCGTAACACGCTGACATTGTGCAGCAATCATTTTGACACAACATAAAAATCAACATCATGGAGCTTCTTTTGTGAATGTGATGGTATGTTAGCTGGTATGTTAGAGCTGGATTTTAACATTATGTTTGTCACTCAGAATAAGTGCTGGAGACTACATTGTTTACATGAACAAAAACACAGCAAGAGACACATTTTTACAGTAGTGTTAACTGATTGGTTTTATTAGCAGTTCATATGAGCTCATAAATGTTGCACACACGTTATATTTCTCTTGCTATAGGAGAAGAAATTGCACTTTTACATCTCAAAACCTTGCTTTGCAGAAATTAAGACATGTTGCTACTCAAGTCAACAGGAAGCATTAACAGCAGCGTCTCTATTCTTGTTTTTAAATGTTCATAAAGAAACAATGGGACGTTTATATCCAGCCCTCTGTGGCTGCATCAAAGACAACCGAGCAAAAACAGATAAAGACAGCAAAAAAAACTATGACATTGTGTGTGGTCTTCTGTTAGCTTTTTGTATACAGTACAGTAAGGCAACAAAGACATTTTTATGCATATTTTAAGATTTAGTCAGTGTTTTTTTTTAATATAAAATTACTTGTAATTTTTAATTTTAATATCTTTGCTTTACCAAAAAAAGAAAACCCCAAAAAATAATAATCACTATTTGATTCTCAGGTTTGGTTTTGTTGCTTTCATTTTTGAGATTCAATTATAGTGTTTTAATATATATATATATTTTTTAAAATATGTTTATTCCTTTCAGTGCACATTTCAGTTAATACCTATATACATGAGAAAGTGAAAGTGGTGATATTGTCGAAAGGTGAAATTAGGAGGCTAAAATGTCCAATATCTTAGGTGTATTTAACCTCAGGGTTTTGACAACTTGCTTATGGTTTTTTTATATTCCTCACTGCCTTTATTCTGGCTGCTTATGTAAGCCTTTGTGTAGGTCTTCACCTCAGCTGAAATGAATATACAACTTTATTTTAGTCTTCTGTCCTTCTCTCTCTCTCTCTCTCTCTCTCTCTGTGTGTGTAGCATGTGTTGGTGCGTATCAATGAAGGGGTTATACAATAATCCAGCTCTCATTCAGGACAGGATTAGACTGTTTGAAGCATTTGACTTTGAAAAGAGGATCGCTGCAAACCAAAATACAGAATATCTGTCATCGCTTCTCTTCTTATCAGCAGGGCATAGTGACATTTCTAAAGACACATCTGGCCTGGATTTGAAGTAGATACATATTGACTGAAGCGCTTTTCTAAAGCATGAGCAAACCAAGTACATTGTGTGGTGTCCTGAGATGTTTGGTGTTAAACGATCCTTACCCTGTCAACAATTTTTAAGGTGCCTGTTCTGAGAGCCACAAGTCTAGTCTTGAATCCAAGCAACGGCAATTGACTTTTGTCTTGACAGTGCTGTCAGAGCAACAGGAAAACATGGATGCTTAAAGTCATTGAATACATATCAAAGTATGTGAACCATTTCAAAGGCATAGAGGAATGTTTATAGATTGTCAGAAGTAAATGCAAATGTAAGCATGAGGATATTTTTTTCAGATATGTGAGAAAAAGATGCAGTTTTCCACCTTTATCTTCTTCACTTTCAAATCTTTTTTGGGGAGTTTAAAACCTATGGTAGAGAGTCCTCTCTGGTCTAATAAAGTTTCAGAAGTGTAGTAATGCTTTATCCCCGAGGGCATTCAAGTTCCAGCGTCAACCCAACCCGTTTTAACAGTCAAAAGCACATGACTCACAACCTCTATGTGGCTGAATCAAAGTCAGCCAGTGTCTATTGATACTCTGAGTTGCAAAAAAGGTGTGAGTGCTTCTGAGAGCTTCAACAGAGGCCACCTGGATAACAGCCCCCGAGGTGTCTGGGAAGGCTGTAAATATAAATGACAGTTACCACCCCCCTCCAGGGTTTCTTCAGCCGAGCAGGCTTCACTTCTCTTCTTCTCCTCTCTTCAAAGGGAAAAATCCTGCTCAGAGCAAGGGCAAAGTATTGCTGGCAAGAAAGGTTTTTTTTTTCTTTTTTTTGAAATCACACTCAACTGTATCTATTGCTGGATTTAGTCTGTTAAAAGTATAGATCTTACTTCATCAGACCAAAGGTTATCAAACCAGGAGTGTCTCTCAGCTTAGTGAAACATCCTCCGTCTGGTGTTGCTGATCATAACATGCTGTTCCTTGACATGTTTCATTTGACCAAGTGGGGAATCCCGCCACAGCCATGTGACTCAGGCTGATGAATCTCAGACCCACATATCTCATAATAACTCCACCAGGACGAACGCCGGCACCCGCACACTCATTTCCACTTCCTGCCTCTCATGCTGATCTGCCATGCCATGTTGGAGATATCGGTGTCTGAGTTGGCTTATGATGTGTTGACAAAAAGAAGCTCCTGCTTGTGATCAGTGTTGTTGAAACAGCATCAAACCTTTGATAATCACTTGATTTAATTTAATCTGACTGGTTTGCCAGTGAGCCAGGCTTTTCTGCTTTTCACACTCTGTAATTGAGCTGATGTTAAGTGTCTTTGTGGAACCAAGCGGTATTACGAGCATAAAGTTGAAATGACAGAACAATTAAGCCTGCTCTGCATGTCAAAGGCTGATTTTGGGTTCAGAGGGAAAGTGGCAAGGAAACATCATCGCCAGTCAAATCCTTAAAACTCTACTTCTGTATCAATAAATGATTACACTTTCTCCTCTATGCCATGTTGTTGTATTCAAAGCTGTGGAGGAACCTGTGTACCTTTGCTTTGTCTGCTGCTTGTGCAAGCAGTCATAAAGTTTTCTGACACGGTGACATAAATCAAGTTGCCGGGATGACTGGCGGCTGAGGCAGCTTCTCTTTGATCAGGCTTTTGTGGAGACGCCCCATGTCCTCATCCTCAGCTGCTCTAGCAGCACCTGTTTACTAGTTCAGGCCTGTCTGTTTGGAAAGCAGTGCTTAGCCTCCTACATGACACACACACACAACATACACACAAAGGAATTTGGCTGGTGCTCAGGGGGTGTGTGGGTTTCTTTCAACATGTATGCTCCTAATGTGCTAGACCCATACTGATTCTTGGCACTTGTTTCTCTTATTAGACAGCTGCTCTAAATGTAAATCTGTTGCCTTTTGGAGAGTTCTGCCTCCTTAGGCTGTGCCAGGGAAGAAACATAGTTGTTGCATCATGACAAATGAAACAGCTTTGTTTTTCCTGCTGAAGAAGTAACTTGGAGTAAGAGAGAACTGCTGAAGAAAAAAAAAAACTTAACACAGAGAGCTGCAAGTTTCACAGACCAAAGTGCTATCACAGAATGCAATGAAAGCACCCTCTCATCCCTCAAGTTCTTCTGGTACATAAACTCAGAGAACTGAGAATTATGGTTGAAGTAAGTGTGGCTGGGCTTCATGTTTTGGATTGATCTATATAGCACAGAATCTAGGGCAATGTAAGAGTACAGTATACATATATGCCCAAACTGCAGTAATAAGCCACACTAATAGCTCACACACACACACACACACACACACACACACCTCTTTCTGCTGTGAAGGCAGTTGTTCCCAGCCACTGCTGAAGGTGAGAGTAATTACATAAAAACCTGGCAACAATGAGTCCTCTCCCAGCAAGGCGGGGGCATGGCACTTTTTTTCAAATGCATAATGAACTACCTCGCAGGCCCTCTGCTGATCAAACAAGTGTTTGATAGTGGCTTTGGTTTGAAAGAGGACTGAATATGTTTATTTGCATGTGGAGAAGTGAGTGACTTTGAGGTGGAGATCAGGCAGATTAGTGTTAACTGACAGAGACCTGTGCAAACAGACACTCCCCCTCCATACAAGCAGGGCAGCGGCGCACTTCCTCAGAGGACTAGTTAGGCTGAATACAACATCAGATAGACCAGAGCATGGCAACTCCTGCTACTTTTCAGACAGTGCTCTTTGTGTGCCAGCCTCCTCTCTTAAGCCTGACTGTCTTTTCATAAGTTTTGGCTTGTTTTGTTATTTCGGTGCCTGTGAAAGCATGCAGACTGATAGCTGGCAAACAATGTAAGAGATGGGAAATCCAATAACTGGTCATTCATCAAAGATAATTAATCAAAATTAATTTTAAAAATTCCTTCAGAGCCACAGTCACAAGTAGAATCACTTTAGTGTCACATGAGCAATACACTCCAACTATTATATACTGAAAGGCACAGCACACTGTGAAATATATGGAAATGTGATAACAGCTGCAAAGGGATTTTCAGCAGATAGTTGGCCATATCAGGCCACAAAATCTCATCAAGTGGCTGAGAGTTAGATGAGAGGATCAATACCACTTTGATGTCTGTATGCTAAAAATAAAGCTACATCCAACAGCTGGTATGCTTTGCTTAGCCTAAAGGGGGAAAAGCTAGACTGGCTCTGTCTAAAGGTTACAAAATCTGCCTCCCTGCACGTCTAAACATAGGATTTTGTTACTTTCAGACAGAGCCAGGTTAGCTGTTTCAACACAAACACATGTAGGAATATTGCTAACCTAACCTAACCAGCTGCTTTATTCATAGACACCCCCTGATAAAAATTTAGTTTTTAACCTTGTTAATTTGTCCATATGGTGTATTGAGATAATACAAGAAATGCGCAGTCAACGCCATGACTGCATATGTCCACCTTGAAATAGTAGTGAACTAGTGACAGTCTCAAAAAAAAAAAAAAAAAATGGATCCAGATAGCCAGAGTTTCATACATCGTATTACCTAAGGAACCAAACCTGTCAACTTGCTCAGACGGGGGGCGGGCAAAATAAACCTTAGAAGTAGGGTAGAGCAAACGAGAGTTTGCATTAGCACAATCACTAACTCTGTGTCGGCCAATGCTAGTTATAAGCTCACAAACAACATAAATAAATAAAAGATGCTAACTACATTAGCCATTCTGAAATGTCTGCTTGTTTTTTATATACTTATTTTAGTGCACAACACACTTCTCATCTGAGTCTGGGTCTAGCTGAAGTTCAAACATGTGGCTGAGTCTCTCCGATGTTTCTTCTAACACTAACCCCTTGATACGCACTTCTTTCACAGGTCACCGAAACCTTGTCAGCATAGCCACTAACACTGTGTCAGCCACTGCCAGTTACCAGCTAACCAGCAACATAAATAAATGCTTGCAGTTCTGATAGTCTAGGGTTGCCACTCGTCCCATATAACACAGGAACATCCCGTATTAGAAAATTCAGCATTCAACACAACACTGTCAGATAAGGAATAAGTGTTACAAGTGCTATTGGCACACATAGGCTGCAACGTGACTTAGTAGGCAAGAGATTGTGTGGTTAGAGGGATGTAAATAATCTGGCATCAGCTGGAAACCAGATTTTTACCATGGTGACTTAGCAGAAGACTCTAACCTGCCTGTGGGAATGCTTTGTCTGTGGACATTCTCATACAGACACCCCCACACATATACACACAAACAAACAATCTTCTTTGTGTTGCTGCTTGTGTCTTAGAAATTCAAATGCAGTTATTTTCTTCAGAAATTTCACGAGTTACATCACATAAAGGACATTTATGTATTTAACTGCATGCATGTGTGATTGCATGTATACATATGTATGTGTAACCATGCCAGTGTTTGTCACATGCAAGTGATTTTCAGAGATGCTAGGCAGTGACAGGATTGATGGTAGAGTCGGGAGAGCAAGCACAACAGGAGACTGTCTACATGTGTGTATATTTGTGTGTGTGTGTGTGAGTTTACAGACAGTATAGGAGCTATAGAGGGATAGACATGGGGAGAGGGATGATGACGGATCTGGCAGGGCTCATGAACACCACTGAGAGAAAATGCCTGTGGTTCAAAGACACTTTCAGCAAACTTAACAAAGAAAGCTGGCACAGAGGGGGAGAACATGAAAGGAAACTACACAATCAGCTGTCATATAAACTTGGAGAAAACATCCTGGCCCTGCTGGCAGAATATACTGTATGCAGAAATTTCACTATTTTTACATAAACCTCTGTAATGGACAGTGACGAAGCGAGATACAAGATACACACAGTACATTTGCACTATCCACCATTTAATGACTTACTGCCATGACTTAAGGTCTTATTATAAATTCCAAACTGTGTGTGAATGACTTTTTTTTAACACCTTACATATAAGACATCAAAACCTATGCAGACATATGATATCTATCAACTACTTATGGGCTCACAAAAAGTTTTGATGCATTATAACTGCTTATTACTGATTAATAATCATGAATTAATCATCAGAAAATCAAAGACAACTAAATGTAGGCTATTTATTAGGTCTATTGTTTATTACATTAGTAATACATAATTCCGATAGTGACTTTTGTGAAAAGACAACCAAAATTCAAATTCACTGTCTTGCTTGAGTAAATCCGTAAACAATTTTAACAGCCAGTGGTGGTAGAAATATTCAGATCCTTTACTTGAGTTAAAGCAGTAATACCATTATGATAACACTGTTACAAGTACAAGCCCTGCATTCGTGACTTAGATATTGTACTATTAATGTCATCATCAAAATATAACTTAATTATCAAATTGTAAAGTACTTATGCAGGGCCCTTATTGATGGTATATTATATATTATATTGCTGTGTAAGTATTATTGACATGGTGATGTAATGTGTGTTATAAGTATAAGTTGTAAGCTTAGTCCAGTTGAAATAAATTTGACATTTTAGGATATACACTTTTCACTTTCTTGCCAAGAATTGAATAAGATGATCAATATCAATCTTATTTCTGTACAGTAAATATGTAGCTGCAACCGTCAGCTGGTTAGCTTACCTTAAAGACTGGAAACAGGGAAACCGGTAGTTTGGCTCTGTCCAGCAATAATGCTACAGGTGAAAGTAGCTGTATTTTGCAACCTTTGGACAGAGCCACGTTAGCTGTTTCCCACAGTGTCCAGTCTTTTCCATACTACATATTTACCCTTCAGACACATTAAGTGCTATAAGGATAAAATTATAGCACTTAAATTATCAAATTATTCTTCTAACAGAAGTATCAAGTAGAATAAATCTGAAGTACTCAAGTACAAGTGGGCCTATGTCAAAATTGCACTATAGTTGAGTAAATGTACTATGAGATTCCACCACTGAAACCAACACACTGTACACAAGAGAAGCTGAATGAGAGATCTTCATTCCAATCTTTGAACACACGATGACAGCAGGAGGAAACAAATGAAAAAATGATACAGCATTTGGCTTACGCACATAGTCATCTGTGGTGTTCAGTTACTTATTTGCAATTCAAAGTCTTGTTGTTATATAGTTATAAAATACAAGGTAACACGCTTAAACTATTTGTCAGCTTACTTGTGTTTTTACTGCTCAGGTTTTGGCCACACACTCCTCGGTCTGGCAAACATCCTTGCAGAGTATTTAGTTTTTTTCTTGGGGCATCAAGTTAATATGAATGGGCACGCACAACACATAACATGTGGTCTACAGCGGTCGAAGACAATGTCCCATTTTGCTTCCAGCTTGCTTTATGCAGTGACAGGAATGGAAGCAATTTGGTCTAAGTACCAAGGATCAGTTGGGGAGATGATAAATGACTTTATTGTTGGGTTTTGCAACTGTATCTGATACCAGCGCATGTGTTCCTTTGAGTAATCAAGCTAAAGCATGGCAAAAGAATCTCGGTTTCCTGGACACTGGTGGCAGGCCAGATTGTCTGGTCCTGATAATAGTAATGGGAGTGATGGAAGCAACGGCTAATCTACATAGAGAAGGGGTCAGGACCCACTTATCTGGCCTGAGTGGAAAATAGTGGCCCACTTGAAGGACCAATCTGTGACTGCAGTATGATAACCCAGTTGAAACATAGTTGCTCCACTGCTGTCTTCGTTTACATAGTGACTAACTGGCTGTGAGACATTTGTTTCACACTGAATTTTTTTTCCTGAGCTTTTGATGTGAGACTTGAGGCTGCTCAAGGTCTGTTTATGTTCATAAACTTGTCAACACCTGAATAAAATGTACTTGTATTTTAGTTACAATGGGTTGGGCTTGTTTCCAAAAACATTTACATACTTCACTCTATTTGTCAAAGTCTTTGAGAACAGATGTGAGCAAAGTCAGGATTTACATTGTCAAATAAGAGAAACTGATTGCAGTCCATAAAACAGCTGTCATAAGTACAAGAGAGGCCCAAACCAAAGGCATGCAATCGCACTCTGTGGTAAGGGATGCTCCACAAAAGCATGCTAACTATGTATCAACATATTTACTGCCCAACCCTTGCACATTATGCTTATGAATGTTCACAGTACAGTGCATCATGAGCAACAATGGCTGACATGGAAATGAAGAACTAAATTTAGTTCTTTTTTTGATCATGCCTCAGGTCACGGACAACTCTTTGAACTAACATGGCTAGATTCACAAAACAACATAAAGACAAGCCTCTGTTCTTCTGCTCTTCAAAGGAGAGAAAGGAGCAGTGCTGCAGACAAAAACATGTTCTATTAAACCAACCCGTTCTCACTCCCAATTCGTCACATATGGACGTTTGGTAAGGGCCCATTAAGCGTCACTTTTCAACATGCAAAGGAAATTTATTTTTCAATGAATAAAGCATTACATTTATTAACAGCAGTGGACGGCCAGGAGGTGGTTGGGGTGGTGGACCAACTAAGTGTAGGATTGTCCAACCTGATCTCACAGAAATACAAAGTCTGGTATCCAGAGTCCTGTCTGCAGTTAGGTTTAGGGAACAAAAGGGCTTTGGTTAAATTTAGGGAAAGATTGTGGTGTGGTTGACAATGAACTGAGACCCATTATTTCCAATGGCTTTGCTTGGGATAACCAGTCATCCTGATCAGATGTATCCCTTTTGAGAACCCTTCATTGACCCCACCCAACATGTTCCAAATGTGTTCATTTCGATTCATTTAGATATTGTAACAATTTCTTTTCTGACAGTGTTTATATTATGTTGGACAACTACTGTTTGTTCTACTTCTACTGGAACATCGAACTACTTATTCATTACTTTAAAGGAGCTATTTCTAAGTTTTTCTATTGTTACATAGCTCTACTTCCTCAGAGCCTGGAGCTACAGTGACACAGTATCCGAAAGTGACAAAAAAGTGCCAGCTGAACCGGGGCTAGCTGGTCAACATGTTAACTTCAGCAAATGAAAAGTAATAGCAATAAAAACAAAACAAGAGCGTTGCTTTCCACCTTGAAGGAATGAAGTTTGATGCTGAGCTTGCAACGATTCTCTTAGATGATTAAGTAAAGAGCTATTGCTAACTTTGTCTATGTAGCATTAGCAAAACTTACAAATAGCTCCTTTAAGCCAACTATTTTGGCTGTCTGTCAATTCATTAAAAATTATTTCAACTGTTTACCCATTGCTTTTAAGTAATTATACCAAATATTTGCCAGTACTTTTAACTTACTGAAAAGTTTATCCATTACTTTTAGCTAGCCTTATGCATCAATAACAATTTCAACTAATTTTAGAATCATTTCAGATTACTTCCTATCATAGATCTAAACCATTTTAATCATTACTTTTAGCTAATCATTTTTGGCTGTTTATCCATTACTTTTTGCTATTTCAACTATCATTATTATTAATAAAGGACATTTAATATATATATATATATATATATATATATATATATATATATATATATATATATATATATATATATATATTTCAACCAGTTTTCTTCTATTAGATAGGCCTACCTATCTAAACCATTCTAATCCTTACTTTTAGCTAAGTATTTTTGGCATTTCCTCTGGCTTGCTAACTAGTGTTCATGTAGTCTCTATGGCAACATATGGCTTTAGTCTGTTACCGCTGTCTCAGAAGGTGTGTCCTGTGCAGTCAGCCTATTGAAGCCAGCTTACTTGTTATTATTATGGCTAGAACTAAACAAAGATCAGCATCAAATCAATTTGTAATCCTATTTGGATATTTATTTTTCCTCTAAATGCAAATGTGTGGATGTCTTTCCAAACAGCCCCTGGCAGCTGCAGAGGAACTGAGTACTCCCGGTTGGAAATCACTGCTCTAGCAGACAACAAATTGACAGAATCAATGTTAAACTGAAAGCAACGTTAAACTGGAAGCAAGAATGTATGTGCGTTGATTAAGTGTTGTTTAACCCCGTGGAATCAGTCTTTCTGGTCTGAATGCAGCAAGAGGCTGGAAGCAGGTCAGGAGGGGTCAGAGACGACAGCGAGAGCTTCTTATGTGAGTCAGACACTTTTGAGGACCACTGCAAGGGGCACTGAGTCAGTTCATTGATATTCAAGGATTTGACCCACTGACAACGGGGATGTCACTGAGGTTAAGACAGCCATGCCTCTCCGTATTGTGTCGGGCCAAAAAGCCTGGGGGTCCCCCAGCCCACCACCCCCTTGTGCATGGTTGTCATGGTGATCAAATCAGCCCAGCAGCACTATGTCGCACTCATGTGGGCACATTCTCTCTTTCTTCCTCTCTTTCTTTTCTTTTCCTGACTTTCTATCATGCTGCTTCACCAAGGGAGCTGCCAAAGAGAGCTTTCTGTCCACTGACAATGCCTGGTGTGTCATGGAGATCCCTATACATATACAGTGCAAAGAAGAGCAGCCTCTGAAAGTCCAAGCGCTTCCATTCCCAAAACACATGGCAACAGATATATTTCCTCTCTGTTGTGGGATCTGAGTGAATGTTTTGAGTCCAAGAACATGTCAGGTCAGGTAGTGAATATGTGCTGCAGGTCACCAAGTCCAAATAACCACCAATCATATTTCATCCCACAGGTGGAGTGAAGGACTTTTGCAAAAGTTAAACTGCATGCCAAGGCAGGTGGTGTCATGTGCATTATTAGTTTGCTTTACTATTGTAACCTTACACTAGTTTGTTTAATAGTAATGGATCAAAGTAAAAGTATGATAAGAGCAAATATCAATCAACAGAAATTAATTTGATTCACTGACAGAATATAGTCTTCATAACCTTACTGTGTCTTCTAATGGAAAACAATTGACTGATGTTTGGCAGTAGGCCTCTGCGGTGTCTTGTTGTCACACAAATATGTTCCTAAAGCCAATGTCAAGGAGATTAGGCTGAAGGGAAAATTGCAGCTGTATTTAGCAGCAGAGCTGGCGAGTTGCTGCTCTCAGGTGATGGGGCATGTCTGTGCCTTACCCCATCTGAACCTGATGGCTGCTGCGGTTGGCACTGTAATTATAGAGGTTAGGCATAAATCACAGAGCAAGAGGTGGGAGAGACAGCAAGAGAAAGTAAAGAGAGAGAGAGGCTGGGATAGCCTCAGGGGCAGAGGAGGCCCTCACACCCAGAAACATACTGTTCTCCCCTAAATGTTCTCCCTCAATCCCCTTCTTCTACTTTCCTTCCTTTTTTTTCTTTTTCCCTCCCACACAGTCAAACGTAAACACTCTTGCAGCCTGTCTCTCGAGGTTCACATCCTTCCTGTGGCTGAAGCAGTCGGACTATACTGGGTCCTTTACTGGTCCTGCGGGTTCCTGATTACACCACATGTATTCATCCTGTACTAATTTAAGAAGTAAGCATCAGACCACAGGAAATAATGGTTGCCACTGCTGATGTGGACCTATGCCACTCTTTTTTTTGTTTAGATTCACTAAAAAAAATGTGTCACAACGAGCATCTCAGCAAAGACCAGATTTATCCACATACTTAATTTGGGGAATATACTCCTCTTATATTTTTGGCAGATAGACATCTTTTGAACAGAAATGTCCTCTACACCACTGTGGTGTCATACGTGGTATTTATGAAACAGTAGTCAGCGTGGCAATTTAATTGTGAAATAAGTTATTTCCAACATAAAATTTAACCCTGATTCCTGCCCTGCTTTTCTAATTAGACACTGCATCACTTATTATCAAGTTAAACAGGCAATTCAGCAATTTGTTATTGCACTACCCTAAAGGTGAGATCTTGTAATTGATAGATCCTAAAAAGAACAGTCATGGTCAAAGGAGCAGAAGCTGAGATATCCGGAGCTTTAATTCCTATTGCAAACCAAGCTCCAAAACAACGGATCCTAAGTTTCTGATTACGCAACTTGGTCGCATCTCTCCTCAGACTGTGACGTCTTCAGGGTTATTTTAACAACTTTGTGTAAGTGAGGGGACCTTTGTTGTCGCATTTGCAATAATTACCAAATGATCGCAATGGTTTGAAAATGATCGCAGTCATTCTTTTTCTTCTTTTGATCGCAGTGGACAGGAGTCATAATTTCTACAACAGCTGGAGGAAATTGTCACTGGAACATAAGCATATGTTGTTTTTGGGCAGTGGCTGAAATGACCTTCATGTGTAAAATCAGTGGAGTGTCCCTTTGAATAGAGCAAATAAAAAAATAAACTACACACTGAAGAAAGAAACTACAAATCAAGAAATGTTCACATAACATTATCTTCATCAAGGAAAAAAACCTTCCTTTATTCATGTATAGGCTACATGTTTAAAAGACAACTGGTGCATGATCTTCATTGTATTCACTATGGGGGAAATGTGCCTCTTCTGAATACATCACATGAAAGGAGCAAAAATGCTTGATCAGTTAAATACAATACATTAAAAAATTATATTTAGAGGAGGTCTTTGATCTTGATCTCTTTGTGTTTTTCATATGGGAAAATACTTCTCAAGGTCTTTATAAAGATTGAAAAAAAGAATAGAAATCTCCTCACGAGCTTTGCATGTGATGGCATTACAGAGGTGTATTTCGGTCACTAACAATTACTCAGCCATTTAAGTGGAAGACTACTTATTGGAGTGGTAAATGCAATCCAACCCTACCATATGACATGTGTTGGTGCATTTAGATATGGCTTAATTTGTAATTGTAATATTTCAATTTACCTGACATATTGTGAGTATTGAGTTTGCACATTCTCCTGCATGGGTTCCCTCCAGGTTCTCCAGCTTCCCCCCACTTTCCAGAGACATGCACATTAGGTTAACTGGTGACTCTAAAGTGCCCATAGGTGTGAATGTGAGCACGCCTGGTTGTTCATCTCTATATGTCAGACCTGTGATAGACTTGGCGACCTGTCCAGGGTGTACCCCGCCCTCACCTAGCGTCAGCTGGGATTGGCCCCGGCCCCACTCTGACCCTGGAAGGATAAGCAGGGTCATGGATGGATGGATTCTGAGCATTTAAAGTAAACTATGAACAATATACAGTCAGCTGTTATTGAAAAAAAAAACATGACAGGCCTGAAATAGGAGAACCAGTCTTTTCTGATTGGCAGTCAGCTGTACATTTCCTTTGTATCATCAAATCATGCATTAACCCTCTGTTCAATGAGCAATATATTATGCTAGAGGGAAAATCTATAGACTGTCACTGCAAAATCCACTTAGTCTGAATCATTTCATCCTTTCAGATGTGAAACAGAGTGAAAGGGGGAGTCTGCAGCCAGCCGAATTAGAACATATGGAAATGAACATATCTCCGCTGCAGCTGCAATATGCTCCATCCATATCAGACAAAGACGTAGTCACTCAAGGTCAGTGCTCTTTATGTAAAGATAATGTTGCTGAGAAGACAATCAACACTTCTTATTGCATTTAGAGCCAAAGACCATAATATGACTTCCACTGATCCATAAAATCATTACTAAGAAGCTTTTAACAGGTTCCAAGGACCATGGCTTACTTTTTAAATAAAATATAAACAAGGGAAAATATCAAACCCATTAATCTTTCATTAAGCTCGCCGGATAAAAAAGAATCGCTTAAAGTATCATTCGTTACCATCACTGCGAGTGCAAAAGCCCCCTGCTAACATCAAAGGCTTCTGAAAGAAACAGAGCGGGAGAGAGTCAGTTAGCTGAATTTGGCTGAGAACCAGCTTGTGGTTGGGTTTTAATTTCGACTGACTCATAATGGCACCGGAGAGGAAACGGGGACCCTGTCTATAATGGTTTTTGTGATATCAAGGCCTTTTTGAGCAAATGCTCATATAAACAATGTGCCGCTGTTAATCAAAGTGCAGTGGATTCAGACTGGACGCTTACAAAGGTTGAGAGCTCGTCCTCATCTTGCACAAGTCTTTGTGACGCTGAAAGATCAGAGGCTTCTCATGGCCAAAGAAAGGGGAGGCTCCATCTCAAATACATATACTGCACACACACACACACACACATTTGTGCAGCAGGATGGGAGGAGTGGTTGGCATGTTTGTGAGGGCGATGTAACAGCACACTTTCGGAACAGACTGATCCTGCTTTATATGTTTGGGTGGGGCATGCTGGCGCTGCAACTATTTAGCAGCTTCTCAATGGAGGATTGTAGAATAATTTTGAAAATTCATACCCAACATTTTGGAATTTCATTAAACCATTTGAGAGATGCTCCCTTTTTTTAAATATGTATTTTTTTGCAGAACAAGATACCACAACTCATGACACATTCAAAATATATACTCTATGTACTTGAATGACAGATAGGCCACTGTTTACCTGCAAGACACACAATAATGCTCTTGCTGACATCCTGTCTTTTACATTAGCTCTCTTGCTGTCATTTGAAAGCACTAAAACAGCTTGGCGGTGATGCCAAGTAGGTTAATAACATGCAGTGGATTAAGGTTTTAGTGTAGCTCCGCACTGCTGCTATACTGAAAAACTGATTTACTATGGGAATAAAATAAACCTATCCCAACACATTTTCCTGACCTGCATCCCTGTGCTGAGGCACATCGCCGTCAAAATACAGTGACACATACGTTTCTGTCTACAGTGTACACAAAGCGTGCAGAGAAGCCTTCGACTGACTTCAGAGGCCAGTATATTACATGAGTTAGTCATGGCTCATACTGAATTAAACATGGGAAGAAGAGTTTCTTTTTATCTACAGCCAAAGTGCTAAATCTGACCACTGCAACTGATACTCGCCCACTTCAAATCCTCCCTTTGATAGTGAAAGCGTAGGAGCTTCAAATGTATCAGTTTGTCCTCATTTTGCAATGGGTTTCAGTCACAAACACTGGTGGATGTTTGCAACTGAAAACGAAATTATACAAAAGCACTCTTCCACCTTGTTGCCTGCAGAGTAAATGAGTCACAGTTATGTTTTGGCTACTCTTTCATATCCGTATTTATTCTTTGTTTGCTGCACAGGTAGATTTAATCAACCAACAGCGGGGTGACAGCTTCCCTCCAAGTCATCTCTGATAGGAGCAATAATAATTTCAGTGGACATGAATAGACAGGCTTGTGTGATCTCCCACTGTTCTTTTGGAGTTGGATGATAAGTTAGATAATGCTCTGCTCAGCTCAGAGATGTCACAGACGTGTGTTTTGGTTGTGCAGAACTCATCTCTGCTGGTGTGGAGTTGTGATATTTTTGGACAAGCAGGGATGAAAGCCTAGAGTCCTGTGGCTAATGAGATACCGAAGCAGTGGGAATGATGGTTTTAATTACTGACCAGGACTGGTCTAAAGGGGGCGATTGCTGAAGAGCATGCTGAGTGTCCTAGGTTGGGAGTTCAGACCAATGCCAGTCATGCTGTGCCTGGCTGCCTTTGATGCTCACTCCCCTCTGCTTTATTCCCACATTGCGTTTATTAGAGTCTTTGCTGCTGATGCTTCACTGCACCTTTGTTCAAACCGATTTTTTGGACAAAGAGAGGAATAACCACTGAGATTTCAACTTCAAACTCCAAGAAAGTTTCAGTGATGCAGAAGGCAACTTAATCTTTTGTGGAAATTAAAGCTGCAGTGCTCCCATTGTACGGTGGCTCTCAGGCAGAGGAGACGGATTGCGAGCTTGCTTGGAGCAGACGCCATGATGTTCATTGTTAAAGAATCTAAATGCAGGAGTGCAATTGTTAGTAAACAACTACGTATGTAAATGAAAGTGAGTGTTAAAATAGCAGTTGCGTCTGTGATGATAAAACTGAATTGGGGGAGATTCCTCCCCCTCTCATTGCATTGGGGAGAAATCTACAGTAGATTCACAGGCAGGCTGTGCGTCCTCCGTCTCCTCGGCTGCTCTCAGCAGGAGGGTGTTGCTACGTGTCTGCTCTCTGTTCTCCTGCAGCCCAGCTGTGGACCAACCCTTGTTGACTTTTCAGAGATCACATGGCATCCTCACTGAGGCTGGCTCAGGGGGGGCTCTGCCTCTGCAGGACTCTGCTGTGGTCAGCACAGGCCTCCTCCTCCTCCTCCTCCTCCTCCTGCTGCCGTTACCCCCTGCCTTTCCAAAACACACACACACACACACACACACACCAAGCATATTCACAAACAAAACAACTTAAAAAATACTCAAATTCTTTCTTGCCATTATTTCCTCTAAGCAAACTGAGTAATGATTGACAATATTTACTTTTCACCATTATAGTATTAAGTGGGTAAATCCATACCCATTGAATGATGATGCTTTTTCTACCTAGATTTCCTTTTTCTGTATACACAAATAATCTCTAACAAGTCAAGGCCAGCAGCCAAAGGTTTTCATTATCAAATGAACAGGAAACAGCATTTGCCAAATATTGTAAGAACAAAAAGAGCATGAATGGGATATGTCCTTGGCACTCATGCTTGCAGGAAGTGTGGATAAGGGACTGAATCATTCATGAAAAAAAGGTTCTGTATATTGAAAGCCATGATGATGATGTGTGTGTGCCCAGTTAAGGTTTTGGTTTTTATACAGTATGTAGCAATTCAGCCATAGTGTGTGAGGATTGTTTTTACAGCAGTCTCGTTTACTAGACAGTGTTGATTTAAAATCTTTGACTTCCCTCATCTGTTCCTGGCTTAGCTCCTGTTTATGGTTACTTTGACCCATAAGCTTTTGCCATCCTCCTTTTTTACCTCTTTTCTCTACTTTTTTGCCCAGAGCTTCAGTGTCTACATGGAAAACTTGTAAAAACAAAAACAAAAAAAAAAAACAACAAAAGAAATGAAGTTAAAAATTAATTAGTAAAAAGACAAGTCAACATGAAATCAGTGCCTTGAACTGAACCAACATTTACCACTCACACAATTTTATTATCAGGTTTCCCAGAGAGAATATATATGCCAGGGCCTCAAAATGCAAGTGATATACCGTATGCATTGTGTGTACATGGTAACATATAAAACATTGGACATATTGGTGATGGTGTTCCATCACATGTAGGGATACAGCGATGTGATTGAAGATAGAAAAAACAAATTCACTAAAATCTGTTTTCTACAGAAAATAGCGTAGTCCAAACAGTGTAGTCAAATTGTGATAAGTTAAAATATGATAAATAACATTTCACATTTACACTTGAGATGAAGATGGTGAACAGTGAGAGAGTGTAAACAGCTAAGAGTTTAACTCAGGGGCCACTCACTAGCTTTTTTTCTTCCTTAGTGGAGGAATTTGCTCAGTTGTCATTGAGATAACTCAGTTATCATCTGATGTCAAATCTGTTACTGGCATCAGATGGATTCATGAAATACTATGTCACCTTTAATAGCATTTCAAACATACAGTATTATTCAGTCAAAACAACAATGTTCATTAGAGTCAGAAAATCTGCCTCTTAATTCATTTATTTCCAACATGGAGGCTGTCATCCAAATATTTTTCGAGTCTTTTTTACTCTGACTTTGGCTGTATTCAATATAGATAGAGTACAATTTATGGCTTATTAATCATTTAAGGCAACAAACTTTTTCATCTATAAAGGAGAATCATTAATGTTTTGGGGAAGAAACCATCCCTTATGGTATTTTTCATTCAGAATCTGCCTGGAAATGATTCTTCTCCTTCTGTTGGGGGACCGCTATTGGAAATGAGCCTCAGTGATTTCGACAATTCCAACTGCGCACCATTGCTGACAAAGCCTGATACTGTTGTAGTGTTTTGTGTCTTCATTACAGAGAGAAGACCAATTTGTTTTAGATTCAACATGCTATATGCTTGGTTTGACTGCTTATTCCACATTGGCTTTAGAAACCTAATTTTGTGTGTGTGATGCAGTACCTGCGTCTTTTCTAAGGGGGAACAGACTGATGCAGAGCAGATTAGGTTCCACGCCAGGCAAGAGAATAATCTAATTTTCCTAACCCGCTTACAGATATCACGGCACGGTAGATCCTTATTATTCAGAATCCCCTCTTGTTCTGATTTTGCAATCAGGGGTTCTGGCTTCATGGGGCCACTGTGATTTTTATTTGTTTATTTATTTATTCGAAACAGAAGCTTTGATCCCGATTTGTTTTTCATGTTTCAAATGGGAATTTAGGTTGACTGTTATGAGTACCCTACAAGTACTGCATCAATGGAAACATGTTGCTGTGAGTGATGGTGGTCATGATGATGATGATGATGATGATGACAGCATCCTTGGCTGTGATGATAATAAGGTAAGACTGAAGGGTGTGTATATTGTGAAAGTGAAGCCATCTTGATATACTAACTGTGCTGCATGTTTCCTTTCATCAGTTTTGGGCTGTAGTATCTTGCAGAGCATGATTAGCGTAAGCGTGGAATCCGCACCGCTGGGGGCTGCAGGGCGAGCTTGAAGCCTGACGCGCATTCATCAACGTCCCTGGCAGGGTGCACCTTTCTCAGCCTCACACCGCTCAGCTTGCAGCCCACTCCCTAGCCACATTTTCTTCTTTTCCTTTCGCTTTTACTATTTTTCAATGGCCTTTGTTGTTTTTTAAGAGATAGCGTTGTTTTTGAAGAATAACTCTTTTTTATCAAAGCTTTTACAGTCCTGGACCATTTGTGTCAGATGCATATTGTTCAGCATTTTGGCGACATAATACTACTATGTGTGTAATGTTGAGCACATGCTCATGGGCAAATACACCCCAGTGGATTTCTGTGTCTCAGTGTGACTTGGCTTGATGACACTGATGTACCTGTCTATTTCTTCATCCCTGCACGGTCTCTTTCCAGCAGGTAAACAGTGACTGAAGCGGGTCCCTCAGGTCTGAATCTGTAATCACTCTTAGATCTTAGACATGAAAGACTTGCGTACATCTTCCTAAAAATGCCAAGTTCTGCTTCAAATGGTAGACTGTGGAGAGGAGAGGAAAAGTTTGGGAAGACATAATAGCTCAAGATGAGGTACGTCTTGAAAGGAGTGAATAAGAGGATTTTTTTTTTTTTTTTTTTTTTTTTTTAAACATTCTTAGCACATTCATGTATCACTCATTTTTCATCATGGTCAAGTTAAACTTCATAAGAATCATCAACTCCAGACAGAAGGCCTTGTTAGTCTTGGAGCAAGCCAACATGTCTTAATTATTTGTGTACATCATCATTAAAGGGTCATAAATACAGAGTCAATAGGCTACTTAATCAGTCATTCAGGTTTGGTCAGAAAACTCATGTTCACACTTTGATTTCATTTATACCCTCAGTCTGAATCAATTCAGGTCTTATTTAAAGGCCTACAGGCCCTTTTAAGACTGATTCCTTCAGTATTTATACACTAAAAGGTTAAATCCATCTTCACCTAGTTTACAAACTGTTTAAACCGGATATAAACTTTATTTAAATCTACACAATTTAACATTTAAAAATCATTTATCATAGAATACGTACAATACAATGCAACAAAATGTTCTCAACAAACTAAGTCATGGTTCACCCCTTAACCGTACTCTGTGCCTACATTACTGATTATGATCAGTCACAAGAGGTCACAGTGATATTTTGGGAAATGTTGTTTTTATTATTGTGGTTCTCAGTGAGCAGGGGGCTGAAACTCAGCTGGATATTTGAGAGTTTGTTGCTGATTTATAAAACACCAAGACACGAGGAGTCAGGCTTTGCTGCTATCTGGTGGTCACAAATGAGATCGCATAAAAAAAAAATTAAAATGGGCACGCAACAGCACTAAGGTTAAACGGATCACTGCGCTTAAAAATGTAGTTCCTCGACTTTTCTGATTAATTATTTCAGCAGCCTTTCTACAACATCTTTATTAAGTTTATTCATTCTGTACAACTGCGTCTGTAATACACAGTGACACAATATGTAAACGGAAGAAACATTTAATTAAAAAAAAAAAAAATCTGTAGAACAGCGTATGAATTTCCTCAGTGAAAAGGCCTATAACTACATTGCCGCAATTTTCATTGAGATCAACACCTGCAGTGAACTTTTCATCGTTGGAAGAAGCTTTGTCAAAGGTCGGTAAGACTATTAAAGGCTATTAAATATTAAGCATATTTCTACAATGACATGACATTTTGGGAGTGCATCTGGTTTTTTTTTTTCTTTTTTCTTTTTTTACCAAGTTTAGATTTAATCTTAATTATACCACTTTCAGATAGTGAGGTCATAGCCGGCAAACCTCTGCTTATTAATGTTAATTAATTAAGTAAAATCCGTTCACTAAGTTAACAAGACTACTCTAACCCAGTGTTGGCTGTGGAGGTTAACGGATTTCACCAACTTGCTAACACACTAGAACAATGAATAATAATATTTGCCTGCCCTGTAACAGGAAAAATGCAGTTTTACTTGTTGTTAGCTTTTGTTAGCATGCTATCTTCGGCTAGCCTGACCATGCAGGAGCTGGCCCAGGCTGCTTGTGGGCCGCATTGAAGATAATTGACAGGCGCCATAGTGTCTACAAGAGGAGAGCTACATAACTTTAAAGTCTATATGTGCAACTTTGGGGTTTTCTCATAACTGTACATTATGATCAGTTAATTTAGATGAAAGTTGCGTTTTGTAGAAAACTAGTAAATAGTTTTGTTTTTTTTTAAATTTCAATTCTTAGTTTATTTCTGAATGTTTCTTAGTTCATTGCACTTAATTTTGCATTAATAATGTTGTATTTCTTAAACCATTTAAGGAGGTCTGAAAATGACAGGTAGGGCAAGAGCAAGATCAAGAGGCAGAGCCCGCGGTCAAGAGACTGCGCCACCTGGAGCGGTAAGAGGAGTCTGTACTGAAATCTCGGGGTATTTGTACATGACATTAACCCTTTTACACTGTTATTTCTTTGATCCTTGTGTGACTCTCAGATATTTAGGACAGAGGTAAACGGATAACTTGTACATTAATGGGTTTTCGTTTATGGAGCTCAGTAATGAAATGTTATCTAAATAATCAAGCTGTTAATAGGTATGATCCACAGACCTCACTGTTGCAAGCCTAGTGTTAGGTGAGCAACTTTTTATTCGATATAATGTTTTGCATTCATCGCTTCATATCTGCTTGAAAGATGCTTGAAATGGAAATCTGTTTGCATGTTAAGTTCAGTCACACAAAATGCAATGGGCAAGATCCTCTAAACAGTATAACAGAGTTGACTTTCATCCCTTGGAAACAATTGACTATTTCCTTAACATTGTATTTCCAAATCTCCTCCTCCTTTCTTTCTTGAAGAGCCAGGCTCGAGAGTCTGCACCAGCAGTCGTTCCTCCTGCAGAGGGGGAGTTGGTTGGTAGAGGAAGGCAGAAAGGAGCTCCAGGACCGTTTTCTGCAGAAGGTACAGCCAAGCACAAAGTCATAAAACTTATTTCAAATGGTCTTGGTTGGTCTTTCTTTCGAAAGTCTGCAAAATTGCATATGCTATTAAATAAATATATTGAGGAAAGTCTTGTGCAGTGCAATTATGAGTGCACAGTTTTTCGCACATTTATTACAGTATTTATTTTAGTTAGCTATGGTAAGGAGTGCTGTGTAGGGAAATTGGATTCAGAGCATGAGATTAAATGAATGTGTGCACTCACTTGGATTGTGGTGTTAAGTTAATTTTACATGCCTAAAGCTTTGCCTATACCTGTTGTATGTTCTGAGGATTACAAAGTGCATCTCATACAGCGTATTTACCTTTATATTTTTTATACTTTTAATTTTTGCATGATAATGTTTGAAAACTTGACGGTATGAATTTGTTTTCATTAGCTGTTCTACAGATTTCAGCTGGATTTCAGCAGGTGAAGCTCGGAGAAAGAGGTGGACGGCGCCGGGATTTTCATGATGCAGGGGTTAACACCAGGCAGGCTATGGAGCATGTTAAGGAGTCAAAATCTGGTCTGTCATTATTTGAAATGCACATTTTGAAACACATGCAAATACATTTTTTTTTAATTGGAGAAGATAATAGATTAGAATTGTATGTATGCTTCCTCAGGAACAAGTGGGACTCCCGTTCAGTTGACAGCCAACTTCTTTCGCATCCTGTCCCGCCCTCAGTGGGTTCTGTATCAGTACCACGTGGACTTTAACCCACCAATGGAGTCTCGTCGTCTTAGATCTGCCCTTCTCTTCCAGCATGAGGAAGTTCTTGGCTCAGCACGGAGCTTTGATGGAGCTCTGCTCTTTCTGCCTCTAAGATTGCACAGCAAGGTACCCTCATACTCTAAGCTTAGCCACACATCACAACAGTAATAACAGTGATAAAGTGATGAAAGTTTTCTGCCTTTGAAAGAAATGTCTAACTTTGCATTTAGGAGACTGTGCTCTACAGCGAAACAAGGAATGGGGAGAAGGTTCAGATAACTGTTACACTGACAAATGAGCTGCCACCCACCTCACCAGTGTGTATTCAGTTCTACAACATCATATTCAGAAGGCAAGTTGCCCAGTTTTCAGGTCTGTTTAGAATCAGCAATGTACAGTAAGTTCTGAAATGAGTAAAGTAAACCAAAGAAACATCTCCCAATAACTAGATTTACTTGTGACTAGTGTATTTGTGGTTCTTGCATGTTCAAATAGAAGTGAGTCATTACATCTGAATAAAAAAGCTTTGGTACCTGTACTGTTTGCACGAGCATTTTGAGTCTTTGAATTTCTAAACACCATATTAATGATGTCATTTTGTTTTTGCAGGATCTTGAGAATTCTCAACATGCAGCAGATTGGACGCAACTACTACAACCCCAGTGATCCACTCAACGTCCCACAGCATAGGTAAACTCATTTTCTTCAGTATTATTTTTCAGACAGCACTATTGCACATAAAGTATGTATTAAGATTTTAAGTTTTTTCTTTTATGTGATCTTCTATGATTTTTGATTCTCAAACAAGTAAACTAATGGCACAAGTGTATATAACCATCCAGAAAATACACGTCATGAGTCTTGCCATTTTTTTCAGTGCATAACACTTTTCTTTCAAATACACACTGCGTTAGAGTAATTCACAACCAATAATGAGTACAGCAGGTTCACTCTTTTTCAGCCTTGGCCTTACAAACATTTGTCCTCCAAACTTGGAAACTCGAGTACAGTCAGACACAGACAGAAAATGGTTAGTTTTGCTTTCTAAAAGGTGTCATGAACTAAGCTTCTGCCTTTGCATTTGCTACTGTGTAGGAAATGCAGTCTGAAAAAGATGTAAAACAGAAAATGAAACATGAATGATTATTGCTGAAATTTTTGAAAGAAAAAAAATGTCCTGGTGTTAAAATAATAAAATAGTTGTCCCAGTAGTCTTTTTTACATCCAGTGAAAAGCCATAGCAGAGTTATCTGAAATAGTGTTAATGGGCAGTCTCCAATGATGGAGAACAACTTTTTCATTACAGATGAAAAACAATGATCCCATCCTTTATCTCAGGCTGACCATCTGGCCAGGCTACACCACCACCATCCTGCAGTATGAGTCGGCGATCATGCTGTGTACTGACGTGAGCCACAGAGTGCTGCGTAGTGAGACAGTCCTTGACTGTATGGCCACCATCAGGCAGCAGTGTGGACCTCAACGCTTTCCTGAGATCTGTACCAAGGAGCTGGTTGGACTCATAGTCCTCACCAAGTAGGATCCACATCTCACATACAAATATTTGTATTCATATGAAAGTCCTACATCTTCATTACACTGGGCTTGGAGGTGTTGTTTTATTATCCCAACAAATGCCTCAGTGTAACCTGAACGCTTACTGTGCTGTTTACTTGTCAATTTTTAGGTACAACAACAAAACCTACAGGATTGATGACATTGCATGGGATCATACTCCCAATAACACATTCAAGAGGGGAGACAAAGATATTTCCTTCAAGAACTACTACAAGACTGTAGGTGTCATACACTCAGCACAAAGATTAGTATAACTGTGAAAATACTTGACAAACCTTCAACAAACGCATACAGATAACTGACATGCACAAATATAAAAGATAAAGCAGATTATGACTCAGTTTGGGCCAAAAGTATAAAGTATTGCAATGATTAAAAAAATCTGTTGAAATTATGCATCCATCTCAAACTTTTAAGGAGAGCACATTGTTAACTGTGCACAGTGTTAAATAGCCTCACTCACAGGTCACTCCCGTTTCTTTGTGTTAAGCAATATGGCCTGGACATCACTGATGGGAACCAGGTGCTTCTGATCAGCCACGTGAAGAGGATGGGTCCTGCTGGAGCAGCTCCTCCTGGCCCGGCCATGCTCATCCCAGAGCTGTGCTACCTCACAGGTCTCCACATTACTCTGTAGTGTTAGACTCTAAACTCAGACTCAACATGTTAACATTTGAAATATTTATTGCTCCACCTAAAGCGTGTAAAGTCAAGCCCAAAATTATTCATACCCCTGGCAAATCTTGACTTAAAGTTACTTTTATTCAAGCAGCAGGTTTCTTCTTGATTGGAAATGACACGGGCGTCTCCCAGGAGACAATAAGACAATGTTCAAGAGGCATAACTGTGGAAAAAATGATTTCTCAGCTTTTATTTACGTTTGAACAAAAAGTGGCATGTCCAAAATTATTCATACCCTTTGCAAACTGTCACAGTCTATGGGAAAATCCAAAGTTCTATACCATTCCAAATAGTCCAAGCTGTTCTAAAGCATCCTAATTACCCTGATTCATTGGGAAGAGCTGTTTTAATCAACTCAGCAGGTGAAAAACAGCAGCTCTCTGCAGTTGGTTTGTGGACAGTCATGGCTAAGACAAAGGAGCTCAATGAGGACCTGCGGCTGCGCATTGTGGCTGCTCACAAGTCAGGAAAGGGCTATAAGGCCATATCTAAATGTTTTCAAGTTCCAGTGGCTACAGTGCAAAGTATTATTAAAAATACAAGAGTTCCGCTCTGTAGAAAATCTCAGAGGACGTGGTCGGAAGCCAAAAGTGACACCTGTGCTGGCCAGGAGGATAGTGAGAGAGGTAAAAAGGATCCAAGGATCACCATCAAGGCCATCCTGTTGAATCTGGGCTCTGTTGGTGGCAACGTCTCAAGGCTGACAGTCCAACGGACACTGCACACTGCTAGGTTCCACGGACGCAGACCAAGGAGGATGCCACTTCTCCAGATAAGGCACACAAAAGCCCACTTGACCTTGCAAATGCTCATCTGGACGAAGAAGAAGACTTCTGGTCTACTGTTTTATGGTCAGATGCAACAAAAATTAAATTGTTTGGCCACAATGATGTATCCTAAAAAAAAAAAAAGGAGAAGCCTTCAACCCTAAGAACACCATCCCCACTGTCAAACATGATGTTGGGAACCTAATGCTTTGGGGGTGTTTTTTAGCCAATGGACCAGGAAACCTAATCACAGTAAACAGCACCATGAAAAAAGAGCAATACATCAAGATTCTCAACAACATCGTCAAGCAGTCTGCAGAGAAACTTGGCCTTGGGCACCAGTGGACATTTCAGCACGACAATGACCCAAAACACACAGCAAAAGTGGTGAAGAAATGGTTAGCGGACAAAAACATGAATGTTTTGCAGTGGCCCAGCCAGAGTCCTGACTTGAATCCAATTGAGAATCAGTGGAGGGAGCTAAAGATCAGGGTGATGGCAAGGAGACCCTCCAACCTGAAAGAGTTGGCGCTCATCACTACAGATGAATGGGCAAAAATACCAGTGGAGACATGCAAAAAGCTGGTCAGCAATTATAGGACGCGTTTGATTGCTGTAATAGCCAATAAAGGCTTTTCTATTGATTATTGAGAAGGGTATGAATAATTTGGGACATGCCACTTTTTGTTCAAATGTAAATAAAAGCTGAGAAATATTTTTTTCCACAATGATGCCTCTTGTACATTGTCTTATCTTCTGGGAGGTGCTTGTGTCATTTCCAATCAAGAAAAAACTTGCTGGTTGAATAAGAGTAACTAAGTCAAAATTTGCCAAGGGTATGAATAATTTTGGGCTTGACTGTATGTGGTATTGAACGTATAGTATAATAAGCTGATTTAACTGTAATGGAAATACACTTATTTAATACACAAATGTGTCAGCTCAAAGATTTGACCAGTACAATCTTCTGTCACAAGACAACATTCAAGAGTATAGAAGAGCATTGTGAAATCCCTGTGTGGTTGCTGGTGACAGAAGTTAATTGTAGAAAATCTTGTTAGTTTGTTCAGATAGAATCCATGGTAAACTAATCATTAAGTGAAAGGTGTCCTAAGGTTTATCAATCTGTTCGGCAGGGCTCACTGATAAGATGCGAGCTGACTACAACATCATGAAAGACTTGAGCGCCCACACCAGACTGACCCCAGAGCAGAGAGAGGGACGTCTCAACAGATTTGTCACTAATATACAGAAGTGGGTGATAAACAACATGTCGCTGAGTTAACCACCTCGTTGCCACAAGTTTCATAGTCAGAAATATTGCAAGCACTCATTTATACTAACTGAGGTGTGGCTACACTGGACACACATCGTAGCAGCAGCAGCTTCATGCCAGCATCCAGTATGAGAAATATTGAAAAGACAGTTATATTTGTCAGAATTCACAGCCAGTCCGCTGAGTATGTCTAATCAACGTACGTAGATGTGATTTCAAGGCCTTTAACTCATTTACTTTATTATTATTATTATTATTATTATTAGCTCCAGGTGACAGTGGTGAATTTATACACATCACAAATGATATTTGTCAAATGTTAACATACTCGGTCACAACTACTTTTTCCTGCCTATTTAAATACTGTAATTTATCTATATATTTATATGTATCATGGAATTGATCATGAAGGCTCTTCACTGTTTTCTCTAAAACTTGTGCTCATTTCAGCAGCTTGTGTAGACAGTCTGTTCTTATTGCACAGACACTGGAATAGTGAATTTTCCAGTCAACATCTTCAGGCAGTGTAATCCCAGGCTTTGATTTAAATCCTGAAAATTATTTCGCAGGAATGCTGACGCACAGGCAGAGTTGGATAAGTGGGGACTCAACTTTGATAAGAAACTCCTAAATCTGACTGGCAGAATGCTCCCAGTGGAGAGGATTTTCCAGGGATCAAGATCGGTATAATATGCTTGTGGTTACATAAATTTGCTCTTTTGAATTAATTAAATGGATTTATTTATACAATCTTAATTTAGAGATTAACATAAATAATGGTGTCACCATTAGTATGGTTACAACCCCGCATCAGCTGAATGGTCCAGAGAGATGCGTGGGGTGCCAGTGATCCAGTCTCCTCCGCTGTACAACTGGCTCTTGTTTTACACCCGTCGTAACGGCAATGAAGCCCAGTCCATCCTGCAGACCCTCAACAAAGTCTCAGGTCCACTCGGCATCCGCCTACAGAGAGCAACCATGTGAGTTTTAGCACATGAACAATCTGTTGTAGTTATCTATGGGTTATTTCCTACCCTCAGAAGAAAGTGATTTGTGAGCATGGCAGTTATCATTTATGTAATTTATGGATATATTTGAATATAATCCTGTAAAACAGGAACAGTTTTTTTTTCCAAAATAAATTTGTATTTGAATTTTTAATTTAGAATTGAAAGTTCAATACTTTTAACAATTTGTTAACTTCATAGTCTGTATTGTGGCCTAACTAACTAAATTGTTGAGTCGTTTTGCGGTCATATCACTCAGCCCTCATTGGGCACTAATTTATGTAATTTAATCATCTGAGCTGTCCTTTCATTCAGGATTGAGTACGAGGATCACCAGGAGTCTCTCCTCAGAGCCCTGCAGCACAATGTTGGACCCGAAACACAGATGGTTAGTGACTAAACATTTAACAGACGAAGACAGAGCAGATCACGTTCGTTAGATTTAACCTTTTCTTCTCATTTAGTCAGTTCGTGTGTTAAAGCAGAGAGATGTGCCCCATTAATAAAAACAGTATGAGACCTTGCACTGTTTTCCATTTGCTAGGTGGTGGTGGTCCTCCCCAGCAGCAGGAAGGACAAGTACGACTGCATCAAGAAGTACCTTTGTGTGGACTGCCCGACTCCCAGCCAGTGTGTGATTGCCCGTACCCTCAGCCGACCTCAGGCACTCATGACTGTGGCCACCAAGATTGCACTGCAGATGGCTTGCAAGATGGGAGGAGAGCTGTGGAGCGTGGAAATCCCTGTAAGTCATTAAGTCATCTGTAATTTGTACATTAAAGAAAATAAGTCGTAAATAAAAGCTATGGGAAAACAAGATTTAAGTAGTTCTTGAGCAGATTAACCCTCTGAAGCCCACAAGAGCGTAAATGCTCCCAAATATCACGTTGTCTTTAGAGTTGATAAACTCTTAATTCAGTCAAACAGTTTACTGACTGAAGTTAGAGAAGTTTGGATAAAGTTAGAAAAGATTTGGATCGTCCTATCCTTTGACTGGTGGATTGCTATTTTACTTCTGTGTATATTGATAGATTCTCATTTGCCATCTGTGCTAGTGACGTCTTGAGTCACTTCACTGAATTGGACACTCCTCCAAAGAAACTCCAAATCACCTCTAGAACAAACCAAACAAATATTGGTTTGCAGTGGTTTGTTTATTTCCTTAAACAAATTCTTCGTTATTATGGTTTGCAGTGTTTTTATCGATAAAAGAGGGAAAAATTAAAAGTCCTCCTTTGTAATTTTTATGCCTCCTCTGTCCGTCTGTACGTCCCATTCTCGTGGACACAATATCTCAGTAACACTTGCTCGCACAAACATTCACTTGAACTCAAGGATGAACTGATTAGATTTTGGTTGTTAAAGGTTGAGGTTACGGTGACTTCACAAAACACTTTTTAGCCATTAGTCAAGACTTCACACAGCAATTATGACAATTTCACTCAAATGGATGTTATTTTATGACTCTGGCTAAACAGGAATGTAAACTGAAACTAATCGCAGAGGCATAGAACAGTGAGGCAGTAATTCAAGTTTTTTTTGTTCTTGTTTTGCGGGCTACTATTCCCATGAGAGTGTATAGAAATTTTTGAGTGACATATAATTAGCTGAAGTTGTGCTGACTCTGAATCTGTGTAGCACTTGGGAGAAACTTTTGAAAATGACAACTGCATAAGGCAAAAACACAAAGGTATGAAAAACAGAAAAGTCTTAACGTGGGCCTCAGATGGTTAAGCTGTCAGAGGTTGTTTTAGAGCAGAAAATGAAACTGGGACCATGTAATGTCTCAAACTGTCAGTTTCAAATTTTAACACAACACTTAATAGAATTTTGGGGTCTGAATCAGGTTTGTTTATTGTCAGATTCGTTGCACAAAGGCTGAGATGTTAACAGACAAAACTATGTTTGTCCCCACAGTGGCAGGAAATTCTTTTCATGCTCGTAGTCATCTTCACTTTATGTTGTTTTGGAGGCTTCCTGCTTTGTACTGTCAGACGTGATACATATAAATGTGACACTGGCTTACTCTGTTTTTCTGATTCAGGTATATCCTAGCTTGTTATCAGATCGCTGCACCCATATATTACTCATAAGGCTTCTCCACAGGCCTAGGTTAGTGAATGTATCCCTAACCTCAGACAATACATTAGTTTCCATGACAGTTTGAGTCATTTAAAGGGCATGGTTGGGATAAAAACAAACATCAACAAATGGGAAGTAATGATGTAATCCTGACATTATACTGATAATTTAACCCATCCCTCTGTGCAGCTCAAACAGCTGATGATTGTGGGCATTGACTGCTACCATGACACTACTGCTGGGAAAAGGTCCATTGGAGCTCTAGTGGCCAGCCTCAACCAGAGCATGAGCAGGTTAGTGTCTACAGCAGAGGGGGGCAGCTGTGTGTCATGAAGGGTTGAGTGGTGACTGTTCACTATACTTTGTTCTACAGTCGTGTTAGATTGTACTTAACATGTGCACAGGTCTGCATTACACTAGATATTTTAGTGACCTCCCTGTCTTTGGTTTAGTGCAACAGTGCATCTAGTAAGTTGTCTGATATTTTCAATTTCTCTGTCAAGGTGGTTTTCCAGGTGTGTGCTGCAGCACAAGGGTCAGGAAATCATGGATGGACTGAAGATGGCCTTAAGTGGCAAGTTGCTTTTATTTTTCAGTTTTAATATGCACAATAATCCTCTGTCAAAAGTTTCAGAATAACTTTTTGTTTATCCTCCAGCTGCCCTGAAAGACTATCTGAAGTTCAACAACTGCCTGCCTTCACGCATCATTGTGTACCGAGATGGAGTGGGAGATGGACAGCTGCACAGTGTGGTTAACTACGAGGTTTCACAGATCATGGACTCCATCAAGTCCATGGGGCATGACTACTCGTAAGTTTTTCACGTCCAGTTTTCCTCTTAAAAGCGCTGCTGCACTTAGAAGCTGTTCGTTAAATCTCCAACGTGAATGACACTGAGAGCACCAGGTGCTGAAACACAAGTAATGTCCACAGCTGATCAACTGATATTGACTCTGGTTTGAATGCGGTTGAGCAGGGGAGCTCACACACCAAAAGAAGAACTTGAACAAAGCTCAAATTATCCTGTAAATTGACTGTTTTTGATGGAGCCTTCATCTCCATCTGCTCATCGTAGGCCAAAGCTGAGTGTGGTGGTGGTGAAGAAGCGCATCAGCAGCAGGTTCTTCGCCCACATCGATGGCAAAGTGACCAACCCTCTCCCAGGCACCATCGTTGACTCAGAGGTCACCCGTCCTGAGTGGTATGTTTCTCGGCTGTTCCTTCATCTTATCTGTATTTAGTAATAGTGATTTAACTGTTGTTTGTCAGGTATGACTTCTACATCGTGAGCCAGGCTGTCAGGTCTGGAAGTGTCTCACCAACCCACTACAATGTTGTGTACGACACCAGCGGACTGAAGCCTGATCATATGCAGCGGCTTACCTACAAGCTGTGCCACATGTACTACAACTGGCAGGTAGGCTGGCTTTAAAATCCCTGTGTTAATGGGTGTTTCATGTTGGATGGCTGTACTCGTGGCTTCTCCACAGAGAACAGCTTTGAATGTGTAAGTGCAGTTGTGTTGAAAAATGTTGTTCTCCTGTTAATGAATTTGTGGTATTTTTAAGAAGAATAACGGACCAGAGCCAACATGATGTAATCCCAAAAAGAAAGTAAATGTCAGAGTGATTTTGGAGTCAAAGAATATACTGTTTGTTTTTATATCTGGCCTTTAGGGGATCATCAGAGTGCCTGCTCCCTGCCAGTACGCCCACAAGTTGGCTTTCCTTGTGGGTCAGAACATCCACAGGGAACCTAATGTGCAACTGGACGACCTCCTCTTCTACCTGTAAGGATGGGAAAGATGAGCTATTTGTTCAGCTCTGACTCTAAAGTTTCCATGAAAAGAACTTGATGTATGTGAATGTCAGTGAGAAAAGTTCTCTTCAGTTTAAATGAATGTAAGTTAAGTTTTGATGATGCCAAGAGTTTTGCATTTGTAGCCTCAGACTGAGTCAGATAGCCCTGTGTATAAAATTACACAGTTCAAGAGGTTTGTATTACATATTTAAGTCTAATTTAAAGCCACAATTCAGAGTTGAAAAGGCACCTGCCTTCTGTTGGAAATGCACTTGTGGTTCACATAAGGTGGTAAACTGAGTGAAATGCCACACATAACTTGATCAGAGAGATAATCCAGGCAGTTTCTGAACTAAGAATTAGACTGCATGTAATGATGTAATGTAACTTCATTACCTGTGTAAGTTGATGTGGGGTTTTGCCTCAGGAAAACAAAAAATATCAAAGCATTTTTTTCTTTGTAGGGGAACCTGGAATCTTTCTTTACCTGCTTTATTATACAAGTGAGACTGATTTGTTAGAGTACATAGAAATGGCTGCCCTCCATACTGGGAAGTAAATACATGCTGAAATTTTAAGTTTTTGTTTGTAAGAAGGCTCATATGGGTCAATTTCTAGGTCCCAAGAACTGTGCCTGCAGTTGCAAATGGTTCTAATAAATATTTCTTTGCGTGGTATGTCATTTTTGCATTTTCAAGTTAAATAAGACATGCAAACATTACAAAATATCAAATTTATTTAGATTTTTTTTTTTTTTTAGAAAAGATTGCACATGCACACCCACACAATAATTTGTAACCATTAATATAGGCTGATAATTCTTATCATAAAGCTAGCACACAATTGCAGACTTTTAAACAATATGGTCTTCAAGACACCATGGGGAAAGCTTGCACTGTTTGATTATAAAGTTAAATGTACAAAAAAGGCAGTTTGAAAATCAAGTATAAACATTTAAAAACAATTTTACAAATGGACAAAGTACAAAAAGAGCAACAGTCACTCAAAATGAATAGAAGCAATGTCTGAGGACATGGTCCATCAATAGGAAAAGATGTAGATCAGGTGGCCGAGAATTGTACAGAAAGTATTACAGAATGTTTTGCATACATTCTTTTTTGGCAGTTTCAGTTCAACTCTTGTGTGTAGAAAAAATAGGCTAGATTTTAAAATACATGAGAGGATGAAATGGAAAACAGAATGGCGTGAGGAGATAAAAGTGGACTGTTTCATTTCACGCACAAAGACGGACACCTGCACAATCCTTTTGGGCAGCTTTGAAAATACATTGGCTTTCAATTCATCATACATTCACTACTCTACATTAAGGTGTAGATATATATATTATATTGATTTACAGTACTTGTATCCTGCACCAACATGACTTGGGACACACTGAACAGGCATCGATGACAGATTGGCTTGAATAAACATATTTCAGATCTAATAGATTTGGGGGTGGAGGGGCAGTGTAGAGGTAGCCTTGTGTCTCACTGTTAACTACTGTGAAAGGAGTCAAACTTTTAATCTTCTAGTGAAGCCCAGAAGTGTTGCATGTTATGAATCAAACGCAGTACAACAAAAGGACATCATTTACTGACACACAGATTATCTACTTCTATTTGTTCATGTGTTTATGTAATATTGTTTCCTTTGTAGAGTAGCCATTGTTTTAGATCAGATGTGCATCAGTGTGGCACAAAAAAACAGTTTATTCAGTAGTGGTAGAATTTGGTTATGCAGGGAGCAATTTTACCCTTTATAAATCATCTATTCTCCAAGGAATACTTCTGAGATCAAACTAATGTCTTCTATTTTGGGCTTAACTATGGACGATGGACACCGTAGACACGAGTCTTGGTCGGTTATGTGTAATCTCTGGTCCTATTGAAGTCACGACAGTCACACAATACCCTGCACATCACAAGTCAGGATTAACATCTGCAAACAGCTTGTGTTATAAAACAACAAGATCAGTGAATGGTTTGCATGGAACTGCACACACTACTGGACAAGGTACTAACCATTGTGCGATTATAAGGCAAATACATGACGGTTGGATCTACTAGGCATTTCCATTCAGGCTCATTTTACTGCAGAGACCCTGTAGTAGGAAGAGTATGTGCTTGTTTTGTAAGGGGGAGGGGGGTACACTTGCTGCTAGTATAGTTTTTGAGATAGGGCAGAAGAGTAGGAGTTAATTCTGCTTATTTGTCACAGTAAACTGCACAGTGAGTCTGCCACGCTCTACTGAAGTGCTGCATGCTGCAGGTTCCATACTGAGCCCATCACATCACATGCACTCTCACAGGGCCAGGAGGGAATGTGCTGAAGTAAAGCATGCAAACCTCATACTATTAACGCAACTGGCTGTTTTGAACAAGCAAGTCGAGTCCCTCCAAGTCCAGCTTTTTCCTCAGATTCAAAATGGCCTCCAAGGTTGATCTGAGCCCTCAGTGTTTGAATGGTGTTCTGATTTCTGTGTGCAGAGACACTGGTCAGACTCATGTGATGCATTAAGTGTCATCAGACTTGACCAAGTGCAAATGGAGAATGCCCCGGGCTCTGTCTGTCTACAGCAGAACTTCATCAGCCAGAGACTTGGAGGTCAGATACTCAATACTACATTGGCCGACACCATGAGGTCTCGGGACCATTATATGAAATGTGTTGTTGAAAATATGTAGCTGATACCGTTAACAAAATACAAATATTCTAGTATACAACAGATGTACAAGAATAAAGCATTTGCTAAGCTCACAAATGCCACCTGTCCACTGTATGATCTTTTTTTTTTTTTTAAACACTAAAAGGAAGTGGATGACACTCTCGCAAGTAAGTCAAGAAATTATTTTACAGCGCCAAGTCTTTGCAATAGTTTCTTCCCTTTGGAGAGCAGTCCCTTTCTCTTTTTGGAGGAGTACATGTCCAGTGGGGCCCTGATGGGACTGCCGGGCCCCACGGTGGCAGGGCCAGAGCCAGGGATGTGTGGACACTCTGTGGGAGAGGCTGCTCTTCTGGGCGGACCCGATTTTTCCAGTGGAACCTAATGGGAGACCCGTAAGGGACAGTTGAGGGTGTTAAAAAGCCAGCCGTCTCTCACACCTCAGTCACTACTCCCCCTCCTTCTCTTAAGTCCTTTCTGTCTCAGCAGGGCCACCATAGCTCTGAAGTCTACCTCCCTGGATGTAGTCTTGTGCACTGAGGTATAGATACACACACCCTCCCTCCTCCCCGCCTTTCCCTCCCCCTCTGTCAGGTAGAAACTGTGTTGTTTTTTTTTTGTTTTTTTTGTTTTTTTTAATGAAGCTGCTATGAATAAGCTACAACAACATGACATTGACTAACTTTCACATCAATGTAAGGTGACAACATTTCCCAACAATGACTACCAAAGGCAGGGCAGTTCCTCTCACATAAACAGATACATTTGCAGTTTGGGACAAGTGGGACGTATTTATATCACATTCACTTTCCTTCCTCTTCAATATATAGAAATATTTACTGATACAACTGGGTTACAGAGAAACTATTCACTATTCCTTTTCTGTAATCATGAGCTAAAAGGCTCCTTTAAATTGCACTTTGGGAAGACAGATGGTTAAAGATAACATTTATATAAGGTTCTATTTCTATTTACAGCATGTGTGAATATAATTTACACACCAGAACATGTAACATCAAATCATATCATCATTCTGCTGCATGTAGTTTTTTATTATGCAGAGTTTAAAGTGAGACTATGTAACTTTTGAGAAAACCAAACATTCTTCCACTCACAAATGGAAGTTCAATACACTCGGGGCGTCATGTTTCTGTAACCACACTGGCTGCTGCTCAGCAAAAGATGCGTAGTCTCACTTTAAATTATTGTTATTGTAATTTTTGCATTTTAATCAGCAGTTTGTCTTGATTTACAAATTGGAACTGATTTGAAAACCAATGTGCTGACTGATTTGACCAAAATTTGTTTTTTAGAGTTCATGGCTGTATTTACCATCTCACATTACTCTTTACATGCAAGAAAATGTGTCCTAAATTTGGCGATAGGCTTACACTACACCATGAAACCAAATCAACACTTCATGCTTTTCTTTGGGTTTTTGCATAGACTTGGTGGCTTTTCTGTAATTCTTGTCTAGGATGCAGCATGTCATACGAGTCTAAATGTTTGCATTACTGTTCCTTTTAACTCAAGAATCAACAATTGCAGATAACTGTGCAACAATGGCCTTTTAGCTTATCATGAATTACAGCAGGAGACTTATTGCAGGAGACGGACATTGTCATGTACAACACTCAGAGAAACAACTGAAGATACCATACTTCTTGTCTAATGCATTGGCTAGGGTTACTGTCTCCTACCAACAAACAGTACTGAGTGCTTCACAAGTTTCCTAAAAACTACCTAAAGGCATAGCAGCACTAAAGGAACATCATACTGAGTGTACATGTTGCATACCAGAAACTAAGGGTACCCATGTCATCTGCATTAGACGAGGGGAGCGTAATCTTGGTATCCTCAGTTGCTCACTTACGTGACGGAAACAGAGCCTTTAAGGTGTGAAATGAACACTCTTCTTCTGTTTTGCCAAGCGGGTGAGGAAAAGAAATAAAAAAAATATGGTGATGGCATTTCAATATAGTTTGCACTATGACAATGGCAAATTAGAACACAAGGAAAGAAATATCTTGATGACACCTATTAATATTTCAACAATTGCATTATTTGTTAAACACAAAAATAACATCACATATTTACATTTAGTAAATAATTACTTCTGAAATTATTCTCTGATGGCAACATAGGCTAAGTGACCTTTGCGTGCTACTTTACAAGAAAGCAATATACAAAACAAGGCGTTCAGGAGCAGATACAAAAGTCGTACTACACTAGACTTAATCTTTTCTTTATATAAAATGTTCAAGAATTCATGCATCTGGACTATAGAACATGCTGAGCTACAGACTACATAGTTCATCTTTCAGTACAACAAAACTATTTACTCTATTAGAAATTATTTGAGATCAAACACAGAATATATTCATAAAGCATCTGTATCAGAATGCTAAATATGCATGTGCAAAAAGTGTTAACTGCTCTTTTCAAGACATGACAGAACAAGTAAAAAGTCACAGGAGCTTCTCCCACTCCATTTTACTCTCATTGAGAATGCTTTATGAATACAATATACCCATGTATTATACAATGCAGAACTCCCCCCCCTTTCACAGCAGTAAACATGAAAAATAAAAGTACCTCTGTCAAGTATTAGTCTTAAAGTTTTATTTTTTTCATAGATCTTAGACATCTATTTATTTACAGTGTAATGCTCCAAAGTCAGAAATCCCATTGTACTTTGAGCAATGAGACACACACACGCACAGACACAAAACTAAAGGGGATAGAGGGAACTGAAAAGAGTAAATGGATGACAGAGGGCTAGTACTGCGAAGGAGCATGTACCCTTTTGGTCTTTATCCGTGCTGGATTGTCCTGGGGGTATCGAGATGGTGAGTCAGTGAGAAAAACCTCTACATCATCAGGCACTTCTTCTAGAAAGTTGGAAGGAACAAGTCCTTTGTGTCCATTGAGCTCGCCCTGTGGAGCACACAACAGCAGTGAGCTGCATTAAACTCAAGTGTACATGACTGAGGCTAGAGCCTCGCATCCCAATGCAGCATCCTCACAGCTAATACTGCAAGAGAACAGTGTTCTTTAAGCATATGGACTAAGCCTTGTGTTTAGTAAACATACCTGTATCTCATGCAGGAACATAAAGCAGGTATAGTGCAACAGCTTTCTTGTAATGAAATCTTCAACAAAGAAGCATGGGAGTCTCCTGGATAATCTAATACATTACTCAAGGTTTTTATCACTTGTACAGGTTTCAATTATTGCGACCAGTTTCTATTACTCCTGCATTGTTTCTCAGTTATAAGTGATTTTTCATCAGGCTGTTATCGTGGATAACTACTACAATACCCAGCTGCCATTGCTGTGGTGAAGACTCTAGTCAGTTCTATGAAGCATAAGTCATCATGCCATTGCTGGAGCACACTGTTGTTGGCTGTTTCTTGTAGGAATGTTCCCCAGGAATTGTACTTTTCTCCTCAAATTGTTATGTACATCCCCAAAATGAATCCTTCCACAACTCTGTGACTAAGTTTGCACAGATGTGTTTTTATGTAAAGCCATGCTGACTGCATTGTGCTCTAAATAGCCGGAAACAGATGATCAACAGACATGGAGACATTTAGTACTTACATAGTAAAAGCCATCTTCATCTATTTCACCAAAAACTGTGATGACGTCACCGGCACAGAAAGTCAGTTCAGCCTGTTAGAGAAGAGAGAGACTTGAGATCCATTTGGTCTGTTGTACTATTGTTGTTGTTCACAGCAGTTTGCCAAAGACTTTCCAAAACATCAAATCTACTGGGGTCTGATGAGTTTGAAATGCTGTGCTTCCTTCTCCAAATCAATGTGATGCATCTTAAGCACGAGTGTCAATCCAGTCCTAGCAGATGGACTGTTGCAACTGTAAATGCATCAAATGTTGGAACTGTGAAGACAGGATTGCAACACAGTGGGCACATCTCTCCTATGGGATTCTTGAGAACACACAAACCAAACACAGTATATGTACAATATGTAGGAGACAGGTCGACACAAAAGACCAAACCGAGGAGGGGAGATGCTGGCTCAGGCAATGTATGAGGGGCTGTATTCATGACCACCGGGGACAGAGGGCCGTGGCCCACCATCCAGAGCCCACCTCCTTATTTGCACTCCAACAAATGGGGGTGGAAACACACACAGAGCAGACAGTACTGTACCCTCCTTGCCCTCACTCACCTCCTCATTCAGTCTGTTGCCCTCATACTGTGTCGGTGGCAGTGCCAATAGAAAGGTGAGAGTAAGTGAAACCGGGGGGAAGGGCCAAAAAACAGCATGGGAAAGTACTTTCTATCCTCTAGCTAACACAGTGCTAACTCCTCATTCAACCTCACCTGTGCACATACTGCCCTCACTCTGACTTAAATGAATAGTTTGACACTGTCATGTCAAGAGTTAGATAGCGTTCTCTTATCTGCCTGGTAAATACAAGGCGAGAGCCAGAAGACAGTTAGCTCAGCACGAAGACTGGAAGGAGGGAGAAACAGCCTGACTGTCCAAAAGTTAAAAAAGACACGCAAACCGTCCAGCTCCTCGAAAGCTGACTTAGTCACATGTTGTATTTTGTTTGTTTTAATCCATGCAAAAAAAAAAAAAAAAAAGGTGTAAAGATGACAATTTGTTTTTTTTTACAGTTAATGTGCCAGACTGTTTCTTGGCTGGGTGCAGTAACTTCCTGGAATCTTGTCATCACCACGAAGACGCCAGGCAATGCTGCATTTACATGTTATCATTTTGACTGAAATGATGCATCAGGAAACCCGCTCATGTCAGCCTCTGAGTTGCAATTCCAAACTGCAGATATTGGGAATTTCACTTTGTCCACAAATCACTGACAAACTGTCTGCCAATGTCTGCATATATATTAAACTCACTATTAAGACTCATGCAATTGATTCAGTTAATTTAAAAGAAGCTGCACAGTTAGTTTCTGTTTGGTTTAGCCTGTTAATGAACTGCACCAGATACATGACACCACAAATGTAGCTATTTAGGGTATTTAAGTCATGTAACTACACGGCCAGCAGTGGGGATCAGAATACCAGGAGGTTTTCCTGCTCTTTCCATTCTCCATTGTGTGAACGCAGCATGGCCTGCTGTAAAAGCACAAATTGTCACTTATACACTAACTCAAACAAGATATAACAGGCTAATTAGTCTGCTTTGGAGGTGCTGGTAGGCAGACTTTTTATGAGCTGTGGACAGAGCCACACTTCCCCCGCGTTTCCAGTCTTTATGCTAGGCTATGCTAACCAGCTACTGTAGCACTATACTTAACAGACAGACATGAGAGTAATATAAATCTTCTCAGCGAACTCTCGACAAGAGAGTGAACGAGAATATTTCTCACAAGGCCAAACTATTTATTTAAATTCTGAACTTCAAAATGACAAATAGAGTATCTCTGTCTCACATCCTGTGCAGCTGAAAATGTTTAGTGCTTTTATGCATTTGTTAACATGATGATGGCGACAGAGAACGGTCAAGACAAAGTGGATAGCTGGAGCTACAGGAAGACACTACCTCTACGTCAACGTTAGGGGAGCTCTCTCTGGGGTCGTAGTCATACAGAGCTACCATTCTCCGTGTTGACATCGGGTGTTGACGGCCGCTCCGCCTGTTCCTCTCTGTGAGGAGGGGAAGCAATAACAACACAAAGACAGGAGTAATCAGTGGCAATAATATAAAAACTCCACTGAAGGATGCGATGACCAGTGACAATACGCAATAGCCTCACAAGTCCAACAATATTTGCAATATGTGATCATCAGGATTTCAAAGCAGACTACGTCCATGTTAGTAGTTGGGGAATGCTTAGTGACAATAAATACAGGAGAAATTGGTCAAAAGTTCACAGATGAAAAAGGATGGTGAGGAGTGAAAAAAGCAGTAAAGATGAAGCAGAGAGAAGAGGAGCATTTCACTGGGCACAGACCTCTCTTGGACTTTCTGGACCTGCGATTTATTGAGCGGCCATCTTTGAAACGGTCGCAGTTCACTTCACAGGAAAGCAGAAAAACATAATTAAGTGAGAAGAGTAGACGGAAGGAGAAATGTGTCAGTAAAAGGCAATTTAGTAGAACATAACGTTTCCCAGAAGGACATAAAGGGTATAAGTTCAAAGCAATAGAAAAGAGTTGGAGGGGGTACTGTTGGGAAAATGATGTCTGACCTAACTTCTCCACAGGAGTGTTGAGTGGCAGGAAGCCCTGTTTGAGGAGTTGGTCCATCATCTCGTCATCCTCTGTCTGGATCTCAGAGACCATGTTACAGGGGATCAGACCCGCTCGATCGCGAATCTCCGCCCTGTAGAAGCCATCTGTATCTTTATTCCCAAACACCTAAAAGGACAACAAAGTGTCAGGGGAAGACACCCAGCCAGAAACAAGACAGATACCATAAAATCTGCAAATAGACAGAGATCACTACTGTTTATGTGTAATTCTAAAGACTTTTGATAAGACAGCAGTCAAGCGTAGGGGACTTTAAAAAAATAAAGGACACATGACTTTCTCTTTTTTAGGGACATATGAAACATCCATCTCAGTAGAGTAGTGTCCAAGAATCAAGCCACCACCTTGATGATCTGGCCCTCCTTGAATGGCAGCTCCTCATCAGCAGCATCAGGGTTGGGAGACATGGACAGGGGGTCATAGTCAAACAGAGCCACAAACACACGGGTCATCTCCTCTGGCTCTGATTCCTCATAGTACTCCGGGGAACGCCGTCCCCGCCCGTGCCTGCGACCGCCATAGCCGTCTGAAACATAGAGGAGGCCTCTGCTGCTACTACCAGCCTTATACAGCCACGCTGGCTGTAGAGGCAATGAGAGCAGAAGATGTCTCTTTGTTAGAGCTGACAGGGGAGAGGGTGATGAGATTCATGTGTGAAAAAAGAGCCAGAGATCGAATGCAATAATTATACTTTTAGTTTTAATCTCTCTCACTTTGAAAACGATAGTTCTGTTGCGTTCACGCACTAAAAGCAAAAAACGTTTGTTTTTTTTTACAAAAAAAAAAAAAAAAAAGGCTCGGTACAATCGTAGCACAGCAGGGTTCTTCGTTCACACATCTCTGCTTGCTGGCGTGACAGTCACAAAACATCATAGAACACAGTACAACACAGCACAGACAGGAAACGCACGTCAAGCAGTTTGTGGGGTGCAAGGGAAACTGAATGACACAAGTAACACTGCACTATTGTTCATTGCTGTTTCACTGCCTTATCTCACAGAGGCTGATCAACATGCATGTTTTGCTGGGACTGGACATGTCGAGGAGAGCATTCCTACATCAAATGCAGGTGTGATGTCATGCTTAGAGGCCACATCTGGAAACAATGTGCAACGTAAAAGGGCAAAGAAGGCACGTTCCCAAGGGGAGATAACACATCAAATGCCCCGGCAGTTCCTGGCAGCACAGATATCAGGGACAGTGAGGGGGAAGGGATGAACCTGATATCAGCTTCCATGCTTCTCATGGATCACCATGTTAAATGTTTCAATGGCAGATTGCAAGTCTGAATAATGGCTGAGGGATATAGCAACCAATACCAACTAAGCAGCTGAGATATGCCTTTTGGAAGATGTAAAATGTGCTTCAACGGGAAAACATGTTTCATTTTGATGGCAGCAGAGTAAATGAATGTGCAACTGAGTGATACCAACAAGGCAATAATGAACTAACTCTTCCAGTAATGTGTCTTTCCTTCTCACTGTATTGTACACAGGTCATGCAAAAATTAACAAAGAAAACGGGCTGCTGGCTCATAAAGGCAGGAGGAGAAGGAAAGGAAGAGGAGGGTGGGCTAAGTTGTGGTGGGGTGGGAGCGTGGCCAGGATATGGAGGGTGAATGGGTAGAGTGGGTGGTTTGGGGTTTCTTGGGATTGAAGGAGTAGGAGTACAGACAGGGAAAGGATTTTCATTCTCCAGCAACGGGAAAAGTGGCCAGTCTTGTCTTCCCCCGTCAGCTTTATTCAGCTAAGCTAAGCTAAACTAAACAAAGCAGCTAACTGCCCAGCACAGAACAAAGACCACCATGATATCACTGCATGTGTTCAAGACCGATTCTTGGCCTTTTCTGGCATTGTTAAGGTGAATTGTCATCTTGGAGAGAAGCTGCATCACATACCATATTGATCCTCTGAGGACATAGATCGCCATATCCTGCGCCGAGCTACACTGCCATAGTAAACATCCTCCTTGACGGGTGAGAGGTTCCCCTCACTCCCCTCACTGTTACTGTCCATGGTGATCTCTACAGAAGACACCAATCACAGCGTTACGGTCAGAGATCCCCCACACACACACTCTGCTCTACCCCATGGCTCATTCACTCATGCTGAGACAGTAGGATGATGACGTTGCCCTGAGGTGGGGGGGAGGGGTGTACAAGGCAACAAGTTTCACTCTGGAGTCACTGGGTGTAAAACAGCAATGCTTTTACTGTTGCGGGGAGGTCAGATTGGGTGGTCATGTAAACATGTTAACCCACAGTAACCACAGGCATAGGGAGTGTATCTGGGATAACTTTCCTGCAAAACTGCATGTGGACATTTGGCGAATCCAGCTCATGAGGATGGACAGCTACAGGGTGTGCAAACACCCCATAAAAAAGGGTCTACGTGGTTTGTTTAAGCTCTATGGGAGAGATGTACAGCTTGGCTCACATGGGTAAGGGAAACACATGGTATAAATAGCACAAACATCTGTGGCCCTGCAGGTGAGGATGAGGCGTCTCCTCATGTGGTGACCTCACTAACCAATGGATGGAATGGGTCGTCGCTGAGGGGGGGTGCCGATGTGAACCGGCCTCCTCCCTGAGTGGTCCAGACGATCGGCGCTTCCATGTGATGGTGAGTTCCCAATGATCTTTAGAGTAAAAAACAACAGGTAAGAGATTAGAACACGCAACCACCAGCGATGTCAAGACAAGTTTACACTTAAAACCACTGAAAAGAATCCCACAATTCTGTTTAAACAACTGAAAACCATAAGAGCAAATGATGTGGCTTCCATTTGTCCTTAGGGAGGCAAAATAATAGTAAAAAAAAAAATCCATAAAACAATAAAGGAATACAACAAATCATCAAAACAAGTAAATCAAATCAACCCCCAACACAACAACATGGACTGGGGGTTAGAAAGGGTCAGATGTTTAGCTAAAGACCATTTGTTTGGTTTGTTTTGTTCTGTGCATGTCAGCTCCTTGATGAGAAAAGGAAGCAAATGACGGCACAAAAGACTGAAATGATGAGTAAAGAAGACAGAGAAAGAGAAGATGAGCGGACAACGAATAAAAGTAGATGGTGAGTGTGATTGAAAATGGATAAAGACATGGTTTGATGGGCAAAGCCATTATATTTTCAGCCTGGGGCTTTGTGTTACACCAATCAACACATTTAATACATGAAAGTGATGAAGAACATAATGAGAATTTTATGCTGAAACAAGTGAAAGAGACAAGCAAGAGATGATGAGTATGGGTTGAAGGCTAGATGAATCACGGCAGGCTGCAAAAGTCTGGATCTGGCCGCAATTTGTATGTTGAGCAATGAGAGGCAGGAGATGCTGCAATAAAGCTCCAAGCACAAGGTGGAGCGCTATGGCTGCAGCTCCAGAGGGCGAGACATGGAGAGCAACATATGAAGCCAGCAGCTGGCAGAGAGAGAGCAGGGGTAAGGGCAGAGAGGACGGGAGCAGCACGTTCCCATGCACTGCACAGAGACTTTCCTTTCAATGGAACCTTTCCCCTCAAAGACATGAGAAGTCAAAACTTGGTTAAATGGCCTTTAGGTAATTAAAAGCTTTACTATAAAATCCACCTGACATTCTGAGTACAAGCAAAGTAATTCACACAAAATAAAACATCAAATCAGACCAACCATGAACTGTGATAATTTCTCATTAAATGAAAAACCAAATGCCAAATGAAAGGAAGGGGGTTAATTATAAAGAAAAACAAACAACATTAAGAAAACAGAATGGCTGCAGCTTGCGGATGGAAAGTACAGCAGAAAGTCTGAATCACACACCAGCGGCTGGTCCCGGTTGAGCCTGGACAAAGACCGGGCCCTAGCCTCCCTGTGGGGGCTGTAATAGACCCTGTCCAGCTCGTTCAGCCTGCCCTCGCTCAGGGCCCCTTCCCTGGAGTAGTTTCGCGGCCCGGCCTCCCGAGCAGGCCCAAAGTGCTCCCTGTTCCTAAAGTCACCCGTGTGTACCGACATGGTTGCAGTCACTGGGACGTCAGAGAACTCTTCCTCCACGCTGCACTGGCGGGTCAGAGTTCTTTTACGGCCCATGGCCAGTGCCCGCCTTTCTACCGGGCCCTCACAGTGAATGATGCGCACAGGTCCCCGCAGTGGGCTCCCATGAGCATAGTAGCCTCGATGACCCCGGCCTAGAGAGCCTTCTTCCTCACTGCCGCAGTCTAAACCACTGTCAGGACTCTTGGTGTTTTGGCGGTTGGGGCGTCCCAGGCTGCGGTCGTCTGCAGCGTAGCAGTAGCGGCTGTCGGTGAAGCGAGGGGAGGAGCGCTGGCGCTGCAGGTGGCGGGAGGTCTTGCTGGGGGTGAGATGGTTGTGCATGTGAGTGTCCTGGGGGTACATCCTCCGCTGAGTGTGTGGCGTTCCCGGCCGCCCACCATCTTCAAAGCACAGGCGTTGGCCCATGCTGTCCACGCTGTCTGACTCCTCCTCGGCCACCTCAGGGATGCTGTGCAGACGCTTGCTGCGGAGCGACTTCTGCTTCACCACCTCCCGCTGGAGGTCCCAGCAGTCTCTCTCCTCGGCTAAGTCCTGACGCTTGTAATACGCCTTCAGTCATGACCACAGGAGGCAAAGTTCCACAATTTCACAGTTCAGTTAGTTCAATTCAAAAGGTTCAGTTTAGATTTTTGTGAGGGAGAGGGTTGAAAAGTTTTTTGAAGGTTTTAGAACAGGCAGGAAACAACACAGAATGTGAATCAAACAAATGGGGGGAAAAGACAAAATAAAGACAGAATTAGTTATTTGTGGCAATGTAGTAAGACATGCAGACTCATTCCGTGAGGAGGAAATGGCATGCTCTGAACAGGAATCTGCGAAGGCTCAAATATAGAGTGGTAACCAATAAACTGAGCGTGGGCACACAGGTTAAATGTGGAGAAGGAAGGTTTGCTTGTGGGAAATCAGAAATATTCAAACAAAAAGTATGTGACAGGCTTAGTTAGTTCCATGGGGGAGGGGTAAATGAAAACATCAATGTGGATGAAATGAATAAATAAACCTTAAGAAAAAGATAACAACATGAAGCTAAGTGAGTAGAAGAATCAGCTACTCAGGACATAGCTGCATTAGGACAACAATTTCAAATGTGGTGAAACATACAGAACTTCCCTCTATGTGCTCCCAGAAAACAATGGCATAAGCAAATTTGACAGTGCATCCTTATCTATTCCCTTAACAATGTCTAATTTAAATGTATCATCACTATACATATTTTAGAACAGTAATACTTTTACAGACAGGGATGGAGAATGTGCAACAGTGATTTACAAATAGATGGCAATGACAAAGAGGAGATGCTGTTTTGGTGTATTTAAAGAGTCAATACACCAGTGAATACCCCTCATGAACCCCACATTACTGTACAGGTTTAACTGGGCAAAAGCAGGGATAACCTAAACAAATTTGCAGTGATACTGTACTGATTTCCGAGAGCAAGTCCACTATAATACAGAGGACCAATCAGCCACTACAGTACCTCTCACTCTCATAACAAGGCAGATTGGCTTTATATCCACACATCCCCACTGACAGAACAATGAAGACAGGATCATGTACCGACAATGTTACAACACACCTACATTGACAGTAGAAAATTAAACATCAGGACGTGACAGACATAAACAAAAGTGAATATTTCCATTTAAGTACTCACTTAAATGAGATTCCCATATGCACTCGATATGCCATGACCCTTTGATACAGTACATCAAGTATATCAATATTAATCAATTCTAACATTTGACTTTAACATTGTGATACTCCGTCGGTGAGGTATAAAGAGCATCAAAATGCAATGCAAACTGTAAAAAACATGATGCTTTTGGTTTACTGCCTTCCCCTCTCTCATGCTGCACAGTTATGTATACACAGCCATTCCCATGAGCTCAGCCTTGAATGAATAAAGCAGTGCTGGTGGGTCGAGGTGGAGGAGCAGGGTGGGGTGGGGAGGCTGATTCAACTAATGCAAGGCAGGGGAGCTCAACCAGGCAAAGCCACAACCGGCCTGGTTGTAGAGCCTGTGAGAAAGAGCAGGAACCTCTGCAGGTGACAAGGTGACTCCCTCCTTCCCTAAATCCCTGTCCTCCCCACCCTACTCTGTCCTCCCCCAGGACCACTACAGACTGAAGGTGAGCAGTAAGTACCTTAAGAGTGTTGTGAGAGTTGATACTGCGTCTGCGGCCTTCCTCCAGTTGCATCTCAGAGTAAAGCTCTTCCTCGTCCTCCTCCATTATGTCAGACAGGTCAGAGCCCCGACTGCTCTCTGTGTGGTACTCCTCACTGTGGCTGTAGTGGTAATGATGGTGCTGAGGGAGAACCCGAGAGAAAAAGATGAAGCATATTAGGTCGAGATGCACAAGTTCATAACATTACATTCTTTTCCATTTATTCTGGTGCTGGATTATGTGGCAACAGTCAGCAAAGAGATGTGAAAAGTGTCGACACCCCACAGAGACTCAGAGTACCACAGCAGTGACTAGTTAACACCAATGTCACCTAAAGACTCAGACTCCTCCACACAAGTGCACTGATGCTCAGGAAGTTGTGTGCGTTGGTGAAAACTCTTATATAACAATACAACATAGTCTTAAATTGTAAAAAGTACAATTTCAGTTTACAACTTCTTCAAAGCATTTATCTAAAAAAAATAAAGTACAAAAGATTGTAGAAAATAAAAGCCTGTAATACTGTTGCAATCCAAATGGAGAAATACACATTAAGAGTTGCTTAAATTTGATATGACTTGATGAGATATTATTTGATTCAGTTTGATTTTACCTACATGTAGGTAACTGATTCCACATTCTGCCTAGAAACAAGTGATGTGCACACACTGATTGGCTGAGCACAGTTTGCCGTGTTGTCTGTAAAGTACCTGTCTGCCCAACTCTGAACCTCTGAGGAATTCATCCACCGAGGCTCCTCTCCTCCTCGCGTGAGGAGAGTCGTAGCCGTCCTCCTCTTCATCAGAGTTGAGCGGATGCAAGGCGTTACCTCGTTCACTAAAGATATTCCTTTTCTCAACCTGACAAGAGAAATGTTAGACTTTTAGATTGAAAAGGGATTCCAGGTAATGTAGTGTAATATTCTGGTGAAATATCTCGCAAAAAAAGGTTGGGTGGATTTAAATTTTCCAGTTGCAAATGTATATTAGTTTCATAATAGTTTTCAAGAGACAAAAAATCTGAAATCTTAAAACCAATATTTATGTTAATGGATTTTAAATAAAAAAACGTGAACATTTAGAAGTGAAAATATCACCCTGACAGATATTTCTTTTAGCATAATGAAAAATACGATTTTCAGGCTCAGTTCTAGATTCTGTCATAATGTAACAAATTCCCCACGTACCCGGTTACCCTCTGCAAACACTCTCTGGGCAGCTTCCCTGGCCATGGCCTTGGCGATGGTGTTGGGGATGGGGACTCCCTGAGGCTGCGGCAGGATCCTCTGAGGAGAGGGTGATCGCCGTGGCTGGAAGTGTGGCGGCTCTAGGTTGGGTCCACGCATGGGAGGCAGCGGAGAGGGGGAGCGCTCCCAGGGCTGGGCTGACCGCAGGCCCACCTCATGCTCTTTGGTTTCTGGCTCTCTGGCACTTACTAACGTCTTGGACTTGGGCATGGGGTGACGCTGGAAATGAGGCTGGGGATGAGGAGGAGGGTGACGGATGGGCTGTGAGTGCGGCTGTGCGTGGGGCAGCGTGTGGGGCTGGGCTCGAGGCAGAGGCTGCATCTGGGGCTGAGGGTGATTTGGGGGGTACGTTGATGGGTAAGGAGGGTGGGTTTGTGAGTGCACTGGATGGGACTGTGGGTGAGGGATAGGGTGGGGAGGTACAGTGGTTCGGTGAGAGAGACGTGGAGATCCCAAGAGGTTGTGCGGGATGACGGCCACGGGGGAGTCCTGGGACTCTCCTTGAGTCGATAACGTCCTTACAATGACTTCCCTGGCCTCCAAACACTGAATCCTGTTTAACTCCACGGTCACATAGTCTGCTGTGGGGTACAAGACCTCTGCTATCTGCATTCACAGAGGAACCAGAGAGTCGTTACCAAAGGGCAATTCAGAATGTCAGCATGCAAAGCTACTTGCTCTAAATCATACCATCATAAAATCGTAAGTACATGCACTTGTAGCTCTCTTATCTGTTGGCTAAAGAGAGGTACCTGAATTATTCTATATTATCATTATTATAATTATTCTATATTGAATTTTTGCCCCTGGGGGCTGGATATCAGCATTACATCATTTCTCCAGGAGATGGCAATAGAGCACTACTCACAAAGTCACCACTGAGGAAGACAAAGTTTTACCTTTTTTTAAAAACTGTATCTTACAATTGACTTGTATGACATTTGGTACCTTTTGTCCTTTTGTGCACACGGCATAGCCGATCACACTGGCCCCGTTGGAGGTTCCTGAAGGTGTCAGAGGTGGTGGCTTCCATCTGACCTGCAGGACCCCAGGAGTCTGACCACACTGGACTTGCACCTCCTGGGGAGGGAGGGGGGGCCCTGGGGAGCACAACACACACACTGGATAAGGAGAGAAAAAAAAAAAAGCTCAACAGTGGCTGAAGCATTTCCGCCATTTGATCAAAAATGAATGTGCTGACCTGAGTACAATGGACTTCCTGAATTAAGGAACCGTTGAAATAAGGAAAATGTCATTCAAGGGAAACCATGTTACATGTCTCAGTCTAAAGTTCTGTATATTCCCTAACCTTGTGTTATTACCAAGAAGTGTATTGTAAAAATAATGTAAATTAAATTCTAAAAGCGTTATTCTAAAATTCCATGGAAATATAATTTGCCACTGGCATTATCTGTGATGCAATGGGTCACTGACAGTTGAATTGAGTTATATTCCAATATTGTAATTTGTAGGATGATTTTCTTTAAATATTCATAATTATCTCTGTGCAGGTTTGTGGTGTGTATCCCCAGATTCATTTGTATGCATATCGGTCGAAAGATGTTACATTGGTTGAAAAAGCCAAGTTTGCCAACATTCGGCCTTCACTGTATGCACAGCAATATCCTGTTGCCAGATACTCGCTGACAATATTTCATGGAACATCAAAAAAAACACAGTTTGCTATTTCCACAATCTGTCAGCACTGCCTGCATACTAAACAACATACCCATCTGTGCAGTGCTGCTGCTCCCCTGCAGTCACACAGTGAGAGAGAGTGAGCAGATGCAGTCAGCAGTATCTCCGAGCTGCAACGTGCAGCTGTGTGTGTGAGAGTGTGTGTGGCTCCAAAAGTCTACATTAACGCAGTCTTAATCACATTTCTACACTGACTGTCAGCAGTCAACACACAGAGTCGTGGAGCAGCAGCAGTGGCTGTTTGGAGATTTCATTCCCTCTTCTCATATTTAAACTACACCAGTCATATACAACAAGCTCCTCTGAGAACTGAAATGGGCATTTATATGAATGTTTCAGTGGAGCCACTTTCATTGATACTGGAGACAAACAGCGGGCTCTGATTGCTAGGCAGGGTATTGGAGGCTGCTCCCTGTGACTAATATTAATAAAATTGTTGTTATCACTAAGAACTAATGAAGTCACTTGTTTGAAGAGCACATGCTGAGTGTGAAAGCTGAATATAGTGCCTCCAGACGCTGTCCTCCTTATTGAGTCGTCCACCGATAACAAGACTATTTCAGACGCCTCTGATTAACATGTTCAATAGACAGATCATTAAATGAACCCTCGGCGTGTTAGCTCGTCAGCTGCCCACAGAAAACGTCAATTCAAACTTCAGCATCACTCGATTGTTTTTCCTCCCCTTTCTTTCTCTCTCAGACTCTTTCTCGCTCTCTCTGTCCTTCCTGTATCTCCTTTCTCACTTTTTTAAAACTCTTTGAACTCTTTAATTTTCTAAACTGCTTTCATCTTATCCCAGCACCTTACAATGGGAGTCTTGGTCTCCTTTCCGTGTTAACTACAGGTTAAATAATCACAATCCCATTACTCTGAGCACTTTGTCATAGAAAAAGAATCAATGTGACACATATGAACCATGTTTGATCTGTACACATCTGGCTAAGTACATTGTACTTATATTATGACATACTCACACAAAACAGTACCACAAATGTAGCTGGCTGTGGCGAGACTAACTCCTGTTCCATTCTCACTTTAGAAGATTTAGAAGACAGCCAGACTGTGAGACCCAAGTTAATGCTGGCAACAGCAAAGCATCAACGAGTCTCATGGGAGAAGAAATCCCAGAGATCTACGCTCACTATTTACACTAATTTGGCTTCGAGAGACTCTTGTTTCCAGTGTTACGTAGCTCTATTCAGCAAATGGTTCTTACACGATTTCTCATTGCACTTTTCATTTCTTTTTTTTTTTTTTTTTTACCATGCATGTGTCTTATCACATTAATACACACACAAATCCTTGAGGGCAATCTGAAAGTGGCTGGGGAAAAATGAAAATGGCAGAGATGTTTGTCAGGTTTGTAAATGTAATGGGCTTGAAGCATGTGGCTAAGTAAATAAATAGATGGCTGTGTTGGATGTAAATTATCAGATGGCTTTCCTTGTGAAATATAAGATGGCTTTGAAACAGAACAGAATATGAGACTAGAACAGCTATCAGATTGGGGTAACAAGGGTTTATCATAAATACACTTTGCACAAAACTTACAAACTGACAGTATTTGCAGACACTTACAAAACTAAGACTTTGGTTCAGTCTGTGTTCTTATCAATCATCATCTTATCAATCAGCGCCTTTCTGCTAAAGAGCCATACATTTTTCTCAGACATTAAAGGAGGATAAAAGAAGATAAAAAGGAAGTGAATGTTGGACCTACATTTGCCAGGTGGCTAAAAACATGTCTCATGTTCTTGCCAATGTTGCTTTGTGTCTGGTGAGTAAAAAAGCAACCTGTTTGCTAACAAGTTAATCTCAACAACTTTACACCACCCCCAAGTAGCAAAAAAAATCCCAAAATGCATGTTTAGGATCTTTAGCTGCTTTTGAGCTAAATGCTAATGTCTCACAATGACAATGCCAACATGCTGACGTTAAGCAAGTATAATGTTTATCATGCTCACTAGTACTCAACAAAAAATACAGTTAAAGATAATGAGTATGTCTTTAGCATCAGTCTTTCAGGATTTCATCATGAACTTAAGAATTGGGCGAATTAAAAATCTGATGCACTGCTGACGCTAGATGAAAAGTCGGGGGGTGGGGTAACCAAAGTTATTAGAATTCATGGTACAATAATGTTTGTACCATATTTTATGGCAATACATCGAACAGCTGGTGAGATAATTCACTCAAAAACACATATCGACATCACAGTGGTCATTAGTGCCCATAATTGTCTGGGCACTATGGATATCTGAACCAAATTTCATGGCATTATTTCAGTATGGACCAAAGGCGTTGACCATCTGACCAACCAGCAGACCAACATTTCCATCCCTGCAACCATGCTAGCGTGGCTAATAACAGTAGGTCTTGTTATGGCTATACAACCATACACCACATAAACAAAAGTCAAGTATTTACTGAAGAGTATCTCCCTAGTCATTAGTGCCCATAATGTTCTGGGCACTATCGATATCTTGACCAAATTTCATGGAAATATTTCACACCAAAGTCGTGGATACACAACCATACAACTATCTGTGGCTACACAACCATACATCATATAGAAAAAGGTCTCTGCAAGAGTTAAAGTGTGAATGTGAGTAATGCTTTTGGAGGCTGACCTGCAGGCTGAGTGCAGAACTCCACTGAGATTTCCCTCTTCTCTCTTTGATCCATTGGAAGCTGCCAAGGCACCTGATGTGGCTGCGCCACAACTTTCACCTTGTAAACTGTCATGGGCTTCAGGTTGAAGAACTTGTACTTGTAGCCCCCTGCCTTGACCATGTCGTACTCTGCACCATTGAGGAAGATAGTGTGACTGTAGTTGCTGTTGCTGGGCATCCAAGAGAGCTCAGCAGAGACCTGTGTGATGCTGTCCACACGCAGGTAGTAAGGTGCCACCACCACATCCTTTCCCACGAGCAGAGTACAACGAAGCTCATCTGACGGGCCACGATCCGTGATGCTCTGCACTGAGATACGGTAGGTGTTGGTGGCCAGATTGAGCTTTTCAATAAGAGACTTCGTCCTGCCCCCGTAGGGGACACTCATGCGCACCTCCTTATCCACCAAGACATTGTAGCCACTGATGGAGCCCCAGCCTGGTGGGACCACAGGAGGATCCCAGCCAATAATTACACTCTTGGCCAGTTGTTTAATCAGGTTGATGCGGCGGGGATAAGGCACAATGTCTTCACCGACCTCGTCAATGCTGACATCCAAGGTTCCTGTCCCATTGCTGGAAGAGCCCAAGAGGTCCATGCCCAAGCTGCTGGTGCTTAGACAGTCTAGTTTACTGTCAGACAGCAGGCTGCTGATGCCTGTTCCTGTTCCTGTTCCTGTGCCGACCCCCAGTCTCTGAGGCCCCAGGCTACTGTGGTTGAGGTAGCCAGGTTCTTTAGCCACTGTGTCCCTGTGCTGGACAGAAGGTGTCTCCTCATCTTGGACAAAATCCACAAAATTGGAAGGGACGAGTCCTCGCTGTCCATCCAGCAGCTCTCCTGAGAAACACACCAGACATAGTTGGTATTACGGTGTAGTAAGGACAAAACAATAAACAATAATCAAGGCAGGTCAGACCTTCATAAAAGCCATCCTCATCCATTGTCCCGTAAACGTAGAGGTACTTCCCTGCCACCAAGGGGAGCTCTGCCTCAGGATGCTCATTGGGCCCATCATAGGGATTGTAACTATAGCAGAAAACATAAATGAACAAATCAACTGCCACAGTGTTTCTCCCACTATAGTTTTTTTTAATGTCAAACACTGCAAGTCTCTAATATGTATGTCAAGTAAAAACAATTTGCTGAGTTTGCTGAGTGCAGCTTTGAAAAGTATGATGTTTGTTTCTATTTCTTATTTCTTTATTTTGTTTCAAACATGACAGCGCTGACGATAGTGTGGGTTTAAAGCTCTGTCCCTGTTTCACATATTTGTGCATGAGGATTCCAATTATTTTTGAGCTGACAGGTAATTTTCTTTAGAGATAGAAACACTGAATTGTCTTTAAGGCCACAGCCTAAAGCTCTGTGAGAGAAAGCAAATAAACTCAGCAAGATTTGTCCAGAACTTGTCTACACTGAGCAGCCAGTTCAGTTTATTGTAAAGAGGTATCTAAAGGATATTTGGCCTACTCTCTTGATTATCACCCTCTCCTCAGGACGTTTATACTGCGTCACTATGGTTTGGGAGGTCTTGTAATGTTAGCACAGAGCTCCAGCTGACACTTACTTTGAAAATTGACTTAAATCACTGAAACATTTCCAAAGCGCTGTAAGGACTTATTAAAAACTAAAACTATAAAGCATAGTAATGTGTTATTTTTTTTATCTGTGTTCTGTGTTTCAAAAGAAACAAGATCCGCTGTGAATAGAAGGTGAATAAGTGATTGTGTGTTGTGTATACGTACCTGTACCGGGCAATACATAGACGAACCTTCCCTGTGAATCTTGGTTTGGACCTGGTGGTTGAGCTGAGCTCTTTGTCCATCTATAGACAGCAAAAGGGGTATACATTTTTTAAACATCAAATGTTCCCTCTTTGTGATTTCACCATATTTCTTTTGTTTCAATTTTTCACCTCCTGTGCTCTAAAAATATTATGATCAGTCCAGTCCAATAGTCTGTCTGCATGAGTGAAACCAGGAAGCCTCCTGCACTCCTGCTGTGTGGATTTTCTCTTGTTCAGCCCAAACACATTACTTAGATTAAAAAAGCAGCATTTTTTTCCCCCAAAATTGTTTAAAGTGCTGTCTGGACTAAAGCATAACAAAGGTATGAGAGAGGTAACGAATCTAACATCGGGGAGTTGAGCTCATTTAATGGTGTTTAGGAGACTCTAAGTTTGGCTTTTCCACTTTGTGCTGATGGAAATTCACATACCTAACAAAAGGATTTAATTTGGGTAAACAGGCCAGAATAAAGAATCTAAATTATTGATGGTTCTTCTGCATTGTGGCCCCGCACTGTCATCTAGGATATTTAGATAGTCCTTTGTGTAGCTTGAAGAAAGTTGCAATACAACAGGAGCCATATGGGATACAAGCAGACATCATCAGATACCTCAGAGAGGAAAGCCCGTGCTGGGCTGCTGGCTCGAGTGCGAGTGAGGAATGTTGGCTTGACAGAGAGGAGCTCGGGCTTGTCTCCACTGATCTGGAGTGGTCGAATGAACTCGGATATCAAAGACCTGCTTGTTGGAGCCTCATTGCCTGTAGAACAAACAGAACTTCTCTCATCAGATCCTCACATCACAATGTAAGTGAACTAATGTCAAACTTCTGACAAAAACATCATATTACAAAAGAGTTCATTAAGTCTATGCCCAGAGACAGTGAAAGACAGAGAAGAGATAAAGAACAGGGTGCAGAAAAAGAAACATTCAAATATTCGATAACCTACATTGCTTCAAAATGAAATGTCAGTCATTAGAACAGCACTAATACCATCTACAATTCTCACACATATCTAATTGCACCATTTACACTGCCCAAGGTATGGTATCAGTTTACCTGCTTATTATTCCTTAAAGGTTCTATCACTTGAATATATACTATATTTTTACAAATAGTTTTGTTAGGCAGGTATCATTTAGGTAGACAGCTCACTGTGCAGTTTTCAATCTCTTACATTAATTACCGCACATGATTAATTACAGTTTACTAGCAAGAGTTTCATGATAAATACTTCTGTAATTAGCATTTGTGTATTAAAGTCAAAAACAAACAGAGAGCAGGTTTTGCCAGCTAGAGGCTATTTCTCAGTATGATTGATTATTTCATTAGCAGTTCGTGCTTACTGCAGATTAAGTCAGAGGCCTGTCCTCACAGACTTTGAATTTCAGCTGCAAGTTTTTTCACCTCATTGTGAGGGTCCTGACTCCTCTACTAATATGTACGTGTGGAGTTACTGATGGTCTCTCCCATGTGACACAAACATTACATTTATTTGATTGCACAGCACTTAAGTAAGAGTGGTGTCCTATTTATTGACTTCAGATCTCAGACACTTGAAAATATGTCCCCTACAGCAAGAAGCGCCTGGGATATATTAATATTACTATTTTCTTTGCTAATAATACTTATACTTAACTACTAATATATGACCTATAAGACATATTTGAGTGAAAAAATTGTTTGCTTTTGCTTTTTAAGCACTCAAGGTACTACACATACCTTTTCCTAGGGGGGCAGCCAGTCCATTAAGGAGCTGGGACAGGGATTTGTTGGGTGACCCAGGGGATTCACATACAGTTAAGGGTTCAGTGCTGAGGATATCAAACTTCCCAGCCTGGAGCCGGAACTTCTCCAGCTCTTTTGACAGGAGGTTGAACTGTTCACTCTGAGTCCGACATTTCTCCTCCAGCTCGCGGACTTTGGCCTGATGAAGGTGTGGGAGGCAATTCATTGAGAGAGGAGTGAGAGACAGAGAGAGAGAGAAAGATAGACAGAAAGAAAAGAAGAGACAGGCAGGCAGATGGGGAACAAAAGAGACAGGATGGGAGGAAGAGAGAAGCAAAAGAAAAAGAAAAATAAGGAAACCACAGAATGCAGGACTGAACATTTTGCCCAGAGAAATACTAGAGCACACACATATGTACAATAGGTATATGAATATATACCTCTACTGTCTACACACAAATAGAATATGGAATAAAATTTTACTATAGGACTCATAACATTTGGATCAGTCATTACAGAGAAAAACATCTTGAACTGCTACTGACAGTACAGTCTACAAATCACATGCACAACTATAGTACAATTAATGGTAATAATATTGAAAAAAAAAAGGATCTTGCTCAAGGCAGTATGCATAACCCACACTGCACAGTGTCTTAGAGCACGAGCTTGACGATATTCTATATTTCTACTTATTGTCAAGTAATCCCTCAAAAAGACCAAAGTCAATAACACAAACAAGTACTGTCTTTGTGCAGTAGCCAAAGCCTGGTGTAGCCAGTGAGGCACACTGTCGCACTGGCTACCATGTTCCTTCATTATGATGAACATGTGCCCTGTAGTTCAAGTCAATCCCAAATTCTGTGCACGGCCCTGCTGCTGTAAATACGCACTAAAGCACCAAATGTGTATTAATCCACAGCTGAAAATAATTCCCAGCAAATGCACTATTTACGTCTGATTAATAAAAACTACAGTGTCCAGCAGTTTTAGGAAATGACAGATATATGAAAAGATTTATTTGTGAATCTACAGGACATCTGTTTTTAAAGATTTACACTGTCACTAGGAATCAATGAACTTCAGGCTGAGAGCCACATACAAGGTAAGGATGTTGGTAATGGTCTTTTCATGAGATTTGTTAACAATAACAAACATATAAAAATAACATCAGCCATACTTTAAGAGCAGGAAACTTCATTGCACAAACTAACACTGACAGATCAAACATATTTGTTTGGGCAGGAATAATGGAAATTCCAGGTGCTACAGCATGATATCTCAGGTTGAATGATGCAACGCCTCAGCAATCACTTCTCAGTCTGAAACTGACAACAATCTGAACCAGAGGTTCTAGGTTCGGGAGGAAACTGAAGCTACCATGGAATTTTTTAGCACTGCCCAACACACAGCAACACCTGCTGCAGCACTACTTTCTGTGGTGCTCTCTTGAAACACTGCGTCCATTTCATGCAGACTGGTTGTTGCTGGATATAACATGCTGTTAGCAAACAGACGACAAAGGAATTCCTGCATTTGTGGAATAGAATTAGTAAATAAAGAGGTGTTAGTTTTAATAGCATCATACAGTTCTCAGCTGTATGGCAAGTAGACAGTTTTTAAAAAACATGCTGGAAAGCATACATGCAAAGCTCCAAAAGAAAAGGATCACATTCATCACTATTCGGAAATGTGATCCTTTAATATCAATACAGTCTTATACACTCAAACAGCTAATAAATACTGTATCAATCATTATATAGATATAATGACTAATATTTAATTCCTAAATATCTGCAATACACAAAGAATTGTAACTTATCGCATTAATTAAATATTTTCTGCTTGTTCTGCTTGTTTTGTTTGTTCAAACACACACTTTAAAAACATGACTGGTTTAATAAATTTAAATTTGCATGACTCAGTGTGTTGATGGGCTTTGATTATGTGGAAATGAGGTCGGTCAGTGAGGCCCCAGGCATTTATCTTTGATGGAAGTCGATCCGTATTCTGAAACTTTGTGAAACCTTTCATCAATTGTTAAGTGAGTGTAGTTGAATTTTTCTTTATGATCAAGTCAGAAAGACCTCCAGTTTATGCTGTCAGTCATCAAAAAGCCCTCCACTTGTGAGTTTGCTTTGATGGGAAATGCAAAACATTGGTGGTAAAGCCCAAGAAGCAGCTCTGAATTGTTTTGAATTGAAAACCAAGCAATGACCACACATTAAATCAGTTCATAACTGCTGTACGCGTCATGTTACCTTTTACTTTTTGACTACCACTTGTATGTTTAATACATTTTACATCAATTCAAAATTAACATCATGATGAATCACCATACATCCTGGGCCAAAGTAAACATGTGGGGACTGCATACCATATTGACTATAGTGGGAAAGTTGTAAAAAAAAATATCGAGTAAATAAATAAAAGCAGTTCTGAAATACCTGCATGCTGTCCAAGTGGTTCTGTATAAGAATAACACACACCCGTACAGTGAACAGAGATGTAGGAAAGAAATAAAGCACAATTACACATGTGATCACTCATACATATCTTGAAAGCACAAGACTCTTGAAAATATGGGCTGCTTTGACACTCACGCATACATATCACCCTCTTACTAGGCTAATAGAAAGATGAAATGAAAGATAGATAATGACAGCCTGTGTTTGATTTGTTCGCTTTTCTGAAAAAGGGTTCAATGTGTACTTCACAAGTTAGTTTAAAAATATAGTGAAAATATAAAATATATACTCAGCCCAGGATTTGTAATTTAAAAAATGAGAACTGAAAAACAAGAGCACAAAGATTCAGATAGCGAGGTCCAGAAGAGCAGGAAATGGCCCTAGGTATACACAGGTCTGCCCCAGGGCTGACTAGTCCCTTATCCTCCAGCAGCAACCACACACATACACACACACACAGTCAACCCCCCCCCCCCGGAGACCAGACGCTCACCTCTAACAGATGGACAGCGCCTTCATGTTCCTTTTTAGCCTCAACCTGAGCCTAGGAAACACAGGGTGCAGTGTTTCAGTTCACTTTCATTTATATTGCAGTTTAGTTTCAGTTTTTAAACACCAATGAAAGGCCTTGACAAACATAATGGAAACATCTTTTCATTCATTGGTGCTCAGGGTGAAAATGGTTGAAAAGAAAGTCACTCATCTCCATCCACGCAATGTGAAGCAGTGATGAAGGATGAAGCTTCTTTTCCTCATATGTAACATTCACTTGCAGTGCCTTGATTAGAGCAGAAATCAATATAAACTGAACAACCAGCTAAAGATATTGTGTCTTTTCTTACACCATTTTCACCTTTTACATTTTAATGTTTTTTTTAAGCCTGTTTAATTGTCAAAACAGTGAATTACGCAACATGAAACAATTATGTGCATGCAAGAAAGTTAATATGGTAGCTAACATAATAAAGGAAGCATCTATATATCAGTTTCTCCACTTACCTGTGAATACCACTAAACTAACTCGAACTACCGACCTGGGGGTCAGATACAGCCATTTATGTTTAAAATCCCGCAAGAAAATAAATGTTTTATTTTTTCCCCATTCAGTTTTTCCCCAACAATAGAAATCATGTCATTTTCTAGCAAGGCTCATCCCCGAGTTATAACACCAGCTATAGAACTGAAACTGGCTTTTAATTTACTTTTAAAGACATAGTTGACATTGTGGGGAATATGTGAGCTATTTCTTCAACGTTCAGCAAGTTCTCAGCCTCAGAGTGTATACAGAGTTTTTTTTCTATTGAGAGTTCAAGTGTCCCCATAGGAAAGAACAACCTGGCTACTGGCCCCCAGGTTATTTGAGTTTAAGACCCCTAATCAATGTAAACTGTCCTGACATTGTAATCCCTGGTATGTCATACTCCAGCTAAAATCAGATGTCTATTTGTAGCGCCGGTGAACTCAGTTTACTAGGTACACCTAACTAAAACTAACGCAGTCCTGCAATAAATCCTTCTTCATGAAGGTTATAATGTCGTACAGAGATGTGCTTCTCTTATTAAGCCTACTTTCAGTAATATAAATGGGGTAGACAAAATAATAGAAACACATGTCCATATAAGGCAGTACAATTCAACATGACCATAAAGTTAAATCAACTCCTGAAACATCTGAAACAGTTTCAACACAAACTTATAAACAAACATAAACTTTATAACCTTCATGAACGACGATTTACTGCAGCCCTTTGTCTTTGACCGTGGCAATTATTTCTCTTTTTACAATGATTACCTACTGTAGATGGTCATTCAAAAAATGAACATGTTGTCAGGGTCTATGTTTCGATGGTTATTTAAGCTATTTCTAAGTGGCCTTGGTCGAGGCTCTGTGCAAACAAAAATCATTTTGAACTAATTTAAAATTATATTCCATCTGTAATAAATTGAGGAGGCTGGTGTATTCAAGAGGAATACAGTTAGGGTATTATAGAAGAATTATAATTCAAATATAATTTTTCTTATGGGAACTAGAAACATCTGTTGAGAAAAAAAAGTGTTCCACATGAATATTGGCGCATCTGTGGACTTTACAATTTCATCAATCTACTTTGCAGGCAATTAATTTAGGAGAATGCAGAGAGCAGCCAGTGTCTGAAGGAAGATAAGGCAGTAATGAGCTTCTGTTAATGAGAAGCTGAGAACTCTGTGAAAGGCTGACTGTGAAGTTAGAGCAACAGCGACACTGGGGTACACACGCTGTTTCTAGAGAAGGCATTGGTGACAATTCTTATCACGTTCACACTATCAGCAATCTCAGCCTTTGCTCGGCTTGCTTTGACATTACAGTCAGCTCCAGTGCACAGAGGAGGAAGACCGACCATCAAATGGCCTGGGCCAGCATTTTTGTTTAAGCAGGCCTCTAAAAAGTGTCACATCTACTCTGGGTTTTGAATGTTTGATTTGCTCGCTTGTAACAAACAAGAGTGCTCCTGAAATGTTGAGCACTCAGGGTCTGGAGAGTGATAGACAGCTGAATGATGGGCTTAAGAGGGAGAGCTCTGGTGGTGCCAGTGATGAAAATGTTGAGGGGGGTGAGTGCTAAAACCTGTAGAGAGCACTATTCTTTGCTGTGCTCTCTTTAATATAGTCTTTGAGTTGACTTTCACCTTTGTTGCACTGCATGTATCGCACCAGTGCTCAACAAAAAGCTCTTTGACCCATGACACAGGCACAGGCACCGGCTGGGCAAACAAGAAAGCCCCACCCTCGGGTGCTGTGAGTGTTATGTACCCTGAGTTCCCTTACCTTCTGAAGAAGGTCAATCTCCTGCTGCTTTGCATTGAGTACAGCCAAGGCCTGCTCATGCTCCAACTCTAGCTGCTGCCTCCGCTCCGCAGCCTCACGCATATGCTGTCCGCAGGGGGTGCAAGGGTGGAGAGCCGGGGGGGAGGATTGAAGGGGGGAGCATAGAGAGGGCTGCTGTTAGTGGAACTAAAATCCAACGGCACTGAGCCAACACAAAATGCATCTCCAGTCTTCTCCTCCACACTCAGAGACAACACAGGTGTTACATGTGCACACACATCACACATACAGAGGCTGGTTAACAGTGTACTGGTCTTTGAACCCTTAAGCCCAAGAGACACATAAACTATGCCACAGCAAATGTCATGTGAGAACAGTTTATGTCCAATGATCCGCAGAAGAGATCAGATCAAATTTGCACAAAGGTGCTTATGGATGAGGACTAGAGATGCTTTGCTGTGTGAACAAAAAAACTAACATCAATCCACAGTCAGGTTTGCTGCCCCCTTTAGGTAACACAATACCTGTTAGAAGTCTGGTTACTGAGACTGTTTGAAAAGCTGTCCTCAGCGATGTTGTCTTTGCATGATCAATACAGGGTTTTACGTTACATGAAAAGGGTGAGCAAACTCCATAGCGTGCTCACTTGTCTGTGGTCATCCATAACAACAAAAGAAGCCATACAATACAAGGGACTGAATGCTAGGCTCTTCATGATACAATATGCCCGTGTCATCCAGTCACATCACTGCTCCCACTATATGTGAATATTTGCAACACTGTAAGGTGAAAGAAGCAAATGACATTTTCATGCCAGTACAAAATAAGGTCTAAGATAGGTAATGTCATCAAACTTGTAGGTGACATTATCATCATGAAGGGTGACCCCCGTCTCTCTATATCTTCTTCCTCCCCCTCCCGTTGTCACAAAGCCAAACTCTTTGTCCTGCCTCATGCAAAAATTACATTCCACAGTGCTGTGGTCATATAGCCAGGTGACCATTCGTATGTCTGGTAAGCAGCCCACGGATAAAGGGAGAGAAAAGCACAGCCACTGAGGTGGACAGAAAGCATTCAGAATGGGACTGAACAGGACTGCTCCCTAACAGATGGACATAGCAGTGATACCTTATAAATCTAGCTGGGGGGAGAGGGGACGGGGGGAAGGCAGGAAGGGAAGGTTAAGAAGGGTAGGAGAACATCAAAGGGTGGAATAGGAAAGGAAAGTGGGGCAGACTGCTCCAAGCTTCTACTCTTTCACAGCTCCTGGTCAGAACTCCCAACACGACACTGGAAGGCAACAGACATGTCAGGGACATTAGACAGTATAGCGGAAGATAACCAGATGGAGGCAGTGTAGCACAGGTAGGAGAAGGGGTACTGGCAAAGGGTTAGGCTCCATAAAAACACCTGAATTAGGATCCCAGGATAGACGGACTACTAGAACTAGAAATGCACCCAGGTTTGACAGAGAGTCTCTGCCCTTGGAGCCAGCTTCCTCACCTTGAGCACCTGCTCTAGGTTCTCCAGTTTGCCTTGGAGCTGGTTCCTCTCCCACAGGGCTAAATCTCTCTCCTGCGTCACAGCACCAAGGGCCTCTTTGAGCTGGGCATACTCAGACTTCACCTGTGCAGACAGGACAAGCAAGAGCAAAGTGACTGTGTCTGAGAGTGCAGCTGTACTACTCTTTATTTTCTCTGAGTCAAACCAGGCTTTTAAAGTTTAAATCAGATGCATTTTTATATTTGGTTTTCACACTGCCCCAGACTGGTTTTTAGACATTTTAGGAATACAAGCAGGTTCATGTCTTTCTTTTCAGATATGAGAGAGGTCATGTCTTGCTCCACTATGACAGAGGCTACCCATTCGCATTTCCTGGCCTGCACGTTTTCTTCTGCCACCTTAAAGTTTAATGAGGCAAAACTCTCCAAAGTCTCCACCCTCTTTGTTCAGTGTGGCTGTGGTCAGATATAGTGTTCATCCTCTTGACACGGATGGAAATGGATAAATGGATGGATATTTTGGACATGTACTGCTCTATTTTTTGTTTTGGAAGTAGTTCAGTGCAGGTACCCAGCCTGGGTTTATGCTACATAGAGATGAAAAAATGTCCCTTTTGCAGTTTTCTTGTGTATTAAGTTTCGTTTGCATTCAACATTCTTCATCAAAACACACTGTAAGAATCCAACCAGTGTGTGATCAGTGTAGTATAACCTGTAATAAAACCATTAGCAGGAATATGTATCAAAGTGCAGTGCAGTGCTTGTGCACAAGCACAAGATACAAACAAAATGGCCACTCATTCATCAAACATTGCTACTTGCGGTCAAAAATACCACAGTGTACCTTTAAAATCTGTGCCATCAGTTTTATCTAATCAGACCAGGTTGTCAATAATAAAAACCTATTTCAAGATCTTCAAATTAAATGCATCACTGCAGATTATAATAAGAGTGTCATCACTACAGAGTGGTGGTATGAAAAATCACTGTAGCAAAATGACACATTCACTGAATAGCACTGGCAAAAATTTCACACTAAGGAACTAAAGGTGGAGGAGAGGGTGTTACAGAGGCAGCATCTCACAAAAATAACTACTTGTTAGGTTGTGTCATATATCCAGCCGTCTATGGTGCTATTTCACATCAAATACAGCCAGATTAACTTGTGACATTTGCAGCAATGACCCAACTAACAGTTTGCTACTGTTCATCTTTTCGAGGGTGGAGCAAATGTCAGGAACAACCATTCAGTATAATCCAATCCAATAACACCACACAGTCTCCAGGCTGACTACAGCACTGAATCAGTGGCTCTATGATGCAATATCAACAATTGAACATAATAAAGGTAAAGCTGTTGCTTTGGACTGAATTCAATTGTACAACTGTTCCTATTTTTCTGGTATTCAGTGTTGGTTTTAAGCACCAGAGTATAAAAAAAGATTTGCTTTAATGCCACCCAAAGCATTCCAAGTATTTAAAACCACAGAAGTTGTTACGGGCTAGACGTGGGAGCTGGCTGGTTTTACTGATAAAAGCATTTAAATGTTATTATAATGCAAGAGTAACATAATTCACTGACTCCAATGGCTGTAGACCAAAACATTAATAAATTATTCATGCTTCATTGTTAACCAAGCACTAAGCATTCAATGGAATGAAGCAATTGCACATTTTATTAATACTGCACATCAATTCAACACCAATGAGCTCTGCCATTATGAGCAATATCTGAAAAATGTGACTATTTGTATTCCTACATATTCTTCATAGTTTGTCTCCCACAGATCAGTTGTATTGTTTCTTAAGAGGCAGTATTTTTCAATCAGCCTTTTGAAAGCCCTAAATCAGCAGTGACATGATGGTTCCTGTAGCCACAATGTGGTAAAGCCCCTTCCTCAGAGCAGCCATGAATGAATAATGATTCCTCCAGGAGGGCGTTTCAACAAACACCAGCAAAGCAAAACACAAACAGAAACTAGTGAGTCTGCGTCTGAATGGCCCACCTCCATGCAGTGAAAACTACCTGCATGGATAGATGGAGAGACTGTCAGACCTAATGTAAACAGATCAAACAAAACTATATTGGATTCTGCAGAAGCAGGTCAATAGTCTATTATAGGCAAATAATAGTTCTTTCAGATACGATAGGAATCAGAACACAGGGGTGTAAGCGAGGGCTAATATCCGCACTGCCCTGCAGAGTGCTGCTCTCATATCCGTCAGCGTGATAACAGTTCAGGATAGCTGCTCCAAGAGACACCCCAGTCCTGATAAGACATCAATAACCAGCATTCTGCCCTTCTTCAACCCCAACAGCAACGACCTGCCAATCAGCTCCTTCAGGAAATTGCCTTTCTGTCCATAGAGAGGGGGCTTGTGCTCTTTGTTTGTTGATCCACTTTGACTTTGTGTTATCAGCTCCAAAGGCCTTTGAGGTCTTGGGCCTATAAGGAAGGTGAGGATGTTTTAATAGACTTGGAGGCTCATTGCATGCATTGATATGCTGGAAGGTGGAAAACAGCTCCATTTATCCAGCATCCTAGGGCCATTTTGGCTTAGTTATAGTATAACCCAGAAAGTCACCTGATGAATGTAAGACCAGTGAGGTTCTGGTCTAGGACAAAACAACACTGAGAGTCTGCAGCCATGTTAGCAGCTCTGTGAGGCTGTCCTTAGGCATAGTGGTGCTCTGTGCAAAATGCTAATATAAGATAACTAACATTCATAAAATGACAATGCTAACATTTAGCAGGTATAATGTTCACTATCTTAGTTTAGCACTGAAAAAACATTTGCTGAGTAGCACTAAACAAAAAGTGAAAAACTGAGGCTGATGGGAATCTCACTATTTTAGTCCAGTCATAAACCAAAGTACTGAACAAACTGAAATTTTGTCCTCGTCCTGACAACGCTAAATGAAAAGTTAAGGAATCACAGAGGTTACCATAGTTCACCCTGAGGGGAATATGAGACTTTACCACATTTCCTGGCAATCCATCCAATAGGTGCAGAGACACGTCACTAAAAAAAAATCATAGGATCACCAAAGTTCATCCTCAGGGCGCAGGGAATGTCTGTATGAAATTTCATAGCAATCCTTCTGATAATTGTCATGATATTTCACTAAAAATAAATACCAAAAGGTCAACCTCATGGTGGTGCTACAGAAAAGGTCAGAGGATCATCATTGTCACTGGGATTCATCCTCTGACAATGAGTGTGTGTACAAAATGTAATGGCAACCTATCCAATAATTGTTGGACCAATGTGGCCGACCGACCATTAGACCAGCAGACCAAGAGACCAACACTGTCCTCCATACAGTCATGCCACTAGGATGGTTAAAAATGTGTTTTAGATGTAGTGATAGGACAGATAATGAGGTCTAAAAGTCAAAATCATTACAAATGTGAATGGAGTGCGCCGAGATCTATACAGCAAAAGTCAAAACAAATGCCTTTTTGCCTCTTACCTTCTCATACTCAGATGCCTTGTGACTATTTTTGAACAACTGGAGGTTCAAGTGCTTGTTCTCCTGGAGGAAATCTTGAAGCTCATTCTCCTAGGCAAAAGATGGAAAAAGAAAACAGTGTTTAGAACACAGTAAGTCACCATGATTTGACCAGACCACAGCACTCAACACAGCGTTTTGTTAGCGATAGCCTCTGCATTATTCATCTAAGGAGACTGCTCGAGGTTCTCTAGTATGTTCTAGAAAGCACTGACTAAAAAAAGCTGCCTTTTTAGCCACTGCAAGTGGGACAATAATAATGTTAGCTTTTATATCAGCTTCTTTAACATACTGGAATAGATGTAATAAAAAAAACATTTATACTCTTCACCTCTCTCAGTGGATGTTAATCAAACATGCATTCTTTTACCCTGCAAACCACAGCCACACACACACTCATAAAAAGTCTCCTTTCTCCACTCTTTCCTATCAAGTGTCTACAGATGGGAGAAAAAAAAATGCCCTCATTGCAGAGGAGGAAAACTTAATTACATTCAATCAACAGTCATGAGGCGTGCCATGGATGCAATTTACAGTATCAACTGGAGAGTTCTCTACATACAGCTACAGCAGCATATAGGCCAAATGTTACTCCCGTCAGGAGCTAAGAAACACGGTGGCTCATACATGATACATTTACAGTAAATACAGTGCTTCTTAATGGCTGGTGATGGCGTGCTCGCTCCTGCTACCTTATGTTTTACTTATGAAGGATGCTTTAGAGGGCAAATGGAGACAGGGGTAAAAAAGTGACACACATGCAAGAGTACACATGTTAACAGCCTGGAAAATGCTTTGCAATTTTGTTTCGCTGCAGAGATGCTCACAAAGCCTCATAAAACCAGCATGAGTTCTCTGGTAAATGCACACACACAAAAAAAGGTGCTGGTAACGGCAATAGGCCTTTTTCACAGTGGACATTTTGACACGTCACAGTAGGAAAATCACAGGTGTAAATAATAAAATGAATAATGGCTGAATTCACTTAGCTGCTTCAGTTTAAGGGTTTGTGCATTCTGGCTCAGCATCATGGCTCACCAGGACACATGAATAGAAAAGGTCCATTGTAAGTGTTATCAGTAACACCAGTGCTTTTCCTACTATGACAAGCCAAAATGTGCGGTGTGTTAAAAGAAGTAAATGATAACTACATTAAGCATCATTAATTGCTATGAATATCTTCTGACATTGCTATTAGTTATACTGTATAGATTTAGATAAAGATAGCCTTTATTAGTCTCACAGTGGGGAAATTTACAATGTATATTTGTATACTTCTCCATGACAATTTTGGACAACAATGAAAATGAACTGCATGTGGACATTAACCCCCAAGGCAAGATTGGTACTGGTGCTAGCACTGCTAATATTAGCCACACTTGGCAAACCAATGTGACATTGGTTGCGTGCGAAATCACTCATTCATTCACTACTCCATACTCACTACCCTACCGCTGGTCATTTTCTCTGTGTCGTGTGTCTTTCTTACAACATCAGCGCAATGCATGATGGTATGTATTGTCAAGTCAAGTCAAGTCAAGTCAAGTCAGTTTTCTTTATATAGCACCAATTCACAACAGATGTTCTCTCAAGGTACTTTGCAAATAGAGGAGGTCTAGACCTTCTCTTTATAGTAATATTTGACATTGTGGAATACTATGAGTCCATTATAATGGGTAAAATAATTCTCACTATACATTCAGACAGCACTACAAAATGGCAAACTCCCTATATAGTGGACTATTATAGTGAGCGGTAAGTGATTTCGGACTCAGCCATTGTTTACGTTAAATTACGTTACGTTTTCATTAGGAACATCCCTAATCCATACTATCTCAAATGCTACTACTACTACTACTTTACCCTTACTCTACTGCTGCTACTCACAACTTTTAATAATAATGATGATAATAAATTCTGACATGGGCATGAAGTGTATTAACAAAGTGCACAAATGCACACCATAGAGGAGAAATACTGTGAAGGACAAACAGCAATGAGTAAACAACAGCCTGAAGACAGAACCACAGTCACATCTGAGATCTGCTGTTTTTCCATTAATTTCATCTCCCTCACATCCCAAAAAAAATGTTGGCATTTCAACCTGCATCAATTGTGTCCAGTCAATTTTAATGCTTCCCGTACAAGCACTAGATTGCATTGGCATTCCTATTCATATCCATTGATCCTTCAATTCAGAGCTAATGTGGGCTGGCTAAGCCTCCAGGTGTTCATTCTGAAGGACAAACAGCTACTGAAAAAACAGAGAGCTCACATTTTACAGTATGCATGCACAGAGAGGAGAACAATATAAAAGAACTTTTGAAGTTTAAAGCTTGTTGTTCATTTAAGCACTTTAACATGACTGCTATCCTCATTTAAAATCCTTTTTGAAATTTGGATGTGATAGCACACACATAGTGGTGCAAACCAAATTGTCTTGAACGCGGGGAATCAGCTGTTTCTTTGTCCTGTATTGTTGGCTCGTTAACGCTTTAAACAGATCAGTATACATCATAATCCCTTGGCAAGACACATTTTCATGGAGAGCTGTAGAGCCCAGTGATGGAGACAATTCCAGGCAGGGTGCATTGTGGCCTGTATTGAGCTGCCTCCAACATTATTCAGCTGGAAACATGAGATTTTCTGCTGCTGTTTGAGATTTGCTTTGAGTACTGACACCTATGTACACTTCAAATGTACACAAGATAAATTAATTGATTAATGACTTGTGATGCTTTTAGAGACTGGATAATAGCAAATAATCTATTATATATCCTATATTCAATTTTTAATATTACAAAAATACTATCTAGTGCGCAAAAAGACAAAAAAATCTAAAACAAATGAACAGTTGAAGTCTTCTATTGATTCTTGACAACCAGGATAGTTTCCTGAATAATACACACTGGAACAATAAATAAGGTTTGCTGCAGAGTACCTGGGTTACTCCTGTGTCTGAAAGCAGTGCAGAGGCAGTCGTGTATTTGGTCCAGACTTGGGCTGACTCAGCCTGGTGTGCCACAGCTACGTGCTCAATTTCGACAAGCCTGACAGATGAATCAACTCCGCCATTTAACACATGAGCAAATATTTCACCCACTTACTCCCTGTTCTGTAGAGTCAGTTAGTGTAAGCAGCATCATTTGCTCTTGTTCAGCACAGCCAGCCCATCACTGCTATACTAACGATCAGCGAAAACATTTCATCCTTGGTTCTTATTTCTTTGGGATGACCATCTGGATTAAAGAAGTAAACATATATTTATTCTTGACTACAGAAAATTCGGAGCCCAGCAAGATGCTCTAAATGTCTCAAAAATATTAAAGTGTGCAGCTGAATTGTACTAATTTAAGCTGCACTGTCCAGTGTATAAATAATATTATTTCCCTTAGACAGGGCATGTGGTCTTGCACACCACTTCCTCTTCAGCATCGCACACTGTGGTATACATGAATAAACAAATCACAAACATAAAGTACAAAGCCAGGTTGCAAAACCTTTATAGGACTAATCTAAATTAACTGCACTGTGTAAAACAAACAAAAAAAAAAACAAAAAACAAAGAGAGATGAGAGTCTATCTTGAAATTGATGTCTTTTTTGCTTTTGCCACATACAAAGCATGTCGTGTGGCCAAGCAACGAGAGATGCCAATCACGCCTTTGACAGAAGGTGTTTGTGTTTACAAACAGCTCATAATGAAAGCTAAGCCCACCACAAAGACTCAGCATTTCACAACTGCTACTGAGCTACGTTTGAGAGAACAGCTCTGCAGTCCAGTCCTTGGACTTGTTGAGTCTGCCTGCTGTCTGCCTCAGTATTGATGTTCAATTAGAACCATCACATATTTGAGCGACGCTGGCACAGCTAATGCTTGTCGCCATGGTAACAGACCTTAAATGCTTGTGGGGGCATACTCTGCTGATGGTCTGTAGTTATACACCCGATACTCAGGAAGGTGGAGGTGCCAGATGGCTATGCCAGTGTTTACTGTCACTCACACACTCAGTCAGACTATGTGTTTATATACACGACAGCTGAACTCACCAGGAGGGGACATGGCGTTAATACCAGCTGGAATTTCAACATTTGGAAAGAAAAATCAGTGCATATTCCTCTACAGACTGTCAGTGTTTGATAAACTGGGTGCTCTAAGTCCACCAGCAGAGCAGCTGCACTGAGTTGCTAACAGCTGCACGTAATTCTGTATGTTCCCCCTTTACTTTAACCTGAGAAGGAGAAAAACAGAGGACATGGAGAGAGAGAGAGAGAGAGAGAGAGAGAGAGAGAGAGAGAGAGAGAGTGAGAGAGGTAAGCCAGTTTTGACCAAACAGGGAGTGACATTACTGTCAACTCGCCATCCCCTCACAATAGTGTTCATTGGTCTTGTCTGTGTTTGCGTCTCTGTTCTCAGAGCTCAGTGCGGGAGGAGATAAGAGCTGTGCTGCAGTCTGTGGAGACCAGCCTGCCATTTCGGCTCGCCATTTGGGGACAGTTTGTCCTCTGGGTAGCTTCCCTCAGACTCAGCAGGCTGACAATGGGTGAGGAGGGAAGTGCTGCTGTGGGCAGGGAACGTGAGAGGAGGGCAGCAAAGAAAACAGTCCTAATGGAGTGTAAATTTGGGGCAGCTCATCTAAAGAGGATGGCTTAGGGGCATGAGGGAATGAATTCAAATGGCCTATGACCAAACAGTGCCATTTAAATTACTGCTGAATCCGTACAGCTCCTGCCTTTCAGAGGAACAATCTCCCTCCAGGCCATCTGCACTTCTCTGTGCCTACTTCTGCTTCCACAGGTTACAAACATTTTTCTGTAATGCTCAACTTCAACTTCTTCTCATGAAACAGCTTTTAGGTCAGTCTTAAAACACCCTGTATTGTTTTCCCCGCTGCCAAACCACATACTGAAGTTCTTGAAATGTCTACACTTTCACATTCTCTAAAATTCCTCATGAATTCAACTAAAATTAAACTCAACATTTTGCTGCAGTCTGTGGAGACACCACTTTAGCAACTGCTGGAACATCACAGCAGTAACATGTAATTCTCTCTCAGAATCAAATTTAAAAGAAGCTCCATCTCAGTATACTGTAATAGAAAGTGATTGGTCATTCTACTTAGTGAGGCTCCTGTAACTGTAATGGTAAAACCCCTCAGACCAGAACCACTTACTTAAGCTTTATGTATGCTGTGAGTTAAAACCATGAAGCCCTCCTGCGGTGAGAGACTGATGGAGCCTGATGTTGAGGGTGTTTAAATTGCCACTGGGGTAATTGCATCTGCTGGTCAGTGGTTACTTCAGTGTGCTCAGCATGTAGCCTGGCTTCAACAGCAAATTCTCCACTCCCCAGTACCACCTACCAATAAAAACTGATGAAATCAATTGATGAACTTTAAGCAGCCAAACCAACACAAAACACTTGTCACTGATGGCCATAGACCACCAGTCTTCAACACTTCACTTTAGTCTACCTTGAACTCTGCCCATGATGAAATAGATGCATTTCAGTTTGTTGAAGCTGTTCATACAGCAGCCATGCATCTGTGTTCGTGACAACATACAATCAAACAGGGAGCCCACTGCACTAGTGGTCAAAAACTCCAGAGGGTACCTTTAACTAGCTGCTGCTAATTGATCCGTCTACAGCTCTGATAATTAATAACACTATATCAACATGTGAGGTGACATTGCAACAAAAACAAAAAAAAAAACAATCAATGGTTAGTTTGAGTATTATAGTTTATATAGTTTATAGTTTTATATATAGTTTTAAATATATTTGGATTCTGTTGTCATAGCTTCAACAATCCTAAGCACAAAACACTAACATGGAGCTGCCTGGGTCAAAGCCACTCCAGCAGACAGAATGACATTTCTGGGCCATTGTGACCTTCAGGAGGAACCATATGAAAATACAGCACTTATGTTACAGTATCTCTGACCTTTTACAGTGGTGACCATTACCTGACCATTACTTGGAAAATACAAACAGTACTTTGCGCTGCTATATGTTGCACTGACCTCCATGAACTGATGTGTATACAAAACAAACTGATATAGCCACAGCCTCAGTACACTACTTGCATTGTACAGAATTGCTTAGATACAACAGAGCACCACACCCTGTATTCCCTCTGTTTGTGCATGATCACACGCAGAATATAATTACTGCAACAAAGTGTGTCTCTGATTCTCAAATGTATTCCCAACGCAAACAAAACCCAACCCACAGACACTGCAACCTGCAGTTAACTGCTCCAATTTTTCAATTTCAGACATCAGTACCTGAGAACTAAGCTGTCATCACAGTAGACTGCTACTCATTTTCTCAGGGGACATTTGTGTGTAATGATAGCAGGCAAGGCTCTCAGGTGCAAATCAATTTTAGCCTCCACCCATTCACTCAGAGGCCGAGGTATATTTTTGGAGCACTTACCAAAGTCTGACATGTTTGATTCTTTTTCTTCACCTCTGCCTCAAGTGCTTCACACTCCTTCCTTCTGGTGCTGATCTCAGTCTCCTGGGGAGAGAAAAAAAAAGCAGAGGACGGCTGCTATGGTTTGTCAGGAACAGAGGCTTCCTGAGAGAACTCAGTGAGACTAGGCAGAGGGAGCTGGAGCATTTCATTATTCAGCAGTATTTAGGTATGTGAGCGCATGTGTGTGCGTTCATGTGTATATGCATGTGTGTGTGTGTACAACACAGAGGCACAGGGAGATTTCCAGAGATTATCTAATAGATATTACAAAATGTTTTTGTTGTCTGCAAACAGACAGGAGGCTGGAATGATTCTGAGGTTCAAATGTTGAGGATGTAGGGTGTGGTCCTCCTGGAATAATGTGATGAAAAAGATCAAACAAATATCTGTTTAAAAGCCTTCACCCAGTCTGGCCACTCAAAGTTGTAAATTAACAAGGCTAAGTCTTTGCAGCCATGCCAGCAGCTCTGTGAGGTTGCACGTAGGCGCACAGGTGCTTTAGCTTACAGTAAATGCTAACATGCTAAAGTGAGCATGCTCAAACGCTAACACGCTGATGTTCAGCTAGTATAGTGTTTACCATGTTCACCGTTTTAGTTTAACAGGACTACACACACAGGATGACTAAGGTTGAAGGGAATGTCCTGAGTTTTATGAGTATTTGGTTACAACCCAAAGTTCTGGATAAATTAAAATTTCGACGCCAACAGTGTAGCTAAAAACTAAAAACCTTCTCTACCTATGGTTGTTAGGTCTGAAGACTTTTTTCGCTGCAAACACATCTTGTCATAGCAGAACAAAAGCACAGGTGTTGCTAATTACATTAACGACGCGTCTGTTCCGCGTCAGGGTCCCTGCAAAGCCGAGAGCGCAACAGCACAGCCCTGACACCGGAAATCCTAATTGGACCGTAAACATTATTAAAGGTTCCCCGTGGAGTTTCCGACCTCTAGTACCGCTATGGAGCAGTTTTTTAACAAGTGGAAGAAGAAGATTGTAAGGTAGTAATCATGGATGTAAACAACGCAGGATTTTGCAGCATATTTAAAAACATTAACTTTACTAATGTTTTATGAAGAAGGACATATATAGACCACTTTTGCTGGACCTCAGGGATACACACATCTTCTGGTGAGTGACATTCATTGAGAACATAAGTTTAGTTTACACTTCACTGTGCTATTGTATTCTCTATCATTAGTGATAATGTAAGGCTGCATCAGCACCTAGCTGACACCTGATGTTGTCTTAAGATATCTTGTAAGTCTGTTATGTTTCCATCAGGATGTTCAACTGAGGTGACGACTGAACACTACATTGTGATGAATAATGTAATGACAAAGTTTCAACTGCCAAAATCATTTAAAATTTTTTTTACTTCAACTTTCATCTGTCTTCTTCACCTTTTTCACATATTGTTAGTTGTTGCACAATAGCAGAGCCATGGCACAGATACTGCAGCCTTAATTAATGTTATTAATTACCTCTGCCAAGGAAGTTATGTTTCCAACCAAGTCTGTTTTTTTGTCAGCAGGATTACGCAAAAGGCACTGAACCAATTTACTGGAGGTATGGGGCACGAGCCGGGCAAGAAGCCATTACATTTTTTTTGGGGGGGGGGGGCTTTTGTGCCATTATTATAGTGCAGTGGAGACTGACAGGAAAGGGGGTAGAGAGAGGGGAATGACATGCAGGAAAGAGTCGAGCCGGTCGGGAGTCGAACCGACAACTGCCTGCTAAGAGCATCTTGCTTGTCTCACATGGTACGCGACTACTGAGCCACTCCCAAGAAGCCTTTTTTTTATCACTTTATTACTAAACATTGTGAGATCATTTTTCTACTTCCTCATCAATTTGTTAGGAAATTGTATATATCATGACTTACTACGTTTTATGACAAATCATTTATGTTATCAGACAGACATGTGCAGGATTGTTTGGCCTTGGTGGAGGTATGCCCTCCTAGTTACATCTGACATCTTTCAAAACATCTGATGAATATGGATATGAATATAAACTGAAGTGATCAAAATTAAAGATTTAAATGTGTTAATATACATACTGTAGTTTGCATCCTCTGTCCACTGGTAATAATATGAGGGTTCCCAGCGCTTCGCTGACACCTAATACACCCTCCTGAGGTTTTTGAATGCCTGTTATGTTTCCATCAAGCAGCCATTTAACTGAGCTGACAGCTGAATGCTGTGTTAGCTGGAATTACAATGAAAAGAAGTTCAGCTTCCTTCACAATGTGTGATTAGAGCCAAAACATCACTAAATTCTGCCACAATATCCACAGAGGATGGCTTGTTTAGTCTATCAGTGCTGTTCAGAGAACTCAGCAGCACTGGCTTCTCAGTAGGGGCAGACAGCTAGAAATGGGATACCCCCATCAAAGCAGCCTGTGTGTTCAGTCCTGCTCTGGAGATGCCACTTCTCTTTGTCACTTCACTCTAATCAGGAGGTAACACTTTCTGCGAAACTTGGATGCATTCAGTATAGTGAAGAGTAGAAAATACACTTCTTTTCTATGGACATTCATTTAATGCATAACCAACTATTGCACTACTTACAGTAAAAATAAATTAAAATGTTACATCACTAATCAGATTCTCTGTTTATCAGCAGACTGAGCTTCCTATCAGTGTATGAAGAACATCTTTGCAATGGATGGGAATGAAAGTGCAGCTGGATGTTCGAAGATTAGTGTATAGAATTAAACAGGATTTGATCGGTGTCAGTGTGAGCTACCAATGTACAAACACTAACACACACACACACACACACACACACACACACACACACACACACACATTCACTGGTAGCAGGGCACCACGTGTCCCTCTGCAAAACTAATATAAGCACCAGCGTAGCCACCAGAAGCCTACAGCTGACAATACATGCTGCATGTGAGAACATCTGGATGTGCACTTCACCACAGCGACGCTCACAGCATGGTTTGACTTTATATTGGAATCCATTAAAAGTAAAGATATTTTACTTTGCTACATCTGTGGCTTCACCTCCCGCCCTGCGAGTGCCAACAATACTTAATAAAACAGCGAGCAATACAGTCGGAGAACAGGAGGAGCACAAGGAGGAGGAACAAGCTTTGACCCTTTCATGATCTGTAACCTTGTGGCACTTCACCCCAGGCAAGTGACAGTTGGCATGATTCAATCTTTGACCCCTTATCTGTCGTAGCTGGTCCACTAGTGATCCTGCTCAACTGTATGTACAGTGTGTGCATGTGCTCTAGTATTTCTATCCCTTCAAGGGCTAAAACCCTCACATGGACAGTAAGATAAATCTTCTATATTTGACAGCTGTTTAAATTTAGGGTAAGAGCTATGGTTGAGAATAAAATGGATGATCAAAAGGTCAAACTTTTCAAAAATTAAATGAATTTTTGAAATGAATTTAACACAACCAAAAGCCACAAAATCAAGAGATGTTTGTTCACTACTGAAAAGTAACACAAAACACATCAGTGTTTCAGAAATGATTAATTTACTTACTCAGCTGGGAGTGACATTAGCCACGGCAGTTTCTATGGGATTTGTAATACTCAAAACTCCTCCGGTCTTATTCACCATACTGTTAAAACTAGTTCATGCAAAAATTTGTTAAATGTTAAAAAATATGAAACCAGTAAAAAAAAGAGCATACATATGCACAGCATACACTACCATGTTGACTCTGAATGACTTCCTTTGAGTGAATCACACAGAGCCTCCGCAGACAGCTTGCCATCTCCCGTGTGGGCTGGTAACTAATGTGCGCTGTTTTCAGAACCAGACGGCTATGACACTGCACTAACATGCACGATGAATCGTTCACTCTCACATTTGCAGAAACACACAGACACACACACATGCAAATACTGAGCTCTCAGGCTTGTTCTCAGGCCCATTTGTTTGTAGCACATTTGCCAATGTTCAATTAAAAATCCCTCTGATAAAAGATTCAAATGGCTGCCATTGTGAGTAATGAGCTCCTGTTTAAGTGAAGAGGCGTTTACTGCACAGCAGATGAAGACAGATGAGAAAGACCATCCCCGTAGGCTGGATCTAGCATCGTGCCTCAGTGGCACTAATGCAAATGCATGCACAAGAAAAGGTACATCCTTCTATACTACCTCCATGACTCTCGCAGGTCTGTGCAGTCATGGCAGTTTTCATGGTGAGCTACCATTGGGTGTTTCTGTCAGATGGAAGTATATCTTTGAAAACAAGTGGTCTCCAAAAAAAGTATGATTTGGCTTTAGGTTGTGGCAAGATCCACAATGAGGGACAGCAAAAGTTGTTATTAGGTAGCGATAATGCCGCCATTCGGTGCTGAAATGATCAAATATTCAATTAGTTGTTCAACAGAATTAAATCAGCCACTAAAACGAATCATTCATCAAGAAAAATAACATCCAGTCTTGACAACTAATCATCATCTACAATACTAGAACTGAGCAAGTCAAAGAGGTTAATAAAAGAAGGCAAGAAGTGAAAACAGCCGAGCCCCAGCTGTGAGCCCTGAACTGAGGCGTCTCTGTGTTCAGCACCATGGAGAGTTCCCCTGGGCTCACACAGCAGTAGCATATGGTGAATATACACTTTACATCAACTGTTTTCGCTGCTGCTGACTTTCCTCTGTAAATTCAATGCAAAGAAACATCTTGATGAAATGAGGTTCACATGCTACAGTGTTATTTCAGCGACGACTAATTAACACAGGAGGCTTTCCCCATCCTATTCTCAGCGCTCAGTCTTCTGATCTTTTGTAGTTGGGAAAGCTCTGTGTATAATCTCTGGCGAGCAGGAGTAACCTCATTACTCTCTCACTCTCTCTCGCTTTCTCTCTCTCTCCCTGTCTTTCTCTCTCTTTCATCCCTTGTTGTGTTGAATATGCATGATGCCTAATGATGGGTAATAATCCTGCCAATGGCTGAGCAAAATAAATAAATAAATAAAAAAAACTGCAAATGTTTTCTACCATGGGGCGATTCTATGCAAACAGCAGATATCTGATGGAGATATCAAACATAGACAGACATGCACAGGAGGAAGACTTGCTTCCGGATGGGATTTAAAGCAGCCTCCGTTCTTTTTGCAAAACCTTTTAGGTTAACTTCACATCTAATTATGACACCAAATGCAGGCTCACAAACTCATGGCCACACAAGAGAAAAAGCACTTGACTTTTTACTAGGTGTAGTCGCACTCAAAAACAAACAGTACATCACACCTAACTGTGGCACTTGCTGTAGCTCCACAACTAATTTGTTGCCTCTCAAAATGTCAGTGGTGCTCCCTGAGATATATATTATCCAGAGACACTTTTTTCTTGTTATTATGTTTTTTCTTGCAGCTGAGCTGCAGCCAGAGGAAAGGCCAATAATGAGGCTGAAGGAAAGACCACCAATGCTGAGTGTTAGGAAGCCACTGTGCTGTCAGGGTCTTTAAAAGAGGATTCCCTTCTCTTACTCAACAACCTGTTCAACTTAGCATGTACACGTAGCATAACATGTAGTATATGACTATACTGCACATACTGCTGGCCCAGACACACAATAATCTAGTTCAGCACAGCAAGCCCCTGTGATTTCAAATCATTTGAAATGGCAGAGTAAGTTACATAACCCCTCCAGCTTAAGTCTGTGAGCGCAGGCACAGATGCTTGCACTCCACTAATACTGTACTCGTCTGCCGCCTGCAAGTGTATATCTGTGTGTATGTGTGTGTTTGTGTGCATGCGTGTGTATGCACAGCAGCATGGAGACTGACTGCTGAATCACAGATTTACAGGAAAAACAAGTGTAACTCCCAGAGGTCAACAAGTACATCCCAGAGACGCACACACACACACACACACATAAGAAATACCACACAGAGCAGAGACGAAACGGTAAAGAGTGAGGGAAAGGAAACAATTGATAGTGAATGAACATAAGATCATGACAGAGATATGTAAAAGCACCGAGGCCTAAATATGAATGCAAATGACAAAGAGGGGAGAATGGGCAAAATGAAAAATGGGATGGAGGCAGGATTTACCGTCTAAGCTCCTCAGCTCTGCAGCATTTCGTCCCGGGTATAAGACCTCAGCGAGTCGTCCTCTATCAGGCATATTAAACATCATGCAGCAGTGGCAGAAGGAGTAACCTAGTCTGGATTCCACTTGCTCTCAGTCTTTCTCTCTTTTTTTTTCACACTCTCTCTATCTCCCCACCAAGAATCACGAGCCTCAGCGTGCTGCAGAATCAGAAATGAAGCTGCCACTATCACCGGGGTCTGACCTCTCTGAGCCACCCATCGCTACACTACCTGCCTGCTGATGTCTCATGAGTGAAACACACTACTACTGAAGAGCAGATAGGGCAGAGAGGGAGAGAAGGAGGAGGAATACTGTCAGTATGGCAGAGGAGAAGAGAATGAATGATAATGAATTTTTTTTTTTAAAAAAGAAAAACAACAGACAGAAAAACAGAAAGAACTAGAAGCAGAGCGCATACCTCTGCCAAGGCCAAACAATCCAGACTATCCCACACGTTATCTGGATCTGCACCAAATTGTACAAAGATTCCAACACCTTCAAAACAGGAAACCTTATTTCCTAAGAAATTAACAAGTGTTGAAACATGGCCAAAATCCTGAATCTGCCCTTTTAACCAGGTTGGCACCAAAATTTTATTCCCTGGCCTGGGCTCAACCGTCCCTCCACTAAAGTGCAAATCGGTTCAGTGCTTTTCACATACTCCTGCTGACAGACAAAGAAACAGACAAACCAACAAACAAACAGGCACAAGTGAAAACATAACCGGACATGTTCTTCTATCATCACAGACCTCTATAGTAAGAGCAGTAATGAAAGGAAAGTGACAGGTGCTGAGCAAAAACTAAGATCTATAATAAAATCCATGGTTGTTGGAATAGGGGGCTAATTTGAAAGAGCAGGCTCAGTGTGTATGAGAGGCTCCAGAGAGGGGACTGTAAACCTGATAATCCCACTGCATGAACACCAAGAAGTCAGATGAGACTTTTACCTTAATGGAAACTAAACAATGACTCATCCAGCCACAACAGACTCCTACGGAGAGAAAGGAGGGTGTGTGTATTACTGTGAAATCTATTCATTTGCCTGTATGGAAGATGACAATGCTGGATTCAATAATGCACCATTATATAGAAAAATTACTGTCTGATCAGAGAAAACAGGTTTTATTTTTGTGTTTTGGCAGCTGAAAGCATTTTGCTGACTAAAGGTCCACAGAGAACATCTGATGATTATTGCTGCAACCAAGCAAATGCTGAAAGCCCACTGCTGTTGCCCACTCAGACACAGAGGCTTACTCATCCCCCAGCTAGATTTGCTGGCCAAGCTTCTTCAGACTGTCATTCAGTTCACATGGTAACCTTCATCTCTCATGGCAGAGCAGTAAACACCCTGTAAGAATAGATGGTTGTTGTAAATGCGTATCACCTCTGCAGTTTTTATTGCAGCTGTTTAGAGAAAAGTCATCTGACAAAAATAAAAAAAATAAAAACAATTCAACCACAGCATACAAAGTACAAAGTGATATGTGTGATGACGGGAAATTATTGTCTTCGTATGGACTGTAAACTGTGGGACAGGATTGACTCCCTACACCACAAAGATGAAGTGGTGTGTTGTTATTCCTGTGTTATTCCCATTTTCTCAGAGGATGCAGAACAATAGGGCAGATGTGCCTGGACCTGCACCAGATCACAGCTGGTTTAGTCACACACATAGCTGAATGCTCTAAAACTAGAAACAAAACATGAAAGTAGGGTGTGTACTTATCTCCTTTGACTCTCCATCCAACTATCAAGGGAAGAATTAATGCAAATTTAACCAATCTCCAGAATATTTGCAAAAGCTTGCAAAATATTGCACTAAATTTTCTATTTTCTATCCAAATGAAAAAGTGTCAAAATGCACTTTCCAAACACAGTGCAAATACTGCTGTCTTTTAACCAACCAGTGAAATGAGCCTAAGCTGAATCAAATCAATGCTCAACCACAACTTTCTTGCAGATGTTGCCTATTTGTGGACTTTCCTCAAAAGTGTTCTCTCAGGCAGAGCCTACTCCCAGGCTGTGCATCACTCCTAAACAAGTGCTATCACAAACATACCTTTTTTACTTTCAATTTCTTTCTGACAACAAGACCAGGTCAAAACCTAGCATGTGGCCGGACCACATGTGGCCAGTGTGAAACTGAGGATGTAGTTGAAATCTGTTGTGGAACCGCTGTAAATAACTGACATCACTGTGTCCTATTTGCATCCGGCCGAGCCGAAAACACAGCTTCGTCTTTGTCTTTAATTTATGTGGTGGTGATTTTGTCAGATGACGTTGCAGGTATAGAATCAGGATTTTAGCAGCAGAGCAGAAGCTTGAAAATGTCTTGGAAGTGATCGCTGGTTAACATGTATTATTAATGGGCAACGTTTCAGTCACTATTTCATATTGTTTTGTTGAAAATATGTAAATGAGACCAGCTTTATTGGAAATTCTGCTGTATATGTAGGCAGAAAGCAAATACAACATGATGTCATGAATATGCTAATTAGTGTATTAGCGTACTTGATCTAGCAACATTTAGTGACTTTTCAAACACGCTTTTGCTACTTTCCATTGAAAGTAGTTGGCAACAGTCAGGTAAGTCAGTCAGGGACATTTGTGATAACAGGGCTGGTGCCGCTGTTGTGTGCCAGCCAAAACAAACTCCAAATCACATCCCAGTTTTTCTTCTCAACAGTCCCTACAAAATCAATCACTTTTGGCCAGATTCACAATAGGCACTGTGAGCTCCTGCTGGGACTAAAACTTTACAGGAATTTGAAATGAAAACTATGTGATGTTGCAAAAAAATATACACAAAACAGTCACAAAACAGTACTACAGAACTAGACTCAGCTGACATTCATTAGTTCTTCCGTGTTGCTCCTGCTGCTTCCAACCACAATTCGAGGTCATAATATTAAGTGTCAAAAGATGACAGAATTACTTGAATAAATGACCTAAAATAAATAATCATAACAAAATATTACTAAAAAAAACACTACAAGACAGGTGGAGCATCATTTCTGGAGAAGCTGAAGTACCCAGATGGCCTGTGTGTAAATATACAGTACTGAGACCTGAACCCCAGAGGATCACGGCTGGCTCGGTCTCATTAGAGTGGCCAGTAGCTGTGGAGGTAGATGAGCTGCTGAGATGATGGAGTGTTCTCTGAACAGTCTGGACAGAGTGTTCAACCCTCGGGAGGCAGTGTCAACATTGCAAACTGAGCAGGGGAGCGAACGCAGGAGGACAAATGAACCATGAATCAAGACCCACTAATACGACACAATAATTGTACACACAGGAAATCAAGGTACTTGTGGGGCACAGCTAACACATTAGCCACAGTAGAAGCCTCTGATTATTGTTTGCAGCAGCCTGTTGGCCACAGATACAATCATAGACAGACAGAAAATAAAGTGGTTAAGAAATGTGAAAATTTGATTGGGCCAAATTGATTAATTTGATCTGGCCACTGGCAATGATTTTGTAATGCTGCCCTGCAGTCATTTAAGGCCAAATATATTACACAATATTTTGTTATAAAACTTCAATATAAATTACAAGACAGACAGAACAAGCTTAACCTCACATACCAGGAAACAGCCAAAAAAGTAAAAGAGCAGCCGTCTTTCCCTTCATGCTGTCATGACTTTGCCAGAATCACTCGCTCCCTTTCTGCGGGGAGTTGTGCTCTCACATCTGCGCCCCGCTCAGTCAGAGGCCAACAGAGAAAGAGAATCTCGCAAACCTGCCGTGATCAAATTAATTCACATCGAACCAGGCTGCCTGTTTGTCTGCACGCTTGGGCTCCAACCAGATAAGCTGATTATGACACAAAATATTACATGTTGTCCTATTTGTTCTGATCCAGTGTTATCCCGATGTCCCTGGTAATGCAAAATCACTGACCTATGAAAGGTCAAGGTAGACTAAGATGGATAATTACGAGGTGATCCTTCAGATCCAAAACGGTGCAACCTTTGGCACAAAGAGGACAACCATTAGCTGTGACAATTATGTCCAATAATTTCATTTACACATGTAATTTATGAAACGACTGAGGAGTCAAAGGAGCACAGGAACTCCCCTCTTCCACCCACTGTATTAATTTCCGTGCTCTACGGTATCAGACAGCAATAACACTGCAGCTGTGATGCTGTGATCCACAGCAGTAGGGCAGCAGACTCTGAACTACAGTCCACACTAACCACCATGAACTCTGCTGGTACATTCCCTTTCTTTGATTCACTTTAAAGCCCAATTCAACAGAATGTAACGATAAACTTTTCAACGCTAATTCTACACTGGCTGGCGCTAATTTAACCATCTTCCTGCCCCACACAGTCAGAGCTCAGGCTGTAGGCAAATGGGGCAGCCACCAGCTGAGGTGGTTTGTCTCCTGCTTTGATCATGTGCCAGAACTACAGACATATGCTGCTCCATTCTGCAGGGAGGAGCTGTACTGGATGCAGGGAACAGCTCTCCAATGTCTTTCCATTCATTAACTATATTTCAACAGCTGGTGACCAATAAGTTTGCACCTTAACTTTTATATCCTTTGTCAAAGGGGAACTAACTTGATGCTGGCAAAATATAGTTTGCACTATGCTGCTGTTTAACAGTCAAGAACTGGCATGCATGTTTTGATGCTCTTGTTCCTGCTTAATTTATGTGAAGACAAGGCAGATCCTTGCTTTTTCTATCCTAAACCACGGCACCAAGTTTTGAAGCCCCTTCCTCAGTCCAGTCTTCAATGCTTGTCAAGAACTGCTGTCAGCCTGGCCCTGCAGAGGTGTCCATTAATGGCTCTTTAATGCTAGAGAAAGAGGAAAATGGAGAGGAAGGTTGTACCCGGCCTGGCGTAGAGGACCATCCCCACAGGTTAGGAAGGCTTGCTCTGTGTGAATTGATTATTATCAAGTGTCACACTTGGCTTTTGGCCTCAACAAAACTCAGCAGACTCTGATATGAGGAGTTCTCATATTAGGGTGTGGGTGAGGAGATCCTGTGTCCAGTAATAGGAGACAGGTGGTGCCCAGGAGGAGATAAAGAGCGAGGCTCTCACCCCACAGGAGTCTGGCACAATCGCAGCAGAAACAGACGCCGTTACCTCCCATCTGGGGCACACTCTCTAACTATCACTGCCAATTTACAGGACACTCAATTACTGGTCATTACCTGAGCAGCAAACAGAGGACCTGCTGCCTACAGCGTCCAAGTGCCAAATAATACAAGTGGTCGGATTGAGAAACTAAATTATGCCAGCACTGGATCCACACTAATTCGATTCAGCTCTATTATTATCTTCATGTTTGCAATGCAATCTGTACGAGAAGCATTGGAAAACAGAACAGGCAAGGAGGTAAATAAAAAGATGAGACACAACAAGTAGATCACACACAAAGTAACAGTGCCAGGGCTTGCCTAGGTGTGTGTGGAGTGGTATGTGAGCCCCATTTGAACATAAAGTTTCTTCATTGTGATGTCAAGGACATTTAAAGAGGCTATTTGTAAGATTTCTCTGACACTGAGCCGCTATCAGAAAGTGACAAGATGGGTCAGGGCTAGCTGGTTAGCGTGCTAATTTCAGTAGAAGAAAAAAACGTGATAGAGACAAGAGTTAACATTGGTCTTTCCTCCTCTGGAGACTGCTCTTGGTGAGTAAAGGGAAGGAGTTTGATGCTAAACTTGTAACATTTCTTCTGGGCTCATTTTGTAGCAGTAGCAAAACTTACAAATAGCTTCTTTAAGAATGAACTTGAACAGCATTACACATTTGTATATTAGAGTATATTTATAGTCTCTAAACAAGAGACTACAGCCATGCTAGTGGCTTTGCAAGGTTGTAACTAAATGCTAAACGCTAACATGCTGATGTTTGGCGTTGTGACCGATGCTAATGTCTGAAATGCGTAACTTCAACTAAATTTAGTGTGTTAACCGCTAATATTTGCTAATTAGCATTGAGATATTTCAGTCTGGACCAAAGTGGTGGACCGAACAACCAAAAAACCAATGTTACCTTAGATGCATGGCAAAAATTTATTTTAATATGAAAAGTACCTTCATGGTTATTTTATATTTTATAGCAAAAGGTCAGTGTTGGAATTTGGATAATGGAATAAAAGAAACGTGGAAATATATCAGAAAATGTACACCCAAATATTCACGTTCACTCACAGACCCTGTGGTCACATAGACATAGTAGCCTGGAACAAATGAGGAGGCGCCCCTGCTGAGGCTCAATTGAAAACAAATTACTTATTTTTACAGCAGAGAGCCCTGTAACTCCAGGGTAAATGAAGACTGCAAATCTGAAACTAATTTTCTTTCAGCCTACGGCTCCCAGAAGCCACAGAGAAATAAATTTTGTAATCAATGGACCTTTGCTGGTGAACTAAATTTAGCAGGTATCATGAAATCGCAGATGCTCCAGACAAAACATCATCACAGGTGACATTTTTGTCAAAATGAATAGAAGGTAAAATGAATATGAAGCCTACTGTGCACGGATAACAGCATAGTAGAAAGTGAGCGGGTTGTGCGGGAGTGACAGAGTCCAGCATTAGCATATAAACAACAGCCTGGACTAGATGGCTGCTGTTGCACAAGGCTCAATTGTCAATATGCTCGCTGGTCCTCATCCAGGGATCAGAGAAGGGCTGTCAGGACTTTGATTCCTGCACACAGGGGAGAGGATAAACAGATGAAAAACAACACTCCAACCTGTCAATCATTGGACTCTCCATTTCTGTCGCTATATACTCCAATTTGAGCATCCAGTAAGAAAAGAAAAACAACTCCAGTTTTTCTTTTTTCTTTTGGAAAAATTGACTCAGAATGGCCCAAACAGACAAGTGGGTGGGAGACAGAGAGAGGCTAGATAATAATAATAATAATAGTCATACCAGGCATTTCTGTTTTCCCAAGCCTGATTCACTCCACTGCACTGAATTTTATAAGCCATGAGGTTAATTACAAAAGTTATTATTCCTTTCTGTATTCAACAAACAGCAAATGGAAAAACACATAACAGGTCAATTTGGAGCTGTGTAAACGGCCACCACCTCCCACAAAAGGTGACAACATACACCTGGAGACCAACAGACAGACTGGACATGACTTCAGAGCAGTGTAGAAAATGTATTTGTGTACCAGTGTGTGCGTGTGTGTGTATATGTGTGTGTGTGTTTGTGTGTGTGTGGGTCTTGGTAAAGGACACTGCTGTAGCGCCATCAATTTCTGCTGCCTCCACTCAGCAGGGGCTGGGTGATGCTGGTTTGGAGGGAACAGAGCCAACATTAGCACTGATCCAAGCAGTTTAGGCTCACTGGAACTCATTACACATATCTTTAACAAGTCCTCATACAGTGACTCTGCTGCTATGTTTTGTATGTCCTCACAGTGTATTATCCACTAACATAGATGCCAGCATACGGCAATAAATAGTACAATGTATAGTGTTTGATAGTTGCTTCAATCTGTGAATACACATGGCAAAAAAAACATATTCTGCCTTTTGTGTAACACAGGACCACCATGATTATCTTTCCACTGAGAACACTTAAAATGTTACACTGCTCTCAGCAGTTACCATGGCATTTATGCTGGCAATACAGAAGCTTTTTATTTGAAACTGAGGAGAATCTGTTTTGCAAAAGATGCAAAAGAGAAGCTGTTTTACATTTACACGCAAGTTGACGCAGAACTTAACCGTGTTGAGATTCTCCTTTCCCCACACAGAATATAAAGCCACATCAAAAACGGCACAGACTGCACTGTTGTAGGGGGTTTTATCATACAGATTGTCTCCATTTTTTTCAAAGCATTTTTCATGTGTCAGAAATAAAGCAGCAGAAAAAAATAAAATAGACTGTGTCTGTGTGTGTGGGCTTGTTTTATTACATTTGTGTGGTTTAAAAACCAGGAGCTCACTATGCTTGTGGGGTCTGACAGCTTTGTGGGGATGTGCAAAATCCCACAAGTTTAAATGGTTGTTTGAGGGCTAAGACATGTTTTTAAGGTTCGGGTTAGGCATTAAGAGTGATGGTTGAAGTTAGGGTAAGGGGCTCAGGAATGTGTGTGTGTGTGTGTGTGTGTGTGTTAGAGGGTCAATATTATGTGCCTGCAATCTCAGTTCATTCAATTAAAACTCTGAACTACTTCAAGTATCTGTCTAAGGCTCATTTACCACCTTTATAGAGTGTGAGTGAAATGTTGATGGCTTCAGCGACTGTGAGATGTCAAAGCAGACACAATCTCAATGCTCTGAGCGGACTTGAATGGAACATAATGTGCTTTTAATTTGCAGAGCATAATTAGCCTGTAATTTCTCTCTTCAGATTCCATGGTTATTATGATGTGTGTTGCATCAAGTGCGGAAAATTCCACAAAGGTAGGAAATAAGCTTACTTGCTTTCTTGCTGTCATTTAGATGAGAAGATGGATACCTCTCTCACATCTCTCCATCAAATACGAAGCAACAAGCAGCAGCGGCGATTAGCCTAGCACAAAGACTTAAAACACCGGGGAAACAGCTATCCTGACTCTGTAAGACCACCACTTGTCACTTGTCTTTGTACAGACTAAACAAACAAGATACAATATATTTATTACTAAGTTTTAGAGGTGCTGGTACACCAGCAGTAGTGCTGTTTTTTCCACTTTTGGACAGAGCCATGTTAGCTGTTAGCCTTTTTGCACTCAAGTCTTTAAGCTAAGCTACGCTAACAGCTGTTGGTTGTAGCCTAGCCTGTAGTCTGCATGCTAAATAAAACTACAGCCATCATCCAGTTACAGTTACATTTGTGTTTGGTTCTCATTGAGAAGGTTTTTATCGCTTTTCTTCAGTTGTTGTTGTCAGTTACACAAAAAAGTTTAGTTTTAAGATCTCCAGCTGAGTTTAACACGGCCTCATTAATTTACAACTGTAAACAAACACTGGTGTCTGGTTAAACTGTCCAGTTACTAAAAGTTAACTTACACCTTCATCACAATCAGTATTCAGATTTAACAATCTGCACGTGACCATTCTTGACACAACATTTTACTGATAACATGGAGTATTTTTACACCCTACTGCTCCTTTAAATGTTTTCTTTAAACACTTTGTTTACTTTTGCAATTTGCAGTATTAGTATACTCTACACCTCATCCCTCTTACTCTAGTAAACACATGGTACATGTCTGTGCAAACTTACTAAGCTACACACAATACACTGATTCTTAATTGATTCTTCTTTTTCCTACTCACAAAACTAATGGGAAAACATCACATGCAGACATACAATGAAATCTGACTTGTTATCAGTATATTTTTCATGGGACTGAAGGATTGAATAAGGATCTGCATGTTATACTTTATATTAGGGCTGTCAGCATTAACGCATTAATCGTGATGAGATTTAGGAAAGAGCATAACGCATTATTTTTTTCAATCGTGTTAATTGCCACTAAAGTGGCTACCGTCACTGGTGTTGTTACCAAATATTCTAGATCACTACGTTCCAGAATCTTTGGCTGCGACTATTTTGACCCTTTGACACACCCTTACTTTTGGTCAATCTGCCACAGACACTTCCTACAAAGGTTTTATATGGTGGAGCAAGATACTTTGTGGCAAGTCATGTCTATGGGAGCGAAAGGGGGACGGTTCTGGCCTTCATAAAGGGGCGTGTCGGGAGACCTAAAGCTTTTAAATCCAATGTCTGAACCGTCGTTGGTGAAGATCGAATGAGTTGAAAAATAAAAATATAATTTAGCCAGAGCTCTACTACGGATAAATAAATTATCAGACATCTTCATAATTACACGTCAGACATGCTAACGTTAGCTTCTACTTCAGACAGACTGACGGTTATGTGTTGTCAAACAAGAGTAAACATTCCTGAAATGCAAAATAATAGAATTTAAGTCATGTGATAAAACATTAATTACTGAAATTCAGCAATTAATCACAATTAAGAAAAAATTAATCGTTTGACAGCCCTACTTTAAAATTATTAGTAGATGACATGAATTCAGGGCACATTTAAGGCTCTGTTGAACCTGCCAAGAGAACTGTGCAATATGGCAGATCAAACAATTAGTGGAGTATTGCTGACTATGTCCGTTCAGAGATCCAAACCTTCTAAAAATACAACCCTCTACTTTGCATTAAGATGAGGCAGAGCACACAGGAAGCCCACTGACAACAAAGGACAGATCATCCTCTCTTCCTCTGCTGGCCCCCACTGACCTGCCTTCACACTCCAGCACACAGAGAGAGAACAACTCTGCATGCCAGGGGCAATACACAGCTTTTACCAACTCTCTAAAACACACACTGCTGTAATTTGGTATACAAACAAATCTGTGCACCATGCATTCTCCTTTACCTTCAAAAATATGAACTAAGAAAGGAACAAAGAGCGGGTCGGGGTAAAACAGAGAGGCGGAAAGAGATGATGAAAACAGGAAAGAAAGGGAAGATGAGAGGGAGAGTGATTGGTAGCTGGCTGCCATTCTGGCCCGGTGGCCCCGCGGCTGATGCACAGGGTTGCGTAATGGGTCTGCATGCAGTGTGAAACACAGCAAACAGGGTTTCAGCACATGTAGCTGAAGAGACCACTCAAGCCTTCTGGGGAAGGGAAGTTATTTCAGTGTGCACATACATACACAGGATGAGACAGCCGTGTTTTGACACAGCGTGCTAAAAATAGCACATTCTTAATAGAAAAAAACAAGAGTGGCAGTCAAATCCAGACTGGCACGAGGCGGGAGAGATAAAAGATTTCCTCCAAAGACTGTCCTGAGAGCTGAACTAGGGGGCATGGTGAATAAGAGGAGAGAGACCAATTGCAGGGCAAACCACTCTGAATGTGAAACCGCTCACATCTCACTGTGACTGTGATCCCACCTGACACGCGCGAGTTTCACAAGGCTACGCGGCCACAATCGCATACGATAAATGAACCAAAGCAATTAAGAATCAGCATGAGCATCTTTGCAGATCTGTTATGTAATTCTCAGCCTGTGGGGCCATGTGTTAGGAAATGGCGGCAGACAGGCCTGTTGTGTTTTCTGCTGCACATATATGGCCATTAATCACGCTCGGTCTCTTTGCTCTTTTTCTATTTCCAGAGAAGCAGAATCCTGAGGGCAGCGGACCTACGGCACCGCAGCACGTGCAGGCTGGACTTCAGCATCACTGCAAATGTCACACAGTGTTAGCTTGCTTACTGGAGGGCAGCCTACGGTGAGGGGATCACGAGGACAACCTATAAATGGCACCTTTCCACCCAACTCTTTACGGAAGCACCATCTGATAAAGCTTTGATCCGACACTCCACTCCCTCACTTAAAATAACGCCTCTAATTTGTGCTTTTTGTGACTCAGGGTTTGACGTCAGCGTCTTGGAGGTGTTAACTTCATCTGATGAATGTAAATGCACTCCTGAAGACTCTTGGTTGCAGATAAGAGAACTGGTTGCCCAAAAAAATGCAAAATGCACTCAAGGGTTTAGCAGCACAAAAACACCAGCTGCATTTCCACTCTGCAGGGAACCACAGGGAATACTGATGAGTACAGGTATTTCTATAAACAGACAGACAGAGCCGGTAGAGCAGGACACATGAACAGGTATTGTGTGTATTAGAACCAAAAGAGCACAAATCTTCTCTCTCTCGGGTGCATGAGAGGAGATTTCTGCAGGGTGTGTTGGAGTGTGAGTCATCATCAGTGCAGAGAGAGGGAAAGAGGGGAGAGGTTTTCTTTAAGTCGAAGACAGTGCTTATGGCAGCAATGCAGCAAGGAGACACCAAACGCCCTCACTCTTGAACAGGGTTCTGCCACAAATATCAAACACGAGCAGGTAGAGGACTCCCAGCTGGTAAATGTACAAGCAGGGCCGGTGTTATGCAACAGCAGAGCAGCACAGCAGCTCCAGTGTTAGTCTACTGAATGATTAGAGCATCAGACGCTGAAGGGTTGGGCCAAAGCCTCAGTTTAATGTTTGAATAGCTGACTTTCCATTGTGGTCATGTTACTGTAATGAAGACAGGCCTGCACACATCACTGTGGGTCACAGGGGATGAAATGGTACAGAGTGTGGGGTAAATGTAAAATACTCTTCCGAAGAAATTCTGTAAATTACACTTTGAAAATTTTAGAGCAGAAATAATCAGTTGATAACAATCAACAATTGTTTTATCGTTTAAGTCAATTATTTAGCAAAACTCCAAACACTCTCTGTTTCCAGCATCTGTAATATGAGGATTTGCTGCTTTTTTCTTTTCATATTATTGTAAATTTCATTTTTTTTTTTAAATAAGACATCTGAAGATGAGAACTTCTGATGGACATTTTCACTGTTTTCTGATGTTTTACTTTCTAAGAGATTAATTTTAAAAAGTATTCCAGGTCATTTGCATAATATCTTCTCAAAATGCTAAACATTTATCACATATAATCAATAATCAATAATCAATAATCTTGCTCCCTAATAGTAGAGATGGAAGTAAATCCAGTGTCTGCTGGAGGAATTTGTCCATTCCTGCCTTGTTTTGCAACAAAGTAATTTGGCTTGTTTCTGTAGATTGCCTGTAGGATGAAACTGAAAGGAGGTGGAGTTATCTCACACCACTTGCAGAATTTAATATAAGACTGAATGACTTGTTAAAGTCAACATTTAATACAGTAAACAGTTGACATAAAAAAATATTAATTACCTGAAACAAATCTGCAAAGAGAAATTGGAAAAATAAGCACTTGTTATTAATGAAACATTAAATTCTACAGGAAATGATCAGTTAAATACAAAACATTTGTATTTAAGTATTTGAGTCTTTTATCTGAGAGTAAATTGCTAAAGAAAAAAAAGGCAGGTAAGAAAACTGTCTGACACTGACACAGACTGGCTACTTGTCTAATGTTCAAACATCAATCAAACACAATTCTATTTCCACTTGCCTGAACATTTCTCTGACCTAAATTTTTTCACCCCCACTGCACAGAAGTTACTTCCTCCAAAGCACTCTCGCCGGCCTCACCTTACCTTCTCCCACACAGAGACGGTGCAAGCCTTAAAGACTAGTTCCCTCATATCCAGACAAGCAGCAGGTAACAAATGGTAAGTTTTCCGTCTCCACGAGTCTGTCCAGACTGTAGCAGAGGTGGCGAGATAGACAGACCTCTCTTCACAGAGTTCTGAATCCTCCTCTGCAACCTGATCCTGAAGTTCAGCTGAAGTCCATGCTGCTATCCAAGGCTGCGGATCAAATTACTGCATGCTGCCAGAGCTCCAGTTGCCCAGTAATACACCATCACACACTGATAAGCACTGTGTTTGACACAGGAGATTAATATGAACTCAAGACCAGCACAACAACTACAAGTGGCACAGGACAGAGTGTTGTCAGCAAAAATGCTTCTTTTAACAAGGTGAACAAGTATCCCAGCCATTTTATGGTCTTTCTCTCTAAGGGAGTGCAACTCCAATATTCAGTCCCTGGTAAGTACTTTTACATTCTGCTCTGTAAGACTTCTATCAGACACACTTTCAGTTGAAGAGCACATTTAGATGCAGCTCTGGAGTGAGACACTGGCTCCTTGTTATCTTTTTTACACACAAAGAAATATATGTGGCTACATAAACACATATACAAACACACACATATATACATATATTTTTTATATACATGTAGTGGAAGTTGATGGTGAATTTTGCTTTAATCGGCACAGTCACAGGTCTTTCCCGAGCTGGTTCTCACTTCACTGGAAAGCTGTGTGACACCTAAGACATCAACTGGCTGGAAAAACCAGAAAAGGAAGGAGAAGGAGAGGGAGAGAGATGCAATCTAAGCAAATGACCCAGAAAACAACCTTTTTCTGGTGAACTCATTGGACAAAAAGTCGTGTCAGCAGTGTGAGTCATCCCAAGTCGGCCTGTCAGGGCCACTTGCCCCACACACTCATCCTAAAGTACATACAAAGAACAAAACCTCACAGAGGACAGCATCTCAAATGCAGCAAGAGGCAGGAGTCTGAACTTCACAGTCAACAACAAGCTCTGAGAAAAAAAAACAAAAAAAAAAAACAAAACGCCTAACCACCGAACAAAACGCTCTGATGAACAAGCATTCCCGACTGAGACAAAGGAGCAATTCGAGGACACAAGAGAGGGTTACAGCAGCATACAGTACCAACACTCCAGACACAGACACAGCTCATCGCAGCTCTTCCGACACTGTGAGTGGCCGGCTTATCAGTCAGCCTCTGTCTGCACCAGAAACGCTGGCAGCCACTGTTGGCCTTTAATTCCACCCAGGCACCAGTCTAATTAAAGGGGCACAATTACCACCTCCTGACGTTTTACAAATACACAAAGATTTCAAAACAAAGCCGCTAACATGCTCAACAAATATGCGTATTCATAAAACAAAAAAACAAATAATAAAAGACACTCAGCGTTAGGAACACTGAGCACAAAACAAATACTACTGAGTGCATTATATTTTTGGAGCTACAGCCATTATCTAAATTTCAGTGTGTCACCCCGAGCTTAAATGGATGGGTAGAGGGAGGCCTGGTGGCCTAGTGATTAATGTGCATGTCATATAACTACAACATCCTCAGTTTGATTCTTGCGCTCAATTTTTTTTTGTTTGTTTGTTTGTCAACTGTCTGATAAAAGAAAAAAGCAAAAACACGGAGGATGACAGCAGTGGGGGCCATGTTTGTGGGGCTGTTGCTGAAAAACTGGGCACAGCCTGTGGAAATAGCGGATTTAAACACTGGTATCCCTCTGAGCAAAGATGTTCTCGTCCCGTAGAGAGTGAAGATGCAAATCGCTGCCGGATGACAGATAAAAAAAAATAAAAAATTGGATTTGTATTTCCCCCCCTACGTTTTGCACTGAGAGTTTTATGTGAGTGAGTCACGGAACAACATATGATGCACAGAGGTCAAGTGGGGCTATGTGAGGCTGTAGTTAGGCACAGCAGCACTTAAAATCAAATACTAAAATCAACACGCTAACATGCTCTTAATGACAATGCTAAGATGCAGATGTTTAGTAGGTACGATGTTCACCATGTTCACTATCTTCCACTTGCAGTTAGCACTAAACACAAAGTACAGCTGAGATTGGTGGGAATGTCACTAATTTTTCAGTTATTACGATCTTGTTGATGGCCCCAGATAAAAAGTAATAAAATAAAATACAAAATGAAATTATAAAATAAATATAAATAAATAATAAAATACATAATAAAAATAAAAAGTGATGACCAAACCTACATTAATGTCACAACAATCCGTCCAAGAGTTGTTGAGACACTCAAAGTCATTAGGATTCATCCTCTGGGGATCAAATGTCTTGGTAACTTAACAACTGATATCGACATCTATGTCTGGGCGAATAAACCAATTGTATTTTTGATTGTGATTTTGACGTCCAGTGACTATGAAAACAAGATCATTGAGATGAAACAATTACTGATCTCAATCGACATCCACAGAGCCACACCACAAGCATGACTAAAAATGCCACTGTTGTGTTTTGACGTGAACTGCCCCTTTAAACTGCTCTCTTGTGCAGCTCGGGGACTTCAATGACAGACATTGTAATTAGCCACCACATAATGGGAATGACCTTATTAAGCTGCTGCTGGGTCAGTGGCAGATTTAGGTTACCAAAACACATGTGCTACCAATTATTCTCTTATATCAGGTGTCTTCTCATACTTCTTTTTTTCTTTGACTCAGCCAGCACATGAGTGCACAGAAACACACTGAAAGTCAGATCTTTCTTTAGGAGAGTGGGTATCAATATTTATGCACTGGCTGAGTCCATAAATACCAGTGGCCAGTCCAAAAATCAATGCACGCCTGCTACATATTTTAATCTTCCTATGAAGGTCACATTACTCCAACAACGCCTGAGAGGAAGAAGCACCCAGACACACACAGACTCAAATCAGCCAGCAGCTTCTGCATTCACGCCACCCTGACCCTGCCGCAGTTCAACTAATGTCACTGAACCACATATTGTATTAAAGAGCGTAAAAACATAGAGAGCTCATCAGCCATAAATGGATTATGAAAGCCATCACATGGCAGACGCTGTAGCTGCGTCTGAAAAGGTTGTGTTTTCAGGGTTTAGCCTTGTGCAACTCATGTACATTATAGATGAGGCAGAGGAGAAGGGGAGTGTTCAGAGGAGCGCTATCAGTTACCAGAAGGGCCAATCTAAATCTCCCCCATCATGACTAACCTCTATTTCAGAGCCACAGGGGTGACACAGCAGTGAGCCCAGCCTTCCCTGCAGGCTGCTGGAAACTTAGGCACAACTCTGCGGCCTCCACCGAGCTGCACCAGAAGGAAAGAAATTAATAATAGTAATAATAAACTGACTGTGTTCTCATTTCTAAAACTGAGGGACTGCCAAAGTGATTCCTGCCACCACATGAATTTGTCACTTTGCTAACAGGGCTTATGAAAGTTAGATGAACATTTTACGATCTTGTTAAAACCGGTTACATTATTAAAAGGGCACATTCATCCTGTGAGGCGAGAAAGAGAGCCTGTAGCAGATTGAAATTTTAATAAGCTCAATACAGTGGCTAGAGATTAAGAAACTTGGCAGAGATTTAGCTTTGAAATCCTGAATATGGGCATGATGATTTAGCCTCATTGTATCATGCATGCACTCAAGCGGGTCAAAAGACAGGGGATTCTGCAAACCTGTGATAAACCCATTAACCGGCTTAACTTCAGACACTTCCCCCAGCAATTTAATCTGTGATATGAAGCAATGTTTCTGCTGCTATTGCTAATGCAGCCCCTTTAAGCCCAGCATAATGAGATAATATCACGGCAACGTATATCTTTATTTTACAGGTTTTATTTACCATTACTGTAGCACCATGTTGTTATATCAAACCTGGTGATTTTTTTTTTTTTTTTTTTTTTTTTACCCACGGGAAACCAAACCACTGCTGAATGAATACAGGGTGGGTGGAGTGGTGCTAAAGCCTATGGCTATCATGACAGGCCAGACTGTAGATGAAGGTGGCTGGTGTCAGCGGGCTCGGAAACACCTGACCCTGGAGGAGACTGGGAAGGACTCTCTCCCTCTCTCCACTATCTCTGATGTGGCCGTGATAAACGTTATCTCGGCATCATAAGTGTACTCTTATCTGGTGAGGTAAAGGCCCAAACAGTGACGACACACAGTGCTGTGTATGTATGTTTGTGTGCGCGTGTTTGCCCTGGTTGGTGTGTGTGTGTGTGTGTGTGTGTGTGTGTGTGCTGGCAGCAGACCCCCTGTGTGTTAAATCCAGCCATAGATGCCGCCAGCAGACCTGTTACAGTAGAGAGGCGATGGGCCTTGTTCCAACAGCAACACAGTCTTACAGTTTACATTCAAGGCTTGTATCTCAGTCAGGAAATAAGACCATCAGTGTTTACTGCTTGTGAATGATATTTTTTTCTCTGTACATTGATTAAAGTTGAAACTATTATTTGATTATTAAAATGAAATGTATTAATCACGTCATTTTTTAGCAATTTCCAAAGGTAAAAATACTAACCATTCACTGTTTAAAGCAAATTTTACTTGCTTTTCTTTTATCATTGCAAGTTGAACTGGGTATTTCCTTCGAGTGTTGTAATATACAACTATTATCTGTGTCTAGCACAACTTTCGTGATTTTATTCCGAAAACTTGAAATTTGTCTGTGACAGTGGAATCTCATGAAAAGTTGTTCGGTGTAAGGACGGCATTAGTTTAAAAAGGAGGTTGTGCATGCAATAAGACATGGTCCACATGGAAATAAACTTGGTTTGAAGCCCTTTCGAGGCGGCCCTGTGGAACATCAGTGAAGCTTTATCCTGCACTGCCCGACAACTGAGGATAAACCTGAATATTGAATTTTGAACTTAAAACTATCTACCCCTCAGTGTTATCATCCTAAAGCCTGTACATGTTGGCAAATATCATATTATAAGCAAACAATCACTAAATATATTGATATAATAAATAATCACTGCAGATCAACCAAGAATAGATGTGATAGAAAAACGGCAAAGTGGAAGAGAGGCATAAAAATATGTTCCAATCTTACTGTAGAGTCTGACACACGCTGTGCAATGTTAGGCATGTAAACGAGTTCCTGTTAAGTCGTATTTGCCGTCACAGTAGGGAGACTTGGGGCTGCTTCTACAGTCATAACCAAACACATTTGTATCAAGGAGGAACCTGGATGACCCTGTGCATCAGTAAGACAATCTCTGATAACTTGTCAGTCCATTGGAGAAGCAGAAAAGCCGCTGAGTGAATGGTGTGTAGCAAGAGCAGTGTGCGGTCCTGGGTCAGCCAGCAGCATCTGAGCGTTAATAAGGGGGGTAATTGAATTAGAGGATCAGTGGAGGCCTGTAGTGTGGGCGCCACACGGCTCTAATTTCATTACAAGTGATGTAAACATGAGGTTGGCCCCCAGCGCAGGGGCCTCCCACATCAATACATGCGCAAGCACACATGCACACAAATAAAAATATGATGCTCACTTACGGAAATAAATGATAGAAAACCACAAATCTACACCCACACATGTTCGTCCCAGCAACATCCTGTGAAGAAATTCCAGCCTGTGTGTTGGTAAGGTAACACTGACAAAGTAATAAAGGTTGATCAGGGGAAAAATTTCAGCATTATGTGGCACAAGAAAGGCAGAAACGCAGTGCTTGGGCAGCATCAGCAGTCGATGGTGAAGTGTCATTAAATCTTGTGACACACGGTGGCTCAGTGGTTAGCAGGGAGATCGATTCAGCCCTTCTGTTGTTCTGATGTGTATGTCTTCTGAATATGGATAAAAATAAATAGGTGACAAATCTGGTACTGATGGTGGTGTAGGAGAGAGTACATGAGACATTAAGTTGACACCAGGGAATATTTTTAGCCCTGATTTAGAAGAACATGATGGGAACCCACAATCTATGATACTGCAAAGTGACTGTGATTTTTGCAATCTGCGTGATGCATATTCATGAGCAGCACTCTAATGTGCGTTGGCCTGGTGATTCACTTGACCATCAAACCGAGTGCAGCCCAGTTAAACCCGTAGGCCTGACTGTAGGCCTGCTCCCAGTCATGAATAGTTATGAGGGCAGGAGTTAACCAAGGAGAAACTGTTCACAGCCCTAATAAGACTCGCCCATTGCCATCTCAGCTACGACAGTGAGACACTCCCACAGGTGTGTAATGGGTCACACCCTCAGCTTAGTAATGTGCAGGTGAGCCAATCAGAGCACAGCAAGAAAACCGACTGATGTGGACCCAGAAATTATCTTTTGGAAAGATTCTAAGAGAATGGCATTGCCTAGATCTTTGCTAAAACATCACACAGCACCAAACATCACAGCACCTGGCAGTAAATCAGTAAACCTCTCCACTTTCAGCACATCTGTTCATGCAACTTGGATCTTTCAAATGCTCAGTGCTGAAAAATGCTAAAAGCTCCCTTCGATGAGTCTTTGAATGATATGCCTGTTTCATTTTTTGACACCCTGGAAACCCTGCCAATTTACCTCAAAAATCTTCCCCTGCAGCAGAGCAGGAAGAAAACTGGGATGAGGACAAACCTATCAGGTGGAAAAACATCTCAACTTGTTACCGTCAGACTGTCAAGACAATTTAAAGCAACCGCATGTCACTTTGTGAGAAGAGAAATAACACTGTCTTGCTCTTGCAAATGAAAAGTTGCATTCACTAGCAATAAAATTCACCCTTGGTGAATTTATTACACTCAGGGGTGTTGCTGATACAACCTTGCTTGGTCTGGGATGACCACTTGCCAGTGGAGGCTAAAGCTGGCTAATGTTAGCAAACTTCAGCTAGATATTTCTCTATTAACTGACATTACTGAGTCATTTCGCTCATGTAATAAATGAATAACTGTAATAATGTAATAATTCTTCTTTGTATGTTACATAGTCTCGCTTTTTAGCAATAGAGGATTTAACAGTGAACCCGCTGTGTTTGTATTTTGCTGCTTCATCTTTTGCATTTTTAAGAACATCTGGAAAAAAAAATTGTACATCTCTCACGTTGTGCAAAGCATATAAAACTAGCCGGTTGATTGGTTGAAGATTTCTGTTTGGTTGGTTTGGATGCACTCATATGACCACAGATCAAATCAGCAAAGTAGGAGCAGGTGGCAGTCATCACTTTTTCCAAAAAATCAAGTTTGAATGAATTTGAAAGAATTTGAATGCACAACCCCGAAGCCCCACTCCTGAAACAATACCAATGGGCTGCATATGCTTGAAGATAACTGTTGCTATTTTTACAGGCTTCTGGCAAAAGGCCTTCTGAAGCTGAGTGTGCCGAATAGTAGGTAGTCAGACGAAGTTGTACACTTGACATTGCTCCGCTCGTATGTGGTGCCCCTGCTGCCTCACCTGGGTGGCAAGTCAGCAGACACTGCTTCTCAGAGGCTTTGGTGACTGCTTTGCTCGCTGTTCTCCATTTTCTGAACCAAAAACACAACATTACTAAGTGCTTAGTTTACTGATAGGGCTTGCCATATCGGTCGAGCTGATAGTGACATTTTAGAGCGCCCTTTGCTGGATCATAAGCCAAAACACTTCAAACGGTCTCTTGAGCTTAGAGGCTGTGAATTTTGAATTTGAACAGGTCGTTACAGTTTGAATATTAACATTTTCCTCCCACATTCAAATGAATGTTCGAATGTTCAAATAAAAAGTGACAGCCCTATAGCAGGTTCATGCTCAAAATACAAGACTTTAATTATATCCCTGACTGTATTTTCCACAAGAGTAGATGCATAATTTATAGGCAGGAAAGTGGCAAAGAACTGCTTCTCTCTTCTGCCACTTTCCTTGATCTCGAAAACTCCTGCAGTCGTAAACTAAAAATTCCTAAACAGAGGAAAACGTTATGTAAATGTCAACTTCTGCAGAATAACAACTACAACTCAGTATCTGTGAAATTCCCTCTTCAGCACAAATCTGCATGCCTAAAAGAGAACAAGCGACAGAAAAGGGTACAAAAAAAAAAAAGCATCGCTTTTATCAAGATTGCTCACAGGAAAACACACACACACACACACACACACACTGCATAAGACAGAGAGATGGAACAGCCACAGACAGCTGTGTACACAAAGAGGATACCTTTAGTAGGGTGCGGTTTGTTGATTGCATCTCCATCATAAGACAACAGAGCTGCAGGCTAATGGAGCTCGCTGAAGACATGCCTCATGCTCTGTCAGTTTTTCATTACCACTTCACTCGCATCTTGCGTAGGACCATGCAGTATTGGTAATTACTGATGCTACGTCAGTCTTTCAGGATCCATAATCAGCTGTTTTTCCACTCGAGGGAACTAACAACACCCACCCCCTCCCCCCCACCAATACCCCTGTTCCTCCCAGTCCATTTCTCTGTTGAGTGAGCAGTGCAAAACACCAGCTTAATGACATGATAGGATGCATGTTGCCTTCAAAAACACTCAATTCCCAGAAACCACCACAGGTACGAGGGACGAGCTTTTGTGTTACCAGATTTTGGTTCAAATTTGTCAGTGTAATCAAAAGATACGGTGGATTAAGCCTGAGGGAAGGCAACAACTGCCAAGTAATAGCATACACTCCATATTTCACATTAAACAATCTGTCCATCGATATGTAGGCAAATTCACAATTAAATGTCCTTCAAACAGAATTATTGCAAAACCTTTAGGGCGTCTGACACATTAAAAAATGTATTTACAATCCAATTTTTTTTTTTTTTTTTTTTAGAAATATGTTATTATTCACATTTGGTCATTTTGAAAATGCTGCTGCACATTACTGAAATGGCAGGCGAGCCCTTGAGAAATGTTGACAAGCTAATTATCAAGTAGTCCTGTCACAAGCAGGCACAGAGTTTAAAAATAGAGCCCACACCACCCTCATTATGCAAAAAATTACAGTCAGCAGCGCTAACCTCGCACCCCTATAGACTACAGCTGGCAGACATTAGCACAGGAAGGCCACGCTCTCAGTGTGTGAGACAAGACAGGAAGGTTGGAGGGTTGTGAAAGCTGTGTGTGAATATCATGTGTTTCTGTACGTTTGTGCGACTGTATGTGTCCAAACCAAAACCAGGAAACATGGAAGGAGAAATTTGATACAGACAACATCTTTGTTAGTGTCTTATGTTGCCATTACTGCCAATAAAATTCCTTCACACCAGTAGGAAATATCAGTTACACTCACTGTTCTTTAACACATAGAAGCTGCTAATAACAAAGCTTCAGTTTATGGTTCAACTAAAAGATGTCACTTGTAACATTGCCCTCTGCGAAAACAACAGTCTGGTAAGTGCTGAGGAGACACAGGAGAGAAAGCCAGCAGTCCCCCCCCACTCACGTACACATGCACACACACACTCACACACACACATACACACACACACACACACACTCGCCCCCTTTGTGCAAGCAACACACTGAGGTCTAATCGATGCAGCTCATTCATATTGAACCACAGACGTCAGGGGAAGCCGGGGGAATTACAAGCAGCCTCCGCTGTGAGATCGCAGCCTGGAGGAAGCCTGAGGAAGACGAAGCCAGCTTCACTCTGGAAACCTATTGTTTACTCTCCACAACATTTTCAACGGCATGGTTACTGGGTGTCCTCACTCTACAAGATATGATACTGAACAGGTACAACAGCACTTAAACCAAACTGTTAAGACAATGTGCCACATTTTATGGTTATTAAAACATGATCTTAAGTGTGAAAAAAAAGAGTCATGTGACCCCAGTAGATGCTCTGTGTCAGTATTAATATACACTTTGTTAACAGAAAGGGGGGGGCAAAACCAGATGTGGCCCACCTTCTCACCTCCCTCCTCAAGTTAGTTTCTGATCACTTGGTTACACTTAGACTTATTCAAGAATATGCCACATATAAAAGTGAAACACTACATGTACTAAATATCATTTTAACTCAGGGTCCCTGTGCAGGAAGGATGTCAAGATTATTGCAGGTTAAAATGCAGAAGCCACCTTCAGGGTCCCTGCTTTGCACTGATGGCAATCCTTCCTTGATGAGCAGCCAGGCCTATTTATTTGCCTTGCATTATTTCTACTGTACATATAATTCTTATCAACATCCTCACTTCTTCTAAAAATAAAATCATCATCTATTCAATCTTCTACATAGAACTAATGCTTCAAACTTAAACATTAGTTGCCTAAAAGTATGCAAAATTAGCCAAAGGAGCAGTCTGCCAACAGCCATCTCCTCCTCGGACATGAGGTGAATGCACAAGCCTAAATTAAAAGGCATTGTCTCCTGAGTTTTCTCTGATATGGTCAGTGGTCACGAAATACACAAAAACTTTGACCTCAATTAATCCGTGATGATTTTAAATGAACACAAGCAGAAGCAAACACAGCTCATTTCAAAATTAAACCAACAACTGCAGGAAAAATAACTCATGGTTCATAAGTTCACAATCCAAAGCAGGAAGAAGAACATGAAAGCCTGACAACTGCTGAAAGCAAATGCCTCAACAGCAGCCTTCAACTGCCCCTAATGGCCCACGCCTAGTGCAACATCAGCACGCCTTTATCTCCCGTTCACAGGAAACTCACCAGCAACTTCTGCTTTAGCCTTTGGTGGCTCAGGGTCTCCGGGTTGAGTCTCAGGACTCTCCTGTTGTCCTCTAGAAGACGAAAGGTGTCAAAACGCTGCACACTTGAGAGGTGGTGGGGCAACACTTCATTTCTTAGCTGTGGGAGGGAAACAGAAAAGCTGCAGTTGTTTAAAGCATTTAATTCAAATTCATATAGGAATAGTAATACCTCCCCATAATGATTAGTCATCACAATAACAATGGTAGATTTATTATGTAGTTTTGGGCTAACTTTGGGCTAACTCAGTCCAGATAACTCTTCACCAACTGCTGCTAAGTTCTACTGGTGATGAAATCTGCGAGCTCTCTATCTCAAAGTGTAGGTGAGTGGCCGCTCAGAGCCAGCAGGTGGTCTGAGTGGAAAAAACAGCTAACAGCTACTCTCACGCAGTGCAAACAGAGTGTGTTCTCCCTTCATTGATCCTCACAGGTTCAGTCTGACAATAGAAGGAATAAAGTATCCACTGAACTACCTGCCCACCTGCTGCTTTGAGCACATGCTGAACACAGCACTCCACTAAGCTTTGATTACATGGAAAATAAAGGCACTCCAATGAACTTCAGTCGAAGAAAAAATCACATATTAAAATAGAAAAAGGATGTTTGTATAGTGGATTAGCAGTAAAATCAAATAAAGTGCTGATGGGTTGTGTTTAATAATCTGTGCAAGTTACAAGGCATCAACTGATTGGTATAAGGGTAACTTAATTGCATTATCCCAGTCACCCAGATGTTTCACACAGCTGTTTACTCACATTCAAAAATCTGCAAACAACCGAGCAACATGTTGACCTAGTGTATCAATGAAAAATAACACTTAAGCACTCATTCAACCAGATACTTACAAAGCCACACAAGTATAAGATGCCAACAAGGTAAAATAACATCCTCTCTTCATGTTCAACCACTTAGCCAGCAACGCTGATAGCACTACCTAAACTGCTTGTTATTGCCAAGCTAGTGGAGCTGGCTGGAAATAATAATGCCCCCTATTAAATTATTCATGGCTCCAGTCAGGTGGAACCAGATGCTACCTTTGTGTCATAAAGGGAGAGCTGTAACTCGACTCAAGCATGGAGGGCCATGGCTGCATGGAGGTAAAGACTTCATGGAACAAGTGTGGAGGCTGCTGAGATACAAACAAAACACGGGATGTCATGACACTGGCTTGGCTGTTTCCATGTGACATTTTCCTGCAAGTGTTCAGACAGAGGACGATGGTTCAGTAGGTTGGTCAATATGGGGGCGAAGCCTGAGGTGCAGCCACCAGTTCACCCACCCTGTGTTGGTGTCGCTTTGTACCCCACCCTGACATTTGTGGCCATGGCCAGAAGATGACCTTTTTTTGTCCATGCCATGGTTTAGTGCTGAATACTAATGCTATACTGCTGTGTGCCCGCCACTCATGGGAACAAGCAGTGCTATTTTTAGCCACATGTCCCCAGCTGCACATCTCCAACCCGGGGCCAATGGGCAATTAGTGTTTGTTTCTCATGGCAGGAGGCAGTGCCGTAACCTCCCTAACGCAAACAGACATCTGGACTAAGGCTCTCTCTGTCCTGCCCCGTACCCCTGCTGCAAGGCACGATTCCTAAAGCCATGTAGTACCTCCATCCTCCTCAACCTTCAGGTGCTCAGGAACTCCTATCTCTAACATGTGCTGTCAGCAAGGTGATGTATTAACCTCCAACTATAATTCATATCCTTGACTGAAAAATTCAAACCTGAGCAACAGTGACTGTGGAAAACCAAAACAACTGCTAATTTATCCAATGGAGCTTTCACTGAAATTGTCCTTAATGTATGTATTTATGTATGTAATGTATATGAAGTGATGTAGAAGTTCCATAACTTCACTAAGTAACTAGCCTGCTCTACCATGCACACAGCATCCGAGTCAGATCAATATGAGCTCATTATTTTTGATAATTGTCAGGGCAGAGGGTTAGCTTTCTGTTCATCCATATTAAAACAAATATTCATGCAGGCATTTCTAATTAAGGCAAAACAAGACACTGTTCATTCCACCATACAGTCATTTGCACAAACTAATGTTGGGCTATAGTCCTAGATTGTCAGCATCTCTACAATAATACAGTATATTATGATATATTTGGCTGAGCAGGTATAATGAGTCAGTTTGGGAGTCTGTATGTCATGACGGCCTCTTTAATTCATTTTAGTCAAGGCAAAGCTAATTCAATCCACCTTATTACGGCTTCTTCATGCAATTAGCCTGTGCCCCTGTTCACTGAGGGGCCAACATGGAGGCAGTGGATTGGACAGCAGGCTTAGCACACCCACAGAGACCTAAAACACAGGACAATGTAGTGCACCCTATCATACCGTCAACAAAGATGGATCACTGCAAAATTGGAACTACTACCTAATGGTTGTATGCCTCTGTCAACCAGTCAAAAGGCAGTTTACACCTGTGGATATAAAATTTCATGACTTCATCATTTTTATCCTATTAGACATTTGTGTGACATTTTGGAAAAAAACATGTTTTGTGTGATTACAGTGACCTTGACTTTTGACCTTTGACCACCAAATTCTAAATAATTAATCCTTGAGTCCAAGTGAATGTTTGTACCAGATGTAATTAAATTCCCTCAGGGCATTCCTGATATAGTTCAATCACAAGGATATAAAGTCACCATGACCTTGAATTTTGACCTTTGCCCACAAAAATCTTATCACTTCATCTTTGAGTCCAAGTGAGTGTTTGTGCTAAATCTGAAGAAATTCCCTCTTGTTTTGAGATATCACATTCAAGGACCCAATGTATTTTGGTCAAGGTCTATGGGTCAAGGTCAATGTGACCTTTGACCTGTGACCTTTTAACCTTTGATCACAAACCCTAATCAGTTCATGCTTTTGTCCAAATGGACATGTGTGCCAAATTTGAAAGAATTCCCTTCAGGAGGTCACGAGATATCGCATTCACAAGGCCAAAATCGTGACTTTTTGAGGTCACTGTGACCTTGACCTTTGACCATTGACCATTCAAATCGATCAGTTCATCCCTGATTCCAAGTGAATGTTTGTGCCAAATTTGAAGAAATTCCCTACTGGTGTTACTGAGATCATGTTCACGAGAATGGGATAGACGTACATACAGACAACCTGAAAACATAATGCCTGCGGCCTTGGCTGTCGCCGCAGTGGAGGCATTATAATAAAAAAGGAATCATTGTGCTGCAGCACTCACTGCACAGCCCAGCCTTTTTTTCTAGTGATCTGCTATGAAATTCCTCTTGATCAGGACATTAGAATCAATTACATCCCACCATAAACACAAAGCTTTAACTCTGGAGCACATTTGCATTCCATTAATCATCCTCAACATTAAAAGTGGTGTAGAAACAGCAAGTGTGCCTTGAACTGACTGGCACAGAGTATCTGTAGCACTGCCTGCCAATGATATGTTATCAAAGAGTTTGCAATTAACCTCCAACATGGTGGACAATACTCAGAGTAGAGTATGTCAGTAAAGGACATGAACATTGGACATCAACGTGTTCAACAGCCACCTCAGACATCAGAGGACCCTGCTCTTGTTTCCCATTGTTGTCAACTGTAACCTGAACAAAGCAAATGAACCGGGGGTCAAATCAGTCTGCATTGTCTTTTGGGAAAAATAGAATTTAGTAAGTGTGGGTTTAATTAACCTATGCAACATGAAACTGAACACAATTTTACGTTTTAAAGGAAATACAATTTAAAGAGCACAGTGTGGACAAAGCAGACACAGGAAGCAAACCTGTAAGCAGAAAGACAGAGACAGAGATAGAGGCCGAGATTGAACCTGTGGAGATAAGCTTTTTTATTACAAAGCAAATCCTGACAAATAATCATCACTGCCTGTGGATTTTGGCAAGATCCACATAATCATCCCCAACCCCGCCCTCAGTAGTGATCGTCCACCTTTCAGAACGGATCCAAACAGCCCTCCACCTCACTGAGCTGCCCCAGACACAGACTTAATGACAATTCAGAATGAGCCACAATCAGAAAGAGGATGCTTCCTGTGTGTACTTTGTGTTTTACAAGCTTTGTTAGTCAAGCTTGGCTAGTGCCAACTAAAACCCTACTGGTGTGCAAGAAAGGCCTTGTCTTGGAGTCCTTCTACGCCACTGAATTCCTATTGAGACAATCAAGGACCTGTCCGTAACAATGTTACACTGATGGAGCTAAACATTAACATATAATGTGTCACAACAACAAATGAGTGTTGTGTCACATTTGTAAAAAAAAAAAAAAAAAATAGCATCATCCTATAAATAAACCACTACAGCTAACTTCTGGGAGCTCATCTAATCTCATGCTGTCTACACCAGATCAGTGTTGTGGCATCTGACTGAGTGGACAGCCCTGATCAACTCCAGGAACAATCAATTTTGAATGCAGTCAGATCCCCGAGGTGATTACTGGCTACTCTCCTCTGACCTCCAGCGAAGTCAGCAGCCAGTCTCTCTCCCGCACGTCTGAGCCCCGACTGCAGCAGTCATTCAAACTGCCAAAATGATGACAGCTGGCACAACATATCTACTTACATTTCATTTGAGCTGTGGGAGCGCAACACAAACATGTCCTGTGTGTAAACATTCACACGCCCATGTTTGCAAGGATACAAACTCACACACTGGTGCAAAGACACATGCAACGAGATACATATATGTAGACAAGAACATGTACACAAATACAAAGGACATGTGTGTAGAGAGGATCTGCTCGAGAGGCTTATGTAGCATAAAACGTGCATTAATCTGCCCTCACATGAAGTTACCCTCAGGACACACAAGATACACATGCATGCTCTGTCATGCATGGGACAGGCCAACAATCAGAGCAAGTGATGTGGCTGCTGACAATGATAATGCACTTTCACTCTGCTGTCACTGAGTCTCCCGGAGCCATCTTAACAGAGATTTCCCAGTGAAGATGGTGTTATGTAACAGTGGCCGTGGACCCTGCTGTTCATATCACTAATGCCTCACACTGTGGCGGGGGTCACGTGCCTTATCCAGGCCACATCCAGGCGCCAGCAGCAGCAGTGTTCCAGCTGTTACTACAGCCTAGCTTCGGTCACTCAGGACCATGCTGAGCCAAGCACCACGCACACTGCTACCCCCTCCACTGAGCGGCCATGTCCAGCACCTCAGCACTCCTCCCCTCACTTTTTGTCACACCAGCACTGGAGACAGTGTTTCACACTAAAGCAAAGAAAACTAAAGAAAATGTCAACTATGTTTTTGTCCCTCATTCCAGCTTCGTTGCCACATGCTAGCTGTGCACACCATCTGCTTTGTCCAAAAGGTTGCTAATTGTGTCCCCACCCAAGGCTGCAATGCAAACTCTTAACAACACAAGCTTCATTACGACAAACTCTTTTTCTGTTTATTTTTTCTGAACACTCTTGGCATTTTTAACCTGCTTCTTGGCTTCAGAGCCAAATTGCCAAACTACATCAGCATAGTGATATTATATTTACAACTTCAGCTCAGGTATATCTGTATTAGCATGTCAGTATCAGTATGCTAAATCCAAGAAATAGCAGCACGGAAATGTCAGACACTTTCTTCCCACCAGAGAGCGCAGACAAGTCTATTTTGCAACATTAAAGCTTCTCTAATTAGAAATTTTGTATTAACAAAGGATCAAATGTGTAATATGTGTACTTATATTTTTACTGTTTTGAAAAAAAGGACTCTCTGACAGAACCACAGTATGCTACCCGTCCAGCACAGCATCAGATGTTAGTGACTTGCAGCTGAAGGCAATGCAGCATTTAAGCAGCTAAAGAAACTCATACTTCCACCAGAAGCAGCTAGAGACCAAAAACAGAGATAAACAACACTCCAAAAGCTAATGTTGCCCTACATCTGGTAGGTGTGTAAATAAGAAACAATTTACTAACAAACTTGTCATATTAATTGAAAAAGTGATAATATGTCAGTATTGTGTTCACATCTTGTTTCTGCTGCTCCACATAGCAAAAAAACAGGACTGCCAGTTTAACTGATCCACTCCGTAAATATTGGTTACAATTCTTTAATAGCAAATTTAAATGATCTTTAAAATATTTGAATTGTTCCAGTTCAAAAACAAATACCAGCCAGTATATCAATATCAGACTTTTTAAAACTCTCAAATATCAAAATCCAATGTCCATATGTGCAAATGCCAGATAGCCTCAATGTACAGTATAAAGACAGTGAGAAGACACGTTCTGATTTAAATTCAGTGTAATTTTCTGTGACAGAAACAAAATGTCTGAGCTCCCAATGCGGTAAACCCCACCCATGTGGTGCTGCCAGACGAAGAAAATAATCATGCAAATATTATTTGATTGAGGCTGAATTAAAAAAGGCTCAACAGTTCTCTTCCTCCCTCCTTGAACTCCCCCACCACCATCACCAGCAAAACCACCCTCCCACCTCCTCTCCTGCAATCGACCCATTGCGGAGCAAGCAAATTTGGGTAAGAAATATGAATACCCGTCTCCTGCGCATAGTGAAGATAAAAGTCACTGGCTGGCAGCTCAGGGATAACCAGGGAAATGATGAATGGCCGTGCCTGCTTGTCAAGGTGGACAGGAGGAGCTACATTATGAATGGGAGTTTGTCGTCAGAATACTCTCTCACATCTGAGGTGTGGGTCGAGACTGACAGCCCTAATTATGGAAGCTCTTCAAATGAGTGACCTTGGGAGGCAGCAGAGAGATCCATACCTGTGCACACACTGTGCACACACACACACACACACACACACACACACACACCCAGACAACATATTTATTTTCTCACAGTGAAAATCTCACTGTCTGTTCCCACTGCTGCCCTCTGCTCTCATGACTGCCACCTATAGGATCTTGTCTCATTGCAAACTGAGCTCTGAGGCTAATGACAACACACAGAGACACTTATCTGGTTTACACATCTATTAGAGCTCCCTGCAACACACAGCCATTCATAAAGTGTGCACACACAACCTTTTCAGAACATGAAAAAAACACCAACCGTACAGTATCAGCTGTTGTCTAACAGCCAGGTATTGCTAATAGTCTGCTGGTGTACACTACCAGTAGATAATTCACACAAACGTTCAATAGATTTCATGCAAGCAAAAATGATCAATATCAGATGACTGCTCTTTTCCAATTAGCATTCATTCAATCTCCAATTCATGAACTTAATTTCAGTAAACCTAATGATTTTCTCAACTTAAAACCAACACATCTCCTGTGCATGTAGACTCTACGGAAAGCTCCTTCTGACAAGCAAACAGAACCAACATCAACCCCAAAATAATCATATTATATCACTCCACAGACAATAAACACACAACACTGCTGCTCCTTTACTGACTGAAGTATTCTGTTGACATCCTGCCACGGGTTTTCAGTCAGGACAAGAAGCTGAAACATTATATCATACATAAAAATATGGCATTGGATCCTTACTGCATGCAAATGATGTGCAATGTCCTCTGGCTCCTCACAGTGCTGTCAAAGCTGCACTCATGTGCAGAACAACTCCAAACAGACTGATCAACCTCTTCAGAAATGCACGGAAGGGTAGAGGGCTATGAGTGTATAACAGGCAGAAGAGTACATTTCAATTATCTTTGCCGCTAAGAGTCACTAAGACACTAAGACATATTATCCTTATCCCTTCAGCAGCAGCAGCAGCAGCAGCAGCAGCAGCAGCAGCACAGGGATCCTGCAGCAGAGCCAGTACAACAATCCTTAGCTCAGAAAAACACACACGGCTTGACAGCAGACAGTAGACGGTACAGTACCTTAGCAGCAGCAGTTAAAGGACCAATGCGGTGGCAGATATTTCCTTCTGTGTTGGCAGGACAGAAAAGAAGCCAGCAGCGGGACCGGGACGATGGCTATGGCAGCTCTGTAGCATAAAATGGTTCATCAATGCTCGGCAGAAAGAGGCACAGCCAGGCAGCGCAGCAAGAGAGAGAGAGGGAGAGAGAGACAGCCAGCGAGCATCATTCAGCTCACACTACCATGGCTGTGCAGCAGAGCACACACATCAACACGCCCCCTTTCTCTCTCTCTCACTCTCTCTCTCTCTCTCTCTCTCTCTCTCTCACTTTCTCACACACACACTCACACACGCTTAGTCACACAGACACAGACACGCAGGGGTGCAGAGGCAGTACAATGCGCAGCAGCACTGAGCAGTGCACCCTCTCCAGGATGTCTTTCATCTTCCTTAATCAGAACTGGTCGTTCTCTGTCTTATTGTCAGCAGTCACAGACAATCCTGTCAGTAGACCCTTCCAGCAACGTGCTCCATCGCTCCACCTGCACACCTAACCACCACTGATCAGCAGCCAAGGTCATGTGAGGTTCTCTGGCGTCCCCCTCGGTCTTTGCTCCCAGTTTTGTTGCAGTACTTCTCAGCTTTTTTTTGGTTTTTTTTGGTTTTTTTGTTGTTGTTGCAAGCTGATACAGGAACCCTGTCTCGCCTCGTCATGGGGCATTATGCCACACAGGTTCCCCTGTAGGCTTTGCCTGACAAACCCTCACTCGCTGAATGGTGGGCCAGACCAATCAGCTATCACAAACTGCAGCAACATCATTACCATCCAATCACAGATCAGGAAATCAAGTGCAGAGGGGTATTAAAGGGGATTATTTGGGCCATCCTGGGTTTTTTCACCACAGGGAGCTGGAGGGGAGCAGCAGAGCATGTGCAGTGTGGCTGCCCTCTGTGGCTGACAGTGGTGCTGCACTCTGTTTGGGAAAAGGAGAGAGGAGGAGCAGGGCCCAAAACAGATATGCTTTCCTCAGTGCAGATGCCTAGCAACCACAGTAGCTCCTTACCTCTGTTTCGAGCCTTCCCTCCCCCTCCAGCGGGACCCTCTCAGCAATCCCAATTGAGAGCTTTTATATTGCACAGAGGCTGTTTAACACTCAGGGCACCGCGACATCACACACGATTGATGTCAAATGTTCCCGCCCACGTCCTCTACCTGCTGTGTAAACACTTAAGGGGGAGGAACTGAGCTCTGACAATGAGCAAGGAGCACACCTGATGTTTTCACTCTGACATCAGCAGCTACGCACAACCGCACTGTAGATTACATCTCCTCCAGGGCCATTAGTAAATTAACTAAAACCATAGCACAGCAGGATTAAAAGTAGACTGCAAGCCTTCCACTTCTTTAATGGTCGAACAAAGAAACTGTTCATAAATCTGTTTTTGTAGTATTATTTATGGATGTAGATGTATTCAATGACCTTCAAATGTCTGTTGCCTCCATGAAGGAAAATAATGCAGTTCTTTATTTTTGTTGTATTTTCCAGTCCAATGACACATTTAAACTGCACAGGTCAAATTATAGCTATATGATTTGAAAGCTTTGATCAAAAAAAAAAAAAAAAGACAGATGGATCATTTTAATAAAATCATTACACTGCAAAATTTGTCTGGCCTATGAGGGATGAAGGTATTTCGCGAATCTTCACCAAGGAGGACAGAGCTATGTAAGATGCATCAACTCGCAAGTGCTGCTTGTGTTGGTTTTTTTTGAATAGTGATTCAGAGGACGCCTGCCTACCTTGGACTGTTAGAGGGAGCCAAACCTGTTCAGACAGCTGTCAGCGCATGTCAGAAGGCAGAACAGCAGCTCCAGGCCGGCCCTAACTCAGCTGACTGAGACACGTTTGGAGGTGTGAACAGCTGTTTTGACATTCCCTTTTGTGAAGGGTTCTGCAGATTAACAAAAAACGGTGTGAGGTGCAACAACAGCAACCACACCAAGAGCTATGGCAGCTTACATATCAAGCGGCAAGCAACAAAAATAAATAAATAAATAAAAAAGAACGAAGAGCAGCAACAGTGATGTTTTGGGGGTAAATATCGATGCAGTCACACAAGAATCACACAAGGTATCCTGAGATGATCTGACCTAGCGCTAAAAATGCATTTTATATCAATACAGAACTTACTGCTGCCTTCATTAGATCGACATTCTTCCCCACTAATGCAAGCCTTTCTGGCTACAGACCAGTGGCCCTGACTTAATGAAGCTCTTTGTACAGCAGGTCCTGTCCTGCCTCCTGCTGTTTGCCCACAGAGTGAACCACTCTGACGGTGCTGTTCACACCAGCCTCCACTGAGTCCTGTCTGAAGGCTTCGGCAAAACGAGCGTACGTGATCAAGGTGAGTCTGCTGAAAAAACACACACCAGGGACTAAACCCCTGTTACTCTCTTTGCAGGCTTCACTCACTCCACTGCTATTGTCCCCACTGTCCCTGACCATTTAATCAGTTTTGTGAGTACTACCAGTATGGCCCACTGAGAGGATGCTGCGCCAATAATAACCTCGATCTAACACTTTTAAGACAGCAGGGACAAGTACTGACTTTCACAAGTACCCATTAGAAATGTTCTGCCTTTAATCAACACCAAACCGAGGACACTCTTCCTATGTCAGCTACATCTATCATAATGTAATTCTATTCAAACTGGACAATTCTACCTTGCATCCCTCAGCTATGAGAATAGGGAGGATAATAATAGATAGGACAGAAAATCAGGATAATCAAATACCTGCCCAGAGCAAGGAAACACAGAAACTTCACCAGTTTTATGTTCTGCATTCAGGGAGATGGTTCCAGTGCATCACTGCCCACAACAGTCAGCACCACCACAGTTCTGTACACACATTTCGACCAGTTCCACCACCCGTTCCCACGTTCCAAAGCAGGTTCTCACACAGTCACACTCACACTACAGAAACACACACCACACTGTAGTAACGGACTGACGGATAATCTGCACATGGACACTGAAGTAAGCCACTCAGGCTATTTACCAACCCAGCAGCACATCATGAAAATCACTGCGTTCAATTTTGTATCATCTGCTTTCTGCACCACAGATGCTTGAACAGCAGTTTCACATCAGCGCTGTTCTGATGATGAACTGACTCTTAGCTATAGGTCTGTGTACATAGGACTGCATCAGCAGTAGTTCAGTGCCACAGCCATTAATGTTAAGAGAGATTTCTCCACTGGCAGAGCTTTTCAGCGCTTTGTCTGTCATTGTGATGCATTATGTTTAGTTTCGATGAATCCCTGACACTCAGATTCTTTTAACCTGCACACATATGTCATATTACACCAACAAAGTTACTAAAGTAGGTAAGTTTTCCACCAGTATGTAAAATACATGTTAGTAAAACACAGTACTTACTATTATGGACTCATGCAAAACACTGCCAATAGCAAACAATTTGTTGAAACTGTATATTTTATGCTTTATATAGTAAAATGCATATTACATAATTGCTTAATAAATTAGCCAATACCATTTACAGAAGATAAAGTTTTACAATATCTTGTTTGTCCAGTAGCTTAATCATGTGCATGAGAGATGAGAATACAGTCACTGAGAGCCACATATGGTTGCATTTGTTAATGATGAGCCCTGGTGACGGTAAGGAGCCTTGGCTGAGGAGCACATGGTGAGGTCAGATTATGGCTGCAGGCATCAACAAGTGCTGGAGCTGCCAGTGTCCAGACACGGCTGAATCAAAGCTTGTTCATCGAAAGCCTTACAAGCAGCACACAGGAGAACTGCACAGCATGCTCACCTTATCTGTGCCACTCATCCGGCTGTTCCTCTTTGATGTGGTTAACCTTTGTCTCTGGCTCCACACTACTTCCCTCTGAGACTGCTTCAGGAGTTTCTCCACCTTGCAAGTCTTCTGACAACCCATTGTCCCCTAGCATATGAGAATACATATCAAGTTAAACCATGCACTAGTCACGCAACATCTCAGTGATACATTCCCTGTTTGTTACAAGCCATAGCCTACCATGACAGAACAGTTTGCATGCCTCCCCAAACGCATGTCATGGTCAGCAGCTCCAGATGATGTCATAACTCCAGCATGTTCAGATTATAAATATCTGTATTCAGCAGAGTTACATAATAATGGGTGTTGGATTATTGTCGGTACACACAGACAGAAAAGATGGCACAGCTGCCACAGGAAATACATAAAACTATAAAATCATCTAAAATTACATTTGGTGATTTAAAAAAAAAAAAACAGGCAAGAGATACGTGCAAGAAATGTATTTTATCTTTAAAGGATACACATATTTCTTCTGTTGGCATCTTATTTTGTTAGTTTTTGCAATTGAAATGAAAAAGATGCTTGTATTGCATGCAAGAGGTGAAGTAAACTGTGTCATTGTAGAACTCGTGAAAAATGCAGGTTTTATTTTGCTTTTAAGTTTTTTAAATGCACGGCTAGTTAAACACTATGACGTTTAAAGGTTAAAGACAACATTTAGATTGTCCACATAATTGAGCTGGGGCTTACAATTCAAGTTTTCTTTGATCTTAAAAACCGTGATTCACAGTAGCTGCAGGATATACTTTGACTACAGATTAATAACACTCCACAAAATCCAGTATATTTTTTAAAATATTTTACTACCACCCACCTGGGATGAAGAGTAACTCTGGCTCCAGCAGAAATTAAGCTGCAATTAAAACATATCGTGGTCCGGTCATCAGTTACAGTTTCCACTGGGTCATCCAGGCCAGCGTGCTCCAAAACCGCTGCAGAGGAGACTATTAGCTGTTGGATTTTCCTTCCGTGTCAGTTCCAATTCCAGTTAGACCAAGCACTCTATAGTACTATGCAGTTCACTCTTACCATTTTAAGCGCAGACACATCTCACAGTGTACACAGTGACAGAAAAGTCTTTCTACAGCCTTCAAATGTGATGAGAGCCATCTCTACACAGGGCAAGCAGTGTGGCGCCTCCTGCATCTCTTTGGGAGACTGCAATATGAGGCGCACCGTTTTCTTCTCATTGGTCGGATAAATCTTTGGTATGTGTTTAGTCATCCCCAACAGTCCCCTGTAGTTCATTATGTAAGAGTCTCAGGCAGTTTTTAGTATATGAAGGCCTACGAGGTTATATTTGTACATACACAAGAAGTTCACACAACTCTACACACAGGCTCTAAATTGGGATCCAGTAAGACTATAACAGGGTTTGTGCTGTGAGTGATTCCACATGGCAAACATCAAGTTGTGTGGGTTTATTGGCTTGGATATTCTGACTGCTGCTGGTAGCTGTGAAACTCTGCCAGTCCATTAGAGATATGAACATGATAGTGTTGTGACAAGAGGTGGGGAGAACAATCAATTACAGATGTGGCCAGATCAGCTCTAATCTTACTGAAATGTCGAAAATCAGATGAATAATCAATTAATCTAGGCTTATTTATCTTATCTAGATAGGCACATCTCCATTTGTCTATTTTGTAATTTCCAATACTGTACATTAGTGGCTTTTTGGTTTCAATCAACTTTCATAGAATGGGTGAAAATAGTGTATAAAAACTCAGATCAGAGTTAAAGGCGGCTGCTCAGACTTTTTCTACATCAAAAGAGTAGTCAGACAAGGAGATTGTCTGAGTTCATCATAATTTGCTGTGAGTAATGTCAATAAGACAAAATACAGACATTAAGAAAATATGGGACAAAGGGGGGATAGAACGCAAAATACCCTTTTTTACAGATGATATTTTACCATATATAAGTGAACCATCCTCATTAATTCAAGCACTGTTGAACGAATATGGAGAATCATCAAGATATTTGACCGATCAACCTATATCAGCAGCTATGCTGCTATCAGGCAAAGGTCCTGCACAGGTCAAGGAAAAGGTTCATTTTAGATGGACTAAGAAAGGGTTTAGATATTTGGGAATTATTATTATGCCTATCACATCACGGCTATTTGAAGTTAACTATGGGAAATGAATTACCCAGATAAAGAAAGATTTCATTTGGTGGGAGATTTTGCCTCTGACTCTTATGGGGAGAATAGAAACATTGAGAATTAATGTATTACCAAGATTATTGTTTCTGCTCCAGTCATTGCCAATTTTGATTCCTAGTTCTACTTTTAGACAGATATATCAAAATTCCTAAGGCAAAATAAGAAAGCTAGAATTAAATATAAGAGACTTCTTTGCCCAGAAGAGAAGGGAGGATTGTATTCACCCAAATTAAAAAATTACTATTGGACAGCACAACTTAGAGCTGTAATTATCTGGATAACTATAGAAACAGAGGCAGTGTGGGCAGGAATGGAGCAGAGAGCATGCCAAAATGTACCACTGGAATGACTTCCCTTCTTTACTGAACCAGCACAGAAGAAACTTGAGAATGGTAATGATTGGATCAGGGGAACGATGAAAATATATTTAGCAGTACGGAAGAAATTAAAGCTTTCAAATTCCATTAGTAGGGCCACTATTTCATCTGCCAGCTTACTACTCTCATAAATTCCTATAACTAAGACACCACCTTCAGAAACAGAAGGAATGGGAAAAGATTTGCAAAGAACCGTCCAAACTAGAGGAAACTCGTTAATGTCATTTACAGAGGAAGAGACAAAAAAAAGGGATCATATTTAAAATTCACAACATGATTGTAATGTAATTTTTTATGGTGCAAAGATTCTTGTTATAACTTTTAATCAGGCACATGTGGAGATACTATGTGTACATTTTCAGGCAGATCAGGCTTAAACTGTAGGAGGAGTTCTAAAAAGCAAGCTTTGCACATGTAGTGCTGATTAAAAATTCAATTCAATTATATATAAATCAATAAAAGTATTCTGTCGTTTTTTCACCTGCATATTGGCACTTCTTTCCCATCTCTATCAAAAGGCTAAATACATGACCGCGACTGGTTAGTTAGCTCTAATATTTACAGTGCTACAGGCAGCAGGAGCAGTCATAGTTTTAAAGCATGATGTACTGAGTGTATGGTATCAAACTAACACCTCTGCTCTCTCGTCAGATCAAGTCAGCACGATTCCCTGATGACTGACCTCAGACCACAAATCTGCCCTGAGGCCTATTATCTGCACGCTGATAACCATGCCATGCCTTGTCTGAATGTCCCGCTGTAGCTTTATCATGGATGTATTATAAGCTTTATCTATTGTCCTGCTACGAACAGCGTCACGAGGTGTGTGACTGAGCGCCGAGGGACCACTAATCAAGGTAGCATCAATGTGACGAGGCAGAAGCAGGCCCAGCATGTTTTTTCCTCAGTAAGCTACACAAGTATACTGAAAAGGTGAATTATACACGTAACAGAATACCCTTTACTAACCACCTCCATACATAACTTCCTGCAATGCTAATATAAAGTGTGAAGTGCAGGGAAGAAGAGGACTGCTAGGGACTAAGGTATGGAGTCATGGGAGTGCCATAAAAAAGAATACATCTGTAAAAGAATAAGTGAGAGCAAGAATAAAATAAATGTGGGGACTATGAATGGGAATAAATAAAAGAATAAGAAAGTAAAATCCAAAAACAAAAAAAAAGTGCAACTATATCAAATAAATTATGGCAAAATACGCAAAAAATAGGGTAAAAGCAAGAGCAATAGGTAAAATCATCTTTTTGTTCTTATTAATTTATATTTCCACATTTTTAAATTTACTTACTTTTCTCTTTCCTTTACAGGTTTACAGATTTGTGTGCAGATTACTTTTCTTAATGGCACTAAGCCACAAAGCCAACTTATTGCATAATGTTCAGTAAGTTGGCCTTGCACAAGAAATGTATTGAATGTGTTTGTTCGGCCTCAGTGGTGTACACAATACATTTTTGTGATACTAAATGTAAACGTAGGCCTACTTGTTTTTAAGAAAACTACGAACACCTTTAACCCGACTGTTTCAGTGGTGTCTATGTAGCTGCATGTACAATGTATGTTCCTTTAGCATTGCTGACCAATGATGGATACTTTGTGACTACAATACTACATTATTGTGGTGAAATTGTCTTCATTTTGATCATTGTCATTTGAAATAGCTTGCTGACTGTCACAGTTAGCATGCCCTCACAGACAACAGTATGGAACATGGTGAACATGAATAAATGCTCAATTAGACTAAACAGCCATATCTCCCAAAATATTACTTTTTACACATTTGTTCTCATTTACCAAAGCATCAAAATGTACAGATTTACATAGAACTTACTTATCCTGCTGCTGTGTCGAAGTCTAATCACAGTTCATAGTATCACTTGACTTGACATCTGTCTCGCTCAGTGACCTGAAAACACCTTCAAATACAGATTTTAAGGACATTCACTGGCATTTCACTCTAAGTGCACCTCTGAAGTTTCCTTTGATCTAATTCAAAGAGAGGAAACAACCTGCCCTCCGGGGGCTTACTTCCACTGTCTTCACTAATCTTGTTTGGTTGATTACACGGAAGTCAAGCGCTTTGTGCAAAGTGCTCATTAGTCCTGAAGTAAACAGCACCCTGTTTCTTTCTGTTTTCCTCTAAACAAACTGAACCTCCAAATGTTTGGGGTGTTAAAAGAACAGAGAAAATAACCTTAATTCTGTCTGACAAATTCAGAAGTGTTTGCAATTTAAAATATCTGGAGTGTTCCTGCAGTTTTAACTAATAGGTCCAACTTTATCACCTTCAATATGGCAATATGAAAGGAAACAAACAAGCAAGCATTCTGAGACCTTCTACTCTTTATTTTTAAATACCTGAATGAATTATTCTGCTTCAATATAAAATACAAGATATAACTTAAAAACATTTTTTTAAAATGAATCAAATGTATCAAAATGAAAATGTGTGCTCTTGAAATATCATCCAAGAGTCCAGCATGACTTTTTTCACAACTAATATTTCAGTCATCACACACAGTGATTGAGATAAACACAAGTGAATAAGTTAAGCTTTCAAATTAAATGTCATGAGTTATTAAATTAATTGATAAATTTCATTTGATTCATCTGAAAATATTTCTTCTGATTAAAAATCAATTAACTCAAAAGGCTTACAGGGAATATATATATATATATATTTTACGTTTTTCTATTCCTACGGGACTCCTGAGCTGTAGCTGTTTTACATTCAGTTCACATGAATTACAGTAAATATTCAAAAGGACAATAGAGCATTGATTATACAATATTATAAGCAATAGTTAGACATTTGGGGAGAAATTTTTTGCATTCTTGCCGAAAGTAAGTTGAAAAGAGTCAAGCCACTCTCATGTCTACATGCTAAATATGAAGCTACAGCCTTAGCTCAGTACAAACACAGGAAACTAAGAGTTAAAGCTAGCCTGGTTCTGTCAAAAATTAGCCTGAGGCATACCTTGTTTGTTTATTCCATACACAAACAGAAATGGAAAAATGGCACATTGCAGTTTTATGAGGGATGTAGAGCGTCCTAGAGCGTCCACTAGTTGCCTGGCTACCAGCAAGACTCCAGGAAGTCACTGCACCTGGCCAAGAAATAGTCTGGCACATAATACCCTGTAAGAACTTGATGTGTCACAAGTTTTGATACCTTTGGACAGAGCCAGGCTGTTTTTCTGTTTCCAGTCTTTATGTTCAGCTCCGCTAAAAGGCTGCTGGTGGTAGCTTCATCTTTATCGTATACATGAGAATGGTACCAATCTTCTCATCTAACTCCCTGCAAGAAGGCGAATAAGAATGTTTCTCAAGTGTCAAACTATTCCTTTAAGTCATTAGACCAAGAAATGTCTGAAAGTGATACCCAACATGAAAAAAATGGCAGCAATACAGGACGTACACCAGCGTATAAATCTGATGTGCTGTCAGTGTTCATTATATCATACATCTAAGGCAAAGGGATATGCGCAGACAGGACGCTTTATTCTAGCTGTATAGAATTGCTTTAGAACAGTGTATCATGAGGTCTGATGCGCAAAGCGGGTCACACACATTATACTTAGAGATCATCTCTGTAATGCTGTTGGATAGTGAATGACTGTCTCTTTATGAAGCTGCACCCTGCCTCATCACCACAGGAGCAGCTGACTGCTGTAAGGTTGTGAACCGTGATATTCATCACTCAAAGACTCCCAACTATTATGATGAGTAAAAGGAGGAAACCTGCAACCCCACACACGGCAAGGCAGAGGAGTTTCTGTCAAAAAGAGAAGAAAGGAGTCAGAAGGGTTGATTATGAAGAACTGCATTACAAATCCTTTAAACCATTCAGTGGCTGAATGCATGGATTAGTTCATGGATATATAGATGGACAGATGGATGGATGAATGTTTGGCTCAAGGAATGGAAGTTGTGGATGTGTCGTTACCTCGCGTAGTAATCACAGTAGGTCTCATACAGGAGGTTTGGTTAGTCCAACAGACAGGCCAACAATTAGTGCAATGACAGCAAGCAGGATCAACAGAGCAAAGGCAAGGATAATGTATTTCTGCCAAGTGAAGAAGAGGTTGTTATTTGTGCTATCACTAAAACTCTCACACTATTAGAAAGGCTATAAACAGTTTTAAGTGGTCACACGTGACTGGAGTTTGCCACGTGAACGTTGACATCTCATATAACTGACACTGACAAATGTTTTTATTTGTGACAATTTAGCAACACATAATTAGAAAGGAACACATACCCTTCGGGATTTTTTCTGGTATCTCACTGCTTTCTTGGTCTCTTCCTTTGCACTAAAAATGTATTCAGCCGCATTGGAGACATTCTTCTCAATGTTGTTTACCATATCCCCCTGTAAATGACAGAATCACAGTGCTTTTATATATTGTACCGAGCATTACATTGGGTTTTGTCTTGGTACTTGGAAAGAAACATAGTGGATATAAACCGGTAAACTTACAAGATGTGGGAGTATTACCAAGAAGACAATGTTAGAAGTAGACTAATAAGACTAAATGTGACAGATGTAAGTATCTTTTACCTATGTACCTTTCCAATGAGAGTTTTCGGTTACCTGAGTCTCTACCAGCATAGCCATGTCCATGAACATGGCATGCAGCTCTCTGATGCTCGACTCCAGACGCATGATGTCTTGGTGTCTTGACTCTATCTCATTCACAGCCTGACGTGTGATCTGGGAATCTGAAATGATCTGAAGAAAAAAAGAAAGACAGACAAGGCAAAATAAATAAATACAAGGAAATTTTCCTGGTTGTGTGGAAAAAAAGGCCTGACAGTCCACTGCCTCACCCTAGCTGAGTTCCCCCACCACCACCACTAGATGGCAGTAATAGCTTTAAACACTGCCATAACAAGATACTTACATCAGATGTGAAGATTGATGGATTTCCACTTTCTAACATGTCCTCCAGCTCCTCATTGGTGGTCACTCTTCCAGCTAAAACATAAAATTAAATAAAAAAAAAAAAATAATAATAATAATAATAATAGTAGTAAACAGAATTAGTTGATTCATTACTTTTTGGTTTCCCTAGCAAAAGTGACTTTTTGAAGTTGTTCGCCCACATCCAGCTCCTAGTACTAAAATATTAAACCTAAAATGTTAATGGTGAAACTGGAGGAAAATGTCATGTCATGCTGTCTTAAATTAGTGGGCCATTTTGACAGCAGACATTTTCACTTGTCATAGTTGGTGTTACTAATACTGTAACATTACTAATGGCTCTGTCTGTTCTGTTCAAGTGTCCCAGAGAGCCATAACAGTGTGACAGAGAGCCAGGGCTGAACCAGGGCCTGACAGCAAAGCAGCTAAATGGAATTCATCCATCATTAATCTCATTTATCACCGTGGTTCGTTAAAATGTCTTTTGTGAAAAGCCCTGGGCTGTGTTCAAAATCACTCCCTATTTACTCTAGGTCTCTATATTTACCCTTCACGATTTTAAAAGTCCAAACTGTGCGTGTGTGTGTGTGTGTGCGTGCGTGCATGTGTAAAATTTCTGATTTATATGGTGTCCAAAAAATGTCTTCAATGTAAACAACAAATGTCTGTGCTTAGCCCTGGTACAATATAGACTGGTGTGTGTTTAATCCCAGGGTAATACATTTGTCTGGCAGTGGTGTGAAGCTGTTGTGTATAAACCCACTGTGTGAGGAGAAGAAGCCTCATTGTAGCTCTGCTGATTGGGCTGACAGAAAAATAATGTCTCTGTTACCCACCCAGGGGACACTGCTACAAACACAGTGCTGACTTTCCCCCAAGATGTACTGTATTGTTTAATGGAACAGTTCAAAATGTAAAACAGACTGATTATGTGTTCAGTAAGACCCAGTTAAAGTAAGACACACTGAGGGTGAGGTTGAAGTTAGGAGTCACCGCAAGACTTGTGTCGACATGCTTTAAAAAACAAATGATTTGGGGTTTGGAAAAACATGCTGAGGAAAAGCTCTAAATCTCAGCGCAACAGTTGCTAAAATTACATTCATCAGAGGACTGTTCATTTAGATAATTTGATGTTTAATCACAGCGAGCTCCTGCTGTGGTGTTCAGTTTATTCGTGGATAAGGGTTGTGCTTGTGACTAAGATTAGAAGTGTCTGAGGAACAAAGGAGCCCAGCACCCCTCACAGAGAAACAGCTGCTGAAACTCTATAAACAGAAAGCTTTCTTTTCCTGAAGCCGTGCCTGCTGTTGTGCAACACCCTCCCCGGGGAGCCAGATCTCTGTGCAGGTGCTTACTGTATGTCACACACCTTTTGCAATGGTTATTCCTCAGAGAGACGGAGCCAAACACAGTAAAACACACAGCCATTACAGCTCATCAATAGACATCAAGCGCAAACCTTTTCACCTCTGAGAGACGTAAATGACTGGTGTACGTCTGTGACAGCGCAGGCCGAGGTTCATAGCCGTGTCAAAGACAGGTGAACTACTGTTATACAGGCTGCTGAGCCCTCTGCCCGTTTCCCGGGCAACACAAACACAGCAAGGTGTCTCCAGTATCAGGCTCTTCCGCCTGCAGTGTGGAGAACTGGAGCCGCTCATTAATGCTGGCCGCAGGGACTGAGGGAGACAGTCCTATTTTTTGCCTTTCACTATTGTATCATGTTACTCATACATGCATAATACACTGCACCTGATACACCCTGCCTCTGCTTTTGTTTATTCATTGTAATTTTGAACAGAGATGATCAAACATACACCTCAGAAAAATGGTGGAAAATGTCAAGTAGTCCTGTTGCAAAGACAAACACACTGAACACAAGCTAAAACTAATAATCAAGTGTGAATGTTCATATACTGATACTAATTTATAGTTTATATCATTGGTGGTAAATCTCACACTGACTAAATGTAGATTCTGTAGCTTGTGCTGCCGCAGACACTAACGCTTCTGCTTTACACATCGTGTTGATGATGTAATCTACATTTTCAGTACATTTCTATTCACTGTACCTTGTCAGGACCTAGTATGTATCTTTATATAACAGGTTGCTGCTCTCGTGCGTCTCTATTCTCTGATTAATCCTACTACTCTAACACTCCTCATTTAACATCCATTAACACTCACAAAACATTGAAAATCTAGTGTTTAGGTGTGATCAGTTGTGACGCTGGTATGTGTAAAAGAGAAAAACCATGACATCTTGAAGAAATCTGAGAAAAAAATCCTGTCCTGCAGCTGCTGTCTGTTTATCAACAGTTAGGTTGGTGTCCAGAGAAGCAGAGAGGAAACCGGTGTGGTCTGTTTCCTGGATCCTGTCCTAACGGCGCCTCAGGGTTTTATTTGTCACTCTTTTATCTCTAGATTTACACATCTGGCACTCACAAGTCTTGTACATGCAACCAAATTCAAACCATAGCAATGATTGAAAGGACTAGTTCTTGTCAGCATTAGTAATTTATATCAATAATAATTCTTTAAAAGCTTCAAAAATTATTGCCTTAATATAGCTCATAATTTCTAGCCTCACGAAGGGCCAGGAGGTCCACTATTTGTCACTTACTTATCTCCAGCTGTCTCTGGATCCTTCCTTTGCTTCTTTCCCGAAAGGACACTTGCGTCTCGTTGTACTGGGTCATGACCTCCACAAACTTCCTGGACAGCACTGTGTGCTAAGGACAAGTAAAGTCACAAGGACAAAGAGTGAAAATGTGGGTACTGGAATCAAAAGTGATTTGTATTCTGTTTTCATGCAAGGTTGAAAATAAACAATTAAATGCCATAAAACAGAGACCATGACAGGGAAATGTTTGGATTTCATTGTGAATACTATATAATTTTCTTATTTTGAAAAGTTGGATATACCTACATATACACAAACACATAATTCCCATTTCCCTCTAAATATTAATGTACTAATGAATGGGTGAAGCTGATCATATGAGGGTAGTTTGTGAGGAGTTTGCAGTCATAAGTATGTTTCCTGACCTGTGTTTTCTGGATCCTGAAGTCAACAGAGGTTCTGTTAACTGCATCATCTTTGGGCATACTATGCTCCATGGCTTCAGAAGGAGAGAGTTATGGAACAACATTATACAACAGCAGATGACATCAGCTTTTGTTTAGTGCAGTTAATAAATATCCAAGTGACAATCACGTAATGGTCCCACTCACATTTTAGTTTTGTTCGCACAACGTTGGCATTCCCTTTGATATCACTGGTCAGGGCATCCAGTTGATGCTTTGTTCCTTCACACACAAACACACACACACACACACAGATAGGAAAACACATCCGACTGGGTTTGTTAATGAGAAAAAATAATGTCATTCAGCTAATCACTCTGACTCTCCTTCCTGCAAATATTGGATTAACTGTGATTTCATCTCGTAACTTGGCAGCAACCCTGCAGATGTCACACAGCATAAAGCACAGGCCTTTTGTTTGTTTCCCTGGTGACTAATTCCACGTCATGGATCTTAAAACACTGTAATATGTTACATTACACTCAATCACTAATGATGCCATGGCACTGTAAACTGGAGAGCCTTTGTCTTGCAGAGTCCTCAGGCCTGAGCTCACACAACACCAGGGGCTGATTCCCAGGACATATGACCCTGTTTTATAGCTTTAAAAATGTATTATTATTCACTAATTTCCACAAACATCTGCAAATGACAGCATATTTAAAAGGTTCCTAATAGAACAAGTCAAAGCCATGCGCAAAATGCTGCTGTTTCCTTCACAGGTTTCCGGCCAACCAGCCATTCATTTACAGTGAGGAGGAAAATGCAACAAAGGAAGTGAGACATTTGTTTCACATTGTGCCTCAAAAGTCAAACTCCAGCCAAGCAGACCTCAAAACAGTTAAATTCACAAATGAATCCTTAAAAACTACAGATGTGACAGCATTGAAGTTCATACTCCCTGTCTCCTGTTCATCCTATTTTATTTTACACACACTTAAGACACACACTTACTGTCATCAGGGTTGGGTGCTGACAGGATCATGCTGTGCATCTTCCTCACCTCCTCCACTTGGTAGGAGATCTTATCAATGAGACCTCTGACTTCCTCCACCTAAACCAAGCAATGAATAAATCAACCAACAGTATCAGTATCTTGGATCATCCTGAAGACCAGCTTATATCCTGGAAGCCACAGTGACACCCACCCTCCTGAAAAAGCTCTCCATGAAGCCGTCTCTGTCCACTGTGACTGCAACATCCTCCTCTGCTTGTGTCTTACTCTAAATAGATGAAAAATGTCTTTGAGTGATTTTTTTTTTTTTTGTGCAGCCAGGATTATTTACCTGTCAGTGTCTGTGCGGTTAAAGCGAGTAAACAGACACTTACAGCGGCCAGTTCAGCCAGCCGGTCCTTCATCACACCGATCAGCTCGTCTCCTGGCCAGATGATTCTAGTACAACACCCGCTGGGTCATCGTGGAAGTCTCCATGAGTAGAGTCACGGTGAGCCACCTCACTGTGGACCGAGGTCCAGATGGTCGAGCTGGGCTGAGCTGAGCTGGGCTGAGAAACACAGTGGGCCTACATTTACAGCGTTATTGAGACGGTAGAAATAGGAAGAGCGCGCACCAGGTCTAAAAGTTTAGCTTCTTTAAAAACTGAGTCTAAAATACAGCTTTTTACAAAATGAGAGCTCAACTGAAATAAAAAATATATATAAGGTCACTGTTTCTGGTCTACTCTGTGTAGATATTTGTCACCGCACAAGCATAAAGGGTCCGTAGCTGATCCACAATATCTCTCACCCTGGGTAACGCCTTCTCCCCCCCCCCCCCCCCCCCCCCTCTCTCTCTCTCTCTCTGCCTCAGGGGGGAGAAACTAGTCCACCCTCAATTAAATTTGATCGGCCATTATGACAAACGGACTAAATAAATGTAATCCTGTTATACTTTGGAAGGATAGAAAGTAGAAAATAAGGGAATACATGACCTCCATTAAAAACAAGGCTACCTCCGAGTGACATTGAATGCGTGACTCTTCTGGGTTTATTACATGAAAGACAAAGTGGCTTTTTTTTTTTGTTGTTGTTTTACCAGATGATGAATTTTAGCTTCAGTCAGACATATGAGAGGTCCACGGTGAATAATAGATCAGCAGCACTGGTTGAACAACTGGCCACACGGTGGCGCTGTTTACCGTCATACGTATCCAAGTTGACCTTGGGAGCTGGTGGAGCTGATGACTCCCCGACCTGTGGGACTTGTCCTAATCAATTGAGTATTTCACAAACAGAAACGAACTCACGAAAAGTCGAAATCTGACCCACATATCATTTGACACTTCATTGCTCCTATTTAGTAATTCTCCGTGGATCTACAGTGGCCTGTGTGGTAAGTTATCGTCTTTCTTTTTCGAATGGTTCAAAGGCAACCCAGTGGGAAACCCATGAAAAGTTGTAATGAGCGTTTCAGGTGTTGTATCAGTGGTTTCCGTGTCTGCTTGGCTTTCAGCAGATTGTTACAAAAACCTCTCACCCTCAGCAGCATCCCTGTTGTTCCCATAGAGTCTGGAGTGCTGCCCTGTAATTTAACCCTCTATCCAAAACTGGTCATGGTTATACCTATCTTTCATCTAAACAGATGATTTTGGATCGCATAGTGCTGAGCTTGATCTCATTCATTCCCGGCGCAATCTCCATTTACGCACAAATAATGCCATTTACGCACAGCTCTAACGCCCCACCTCAGAAGATCCAAAAATGACATCACGTTTTGCATTTCCCACGTTCAGTCCAGCAACCCCAGTACGCCTCCACGGAGCTTCTCTGCTCTTTGCAGTTTCCAGATGCAGGCACAGAAACTCCAAGACACAAGTACTGCTTCAGTGTGAGAATTAAGATCACGGATTACAGTTTTCTGCGTGGAATTGGAAGTTTGGCGCCACATTTTATCATGAAAGGGCAAGTTTTTCTGCCTCATGCCAGAATACTAAATTGATTCCTTTTTTTTTTTTTTTTTTGTTCTATTACTTTTGTTGTATTATTATTTAACTTTATTCCTAAGTTTGGACTCATGGACTGATCAGAAGTTTTCACATCTTGGAATAATGAGTGACTCCTCCAGGATTCATTTTTATCTGGGAATTTAACAGTTATTTTTAGAAAAGACTGCATATGGTACATTTTCCAAAAGCTATGGAATTTTCTTTGCGAATTAACCTTTTTACAGCTTTTGTCTCATGCATTAAGGTAAGCTTACTGTAGTCTTATCCTCTAATATATAGTCTGATCATCTGTTGTATAGCAGCCTTTATAAATACATTTGATTTCTTTACAGGTTTATGCTCAAGTGGTACAACCTGTGAAACATCCAGGTAGTAATGAATTTTTGTATGGGTGGTATGATTGCTTTCATGTTTCCATACTGTTTTAAATTCGGATAAGATGACATTATATCTGGATCAGAACTTTACAGTGAGCTGTGAAAACAAAGTGTTTCACTCTCTGCTAGCTTTCACACCAGAGGATGTTGTTGATTTGTTTACTGCTCTTCACATTAATCAGAATCAACTGTTGAATAAACAACTTTTACAGCTCTTGGGCTCATTATTATGAATCTTTTAATCCCTCCAAAAACCAAATTGGAGTGCCAGGAAAATACATTTTGAGTAATGAGGCAGAGCTTGATTGGGGGAAAAGCCCTTTCTGGATCCTTGTTTATTCGTGAACTCTCCGTCCAGGCCTGCAGGTGTTGGCCACGGCCTCACATTACTGGCCTCTCGATGCTGTGGACGGAATCCATGAACTGTGGGACCAGATTGGAAACAGACCAGGTTATGTTAACGGAAGCAACATAAGTATGTGCATACATAAACAGACTGTATATACTCATGGGAATGCACCATCTTTCTCTGATTGCTCTCTGCATGGTCTTAAGCCGTTTTTCACCACCCACCTTCCAGCCACAGCCATCATGCTTTTTAAATGTGTTGAGTGGTGTTAGATTATATGTCAAATTTATTACTTAAATTATAAGATGAATAATTAAAATGCTGCATTACTTTACATATAATATACCATAATCTGGAGGTGGTAAAAATGGAACAGATCGTTATTCTGCATCTTAGAGTTTTTTAAACTGGTGAAGGACTAGAAGACGATTACTTCTTTCAGGTGCGTTGAGTTTGCAGCCATGTTGTCAATGAATTGGTCAGTTCAAGTATAAAAAATGATAAAGTTGAAGAGGGATCAGGTATAGACTTGAGCATGATGTGTGGAGTCAGTGAGTCCTCTTTGAGCGCTGCCACTGTGTGCTCAGCTCAGCATCACTCTGTCTCATACCTGCACACCACGTCCCTCCCGTTGTCTTCCTTTCACTGTTCTCCTGTGTCTTCTTATGTGTCTATATAGGTGTGAATCACTGTTTTTCTCCATTGTCTTTGTCCAGCTCTCAGAATCCACAACCACACTGTGCTCCCCTCCTCCCATAACTCTTCCTATGTGTATACCAATGACTCTGCCTACACTAACATTTCTGCAACAGTAGGTGAGGATCAATCACTCTCTGCTCACTGAAATTCATTCCTGCATCACCCACCGCTCTCTGTTGTCGTCCCTGTATTTACACATGGTTGAGCTGAGCACTTCATCCTTTTCTCCTTGTTCAGTCTTTTGCCTGTCCACCACAACATGAGGAATTTTAATTATTTGTTGTTGTTCATGAGCTTGAAGTCAAAAACATATTAATACATTAAACTGAGTCTGTTAATGCTCATGGAGGGGTTTTATGAGATACCAAGAAGCATATTCATCACTTGTGAAACAATTTATGACTAGTTTACTATTAAAGGTCTTTGGAAATTTTCATTTGTTGAATGAGCAGATAACTAAACATTATGAGTATTTTGCCACTAAACTAGACTCAAGCAAAATGATGTCTCTGATTTGTGCTTTGCCACAGACATTGTTGAGGGAATGGTTAACAAGGGCATCTTTCTAAACGGAGATAATGGTGGCACCTTTCTCCACTTTGGAAACTACCAGAACTCTTGCATTAGTGACCCTACCTTGTGCGGTCCTGAGGGTGAGTGTAGTTTATGCATAAAATAATTTGCCCAAAAATTACTTTCAAACCATTTCAGTGTCTTGTCTCTATGGCTACAACTGATTTTCCATCATTCTCTAGGGATTACCTTCTCCTTTTTTTGGAAAAACTGCGAGGCAGAGTCCCGTTTTGCTGTAGCCTCTGGAGGGAAAGTTATCTCCAATGGCTTCTCTGTCTTCACCAATCCCTTTGGTGGATATGTGGAGTTTTACACTCGAGGCAACAACCAAAGATGGAAGGCCAACATCAGAGTTCCAGGTACTGTGAACGAATTTGTCTGTGTATAACACAGTGTTGCTTTGGTTAAATTTCCATAGGCACCCATTAGTTATATGCACCATAAAAATGACAAATAAAGAAATCTCTTCCTCTCTCTCTCTCTCTCTCTCTCTCTCTCTCTCTCTATTTATATATATATATATATATATGTGTGTGTGTATGTGTAATTGCTTTCATGGTTTGGTTAAGTCACACCAGATGTAGCTGCGGGCAGTTGATTTGGTCAGTGAGGGATACATTTCATAAATCTTTCGCTGTTTCACAAAACATAAAAATATCATGGATGTGTCATGAGATGCAGTCATTTCCCTTTTAAATACAATAATGTTTGTTGAGTAAAAATCTAGTTAGATTAAATGTGAAACATGACAGTGGTCAGAGTGTAACCAATACTTTGCATTCAATTCTGGAAATAAAATTTGTATTCTAATGAGATGAAATGATTTGGAAAACTGTTTTGACAAACTTGAATAAACCATATGAGGCTTAACGTAACGTCAGTATTTTGGACTCAAATGACTTATGTCATCTTTGTTTTTGCTGCAGTTACTCAAAGTTGTGTTCACGGGGCGTCATAATTCAATTTTGATTTCAGTATTCAGTTACAGGGGATCAAACATCATCTGGTTCCCATATAGTGTGACATGCCCAACTTTCAGGTCATACTGTCAGAATCTGTCAGTTCTCTCCCTTGCGTTTCATAAGTGTGAGGATTAGCTTGAGGGAGACTGATTAAACCTTGAGGTGCCCTCTGATCGGTGTGAATGTCAGTAAAGGCGAACAATGTTACACTGTAGATAAAACCTTCTGCATAAAGAGGTGAAAGAGAGAGTTGAACCATTTAAAGGGAGATGGTCTTTGGCACATATGGTTTATATTCTAACAACAAATGAGATGTGTTCTTGGTTGTTGGACTTTTCTGGCGCAAGTGTTTTCAGACAGTGAATGTATTGTCTTTTGGGACCCCCTTTATTGTCAAAACACCTCAGAGAAGCTAACAGCTTTAAGACCAGAACAGACTTTGGCCAGGAGTTCTACAGCAGAATTACATAGTCTTATCTCATAAAATACCAAAGACAATTTGCTTTGATCTAAAACAAACAATTACTTTACTTAATTTGATTTAGTTGATGAAAATTAATCAACAATTAATAATTTAAGCCAATTTTAACCAAGCTAATGAATGAATCATAATTACTTCGGTTATCCCTGAACTTTTTATCACGCGCTATAATCAGGTCAAAATTTTAATTTTGCCCAATATGTTGGTTTTTGAAGAAATACCTGCCAAACCGCAAAACAATTCATATTCATATAAGCCTCAGTTGTAGCTAATTTGTGTTCCGTGCTAACAAGCAAATGTTAGCATGCTAACACACTAACATAAGGTGATGAACATGACAAATGTTACTGCTGTCATTGTAGCATGTTAGCATGCTGACGTTAGCATTTAGCTCAAAGCAGTGCTATGCCTCACAGAGCCGCTAGCATAAATGTAAACTTTGTAAGTTCAATAAATTTGGGCTTTTAGACCTGTCTCAGATAGCAAAATGAGACATATGGCCCGTGACCTAAGCCTGGCCTGTACTTCTATGTCTGGGCTGTTGTTGGGATTGTTTTCGGTGTGTGCACCAGAATTGGTCCAGATGTGGAAGTAACATGTGACAGTCATGTTGTATATGGGCCAGATTTGGGTTGTGGAGCCAGGCGTATGCTGGGCCAGATGAAAACAAACATGTGGCCAAGTATGGCCCATATTTATTTTGCTTTCAGTTCATTAAAAAGATTAATTCCCCAAATTCATTTGGTGCCGGACTGGAGCTCTGCCTGCATAGTCCCACTCACTGAACTGAAAGATGGCTGAACAGTGTATGTTCAATCCCCAGCTTCAGGAACTTTGACAAACACACCAAACTCCATTTTGATTTTTGATACTTGATATTTTAAAGGTTTTTTACTGAGCTACAGTTCTGCATTACTCTTGAACTTGCTGGGCCTGATTCTGGCTGTTTGAGCCGCTGACTATTATTAAGGGTTCATGACTGCGTAGTACATTCAATGAATGAATCACTTATCATGCACTGTTCCCTCACAGTGAAGAAGTGAGTGAGTGTGTCCCTGCATTCGCTCACAGGGACTTAGAGAGTGAGTGTGTCCCAGGGAACGAATCACGTTACTGCAAACGAATCAATGACTTGAATCACTTTCTCAGTGAGTGAGTGTATTCCTGCATGTTCACTTGCAACAGACTGAGAGCTCAACTGAACTGAGAAATGAATGGATCGTTTCAGGAAGTGATTCAGTTCAGTTCGTTTATAAGATATAAGGTTCGTCCTCTTGTATTAATCCGTCGTGAGCGGCACTACACAACAGAACCTAAGTGTTCCACTATGTTTGTTGGAGCAAAATAGAAACAAAAAAAACTTGGAGGAAAAGCCATACTAATACCTGAATTTGTGTGTCAGTTTTGATCATTTCCCAATTTGCTTTCTTTTGCCCTTATCATCCACTGTTGCATTGCCTTAACATTTGCTGTGCTTATTTGTAAAACTGCCGTTTATAATTGTACATAAACTATTATTATTCTCTGTTTTTTCCTGTCAGGACCTTACTGGACCCACATTCTCTTCACATGGACAAAAAAGGATGGTCTGAAGGTCTACATCAATGGGACCTTCACTGCTGGTGACCCTGCTGGCAATGTCTCAGAGAACTATGGGGACCCCCACCCGGACCTTGTCATTGGAACGGGCAATGACAGGGCGTATGGTCACTATGTAACAGGCGCTTTTGATGAGTTTGTGATCTGGGAGAGGGCCCTTTCTGCTAATGAGATTTTGCTCTACTACAAGGCGGCCATAGGTAGGACGTCACTCTCTTCTGAAAAGTATTTCCTGTCATTCTAGGACATAGCATATAATTTATAAAGCTTCCTCCCTCTTGACTCCGCACTGAGGAAATAGGGGTTAAAAAGCAATTTCCGTCTTTTTCCTTTCTACATTCCGTCCACAGCATTCATGCATAACAACAAGATGTTAAACTGTACAAATATACCCCACTCCCCTGTCAAATGGTTCTTCTTGCGCAAAAACATTTTCATGACCTTTCATCATACAAGTGCCATGGCTCACATATTTCTGCCTTATAAGTATTTAAAAGAGTCCAGAGGCAGGTTAGGTTGCAGGGGGCAGATCATTTTGATTTAAAGTGACAGGTTATAACACGACAAAACCCCTAGACTCTGTTTTTGTTCTCTTGCTGTTTTCCTCCTATGATCAGTAGATTGCCATAAATGGAAAAAAACATGTTGAAATTTATGAGAACTTACAAATAATATTTTGCTGTGATAATCCATATTAACCAAATTTCATGGTAGTCTGCAAAAGGTTCAAAGCCTAGTGAAATGTACCTTTTCAGCTTAGCAAAGACTGAATCACCTTTTGTTGTGTATTAAGCAGACCGATTAGTGAGGGCTGTATCTCCCATTGTGTGTATAGTGATATATGAAAACTATTACTGTGTACCACTGAAGCTTGAACTGGTCATAATGTGTGAAGTGCTCACTGCCTTGATTTCTTCTTCGAAGTCGTTACCAAAAGCAATATATTCCACAGAACATTACCAGACACAAAGAGCCTGACTGTTATGGTTACAGAAAAATATTTTTACTTCTCCAGAGCACTCATATAAAATGTTGCATTGAACCAAAGAAGAGCAGGAACGGTTCACAGTGATGCGTCTAATGTACGTCCATATATGGCCATTTTTTGGTAGCTAGTTAGTGCCGCTTTTATTAAATGACAGCAAAGACATAAAATGTACAGAAGCTAGTGGCGGAGTATTAATGTGGTTGATTATCCCAGTTTTGTGGAGGTTGTAATCTATCTCCTTTCATGACTGGGCATGGTCCAGCCTCGTAAACTGCAAGCTGTATGGTGATAAAGTCCAGCTACATTACAGCAGCCAGGCCTGGTCAAGTTCAACAAAGGGCCTAATAACAAAATGACAAAACGGCAAGGGCTATCAAAACTGGAAAATCTACCAGAGATAAAGAGTGAATTATGACCATCTGTACAGGTCACTGGTGTGGTTTCTATCCTATTTCAATAGAGCTCTGTCTATTGTCTTTTCTAGGTGAAGCCATGGCCTCTGCCACGACACCCAGATTCTCCAAAGAAGTCACCTCAACTATGCCAACAGTTGTAAGTGTGTCATTTCTGACTTAGCAAGGCTCAGAGTTGATACCTAAATCTAATTTTATACAGCATGTGTGAACTATCAAGGTTTTCCTTACAAATACAGCATCCAAATTGTATGACAAATTTGCTGAAATGCTCAGGGCCAAAATAAGCACAGAAGAGAGATGGCAGCCTTTGCTTGACTCAATAGAAACACAAACTTCTTATTGAGCTGTTATTTCCTTTTGAAGATAGAGGAGTTGGGAGAAAGGATATTGAGAGCACATGTGAATAGACTCATGTTTATTAAAGGGCTTTGGAGGTAGAAAACGGATAAAGAAATAGAATAAAGTGGAGACAGCTGCTCCACGCTACACACAAAATGGCTCCCTGTAGGGCACTGGACTGAAAAAGAGCAACACTGAATCACTTGTGCAAAGAGTATTCCCTGAATTCAGGCTATCAGTCACTAAACATCCTGTGTATGTTGGAACTCCGTGCTCCTTCGGAAAGTACCTCCTGATAGTAAACCTCATTTGATGCCTGATGTGTTGTTTCCCCAGAGAGCCACTGAAGTAAGTCCTCCTGTCAGCAGCAGTCAGCGTGACGAGGTCCAAAGCTCCCAGGATCCGGAGTCCATGCCAGTGCTGGGCTTCCTGAAGGCACTGCCCAATAGGACCATTCCTCACAACACTGCCAACAACCTCACACAGGTCAGTCCCACACACATGAACACACACACATGTTACGCTTGCAAAACCAGTTCACACACAGACGCAATGCCCACCCATGTGCACATGATGCAACAGTTCCGTGATGTCCGTTTTCTTCCACCCAGGCTTTTCTCAAAAGTGTGGAAGAAGTGCTGTCCTCTCCAGGGTTGCCAGAGGTAAATGAGTTCACACTGTTGTTGTGCAATGTTTGAACATGACATAATGAAACATATGCAAATTGGTGAATACTTTAATCCAAGGCACTTAAGAGATCCATGAGTCTGAGATTTTAACACAGTATATTTTTGGCGGAAGTGGTGCCAGCAGCAATAACAGTATCTGGCAGTGTACCCACACAGGATTACAGTATGTAGTCAAATGCAGTGGTGCAAATTGTATAAGACAGAACTGCTGACTATAAAGTGCTGTGCAGCAGCATGCTTTGAATGTAAATTTGCAGCTTTTTGCACTGTACACTCATCCTGGCCTCTCATATACAAACATTGTTGCCAGAAGAAAGACACTCTGAGCAAGTGTGTGGTTTCAGTACATTTAGTGCTCAGAACTAGCATGTCTGTTTTTGTAGGAGCAAGCTGAAACAGATGTTCCTGTACAAGAATGTAAAACTGTAGATACAGTGTTCAGTAAAGCCCCTTGTGACCTGTCTGTGATTAGCTTCTCTGATCAGATTCGTGCCATTCACGTGTCAGAAAATTTCACATTTTGTCAAGTTTTTGTATGGATTTCAATTTAAAACTACATAGGCCGTTAGTTTGCTGTTTGCATTTTTTAATACTCGATCCAATTCAATTTCATTAGATTCAAAACACACAATTACTCAGGTCAGCACACTTTAGGGTTTTGCTAAAGTTTCTTATTTGGTCTGGTATGACCAAGTGAGGCTGTATGGATAATGTTATCTAATGTTAATAAACATGAAATGAATATGTCCGTATAATAAAAATTACTGAGTCACTCCACTGACTTTATGACTCTTACTGTTACACACCATAGCATTATAGCCAAATGCTAATAAGTAGTTTAGCATTAAACATTATCCCATAATTGTCATTTGTAGCCAAAGTGGCGTCAGTTCAACAGCAGTTATATGGTCCCACTTTAAATGTTAATTTGTTAAAACTTATATTTGTGTTACTACAGCTTTTTCTTATTAGTATGTAATCATTAATGAAAGGGTTATTCCAGCTTTATATTGCGCTCCCATAAACTTGGGGGACTCAGGAGACAGTTTAAAAAGAATGGACAAAATCAAAGCAAAAGAGGCAGAGATATTCTGACTTCTAGTCCCTGTGGGTCAAGCTCTAAAATCACTGGATCCTGCATTTGCCATAATGCAACCAATAGTATACATTTCTTGTTTCTTCCTGCCTGCTAAATGTCCACCCCATTTGTAACATATAGTTTTGGTTATACATTCTTAGTGCCAAAGTCTAAACTGAGTTTACCCTGATGACAACATCATGGTTATTTTCTTAGACTTCAGTTCCCTCCATAATCACATTATACAACTGTCTTCACATGCTAAGGACTCTTCAAGAGAATTAACCTTTGTGTGTAAAATTGGTTGAGTGGCCCTTAAACTTGACCTAATTTATGTTTGTAAATTGAGCCTGGTAAGAAAATTTTCATTTAAAAAAACTGCAAAGATGTGACAGAGTGCAATAGGTCAACATGAATCAATGCTGGACATTGAATTGATTGTGAACATTTTTCTGTTGGATCATTGTTGAGCAGCAGTCCACCCCTGTGGTCAGCGGGCTGATCGAGACAGTGGACAGAGTGATGGAACACATGGTGACTAAATTGGAGCCCAGCCCGAACTCTCTCATCTCCCTGGGTGGAACATCTTTTGTTGCAGGTCAGCATGGTGTCAGCTCTCCATAAGGTGACTCACTGTTTGTAGTTTGTGTAGACACGGTTAGGGTAGAAGGACATGGAGCATCAAGCTGACGTCATTAGTTTTCTCATTCAGAGGACAACTACAGGTCAGATAAGCAGGGGTCATCCCGCTCCACTTTGCTTTTCATGGGTGTGGGTCATCTTCTTTTTTTTTATGCATAATATTTTGTTTGCCACTAAGCCGGCTTGTGTCTCTCTCCTGAGGGTTGCTTGACATCCTTGATACACCCCTGATAAAGAAGATTGGTCTTGTTGCTTGCTTCTCAGTTTGTTTTTCTCAACAATTCTCACTTTTTCTAATGTCTGACCCTAACAGATTACTCTCTGATGAAACTCCCTCTGAACTACAACCTGCCACATTATCGCTTCCCTACACAGGGCAAGAACTACATCTCTGTGCCTGGGGAGGCTTTCACCATGCAGTGTAAGTACAAACATTATGGACAATAAGTGACAGGTCTTGAGTGATGTACAAAACAGACCTTTTCTATCTTGAGGATTCTCTCTATAGAAGTGTGAATACTGCACATTATTTGCGCTCTAATTAAGCCAAGAGAAAATCGTCCAGCTGGGAGACTCTTGTTATTGGGCAGTAATTTATTATGCTTAGATTTAAGACAACATACAGTGTAGGACAGGAGTACCATGAGAGCTTTTGTGCGGCTTTATGGTGCACCGTAGAAATCCAGCCACGGCTTTAATGTTGGCAGTTACCCTTTTATTCAAAACAGAAAGAGTGAGAGAGAGAGCACTTTTTCTCCACTTTCCTCTGTCATTAAAAAGAATGGACTCACATAGTGGAGTGAAGGAGAGCAGTAATTACAGTGGGCATTAAAACTCAGTTTGTTTGACTTTGTGTTCAGGTCAGATTCCCTTGGCTCCACCTGGCTGCTGCGTGCACTGTGTTGCAAATGAACACTGGAATAAACCATTTTAATAATTCATGAAAGGACTATTATCAGAAGTGGAATATATGTTATTGCTTGACACATGAAAGCCAGGACCAAATTAACTCATAGCTCTGAATACCTGACTGTATGCAATGCTCCAAGGCAAGGTTTTATATTCTAATTAAATACAGAGAATGCGACACATTGGTGTTTTTGGATACTTTCTTATATTTTTTCTCATTCTCTCTCCTCCTGGCCACCTCAAGATCTCTTGCAGGACTTCCTGGGGGTCATTCTGTTGAAATGATTTTTTGGAAGGTTAAAAACTCTCCTGCAGCATATACACTGCACATTTGTTTGATATCAGCAGGCTTTTGTTGTTTCAGTCAGTTGGGCCCAGGAAGAAGGCCTTTGAAAGGAGGAACAGGACCATTACGGATTTCCTCCAATTTAATTGTTTATCTTGCAGTATTGAGGTGGGTCCGAGCTGGAAGATAGGTCAGATTAGGGGTGGGGGATCAGACCCCCTGCTCTCCTGGTGAAGTCATGTGGAGGTTTCATAAGACTTCCCAACATCCATGTGGTTTGTGGCCCTCTCCCTTTCACTCTTGTGCGAGTATACAGTCCTGTTAGCCTGCCTGTGCCAGCGTGAGGCGGCAAGATGGCGTTAATTAACTTCCCTTCTTTGTGAGCATTTTAGCAGCACTGCTTTACATTCCCAGCTCTCTGTCCATGCCTCTCACATTCAACTATAATTTTTTTTTCCTCAGCTCAAACCACGATCGTTGGCCTCTTTTACCACAACATGCACAGCTACTACAAAGAGATCAGCCCTGTTAAGACCAGGTAAGAGGAAGGGATGATGCTCAAAATCAAAGGTTAATTCAAGTTAGTCCAATCCAAAAAGTCTTGTCATACAGTTTTGTTTTAGCAAGGGAATTGTCTGGGAATAGGCTATAAACAAAGTCACTGAGTGTAAATATGAGTTCTCTCCTTGTACTTCCTGTGTGGGGAATCAGGTCCACTGGCGCTAAGGCGCCTCTGCTTCCTGAGCCACAGGACAGCTGATGCCTGGAGCCAGGGCCTTATCTGTCCTCTCGGCTATCTCTAATCTCACCACTCAACCTCCACTGACTGATACACCCTGCTATTAGCTCTACATATCCACCCCTTCCCCCTCAGTTATTGTCTCATCACTGGACCAGCCTGTTCCACTCGTGCTGCAGCGTTTATTTTTTTTACCAAACCTGACACACCAGCAATTTAAAAAACATGTTTTCCCCACTTCATACTTCATAGAAGTTAAAGTACAGAACGTGAGATATGTGACAGTACATTTGGAGATGTTTGTGACTGATTGTTTTTCATATGGCTCTCCCAATGCCGTGCTCCTCTGTGGGTGAGAAGGTACCTTTGTATCATGGTAGAGAGGTGATGCTTGTATGATCCCAATGTCACATATCAGATGACCTTGAAAAACTACTGGTGCAATACTGCTGTTGTCAGTGTGACTGATTATAGACAGATGATCAAAGTCCCACTTAAATGCTACTGCTCTGGACCCATGTGTAACACTTCTGTGTTGATGTGAGCGCCAGTTTTTTTTCTGACTTCTATGAGTTATTTCTCTTTAGACGTCTTTTTTTCTCTCTTTCTTTTGTATCTGTGCCTCTGATTTCTGCCTCTGCTTGCTGCCTTTTCTTTTGTCTCATCTTCTATGTTTTCCTCTTTTTTGTTTTTGCCTCTTAGGATTAACGAAGCAGCCGATTTCAAGGATCACAAGATCCAGGTAGCAAGCTGTCTGATCTCTCTGAAAGTGGAGCCTTCACCAGCCTTGTCAGTCAACCTCTCTGGAGCACCACTCATCAAGATCGTCCTCACCCACGTGCTGGTAAGATTCAACCCATTAAGTGTCCCAGTGTCTTTGGATTTGACTCATGCCTTATCTGCATTTTACTTTCTGTGTGAGTCAGTCATGCTGGGAAAAGGAGTGCTTTTCCAGTTGGCAGGCACAGTGTGGGACATCCACCTTATCAGAGGAAAGATGGCCTGTGGCTGAAGTAGCTGAATCCCCTCATATGAAATCTATCAGCTCTATTTTTGGTGTTCTGTTATGTAAGTAGATGAGTGTCTATCACTGACCGAGGCTTGTGCAGCCGGGCACTCAGCAGCACAAAGAGTGAAGCCTATTTTGGTTTTCATTAGCCTGCCCAAATTTTCCCTCACAGAGCGTGTGGCTTCCAGAAAGCAAACTGATTATGGACATTTGAACTGTAGGCTTAGAGTGCTTTGAAAGAAACAATAACTTTATTTTATGAACAACATGTTTTTTTCCTTGCTGCTTTATGGCAGGGGCTGTGCCAGTTTTCCTTGGGAAAAGCAGTTGAAACTCATAATAAAAATTTACTTAAAAATGTGTATTGCATTAGCTTGCTTCCTCGTAAAATCAGAAATTCAGCAGTGTATTTCACAGCCATGTATATTTTTGTAAATTTTTCACATAGTAACAGGATTTTGAAGCCATTCTTTTTAACCAAAATAATTGTCCTAATTGATCATACAATAACAATAATAATAATAACATTAATAATTCAGTAGACAAAATCAGTGGACTCAACCCCCCAATAATGTAGTTCTGTCTACTTTACAAGACCCTTCCAAAAATTATTCACTTTCTCTCTCCTTACTCATAAGAGTACAAATCAAAACCATGCAGCTTCATGAAACCATGGTAATATTGCTTTGTTTGCCTTCATTTTCCCTGGTGAAATAAATGTTTATGCTGCAATTATCTGGCCTGGTTCCTGTGACAATGATTACTGTGTTTGTTTTAGCGGACACCATGGGAGAGGTCTTATAATCTCTTTTGTTATGGGAGTGCTGGAGATGCTCACCAGCTCTGCTGTCTGTTGAGTCAAGGTGTTTCTATTTTAGTTGGACTGCCTTTTGCTCTGATGTAAGGATAAATCAGGTTTCTTACATTCTTTCCCCTCTAACCCATTACAAATAAGCTGTTATACTTATTACTAACGCATACTGATTGGAACGCACCATGCCAGCACTTTCATGCTTAACTTAGGCTGCATAGTTTGGACCACGATTTATATTTAGGAGCTTCATCGTAATTTGGCACACAGTGCTTTTGGCTGTGAACATGTCCAGGAAAGCGGGTGTTTTGCTATAACTGGATTGCAGCACAGACCTGTGGTTGGATTTAGTCAAAAAAGTGACTATTTTTGGAGTTTTAATGTCTTTGGCAACTGGTGGATACTTATCACCTCCCTTGCTTGGAGGCAGGGAGGGCGGCTCACACAGTATGTGGCAAACCTTTCCCGCCATTGTTTATGTCGCTCTTTGCTCTGTGCACAAGTTAAACCTTAAAGATGTCCTCTCATGGCACCAGTTCAGTGAGTTAGAGTAAGTGATTTGCAGCTGACCTCTCTGTTTATCTCCTGAGAATAGACAAGCACCCAGTGACTTCATTAAAACTTAGCAGGTGGCCTGACTGTGTCTAAAGCAGAAATATGTCAGCTTCCTCATCTGTCTTTTCATGCCGTCATGGTTACAACAAATCCTGTGCGCCACCTCTTGTACCGTACAAACAATCACCTACTGTCGTGGCTCAAACCCAAATGCCATCCATTTTCTCTATCTGACACTTACCCTGATAAGATGTATCGTACCATGGATTGATGGAGTCACCGAATTGTAAAAAACCTGGTGACATGGCAGGTACCAGTCAGTGAAGGTCAAAGCCATGTGGTGGGTGTCTGAACGACCTTGCACTCCTGATTGATGCCCCCTGAGCTCACTAAAACAGTCCACTGAGGTCATGCCATTCCCATTTGAGTAAGTCAGAGCCGAGATGCCGCCGTCTCACATTATGTGGTACGGAGTGGGTTTGATACCCAGACAAGGTGTTATCAAGGCCCACACGCTTTCTCACGCCATTCAGCTGTGATGTTGATTGGACCCTGGCTCAGTGATTTATGACTCCTGTCTGAGTCCAGTTCAGTTTGAGAGGGCTGAAGGAGAGAAGAAGAGAAGAAAAAGGAGGGTGGGAGGCACTGGGGTCTGTAGTTAAACATTAATACATGCATAAAAAGGCTGTCACCTCCTCCCTGCCCTCTTCTTCCGTCAAAGCATCACACTGATGGTATGAAGTGAATGAATGGAAAGATTGATTTCATGAGCAAAGTCGATTTATGGGGTCAAAACTGAGAGGATTTAAAAAACAGATTTTGACATGGGGGCCTGACTTTACAGGCTTATAAAGCAGCGTGTTAGTTTGGCGGCCCAGGCGAAGGGTGGAACAGGGTGGCAGCACGAGTAGAGTGCTGGTGGCCTCCACCTGTTCCTCCGTTGACTTTTATTTCATTTTATGTGGATGTAATGTAGAACTTCAAATCATTAACATTAAAGAAATAGTTAGACATTTTATTATCTGCTTTCTGACAAAAAGTTAGAAGAGAAGATTAATATCACTCATGAAAGAGCTATTTGTAAGTTTGGCTATTCCTACGTAGCCAATGTTAGCAGCTGTTGCTAGTCTACAAAAAATGTTGCAAGTTTAGCATCAAACTTTATTCCTTTACTCGCAAAGAGCTGTCTCCAGAGGTGGGAAGCAACACCAACATTTAGTCTTGTTTCTATCACTTATTTTCTTCTTCTGAAGTTACATTACTAACCAGCTAGCCCCAGCCCTCCTCGTCACTTAATGTCACCAGCAACTCACTGTCGTCTCTAGTCTGCCCTAAAGAGTTAGCGCTGCTCAGAGGGTGTGTTATAACCTCCTGTCTCGTAAACACAACAATGCTCTTGTCAAGCAACAATCAGCACCACTCACTGCAGGCAAGAAACCACAGTCAACTAAAGAGAAAACTTACAAATAGCCCGATTAAATCAATATGTCAAATATGAGGCCAAAGCTAGTTGCTAGTTTAGCTTAGCTTAAAGACTGGAAACAGAGAGAAACAGCTAGCAGAAAGGTTCGCCTACAAGCACCTTTAAATCTCACTTATTAACATCACTCAATTCACTCAGTGCAGTTCATTCATTTAATCAGCACACTGTTGTATCAGGCATTATGTGCTGGACTACTTCTTGACTCTCTGTTAAAGACTTGCTCAATTAGAGTTTTTCCCAAAATGTCAAACTCTTACCTCTTTATTTTCAAAACACGGTGAATATAAGTTTAATACATTTGACAATATTTTAAAAACTAAGAAAATATGAGTATTGAGTTTATCACACTTATTCGGTTGACCTCACAATTACTATCAGTTCAAATATTCACTTAATGACTGGACAAAAAACTGTTAGTGACTAAGTTTTCTGTTAAGTTTTATCAAACAGTTCCCTCCCATAATTCAAAGAGCATGAAGGAGAGTTTGGAGGGAAGTGAGTAAAGAGGTGAGAGGCAGAAAGGGGAACTGGGTGGCCTGTGTTTACAAAGATGTCTAGACTTGTTGGAACTTCCTATACGTGTGGAGAATAATGGATTAATTGTTCAGCAGCTTTTAAAATACACACACAAAGGTTATTTAACATTTTCTGATACCTCTTAATCATCTAATCATGTATACCAGTGCTGCTATCAGTTCTTTCTGCCACAATAATAAGTGCTATGTATTTTGCCAGTCTTTTTATAACTCCCAGCACACGCCCAGCTTAAATCTTGTGGGCAAAACCTCTTCTCCCTCTCTCTCTCTCCCTCTCCCTCTCCCTCTCTCTCTCTCCCTCTCCCTCTCCCTCTCTCTCTCTTTCTCTCTCCCAACCACCCACACCCATCCACACACCAACACACACATACAAACAGAGACTGTGTGAGCCAACATACTGATCAATTACAGATGGTGGCCTGGCTATTGCTATGCATCTCTTGCTAAAAGATTTAGAGTCTCTTTCTACAGCTCCTCCCACTGAGCGCCCCCTTTCTATCACCACTCCAACCTCGCGACCACCATCTCCTGTTACGTGCTGAGCAGAGCTGAGCTGAAGCCCAGAGGAAAGTTTAAAAGGTCCTGGTGCTGATTTTGTCTATGTGAGTGTTTCTAGGCTCAAACGAGGATATGATGGAAATAACATTCAGCTATTTTGACAATTGATTGATCACTGTAGTCACTTTTCTTGAATTTCTCATTCACAGGTTTACTAACAGTGATATACAGCTATAGATTTAGAAATGATCACTGAACACTTTCAGCTAAAAATGTAATTGTTGGCGCATTATTATGATAAAATAATGCAGCCCTCAACATATGAATACAAACGTGTTGTTCCTGCAGAAACTGGTCTGAAATCAGTGGGCCCATATGAAAGCCTGTGGGAATTTAGCGCATGAATTCAAGCATGGAGAACCTCTCCCATTGTCATGTGAGTTTAGTTCCAGAAGGAAAAGAAAAAAAACCCAAAAAAAACGGTTGTCCTATTTGTTGTTTTGAACCTCAGTAATAGTCACTGAACATCTACTACTCACCCTATCTAAAACAATCCTGTATCTTTTAGGGCTGTTTAATTGTCCCCAGTTTTCCTCACACCCTGCATGCCTATCAACACGTCTCGTTGTTTTCTGTGTCTACCTCAGAGACTGAGCTGAGACCACAGCTGCACGTCTTATTACATCTCCCCCGACGGCATGATCTCACTCAAGGCCAGTTGTGTTTTGCTGCATGGATTCAGATTGTTACTCCACATGCTGTATGTGGATCAGCTTAAGTCTGGTCTCCGACTGAAAAGCCCTGTTACAACAACGATGACATCTGTGCTCCATCAGTGTGATACTTTAATATATTGACCTTGAGGTGGTTCAGGGGGAAGGTTTTTCTCAAACTCCAGGTCAAGGTTCTTTTTTTTTAGCCTGCTGGACTGAGTAATGTTACACCGTACCTCTCCCAGACATACTGCAATAAAGTGTTTCCTTTCCTTACTTCATTTAACAGCAGTCAGTGTTGCTTTTGGGAAATGCATGTATGGCCTCTCTGTTGTTATGCAGAACAATTTAGCCATTTTCAAATCCCTGGCCATAACTTAGCCTATACCTTCTGTTGACTCATATTTTAACAAACACATTCTCCTACTGTAGACTTCCACAAAGTATGACGATAGCTTTAAATAATGTTTTGTGGTTGTGTGAAGTGTGACTGATGAGTTTCAGTGCTGTTATGAGCCCTGCTGGCAGCTGCATTGTTAAAAAATGATATCTATACCAAAGACAGAAATGCAATCCAAATTACACCCTGACTGCCTGTGCTCTCAAATATTTGAAACACTTGAGGAAAAAGGAGAAGATCGCTCACTTATTCGCTCACACAGTTGTGTAATATTTAACTGCTTTTTAAATTTAGCACAACCAAAGCCTTTATTTAGACTTCTTTGCTCCTGAAATATGCCTTACTGCTCTTGCAGCTGCATATTATTGTACCAGTGCTGGATGGAATGAGTGGGTGTGTGCAGGACTTTTTCATAAATGATATTTTAAATTTGAAAAAAGAAAATAAATCTCAACTCAAGGTCTTCTCACAGGCTCTTTCTGTAGCTTTAAACCCCATCCCATGCTCTCAAGTTCATATCAAGCACTGAAAAAATACTAGTAAATGAAACATTGATCTTTTATTGTCATACCTCCATTTAAGTTTGTTGACAGGAGCCTACTTTTGACCTAGTTTAGCTGCTGCATATTGTTACTGTACACAACAGTGGCCATTTAAAAAAGTGATTTAAATGTTGTAATTTTCTGTGGAAGTTCTGAATGCCTAAATGTTGGTGGTGAATACAAAGCTGCATGGTAATGAATTTGAGAGTCTTACTAAAACAACATAATAATTTCAGACAGATGTGTGTGTGTGTGTGTGTGTGTGTGTGTGTGTGTGTGTGTGTGTGTGTGTGTGTGTGTGTGTGTGTGCGCCTCAAGAGTGTGTGGTGCATTTCTACCAGCATGAACTGGTCTGAGCTGAACTGACTGAAACAAGATGATGGGTGGTGTATAGCTTTCTCCATATTTTCTTTATTTGCTCCTCTCTTGAGAACCAGCTGTCAACAGCTAAGACTTAAATTGGCCTGGCATGCCCGTATCTTGGGACTTGCTGAGCCATATGCTGTCCAGCGTTTGCTATAGCTCGACCACAGCGAGGCTGCGGCTTCCAGCTCTGCCAGTCATGGGAGGTCTGAAAGACACAAACAACAAATTGCCGGGTTTTGAATGTCATCTATGACTTAAATGCTGAAATGGGAGCGTTTATTTTAATCCCTCATTTTACCCAACAGGCTGAACACAGCCATCAAAAAGCAAAAAGGACGAGATGACAGTCAGTGGCTCTCATGTTGATGTTGAAGGTTATTGTTTCTAATGACAGACTGATTGGTGTGGGGCTAAATGGCTGATATGGATGTGTTTCCAATAGCAAGTCATCAGGATACAGTATTAAATATCTATTATGTAAAACACCATCATACCACAAGTATGTTATGATGATGGCATGGCAGCTAAGAAGCATCGTGATTCACAGTATTTATTCCCCATGCAGCTGTTTCAGAAACATTCAAGAGTCAAGATTTATTTATTTGTCACATACATACTTGAACAACTCGGAGTGACATGTTAAATCTGGTTGCTCCATAACTGTGCGATTGTGAATAACAAACACACAAAGGATTTTAACAGACAACAGACAAAAGCTGGTTAATAACATCTAAGACTCGCTCCATGCATTAGGTTCTAAGGGTGGAAAGTAACAATGTAAATTTTCTCTAGTATTGTACTTAGAGTACAGTTTGGATATACTTGTATTTAAATATTTAAATTCAACCCTTTCTCCCAGAAATAGTTTTTATACAACTTAACTCCATGCAGTTTTATATGAAACTAAATTGCGACCAAATAATCAACGCATGACCCCTTTGGTTTATCTTGAAAGCATTTGGAAGAGGCTTGACCTCAAGCTTGGTAACCCCTGGATTAAACTAGCTGACAGTATATTGAATAGTTAGGTCACCAGGTACAACCGAAAAATGATCTAATAATGTCGAATATGAAAATACATTCACAGTTATGGGATTTTTCCTTCAGTACCTCCTTACTTTTACTTAAATAGGAGTTTGAATGCAGAATGTTCACTTACAGTTATATTGCTGCATGGTACTATAACATAAGTAAAGGCTCTGAATATTTTCCTCACCACTGCTGGTGAATCTGGAGATTAAAAACTTCAGATTTTTTGCAGAGGTGCCAGTGAGCTGTGGTTAAAGAAAGCACTGTAGATGAAGCTGCACCAGAAACAATGTAGTTATCTATGATTTATCAGCCTCTCTCTCTCTCTCTGTCTCTCTCTCAGACTCTTCTCCACTATCGGCTCGTCACTCTCCTGTCACTCTCCTCTTCCTCTCTGCGTCCATTCTCCTTACAACACTCAAAGTGATTTCCAAGGCGGTGTTTGCTGGCCTTCTGTTGCTAATAAAGAGTTGGAGCGCCAGCCACAGTCTTGGCTGGTATTGATGCTGAGGCCTCAAGGCAACGGGGGGTGGGAACAACAGCGTGTTCACAGAGCTGGGCCAGATCTCCGAGTGCATTTTAACACTCGCCAGTGACTCTCAGGTTCCTGCATCTCTCCTCAGACATCAACTCGAAAAACACATGCTGGATATACCACAAACAGACAGTTGCTAGAGAGGAGGCATGGAAAAATGGCACTCCTTGTATGTGTGATGGTCTGTTAGTTAATGTATATTTTAGCTTGTGTCTGGTACATATCATGGTTTGATGGTGATTGACTGTTTCCCATGAGCCAGGGTTTACATTCTGTGCTTAATGTGGATAATTAGTCTTCCTTCATTGCACAACAACATTAAAGGCTCAGCAAGTGTAGCAAATATGACACTGTAAACCAAGGCTTACAATTGTGTGCCATTTACAGTTTGATTCTCGTCCATTTGCTTTCATTTAAGACTCAAAAAGAAATGTGAATTATGAAAGCCCACAGGGGACCAGTGAATTCACCCACGGGGCTGCTTGCAGCTCCTCTAAGCTGGCCATCGGCTTGTGATGACGGGCTGCATTTACTGCGCTCTCATGGCTCTTGGACCAGTTGTTCTGCCTGCTCTAATGGGCCAAATGAATATCCATCCATTGTATTCATCTTGAGGGTCACACTACACAATGACTAAAGAGCTGCATGTGTGAAACAGACAGAATGAGAGCAGCGATTTGGTTACACAATGAAGTCAACGTATTGTGCTATGCTTTGTAATATGAATCACTGAGCCTATGGGCCAGGAAACAGACAGCCTGACAGTCAGTTTCACTCTCGCTCTCACTTTTTCCAGAAGGAAATAGTGCAGACACAGTCCATCTAATCATACACTCAGTCTGAGAGTCAAGGCTCGGGGAATGAGAAGAGGTGTGGAGTCTCTCAGTGTACACACGAGCAGCCAATGGAAGTGTTGTTTTCTTCAGATGACAGATTGAGGAGGGTAGTGGTTTGACCTGAAACCAGGGCCAAGCCCCAATTATTGCATTCTTGCACTGTAGCCATTAGCTCACTGTCTCTTGGGACTCCAAATCTCATATTAAGGAATGACATGGAAAAAGTGATTTATAATCAAATAATACTCTTAAAGACAGTAGGGATTTTCACTCAGGGTAATAATCACCTTTGCTAAGTGTCGATCTGCGTCTTGTCTTTCCTTGTCTATGATCTCAGATCTCTTAAGTTTAGGTCTTCGTTTCATGGAATTTCAGCAACAGTGACTAATTTTTCATTTTGTATCATAAGCGAGAGCAGTGCAGCACTTTACTGCTCCTTAGTTACTGTACAGTAACAGTACAGTGCTTATTTTATTTTTTACTAATCTATCAAGATCTGATGCTGTTGTTGGAAAACTGAGCCAATGAGCATTAAGGAAAGACTGCTGCTAATTGCTGTCTGAAATATTCCATGCCGTCCTCTGGATCAAACTACATTTTCCAAACAGGTTGTTATTATAATATTTGGGACAACAAAGCATGAAATTTAATGTTCCAGTACAACCCAAAAGCAAATGTTTTCCTATCTCGCATACTTTTCTCTTGCAATTAAAGTTCTCAATTTTATTCAACCTTTCTTTTTCAGACCAAAGAACAGCAGGACCAAGTACTAAATCAGAGCAATAAAGTCTTCCTCTACTGTGCCTTCTTGGACTACAGGTGGGTCTGTGTTCGTGATTTAAATACAGTGCGCCTTAATTATTCATTCAGATTCAGAGCCAAAGAGATTTTATCTTGACTGCTGATTCGTTGCATGTTCTTTGCTTAAGTCTTTTAAGCTGTAAATCATAAGAAATGATTTTGAAAAGGTATATTTAACTTTTCTCATTCAAATCAAAAACATCCAGTGTTACATGTGTTGCTGTTTCAGTTTGGCATGTCTTGAGCAACAGCACTCTGTAAAAATATGGTGATCTGATAAATGGAGCCAAAACACTATTTAGAAAGCATAAATCATTTTAAAAGGGAGTGTGTTTTAGTTGGATTCAAAGGTTTCCTCTCTTTACTCCTCTTTGCCCTGAAACTCAAGAAAAATGTGAATTATTAGATTGTCCTGTCAGAATGCCCTGGTAAATTCAGCAAAGAAATGTCTCTGCCTGCCTCCCACAGTGGATCATATTGACTGATCTCTGCCAGCTGTGCTCATATAAAAGCCATGTCTAGTTTCTTTTCTGTGTACTGGATTTTCTCTTCGTGCAAACATCGGTATGTTTAATGTATTTCTGAATATGTTTTCTCTGAGAATAATTCCTAATTGTTGTGCTTTTCAGTTCAAATGAGGGAGTGTGGTCCAACGAAGGTTGTGTGCGCTCAGATGGAAACATGACGTACTCTGTATGTCTGTGCAACCACCTCACGAACTTTGCCATCCTTATGCAAGTGGTGCCCTTAAAGGTACAACATTTTGGCTGGACTTTAAAGCTGCTCTAATTAATATTTTTGTATTAATAACGGATCAAATTACTATGTGTAACGTGGAATGTGTTGCTCATGATGATGAATCCACAATGTATTATTCTTTAGCGCTGCAGGTCCCCTCACCTCTGCGGAGTGCTTTAGCTTCTTTCAGCTTATTGTTTTGGCTTTACAGCCCACAACTTTTTTTTTTTTTTTTTTTTTAATGATTTTTTGGGGCTTTTTGTGCCTTTATGATAGATCAGTGGAGACTGACAGGAAAGGGGGTAGAGAGAGGGGAATGACATGCAGGAAAGAGTCGATCAGGAGTCGGGAGATCAGGCGTCTTGCACTCACACATGGTATGCGCCCTAACCACTCGACTACCGGGCCGCCGACAGCCCACAACTTTAATGTTTTGGTCACTCTCACTGTTTTCATCAACCTCATCTCCAGCCACAACATGCAGCTGTTTTAAGTGAAAAAGCTCTGTCAAATGGCAGACAGACTTAGTTAGCGACTGGCTGGTAAACCAGCAACAGTGGAGCATTTAGCTGCTAAAGAGCCAAAGGAAGAGGTAATATTGCACTTAAATTCATCAGGAAGCCAGAAACAGGAAGCCATATCTCTTGGGAGTGTACTAGGCAACTGTTTGCTGAAACGTTTGGCATATCAACTTCATAAGGTCATAATATGTCAGCGTTGTAATTACAGCTCATTGTGCTGCCCCCAGATATCCAATAGAATGAATTATTTTAGGTTTAACATAGGCCCCTTTCACAGAAGACATTAAAACATGTCAGAGAAAGAAAAGATGAAGCTGAGATCCATTTAGTTGCTGAAGTGTCAATGTCCTGGCCATTGCTGTATTTAGAGAGCTGGATATGACGCCACTGCTCAGACTTACTGTGTCCCACTGGCTACTCAAGGTACTGTGGACCAAAAAGCATTTTCCCTATAGACCAATTTTATAAGATAAGATAGTAAACCTTAGACAAGCTGCTGGCAGGATGATTTTTATCCATGGAGTTCTTATATTTGTAAAATCTTTCCTGAGCCTGGAAAAGCATGATTTATGTGCATAATGTCATCCCAACATAAAGTCTAAGGGCCGAGTGGGAGCAATTTTCATTCAATAGAATGAATGAATCTTTGAGTCCAGTATCCAGTTCTTTAATAATCCATGGTCCATGGCATTTTCCATAGCTCATTGGGACATTTGAATAGAACAAGTAGTTACACCTATGTTTTTCCTTCTCAAAGTCTGCTGTGAAGGAAAGCTTGCTGATGATTTTCACCACAATGTTTGACCTTAAATCGGTTGTTGGAAAATTTTCAGGAACAGTAAACTACCACCTACTCCTTAGAAGAAATCCATCCATCTATGTCAGGCCTATTTGAAAGAGCATCCCTCCCTCTTTGTCTTTGTCACAAAATAAGTACATTTGTAGGAGCATAATTGGGCAGGAAGCAGTGGCTTACCACACAGTAGCCCACCAACCAGAGGCCCCCACTGCAGCATTTGGACAGTTTCTGGCTCCTCTCTGTGGGTCATTGTAAGCAGACCCACATGGTCTCACTGTCGGTTTCACTGGTGGTTTTGTACAGAAGTACTCTGGACAACCATGATTAAGTGTGGTTATTTTAGGTTGCTGCACAGGTCAGTGGTCCATTCCTCAAGGACCACAGTCTTTCAAGTGACCAAAAACTGTCCCTTTGAACCATCCTCCAAAAACTGTCCTTTTAAAGCAACAAGCATAATATTTCTTCTCTTCTCTTCTCTTCTCTTCTCTTCTCTTCTCTTCTCTTCTCTTCTCTTCTCTTCTCTTCTCTTCTCTTCTCTTCTCTTCTCTTCTGTCTCACAGTATTTTACGTTTACATGATCTACATGAGGACTGATTTGGAATGACAGTCCTGCGTACATAGTCACCTCAGTCTAAATCTTTGTTATCCAAGAATATGTGCCATGGGAGTATGGTCAGCATCCATGATGGCTTCTTTAAATAGAAGACATCGTATTGCAGCTAAGTGGGCCAGCGTAGTTTTTAAGGAACAGGAGTCTATTTGATGCTATACTTTCCCTCAGCCAGTCTTTAATTAGTGGGCTGCCTTATCCCTCAGCTGCAAGGGAACATCCCACATATCCCTTTTCTGGAAGGCTGAGACTCTTCTGCCCTCGTAATGACAAGGCACATGTGAAGACAGTTAATGGAGAATCAAACCCAAACCCTTAAAATAGCCTGAACTCTAAAACAGCCTCAATACACTAGACCATATGCAATGGATATGTGCATATGGAGGAACGCAATTATCACTGTCTCTGACTCTTTAGCCTCTTGGACCATGTATATTTTGCTTATCCCAGAATCATAAAGAAATAGGTTTATAACTGCATCTTAAATATGTATTTAAAAGAACTGACATATATGAATTCCCACTATTACAAAAAAAGTGACGTGGGAAGTGTTTTAGCTTTAACCCTAGAGGCTTTTAGCCTTTTTACTAAAGCTTTATGACAGCCACATAGTCTTGCCCAGTTTGAGAAATACTAATGAGAGTCAGTATTGTTCATCATCATCAACTCTTTGAGTTTCTTGGCTAATGATACTGGCTGAATGAAACAGGCTAAACTAGCTGTGCATGGGCGTTGGTGGCACAATGTACCAACCCACCATTTAGGCAAAATAATGATGTTTTTACATGTTGTCTGGTTGATTGATGGGGATTTCTGTCTCTGCACAGCTCACTACTGGCCACCGGGTGGCACTATCAGCCATTGGTTATGTTGGCTGCTCAATTTCCATCTTCTGTCTTGCTATCACTCTTGTCACCTTTGCAGTCCTGTCGTGAGTATCATTAATACACACATAAACTCTATGTACTGTGTTTAATATATGCTGCATATTTCATTTTATAAATCTACTAATGTGGTCACTAACAAATACTGTACATCTGTATTCAAAACATACAGCTTTTGTCTTTTTTATGCCAACTGTTCTTGTTACCAAGGTATTGAGTTTATGTGATGTTGTCCTTGTGTCACTCTGCAGGTCAGTGAGCACCATCCGTAACCAACGCTACCACATCCACGCCAACCTGTCCTTTGCCATCCTGGTGGCTGAGATCTTACTGCTCATCAGTGCTCGCTTTGACCCAGGCACGGTAGGTGCACACCACAGATTATGTTGTTGATTCTAATTATCTTGAGATTATTAGATTATAAATAGTCGGGAAAGAAACATAGTTTGTGTCACACTAAGATAATGTATGAAGTGGACCACTGTGTTGTAAAATGTAAGACAAAATAAATAAAATCATGAATGAAAGATAATAAGTCTAAAAGAAAAGACATACAAGGCACAGGTGGAAAGAAAATACATACATGGCGATTAGTGATGCTTTTTGATATTAAAGAATACAAAATAATAATGTCAAACAGAATATTTTAATGCTAAAAGTCAGATTTTGTCCCCTGTCCCAGCTGCCTTGCAAGGTGATGGCTGTCCTGCTACACTTCTTCTTTCTGAGTGCCTTCGCCTGGATGCTGGTGGAGGGCCTCCACCTCTACAGTATGGTGGTCAAGGTGTTCGGCTCCGAGGGCAGCAAACACTTCTACTACTATGGCATCGGCTGGGGTACGTCTGCTCGGTAGTCTGTAATTTCTAGTCTTTAAACCATAACGAAGTTACCAGTCTGTACTCTGTAATTTCCTTGCATTTTTTGTGTGTGTGATTTTCATTTTCTTGTTTGTTGTTTCAAGAATACAATATGCCATCTTATTTTACCGTCCCAGTGTTCTGCCTCTACCTTATGCCAGGCTATTACTGTAAATATGACTTCAGTATTTTTTAATTCACCTTACTGGTTAAATATTATTTGTGGCAAGTAAATAACTGTGACCCTGCTTTGGGGTCTGAATCTGCTTTGAGTTACAAAATTCCAGCATAGCAATTGGCTCTCCTGATCTCAGTAAACCAAAGTTGATGGACAGATAAAAAGAACCTGGGACATATGTATACTGTCTTTGGCTGCAGGGGAATGCATAGTCTCTCCTTCACATGCTGAACCCATTAGCGGAAAAAAAATCCCTTTTTATTACTTCCTTTCTTCTAGCCAGAGTAATTTTTCATTTTGTGTGGCCAACTGCAAATTATGTGCTGGAGACTTGTCTGACAGAAGTATAGCTGTTATACATAAAAAGTAAATACTTGTTTTATAATGAATTGCTGCTTCTATTAGCTGTGATAAGGTCTGTTGACTGCTTTAGCTTTCATTTCCTGCACCAAAGTAAAGGTTTCCTCACAGTATAGCGTGCTACAAACCTTTGGGCTTGGTAAGCCAAAAGATCAAGGCAGCAAAATAAAAAGAGTTATTTTTATGGAAATGAGCAATTAGCAGCGCAGCAGATAAATAAAACCGCTGTGTTACTATGGGTGGAGTTTACCATGTGTCACAGCGTTTAACAAGGCCACAAGGCTGTTTGTTAGAATTAACTGAGGCATATGTTGGGATGACATTGTGGAAGTCAAAACACTGGTTTAAATCTGTTATAACCTGTAAGTCAAAACCGTTTAGGCCTACTAGGCTGTTTTAAGCTGATTCCTGAATCAGCTTTTTGTTTTCAGTGCTGTTGATCTAAGAACATGATAGTGTTGGTAAATTGTGTTGATCACCCACCATGTGATCTGGCAACAGCCTCAGACCCAGGTCCAGGGGGGCCTAAAATCCCCAGGTTTAGTGCGTGACTTGATTAAATTTGACTGAACGCACCCTGTGGAGTTTCTGAGCACAAGTAGCAAAATGGAGCAAGGTTTTGTAGAGTGCGTTCACATGTTCGCACTGTCCGTGTGCGCAATGCAATTGTCACATCTCTTGCCACTGGTTTTATTTGGCCCTGGTGATCAATGGTTGGTGTGGGTAATGCGCTAAAAAGAATGAGCAGTGTGTCAGCAAAGGCTGGTAAGAAAAAGACAGCAAGCAAGAAAACATAGACGTAAACAATGCAGGATTTAGAATATTTTTAAACATTTTTTTGGTAATGTTTTATGAGGACAGAATTGCATTCAGCATTTCATCCAGTGCTTTTTGCTGATGAAACTGTGAATATAAACTTGATTGATTGGGAACTTCACCACTAAAGCACAATGTTAATGTCCTGCATTATTACATTACGTATGTTGCAGCATTTATATGAAAGTGTACAGTGAAGAGGTGACAGGAAAAGAGGGGAGAGTGAGAGTGGACATGATATGCAACAAAGGTCCCTGGCCAGAATCAAATCAGTCACACTGCAGTTACAGTGTATAGTATTCTAAACTAAAAGTCACAGCAAATATAATTAAGCTGGGGCCCCGCATCACACCCGTTACCCCAGGGCCCCTGAGCAGGTACACCCAGTCATGGGTACTATGTGACATTAGTGAACATGTGTTTGTTTGCCTTTCTTATCATCAGGCTCTCCACTGGTAATATGCGTGGTGTCTATTACATCAGCCCTGGACAGTTATGGCGAGGTTGACAAGTAAGTATGACCAGCACTTAACAAAAAAAAACAATGAAAAGATGGGATATTATATGGAATTCATTTTACTCTGTTAAATTGGCATTGTGAAAGAATTACATCAGCTGTTGAAATAAATTGGAAATAACTGTGTGTTATTCCAATGACTTTAGGTGAACATTTACGACGTATTTCATTCCATATTTACATTACAGCATTATTGCATTTTTGCTTGGAAGGGAAACAGTTTGATTTTCTTTTCTTTTTCACTCTTGCACCTCTCCTTCCTTTCTCAGCTGTTGGCTGTCGATGAAGAATGGAGCCATCTGGGCGTTTGTGGCGCCGGCTCTGTTTGTCATTGTGGTGAGGAGTCCACATTTGTCATTTTTTACAGTTTGATCAACAGTTTCATCTGTATTCACACTAAGATTTTATTCTATTCCATGTAGCAAACATACAAAACCACATCTCCTGCGTCACTGTGTCAAATGTATTTAATCTCCTTCCTGATTTCCAGGTGAACATAGGCATTCTGATATCTGTGACCAGGATCATATCGCGAATCAGCGGAGAGAATTACAAGGTTCATGGAGATGCCAATGCAGTCAAGTAAGTGTATTTGTTTTCGTGTTCAGACAAAAACTCTTTTGATATTGTCCCCTTATCAAAAGCCAATAATATAAACATGGTTGTCTCTCACTTTGTTTTCAGGCTGACTGCAAAGGCAGTAGCTGTGCTGCTGCCTATACTCGGCATCTCGTGGATCTTTGGTGTTCTTGCTTTCAACACACATTCTTTGCCATTCCTATATATCTTTGCTGTGTTCAACTCATTACAAGTAAGTCCTTCACCATAGGATCATTTCTTTTCTAAATTACCAGGAACCATTTGTGAATTTCCTCCTAAAATTTCAATTTTTTCCTTTTCTTTAGGGGTTCTTTGTTTTCTTATTTCACTGTCTTCTCAACTCTGAGGTATGGTGCTAAATATGCTGAATATGAGTTTTAATGATGAAAGTTTTGATTTGTTATGTCCAGTGAGAGAAAACTGTTCTAGATTATTCTTTAATTATTGGCAAAGGTACATTGTTCTCTGTTGTGATCCATTGCCAGGTTTAGAGACATGTATTTGTACATGCCTCGTGTGGTTCAAAAGTGGAGTGCCTTTTGTCACCATTATCTTCCATGACTTTACTTCTTTCTGTAGGTCAGAGCTGCTTTCAAACACAAAACCAAGGTGTGGTCTCTCACCAGCAGCTCCATCCGAAACATCAATGTGAAGCCCTTCAACTCTGACATTGTGAGTGCTGCTGCTAAAGGCTAAGAGCCATCCTCCTCTTGACTGTCTGAGTCTAACTCTCTCTTTCCCATCTCCTAATCCAGATGAATGGAAACAAGGAGGGCGTGACTCCCACCAAGATGAACACATGGGACAAAAGCACCAACTCAGCCAATCGCATCGACCTCTCTGCAGTGTAGAACCACAGATCAGCATTTCTGTCTGTGGCAGGAGAGCGATCTGAAGCTCACTAGTGTAGAACGACAAACACTGGCCAGAGTTTTCTCCCACTATGTTATGTAATGAATTGGATTCTCATCCACTGAAGAGAAAGTGCTGCCAAATGAGGTGTTGTGTGGCTGAATAATAACTTCACATTTAAAGACAAACAGACTCTAAGGACTGTGCCCGATTACTGTCTCATAAATAATATTTTGTGTTCCCAAAATCAAGAGCAGGGATTTCTGAGGAGAGGGTCAGTGACGTGACAGTCTTAAGATCCATGAGTGAAGTTCAAGCTCTGAAAAAGATGCTCTCTGAAGTGGAGCGTCTCAGTTTCTCTGTTGCCTGGTCCATCTGTACATTGCAGTTGATTTACCGGTTGGCCAGAGTTTATTTAAGGGGGTAGTTCATTTAGGAAATTCACTTATTTGCTCTCTTGCCGAGACTTACATGTAAAGACTGATGCCACTCGTCATGTATGTATGGTAAATAGGAAGCAACTGCCAGCAGCTAGTTTACTAAGCTCAGCACAAAGACTGGAAACAGATAGTCTGGCACTGCCCTTATGTGCCTACCAGCACCTGTAAAGCTCAGTAATTAAAATGTAATCTTCCCTTTGTTTAATCTGTACAAAAAAAATGCAGTATAAAAAATATTGTGGTTTTACCATTATGTGCCAGACTAGCTGTTTCATCCTGTATTCAGAATTTGTGCTAATGTAAATCTGATGATGGCGGTAGCTTCATATTTAGCGTACATCTTTTCATCTAACTCTCAGCAGGAAAGCTAATTAACATATTTTCTGAAATGTCAAACTATTCCTTTAGATCACAGTGTTATGTCTTCACGTGCCTCGCACAGTAAAATAGTGCCAATATGTGTGCTTTAATTTACTTGCAGAAAATGATAAGTATTTTCAGGGTATGTTTGGATACAAATGCATAACCTTAGATGAAAAAGACCAAGGAAAGAAGCTTATTTTCCTTAAATATAGTGTTAGATTTAGTCCTTAAAAACAATGACATAATGGCTTCACCAGCTGTTAACAGTATTCGTCGACATAACTGACAAATTGCTAATTTTACCTGGATGAACTTCTCGCAGATTCACCTGATTCATACAGCTTTTACTCACATTTGGGGACATTGTGTCCCCAAATGTGGATAAAGTAGCTGTGAATTAGACCCTATATGTTATTCTGGTTTAATGTATTTATTTATTTTGTGATTCTGAGTTCTTTATCATGTCTCCTTCAAAGTGTCACAGCTCAACAATCATTATGTCCTCATGTTAAATTCTCTTTTTATTTGTGTGTTTTCTCTCTTGTGATGAAATGAACTGACTGGTATATTTGCAGTACCTCACATCTTAGTAAACTGCAGTATGTTATGCTTTTTTGAGGAATAGTGAATACTGGTTGTGTTTTGGACACAGTTCTGTGAAGTTTTATGGCGTCTTCAGCTATTTTTGTTGCTAATTTCTTTTAAATTTTCATACATTTTTTTTTTTGTACAACAAAATATGCAACATGTTTGGCAACAGAGGGCCTTGATAAGGTTGTTGCTTTTTTTTTTCTTAACATACTGTGAGAATGGAGGGAGATGGCATGTTTTAAAATGTCATTAATCTTACACTGTACCAACATTAAGTTTCCTAAAACAGGATTTACTGTAGGTCACTCTGCGCTCACTTTTCGTGTCAGATTTAAAGTTAAATATTTCAGTATTTCTAAGCTTGTATATGGCTTTCAATGATTGTTCTCTTATGGTACTATGGTTTGTGCTTCCAATTATCTTTATTAAAAAACTTTATGACAAGGAATCAGTGTCGTCTTCACTACAGGTTTTTACAATCCTGATCGCATTTTTATTGGCTGGTATGACTTATGCTATTTGCTGGATACATGTGTGTGTACCTGTGAATTGTATTATAAGTAATCCATTTTTGCTGAGGATGACTATGCAGAATACCAAAACCTTATAGTCAGTGTGACAGATATGGACACATCCTGCATTATGCAGACAACAAGACTGGATTGGTTTGAACAACACCAACAAATTCTTAAGACAAACAAAAGTGGCAGCTGTCTATGATACTGTTTCTGTTGTGTTTAGTGATTGTTGGATTATGAAACAGCAGGCCCCTCCCCCTGGGGACAAACACTTCCTGTGAAGGTGTCCTGATGGCCTCTTTGGTTTGACAGCTGAAGGACAGTCCCGTTCTTTAAAAGTAACTTTAACTGGGCCTTGGGGGTATTACTCTACATTAATATGTTATGGTAGTGGAGGAGAGACAGAATTTCCTTCACAAACTGAGGGTGAATGTGATGAGTTTTATTGTATGTTGGATGGTATTTTGAGCAATTTCGGAATATTTTTGTGATCTGTGTTCAATTGTAGTGTTTGTACATAGTACATATATTTTTGACTATTGACAGTATTAAAAGGGTCAGACATAGCAACAGCCACCATGACACTAATTTTAGAAAATGAATCTTTCTTGATATAGATTTAAAAATAAATGTTAGCCAAATTAAGACATTGAATGGTGAGTTTACGAGGTGTCCCTGAAGGCGCCACCGTCAACCGTCTGCCGGTCTGTTTTGCGCATGCTCGCCGTGAGATATGAATAACTGCAGCAGATGGGTAGAAAGGTGAGGAAGATCACAACATCTGAGCACACTTTCTAAATACAAACAGAGTTTAACTGCACTTCTGTCACTTTTTACTTGTGAGAGCTCTAGAGAAGCGACACAGACTCCTTGTCATTGTTAAGTAAGCACAGCGGGTCGCTTTTATTTTGTTTGCACACAGTTTTTTTTTTGTCCTGCGCACGTTGTTTTAACTTGTTGTGTTTACAGAAACTTCGTAATGTTGTCATCGATATTTTTCTTCGACTGTGAACCATGTCCCGTGTGAAGACAGTATTTTATAATCAGTGACATGGGATTTACCGGCGTAAGGGACGTGTCGTGGGACTGTACGTCTGTTTCTGTTGGAAAATCTGCCTCCTGAACCTGCCCGGATACTTCAACGCGTTTATTTTTTATTATCCATGGAGTCTGTTGGGAAGTTTGAGTTCAACAGGAAAGACCTGATTGGCCACGGTGCCTTTGCAGTTGTGTTCAAAGGCAGACATAAAGAGGTAACCTTTATATCCGAGACAAATCTGGATTTGTCTGGTCAGCGTTGATATGCTCTATGTAAAGCTCTAATTTTTGTATGAACCTTTTCAGAGACGTGACTGGGAGGTTGCTGTGAAATGTATCAATAAGAAAAACTTGGCCAAGTCCCAGTCTTTGCTTGGTAAAGAAATCAAAATATTAAAGGTGATGATCACTTTTTGAATATTGACGCACATTCTGCGCCGGTTCCTCTGTGTACCTTCAACTAAATGTTTTATCCTACCTCCTCTAGGAACTCAAACATGAAAACATTGTTAGACTACTTGACTATCAGGTAATGGTTGGCATTCTCTCTCTCTCTCTCTCTCTCTCACACACACACACCTATCCTAAGAGCAATACACATGCAATGGTGTAGACTTTGCAGCCACATGTTGCAAATGTTGACATGTTGGATGCATAAAACGTCATTTGCTTATGTGATGCAGATATGGCTGTTGGATATTGTAGTTTTTCCCAGAGCTAGCGGGCCTCAGTGACCTGAATGCAGCTGTAGTTTATGTTAAATGGATCATTCTAAAAGTATGAAAACCAGGCACATAACTGAATATCTTGACGGTCTGAACTTAATATTGATTTCGCTACTGTATCCCATTGAGCACAAACATCATTCAACTATAATACAAGTCACACATCACTCAGGATATTAACCATTTGCTTGGATGTGAGTTTGCGTGTGTGTGTGTGTGTGTGTGTGTGTGTGTGTGTGTGTGTGTGTTTTCCTCTTCTCACCTTACTGACACCTGCCAGACAGCCACACATGGGGTCAGTGTTTCTGACAGATGGCAGGGTGTAGCAGGCTAAACAATGGCTTTTAAAGCAGAGCCTCGTCTCCCAGCAGGCACGCAACAACATGCAAGGATAATGACTTTAGATTGAGACAGTGATGTGTTCATTCACCTGGTATCTGAGCAATGTGTGCTCTCTGTTATACGTATCGAGGTGTTTGATACAATAGTACCAGTGGTAAATACACTCGCTGTGATAGACAGAGTTTACTAACTTTAACTTGGTGATGTAAAAGACAAACAAGATTCAACACCCCCCCCCCTTTCCATTCAAGACAGGTGGGACTGACACCCTAAACTACCCCCACCCCGTCTCACCTCGCTGCTCTGTGACTTTTTCCAATGGTGACACACAGGGCGTCAAATTAGGGAAGGCTCCTGGGTGACTTAAAAGGCTCAAAGTTTGGCAGGGGTCATGACAGGGCACGGTTTCAGGCCCCTGAGGTAGCTGTTGTCAGAGGGCCCAGGATTTCTAGAAGCACTGCTGGTGACGGGCCAAAACAAAGTCTGATATATCGTCAGTATAAGTCATAATTCCCTACTTCTCTACATGAAATAAATGTGATACATTTATTACCATTCATCAAATCAGTTATCAATGAGTTTACTACTTGGCATTAATGTATTTCAGCCAATAAATTTGTATTTTTTTTCATCTCATCTGCAGGAAATGGGAGGATGCGTGTATCTTGTCATGGAGGTTAGTTGTGTTTGAACTGTTAATGGCTGCTCTGTTTTTTCATGCAAATCCCATTCACTAATTAGGCAGCATTGTGCTTCCATTGAGGCTTGTCTTCCTTGTCTTTTCAGTACTGCAATGGAGGTGACCTGGCAGAGTACCTTCACTGTAAGTCTGCTGTATCACATTACAGTTTAATATAGCTCACATCTCACTACAGTAAATTTTCCTTTTCACCTGTGGTCAAAGCATAAAGAGGGACATTGACACCACTCCTCACTGTTGCGAGAGAGTGTCAGTCTCACAGTTTGTTAGTTGTAAACATATTTGGAGCGGCTTGCTGCACTGGTGGGGTAGTGTGGCTTTTAAGAGGCTTGGCTAAGCTTTTTCAGTGTTTTGAAGGAATAATAGGATTTTGCCAGCACAACGACAGAATTCAGGTTTAAGGTTTCAACAGGTCAGTGGGTAAACTATCTCTAATACTCCTGAGTACTTAACCCAGATAAATTTAAAACCCTCATCTTGACTTGACGTGATTTTTCTATGTTTTAACTAGAGATTATGTAGAAACTAGTACAAAATATACAGCTAAAAAAAACCTCCCAGCTTTTATTTTCATCTCACTGGCTTTCGCATATCTTGTGTCACACTGAAAATTCACCCTGCCTCAAGTTTCAAACCCTTTTTCAAAATATGATGACGCAGCTGAGTGTATTTGGTAGATTTTTCTGAAGCTAAAAATATCTCGTTGGTGTCAATGTGTCTATTTAAATGCTGATGTGGAGTGATGGTCATGCTAGCGTCTCTTATTTTGTAGACTGGCCTATTCTATGTCCCTGCCAAGAAGGCACATCCAGCTATTTGCAGCACAACACTCAGTCACACTTGGCAAGGTTCACAGAGCACCCACATGACCTCACCCATCTGTCACTCACTTATCCCCTGTGCTCCGGTGGAAAAACACTGCAACTTGAAATACTGGCTGTCCCCTGCAGGAGGGGGTCACCAGCCTGGCAGGTGGTGTTCACGTTAATTTCCAAATGGAGCCTCATCATAAACAAAATTCTCCAGCACAAAGTATGACGGCAGTGACGTTGATGCATCTCCACCTTACATCATAGTGGAGTTTATGGCGAGAGTGTGAGAACAAACCAATCAAATCTAATTTTTAAGTGAGATCAAGGGCCGCAACTAACAAACATTGTAGATTATTTTCCCTGTTAATTATTAAAATGTGAGAAAATTGTGAAAATTATAATTTTCCAAAGCCCAAGTTGACAAACTCAAATTGTTTGTTTTGTTTGACCAAGAGTTCAAAATTCAAAAAAATATAGTTCAGTATCATAAAAAAGACCAAAAATATTCACCTTTGCAAAGCTGATGCCAGTAAATATTTATGTAAATATTTTGATATGCTTAAAAAGTGACTTAAATGATTAATCAGTTTGTCAAAAATAGTACCAGTTCATGAAAATTGATCAACTAATTGGTTGGTCACTTTCATCACTTGTAAGATCTTTGATGTGCAATAGACATAAACTGGTAAATGGCATGTCAGTACGCTACATTAACCTTTTAACCAAGTCTACCAGTTGGTAACATGTACATTTGGCTTTGGTAACTTTCCTGATGGGCACATGTCATTATTTTTTATATTCTATTGATAATAAAGAATTTATTCCATTAAATAATGATAATAAAATGATTATTAAAATGATAGTAAGTTGCATCACTACAGTTACTTCAACCAGGATGACACATAGGGAATAAATGCCTTTCTTCACCTCGTCACATGTATCTACAAACCCTGCCATATGATAAACCCTCTACATACTGCCATGCTGACTTCCTCGTGTATCATCTCATGTGTTTCATCCCTCTCACCCACAGCTAAGGGCACGTTAAGTGAGGACACCATCCGTGTATTCCTGCAGCAGATAGCTCAGGCCATGAAGGTCCTGCAGAGCAAAGGCATCCTCCACAGAGACCTCAAACCCCAGAACATCCTGCTCTGCCACCCAGAGGGGCGCAGGTCCAGTTCCACCAATACCTGCATTAAGATAGGTAATGACTTCAACAAGCAGAGTATTAGAAGACCTGTATGTCTGTGAAAATGCATTGGTTTAGGGAAGATGGTAGAGTGAGTTCATTTCTCACCCCCAGTTAGTGCACACACACGCAAACTGCTCTTTCTCTCATCCTCTAGCTGACTTTGGGTTTGCACGTCATCTCCAGACAAACACTATGGCAGCCACGCTGTGTGGCTCTCCCATGTACATGGTGAGTATTAAAGGTCTAATACTCTGGTTTTCTGTGCCAGCATGGAGTCATGTCACCACGCCTCTAATCTGTAAGCTGTGTTTGTCTGGACACAGGCTCCTGAGGTCATCATGTCCCAGAACTATGATGCCAAGGCTGATCTGTGGAGCATAGGCACCATTGTGTACCAGTGTCTGACTGGAAAGGCACCATTTCACGTGAGCACGCACACATGCAGATACAAAAAAACTGTGACATCCCATCACTTTAGATGTTTAGATAAATAGATTTAGCAATTCACCAACAAATTTTTGCAGCGGCCCCTTACGTAAGTGCAGATACTCATGAAATTGTTGTGCTTTAATTCCTAGAAAGGGTTGTCAACAGAAAGCTGCACATGATACGCCCCTTTCACAACACAGAGAAACGATATGATCCACAAGCATTGAAAAGCACCTGCCTGCTGCTTGTCACTCTCCCTGATATCCTGTGTTGTTAGCTGGAAAATGTGGGAACAGCTTGACTACTTGTTAGGAAAGAGCCTTGTTTACAGATTTGAAGAGGGGGGGGGGCGTGCGGAAATGGCTGTGAGCCATTTCTCTGAACCCAGAGTAAATAATGTTTCACAAGGCTTGCTGTCACTTTCTACTCATGTTCACGCAGCAGCTCAGATGAAAATGTTGAACTGGTATTTGCAGATTACCTCTATATGTATAGACATGTGCTAATGTTTTTTTTTTCCAGAAATCCCTTTTTAGTCCCACGTGTTAGCAGCGAGAGAAGAACATTCTGTTACATGGCCTTTTGTACCTGTTGAGAGGTTATTTATGTTGCGGTTTCTTTGAATGCATTTTCCATGAGAATGAGGGGGAAGATTGACTTCTATTTTTTGCCAGGCAGGTCAGTGAGTGGAGATAAGTCCAAGGGTCAGTGTGAAGTTAGCTTATGATGATGATGTTGATGATGATGTTTACTTAGCTGGCTTAGCTGGCATCTCCCAGCATTCCACTTTGTCCTGAGTGGAGCCATCAAACACTCACATATTGTTTGTGTTTAGATTATTTGCACTTTGGCAGAACTGTTTTTTTATAATTGCTATGATGAAAATAAATAGTCAAACATTTCACTATCAATTATTCAAATGCTTGTTTGTAAGGGTGCAGCTGCTTTCATTTGTGTATGCTAATATGTGCACATGGTCATTTTCGTGTTGAACTCTGTGTGTGTTTGTACAGGCCAGCACACCCCAGGAGCTCCGTTTCTTTTATGAAAGTAACAGGACCCTGTTACCCAGGTGAGTGCACCTCTGCATGACCTCCCAACAACCCACATACATATATGTTGTACACGCTCAGTATGCACAGGAAGATGGTAGGAGAGGCGTGTAAACAGGCATTACAGAGAGATCTGTCTTCCCTGCGCTCAGTTTGCTGATGGATGACTGGCATTAATCTGCCTTGTACCCATACATACATTTGTGTGAATTCTGTGAATGACGTTCAGTGTGCACGTGGCTGCTTTACAAAACACAGACGCATGCACTCACATTAGCACTCAATAAATCCGCAAGTTTCATACCGCTACTAAAAATAGTGCCAGTGTGGAAGAAACTGATACAGACACCTGACGGCACAGATCATCCAGAAGGTTCTCGATCGGCCACTCACACAACTGAAAGTCCAACAAATGTGCAATGCTACACTACAAATGTAGTGTCCTGTCTATGATATATGTCTCCATGTGAGATGTGGTCCATTTGTAATGTGGAACTCTATGTTTCGGCCATTACAATCAGTTCTGCTGGCTGTTTACAATTTTTGATGTTCAGAAGTCGGACATGGAAAATGTTCAAAGGGATTTATGGATTGTTTGCCCGTTGTTTTCATGGTGTACTTTGCCAGCCCACGTATGGCTCATGGCCATGCTTATCTTTTGTTGTGATAAAGTCAGGTGATAAGTCAGGCCCTGTTTGTGTGTGAGGAGGCTTGGTTTGTTGTTTTCTTGTCATTCTATATATAACCAGCTCCGAGCTGCCAGTTAGTGGTCTGCACGGCTATCATTTTCCACATGACCCACATAGCTCAACACAGACATGAACACACACATACACACTCCCAGTCTGCACTGACTCTGGGTGTCATGATGCCCTGAGGTTTTGCACTGAAGCTGTAAATTAGATTAAAAAAATCACACATTTCACAGCTCACTCTGAGCTTATGAAACACAACTGACCTACATATTATTTCTTTTAAGACCACAAACATCAGCAACAAAATGCAAATACAGTGAACATGCAGAGAATAAACCACTCACATGCCACTTTTTTTTTCTTGGGTTTATTACTCTCATACATCTTTGTGTCTCTTACTCAGTGTTTTGATTTTACCATGATTTATATCAATAGCAGTGTTATAAATCAAAGTTAATCTAAAAAAAGAAACCTTTGTATTTTCCCAGCATCCCTAAGGAGACCTCGAGTAACCTAAGACACCTACTGTTGGGGCTGCTGCAGCGAAACTACAAAGAACGGATCAGCTTTGGTAAGCCCCTGCCTTTTAACATTCAGAACCCTTTTCATAATTTGATTTTAAAAAGTTTCATCATTACATCTAAATCTTTACATGTACAGATGAGTTTTTCCACCATCCTTTCCTGGAGACGAGCTCATCTACAAAGAAATGTATGTACTCTTTCTCGTTTGTGTCAGTATCTGTCTGTCTATCTATGTATCAGTGTCTGGGCTTATAGCCAGGGTCCTAACAGAAGCACATTTTTGTCAGGCTCTCCAGCTCCCATGCTCTCCTATCCCAGCTCAGGCTCGGGCAGTTCTTCTAGCAGCTCCACCACATCCCATCTGGCCTCACCTCAAGTACGTACCTTTCTCTTCTTGGACTGAAATACATAGCATATGAGGTGTAAATGTCTTGTAAAATAAATCCCCATTGTGTATCTGTTTTCCTGTAACTTCTCATAGTTAAATCTGATCAAACAGTCCTTTATGGTAATTCTCTCTTAGCATTCCGACGGAGAGATGCACCGACTCCAGCCCAAAGCGCAGTACTCCCCCACACAAAACACCGCGGGCTTCCTGCTGAAAGAAATAGCCAATCAAGACAGTAGGAACACCTCATCTTACACAGAGGACTATGTCATGGTGCCTGCCCAGTTTCCCAGTAAGACCTCTGAGCTTCACTCTCACTCTGTGGATATCTGGATCTTTAATATTGTGCGTCTTTTCCTCACATCAGCCTATTACACGCTTATTTATTTGTTGAAGTCTGACTATTTCTATTTCTACTGCTATGTAGGTGAGTACACATGTGAAGTGGATGTTGGGTCACCAATTGAAAGTTGCCTTATATACAGTGGGTGAGTTGTTTGTCATGTAAAAGCAACATAAATATCATTAATAAACATCAGTAAAAAAAAAAAAAAAAAAAAAAATTCAAAGATCTAAACTTCAACTCTTGTCATTTGTCACTGATAGGAATGCACAATATCTTGTCAGTGTCTCACTATCAGGCAATGATTGCTTTTTTTTTTTTTTACAGGAGCTAATGCATAATTATGTCCGATACATCACATAGATTTACAAGAGCAAACATATATATATTTTTATGCTCTCTCCAGGAGCTCACTAGTAGCTGAGAGAGGTCCCGGGCCTGCAGGAAAGACACCTCCACCCTCTCCCCTCCTACACTCTCCCTCCAAGCCTGTTAGGTAAGAGAGAGACAGGCAGGTTTAGATTTTGGTGGCTTGAAGAGGAAGGTGTTCAAAAATAGATGATAACCGTATGTGTAGTATATCTATTTAATGAGACTTTTAATAACTTTAATTAATATTTTCCTCTAATTTATAAAATCATAAGGAACATTCCTAACTGCTTGTTCCTCTGTCTAATACCTTGGCCTCCTCTTCTGTCCACACAGCAAGCCCCTTGAATTTGTTGGCCGTAAGTGCAGCCGCTCTGTGCCCATTCCTGTGCCAACACAGATCCAAAACTACCAGCGTATGGAACAGAACCTGCAACCTGTTGGCTTGCACGGCTCCACCAGGCATGTGTTTATCTCAGCCCCGTCTCCACCTTAGTGTGTTATTATTCTCTTCTGCCTGTGTCTAACTGTGTCTCACATCATTCAGGGCCACACTGTGCTGTGTAGGCAGCAGCAGTGGAAGTTCCCCACAGTGTGGAGGCTGTAGAGCTCCAGGTCCTGCATACGTTCTCAACTCCCCAAGGCTGGCAGCTGGAGGTGCCCAGCCACAACTGTGCTCCCCACTAGGTAGGCATCTTAATCACCTTTTTTTTTTTTTTTTTTTTTTAAGCATCTTAATCACCTTTTTTTTTTAAAGCATCTTAATCACCTTTTTTTTAAAATCCTTTACAGCAGCTATCCTTGTCACACTGCTACATCTTAACACACTACATGGGAATTTGTCAGTGCAATGTCACTTGTTGCTGGCCACTTGGGCCACTTGGGTGTTAACAAAAATTCCACCGTCTGAATGTCATGTTAAGTACATTCCCAGAGTTGTTTTGTGGTGACGTATTGATCTTTGGCTTTTTCTGTACCCACTTTCACTGTGCCTGACTCATCTACTTTTATTTAGGCCTTTTGACAACACCCAGAGAGCACGCCTCGGCTTGTTTCATTCTTTGTTGTTGGCATTGAGTGCTCTGGTTTTGAGAAAGTGTTCCAGCGAAAACTGACTTTATAAACAGGTCCAATTCACCAAAGGTTTTTGCTTCTTATTAAATAGTTATAATCCTCTGTATTGTAGTGGGAACTACCCCAAAGACCTCAGAGCAGACTCCCCCGCTCAGCACAAGAACTGGACTCACTGGCTCCCCTGGCATGCAGGACACCTCCAGTCCTAAGGTCAGCTTCTAAAACATCTGTTTTATTATATTATTACAAAAATAAATATTTTGTCATCTACACACCATCATGCCAGACAGTCACTGACATTTTTTGTCTCACAACACACACAGCACATTAGCTGGCACTATTTTGTTTCATGTCTCTTCTGAAAAAGTGACTGGTGACTAATTCTTTAGACTCTGTATGAGGGCAAAGAGTTATAACAGAGTATAACCAAATGGCTCTCAACTCTCCTTTGTTTTCCAGCAGAAGGTTCAGTCAAGAATGTCAAACCGAATCAGGACAGTCCCAGACCTGCAATCCCTCAGCCCATCTCCTGCTTCCCAGACCAACCACAGAGGGGAATCTGCCAATAAAAAGGGTCCTTTTAAAAGGTCAGAACATTATTATATTACTATGAACATAGCAATTGCTGTTATCTGATAATATAATAACATCCTGCAGCAACATAAGGCAGGGAGTGGAATGTGAATCAACAATCCACATATAATTGAGATTGTTGCTTATGTGAAACCCTGCCATCTACCACCCAGAGATGTCACACAGTATTGATGGTATGCTATCTGATAAATTATTAAATGCTCATGATGGTGTCTGTGGCTGTATCGAATGTCCAGATCGCTGAGCACGGGCAGGCTGTCTGACATGCTACTGAAGGCGGCTGTTGGAGCTCACCTGTTTGAAGAGGGAAGTGACGAAGTCCTCAACTGTGAGAAAAGCATGGATATAACAGGTAGTACGAAGTAGTACATAAAACAAGGGCAGTCCTATTTCAACTGATAGTGTTTATGTTTGTATGGCAGTATTTAAGACTATGTAGCTGTTGTTGTAGTGGCAGATTAGAAAACATAGGGTAAATGTTTCATAGCCAAGTATAGTTAGGTTTCTAAACTCTTAAGTCATGCAAAGGAAAGGCTTCAAGTAATAATCAAATCAAGACATACTGAGAAATAAACACACACATAATTGAGGACGAGGACAAGTATTACTCTATGTTTGCATGAGTTACAAAGCACCTATTTTGACGTACCTACTGCAGTGATCATGGCCATGGTATTTACATGGCTGTGGTTCAACTGGACTACATTTTCCAGGGACGTCTTAGCCATTTGACTCTCCGTGTTCGTTCCTACAGCTCCACCTACTGGTTGTAGTAGAGGCTTTCAGTGTGCAGACAGCCCACCGCTTGCAGTCTTCACTATAGGTTCTCCATCCAAAGGAAACACTCCTCCTGACACCATGGTATCGAGGATGCTCTCAGGTAGATGTTCTGCTACACTGAATATTGACTTACTGTTTAGGGCGTTCATTTTTAACCATGATTTTAGCTTGTGTTGTAGGACGTTTGTTAGAAGTCCTCTAATTAAGTGCATTTATGAGTGATCCAATCAGGCTGGATTTTTATTATGCGCTGTGTTCTGCAGTTTGGGTTCATTTAGACCACTTTTGCAAGTTAATAATGTGGAATTATTAAATTAGAACGTCTAAAGTGCAACACAAGTACTGAACGTCTTTGTTAACCACATAAAATTTGAGATAAACCATGTGGGGATTGGTCAGGTAAAGGAGGAATCTGTGATTTTTCACACTGAAGTTAGAGTCTGCTATTACACCGGGCCATTACATTGTTTTTAAAATATAAATGATAATAAAATGCATTATAAGTAGTCAACTGACTATTGTAGTCCTAACGTGTTATGTTAACCCCGTTCTCTTTTGATCACTCTAAATTTCAGATGTTCAGAGTTAACCTGTCTTCATCTCAAATGCAGGCTCCCCCAGCTACATTCACTCAACGTGGCTGCTTAATAGTCGCCTTCTCCAGAAAGGAAGCCGTAGAAACAGTGAGACTGAGGCCATGGATGCTACTCCGCACAGCAGTCTGGTGTTTCACCCTCCAGAGCTTGCTGAAGATACACTGATGGAGGTACACATAAATACTCATAGGCATTTGTGTACATTTGCAGGTGAACCTAAAACAGAAAAATTCAGATTCCTCATGAACAGTTTTGGTATTAACAGTATTTTATTGCTGCTTTTCACAGCAGGCTCACACAGACACCCTGAGTGACCTGCGTTTCACCTTGGCTTTTGTCCACTGTGTCATGGAATTGGCGTCTTCTAAAGACCCAGGGCTGGATGCCATCAGCAGTCCTGATGTTTCCTTTCTAGAGCAGAGCTTGGTGACGGATCAGATTAGCCTTCTGAGTAAAGAATGGAGGTAAGAGGCAGCATTGGACAGTAGCTCTCTTCCTTCACAAGCCTTTGTGGAAATGACTTCTCTTTCTTATGTGCACATTCCAGTTATGCAGAGCAGTTAGTGTTGTACATGAAGGCTGAAGAGTTTCTGTCATCAGCCCTGCACACTGCTAAAGAGAATATCAAACAAGGCAGACTCGTTCCCTCTGCTACAGTCAAACAAGGTGAGACCAGTGACTTCTAGTTTTGATTATCAAGCACTCCTATTTTAGACTTTAAAACTAAAGACTTAAAAGGTGCTTTTGGATGTCTTAGTATAAAAAATTTAAAGAATTAAAATTGCAGAGAGCAGTTTAACCTATCCAGGTGTTTCTGCTGTGGTGGTCTGACAGAGTGAGAATTGGCACTCCATGTTGATGACAATGGTGAGTTCATATTTAATATAATAATACAGTCTCTTTGCATACTCTATTTCCTTTGTGCAGTCATCAGGAAGCTGAATGAATTGTACAAGAACTGTGTAATATGCTGTCGCTCCCTCAACAATCGACTGCAGACCTTCTTGCTTGACAAACAGAAGCTTATGGACCGCTTCAATGTACTCACAGCAGAGAAGCTCATCTACAACCACACTGTGCACATGGTGAGCTCATCTCACAGCAGGAGATGTTGATATTCACTCCAAATCACCTTGTATAAAGTATATATACAGTATGCATCTTTATCTTAGCCTTAATGTGTGTGTTTTTATTGCATTAAGGTACAGTCTGCTGCTTTAGATGAAATGTTCCACTATGGCACAGCATCCATCCAGCGCTACCGTAGAGCCCTTCTGCTGATGGAGGGTCTGTCCCGTATCATCACAGAGCAAAAGGACATTGACAGCATAGACAAATGTATGTGGCAGCACTATGACACACAAATCACAAGACAGTTGCTTAAATGCCAGAATCAAACCACTTATGACTGGGTTTCCCATGTGATCTTGCTTAGGTCTTAACGAGGTGTTATTCTGATCTAAATTTTTCAATCTCTGTTGTGTTCTCAGGTAAGCAGTGTATTGAGCGACGCCTTTCTGCTCTGCAGTCTTAACAGTATCCAAGAGCTCTACAACTGCACTTACAGCTACTGGATTATCTTGACTCGTCCATCTCCCCTCCTAGACTGTCAGTACACACAAGCACTTTGATCTTTCTTAAGGGAAATGACCACTGGAGCATCTGCTCTTATCCTACCACCCAGTCTGTAATCTTTACATAAATGCACAGAAAAGACTGGAAGCCCTGTTTTATACATGTTTTTGAGGACAGATTGTGTTATGATTGTTTGAATACTTTGATAAGATCAATTTCTGTCAGTATTTGTTTTGTTTCTTTACATACTGTATATGTTAGTGTGTTGTTTTGTGTTTTGCACATAGAATTATCAGATAAAATAATAACAGATTTTAACTGATTGTTGTACTTGAAGCAAAGATTATTTGGTTTTTTTTGTCTGTGCTTGTGTTATGTAGCCCATACAGTAAAAGTTCTCCGGCCAACAGGAGTCACAATATTCTGAATGAGATGACCAAATATTGCCAGTGTGTAGCCATGTTAGTGAAACTGTGCCTGCGTTTTTTTTGTACATTTTTCATCACAGCATCGTGGTAGCTGGAAAAGTAATAAGATTATATTTTCACCTCATACAGAATAATTGTCTTATAGTCATCATAGAGTGCAATAAGTATGTTTTTTTTTTTTTGTGTGTGTTTTTTTTTACATTTGAATGAGATTTTAGTTTTACAACAGCTGATTCAACCTTACCCTGACTATGTACTCAGTAGCGTCACTTTAAGTGACAACTGCATGCCACATTTCTTATGTTTATCTGCTGTTTGTGTGTATGTGTTCACATTAGTTTTATTTTTCAACTTATTTTGGGTTTAGAGGTGTAAGTTTGGATTCATGTCAAAAGTTAATTTGTTAATTTGTGAATTAATTTGTACATCATTTTTGCCCGATAGTACCTTTTTATATACAGTCTGTGGATAGTACACTAGTTTGTTACAATTACATAGACAATATTTTGTGAAAGTTTGTTAGAATTTATAAAATTGCATTTTCTACTTGTATGTTATCACTGTTGGTCAAATTTGCCAAAATGAGTTGTTACACACTGTGTGATGAAAATAAATAATATTTATTGTTAAAACTATGGGTTCCCTTCAGGTCTGTTTCAGTTTGTTTGCTAAATCAGTATGTCTTCGCTGTATAACACCTGATTAACAACTTACGATTCATGAAAATTAAAATTTATCGGATAATAAATTGTAGATGACGCCATTGTTTCTTGGCGTTACCGCTTCCTGGAGACAGAACGACATCCGGGTTACACAAAAGGTTGCCGCGGTCGCCATGTTGCTGAATGAAATTAGCTCCAAAACATTGACTAGCCGCTAGCAATATCGATATTTTATTTTTTCGCGTAATTACATTTGTTACAGCATGTGACTTATTGTAAATATGACATAGGATTTATGAAACTACTACAGAAGCCCCATTCCCTGTAAGTAACATTGTTGAGGTGATAAAATGTATTTATTGATTGGCAGCTGGCCTGCTAGCAGTAACAAGCTAATATCGTTAGCTTTAGCTAGCACGCGTCCCGTAGCAAGGGTCGTTGTAATTGCTGAAATGGCAAAGACAGCATTAGTGTAGATGTTTACAGGTTGATATTTGCAATGTATTTTCAGTATATTTATCACCTAAGTCTAAGTCTACTTAATTATTCTGACAACTGCAATTTTATGTCTCAATGAAATGCTTTTAGCTAGCTAGCGTTAGCTTACGTTACGCCCCAGAGCGGTACTGGAAGTGGGAGCTAACGTTAACGTCGTGACAAACAATGAAAATGTCAGCTAGTACTCAGAAAACACTGTTTATATGTAGGTCATTCTGCTATTAATATAATGTCAGTAATGAGGAGGAAAAAGCGGCACTCCACATAAAACTCGAGAATTTCTTAACGCTGTAATTTACTGAAGCAGCCCAACAGTAACTGTACAAATTACCATTATCAGTATGAGTTACGATATATTATCTTTGTTGAAAATGCAGGTTGACTTTGGGTGATTCACAGCGGTAAATTACATCAACCTTAACATTTTCATCACAGATCTATCAATGTATCTATAATATCATTGATTTACCTTTAATTTGTGCCCACTTAAACTGGCACACAGATTTAAAGAGAAATTGTAGCTATATTTAGATATTTGTAGATTTATTTTTAAAACTTCAGACTGGTTGCAAAAATATTCGAAGCTTAAAGGTAGCAGCCCTTGCTTTTTGGCCCTTAACACAGCAGCTGTGTACCTAATGAGCACATATTAATATGTGGATGTACCAGCTGTCAGGTGTACTGCCAAGCAGTTGCCCTCTATATTTATAACTGACCTCTGCATGTATGTATTTGAAATTGGTTATGTATCCCAGTTTATACAAGAAAATGGTTTTATGGAGGAAATCTTATTTCACAATGTGTGCATGTTAAGATATAAAAATATATGCATACGTGTAATAAATTCTCATTGAGAAAATTATTTAAGAAATTGAAAATTTGAATTTGTAGCTGGAACAGCCAGGCAGGAATGTCTATTTAAGGTTAATCCAGTTGTATACCTGACAAGGAAGGACAACACAATCATCATTTACATTATCATAATGATGTAAACATCTGAAGAAAACACAAGTCAGATATCACTACGGAGCACCACAGCAAGCATTTGCGGCACTACAGACATTGACCCAATAGACCCAGGCATATTAAAGGGATAGATGACAATATATAAATTTACATTATCTGAATACATTGGGTTATTGATTCCCATACTTAAAACCACAGTTCATTTAGACATTTGAAAGCTGGGACCAGGATGTATCTCTGTTGGTGTATAACATATGTTACTTGTGTTTACAGTAGTTGGGTGACCTACTAGAAAAAAACCTTTTACCATTTTTGGTTTCTATTCAGTAGTTAAGAATCACTTATTAGTGTGCTTTGCTTTGTCCTTTTCACAGATTGTTGTATTTAGACATAGTAACAGTGTCACGCAATGCACCATGGAAGTGGATCACAGAATATGCAACGACAGCTCCAGAGATCCAAGTCTGTCAGTGGGTCTGAAGCAGAGGAGCAGCAGCCTACCATGGCAGCTACGCAGCAGCAAGCCACAGTTAACCATCCTCAATCTCCCGTGACCACATTTTCCACTGCTGCCAGCCCTTCAGCCCCCCAGTCACCCAACTATCAGATAATCATGAGTCGTAGTCCAGTCACTGGCCAGAACATGAACATCACATTACAAAATGTGGGACAGATGGTGACTGGTAATCAGCAGATCACCCTAACACCACTCCCCATCCAGAACCCAGCATCCCCTGGCTTTCAGCATACTACACCTCAATTGAGGTTTGAGCATGCTCCATCATCCTACATCCAGGTCACTTCACCTGTGCCCCAGCCCATGCAACCCCAAAGTCCCACCCAGTACAGCCCAGTCCCTCTGCAAGGTGTTACAAGACCAGGAGCTCCTGCAACAGCACTGGGTGTGTGTGGACAGAGTCCAACAAGATTTGTTGAAGCTGGTATGTTAGTGCGACAGATCAGTTTAGGCAGTCCATCAGGAAGTGGCCACTTTGTGTACCAGGAGGGGACAGGATTGGCCCAGATTTCCCCAGCCACACCTGGCCAGGTACAGCTGGCCCCTGCAGGAGCTCCAGGCTCTGTGAGGGAACGCCGGCTCTCTCAGCCTCACTCACAGACTGGAGGCACCATCCACCACCTTGGACCTCAAAGTCCTGTGGCCACTGGTGCTGCTCTCCCCACTCTAGGCAGCCCTGGTCACATTACCACTTCCAACCTACCTCCACAGATCAGCAGTATCCTTCAAGGACACATGGCACGCCCTATGATATTTGAGAAGACACAGAGTGTGGTTCCTGGTTCCACTACCACAGCAACTTTCAGTATACCCTCCTCCATTCCACCCTCTAGCCCATCCCTCACCAGTCCACCCCAAGGGATCCCCAACAATCCTCTTGCACCCACCAGCATGGCTGTGGGCACTGTGAAGAAACAAGTTCCCAAGAAGTTAGAGGAAATTGCTCCTTCTACTCCAGAGATTGCCCAACTGAGAAAACAGTGCTTGGAGCACCACAACAAAAAGATGGAGAGTCTGAAGGAGGTGTTCAAAGAATACCTGATTGAGCTTTTCTTTCTGCAGCACCTACAAGGGAACATGATGGACTATCTAGCTTTTAAAAAGAAGCCCTGTGTTCCCTTATATACTTACTTGAGACAGAATGACTTGGACCTTGAAGATGAAGAGGAGGAAGAAGAACAGTCTGAGGTCATTAATGATGAGGTATTACACTAGCCAGCTCTTAGTGTGAGATCTAGTACGGATTTTACAATCAGAGGCCTGTACATTCATTTCGTCCAATGAATATTGTGCCTCTTTCAAATATGCATCTTTTTCAGGTAAAGGTTGTTACTGGAAAGGATGGCCAAGCAGGGACACCAGTTGCCATAGCAACACAGCTTCCTCCCAATGTTTCTGCAGCGTTCTCTGCCCAGCAGCAGTTTCAGGTGATAAAGGCAACACTTGTTATAAGCATCTATTACAATTAAATTATCTATAGTTACTCTTAAAAATTCTATTTACAATGTTGTGTAAGAGGAAATCCCTCAATAACTCCTTGAGAGGTTGTTTTTTACAGGGACATCAAGGGGCTGCTGCTGGCACCATTACAAATCCTGGAGACATGGATGCCTTTAAGAGGCAACAAGCTATGGTGCAAGCAGGTAGGGCAAGGATCGTAGACTCCTGTCTCTCTTATGTTGCTTTGTTTCCTCCCCGTTTGCTTTGTTTTCTGTTTGTTTTCTTTTCTCCCTCTAATTGCTTCTGCTTTTAGATATTTGGCATCCTCTACTAGCGCTCTCTGTTGAAGTCTTAACCCGAGGAAGGCGAGGTGACCTGTAAGGTCTTCAGAAGGTCATTGCTCTGTGCCGAGTGCTTTTTTTTGCGTTACGAGGGTATTGTGTGTTTTAAATCCCAGATCAGGCTAAGAGGTCCCGGATTGACGTTGGTCGCCATGGGCTGATTTTCCAGCATCCTGGTGTAGCTCCTTTAGGATCACCTGGCGTTCCACTCCAGCAGCTTATGCCAACTGCGCAAGGTAGGAGTGCTACTACCAGGCCGTTCTGTGTTCTGTTCGATGCTGCTGGACGTATTTCCTTCCTCAAACTAAGGAGATTTTTAAAAAATGAATCACAACATTCATCTTCTATTAAAAAAAGAAATCCAAGCAGCATCAACAAACAGATCTTCATCCATCTGCTGGATTTCTCAGCAGTCCACAGGAAGTTCAGCCTTAGCTGTACCAGCACCAGCTCTCTCTGTCAGGATAAATGGGGAAGAAGACAATCCAAGTCTGAAGAAGAGTAGCCACTCAATGGGAAGATGCCATGTCTTATGATTTTCCTTTTTTGTTTTAACTATTGATCACCCGTCGTTATCCATCTCTTCTTTTCTGAAGTTTGTTCCTGTTAGTCGTCTTTGTTTGGACAGACCTTCCTTGTGCTGATGGATTTTCATCTAATTTGGAGGTGGATCACAGAAAGTGGGAACCCTGTGTGAATAAATTCACTTTCCAATGGGTTTTGCTTGTTTTCCCATTTTATGAATCCACGTGTCATGCTTCCTTTTGGTTTCCCATCATCATTCCTTCACGTCTTTTCGTCCGATTGTCCGTCCTTGCATCATCAACAGGGATTCAAAGTCATCAGTCTTTATGTCATACGTTACATCTTCAAGAGTGTCTTTATTTATCTCATGTTCACATTTAGTTGATTTTCTTCCATGTTATTTCATGGCATTTTGTTCTGACTTGGCTTCTTTCCCTCAGTCTAAGTAGGAGGGGAATCATGTGGAGGAGTTGTGTTCACGGCACAGGTTTTTGCGATTGTGGTGGTGTGGGTGTGTCAGGGCCAGGTGTTGATGGCGTCTAGGCAAGGTGGTGTGACGTGCAGGGAGGTAAGGCAGGCGCTGCTTTAGTGTGCACAGCTCCGCTCATGCCTGCAGTCTGCAAAACCCCATGTGTGTCCTTTTGCTCATTTCTGTGCTTTGTTGCTATGTGAGGCATCCAGATGCCTTGGTTACCGCTAGAATGACATCGCTTCATGCATGCCAAACATATGGTGTTTTTGTCAGTGTCCGCTCTGTATTTTTATTTCCCCTTTCTTCTCCCTGTCTCTTTACTTTCAAAAGTTCTTTTTTTTTCATTTTCCTTTGTAACATTTTTATTTTCCTCTCTAAAAACCTTTCTTATTGCATGTACAATTTTTGATGTTTTTAACCACGTTCTCTCAACATTTGAGATGCAATGTTTTGGTTTTGCATTAATCAAAGTAGTGTTTTATTTGAGAGACATGTAGATTCTCACATTGATTTCATTTCTTCTGTAATCATTTTGCTGTATTGAGTTTCATTAGTTTCCGCTCTGATCATCAGGAAGTAGTCTACCACTGTTGATTCATACAGTACATCTAGTTCATAAAGGCAAGGTTCTGAGGAGCTCTAATAGCTGAAGCTCAAACAGTCATTTAAAACTTAAAAGTACTATTTCGTTATCTACTTATTAGCTCTAAAAATATATAACTTGTTTAAAGGGGTCTCTCAAATATATATTAAGGGAAAGCTACCAAATAACATTTCAAAGAAATTTACAAAGCACTTCACTTGACATGACAATATCGACAACTTGATTTTTAGTGTCTTTCTTTGTGTTGCTTTCTATACCACCCCTTTGTGTGTCCTATACTTTGGTTACTATGTGTACAGGCGGGATGCCGCCTACTCCACAAGCGGTCCAGATTGCAGGACAGAAGCAGAACCAGCAACAATATGACCCATCCAAAGGACCTCCAGTGCAGAATGCAGCCAGCCTTCACACCCCTCCTCCCCAGCTGCCTGGCAGGTTACCCCAAGGTGCCCTCCCTATGGCAGGCTTGCCCATGCCACTCTCTCAGCAAGCTCAGTTAGTGGAGACTACAGCTCAGCCTGGTGGTCAGCTTCAGGCACAGGTGAAGGTGCAGGCAGGTGGGCCTGTCCTGACTACAGTAAACCCCCACACACAGCTCCAGGCCCAACTACAGCAACAGATGCAGCCAGGTCTTCATCTTCAGTTGCAGCCTCAGCAGCAGCAATCCCAGGCCATACTACAGTCTGGACAAGCGGTCAGTCTATATGGAAACATATGAATACAGTTTTCATTTATATTTGTGACTGAATGATGACAGTACAATTTGTCATGTTAGTAATACTTTTTTCCCCCCTCTCCTCTCCATAGACGGTGGCACTTGCTCGTCCAGGCACAGAATCAAACCAGCCAGTTCAGCGGATTATGACCAACTCAGTATCCATGACGTCAATGTCACCTGCTCCCCTCTCTACTCCCAACTCTGTTTCAACCCCCCATACTGCAAATCCTCTCCGTCCTCTTGGCTCTAACATCAATCCAAGCACCCAGTCCAAACTGACTGGAAGCAATGGCATATCCACAGTCAAAATTGGTGGTTTTGGTCAAACTGCGACCATGCAGTCCACACAGGAGGGTTCTCAGGACAAGCAAGTTGAGCAAGCCAAACTGGTGAGTTCCCTAAGCACACTGGTGAACATCTTTATAAACAGATGTCTTCAAATTAATGAAAATCTTTGGCGGGAATAGATTCAGTGCCTTTAAATGTCTTAAATACACTTATGTGTTGCCTTTGAAACTTTAATACTGTTTCAGTACTGTATTTCTTTCTATTCTATTTTTCTTAAAGAAAGCAAATATATATATTATTAACTTGTAGTTGCTTCTTATGAAATTTGACAAAGATGATTGACATAATATTATTTGACATTGCCCAATGACACCCCATCTCTAACTGGAGCAACTAAAACAAGGATATTCTGGATTTCTATTCTGAAGCATGTCGTTCTTATTTCTCAGGAGAATCAAGTGCATCAACGCATCTCTGAACTGAGGAAGGAGGGCCAGTGGTCAGCCAGTAGACTCCCTAAGCTTGTGGAAGCCTCACGTCCAAAGTCCCACTGGGACTACCTCCTGGAAGAGATGCAGTGGATGGCAGCTGACTTTGCCCAGGAGAGAAGGTGGAAAGAAGCTGCTGCTAAGAAGGTATGGCTGAGATGGAATAATTCAGAGAGAAATGTGAAATTACACATCAGCACAACAACAAGTCACAACTGATGTCTCGTTGAAAGCCAAATTGTCTCATATGTCTTTGCTACAGCTTGTTCGCACATGTGCCCGTTACCATCAAGAGCAGAAGAAAAGTGAGGAGAGGTCAAAGAAAGAAAGGGAAATTCATCTTCGCCACATTGCCAGCACAATTGCACGAGAGGTGGAATTTTTCTGGTCAAACATTGAGCAGGTATGTTTATTTATATATTTACTTTTCTTGATTATAAAACTATGTTGTGATTTGTAAATAAGTGTTTATGCCAGTCTGAGTAAGGTTTCTTTCTGTTAGGTTGTGGAAATCAAACTACAGTTTGAAATTTATGAGAAGAGGCTCAAAACACTCAGCTTACAAAAAGCCTCAGCTAAAGGTATGTTCCACTGAGCAACTACCAAAAATAAAACCAAAAATATTTGTCCTCACTTTCCCATACATTTGTAACAACCAGATTTTTATTTTGTATTGAACTTCAATCACTTGTGTTACAGTACCTGGTGAGAACGCTGACAAAGAGGTAAGTGCTGCACTGATGAATGAAAATTCAAATGCACATAATGTCTCTCAGATATATCTTTTAAAATGTTTTTTCTTTTTATAGGAGGCAACTTCAACAAGAAAAAGAAAATTAAGTTTGTCCTTGGTTGATGAAGATGGTATGTGTCATACTATAGAGGTTCATATGGGAAGGAAACATAAAAGTAACATTGATCTTTAAAGAGTCTGCAAAGTTGGTGTTGTACAGTTGCCTTAACTTTGCAAAATTACTTGTGACTTTTCATTATTTGTCTTTTTCTTCAGTCCTAGATGAAGAGAGCACTATAGAGGAACAGGAAGCCATGGAGGGGGAAGCAGACCACAAAACAGAGTTGGTTGATCTTGCCAAAGATGGTACCTATTTACTTTTCTTCTCTTTCTATGCATATGTGGAAAAGCAGAATTAATGAAGTTATCTAGGTTTACTCCAAAGCCCAATTTGTATGATATTCCCTTGTTTACAACATAGAGTATATTCAAATTACCAGTAAACAGGCTTTTGCAGTATCCATATTTCCATAACCTATTATACTGCAGCACAATATACTATAAAACTGCAGTACACAGCATGTACTAATGCTCTGTGCGGCTCAAAGTTTTGCTAGCAGTAATGTTATTAGAAATTAAGATTAAGACAGAAATTGTGTTAGTCAATGTAATGTGTTCATTATGTTAACATAATGTCACACATGGTTAACAAACTTGATATATGCTACCGTTGTTCATATGATGAATTATTAATCAATGAGGTTAACATATGTGGTATTTATACTGTGGAAATATTATTTGGCAATATTACATTTTATTTTTCACAAGTTACAAATGAATATAAAATATGAAAACCTTAAACTATTTGCTGCTCAGTTAAATTTACCATACATGTAGCAAAATTACTTGTCTTTGTGTCTGTATTGCTTACTCATGCTTTTGTATTTGGCTTTTAGCTGAAATGCCTCTGGATGCTTTGATGAAGCAGTATGCTGGTGCCTATGTTGACGGCTTCGAGTGGCCTCAGCCTAGTCCTCATAGTGATCAGGAGGACATGGAAGAGACTGAAGGTGCCTTTGTAATTGAGAAATTGTCATGTTCATCCTCATACACGTTACAGGTAATGATTATGAAAGATGCGACTCTAAAGTGGTTGATACTCTTTTTTTTCCAGAAACGGAGAGTCCTGCAGGGAGTCCACCTGAAGCAGTAGTGATTGACTCTCTGCTTAGTGTGGACCAGTACCGTAGTGCTGACAAAGCCAGTTCCTGTGACACTGATGGGAAGCCTGCCAGAGACATAGCTGAAGTGGCTGCTGCCACAGAGCTCATCCTGCCAAAGGGCAGCTTCAGGACCACTTCCTCAGTAAGAAACACACTCATTAACACACACATAAGAAATAAAGATGCCTTTTATCATTTTAACTGACCTTTTATTTATTAGACCCGCAGCCCAGCTCCTTTTCTACTGCATGGGTCACTGCGAGAATATCAGCAAATTGGTGTGGACTGGCTAGTAAACCTTCACAAGAAACACCTCAATGGCATTCTGGCCGATGAGACGGGTCTTGGCAAGACTGTACAGACAGTGGCTTACATGGCCCACTTAGCTGGCCAAGAGGGTAGGTCAAAGATATATGTGATTTATTTTTGTTTTTTAAATAGTGAATATTTCTGTCTTCTTTAATATTGACTATTTTTCTCCACAGGCATTTGGGGACCCCACCTTATTGTTGTAAGGACATCGAAGTTGCTAAGTTGGGAGGTGGAGTTCAAGCGCTGGTGCCCTGGCCTCAAGATCCTCCTGTACCTTGGCAACAGAAGGGAGCGCAGATCTAAGAGAATGGTACTTTTTTACTGTATTAAACAACATATTTTGATATCATTGTCAATATAGGCAGCCATTTTTTATATAAACATTTCATTTAATGACTGATTTACAGTGGTGGGGGGAAGCCAACAGCTTCCATGTATGTGTGACATCCTACAAGCTGCTGATGAAAGACCAGAGCCATTTTCTCAGAAGAAGGTGGAGGCACCTGGTGCTGGATGAAGTGCAGCTCATTAAAAACATGACTGAGAAACACTGGGAAACAGTCTTTGCTCTCAGAAGGTGAGCTGGGTGATAACTATTACATTAATTTCAGTTTCTCAAGAATCCTGATTATAATTTTTCCGTTTTTAATTTACTTATAATCTTTAAAGTGGATCTCGGGTCTCATGCTTTTGTGTGTTCCTTCTGATCACAGCACTAAGGGCACTAAGGAAATCTTTGTCTTTAATTTTAAATCATGACAAGATGCTTATATGTCTTCCAGTGAGCAGAGGATTCTCCTCATCAGCACTCCTCTACAGAATACCCTAAAGGAGCTGTGGACCATGATCCACTTCCTTTTGCCAGGAATTACCAGGCCCTACTCTGACTTCCCTGTTAAGGCAGGCACAGACCAGAACCAGGACTACTGCCACAAACTGGTCATCCGCCTGCACAGGGTGGGTGTAACACCAGTAAACTCCTCTGCCTATTAAATTTTAAACATTTCAACACATTAAATTCAGAAACATGACTGACTCGCCTCACCAACTATCCTAAAATGCATATTACATATGAAATCCTCTCATTCTTAAATGTAGATGATTCAGCCTTTTATCCTGAGACGCTCCAAAAGGGACGTGGAAAAACAACTGCCCAAGAAGTACGAGCACATCCTAAAGTGCCGTCTTTCCAGCAGACAGAAGAGCCTTTACGAGGATATCCTCACTCAACCAGGGTAAGATATTTGCTCTACATGTATAGTTACATTGAGATATCAAAGCAAGGTTGCTCCTCTTACTGGCACTGAGTAATATTTGATAATCACCACAGATAAAGAAGTGTAGCAAAAGTGCACTTTTTAACCCGATCTCCTTGCACTTATTGAATAGATGTAGTACTTAGCACTTACACCAAGGTCTTGTACTGCACTGAAGATTTAGTGATATCCCTCACTTGTAAGTCACTTTGAATAAAAGCATCTGGCAAATGAGTAAATGTAATGAAATGTAATATAGGCAATTTTAGGAAATTTGCTAATCAATTAAGCAGTTTAATCTTAATTACAGCAAGATTTATAGCCATGTGACACCCATCACATTTATTGTTATCAAGTATAGTTGTTTTTTTCTGTAATTAATTATTTTTTCCCCTCAAATTTTTTCTTTCTGTCTGGATGTGCTCCCTTAGAGCTCAAGAAGCACTGAAGACAGGCCATTTTGTCAGTGTGCTCCAGGTCTTGATGCAGTTACAGCGAGTGTGTAACCACCCTGAGCTGGTGGCACCCAGAGAGACCAGCAGCTCCTACTTCTGCTCCTCTCTGCAGTACAATGTACCATCACTGGTGCTGGAAGCTCTTCACAAGGACCCAACCAAGGTATATTTTAGTGCCTTGAATTGCTGATTTGAACTAAGGTGTTAGGCAAATGCCCTGAACATCAGTACAAAATAGACAAATAATGTGATTAACAGAAAATTAAATCTTTTACCTCACTATCCTCCTAGATTGCAAACATGTCCATATTTGATCTGATCAATAACGAGAACACACTGACTCGGTATCAAACTGAAGAGGTGGTACCCAAACTGAAGGTCACTCAGCAGCTCATAGAGGAGATCTACTCTGGTCCAGATCCACCACCACGACCTAAACAATGCCCAATAAAACCCATGAGGTCAGTAATACAATCTTCAATTATACAAGTAACATGACACGGTTGACGTGGAGATCTTCGGACATTTTCAAATTGCTCTAAAATGTAATTCTGATATTGTAATAATGAGTTACTGACATTGACACATTATTTCTCATCATTTATTTTTTCTGATTAGGTTATTCCAGCCAGTGCAGTATGGGACAAAACCAGAAGGTCGTCTGGCTGCCATCACAAGTACAGCAGGCCAGCGTCCACCAAGCTCCCCTGCAACTACTAGTGCACCTGTATCCACCACCGGCCAGTCAGCCCAGAGCAGGGGGAAGTCCCCTGTCACCACTGCAACTACTACGGCAACTTCTCATGGTAAGACCATTTCAGGGACAAGTAATCAGTAAAGGACAGTAAATTGTGTTTTCACCATGGCTAACTTTAGAAGACAAACGTAATCACCCATAGCCGTTTTGTTGATGCCATTACCTCGTGTGCTTATACTAGTTTTAACCTTGTGATGTGTGCATTATGCATGATTGTGTTTTGGATAGAATTGAACCAGACTATGTCATGCTTAAAAAAAAAAAAAAAAAAAAAAAAACTCATTTACGCTGTGCCCACTCCGTCATGTATTGTCAGTACTATTTGCAGTACATTTTAGAAACGTGTTCAGTGTGCACAAATGTATGCACAGGTCAGGTCCTCCTCCTACAACTTTATGGAGAGAACCTTTACTGACAAGTTCCATGGGTCACATAAGTTTTTTAAGTTTACATTTGTACTTCCACACAGCAGTGGTGGGCTGGACACATTATTTTACCCTCATGGCAGCACAGCCATTTGGGTAAGTCTAAATGTAATGGCTTTTATTGCAGCAAAGCTACAGTTTAGGTTAATAGGTTCTATGGACACACAACGGCTGTTGCACCAACTTTGTTCATTGTCAGGTTATTATTTTTCCATCTATCAAATTATTAGAACTGATTAATCAATAACATCCCAGACCCTGCTGGCTGTGTTGGCCCATCACTGCTGAGTGAACATACAAAGAAAATTGTTTGATCATACTGATGATTTGACTAAATATTGGGTTACCCCTAACATGTAGTCCCATACCCCATTGCCTTGTACTTCACAGCGATTGGAACGGCTACTCAGAGAGCCCAGACTACCCATCCAGTCAGCAGCAGCAGCAACACTGCCGCCTCTACTGTAGCCTCCTCTGGGAACAGCGGCATTGGGCAGCATGTGTTGGGGGCTGCCCCTGTGGCTTTGGGCCAGACCTTAGCTGGCCCAGTTTTGGGATCTATAGGGATCAGCCAGCCTGGATTAGCACAGGTGCCCAGGCCAGCTCTAGCCCCCAACCATGCCATCCAGCCCAGCTTACTGTCCCAGAGGCTGGTTCTTACATCCCAGGCCCAGGCACGGTTGCCTAGTAAGTGGCCTCCCCTCCCTCTCAGCATTTCCCCTCCACCTCTGGCACAACAGTACAGGCTGCTCTACATTGAGGCCTTTACTTGGGGCACTGCTGATATGTGTTCAGTCTTTACTTCTCCAGAGAAGTGTTTTTGTACATAAATTCAAACGTGCAATGGTAGCAGCACTGTGATGCAGCAATTTTGGTTATTGTAAAGATGTTATGTATCCGTATCTATACATCTCATAGTAAAAAAAGGACCCTGTACAATACAGTATCAGCAATCAATGTACAATATCAGCCATATCAGCAGCATCTCCACCGCCTCAGCATTCCCTGGTTTCTTTCTCAAAACCTGCATGTACACTATGAACAACCCAATTATGTTACACAGCACATCACTACACTATTTGACTTATTATGCCCCCTCTTCTTTTAATCATTTTCCCCCAGTTTACTAATATTCTTTTGTCTCTTGCATCAGCCCAGCTGCAGGAAGAAATCCCAAAGCTTTGGTTCTTTCATTGTTTGTCTTTGCTAATGTTATGATTTCCCTCTGGTTTTGAGCATCACTGTAAAGCATGTGGAAATGGTCACACAAGTTGCCAACCCTTCCTGCCTCAAATGTGAACAGAGAAACCTTTTCAGTAACAACACACAGCATTTGAATATATATATATATATATATATATATAAAGAAAAAACGTTCTTGAAAATGGTCTCATTTGGATTTTCAAAAACTCCAACTTTGTGGTCTGGAAGCATGATGGTGAAACACTTTGGATGTTAATCTTGAAGTGAACATGTTTTAAATGTAATTGATGATTCGTGCACACTAATATCCTTAATAATACTACCTTGTAAATAACTTTATTCAATTAGTAACTTGTTTTCATAAATTAACAGAATTAACAGAAACAATCTATACGGGGATGTCAAAAATAACAGCATTCTTTAAAAGTCACAATCCAAAGAATGTCTGAAGTACATGTGAACCATTTAGAACCATTCATAGCCTGAAAACCTTTGTGTGTATTGTCACTTCATTTACACAGCACAATGTGTTGTCATCACTGTTGCTAATTTGTGCACACAGGTGTTAAAATAATTGATAGCTGGTGGTCTTTGTACATTTTATAAGTTTAAATTATTATTGATATGTGTGAATTGCTTTTTCTTCACACCACAATTGATACATTCAATTAACATTCTTAAATGTACTATCCATCATTTTCAATCTACCTGATGGCTTAAAATAGTTCTTATTTCCTAAAATTGGCCAGTTAGAGGTTATTGAGCATCCCACATACTAGGAATTTGTATTTGATAACAAAACATTTATCTCAAATTCTGGTAGCTCTGTTTATTTATTTTTAATAAACACAATGTTTCCATTGGACCTGAGATTTGCTTAGGTTAATAAACATAAAAGCTGAATGTGACCTGAGAAATTCAATGTTCACTATCCCATTTCCAAACTATTTGTAGTTAATTTATAGTTTCTCATTATTTATAATGCTTGATCCTTCAGAAATGCCTTAAGAGGATAAAACCATTATTTAAAAGTTTCATATAATGGAAAAATTTTTAATTGTTTTTTTTTTTTTTAATGTATGATTGGAAATGCAATGATTGATACTTTTTACAGACTTTTAATGGACAGAATATCATTTTTTACACCAGTTCCTGCCCATTCATCCTGGTGACCAGTGTGTTGGTTTGAAAAGGCAGTCAAGTGCAGTGTCTTATGTATGTGTATGTTTTCAGGCTCTCTGTCTCACCTGAGGACTGCCCTTATCTCTGTTTTCTTTCCCCTTCAGGGTTTGTAAAAGTAGGAGCTGCTATGGTTTTGTTGTGGAGGGCGGCTGTGCTCGTTCCACTGATTAATCCACCCTGGTTCTGCATGTCATTGTCTTTTTTTCACCCTTTAACTAACTGATGCAAAGTATATTGTTTTGTAATTGTTAAAATGTGAGTCATTTCAGTTGACTTTTTAATGCACTCTGACATGAAGTGTCTGTTCTTCCCTTCCATCAAAGGTGGAGATGTGGTGAAGATTGCCCAGCTGGCCAACATAGCAGGCAGTCAGAATCGTATCTCGCAGCCAGAGACTCCTGTCACTCTGCAGTTTCAGGGTAACAAGTTCACTTTGTCCCCGAGCCAGCTCCGCCAGCTCACCACGGGACAGCCCTTGCAGCTCCAAGGTACACTCGGTAATGTACATCCCATTGTCACACTTTTTCTCTTCATTCTTTTCATTGTTTCCATGTAATTCACCTGCTTTTTGATAACTGTCACATAGGTTTTATCAATTTTTATATCAAATTATTGGCGCATTCTACTTGTTTGCAAGTTTTCAAGGCATCAGAAGCATCTTTGCAGCCTAACTCTTACCATGTAATTGCAACATCCCTGGCAGGGAACCTTTGTTACATGTCATCCTCCTCTCTCCCCATGTTTCTCATCTTTCTGTTATCCCCTTTCAATACATCCTAAAGGACAAGTCCTTAAGGAATTAAGTACCGTATTTTCCGCACTATAGGGCGCACTGGATTATAAGGCGCACTGTCAATGAATGGTCTATTTTCAAACTTTTTTCATATATAAAGCGCACCGGACTATAAGGCGCATTAAGCGAAACAAAACAGTCAGATAAGTCAGTCAGACTTTATTAAACGCGTTCATAATAACTCTCAACATTGTTCAAAAGTTAATGAGCGTATTCACAATAACTCCCAACCTTGTTCAGTTGTAACACGTAAAAAAAACACAGTCTGATACCGCTAAATCAAACGTTAGCGTATTCACCGTAACTCCTTATAGGTCCTTATACACACACACTGTAATATTATGGTGAAGCACAGTATGTATTACTCCGCGACGCTCCTGACTATGATAGCTGTAATGCTGCAAGCGGTGCGGCTTTGTAGTTTACCAAAGTCGTACTAAAACATTTTGACAGAGCGCCGTGAGCGCCGTGTACCACACAAAATCGCTTCGAGGTCAGTAAGCACAACCAGAATTAATCCATAAATAAGGCGCTCCGGATTATAAGGCGCACTGTCGTTTTTTGAGAAAATTAAAGGCTTTCAAGTGCGCCTTATAGTCCGGAAAATACGGTATGTCTTGACTACAGTTAAAGATAAGCATTTTATCTCAAGTTTAGTGTCCATAGTTTTATTCTTGCTGCAACTATATTCTTGATGTAATGTTGTTTGCCTTGTCACGATGGCATAATAGTTTTATTTTGCTTTTCAGCATTTGCATTTTTTTTTTAATTTTATCTTAATGAACAAGTGGGTCTTCAATGTAATTCTTATATTGGTTGCTGTGTTTCATGGATTTAGGAAACATCCTGCAGATTGTGTCAGCTCCAGGGCAACAGATTATCAGGCCCCAGGGATCCATGGTAATGCAAACAATACCACAAGCTGTTTCTGCCTCCAATGCCTCATCTTCACCTGGCACACCTCATCCTGCCATGACAACAGCCCAACAAGGTGACTCATTCACAGTGCAGATATTGCATTATTATCCCCAATTAACTGTCTGTAAATCATTATAAGTCATGTTATCTCATCATCCTATTACCAATTTATTATTATAACACTCAAAGTTTATATATTCTTTTGGAACATAAAATGTACCTTGTCCCCACTATTAAGCCTTTTTTCCTTTTATAATAGATTTAACACTGGCATTCACAATAACACTGCTCCATTCTTTTTAAGCATTGGGTGTGACTACAAATGCAACATCAGCCCCCACCAAGCTTACTACTGCAGCTCATGCTGGTTCTCATGTAAGTACAGTGTTTCAAGCCAAATCATGTTTATAATGACCAGTTTCACTGTTTCATCTGATGTCAAAGTATTTTACAGCATGCCGGCTGAATTTCTTGATAGAAATGGATAATTGTGGTTGCATGTACCATCTCTCATCATCATGTTCAGGAGTCTTCAGAGGAAAAGACTCAGCAGCTGAAGGAGCGTTTGAGCCGCCTATTTGAAGCAAATGAGCGGCGCTGCAGCCGCAGAGTGTTGTATGGGTCAGACCTGCTGCAGGCATGCACTTTGAGCTCAGAGCCTGGTCACTCTGCCCTGACTGCTGGAGGCTGGAGGTGGGTGGGCAGGGAGAGCTGCCTCAGAGCACAGAGAACCTGCGTAGCTACCACCTCTACACTGCAGTCCACTCTGCTCTCTGTGGAGGACCGCCTGGAGGCTGCCAACAGCCTCATGAAGAGGTACTTAAGCTCATTATTAAATTCCCTTTTATTCTATAAAGTGTGCTGTTTGAAACCATAAGAAAATGCCTTATAAATTCATGCATTGTGGATATAAGTCATTTACTAGCCACATTGTTTGAAGTCATTTGTTTGGTTAAACACTTTTTATGCAGTATTAAAAATAAATACAATGTCTACCACCATTTTATTTAAAAAAATTACCATTTATCACAGTGCAATTGCATATATTTTATTTCGTAATCCAATTAATGCCAATTAATGATGTACATTTACACATCAGTGTTGACTGCTATCGTCATCTCTTAGGCTGGTATGTGTGGTGCCTCCAGCTGTAGCAACACCTCCTCACCTGTATGCAGCAAATCCCCCGGTTCCCTACAGCCTTGAGCAGAAGTCTCTTCAATATAGGCTACAAGAGGCCTCTGCCCCCCACAGTGCTGACATCCACCACTTGACATCCAGGCGCTTCTTGCATTTTCCTGACCTGCAGCTAATGCAGATGGACTCAGGTTAGCCCAGCACTTTTTGGGATAATTTTTTACATGTAGCAAACTAGGACTGCAAAACAAATCAATGAAAAACATGTATTGCTAATAAATTAATGAATTGTTGAATAACAACTATGTATTGCATCTAAGAGAGGCACCACTTTAATCCTTCTGCCTCCAAACACTGAATGACTCATTCCACATTTTGCTTAGTATTCCTCTCTTCAGAGGAATTGGCTGTCCATACACAACTGTACTCTAGGTACAGTAAATGCAATGACGTGTGTTCACAATATTCAAGTATAAGTAATTTAAAAGAAACCGTCCTGACATCACATTTTTCTCTACTCAGACCCAGTATCCTTGATCAAGTTAAATTCTGTTTAAAAAAACAAAACTCACACATTGACTGGGCAAAATTGCAGTCCTACTCCAATTGTAGCAAACATAGTGACTGTTGCTATACAACTAAAATAAAACTGCAGCTGACATAAATTTGCTGAAACACCACAAACAGAAACTTCTGACCATGCCCCCAAATAATACCTTTTGTCATTTCTTTTTTCCAAAGGTAAACTGGAAGCTCTTGCCATTCTGCTGCAGAAGCTTAGGTCAGAGAGTCGGCGAGTCCTCATCTTCACTCAGATGGTGAAGATGCTAGACATCCTGGAGGCCTTCCTAGATCACAGGCAGCTCACTTATGTGCGGCTTGATGAAAGGTTCACCCCTGACGAACGGCAGGTAAAATCACCAACATTTAAATTGATTCTGGCCATACCTCAACCTTCTTAGAGTTAAGTAAGTCAGCTTTACCTACAGCAAAATACACCGTTGTGACTTTGGATGATGCATATAGTAAGAGTAATAATTCTTGTCATAGAGTGTAGGAACAGTTGACCAGTAGTGGGCAAGAATATGATATGAAGGGCAAGAGTGTATTCAATTCAATTCAAGAAGCTTTATTTGTCCCCAGGGGGCAATTGAAAGTGTACATAGAGAAGACACTAAAAATACACAAAATATACAAAAAAAGACTAACTTTACACATTAGGAAAAACAAAAAGAAAATTGACAATGACACGAAGAAACAACATTTGTGCAAAAAAAACGAAAAACCAACAGCTAAACAAAACCTGTAATATTATAATGAGAATGGCAATAACATGAGACAATGCGTTACTAGTGCAAATAAATAACAGTACACATAATTAACTGACTCTACACATTTTGATAAAAAATTAGGGTTTCTTTTTTGCACTAAGATAATCTCTCATATATCTATGTTACATATATACAGTATAGGTACATATTTGGCATATGAGGTATATGAGCATGGATAATTGGCAGCAAAGTCCAATAGCAGCAAGGTCAATGTGGAAGTCACTATATGAGTATATGTGCAACAGGGTATTGTAGGTATTTAGGTTTTTCAGTATTTAGGTTATGTCTTTCCTCCTCAAGAAAGTTCTTAAGACTCTTTATCCCTTGTCTTGCATATGTGAAAGTCAAGTATTTTGTTAGATGTTATATGACAGCAAAGTAATTTGAGACCCAAGAATAGGTCACAGGTCACATAGCCTTACCTTCAGTCATCAGTCAGCATTAAACTTAACTATTATGGACTGGTACACACACTTTGTGCCTTTAGATTGTAGTTTTTACCTTTGTGTGCCCCCTGTCTAACACCAGGACCTTTAAAATTCATAGTTTGCTATAAACCGCTGAGATAAGCAAAGAAAATACATGAAATACATTTCTTGTTGTTGTTTCCCTGCAGGAGAACATGAAGAAGTTTAACAGGAACAGGCAGGTGTTCTGCAGTATCTTGACCAATCGCTGCTGCTCTGCAGTTGGGACTGTGTTTGATGCAGACACCATCATCTTCTACGACACAGACCTCAACCCCAGCATGGACGCCCGCACCCAGGATTGGTGTGACAAAATAGGACGCTCCAAGGATATACACATATACAGGTGATGTTATCAATACAAGGAAATTTGATTTAGTATTTCACTGGTACTAGTAAAGTACTCTTACTACCTTATTTTTGTGTTATTGGTAAAACATGAGCTGTAAATTTTAGGTAAATGAGTAAACATGAGTAAAGGGCTTTGGAGCTACCTTTAGTTACTTTTTGTGTGTTACCCAGGTTGGAGAGTGGGAACTCCATTGAGGAGAAGTTGCTGAAGAATGGCACCAAGGATCTGATCAGGGAGGTGGCTGCCCAGGGCACCGACTACACCTTGGCTTTCCTTACACAAGTAAGATTAACTCACTATGGCCTTGGAAACTCTACACAATGTTTATTGCTACGTTTATTCAAACTATGAAAGCTTCCGTGCATGAATCAGTTCAGTTGTCATTTTCTCCACCTGTGGAATCAAGACCAGTTACTATAGTTTTAGTCAAACTGGATAATAAAGTTACTGACCTGATATTGTGCATCTCTAGCGGACAATCCAGGATCTGTTTGAGGTGGAGGCAGGGTCAGGGGAGAAGGTGGAGGAGTTTGTGGTTCTTCACCAGGAGCCATCAGCCTCTGAAGCCATTTCACCCAGAGTGGCCAGGCCCTACATCCAGGCTCTCCACAGCATAAACCTGGATGCCCCACCAGAAGAAGAGGGGCAGAAGCAGCAGGCGGATGAGGAGTTGGCAGGCAAAGAGTCAGCAGAAGACAAGCAGGAGACAGAAAGCCAAGCTAAAGAAGAGCCTGCTCAGATAGAGGAGCTAAATGCTGTCATGGAACAGGTAGCTTCACTTTTTCTACACTGCTTGAGAACTGGTGGAGGCAAAGAAGAACAAATAAATGAAGGAATAAATTAGAATAAAATTAAAATGCAGTTTTTTATGTCTCACTGGGTTTATATCTGCATTTACTTATCCCTCAAACAGCTCACACCAATCGAAAGGTATGCTCTGCATTACCTTGAGTACCTCCACATCAGTGATGATGAAACTGCTCTCAAGGTAAGTTAAACTGCAATGTAACCAATATATATATTTGAAGCATTTATTTTGATTTACTACAGTGTAGGTGTGGAGTTCTGTCCATTAATCCACTAATAGTTTCAGTTGTATGTTGGAATTTCACTGTACGATTTGTTCTTGTTCTAAATTTGACTGATTGATGCATGTTTTGTGTTTCTTCTCCTCAGGAGCGGTTGGAGTGCTCTAAGAGAGGCTGGGAGCTGCAGCAGCTGCAGAAGCTGAAGGAGGAGGAAGAGGAGCGGCAAATCATGGAGGGAGATGAAGATCTCTTTACCTACACCAGAGAAGATGCCTACAACATGGTGGGTGGCCATTGAGATCTCTGCCAATCAAACAAGAAGTGGTGTGTGGACTGTGTTGCACTGTTGTTGACATGCACCCTCTCTTTGCTCTTCTACAGGAGTATGTGTTTGATGCAGAGGATGGCCATACAGAAATCATGCCGGTAAGACAGCAAATGTGATGTAACTGGGGAAATTTTTTTTAATCTTCTCTATTCTGTTCCTAATTTATTTGTACAAAAACATTCGACAAATACATTTGTATTGAGGCACAACATAAAATCCTCCTCTGTCTTCTGGCCATTTTCTTACTTGTGATTTCCCAACACAGCTTTGGACTCCTCCCACACCACCACAGGATGACAACGACATTTACATCGACTCTGTAATGATGCTGATGTATGACACCACACCCATGCCAGAGTCCAAGCTGCCTCCCATCTACATCCGCAAGGAGCACAAGAGACTGAAGATGGACCCCTCATGTGAGAGGAAATTTGTCATTAAGGGCTTCATTAACACTATTGTACATCAATATGCCAGTCCTGTACTGGCTGCCGTTACATATTTAGTTACATGTACATCCATCTACTATATTGAGACTATTTATTTTTGCCCTAAAAAGTATTTTGTCTGCTTTTACACAAGGGATTGTTGTTGTGGTGTCAGTGTGTATTTTAAGTGAAAAGAGTTTGAAAAGCCTGTGATATATGCTGTTTGTTTGGTATCACTGTCCTTACTCAACTGTGTTTACCCAGCAGCAGCCAGAAAGAAAAAGAAGGGCCACGGGGAGACGGTCATTCCTCCACGCTCCCTTTTCGAAAAGGCCAGCATGCTGAAAGTTCGCCGCGAGGGCAAGGACCAGAAAAAGAACTTCTCCCTCAAGCAGCAGGCACCCTTTGCCAAGCCCTTACCCTCGCTGGTTAAACCTGCCATGGAGGCCGGCCAGGACAACCCAGAGTGGCTCATCAGTGAGGACTGGGCTCTGCTTCAGGTACTTTACAGTGCCCTTCCATCATGTATTGACAGAGATGAATAAATCTATTAAACTGCATGTCACCAAGTGATACTATATTCAGCATCCAAATATCTTACTTTTGTCCCTGACAGGCTGTAAAGCAGCTGCTGGAGTTGCCCCTGAACCTGACAATTGTGTCCCCTGCCCACACTCCTAACTGGGATCTGGTGAGCGATGTGGTGAACTCCTGTAGCCGCATCTATCGCTCGCCCAAACAGTGTCGCAACCGCTACGAGAATGTCATCATTCCCAGAGAGGAGGGCAAGGTAATGAACACAGAGTCCTCCTACTTTGGCTGTAAAACTGGCTTACTCACCATGTTTTTTTCTAAACAAATTCTCAAATTTTTTTCAGTTGGTATATGAGGCAAACCCCAAGAAGAAAACCAAGAGCATATACAAGGTACCTTATCCTTGGTCTTTGTACTTGATAAATGTTTCTTTGGATCCCTGGCCTCACTTTTGTTGTGTGTTTTCTTTGTATCATGTGCCTGTGTTCACAGTCTAAGAACAGTCGTCCTCTAAGGACCTGTCAGATCTACACACAGGATGACAATGCCACTCACATTCAGCTCTACAACAGCCGCTTTGAACTCATGAAGATCATCGCCAGCAAGAGGAGCCCACCAATCAAACCATTGTAAGCACTGGTGATTGTCTCTTTTCAATTAATGTGTTGGTCCTATCAAGGAGCTAACACCAAGACTGGAGATTCACAAGACTGCAAAAGTGTAAAACAGTCTCACAGAACAACAGTTGAGTTAGTGGGTATAATGTGATCTTTGTTCCATCTTGGAAATTTGCATGAATCATTGTGTTGCAAGGCAGTAATAAGAAACACTGTACATTTCAAGCAATATTGTCTATCTTAAGAAAAAAGTGAAATTAAGTTCAAATGCATTAATTTAATTTACACTGTTTACACAGGCTGGGCATGAATCCATTCCAGAAAAATCCCAAACATGCATCAGTCTTGGCTGAAAGGTTTGTTTAATGTGGCCATTTATGTGATATTGCCATCTAAACCTTATTTAAATCCAGAAACAAAGAAAAAAAATCTGACATCTGTTTTTCTTTTCCTCAGTGGGATCAGCTATGACAAACCCCTACCTCCCATTCAGGTGGCATCTCAGCGTGCTGAACGGATTGCTAAAGAGAAAAAGGTGATTGTCGGCAATGTGCCTACAACCACTTGCAAATGTGTATGTTTAACCACATGCTTTGCCATGCTTGGAGTATGCAGGTCCTATTTCAACAAACAAAGATGACTGTTTACACAGCTAATCAGAGAATCTACTGTTGCCCACTTGGAGTGACAACCTGCATACTTCTGTTAGGCCAAGGTATACACAGTTGCCTATCTCTCTCACATTGCAACTATTCCATAACTGTTCAAGTACAGTTATGCTGGTATGTCCCAATATGAATGGAATGGATCTCCCCAAAGATTCCATACACATTGGTTTTTAAAGTACAAAAGCTGAAAAACAAGACTAAAAGGTTAAAAACAAGACCAACACATATTGACTTTAGCCTGTTCTTCCTCAGTAGAAACATAAATCAGGAGCTTTGTTTTCCATCACTGTCAGAGACAAAGGTGTTTTATTTCACTGACGTGCTTGCATTTGTGTTTGATTTTGTGCTTTGTATTTTCAGGCCCTTGCTGAGCAGCAGAAGGCTCAGCAGTTGGCGCAGCAGCAGCAGACTGGAGCTCCCCAGACCCAGGCTACACCAGGCCAGGCCCAGGTTCCTGCTGCAGCTCAGGCTCAGGCTCAAGTCCCTCAGGCTGCCGCTGTGGCTGCTGCCACACCTAATGCAGCTGTTCTGGTTAGAGTCAAAGCATCCTCCACCAATATGCATCTACATAGAGTGAGATTCAAAAAAAGCCATTTACCCAGTGAAGGCTCTTAAACATACATTTCATGTTTTTCAGGCTGGAGCCATAAAAAATGCGACTGTGGGCACAACCATTCAGGCCGGTATGTTGACACTCATGGTTAACATTACGGAGCTGTTGGTCCTCCAGTGGTTAATTCATTTCTTTGTTTCTTCCAGCCACTGTAGGGGGGAATGTGATTGTGAACACAGTAGCTGGAGTTCCTCCAAGTCCCTTCCAGGCCAACAAACGCCTGGCATCTTCAGTCATACCAGGCACACTGTCTGTGAGTCATGTTCATTTATCACTGCTGCTCTGGCTGAACTCGGCCACCTACTGACTAACAAGAATTCAAGATGCAAATGGCCTTTGAAATGGCATGAAGCAGAATGTACACCCACTACACTAGAGAGAATGATCATTGCAAGTATTGGAGCCTGCTCATTGTGTGGCTGTGATTGTTGTCGTTGGTCCAGCCTGCAGGTGCAGCTGGAGCTGTGGTCCACGCACAACAGAGGACCGTCACAGCTGCTGCTGCCCCCGCTGAAGTGGTCGCCATAGCTACTGGGCAGAGTGTTCGGGCTGTTACCCCAGTGACAGCATCTGCAGTAGTTTCTACCACACTGAGCCCGGTGCAATCACAGACTCGCCCACTGGTCACTCAAGTCACACCAGGTACTGAACTGATCACAGGCTTCTCTCTGACATCCCTCAAGTAGCCATCATTGTTTTACAGATCTGACTGCTCTCCTGTTCTCCATCCAGCCACAGGTATGCAATTGCAACAAAAGCCTCTCACCCCAGCCCACCTACAAATGCTCCGACAGCAACAGCTGCAGCAACAACAACAGCAGCAACAACAGCAACAGCAGGCTGCTTCCCCACAGATCAAAGCTGTAGCCAAACCCCAGGTATACCACCACCAGCATCTTCACACAATTGGGACACAAAATGCAATGTCTCTGTTGGATAAATCTGACATATTAGCAGCTGTAACTGAGATCTTCTTTGTTAGTATGTTAGTACACTGAAACCATGTAAGGGTTATAATAGCAACATGTGTATCTTAACAGATCTTAAACTCATGATCTGTGTGTTTCTAGGAGTTGTTGAAGATGCACAAGCATAAGTTGCAGCTGCAGCAGCAGCAGCAGGTAGCTGCAGCAGTTGCAGCAGTAGCTCAGGGCCAACAGGCTGCAGGGGCCCAGCAGGCTGCCCAGGTGCAGCCTGCACAGACTGCTCAGGCCAATCCCCAGCTAACAGCTGTGACAGCAGCCAGACCTGGAGCTGTGCTGACCGGCACCACCGTGCCAATGGCTGGCAGATTGGTAAGATTGTGAAAATGATAATTTTATTACACATGGATACAGAATCTGCAACATTGAGAACAAATTGTGGAAGTAATTGAGAGATCTTGTATTATAGAGCCTCACTAAATGAATTCAAAGACAAAATGATTGTTTTAATTAATTGTCTACCTACATAAATAATATCAGAGGAAATTAGGAAGTAGCATGTTAATGACAAACTGAGTATTTTTGTCCACCACACAAAACATTGTCCTCTGTACATCTTTGTTCTCTTCTGTCCTCTGCTCATGTCCCTTTACAGACTCGAATGCCCACTCAGGGCCAGATTCAGGCCCAGGCTGGACAGACAGCCCAGGTGACCCTCACCAAGCCTCCTGTGGTCTCTGTGCCTGCTGTGGTCTCATCAGCTGGTGTCACTACACTGCCAGTCACCATAGCAGGCATCAGCATGGCTCTTAGTCCGGCCCAGAAAGCAGGTGTGTTTAAATTCTTAATGGGTCTCTCTGAACATACAAATCAAACAGGCAATAGTATTTGTTGTTGATTGCGTCTGCATCATCTGTGTTGGACATATATTTTCAGGACATCCTGCTAGTGTCATTAAATATGCTGTTGTCATTATCACAAAACAAACCTAAACCTATGTCCTTAAGTTCTAATATGTCTTTTTTTTCTCCTCTCTGTCAGGTGGGCCTGTCCTGACACAATCCTTCCCCCAGGTGCAGGTCCAGCATCTGCTTCAGATGAAGAAGCAGCAGCAGGCAGCAGCAGTTCAGGCAGCAGCCGCAGCCCAGCAGAAAGCAGGGCAGCCGCAGCAAGGACAGACCACCGTACAGCAGAAGGTAAATATACCACACCAACAGGCACTGGATTTTCATATGTTAACAGCTGATGATTTTTAGGAGTATTTTGTTGGTCTCTTAACAAAACAGATGCAACAAATACGGCATATACAGGTTTTTATATATGTACATTCCGAATTGTTTAGTCAGGTGTGCTTACCACTGTGGTGTCTTTTTTGTTATATTTTTAAATTTCTTGAGAAATAACAATCGTATAGGCAAAATAAGGTGAATTGAATACCTTTTAAATTCCCTTTCGTTTTGTTGTTTTCCTTAGATCGGCACCCAGCAGGTGACAGTGCAAGCAGCCCAGTCAGCACAGCCGCAGCAGAAGATGACCTACGCTGCCACTACCCAACTCCAACCAGGGATCAAGACCCAGTTCTTTGCTACATCCATCGCCCAGGCTCAGAAACCCACTGGAACCCAACAAATCCCGGTACACCATCAGTGGCAGTCACTATCACAAAGGAAATGTTTGCAGATTACCAATGCATTTGTGAATTGATATGAGATTTTCTTGCTTGATTCTCTTATCAGGTGGCTAAGCACCCACAAATGGTGCAGCAACAACAAACCACCGTGGCCAATATGCAGCAAATCGTGTCCTCTCAGGTAGGGTTTTAGGCTGAGCAGCACTCCTGAATGTAACTTCTGCATAGCTGATCACTTGTACGCATGGTTAACTCTGTCCCTATGCGGTTTCATAGATTTCACCCCTTTATAAGCCTCACAGCCTCAGGCAGAGTCTTTATACCCTAGCTTTAAGATTAAACATCACTGTGGGCCCTTGGCTGTGGAACTACCTTCCTGAGGGAACCGGGCTAAAGGATTATGAAATATTTTATGATTTATCAAGACCCCTTTGTGAAAGCACAGTAAAGCTTTTAAATGCAGTGGAATATTTTTTTTTTTACAAACCCCTGAAACAGGATATAAATGTTTTGTTTATGTTGTTTCTCTTCAGATCCAGGCCCAGCCTCAGACTGTGACTCTGACCCAGGCAGCCACATCAGCTCCTGCTCAGGTGCAGATGATTCCCGCTGGGACGGCCACAGCTCAGGTCCAGGTCCAGCAGAAGATCATCCAGCAGCAGGTGGTGACTGCTGCCGCCTCACCCCAGATCCAGACGCCTCCTCCTCACAGCCCCGCCCAGCAGGCAGCGGCCCCCTCTGCTGCCGAGTCCCCAGTGCAGCAGCCCACTCAGCCCCAACAGCCCACCAAAGGTCAAGCTCGCCAGGGGGGCATCAGGGCCAAAACTCCTGCCAAGCCCAGTGGGGGCAGCAGCTAGGAGAGCCACACTAATGAAACAGAATTTATCAAGTGTACAGCTGTGATGAAGCATTTATATGGATCCCACAGCAGCTGAGGGCAGAGTCAGACGTCCCGCCACATTCTTAACCACAACAAACTTTTCATCTTAACCTTAACTCAACATAATACAGATAACCATTTGGGTACTCATACCTAAACTGTTTTGGCAGATCAATCACTGCACTTCTGCCCATAATTCTGGTGAGAAAAAAAACAATTTGCATTAATGAATCAATAATGCTTCTTCAGTTCTTAATTTGATTTATGAAGTGTGGAATGTTTCTTATAATTACCACAACTTAAAAAAAAGATCCACCACAGCTACTGTGGCTACCAATCCAACAAACAACAGACGCAACATGCCTTCAAAGTGATGATTATAATATTACTCCGCAGATATGAGGCTGAGGCTTATGGTTTATTCTGCTTTGGAGAATGAGTTGTCCATTAGAATAAGTGTATTCATAAATAGCCCCTTTTATGTCTAATTCCCTTGTTGTCTATAGATACTGAATGGAGAATAATGCACGTTCCTTTAGTCATTTGTTTTTTATTGCAGCAAATACACTGTAAACATGTACTTTAGTATTTTGTGTTTTCTCATAAATTGTCTTTTTTTATTGATGTCAAAGAAAAAAAAACTGTAAATATCAACAAAAAACATTTGTACTTGTAAAGTAGTCGTGTTTTCATTGGGTTTTTTCAGCCTAATTGTAATAAAGTGTTTTGTTTTTATACACAAATTCATCTTTTTTCCTTTGATTTTTTTTCCCCCCATTAAATCCATTGTAAGTACTTGGACATCTTGTGAATTCTTATAACACACTCCCCGTTTTTGTGATAGCACAGATCTAATCTTTGCAGCCTAGTAAGCCAGTATCTCTTGAGCGGTGATGCTGTATAGATAGCAAAGCTCTTCAGGCAGGACCTGAACCGGTTGGTTTCAGTTGCACAAAAACACCTGACAAAACAGAAAATGGTGTCAAAGGCTGCTGTTGATCTCCAGTTAAGTTTCGGTTTGGCAGGCAGTCGAGCTTGTATTTTAAGCATCTTGCCTTCAGACAGTCTGAGGAGGGCACTGGAGATTAGAAAGCCTCTCTCAGCACTGGCTGCTTGGCCTGGCTGGCTGCTGACTGGCAGATCTGTCAGAAGAGTGAGGCAGATAAAAGGGCTGAGGATTAACCCGGCCACCTGCCACATTATAAACAGTTATCCTATAGTCCTCTCCCTTTGCAAACTCACTTTCTAAATCAGGAAAATGCTCTGTGTTTAAAAAACTTTTACTTGTTAAAAGTGGGGATGCAGATTTATATTGGTCCACAGGGGGGCACTGTTGTATCAGTGTCTCCCATCAACCTCTTAAGAAGAAGACTCACCACTGCTCTGGATTTTCCAGCTCATTGAAATTTCCCATCTGCTGCTCAGTGCACACCCTGCGTTTCCCCTCTCCGCTGGCACTCAGTGGCCGGTCCACATTCACCACTAAACGAGTGAGACATGGGAGGTGAGGTGGAAGAGCGGGCCGAGAGATGAACAGATGGACAAAGCTGGTTCCTTTGGCCTGGACATCACTCCATCCCTGTGCTCAACTTCTCTTAGTTATACTTAGAAAAACTGTACATTGGAAACAGGAGATATGGAGGGAGGATATTTGTGTGACATGAAGGTCAGAAACAAGAATAGCTAGAATGATCCTGTACATCCTGTATGCGCTGCCATGGTCTGATTGAGGGGAGTAGGTGAATCACACCACTTATCTTCATACATCTCATCCCTGGCTTCACACCTACTCTCTGAATTTGTGCATTTGATGGAGAGTGCGGTAGAGAAAAAGGAAATGTAAACACTTATGTAACTGTCCTCCACTTCTCTGCTATCCACTTATTATTGAATTTATTTATTTATTGAATGTCAGTTCACAGCAAAAAGGGCTGGGGGTAACTGCACCTTTGACACACAAGTGTAAACATGCAGACGCACAGTGTTGCTGCTTTGATATAAACCCAAGAAACAACACAAGCTGTGTGATTAAGGAACTAAGAGTGAGGCATTTACAGCTGGAAGTTCAGTGTGAAGACAGCCCCCATGGCAGCACTTTGGAGTGCAGGCTTATATTTTGATATCTCTATTTCCATTGGAAAAGTCATGCACTAGGCGTGGCGCAGGGCTGCTCAGGCTGTCAGAGTTGGTTTCATCCTTGTGCTCGGATACCAGCCTTCCCACCGTGTGAGTGTTTACCTCAGGAGGGTCTTTAAAGCCTCTGAGAAGTGTCAACTGTGTGAGCCGGGGATGAGGGCTGCTGTTCCACTGTTGTGTGTTTTCATCCATTTGCACAGAGCCATGAACAAGAGGCCCCTAAGCATGTCGGAGAGCAGAGGAGCCATGTGAATGACAGCCTCTGGAAATAGGGATGATACAATCATTACCTGTGTTGACACGACAACAGTGAAGAGATCAATGCGGCGAGGGCTTTGTTGTTGCCTAAGAGACAAGCAGGGCTGAAGGCAACAGATGCAGAGGCAAGCTCAGCACACCATGGGGGGAAAAAAATACGCAGGTACAAAGGAGCCCATGGAGGCTTGTCTTGTCAGGGCTCTGCTCTGCTACACCCTGCAGATGATGATGAAGCCCAAATCCTGTCTATCATTCTCTCCACACTCTCTAATGTCCTGGCCAGACACTGATCACACAGCCCCGGGGGCTCCCTGCTAATGATGCGCCTCCAATGATGCTGATGATCACCGCAATTGGAAAAGAAACAGGCCATCTATACTGAAAGGTTGCCATGGCAACCTACTGCGACCCCTTTAGTGCAAATCACAGGGCTGGTGAAACAATGGTTTTTGTAGCACACACTGGCAATACAGCTTTTCAGACACGCCTCAGTTCCATTTCTCTTTAAATAAATTAATCACACCAAATACACAGTTATTTACCATTTGGAGCAAAAAGCTAATTTTATACTTTGCTGTCCAAAGGCTGATGGCAAACACAGCAAAGTATAGTCATCGCTGTGGAGCTGCTCGGTGCCAAACACTGGAACGCTGTGTGCAATGGACATCTTCCAAGACAGAAAAAGCCTACACCAGCTTTTGAATAATGTTGAAATGCTGCCTCTGATCCATACTAATAGGTATGAGTTGAAAAGGTGAGGTGATTTCTATGATGTCTTCCCCTGTAATGAGTCAACTTTGTTCTGTTTAGTCATTTAGTCCCTGTTCTCCTTAAGCCTCCAATCCTTAAGGCTCCTGAGGCCAGTACAGGACAGGCCTATTACTCTAAATGATGAGTCACAGGTCTGCCGGCTGATTTCACTGAATTGCAGGGAGGATGATGGTGGGGGTGGGGTTGGTGGTGGTGGTGGTGGTGTTGGGGTGGTTGTGTCGGGGGGGGTGGGGGTGGTATGTGCCAATGGTAATTGCTCTGCATGCAAGATGGGGTGAGAGAGCACCAGAGCTGACACGCTCCACTTCCCTCGACATAGTGATAGGAAGTGTCATTCGGCACTTTGAAACCATACCACAGAGATCTACAGTATAAGTCTGCCACTTTCTGCTCCCACCTCCCACTCATTTTCTCTGAATCTCTCTCTCTCTCTCTCTCTCTCTCTCTTTCTTTCTTTCTTTCTGTCTCCCTCGACTTCCCTTTCTTCCCCGCTTGCCTCTTCCTCTCTCTTCCTCTCTGCCTGATTCTGTCAGCTCACTACGCTCGGCTGCTCTCATCTTCCACACAAACGTCTTGTGGTATGACAGTCATGTAAGCGAGTGGCTGTTGAACCACAAAGGGAATCTCTGTCTTCTCTCTGAGTTCTGGCGATAACCTCGGCTGAGGTGTGACCCTGCTCCACCTGCCAAGCCTCTCACTCCTCAACCTGACCCGCCTGCCTGTCCTCTGCCTGTCCAGCGTGTCCTGTCTGTGCTTTGTGAAATATTTAGATATTCTTGGCTGAAGCAAGGGAGGAAAGCAGCCTTAGTTATAGTTTCTCCTCTCTGGGTGCGTGTCAAATTCAGTCATCCACTGTAATTAAATGTGTCCACTATCCTTAGTGAGAGCAGAAATCATAATCTCCTCTTCAGCACAGTCTGAGGCTGTCAGTCATTATGAACCGCATAAAATGTGGTCTTAGATTTTCTTATGAGCAACGACCTGAATTTAGCAAACAGCCACTAATACTGAGAAAAATCTGTCAGATTAAAATGAGGCAGAGTTATCCTGTATTTTCTATCCCTGGTATGAGTCAAGTTTCAAAAACATGACCCCTTTAAATGAATCTTGCAAATATTGGTTTAGCTTTAATTTGAGTAGAATAAAAAAAAAAACCCTTGTATCGTATGCCAGAAATAAAATTGGCTTGAGGGTGTCAGGCAGGACTGTTGCAGCTGCACGGCAGCCACACTGAAGAAAAGACAAGCTCTTTTTTTCCCTTCCTGCTATCGAGCAAAAGCTAAGGTGGCTAATGTTTAAACCACCCAACTCACTCAGTGAGACCATAATGCAGAGCTTAGTCTGGGATGGGGGGCAAGACAGAATATAGAGTGGTGTATAGGGGGGATGGGTGAATGTTGGTATGATGTAAAAAACATAGAAGACTCTTCAGCCCACCACACACACTCATAGACCTCCACCCCCCTTCCATCTCTCCATCCCCATCCCCAACAGTTCCTGCCAGCCCCTCATCCACTAAGCCCCCACCCCTTAAACAAACTCACACACATGCTGAAAGATGAATGTCCAACAAATGGAGGCAAGAGGTGAGTGAAGGCCCCGTATGAGAGGTGTATTGTGCAGCCGGGGCCACCATCCCCCCCTCGGAGGCCAGTAATCAAGGGGGCCCAGTCGGCGGGGCCAGGGGGGTCGGGGGTGGAATGGGGCGGTAGCGGCTGAGGGGGAGGCAGTTGCTGTCTCACTCGGATGTTATTTATTGGCCTACTTTGAATCTCCTGCTGCCTCCTGGACTCCCTGTCACTCCCATTGATCTTGTCCTGATCCACCCCCGCGGGTTGCTCCGCAGACTCTTTTCTCTCTTCCTCTCCTGATGTACACTGTGTAAAATGCCTCCTGCTCCTGCCATGATGTCCAGAGGGAACTGAGAAAAAGCCCATTTGACTATAAGCAATGTACTGCATATGTCTAGGGTTATTAAAGGTGAGTCATTGTTTACATAGCATGAATGGCCTGTAGCTGTGTCGAGGGACGAGCTGCATTTGCTCAGCACAATCAGTGTATGTTAAATATAAATGTGGATGTAGGCTCAGAGGACATAACCTTTTATTGCTTGTTGCTTGCTCGTTCACACACTTATTATGGGTCAGATTATGATGGGCTGCAATAGTGGTATCTAACACTGTGGCCAACAAGTGGAAATATGGGGTGACTGAGGGGTTTAAGGCAACAATGATGAACCCAACGCCCCCCAGTTCCAGTCTTTTTCACCATTCACCATCTCTCTCTCTCTCTCTCTCTCTCTCTCTCTCTCTCTCTCTCTTTCCTTTCTAATAATTCTGTAATAAAGGCAGAAAATTAATGCCCAAAAATACTTAAAAAAAAATTGAAAATACTTTTAAAAAGATGAGAAATTTTAGTTGTTATGCATATCTAACAATGAACAAAGTCATTGTAAAGCATCACAAGACAAATAGAGCCATACCTGCGGTGCAACAAAGAGAATCAGTTTTGAAGGTGTTGCATTTTTAGTAACAAACCTCTGGATGACTTTTTGTCAAAACAGTATTGATATAAGAAGTTTGACTCATACTATTAAATGTTGGAATACAAAGCTATTGGAGTTAATCTCATTATTAAGAGAAAGAGACCCACCGAGCACATTGCACATTGACGCACCTATTTTGTATCAACCTGTGGCTCTACCGGTGGTTCGAGCTAAATCCTAAATTCAGCATGCTAACATGCTCACAATGACAATGCTAACAAGCTGGTGTTAATCAGGTATACTATCTATAACATGTTTACCATACTGTGTTAGCATAGTAACATTTGCTAATCAGCACTAAAGGAAAAGTCAGGGGATCACCAAAGTCCTCAGGATATAACCCCTGAGTATTTATTGTGAACATCTGTACAAAAATTTGTACCAATCTATCAATTGTATGTTGAGCTGTTTTACAGGATGAGCAAATACACTGACATATTGATGGCTCTAGAGGATAAGTCATGGAATCAAAAAGTCAGTAGGATCCATCCCCTTGTGACCATGAACGTCTGTACAAGATTTCATGGTATTGGACAGCGCGAATGATCGATGCTGCCATTACCACACCATGGCTAAAAAGACACAGTGTAGTTTGAGTACAATGGTGGAACTTACAGAGAGACACCATTTATACACCTTGCTACATCCAACCCGTTTCTCAACATCTATTTATGTTTTCATTCATATTCAGTTGAACAAATTAAATTACAAAAAATTCTCAACGTTTGCATTATGTACATTTGTTAGGAAACAGCTGGGCTGTGTGGCTTTTCTAGAAATATTTCCTTACCTCCAGAGTGGCAGTGTGCACAAGATTTAATGTTCGGTACAGATTTGCTAACAAGTACACTTAATGCCATTACATTTATCGTACTATATTCTGCACACAAACACAGAAATCCAAGAAGGTTTCCTCGGTGTGGTTTATCTTAGTTTTATCCGGACGTGCTTGGTACATGATACATTTTTTTGAGGAATGCTGGACAACGCCTGGAATGTCCCGACCGTGATAGGAAACATGTGTGTTAGATGAGGAGGTTGGTTGGTGGGAGATAATGGAATTCACTGTCACATGTATGCCTGGGGGGGTGCTACAGTCAGACATTTCTCAGGTAAAACACATGGATTATACAAGCCTTTTCTCCATAAACCAACTAAACCTCCTTTGTGGTGGAGTGTGCACTTATCTCTGTAAGTGTCACAGGATGTGTGAGGGGCCTCACTTGTACAGTAGAACTACCCTAATATATAGTGCACACATCCTCCAAGCACACACAAATACTAATGAAATAAAATACTGAGTGTGAGCCATGCAGAGGAACATGGGTTGTGAATCAGAGTGTTGTTATTCTGGTCTAACTGCATCCACAAATACCACCCCACCCCCCTGGACAGCTACTGGCCTGAGAATTCAGACAAGCAGACAAACGATCTAATAACATCTCTGCTTTAAAATACCTGAAAGGCATGCACACACGGTCAAAATGCTTCAGGCTAGGTGTGATGTGGTTTTAGCTGCTGCAGATTAAGAAGCAGCAATGGTTCTTTTGTAGCCATGATGGCACCAGGGCTCTGGAGATGGCAACGTCAGAATCAATGCACATTCACTTCACCACAGAGGTCCTTTTGGTTTGACTGGGCTTCTGTGCACGGTATTATAGCCGATCCATAATGTACTCGATCACCCATGGCTGCTGTGTGGCAGAGGCTGCATTGCAATGTGCAGGAGCTGCTGCGGTGCCCACAACTCCCAGCCTGCGAGCACGTCGATAACGAGCAGCAGCCTCTCTGACAGAATCGTTTACTGCCTGGAGGGCTTGGAGACGAAAGTGGAGTGTGCATGCCTGCCTCTAACCTACTTAAGCCTCACGCTGCACAAATGGAAGTGTTGATATGCAACATGAGATGTCCTGGTGGATTCCTGCCTGCAAGTAGACTGACCAGAATAAACGTGTGAGATTAATGCCAGAGGAAGTACTGATGGCGTTGTGTGTGTGTGTGTGTGTGTTTGCTTTATTCATTGCTTATGTCAGCATGGGAGTTTAGAGCCATACTACTTAACAAGTGTCACAACTCCAGCCAGGCTTTAGCTTTTCATTTGTCTGTTTCCTGTTTTGCCACACTAACTCTCTCTTGTGATTTCAGACTCTGCCACTCCCTCCTGCTCTGCATTACCTGCTGATTTCATTCACCTGGCCTGGCCTGCCCCGCCCCCTCACTCACCTGCTCCTCATCAGCTAATCAGCCCTTAGTATATATACCGGTCCATTTCCCTCAATTCTTTGCCAGATTGTCTAGTGTGTTTACCTAGCTCTCCAGCATCCCGTGAGTCTGAGTCTGAGTCTGAGTCTGAGTCTGAGTCTGAGTCTGAGTCTGAGTCTGAGTCTGAGTCTGATCCTGTTCCTGTCTGTTCGTGTTTTGACCTACCTTTTGGACTTTGGACCTTCCCTTTTGCCTGCTCCTACTGGATTTGTTTGCTACGTGGACTGACTACCTGGTTTGACTTCGGCTTGTCATTAAACACCGTTCCTTCACCTGAAGTGTTTCTGTGTCGTGCTACTGGGTTCTTGCCTGCCACTTTGTGGGACCTGACAAACAAGTGTATCTTATTGCAAATTATATATTTCCAGGGTAGAAGGATGATCCAAATTCAAATCTTTCAGTATATACAGTAATGTAGTGTCAAAACATGCAGGTACAAGACAGAAAAACATGCTGGTTTCTGTGAGAGGGAATACTTACTGGCTTGGGTGTATGCTCCTGCTGTCAGCTGAGGAGCTATAGCATAGTTTCAGTGACTCGAGTTGGCTCCTTAATTCTATTTGCCTCTCAGGGGGACCTCCCCCAAACCTCTTACACACATTTTTAGAGAGCTTTGTTGGGCAAGGGGGGGGGGGGGGGGTTGTACTCGCAGCTCCCACTGAGTCTGGACAAGAGACATAAATCTCACACACACACACACACACACACACACACACACACACACACACACACACACACACACACACACACACACACACACACACACACACACACACACACACACACACACACACACACACACACACACACAAGTAGCGCTATGCTGTCATGAGGCGATGGGGTCCAGTATCTGGGCCAGGGGCCTCTTCTCTCGCCTTAGATATTTGAAGGGGCTGAAAGTAAAGGAAGAGGTGGGAAGAAGAGGAAGGGGGACGGGTGATTTATTATTGTGCTCCCTTTCAGCAATGTACACTCTTAAACTCTTCTTTACAGCTTCATTATTAATGGAGCATCTCTGTGTCAAGCTTGCGTGTTGTCACCATGTCTATGTGGGTTTTTGTCCAAGTGCCGTGGTTTCCTCTCACAGCCCAAAGACTTGCAGGTTAACATCCACATGGACATATTAGTGCCTTAGCAACCATCTATTACTGTTTATTAGTTGATCAACAGAAAATGAATCGTTATCAGTGATGATCAAATAATCATTTGGTTTATATCATTAATCATTATGGTTTATTTGTGGTAAAATCAGATCCTTGGATTTTGGATTGTTAGTTGGACAAAAACCACCTGTTTGAAGACATCACCTTGGGATTCTGGAAAACTATGTGAGGAATTTTTCTGACATTTTGTAGACAAAACAATGAATTGATTAATCAATAACGAAAATAAACATTAGTTGCAACCCTAAAACATTTAAATACTTGTAGACACATGTAATAGAATCTTTAACATACACGCTGGTGGGTTCTTATCATCATAATTTAGTATTAATAATTAATTCAAGGTTAATAATGCCATACAGGTCCTCTGTGTAATAACAGAATTACACAACTTTTTCAAGGCTTCACAGATGGATTTTTGGCCACAAGGGGACAGAAAGGCATGAAAACAAGCCATTATAACTGGTGAAATTAATTGTTTTTAACAACAACGTTCAGGAATGTCATCCCATTTGAGTGATTTTTGTGTTGATGTATTTTGTTCCAGTATTTACTGTCCTTTTAGCTGAGAAGAACATCTGGCTCCACTCTATTCACCAACTGGTCACTAATTTTGTTCCATACAGATCTTGATGTGGTGAGCATAGCGCCCCAGTAAGAGGGTGGAGTCTTTTCTTTAGCCTTCCTGAAACCTAAAATACAAGAGCAGAAGCGGAACAAATGGTTCAAACTGTGTGTTCATCTGTTCTAGTGTAAGCTATCATTGTTTGCTTTTCTGGCTAAATAGCTAAATAGTACTGACAAGAAGTCACCTGTCATTACTTCCAAGGCCATGAAGCATTTTTATTCTACATTGTTTTTTGAGGAAAGAAAAAGAAAAAAAAAACCTTTACAATAATGAAATGATCCTTGTTGTTACTAGACAGTCAAACATTGTTAGTCCTCATCCTGAAACCCTTTCACTCTTTTAATATTACAAACAAGAAGTATAGCATGAATCCAACCTGTGCCTAGCTTGGCCAAGAAGCTAAGCAGCCAAACACTGTTATGTTAGAATTAGATAACAAATGAAATAATAACCAGGACACAGCATTGTATGTTTGGCAAAAAAAAAATATTTTGTTTTACTTTTCCTTTCCTACAGTCATAAATATATCCGATAAGCATCACCTGGGGCCTAAGCTCATAATCACTAATAACACTCTTCCAAAAATATTTGATACCAGGAGATTTCCACAAAAATATGTGACGTAATAGTTAACATGTACCTGTGTGTCCAGGCAGCCTCGCCCAGACAGTCTCTGCTCCAGGGCTAGTAGGCTGCCAGCCTCAGCCACAAACCCAGACACCAGCTGGGGACCAGGACTGGGCTCAGAGGAGAGCAGCTCCACGATCAGGAAGTTACGGAGGCAGGACCTGGCCAACAGAGCCACCAGCCAATAGACCAGCTCCAAAACCACTGAATGGAAAAACATGGAGCCACTGTGGGGGAGGTGAAGTGAGGAGGCTCTGAAGGAGGAGGTGGAAATCACATTTTGTTTTAGCTGCAGTGATCAATCCTTTACCTGGATGGTAACTAATCCTACGCTGTGACATTAGTAAAGTTTGCATTTGACAGATTTTCATGTGTGCAATGTTTGGACTCTTCCTAACTTAAAATTGTTTCAAAATAATCTAATTTATTCTGATTTAATCCAAGATATTTGTTTTTGATTGGTCAATTTGAACCAGACTGAAATATCTCAACAGCTATTGGATGGATTGCCATGAAATTGCGTACAGACATAATGAATTGCAGTCACTTCTGTGATCCCTCAACTTTTCAAATTGCATCATCATCAAGGGACCTAAAAGGTCTTCAATTTGTCAAATACTTTGGTTCAAAACTAAATAGTTACAAAAACCCTATGCCATTCGATCCACCTGTCTCTGCTGTAATTTGTGTTAGGTGATAATCGGCATATATCAACACGCTAAATTAAGATGGTGAATATGGTAAACATTACACCTTCTCTGCATCAGCATAAAGGGCACTGCAGAATTAGTATAAACCAAATCCAGGTTGAAATTTTAATTTGTATAATACTTCATAACTAATAAACTATAGATAGATAGATAGAAGGAAATTTAGGAATTTCCTATAACTAAATTCCACTAAAACCATCGACAGCCATTAGCCACAACATAACATTATGTGCATGTTAGCATGCTGACGTTAGCATTTAGCTCAAAGTACAGCATCACAAGCTGCTAGCAAGACTACGAGTCCACAGTCATGCTAGCAGCTTGTGATGCTGTACTTTGAGCTAAATGCTAACGTCAGCATGCTAACATGCACATAATGTTATGTCTTTGAAGACGTGTGTTTGGTTTTAATGATAAATCATTATTAAAGATATGAGGTAGCAACATGTAGCAGATGTTTTGAATTAAAACATTGCTCAGTGCAATATGGTTTGAATGGATAAACTGGCCATGGAAATTTGTATATAGGCTAGTTTGAAAATGGATATCTACAGTTTTTGGAGATTTTGTGTACAGTTTACTGCTGATAAAAGGTCACTGCAGTAAACACAGTGAGGTATTCAGAAAGAACGGGGTGGAGGATGGGCAGCTGCCTCTCTTGCACATCACCCTGACACATCCAGTGCACACAAAACCCTGGCTTATCCCAGACCTCGCCAGTTGTCTCTTCTTCTCACATCAACGGGCAATAGAGGACAAGAGAATGTAAATATTTGATCATATATGTATAAGCAGGGACTATGAGAGTCCTTGGGGTGGATCACACACATGTGTTTGTGAAAGTGTTTGAGTGAGCGGCTTCATCAGACAGGAAGACAGAATGGGTTGGCATTTTGCTCACTAAAGCATCCACTCATGGCTAGGCTGTTATGTTTAAGATAACATATAAATCTTGCTGTTCCTCAGCGCTGACTCAAAGAATATTTTTACAGCTGATGAGACTCATAAAAAAGTGACTGCTGACTTAACAATGGAACCAACTGCCACTGAAGAAGACATTCGCATTAAATTAAACAGGTCGTGGGAAGAAATCTTGAGTATCATATGGCTGTCACATGGTGAGTTTTGAGTGTGCATCTCTGTTTTTGATACTCAGGGGCTGAACTGAATGCCTGAGAACATGTGCGAGGTGTTAACCAGCTCTTGGAGGTTCCAGTGCAGGCTGACGCCACCTCAAAAGAGCATCATTAATTAACATGTCATTATCAGAGTTGAATGCTGGCTAGGGGAGATTAATGCTGCATGGAGCTGCTAGTGGATTAAAGGTCACATCCTGTGTGTTAATCACCAAGCACCCCTGACCCCTCGAAGGAAACTCAGTAGAATGGGCACATTATTGCCACCTGGCTGGGCACCAATCATTACCAGGATCAAAATGAGAACTGTTCCTCTGAGCAGACACACACAGTGAATGGATAAGAGAGTTTCCAGCGACAAGAAGGAGATGAAACCGCAAGGAGGACATAGAGATGTGTATGATAATAAAGATATGGCTGCTATAATGGTGATGTTAATATTTTTAGTAGTTTTAAACGATCGCAAAGGTCACTGAGTGCTAAACTGCTCCGAGACTGCAACTATAGCCACTGTTATCAAGTTACACCTTGGCACAGAGGCAAGAGTAGAAGCAGAGGATATCACTATCATTCAGTTATTTCAAACAAAACATTCAATGTGTATCTTATACAAGCTTTTCAGCATATACAGTGTATTGTTCACCTCCCTCACAGTCTCCTCTCTGTCTCTCTCGGACATAGACACACAAAGACTCTATACAAGTCTGTTTCTAACGCATTACATCCTTAGTGTGAAAAGGCTTGAGGACTTTCCAAGGTGGATGGATTACTTTCTGGGTGTTCAAGAGAAAGCGCTCACAGGCTGGATTGGCGCTTCTATATCATATTTCTGCAGCCCACACACACCTCCCACTCTCCCACATCTGACAAGAATCTCTTAGATCGGATGTGACTCACCAGCTTTGGCAGGCGAAGGCTAAATTCTTCTTCTGTTACTCTCTTACGATGACCACTGAACTCTTTCCACTGCATTTATTTTTTTCACTTGTAGTCAGACGCGATGGACTCCAGCCTCTGATATGTGTTGTCATCCTGAAGGACACACTGTTTTAACAGGAATTTCCGACTGTCAAAACGAGGTTTTGATTATACTCATATGAGTGCCATCTGACAACTGTGGTGGTGCGCTTGATATAAATCTGAGGCACATGTAGTTGATTATATCATCTATTAATAGACATTTTTCTGAGCATTCACAAGAGCATGACAGAAGACATTTCTAAAAGCAAACTTCAAGTGTTGATGCCTCTGTGCTGGAGAACAGAAGGCCAGGTCAGGTGGAAAAAGGAAGACACGCTGTGAATGCTCAGGGAGCATTGTAGATGCTTACAGAGCAGGCTCTATTCTCAGAGGACCCTGTATTCCTGCATCAACGCTTTCTAGGATGCAGGCGCGTGGTTCACTGCTCGTTTGATGGACTATTTTCCCTCCATCCCGAGCAGGGCTGTGTACATTTTGACCTTGGTGTCAGCAGAGTCAGACAGAAGCTGCTGAATAGGATATCTGCCTCTTTCTCAAGGCCACACAGTATATGATAGCCATCTCCTTTGTGTTTATTCTGATGATTTAATTTGCATATTCATGATGTGTGTAATTGTGTGTTCTGTCAAAAGTGAGTACCATCCTGCTGTAATATATTTAACGTCTTTTTACTCTTGTACCATGTGTCTGTAGGTCAGTATGCAATATGAAATGCAGATGTATGTCTTCTATCATTAAAGAAACTATGAATATTTGAGCCGTGCTAGCGGAATGGCTGTATGGATGGCAGAGTCCATTTGCCCAACCCAATTACTTTCGTCCAGACTGAAATATTTCAGCAACTACTGATAGTTTGCTCTTTTTTGTACAGACAAGCTTGGTCCCCCAGTGTCAGAGTTTACTGACTGATCAGATCAAAATTTACTTTTCCCTAATACTTTGGTTTATGACTAAGTGGGCTACCTGCATTCCCATCAGGTTAATCTGTAGTGCTAATTAGAACCTGCTAAGGATCAGCATGCAGGCATAGTGAGCATGTTTGCATGCTGGAGTGCAGCCTCACAGAGCTGCTATTATCATATATATTTCTGTTAAAATAAAAATGGATAGAATTGCTTCGCCGCAACATGAAAGAGATGAGTTGTAGTGAATTGTCACCGGATGGTACAGTTTCCCCAAGCTCCGTGGAGCTTATTTAGCATCTTTCAGTGCATTGTTTTGGTTTTTCTGGCCAACAACTTTACTGTTTTGATTCACTCTCACTGCTCTTACGGCACCGTTTTTGGTAACCCTCCAAAAGCCCACTGTTCACTACCTGCCTAGCACCAAACAGCAGAGCAACAAAGTTAGCAACTAGCTAGTGGGTGACCATAGACTATATATAACAATAACTGAGCATTTAGCAGTTTGAGAGGCAGGAGCTGGTGGGGGAAAAAAACCAAAGCTAAAGTAGAGTAAATATTGGACTTACGTTTGCCAGGTGACCAGAAATATGACTCCAAATCAATATTAATGTTGCCCCGTATCTGCTGGATGTGTAAATAATTAACTGCTTGTTCACAGACTAGCCTTATCAACTTATAAGGTTATATTAGGTCGGTGTTGAAGCCCAAGAATCATTTACTGCAGATTTGATTGCCAAATTTATTATACTTACATTTCCATTAACATTGTCTCAGAGGCACAGTTAACACTTCAAAGGACACCATTCTTAGCACAGTCTGAAAACAGCCCAGTAACATATGAGTGTCAGAGCCATTAGAGGTGCACGTATCGTATTTTGGTGTCTTTGTCCTTCTTGTTTTATGTGGCAAAAAAAAAAAAACAAACAGAAAAAATGTATAAATGACTTAAGTGAAGGGAGCAGCAACACTGTAGCTGCACCTACAGCTGGGAGTGGAATTATTAAATCTTTGTAGCAGGGGAACAGCTTAAAAATAGCTCAGTCTTCCATTGTCCTGTCAGGGTCTGAGTCCAGGGCTGCTGAAATTCACAGTAGTGCTGCATCTGTATGCCTGGAGACTCCTGCTTTTTTTTTTGACAGCGAGAGTAAGATGTGATCAGGTTGTCTGTCTGTTAAAAGGCTCAGCTGAGCACTGAGTAGGAAACCTAACTCTGAATGCCCTCGCTAAAGCTCACTCCTACACACAGAGGATAGATATCTATGACATAGTGCAGTGTTAAGGCTTAGCTCTGAGGAGAGGGATTCATTCAATTTAATTTCAGTTTCTATAAAGCCAAATTAACAGTGCTTCCCCCTGTCCAAACACCTCAAAGCAATAGGTTATATTATTGCAGGATCTATCCAAGGGGAAATCTGGATTCTTGACTCAAGATACAAGCAGTGAAATCCTCAATTGAGTGATCAAAGTCTAACAATTGCTCAGCTGACACTGGAGCAATTGGGGAAAAAAATGGAGACTCAAAGATGGGGAGCGATTGATTTGAAGGATTTTATACTGTGTCTATCTGTGGCATGTTTGAGCTTCCTCCTTTCAGCTGTGCTGTTGAAAAGCCCTTCCCTCAGGGTGTCTTACTCAGCCTTAACACAGACACCGCCGCTACCTTGTGATCTCACTGCAAAAAGCACATGAAAGATCATTCTCCAACACACACACACACACACACAGACAGGGAGTGTGTGACAGAGATTACTTCAGTCACTGTATCTGCCACTGCACTCTATTCTTATCTCTGTACTGTTATCAACTCCCTGTAGACTATAAGCTCTGTTGACCTAAAAAATTAGGTGAAATGTCAAATTTTTGTAATATACTTCCAAGGCCATATCTTCATCAAATGCCATGTTTTAATTCCACTCAGCTCTGCTACAGAGCCTTCCTGCACCTTCATATATTTACTCTACCCTCTAGGATCATTTTAAATGACTGCTCTGTTATAGTACATCATAATCTTAGCCATGTGCACACCTGTACTGTTCTAGTTTATCGACAGCAATGCTTATGAATTAGGTGAACCATATCAATCATTTACGAGTCTGTGTGTTGACATTTTCATGCATGATAGCTCCATGAGTCATCTGACTCAGAGAATGTGTGCATATCTTTTCACCATCCCACTCACGGAATAGGAATAAAGGCATGTGTGTCCATGTGGCGAAGTGGCTCATACATCCATTTCCATGGCTGCATGTGATTGTTAGTTGCTGCAATGTGCTGAGTGTGTTCTGTTGTGTAAGTTGAGCTACCCCCTGCACAGCTCCAATAAAGTAACCCATCCCCCAGCCAAGACATTTTTGCTCTCGATGTGTGACTACATTACACCGGCTCCCCCTCCCCCACTGAGTGAGCCTTCTGAACTGGTCCCTGGGGTGGGTGTCAGTGTGGAAGGTAGGCCTTTTTCCCTGTCCATGGGATGTTATTGATGAGGTGAGGTAATGGATCTCCCCACTGTGCTCGCAGGGACACTGAGGATAAATCAGACAGTGGGTAAGACCCAACCAGCCATTCCACCTTTCTCCAGACTCAAGTGCCATTTCATTAGTTTTATTTATGGGGGTTCTGCACTCTTCTGAACCCCTCCCCTTTCTTTCCTCCCACTGAAAATACCGCTATTATTCTTCTTCCTCCCTTATATAGTGCTATGGCAACCCATATACACCCTGGTCCCTTTTTTCCCCTGGAAATCCCAGTATTCTCCCTCCCACACATCTTCCTGGGAACTATTCCCCACGTAAGTCTGGTTTATGTGGAAGTGAGGAGGTGAGCCGCCTGTGAGCCTGTAGCCTGTTATCATGCAATGGACAAAAGGATGAATAGATAGTGATGTGCTCTGAAGAGGTAGAGGACTCAGCACTGACTGAGCTTTTAACATTAGATGCAAGATTGCAAGTCCATCCAGCTCAGCACTTCCTGCAGAGCTGTATTTGAGTTGGCTGAGCAGCAGCTATTCACCTCTGGGCTTATGGCTCAGCCACTTAGCAAGGAAACTGCAGCCAAAACCAGCTTTGTCCTTGAGGGAAGAGAAAGGAATTCCTCATGTGTCCTTGCTGGAAAGGACTAACTGAACCCTTATCAATTTTTCTGTCAGAGATGGTGTCCACCATTAGTAGGCAGGCTTGTTCCATTTGGCTTGAAAAAAGGTCAACGAGCTGTCATCTCACTTCCATATCCATGCTAGCAGAGTCCCACTTTGATTCCCCTTCAGCTCTTTCATCAACTGCCAAGCTTTATCACACAACTCGGCATCATGCGCTGAAGAAAGTCCACAACACCATGACCTGGTTTCATCTGTAAAAGGCATCACTGTTATCGTCTGTAGATGCTGTGGCTAACTAATATTTGTGGAAAGATTCAATGCGCCAAAGCTTGATCTGTGTGTGTGAATGCTGACATACATGCATAACATATGTTATATCATGTCTCTGTATCTTAAAGTACTGAGACCTGGATTAGACATGAAAGGCAGTGAATCATACTCTCCTCGCATGTTTTTTTTCCATTAGAAAGAGACAGGGAATATGGGGGGGGGGGTTGTTCGTTTCATGGTGAACATTGAAGTCATGACAGTCGTGCTGGAGCATGTCCATACAAGGTCCACTCTGGTTTACCCCACATGAATTCATACAAACTAACAGATGGTTGACTGTGCTAAGCTCCTGCAATGCTGTGCTACTGCCAGTTTCATTACAGGGGTTCACTTGGACATGGGACAAGTGTGAATACGTCTGTCACACCCATGGCAGCAAGTGACACCAAGGAAAGGACTTACCACATGAAAACAGAGGACACATGACATCCCGACATGGCTCTTATTACCTACTTAGATTTGTTACTGAAGCACATCCATCGGTATGAGATATGCTAATTGATTATTTCGTTGCAAATTAAGATAAATTTGTCTAATGCAAATTGTGAAGCAACTCTTGCAAGCAGTGTCTACATTGCTGCACTGATTTAAACTAAATTCAAACCAATATCAGGGATAAGAATGTTGTTGATAAGCATGAACATATGATGTAACAAAGACACAACATATTCCAACTTTGGATTATGTTGCGTCTCAACAGTAGAAATTAGTCCACACATGATCTTGATAAAAGGAAGGAAAGGGAAAAATGGGAGAAAAGTGTGTGCTGGCGGTCGGCCAGTGTGGACAGACTCAGGAAGTTAAGCCGGAATTCCAACAATGCAGGCAGTCGTTAGGCTCTCCAGTGAGATGCTGCCATTTCTGCTTTCAGTGCTGTCTTTGTTGTGGCAAGGAGAAGGCAGTTAGGTGAAGTCCTGTGGCTGTGAATAAATTTCACCCCTGACTTTGCATTGTAAACCCAGACTGATTTGTTACTGATACAAGGGAAACAGTGTCATTATTAAGCAGATAGAAAAAAAAAAAACAGGCTCCTCTCTCGCTTTCTGTCTCTCCCTCGGCCGCTGATATCTACAGAGAAAGATAATTTTCCCATGCTGTTTGACTTGAGCCCTGTCGTGACAATAATAAATGTCAGCGATGGCAGAATGAATTATGTCTCAGCTAAAAATGTACATCATTGCTAAAGGAAGAACCTGGCATGTAATTATATCAGTGTTATAAATAGCAACATGTGCCACGTAGTATCCATCATCTCCATCTGAAAATCACATTAAACATGGAACACATGATTCCAGTCAGAGATATTTCATGTTTATTCGAATGCCTGCAGATTGTATGTTTCTGATTTAATTGTGCTTCAACCCAGTTAGTCAAAGTCTTACTGAACATGCCTTAAGATCTACCCCACAGACAATACAAAACTAAGAACGGAAGAGTGTAATAATGTGTTTCTAATTAGCCACAGTTTTTGGAAGATGGCACCAGCAAAAGAATATTTGAATTCGTAATCAAAGATGATCATTCACAAAGGGAGCGTTGTTAATCTGCTCGACTCCGGATGGCAGCTCATCTTTTAAGAGTGCTGTTTTGATGAGGATTTTCCCTCCAGCCTCCTCTCTGTTTTGAAGGACTGTCTGCTGCTCATCTTTTATTTCAGAAATGTAATGACTGTCTGCAGTGCATCTATCAACTGACAGCCTTTGAAATCTCTGAAGTCTGCGTAGCTGATGCAGTCATTCTCAGTGGTGTGTTTCATGTGGGCTCTGGATCTATTGAAACAATCCTCGCTTGTTCTTTTTAATAAGTTGTAGAAGAGATGCCTCAGGTGTTTCCCCCTGAAGTAGGCAAATTTATCATTGCAATCATTGACAGTGTCCCTTGTTCAGATATAAAGTATTTACTGGTCATGAGCATTGAGGATTTCAGGAAAATTCATCTGTCCATTTGTGCTTTGTCTGAAGCTCTGTTTAACTCTACAGGGGATCTGGCCACAGATGAAACACAGCTGTTGACATCAAAACTGGCAAGCGAGAAACATTTGTGCTTTATCAGTGAGCTGACAAATTGGGCATTGCAGAGATAGAGGATAGATTATACCGACAGATGCCTGAGTCCAGAAAGCCCCGCTGAAATAAACAGTTCTCTTTCCTGCTCTGTGATGGTGGATGAATAGATGGTGGTTAGAGGGGATCTTCCAAACCACAGAGCAGAAAGAAAAACATGGGGAAGAAAAACAATCCCATCTGACATCATAGGAAAGGCTGCCGCTAAAATTTAGGTCAAGATATAGTCTGCCTGAAGTGGGCCAGATAGTTATATGGCAAAGACAGGTTGCCAACATCTTGTCCAATTTGAATGGTTTAACTCATAACTAAAATTATACATTATAAAATTAACTGAAAGTAATTACCTACGCCTGTCAAAACCAGGATTGAGTAGCAGCAGGTTTCTTACTTTAATGAGTCCCAGTGACTGATTTAAATGCTTTTAAACAAAATCTTTTCTGTGAGTGAAATAGCAGCAGTGTGGGTGGTGGTTTTAGGAGTCAGGGTGGCAGTGTGAAGCAGACAAAGAGGTTTCAGACCATTTACGGAGCACTGGCTTCAGCAGAGTCATCAACTATGTACACAGCATGAGATGTTGTGGTCTCCCAAATACTATCCTTCACTGTTAAGTCACTGTATTCACAGCTTGTACTTCTCCATGGGCATCAAGCAGCACAGATGTAGACTTCCTGGAGTGTCAACGCTTCAACTGACCCCTTCTGGAACCTCTGAGTTCAGGCTGGAGCAGGGAGGGAGAGAGAGAAAGAGAGAATACAGAGGTTTTTGTCCTCATAGCTGTGGTGTGAGAGACAATATACGTTATTGATAATATGATATGTAATAATGTGTGCCAAAAATATGTTTGAATTGCAGGGATAGTGATTCAGGCAATGGTAAGCCTAAACACACAAGTAAGCTTTTTATACTATCAGATCATATGCATAGCCTGCAGAAATGTTTAAATAGATGATATGTAGCTACAAATATAGACTATGCACACGTCATGTGCAGGACTGGAGATCAGGCATAAGAAGATCCTAAGAACAAAATCATTTGTTTTGGTATCTTATGATAATCACTGACTTCAAGAATATATCACTACATCACCAAATTTGTTGTGGGCATGGGAAATGTGCAGTCATTGAGTAAAGAGGAGGGGCGAGAGAGCATGCGGACCTATTGAGAGAGAGAGGCGGTTCAGCCCCGCTATGGTCTCAGCAGCAGCGGCTCAGGGAGTAATACCAGACCACTGTGTTGTGCAGGAACGGGCACGACATAGCTGAAAACCGCCAGCGGAACAAATGAAAACGAGCACTACTCCTTCGTGTGGATTAATTCAGGGGCGAGACACTCAATCGAAGCGAGAGGTTCTTTAAGCGAAATTGGACCGACTGACGAGGACTAGGACATTAGCTACTGTACGATAACACCACCGAATGGTTTCTCTTGCCCCGCCGCTAAGGTTAGTTAGCTTCCATGGCTGGCTGTCCGTTGGTTTGAGCGGGGGGGGGGTCTGTCTGTTCTGTTGTTGGACGACGGGGTCCGGCTATTATTTGGAGGAGAAACATACATAGCAGTATTGACCTTTTCGAGGCTATACGTTGCGTTTAGCTACGCGGTTCGTCGAACCGTTGAGAAATGTTATGTTGGACAACAGTTCAAACTAGCTGTTTGCTCACCTCACTACAATACTCGTAGTTGGCTGGCTATCATCAGCTAGTTAATTATTTTATAAATCAGGAACACGTGCTACATGGCTAGGCTAAGCTAGCTAACAGCTAACGGTGCTAACTGCATAAGCTAGCTGTCAGAACTGTGGAGTAGCTAACGCTAATTTTATTCTACTGAATTAAACCTACCTTGGTGCTCTATGTGTAAACTTGCCATTCCCCCCAAAACACCACCAATTCCCACTATTAATGAGTAATGTCAACTGTCTATTATTTGTCAAATATGTTGTGATGTCTGGCTAACTTAGTTAGCCTGCTAACTTAGCTATGCACAAAGCGTCTGTTTTGCGTTTGTAAACACTGGTTTTTACATAAAGTTGACTGAATACGCACTGTCCGTATCTTAGCTAACGTTAGCCCGTAACTCACTGCTCCGGTGTGGGAATGGTGATAAGCCGTGATTTGTTTATTATACCAGTCTAACCAGCTTGATGTCATGTCACCGACTCAAGTAAATAGGACCGACAGGTGAGTTAGCGTTAAATGGCTGTTTGTCTCGGATTGATAGAATGATGTTGTGGCAATATACTTGCTTTGGAGTCTGATTGTGCTTTTCAACGTAAATTGTGGGTCGGCTACTTTAAGATTCATTACTATTAACGAAAGATCTCAATTTGGATAAGCAAGTGTTGTTGTTTAGACTGTCTTCCTTGCCATCATAGCGTTGTCAAACTTTTAGAGCAAGCACATTTTTACAGACGTGTTGTTGACATCTTCATAGAACAGCCTGACTCTCTTGTGTTATTAACATATCAATACTCCATATTATATTGTTATTATAATAAATAAAGTAAAAATGTAATTTTGTGGATAAGGGAGGATGTCTGTTTTTGCCAGCTGCCCAATCTTTACAGCCTCTTCCATGATAAGCAGTGGGATACATTATACTTTTTGGCTGTGACTTAGCAGTTTGAGGACATTTCTTTGCACCACTATCACTGCCTCTGGGCATTAAGGTGACTGAATTTAAATTGTGATGCAGCCAAATGCACCGGTGACTGAGGGTTTCTGTGAATACACAGTTGTATTTCTCATTAAACTGTATCTGCTATTGCACATTCATAGTTCCAGTTTATAAGAAAACATTGTACTCCAAAACAGTTTTAACAGTACTTCCTCACTTTTTTATGTTGTGTCATATGCATTGAATGTGCTATTGAGAAAAAGCAGTTTTATGTCTTTATACTTTACACAGTGCAGTAAATTACAGATTTAATTCAGGAGGATTTTTACAACATATTTAATGCTTAAGTTGACATTCAGTTTGATCAGTACCCCTTTTAGTTGTGTTCATTTTATTTATTTTGTAGAGGAATTTCTTGACTTGATGAAATTGTCTGCATTTGTATGGCTGAGACACTTAATGTGACACCTACTATAGAATAAGGTTAATTTTGATCTTCATTTGAACTGGCGCCCATTGAGCTTTTCCAGCAATCAACAAATAATGGCATACTCATGCACTTCATTGGCACTGCTGTCAATTTTTTTGCTGAAAAGTTTGTTCACCAAAAACACAACATTTTGTCACACACTACTGGTAGTATTTAGCCACTGAGAGACTTTGAGATCTTTGTCTCTGATACTTCTGTTGCCAGCCCAAACAATGGATGTAAATGAAGTGGCAACATTTCTCAAAACCTAGGAGTGTGAAACTGAAAGTGTTTGCATAGCTAGATACCATTAGTGGTAAGTGATACAGTTTTTTAATGATGTTGGTGAACTCTTCTTTTTGATTATGTAACCTAGCGGTTCCCCCAGGAAATAGTTTAGCTGAGGTGGTTGACCATGATCTTGATGCATCTATTCTAGTGATCAGCTCAGCAGCTGATGACCTCTAAACAATAACCACACTCATTAAATACATAGACTTTCCTGTTTGTGGCTCGGCTCTGCTAGAAAACACACAAAAAAAATGTCTCCTTTCTGTGTATGTGTGTGTTGGTATAGATTGATGAAATAAGCCACACTTCTCATATGCATCAATGTTTACAGTTGACTTTACACAGTTTGCAATCAAGAACTTACCCTAAAAAAATTGCAGGAGAAGCTATAAGTAAAATAATGATTCAAATAAGGAAATGTCTGATCAAAGAGTCAAAGCAAACACTTGGCTCCAAGTTTGTTTACTTGACGGTTTGGTTCATTTGTGATATGGACACAGTTTAGTGAGTATTTAAACATACAGTTCTCAGGCATTATACTAAGTCATAGTGCCTGGAGACAGTTGCTGTGACAAGGCTGACAAGGCAGTCTAGAGAGCACAAAGTCTACTAACAATCCATAACAGTGTGACATTGCTGGCTTAAGTTATGTGCACTCATAGTACCTTGTCAGTTTTGCAGTTTGGATTGTAAAGAGTTAAATGAGAGTGAGGAGATATCTCCCCCTCCATCCAAAAGGGTAATGGGGGCAAAGATAATCCTGTGCTCAGTGTGGTGCCCCAGGGAGACTATTTGACTGCTAGTTCAATTTCTGCTCGTATTATGAAACACAACATAGTTATGAAACTGGAAAGGGGAGAGGTCTTGCTCATTTTATTGTCTGTAAAAGATAAATCCTCACAGTGAATTCTTGTGAGAAGAAACAGTATGTTGCGTCATCGCAAATTACAAAAGATTATCATAAAAATTCCTTCAAAGTCATAAATATCATAAATTGTCACTTTTCTTTGTCACTATGAGAGAGATGGTTTACTATTCTTCTAATTACTAATCCAGCAATCGAATAAGTATTTTGTGGCCATATATTTGTGGCCATATATATATATATATATATATATATATATATGTTGTTGTTTTGTTTTAATTATTTTTTTTTCTTTTTATAAAGGGCAATAGAAAAAATAAATGGAATTTACTAGACCAGCCAGGTAGAATGAATATTTTTTTTTATTGTACAAAACATATTACTTTTGTTATTTTTTTCTTAACAATTATGAGCAAGTAATGACAATACAATATAGACCAGTCATAAAAACACAGCAGGCTGCATTGCTGCAACATTTATTTCACTGGAATATACCACTGCTGCTCTATAAATGCAGATACTACTGCCTTTTTACTAGTGTAATGTGATGCCACTTACAGTATAAATGGCATGACGCTGTTTCCCACTGACACAAACTAGCTTTCTGGTACAGGACACCAGGAAGTTGGTTTGTGCAATTATTTAAAACATTGAGGAAATGTTTTGTGTATGCTTTGCCTGTTATTTTATGTGGTAAATGTAGCGTGTCCATGTGCCTTCTTGATTGTAACTGCTAACCTGTGCAGATAACTAGCTAGAAAGCTGAACATGCCTTTGTGACATTTCTTTTTTTCATCCTTAATGAAGTTTGGAAGTGCTTCACACCGTACCATATTGTGCTGACAGTAAGCTCCAAAAACCAAATGGCTATGTTTAAATATTAGAAATGGTTCAGGCTTTGTACCTTTAAAAACTGGTCATCAGACAAGCTTGTCAGGAACCATACACAGCCTGTGGGCAAGAGCTCTCGGAGAAGAAAGGTTGAAAGAAAGCATCCTTACCTTAATTGATGCTTGCTTAATTTTTACTTGAGCTTGGTCAGTCAACATGCACGTAGCAATGTGCTGAATCGGCTGAATGATGGATGATAAGAGTTGACTAGAGTCAACGAATCTGGGCTACCTACAGCCTGACACAACCTGTCTGCTTGGTGTATCAGGGCCTTTAAGACATTTTGTTTCTGACATAGCCTTTGTTGAAATCTCAACCTGAATTTCAGATGTTGTTTAGTAGGTTGGATTTGACATTAAATCACAAGTCAACATCTTCCTTAGCTGCATAATTTCAGCTTTAATCCATTTTCAAAGGCGAGCTTCTGTAATTTAGGTAAATGCAGTCATGGTTCTTTGAGCACTTCACGGTGCATATTGAACTATAATTTTATATTTACTGTAATCACAGCACACGATACATTAAGTAAAGGGAAATGACACAACTTTGGTATGTTGCGGTGCACTTTATGAACCCTTAAGTTAACACGCAGACCCAAAGAGGGAAATATGAGGCAGTCACCGTGAAACTGCCTTCCATGCGCATTCCCTCCTCCCACCCAGTTTCCCTCTCACTGAATGAGTAACAGCAGCTGTCTAGCATTTCTTGCTCACCAGTGGACTGCACCTGGTAGGTTTCGCGTGTGGAGAATGTTATGCTTGACTCAGTGTGGTAGATATTATGATCAAGCACAGCTGGTCTGTTGCACTGCCTCAAATTACTCGCAATCAAAGTGCCATTGAACTGGACACAGCGCCACCTCAGTTAAAGTGGCTGCATTAGGGCTGAAGTTGAGCAGTTGTACTATTTTCTTGGATTGCCAAATGGAAAAATCACGATTGTGAAGTGTTTGAGGAAGTTCCGCTCTCATATTGGCTCATTCAGACGACTTGCAGATTCTATCTTCTTTAATACTCTCCCACTTTCATGTTTAGGATGCAATTGTAAGTATGTAGTCGTCAAAAGGTATGTGGGCTGCTGGCCTAGGGGTTAATGAGGTCACACTGATTCTGTTTCACTCCGTAGAGCTCAAAAGGGCCATATGATTTATCTGCTAACACAAATTCAGTGGATTCCCACAATATTTGTGAGAGTTAGCAATTTGACTGCAGATTTTCTGCATAACAAGGTCAAATCAGAGCCACACTTTCCTGCATAAAATAATCAAATTCAGAACCAGCGCTGCTAGCTTAGGTGTAATAGCAATCAACTCTTAACTTCAACAAACCGACATGTTTACAGCTGATTAATTATTGTGTTTTCGCAGAGCTTACTCCCATGGTGTGTGCATCACTCCTGCTATAACTAGCGCCACCAATTCAAATCTCAGCAAACCACTCTAATAGCCATTGCTCAGGTAATTATGATTTTAATTTTGTGTTAACTATGCATTACATATCTTTTACAAATTGAAAATTGATTGCTTTGCCACTCATGTTATCAGCATGGCAAGTTTACACACCTCACTGGCAGGATAATTTGGAGGAAAAGAAGTTGAGATTAAAATGATGTGAAATAGCAGAGGTCCTATGGATGTTCCATGTGCATGCTTTAAGTTCTAATTTGATTTTACTGCTGAAAGCACTTAGACTAAAGAAATGAAAACAACATTCCTCATTTGTTTCATTTTTTTTCTTGAGACCTTGTTGCATATTGTGATTATCTAAAGAACACCAGCTGCTCTAAAACATTTAAAGATTATTGTTTCCCCTCTAGGAAGTGTATGATGTATTATTATTGTCTGTGACTTATGTAAACATTCAGATTTTTTTCCTTGTGGCATTGTGGTTTTAACCAGTATTTAGACTATTCCTTTGCCTTCCGTGTAGATGAGTTGCCCGCTGTCTAACAGTAAACATAGTTCTGTTGGTACTACTGGCACCTGATGGCTCTGGCAGTGAATGTCTTATTTGCTCTTTCTTTCTTTTATTGGACTTGTCAGATAGTCTTTCATAAATATTGTTCAAATGCTGCTCAAATAAAAAAAATACTTCCTTTTCATAATTTCATACTATACAAACACAGGCAAGTTTTAGAACACCAACTCCATTTTTCCAGTTGTTACTCAAATTTACATAGTGTAATGTCTGTGTACTCTGAAGCTGAAGCATAGAACAAATAAAAAATATTCTTTTAAAAAGTAGAAGAGAGAATGATGTAATCTTAAACCCTAAATTTAGTCAATTTTTTTTTTACTCTTAGCAGCCGAACACACTCCTGATGGTCTTTCTGCATTAGAAATTAAATATTGTTCAGAAAGATAGAAACATAGTTTATCCCAAACCTGCTCCATAAAGTCTGGAGCCTGTGCTGGTCCTCCCTCATGTGAAGCCACTGTCTGGTTCTGTTCTTTTAATGTTTCGGATCATTATCTTGCCATAGGATAAACCCCTGACCAACCAGTCTGTCTTTCTTTGTTACCTGCCCTTCTCTCACCATTCTGATATCAATATACAGAACTACTTTCAGTACTGCATCAGAGGGTGTAATAACACAGTTTGTTTCAATTCCTTAATCCTTGAAAAAGGCCTGTTGTCTATGAAATTTAGGATTTTTCAGTATTTGACAGGTGGTTTAATAGTTTGTATAAATTATTCAGGCTACATATAATGCTTCAATTTAAAATTTAAATTTACACTATTCGAAAGTCGACCTTTCAAAATAGCCAGAAGAGAGCAACATATATTTTTTTAAACTGTAGATTACATTTCCTATCTGTCTCTTCAGTGCCCTTGTATTGTTCTAACATCAGATGTTTCTAGTTTTTTGAATATATGTAAGGACGTCTTTGTTAAGCCTAGAGTCACTGTCTCTGCTATGTGCTCAACTGAAATTTCCCCTTGCTCATGCACAACTTAATTAACTTTAATTTCTTATGTTATCAAAGCTATAATATAACATGTTCAAATATGAATAGTTAACTGAAGTATTTCTTTTCTCTTTTTTGCCTTTTAAGTTTGTGAATGAGTTTCTCAGTTAGTCAGGGTCTTTAGAGATCTGGTCCTTGAAGACATGAGAACATGATCAAACTTGGACTATTTAATTTACTTCTTTGATGCATTGATGATACCAAGGAAATAACTGAGTAGTATAATAAAATGTTACCAGACTAATCCATCAATCATTGAAATAGCTACTTGTGCCCCTTTATTGTGTTAAATTAGAAGCTCAAAAAATACCATTTTGACTTGTGTTTTTTTGTATGTTATTAGACATTAATTAAAATCCAAGTTTAAGTCATTTATTATTCATAAGGCTTTTTATTTAGATTTCCTATGAAATGGAGTTGCTATTACAATCAGTCCCCTTTATTTAAACATACCAAAAGAGAGGCAGACAGCGGATTAGCAGAGATTAGAAATGGCTCTGTGGTAAGTGATTCACTTGACTCCGTTATGCAACACAGATGACAGCATGTTATAGGACATTACTCTTGTTTGTGTGTAGGCTACAGCTGTGGGTAGCATTATATATTTATATCTCTGATTAGCCTCTTTTTAGATAATCAGGATTTGCGTTACAGCATAGTTTGTTTTTCACCTTCGAGAGAACATAGTAAGGGTGGACACACCTAAGGGTTGATGATCTTACACTGTAAATATATAACCGAGGATATGAAGTGTAATTACAGGTTATGGTGATCTTGGGTGGAAAGATTGAACTCTTGCCTTGACATGTGCACTGGATCCATGACTGTGCAGTTTGAAACAAATCAGTCCTCTGAATACATCAAAACACGGAGCTGCTGGTGTGACGTCTGCTCTGTGTTTTGTGTTTACGTTTGTCCAAGACTGAACCATTCTCTGTCCACAATTCACAACGTTGTGTATCAAATCTAGGTGAGATGTTCTGTTTGACATATGTTCTGTGTAAGTAACCCAGACATGTATGACCATTAGTGTTTGGCAACACACACACACACACTTACTTGAACCCTCTCATGCATAAATGGAAGCTGTGTGGGGCTGCCGTCATGAGGGGCAAACAGAGGCCCTCGGGTTGCATGCTGCCATACAGAGGAACATTTCAAAGCTCTTGAATAATTAAGTAGCAGTGAGGAGGAAGTAGGTCAGCCCAGCAGACTAGTGTACTCCTCACTTTTATTTCCTGCTCCTCAGCATGGAGAGCTGAATGTCAGGTAGGCTTTAAGAGCAGAGCCAACAGAGAATAAAGAGGGATTCTTAAGTTGAGACCTGATACATCAGAGCGATGCTGTCACATTGTGTCCTGAGCTGAGGAGTGTCGGGTGTAATGCCATCCAAGGGGATCTGCTGAGAGTAATTTTGTGCATCAATGATTAACAAATAATCATTTGTAGCAATTGTTCACACTTCACCAGTGATTGATTTATCATCAGTCATAACTTTTCTGTCAATTTGGGAGGTAATTGATTTCGGGTATTATCAGGGTGATATGAATCCACTTAAAGAGGAAATTGTTTGATTCAAACTGGTAACCAGACAGAACTGTTAAAGTGCTGTTAGCTGCCTGGATAAATATTTGAAATCTTTCAATTCAGTGTCTCAAATGGAGGTGAGTTTTACTGTGACACCAGCGCTTTTTGTCTTTTTTTTTTTTTCATCTGCGTTGAGCATTCTACAAAAAACACTTGAACAAACAGTGGTGGTTGAATAGTAGGGTTGGATAAATTTATTTATTTATTTTTATTTTAATTGAATGATCCGGTATTGATTCTTGCTGTTTTTTTTCTCAGGAAACACGTATATCTGCAATAAATGTTTAGTGTAGGCAGTGGTTACTTGTTGTAAGTGGTTTAGTTAGGAAACTTTGTGGAAGTTATTACAAAATGCATAAAAAACACAGATGAAGGCTGGCTACGTAACCTGCCTTGAGTCACAGTCCCTGACTCTGTGATGTGAACAGTTATAGTTTATGTGGATCTGCCTCGGTTTATGGCACTGTCTTGACTCAGGATGGCTGAGGATGCTAGGACCTACGCTGGGTAGGTCCTAGCAAAACAAGAGATCGCCTCTACAAGACAGACTGAGAAAAGCCTCTGCACAAAGATCTGAACTCTGTTTTTATTTGTTGAGGCGATGTCTGTCTACGAGGTGTGAGGCTGCAGAAGTCAACTTAAGTGTGTGGATTCTACTTCACCAGCAAGCAGCTGCCTGCAGATATCAGGCTGATGTGTTGCCACTACAAACAGTGCAGATGAATTAGTGAGCAGACTTTCAGTTTCTGCCCTGCCTGTGCTCAGAGTGATCGTTGAAGTGCATGTCTGTACATAGTTGAAGCATTTACTTGACGGTCCATGTGTAGCTGTATGGGACAGCATTTCTTTTTTTAAAACACGCAGAATGATGATGCCCTTGTAAGTGATGCAGGATTTTTATGCACATGCAGACATGTTGATGTCTTTTTAGTTTTGCAATTTCCAAGTAAACTTTGTACAACTGGGAAATTTGTTTGCAATTTGGTCTATAATTTGCACACAATTTCAATGCAGGGAAACAGTGTTGCTCACTAGAAGAAACTGTAGTTTCCGGGATAAATTCTGAGAAGCACATTACGTAACATTTTGTTCTGATGTAACTTAATCACCAAGAATTGAATGAATCAATTCTCCAGCCCTACTGAGTAGTAACAGCCATAAAAGAAGTGGAGTAAAATTTAACTCGACACAGTTTCTTGCTTTGGCCCCTTGGAATGACACTGGAAAGCAAAGAAAATCAAAACTGTAAATATGAGCTGCAACATACAGCTGGGCTGGCTAGTATGTTTTGTTTCTTTCTGTAATGTCATGTTACAGAATGTTTTCAGGATTTGTTTGGGTTGCAAATACGTATGGCTGACGTACATATATAATCTTTGTGGTGTGCTAGAGTGCAAATTATAATTACTTGTGGAGCAGCATAAAGCATTTGATGAGTTGGCCTATGTTGGTGTGCTGTTACGGGGCTTTAGAAGGGTTTGTGTCAGAGTAGGTCAGTGTTTTGCAGTGGCAGCTCAGTGCTCCAAAATTATTGCCGTTGCTGCAATGTAACAAAGTCGAAATTACACGTCTCTGCATAGGTCTTTTAATTTGAAACTGGAGACACATGGCGACGCCTGACTAAGGTGAGAAGGAGACAAAGAAGAGAAAAAAGAGAACCCTTCCTAGTCGGTATGGCAATCGAGCATACTGGGATCGGACCAGTGGACTGTTAAAAAATGGTTAGTTTTAACGGGCCCTGTCCGCCTCTTTACCGGTCCTCTCTGTGTTCCTGTACTATTTGACAGGACAGTAGAGACTGACAGAAAAGGGGGTAGAGCGAGGGAAGTGATATGCTGGAAAGAATCGGGAGTCGAACCGGCGACTGCCCACTAAGAGCATCTTGGGCTCACATGGTACGCCAACCACTCAGCTATCGACTCGCCCCATTAATGGAGAATTTAAATCACAACTTTTCATCAAATAACAAATAACTTACTCAGTGGTCTAAACAAGTACACAAATACTCTGTTCGGTGGTCTCACTTTGTGGTGTAATGTGTTTTGTATCTGGGCGTATCCCAGAGGAATCATTCAGTCGGCAGTCAGCATCAGCTCTGAGATTGCTTCAGTTATATTGATGGACCATACTTGAATTTACCCCAACAACTGTTGATTTTTATAATTAATCCATCAGAGTAATTATGTGAAATGTGTATCCGTGGTGTTGGCGTGTCTGTGAACAGAGGGAGTAGCTTTCAGATCCTGCAGTGTGTTCTGGTGGAGTGCCTTCGCCTCCATGGTTACAGGGAGTCGGAGTTGGCTGAGGCAGTGTGTGAAGGCCCCAGCTCTATGCCGGCCAGCAGGGAGGGGGAGGGTAGAGCCTTATGTAATTTCACACAGTGTCGCTGAGGCGGCCGGCAGCAAGGGAACAGGCAGGAAATCCAATAGGTACTCTACTGTCCAGCATAGATACAGCTGGACGACCACATCTCAAGGTACAGGCCAACCAATCACTGGTTCTGTTTACCTGTCTCCTCCACCTCTGTCTCGTCTCTTCACACCTCTCCAGTCTATGTGTCAAGGCAATGCTAATGATAGATCTAATCTGTTGAAAAACTGAACACATGACACGAGTTCATCATTTGATCATATGTAAATATTTTTCCTTTGGTTGGATTTAGAGCTATAATGGATACAAAAATATGATACAAAATTCACACTCCAGCACTCTCTTTTTAGAATAGTCCTTTGGTAGATTTTTGTCACAGCAGAAAAACAGAAGAATAATTTTCGTTCTGCGTTAAATATTTTTTTTCTTCAGTACACCCTACCTGTGATGACCAGAAATATATTCTCAACCTCCACCCAGTTACACCACAGTCCTCCTAAAGTACACACCAGCTGCCCCACACTGTTCTCTTAATAGCAGCTCACATGTCCAGTCTCATGTTTTCTTGTTATTAAATCAGCTATTAAATCCAAGTTATAAAATCACAAGCGTTCAGGTTATGCTAACAAAACAACACGGCTTCATGTGGCAAAAAAAAAAAAAACTGTTGCAAAGGAAGATAAGACAGTTGCTGTCGCTGTGATAACTGTCCAGCGTTGTAAAAAGCTGTCTGTGATCACTGTTCAGTGTTTTGGCATCTAATAAGCTTTTAAACACATAAATCTGTTCCTCCAACAGGACTTCCTGGATCATTTTTCATTATGTCACCGCTACATGGGCCTTTGTTGGTGTGAACGTGTCCTTCCTGTCGTGGAACAGAAAACATCTGTGGTGGCTGAATCTTTTCAAATCTCAAATTTTTAACAAAATGATAATCAAAAGACAGAACAAAGAATGTATGGTTTGATTGAGATAATTGCCTTTTCTTATCTGTGAAACTGACACACAACAGTTTTGAGTAGTAACCTAACTGATCACATTGTTCTCAACCTAAAATGACCGTTGCCAATAGTCATCTAAAATCTTAGAGAGCAAGGTCTCACCGGTTCATTCTAAACCTCATTTGTTTTCTGTGCTTGTGTGTGTTTATAGCTGAATTAGCAAATCAGTGTTTGTATTTTATTTAGCCCCATTTGGCCGCATTACAGTGGTTATTTTCAGTTATTTTTGAAAATAATAATCATGACATTCAAAGTGGCTTTGGACAGATTTGTTCATGACAACTACATTTGCTGTCCGCTGATGTGACAGTTTAATGGTAAGTCATGTCTGACAGTGTTAAAGCTAAATATAATCTCTATTAAGATTTTATGTGCTGCATTTTAACATCATTTACATCTCAATACTATACTTCCGTTTTCAGTTTCATAATCACCTTTGTTGTTTTTACCGTTGTTCATAGTGAGTGTTGTTCAGTCAGATTCAAAATGAAAGGTATGACAGGCTGTGGTTAAGGGACATGATTGTACCTCTTTCCGTCAGACAAATTATAGTCATATCAGAGTTGACTGGGTGTTCACACCTTTCTCACAGCGTCTTCTGTTGTTGACTTTGTCTTGTGACCGCAGTGTTCCTGTGTGAAAGTTGAGTGGAGGCAAGGCAAAATCAGCTTTAGGTGTTGGGATGTTCTTTCACTGTTTGATACTAACAGCAATGCTCCAGCCACCTGCCTGCCAGGAGCTGCACTATATATCAAGCCGGCACACGGGCAATAATTATATCACCTGCTGCCTTTTATAGCTTCTCCCTGACACCTAATATTTGATATTTCTTCCATTTAAGTAACTCATTCTCCTTCTTGCCTTGCCCAGCAATGGTTGGAGGAAGTAGGAAGGATAGTTTGAATTCAAAGATTTTTGAGATTCCTCTCATAGTATTAAATTATGTCTATATGCAAAGATAAATAAGATTTGTTTGTTACATTGCAGGGTGTTTATACTGTATAAATATAGGCGTAGATGTTTATTTTGGTGTGTGAAGTTAAGCTCGTACTTACAGTAAATATCTTACATCATGGCCTCTGCATTACGTTGATCTTTTTTCTTCCTGTTTTTTAATGTCAGTGTGACAGTGTCTACCAGCTGACATTCTGCCTTGTCAGCATGGTTCTGGGTATTACTGCTTGGAAGCGTAAAGGGCGGTGTACAAGGGTTTGGCAGATCTATGAATGTTTTTCCTGCTGTTGTCCAACGGTTAATTTAAAGGTGCCTGCAGGCACCATGCTATATTTTTTATTGGCTTTTGCACTGTGACTTCCTCCTCTTTTATTTTGCTGCATTTCGATTACTTTAGCTCTTGCTATGCTGTTGTTAACACGCAGGCCAAGAGGAATGTACCATTCTACCATTTAAGTAAAAAGAATTTCTATTACACAGAAAGTCAAGAAAAATATTATTCAGCCTTAAGAGAAATGTAAATGAGAAACAGGCGTTGTATGGTACCCTGGGTAATGGCAGTGTTATAGAGAACTCCACAGATAGTTCTGATAAAACAAAAAATGGATGAGGTCACTTGGAAAAGGCTTAAGTGTTTCCACTGTGTCTGTCTTGAAGAGCTGTGCTTACCATGTAGATTAAACTTGTTTCTGCACCCTGACCTTATAAAACCTCTTGGGGCCCCAAGACTGAAGCATCAGTGGATTAATTGTGAGAGCTTTGTTTCCATGTTAAATTTGTGTGCATAGGGGGCAAGGCGAAGGGTGGGAGTGGAGGAACCGGCAACTGCAGATGAGTTTTGAAGCCAGTGCAGAAGTTTCTCAAGATTTACTTGATCTTACCAAGATTTAGCTTTATCTCATCTCCTTGCACATCGCCTTATTGAACAGATTTATTACTTAATTCTTACTTCAAGGTCTCCTACTGCACTGAAGCTTTAGTGTTGTCCCTCACTTGTAAGTTGGTTTGGATAAAAGCATCTGCCAAATGAGTGAATGTAAATGTAAGATGTAGTTGCTAAGTGTAAAAGCCTGAATAAATGTTGGTGGAAAATCCACCAGTTCCTCTAAAATTATGAAGTCAGTACTTTATTTGTACAAGATGTTAGGGTATGAACAGCAAGTGACTCTTTGTTTGTGCTTTAAAATGTGACCTGGACCACCCATGCTACAAGTAAGGATCTGAAAATTGTTTTAAGTGTTTGCATGCACATATAGTGTTTGTGAGTAGTGTACTATTGAGGTTGAGGGTGAGTGAATGGAAGGGTAAGCGAGCGAGAGCCTCCTTGTCCAGGGCCCTTCGGTAATGAGGCTCCAGGGAGATAAATCCTTATGAGACCTGACAGGGTGCCACATTCCTAGGCTGAGAGTCCTAGCAGCCCCCCTCCCCTGAGCACAACTCTCTAGGGCACTGCTTTATAGACTTCTGATGTTGTTCCCAGACCAAGCCATATGCCCATTACAGTACACTCATCTGCCTTTTCACAACAGCTCCATGCCTTTGAATGAAGCCATCATATCTCTTGGCTGCCATAGTAATTACAGAAGTCCTTGTCTGACAGCTCAATAGTCTCTGGTTTTTTTGTGTAGAAATAATTGCAAAATATTTTTATGGGCATATAATAACAGTACAGTGCTGCTGCAGCGATGGGTCGATCACACTCAGTTCTATCAAGGTCCAAGCCTTGCTATCAAGGCTCTTACCAAAAAATATGTCACAAGCTTCTGAATCTGCTTTTTGGAGCTGGACTGTCAAGCTACCAAGTCAGACTGGGCAGAGATTTGATTAACTGTTAATGTCAGTAGAATTTAACTGTTGTTTGAAGTCAGCCTCCTGCTCTCCTTGGCAGGCTGGAAGCCGTCTGTGTGCTCTGTGCTAGTATTTCCACAGCCATTCCTAAAATGGAGAGGGAGGGTGGGGGGTAAGAGGATGAAATTTTGGCTTGCACCGTTGAAGGCTGAGGCCCACTCTACTCTGTGGAGAAGACGAAAGCAAAAGAGAGGGGAGAAGGAAAGCAGGCTAGAGTGAGAGAGTGAGGTGACTGAGTTCATTCGCAGTGTTGGCAGTGAGCCACCGACTTGCCTGTGGGTGTCTGTAGCAGTGCCAGTGCATGTGTTTAGCCTCTCGTCTGGAAGGCCCCATTCGCCTCAGAGTTTATGTCAAAGCTCTCTCATTGTGTTGGGCCTCTCATCTTGATTCAGGTTTTTTGTCCTCTGCGGATCTTGTGACTGCCTTCAGACTTGTTTTCCTCCTTCTCAGGGGAATCTCTCTGAGTTGGACGGTCATCAAAGAGAGGCGTTTGTGGAGGATGGCTTATCTCACCCTCTCTTTGTCTTGCTGGCCTCTTTTTTTCTGCCCTTCATTGAGCATATTTGTATTCTGTGTTAATATCGTGACTTTTTCCTCATCTAGTATTTCACCAGCACTGAGACCTACTCAAGGACATCAGCACTTCCCTTTATGTGGTGTGTTTATCCAGGTTTGTCTGACCAAAGGATGAGTGTGCACCAGTTTTTTGAAAATATTTGAAGCCACAGTGTAGACTACTTGACACAAAGGCAAAGTGTTTAGTTGGTGTGAGACTTTTCAGCAGTGTTTTCCTATCTTGCGGCCTCCCTGAGCCTATGTTTACAGAGCTCCTCTGTTCCTTAAAGCCAGAGCCATGTTCAGCCTTTCGTAACAGAGCCCTTTGCGTAACTGAAATCAAGTGACACTTTGTGTTTGTGGCAGTGGAGCAGGAAGGAAGGGTATAAAGTACCCCTCTTTGTGCAGCAAAAAAGAGTCACATCCAGAGTCAGACAATGGAGACTGGCACACTGGCACTCTACCATAAGCTCTGCTGTGCCAATGATGTTGGCACCTTGTGGTCTCAAGTTCTGTAAACATAGTATATAAAGTGATTGTTTACTACTGGTTTCAGTGGTCCTTGATCAGAACCTTGTCTAGGCTGGTAGACTTTCAAAGGACCACTAAGAGGAACTATAGACACCAGTGGAGATAGTTGACCTGGCCGGTGAGCTAATGTTACAGTTTATAGACCATCATTGGCCGTGACCTAGTCTTAGTGATTTCAGTTGTAACTCATGGACACGGTGCTTAGGCATGTGAGAGCACAAGCATTTATATTAATGTAACCACAGTTTATAGAGATACCATGTTTTACTAAGCAAAAAGTAAAAGAGTTCTACTTAATGCCAGTAAACTCCACTGTTGCTCTCAGATACATGCTCGAAACGAGCCATGTTCCTTGTAAAGTGCATGCGTAATTGGCGTGGTCGCACAATGGACAGTCGGCAAGGACTCAAATTTTGGGCTGCATGTGGACATCTGCAGAGGGTCTGTGAGGATGATGTGGAAATTTACATCATGTGGACCCATGTGGACATGGAAACCATGAATTGGCCTTGACTGGTCCAGGCTGTCCACAAATCACTGGACTGAGAGATTGTATCATGAATCAAAGGCCGCTAAACACGATCTTATTAATTTAGCACAATATATAAGTAAGTCCTACATCCAGGACAGAGCTTTTGTGTTATCATCAAAATAAAGGAAGCATCTAAATCAAATTAATCTTATTTGGGTTGTGACCAGATCAAAATAGGAAACAAACTTTCAAGAGATATCTTAGTAATTCATTCATTAAATAAAAAACAATTTCAAAGACAGTTTGAATGTTTACATCAACGTTTCTTCACAAATTGTCAAATCTCATTCATTATCATCTAGAAGTAAAATGCTCCAGGAGTTTGGCTCAGTGCTGGTGGCTTTTCCATTCGCTTAATAGAATTGCAGTGCACCCAGAGCACTCTGCTGTCTTGTCAAGATTTTGATCAGTGCCATGTTGAGAGCCCGTATTTCAGCCACCGTGCCGCTTGTTGTTGTGCCTCACTCACTGCTGAAACATGAGCTACGAGGGAGAGGCATCATTAGTCACTGGCTCATAGAAATGGCAGGAGTCCTAATTTCTCTGTTGGCAGGAGTCACAGGGACACATATCACAAGTATTAGTCTAGCTACTACTACTATCACAGGCTTATTGGAGTGCCTGAGAATAGTGCAGTAACAGGCTGGACAGGGCTGAACATTGTCTAGACCTCCCATTGAGGTTTTGAAACAAATTTTATAGGTTCACCTTGCTCCTCTTCAGCATTTTCTCCAATATTACTAATGCGCCTATGCATGGCTGGATAATATGGCCAAAGGTTTCAAAGTATTTTTTTTCATATTGATTGATATCGATGATTAATACACCATACATTTAATGAGGAAGCAACCACAAGGATACACACAGTGTGTTTTGGTTAGAAACAGTGAATGGAACTATTATTTCTTTGTGTACAGGAAAACTTCACAGGGTTGAACATTTTTATTTTGAAGTCACAGGGTGTATTCATTTTAGGATATAGGATAAAATTAATGTATTATTTACTAAATAAATCAACTAAATATCTGTTAGGGTTCTAAACTGTCAGTTGGTTCTAAACTCAGCGAGTAAATACTCTGCAGCCAACACGGTGTAACATTTGCGCCTCAGCAAGGTAACAGCAACAATGCTTTTAAACGCACAATATGTTGTTTCCGCTGCTTGGGGTTTCTTAATAAAGACAAGAACAAAAGGCAGAGTTTGATGTTGTGAAGTAGCATGGAATTATCTTATTTGTTGTCTTTCAGGAGGTTTTTACTGGGGGCCGAGGTCGTCTCCTCCTCTCCAAAACAAATGGACCAGGTGATCAATACCGATCAAAAACTGAATAAAGGAATTTCATGTTAAAAATTGTCATGAGGCTGTGAGTTGAGCTGATAACTTCAGATCCAGACGTCTGATGAATAAAATCCTTCATCCAGTTAAAATATATAGTTAAAAATGACCAAGATCTAAAAGGCGTATTGTAAAAATGTGGCTTAAAACAACATAAAATGTAATTTTTGACCAATTCTGGCAGCCAGCCACAATGCTGACGCGTTGGCAGAAGGGGTGTGATGCCATTGACAGGCGACCAAATGAAACGGACTGTTATCTTGATCAAAATGACTGATTTCTGTATACTTGGTGGGATGGTACTGTTTCAAATGGTGGAAAAGGTTTGTTGCTTTTCGCCAGCAGAGATCGCTTGCCAGATTTGCAATGAATATCGCTCTGCTGTTTATCCAACTTCAGAAATCCCAACCACGTCTAAATCACCGTTGTTGTGCGACCTCTCCTTGCCTCAGTGACCTCATCCTTTGTGGACGTCTGACTCTCCTCACAGTCTTTTATTTTGACGTTTCCAACAATGCATTATATGACACGCTCTTGTAGATGAGGACACTCTGGTTTGCATAACATCATCTGGAATTAAAATCTAGTGCCTGACTTTCAAGACCCACATCTCTATCTGTCATTGAGTTATTTATGTTGCCTCTGAAGCCCCATTAAACTCAGAGTATTTTTGGTTTACCAGCTCGATGCTTGACTTGGCTGGTCTCTGTCTGTGAGTCTTCAGTGAGGACAGTGGGCCTTTCAGTAAGCAGTGAAGGAGGGGTTCTGTCTAGCAGGTGCAGGGACTCTCACTCCTTTACTAGGAGTTATGGAGGGGAGGAGGGCAGCTGTGTTAGGGAGGTGATGACATTCTGATATCCGGAGCAGACAGACACACACTTTCATCTCTAAGTACTCTGGAAGTGCTAGCCAGAAAACATCCAATTGTTTCCAAGCAACAGTCACGTATATTGTGCAATGTTTTTATGCATTGTTCTGTGCAGGTATGTGAAGTTGCTCAACTACAAAAAATGTCTCAAGGCTCATGTTTTTTCTTTTTCTCTACAGGTTTCTGGCTAAGAGAAACGGCCAATAATGCACAGCACCTGCTCTGCAGCCACACCCACTTCCTGCTTGTAGAGGAAGCGGCTGTGCCAGCATGTCCTCTCATCCCCAATCCGTGCCGCCGGGCCGGAGGACTGGACTGGACACACGGCACCTGCCAAACCCTGCCACTCTACCACTGCAGCTGCAGCGGGCACACACGGTAAGGGGCCCGGCACACAATGAGTTTAATGGACCACCTGTAGTGCCAGAACATTTTAGAGATATTACTGTAGTTGTAGCTCAGGCTTTGCGTGCTTGGAGGATATTTAGTAAACAGGGTATTACTCAGAACTACTGGAGAGGGTCTGACCCCTGAGGCCCCCACTGGTGTTTTTCCAACAGAAACATTCCCAGGTTACATTGTTTTGCACACAGAGCCCTCATTAGATGTTTGAGGTGAAAGTTCATGTCGTCATCATGGATCACATTAATGCTTCCCCATTATTTCCACCCACATCTCCCAATTATCAAGATTATGTTCCTCTACATATTACAGACAAAGCTGTCTGTGCTTCAAAGAGGAGGCCTCTAGGTGATGCAGAAATTTGGTCTGTGACCTCCAGTGTTTACAAGGCTTTTTTTTGTTCCGGTATGGCGGGAGAATCCAAGGCTTACCCCCCAGGACCCCCACAGCTGCACATGTAGTTAATCCTACCGCTCTGTCTTGTCATCACATTCAGGAGGAGATGAGGGTTGATGTGCTGTGTCCCACAATCCCTGATTGGCAGAGGCGCAAGTTTACAGTAGCTGTATGGGTTACCCCAGTTGTGTGAGAAACAAATACGAGAAATGAGAGAAGGGGGGAAAGGGAACGGATACTACAGAAGAAATTAGGCAGGGAATAAATATAAAAATATTTTGTCTTTCAGGGGTCTTTGCATCAGTCTTAAAGGGAGGAGAAGATCCCTGCTGAAAACTTTTTGTTGTTTGTGTTCCAGGAAGTGGGACTGGTCGACTACCACTCTCATGCCAGGGAATACAGTTCCCACTTGGCCCAGCCCCATCGCCGTCGGCCTTCCTTACTTTCAGAGTTTCAGCCTGGGAATGAGAGGTAGGTTCACCTCACTGATATTTTAATTAATTCTGTCCTCTCATGAGCATCATAATACCTTTTTTTTGGTTTTTTTTGATGGCACCATGTTGAGAATTTTCATTTTGACATTACCTTTTGTTCTGGGTGCTGTTTGTTGTATTGTTCATTCGTGCAGTATTTACACAGCACATACAGCATGAGGGTATGTAAAAGAGAAACACAAGTTACATGAAATACATGAAAATATACCAGGCTAAATGATCCCTGTAGCTTTAGCTCAAAAATTGCAGCATTATTTTATTATAAACCTTATTTATTTATATACCTTCCTGCTCTGCTGGGGTTTGTAGATGGCATGATGTGTTTAGTTTGTTACATTTTTCAGATACTAGATGCATGTTGTGGCATTCACTGTTAGTCAATATAATATGAAAATGGTCGTATTTCCCCTTAAATGTTTGTCCTTGAATCTCGACGATTTCGGGACAAAGCATGCTCAATAGAAGCTTCATGAAGGCTGCATTTTTATGTACCATTATTCTACTAAAGCCTCTGCCTGTTAACCCTCCCCCAGTGTAATCCTTATGTAATTGGCATCTGCAAGCCGTTCCTCTGCAATGTTGTGTTAAATGGCTCTGCAGGCAATGGAGCTTGCAGAGTTTTGCCATCCTCAATAGACCAACAGTAAGTCAGGCAAAGCATTGTATGAATAGTGCTTTCTCTCTGGAGACTCAGGTCTTGTACCTACCAAAGTTGTTTATTATTTATATAGCCATGCTTTTTTGAGGATGAGTCTTGATGAGTACTTATGAATAATTTATGTGCTTGCCATGAATTGTGCATGATGCACAATTCATGGCAAGCAGTCACAAGAATATTTTTTTCTCTTCAGTTGATTGTCATGGCAGATTTCCATACATATATTAAAACATGTACAAAAGTACAAAATTTAATTTTAAAGAGGTTGACTTTGGTAGAAATCAACTGGCTGATATTTGCTACATGATCAGTGTGCTGCTAGGGGACTGGGGGCTGTCTTTCAAGATATGTCAAATAATTTGTGTGTCTGGAACGCAACAACGTTACGACAGCAGATGGTAGAATGACTCTGTCGTGGTGTGTGTTGCCGTTGCGCGTTGTGTTGGCATCTTTAGGTATCAGTCAGATGGGATTATGGTCTTCACTGCAAAGACACTGTTTAATGGTTAGCATAGCCTAGCCAACAGTGAGGGAACAGTGGGTCATGGGTTGATACAGAAATAAAATTCGCCCACCTCGCTCCTGAGCTTTCACTCAGTCGCTGGGTGCTGTGGCAGTCACTCAGTGTATTTACACTCAGTGTAAATGTTGTCTGTTTCTCCAAGACAGATGCCATGTGAAACTTTTACAGTAGAACAGCTTTTCACTTTAGAAAAAAAAAAAAGCCCATCATATCAAAAGGAGAGACTAGCAGTTAGCCCACGATTCTTTGTGGAGACTGAAATAAACCGCTAGTCTTGCTGGCAGGCGTCTGTGGGTGGGGAGGCTTTCAGTTGAATATATCAGGCCTTTGGCATTCCTATGGAGGGCTTAGAATCCAGTCTAAAGCCCTCATTCTGCGTTCTCATTCAGAGTCAGAATAGTGTAATTCTGTCCTTGGCAATCCTTCAATCTATTCTCTTCTCAGATGTGTGCTTGTCTTTTCATAAGTCTCAGTAATTCTGCACGCCAGGTCTCCATTTGTAGCAAGCTTGGGATTGTTCACATTCTGACAGTAAATGTAAGCACTAATATGGCATTAGAAGCTGTGCTTTCTTTAAGTATGGCATTATCTCTTTCTCACCATCATAAATCTTTGTATCCTTCATGTGCTCTTTAATTGCCTTGGACTGAAGGCAAGGTGAAAATGTGCTATTCAGCTAATGCTCCATATTTACCCTAATTACAGGTCAGAAATCCACAATAGTATAATCACTGGTGAGCCACTGTGCTACTTGTTTGTTTCTTCCCCCTCTTTTACTCCAGGCAATATCTCAGTCACTCCGCCTCTTCCCATCTGTCTCAGATCACCCAAGCTTCTTGAGAAAGGCAGAGAATACATTTTATAACAAGCATAACAAGACGGAGAAACCACTTAACAGGGTTTCTTTTCTGGTCAGAACAGGGAGTGCAAACAAATCTGGTCCAGTAAAGCAAAATGAGTCTTCACTTGCTGTGATTATTCTTGCAGTTAAGCTGTGAACTTTGTAATGTAGTAAATGGGTATAAAAGTAGTTTTGTGTCTATTGATTAGACCTTGAGAAAGCCAGTGTTTTTGTCCCCTATACTTAACTCCTGTATTGTTATTATGACCGTTCACTGATTTAATAACCCTTTTAAATCACTTAAATCAATTCATATATCGCTTTACAAGGTTCAGTTTCTTTGCATTTTTACCTACATAGTTATTATATTATTTCGCTGTTTTTTTTGGACAATCTTTCCGCATGTGCCTTTTTTCATTTTAATTATTGTTTCTAAGGGAAACCCTTTAAAACTGATAAGGAGTTTAGTGCATCAGTGCTGAATTACATTCTAGGAATTGACTGCTTACTCTTCCCCTAACCACGTGATGCCCTGTGGAACCCAAGGTTCAGACAAATAGATTTTTAGAAAATTGCTTTCAGTTATTCCAGTACCCAGCAGTGGTTGTAAATGTGACTGTCCTCTGTTGGTTTGGTTTGGACATGATTAAATTCAAGCACATTTTGGGTGACTTTTTTTTTTTTTTTTTACTCCACCCATTGCAGTTAGCCTCGCTTCACTCTCTGTTAGCCGTCCCTGCGCCGTGCACAGCTGTGGAGCTGCTCCTCTGGGAAGCAGCGGAGAGATTGGCAAGCACACAAACAGCGTAGTGCTTTCACAATAACAGGCTGCTATCAGCACACATGATCTCTGTTCTTGTCGTAATGGGGCCCAAGCCAATAAGAAAGCGATGGAGCTGTTGTGGGCCGTTGTGTTGTGTTGTGTTTTGTTGCCCCCTCCCACACGCTCCGCCCCCCACCCCGAACACATCTCTTTCTCTCATCCTCCAGACAAATCCTCCCCAGGGATCAGCTTATTCTGCACGCTCACAAGAGGGAGAGGGAGAAAGAAAGAGGGAGAGAGAACAGGGGGGTGGGTGGGCTCGAGCTTGATGATGTGATTATGTAAGTGCCAGCCCTCGATGGAGATGAGGAAGTGTGCGACTGAATGAGTGAGAAAAATGTGCTCAGGGGGAGCAGTCACACACCAGCTGGGTATTAATTTTGGCCCCCTATTTTTCGAGGTACTATTTAGGCAATCACACAAACATCCACAATCCTTTTCTTCCCTTGACACCTTCCAACATGCAGATTTAGCCTCACATATTACATAAGTGACATGACACATCTCCCCCGCATAAACCTCTGGTCTCGTCAAAAGGATGGTCTTGGATTGTCGCACCACCCCACCACCCCACCAGCACCCTGCTAGACAGAGACGGGCTCCGTGCTCTTTGGCACAGAGAGAAACCACACACTAGGCCATTGTGGGCCTGGACCAGCAATTATGGTTGTGTTTTCCCTCTCCTCTTCAGAAGCCACTTCCATTTTGACACTGGCAGCAAAGTCACTGACATCCTGGCATCTGCCTCCAGGGCAGACTTGAGAAAACTGTTCCCTCAGAAAGAACAGAGAGCCATTTACATGTGGGCTAATAAAATTTCCCAGATCTAAGCAGCTACTGCAGTTAACATTCGGAAGCTGTCATTTGACTACACATTAGGAGTCCACTTTAGTGGTGCACCATAGCCTGTTGCTGGCTGTTTCACCCCAGTGTGCTAATGAGTTTAATGAATGTGATGATAATGTGCAGAAGAGGTTTTATACCAGCACCACACATATGGCAGATCACGACCAGATCACGGTACAGTATGGTAATTGTTAGCCATCCAGATCAGTTCTAGTTTTAGGGTAATGTATGGGGAGTACTATAGCTCTTCCTACAAGTCAAAACAAAGTGCATTTCAGTTGTGTGTGTGGCCATTGACTGCCTAACACTGCCTGCAAAGCCCCACACAAGAGCTGCTCTACCATGCGCTGTTATATTTAAAACCATTAGGTGGTAGTTCTACAGTGAGTCACCATTTCCAATTTTCTTGCTTCCCTTTCTTTCCACTTTCCGCTACTGAGTGACCCATTACATGCTCCCAGTTTGCAGGAAAATGGTCTTCAGTGATTACTTTATGATGATTCTGTTTGAACCAAAGCAAGCCAGCTGGCTTTTGTGTGTGCCTCGAACACAACAATAAAGATTTAGGTCAGCCTGATCTCATGCTGTAACTGTCATTTTGTGCTTTTGTATAAATGCGTCTTTGTGTGGTTAAATGTAGCTTTTTATAAAAGGGATTTGATTAGGCCACTGTGTTCGCACAAAACCAGAACCAAAGCTCGTCTATTGCTCAGAAGATCAATATTGTCTCAATGTCACTGATGTCCTCACATCTCAGATGACGGAATCAGTCTGACTTCACACAGAATTTAAGTGAATATTAATTTGATTTGATTAATTTGAATTGATTGATCTTCACCATTCACTTTATTGTGCTTTGGAAGTATTGTTTCTATTATTGCGGTCTGGTCTACTATTTCAGGCAAAAGATCACAACAGTCAAACTGTCAAACTTCACACATGGTCCTTATCTTCCACTAGTTTTTCCTTTGCACTAGTCTTTCCCTCCTACAGTATCAGATTTTGCTCATCTTTCATCAGTTTCAGCTGTAAATCATCTGCCTCAGCCTTGGCTGTTCCCCAGCTTAACTGTGCTTTGAGCTGAGTGCCAGTATATACAGTACAGCCACGCTAACATTTGTATGTTAACAGGTCTACAGTTAGCATGCTAACACATGTGAACTGATGGATTCTCACTAGCTGATATTTACATTTGCCATCTTGCTATGTTAGCGTTAATTTCAAAATAAAGCTGGGGTTAATAGGAATTTAGTCAATGTTTCTAGAGATGTCCCAACATGAATAAAATATTTCTGGCTCATCCTCTGTTGTCCATGAATGTCTCTTCAGTCTTGTACACTGCCAGTATGACTAAAAACCTTACACAAGACACCAGTATATCAAGAAAAATATTGTTTTCTTTCATCAGCAGTTACGTTGGAAACATTCATAACTGTACAAGACTTGATATAACAAGCTCTGTAGTAATAACTGTTTCCTGTAGCTTAATGGATGTGTAAGTTTTTCAGTCACAAGTCCAAAGTACCTTTCTCTATTGTTCTCTAAACTGCTATGTTTGTTTTTTTTTCTGTTGCAGGGGACAAGAGCAGCATATTCGCTATGAACACATATACCTACCCGAGCCTAGCGGCCAGTCAGAGGTGGAGTATGCAGAGATCAAACGGCCTCGTTTAGAGATGGGACCAGAGTCTATGATGAGGCCTTCGTCCCACCGGCAACCATTGTCTCTAGGAGGGGCTGAGGATATGGCGAAGGTCAGTAGCCACTATAACATTCATTAAAGGATTTTGACAGTTCCGAATATATTGCAGCAATATGGCCAACGAGGTGATTGCCAGGAAGAACTGCCAGCCAAGCATTAAAATGCTATAGTGTAGAGAGAAATAACTGATGTGTTCAGAAATATGATCATATAACAAGCTGTCTATTTTCACAATCATTTTAAAGATATACTTTAATGTTAGAAATACATTATTATTTTGAAAATCATGGTTAGGGCCTCCGAGGGTTTGATAAATTCTGATTCATAATGTGGATACTCCTCATCAAAAATGTTACGACTGCATTCTGGAGATCTTGTGTTTTTTGGATTAATCCCAGTGCTTCAGAGCCACAGAGGATATTATTAGACACGTCGGCGATTCTGTATTGTAGGAGCTGGAGCTCTGTGAGCAGCAGTGGGAAGACTAAGGGAGTTGTGAAACAATTAATAAATAATAGAGCTGACCTAGATTTCAAAAGAGCAAGGAAGAAACTGTGTGAACTGCACATCAAAACGACTTGCTTGCTGTGTAGAACCGCTGATGGGGAGGTGTTCCTGACATTACACAGAGAGCTTCAAACTGCCAGGGGAGGCAGACAGCCAAGGAATGGTAAATAGATACACCAATAACAGAAGGTACAGTTTAAAAAAACAAAAAACATTGACTCTTAAGCTAGCAGGCAGATATTCAGGAATGCCAGTAATTCCCTTCAGAGGAGCTTGGGCTGTAAAACCATTATATAAGTCATGTCAGATGCAATCACTGCATGGAGCAAGATCCCATATGATAGTGGGATAGAGCGAGAGATGGGAGGTGGAGAAAGTGTAGAGAGGCACAGATAAAGGGGGAAAAGGAAAGGGAGGAGGAGGAGGAGACAAAGACAAACAGGAAAAGTAGGCAAGAGTAGGCCAGTAGTATCAGACAAAGCTGAAGTTTGCATCATGACTCACATGGACAGTGAGTCAGAGAAACAAAAGCAACATGTTGCTACTGAACACCATTATGCAGTCATCCTGAAATTGTGGTAAAAAGAAAATAAGATGGAAGATCAGATTTAGAAAGAGAGACAAGGGGGCTCTCACAAAATTTCTATGCATATCATTCTTACCATATAAGCTCAAAGAGTGAGGAGTGCTGCTGGTGCCATGGGATATTTAAAAATCTATATGTGACAAAGCCGACTAATGTCCCCTTCAAACCAAAACAGTAATGCTGGACAAATGTGTTGGCAGCGGGTCTGAATGAGTATCTGCAACGTAGTGATAAGTGATATGCAGTAACTGTCAATATTAGGTTGTCGCAGATATATTGGTATCAGTGTGTATGTTGGCAATGAATTGCAAGACACTGTAGAACAGAAATTCCAGAGTTAGTTTTACAACATTGTTGCCTTTACATTGTCTGACACCAGAGAGAGCTGAAAGATGTATTTTTTTAATGGTAACACTCAGTATGTGTTGGCCACTATTCTTAAATAACTTGGGTTGAAGAGTCCTAATCAAAAATGTTTATTTATATTAGGTTCTTAAGTAAGCCGGCTGATGTATTGTTATCAGATATTGATATTGGTATCGGCTCAAAAATCCAGTATTGGGTGGGCTGTATTCACACCCCCTCCCCTCAGCTTGGGTCGAATGCTGGTCAGACACTTGCCTGGTTTAGGAGATCAGGTGTCTTTTCTCAAGATAGACATTAAATTACTGGTATTGATGTGTGAATGTGATTACACACACACACACACACACACACAGAGAGAGAGAGAGAGAGAGAGAGAGAGAGAGAGAGAGAGAGAGAGAGAGAGAGAGAGAGAGAGAGAGAGAGAGAGAGAGAGAGAGAGAGAGAGAGAGAGAGAGAGAGAGAGAGAGAGAGAGAGAGAGAGACACACAGAGACACACAGAGAGAGAGAGAGAGAGAGAGAGAGACACACACAGAGAGAGAGAGAGAGAGAGAGAGAGAGACACACAGAGAGAGAGACACAGAGACACACAGAGAGAGAGAGAGAGAGACACACAGAGAGAGAGAGAGAGAGAGAGACACACAGAGAGAGAGAGAGAGACACACAGAGAGAGAGAGAGAGACAGACACAGAGAGAGAGACAGACACAGACACTTGAGCGTGGAGATTCAGTCTTGACCTTGAGAACGTAGAGTGTATCTGTGACAAAATAATTTAAACTCATGTTACAATTTTAAGCTTTTTTCTGGACCATTTTCACACACTTATTCACCTTAAAACAGAACTTCATTTGGTACTGAAGTAATACAGTTCAGTGTAATTCAGTGGTTGAGCAGTGAAGTGTAGACTGGCGTTTTTATTAACACTGACTGCCAGACATTACTGCTGTGGACTGCTGTATTATTACCGTTAAGTGCCTTGTAGTTCCAGTGTTACACACATGCCTACAGTTGCATGTTTTATACATAATCTCCTGAACACCTCCCACCAGCCCTTTGCCTTTTTACTTGATGTGTCTGGCAAATCAATGTTTGCTTTATATTTCCAGTCACAATAGCACCAGCTGTGTATCTGGGCTGATGACCTTATTTGCACAGGATGTTCAGTGATCAGGGACAAAACATGTCACTAGTCAGAAGACACTGGCCTGAACAAGACTATCTACATCCAGAGAGTGATAAGAAGGATCCTCCAGTGTTTTGGTTTTTGTGCCTGTGTTTATCAGAGCGCAGAGCGGCTGTGAGATGTACTGTGCCACTGAAACCAGCTGTGTATTGCAGCAGTTTAGGGAGACTTGAGCCACGTAGATAGTTTCATTACTTACGACCACTTACCACTTACTTTACACAAATGTAAATAAATTATAACAGAAAAAAAAATTATATATAGTTATTTTTGTACTAGTAAGGCAGTCATTATTTTAAAGACACTTTTAAAGAGTTGCTTGACCCATTGGTTTTCCCCATCCTCTTATGTACCGGTACATGTATCCTGTCTGATTACTTGGAATTATTGTAATAATGATGACAGATTTCTGAAAATATTTGATAGTTGCAGCCCTGCATTAAAGGCAACACCCATGGAGCAGCAGTAGTCCACAGTGAAGAACTTTACAAGACATAAATTACAATCTTTTTTGTCTTTGGCTCAAGGAACAAAGCATAAATAATAAATAAGGTCTGTTGTTGATGACGGTCCAAGTTCAAAGCAAGGCCGCCCACACAACTTACACGCCTGAGGTTTTCTTGCATTTTAAAGATTTTCATTTAGCTTTGAATCTCAACCTTGTTAAGATGTTGGAGCCTTACTGAGACGACTTTTACTCCTTTCTGTGTTTGCTTTAGCTCTTGTTTATATTGTTTAACATTTTCTCATGAGATTCAGGAAGGAACTCTTTCTTCAGTCAGCCCAGGTTCACTAGCTTCGTGCACCTGCTGCTGTGTTCTTCACATAAGTGTGGCCTACATGTCCACACCACTGTCACCACTGTGAACAAGAGGTTGAAGTCAGGATGTATACGGCTTTATTCAACTGTCGTCTGGAAAACATACACTTCAGCCTACGTGACTCAGTCACACGGGCTGGTGCTCACTAAACAGAACACATTCACACAGACACGCTACAACGCCCAGAGGTAATTTAAATAAAACCTGATGCATGCACAGCCTTAGACATCATGCAGGGGAATGTTCTAAATGTGACTGGGGTTGCCAAGGGCATATAAGCTGTAAGCTGCGCTGGGCCGAGGGCTTAGCTATCGGCCTGTGACCTTTTCACACCATGTCACAGGTGTAGTAGCTGTTGATGGGCTGCTGCACTGCTGACATGTACAGAGGACAGTGTAGGGCACAAGACCACAGGGAAAAATCCAGTCCTGGAGAGAGTAGACTACTTTTGTCTTGATAGTTTAATTATTCCATAAAATCTCTGCTGGTTAAACTCTCTCTAAACAGAGTGTGCAGCAGAACAAAGTGAGTTAAAACAAAGTCCAGAGGCAAAAATGACAGGAATTCAAGATCTATATATAAGAAAAAAAAAAACCCCGTACTGTTGAACATGTGATGTCCCTCTTGTGACTGTGGTGACCATGCATCCATGTTGTGTAATATCTGGTTTTACATCACCATAAATTTGTTGCCTGAGATAAATGCCTGGCATGCTCACCTGTAACACAGGCCAGGAAGGACGTTGTTTTAGACAAATCAAGCCATCCAAGGAGCTCTTTTCGTTTTTCCTTTTTTATATTTATGCGTGATGATTTTTTTTTTTGTGACTAAATGACTTTGGCAACATTGGGCTTCTTGATCTAGGACAGCCCTTTAACATCAACAGCGCTGACATTTTCAATCACAGCACATCTATGGGGCTGTCATGCAGGCTGCCTAGTCCAGATTGGCCCATTTACATAATCTTCATTTCAGACATTTAAAAATAACGCAAAACAAAACCAAAGCTGGATCATTTATGGAGGATGTAACTGTGGAATGCTCACATACAGTACATACAAAAAGCAGGAACACACACACACACACTTATCACAAATAGACGCTACCCCTGCAGAGCAAGTGGGCCCTCTCTTACCATTTGTGTCTGTGTGTGTTGCTGTTATATAAACTGGTGCATGTAACAGCAACACGGTTTCCACTCTTGCTTTGCATGTGAACGGATTACTGAGAATTGGCTTCAAGCGTGAGCTTTCGAAGGCAGCACATGAATGTGTATGTGGTCCAGAACACCTCATCAAACTGCGTGGGAGACATCAGGAGGCCTGACAGGCTAAAGTTAAAATCATATTCATGTGTGGAGAACAGCAGTCACTTTGGAAAGACAAATATGCCTTGTAAGGGGTGCAATAGAAGACAATCATTCAGGTTACTTTCTTCAGGAACTGAACTGTTGATGACTGAAAAGAAAAAGTTGTCTTGTCTGATGTTGCACTGGTGTAATTTATTTTTTTTGGGGGGGGGGGGGGGGGGGGGGGGGGCTTTCAACACATGTATTCTCCAAGAAGAATCTGATTGCTTTCAACCACAACTCCCTGAAGCACAACAAATGTGCCAGGGATGAATTGAAATGAACCCTGGTCATCTTAATTAGAGCATAAACAATTAGTTGATTAAATGGGCAGATAAGTAATTGGTAATTTGATAAAAATTGTTAATTGTTTTTTCCTGTTTTATTTTTTTTTTTAGTGCACCTGTTTTTAATGCACATTTTTAATTTGCACATAGAAAAAAATAACAAAGTCAAAGTATTGTAATATTTTTGTTATGCTTGATTAAGGAGAAGAAGTTTTGATGTGATGTGTGACTTAACCGTCCACTCAACCCTCTGCTTGAATGTAGAGACTGAAAACTGCGGCAGATCTGCGTAGACTAACAGTCACACTCCTCAGTTTAATGCATGAAACAAACAGAAAGGCCATGTTTACATCAGGCTTCCACATAGTTTTTGTTTGTTTGAGGTTTGACTGGGCTCTTTTATTTACGTCATCTCATCACACCATCCCCCTGTGCTGTGGTTTAGTGGCACCTGACTGGAAAATGTGTGTTGAATGACAATGCACAGAGGCTACATTCACTCAGGAGTTTGCTACTGTCGTTTAATGAATCTCCTCTCTCTCATCTGTACGACTGCTCATTTGATGAGCCGCACTGTGTATTGTTTGAGTGTCAGACACGCACCATTTCCATTTTTCTGCCAGAGGACATGGCTAATAAGCACGTCCCAAATTTGATCTGCTCACACAGGGTACAACCCTTCAGATTTTGCCTCTACACCTTGAAACAGAGTCTTTCATATTTCAAACAGTCTCTTAAGCAGAGCCAGCCGCCAGCACTCTGGTGCACAATCCTAGTGAGGGAGGCTGTGACCTCATATTCATTAGTGTGGTTTAGTGACACTGAGACACTACACTTGCTTTCATTACCCAGAGGACTTAATTACTGGTGTGTGTGTGTGTGTTACCTTCCCAAAGGATACACAGACTATGTTTGGATGATTTCTTATAAAGTAACCTCCAGACCTTGCAATCAGAAGAACACAGGGATGCTTTCAAAAGGAAAGAGAAGAAATGAAAACTTTTATCGGTGAGGGTCAAGACATATCAAGAGGGTCTTTATGCTGTGTTGTTTGTCAGATAGCTGTGGTTACAATGACTTTCAGTCTACAATCAGTTTAATCCAAACATAGTGTAGACATGTCTTACCTCATGAAATTCCTTTAGAAATATTCCTCCGTCCTCATTCCCCCCTCTCACTTCAGATTCAAATTAAATTAATTTATTGTGTTTGACTTTTGACTGAGTGTAAAATTGAAAACACTCAGGACACCCATAATATTATGTACATCTTTAACATCTAACCATGCTTTTCTCTGTTGCATGTCTGTAGGAGCGTGGGAGTGCCATGGGGAAGCTGGAACCCATCTCCCCCGTGAGCCCGGTCCAGATGGACCCCGACTTGGATCTTGTGCCGGCTCGCTTCTCCAAGGAGGAGCTCATCCAGAACATGGACCGTGTGGACAGGGAGATCACCATGGTTGAGCAGCAGATCAGCAAGCTTCGCAAGAAACAGGTCTGCACACCTCTAGCTCTGGTCGTAAATTTGAGATCATATTGGCTTGCTTTGTGTGTAGAGATTGCAGACTGATGTCGTCTCATTTTTTCCTGTTTATCTCTGTGATTTTTGTTGAGGAGTCTCGGTTGTCCTGCTGTGGATTTCTGTTAACCTGTAGCACCTAGCACCACTGCAGCACTAGATGGATTTTTGGTGGGAACATATGACATATGCAGCAGAAGTAGCTTCGCAAACTACAAAATACAAATATATCCATCCACTGAAAAACAGGATGAATAATAAGTATATTTAATCTGTCATCTGCAAGTGTATTACATTTTTTGTTCACTTTGTGACAGGAAAGTGGTAAAAATGTTTTTTGTGGTACACGTGACCTTCCTAGAAGGCAATCTAGGAAGGCATGTACATTTTGGTGTGCAGCTGAATATGACCCAAATTTTTTGAAATGGTGTTTAGGTACTTAAAAGTCATTTGTAATGGTGTTATTTTGTGCACAACTGGTAAGAAGAGCTGATATGTGACAGTGAAGAAAGTGGAGTGTACACAGTGTGATGTCATTCATGTGCATTTTGAGCAGGCAGACGAGTGAGTATGCCTAAAAGCATGATCAGGTACCTAAGTGTTTGTTCGTCATGCTTGTAGATGTGGAAGTCTTTGCCAGTGCTGACGTCCTTGTTACATTTTCTTAGTGGCAGCGTTTAGCGTGTTTGAAATGTTCATGTGCAGCGTTCCAGTGTGGCTCTCCCTGCCAGGCTATAGTTGGCATTGCTGCAATAAAGTCTTAAACAGCCTTTGCTGTGTTGTAATCGCTGCATTCAAGCTTGTAGCTGTTTCTCACTCAGTGTACCACGATTCTGTACACGCACTCCTCCAGGCAGCTGCATTCCCACTTCTCTTCTCTTCTCTTTGGCTTTTTATTTAGGAGAAAAGTAGGTTAAAAATATATAAGGCTATAAATAACAGCTTCCCCGGGGGAGGAGGAGGATTATGGTGGAGGTTTTTTTGACTGCTAAACCACTCATATCCCTGCCACACTGTCTCCTTTCTGGCCGACTGCCATGTGCAGTGGAGAAACTGTGTAGTCAAGCTCACTCTTTTCCACTCAGGTCCCTCCTCCACCCTGCATGCTGTTATACTGTTCAGTACACTCGGTTATTACAAACAAATGATAACATTAGTTTAATTTATTGATGACAGATAGGTGCCATCAGTTTTATCTGATAGTGTGAAAGCTGATGAAATGGCTCTTGATCTTTTTATTATACTGCTCACAACTCTCCACTGTAGCAGCTTGTGCTAACACTGGTTTTCCAGTCTGACAAGCTACTCCACAGGAGGTTCATAGCTTTTGATGTGACAGACTTAAAGTACTGATTATGATAAGTTTAAACATTGTAGTAGGAGAATCTAACTGAAATTATTTAGATGGAAAATCTCCATTAGTTTAGAATGGCCTCCAAATAATTTACTAATACTTTTCCAAGTCCCAGGCTAACATGGATTAGGTACAGCTGATAAAATCTACCTACAGCAACATTACACCTGCTGAAGTACATGGCTGTCGGATGAAAATAAGAAGCCTGCTATCTGAGTGTTTGTTAATAGAAAAGATTTAGTCTTTCATGAATCTGGGTCTTTTGCCAAATTGCAACAGGAACCAAAATAAAATCGTACTCCAACCTTGGAGTTGAAAATTCTGAATGATTGAGAGGCTCAGCTCTTCTGCTTACAACCATAAATCAAGTGTTTTTATGGATATTTTTTTACAGTCCAACTCTCTTCAAGCATTAAAACATCTGGACTAATTAAGTGCCATGGTAAAACTTTATTTAAAGAGTCCTGGCAGAGGTAGAGGATGGGTGGGGCTTGGGTCTTAGGTTACCGCCAGCCTGTGTCGTGTCAGCCAAGCTCAGGATGGCTGGTTTATTTTATTTTACTCTGTGGTGGGTTTGGAACGGGAAGAGGGGGAGGGTGGGGGGTCTCCATGGGAATGTCTGTGTTTCCCTCACCAGATGCTTATCCAGGCCTATCATGGCACATGATGATCCATCTTGCTCTGCTCTCATGTGGATCCTCTGGAGGCCTTCTTTCCCCTTCTGAAGCCCCTGACAGGAGATGAGAGGGAGGAGTAGGAGCGGGGGGGGGCAGGGTGGCTGTAGGGGGCTGACTTAACTGTACATCACACTGGCGACACTAGGCCTTGGCCTCCAGATAGCTAGTTAGAAGCTGGATAGAGTCTACTTCTGTCTCCAGCTCACAGCCTGCACAACACAGACTGTGTCCAAACATTTTGCAGAAAATTTTGTTTTACTTTTAATATCACAGGGTCTTTATGCTTTGGCTTGAGTCAACAGTTATTTTTGCTGATAGTTTTGTGATGTTTGTCAAAGTTAGTGGCTGAAACATATTTGCTTAAATAGACAAAAACATGTTTTTGGTGTTCTTCCCTTTAACAGAAGGGAGAACATCTCTTTATGGTCTTTGAATTGGGCCTGTGGGATTTAAAATTGTGATATTGACATGAAGCTAAAATGTAGATAGATTTTGATTTGGGTGCTTTTGATTTTTGATTTTTCAATTATATCTTCTAATAAAAGGTTTTTAACCAGATATATAAATTGCTTTTCAGATAACAAGGCCCATTTTCTGTTTTTGTACTTTTTGAAGTTCAGATGAAATTCAGATATGATTTAATTCACATCAGTATTTTGTATGATGGGGAAGAAGACCAAGGTTAAACTGGATGGTGCTAAAACAGTTTAGCTGTATCGCTAACAAGTAACTTAGACAGACACCCAAAAAGAGTTGCACTGCTAAGTTGTTGACAAGACAAACGTTTTGCTCATATGACACATCCTACATACAGCACCTCATTATGTGTGTGAATGTGTTGGAAATGCTACTTTCTGTGTGACTCAGGAAAATTCAATGTATGAATTATTTAACTGTATAAAGACTTTCTGTCTCATTACCACCTGCCATTATCACAGGCGGAAGGGAGTTGGTGCTTCCACCTGCTGCTTATTGACATAGTTAAGTGTGGGAGGATTAATGATGCTGACTGGTCCATTTACTCCTTTTTAACATCTGGATAGTTTGTGCAGTCAGATGGTCGTCCCTCTCTCAGGCTTCTTGCTTGTAATTACACATGGCTTTGTTAGTTTCTGATAGCTATCCAATCTGCCAAAGGTGCAAGAACCATCTAAATGTAAATGGGATATTGGAGCCAAACACTGCTATTGTATCAATGTGCTATTCAGGCTCTTTCTGAATGTCAGAACAGGTTTCCCCACTTCCCTCTCTGTACACCACCTAGGGATGAGTGAGGGACAAAGAAGCACTGACTGAACTCTACATGACTGGCAGTGCAGCATAAAGGTTGATGGGTCCCTACAAGTTTCTCTATTTTAGTTCTCTGACTACCCCCAAATTCTTACTTGCTGTCTGTTTCTGTGCTTTGTTCACTATTCACAGTAGACAGTACCTCGAAGTTGTGGTTGGTTATAAGCCAGAGTGACTAGTAAGGTGGAGGAACTCTGCTGTTTTCCAGTATTTGTCCGGTGTTAATTTCCCACATTTCCCCTCCCTTAATTTCTCTCTCTCTCTCTCTCTCTCTCTCTCTCTCTCTCTCTCTCTCTCTCTCTCTCTCTCTCTCTCTCTCTCTCTCTCTCTCTCTCACTCACTCACTCACTCACTCACTCACTCACTCACTCACTCACTCACTCACTCACTCATATATATGTTGGATGTTCTACCCGCACAGCATGCACTGGCTTTGTTTACAGGCTGTTGTGGTAACTCTTTGATTAACTAGGCCCTGGGGAGTTAATAGCTATTACAGCTAATAGGACAGTTAGTGTAGTCCCTGCTGGAGAGCTGGGGGTGGGACGGTTGCTCTAATGCACAGTCTTGAACCTTGCAACAGGAACTGGTGAGCCACAGGTCTTCCTGGTAGATCAGGGCCCTCCAAGTGGTAACCGACATTTATGTTTTTGTGTGTATTACAGCAACAGCTGGAGGAGGAGGCTGCAAAGCCTCATGAGCCAGAGCGGCCCATCTCACCGCCACCCAGCGAGGCCAAGCACCGCAGCTTGGTGCAGATCATCTACGATGAGAACAGGGTCAGTAGAATACACACATGCACATACACACACAGCAAATACTCACAAGCCCACCAGTCAAAATGTCCTTGCTTTTAAATTTTGTTTTATTTGATCACATATGCAGTGTATTCATTACCACAAGTGAATTGAACCCATGGTTCAGTGCTGTTTCACTGGGCTGATGCAAGATAACAAATTAAGCTAAGCCTGTCTCTGAATCCTCTCCGGTACCTGGTATGGTTATTTTTTCCCCATGTCAGGGACGGGGAGATTACCTCACAGAGCCTGTAAGGTAAATTAGTGGGCCCAGCAGGTGTGCCTTTTTTGAACAAACCACAAAGTTCCTAATTTTACCATGAGTGGAGCCACATGTTGTGTGTTTCTGTCATCACATTTCATAAACATCAGACAAAGTGTAAAAGTCTTGACGTGTATATAATAGTGAACAAAGTACTGACGCTTTGAAGAGACTCCTATTTGTTTTTCTTGGAGATCTGTCATTTTTGTCGACCTTGTTTGATGTAATCCTCAGAAAGCCTCATCAACAAAAGCAGATTGTGTCACAATGTGTTCATCTCCTACCTCAGTCTCCCACTCTTTCCTCTCAGGCAAGGCAGAACTCTTGCCTAACAGAGTAAGCTACTAAAGGTCAGCATAGCAGGGACGATGAATCACAGACTTACAAATGCACACCCTACAAGGTGTCAGGAACAAACACTGACACAATACTTTGTCTTTGATCATCTGTACAGGTATAGCAACATAGTCATTCTTTCAAGAACAGAAAAGCAGGGCACCTGGAAGGTCATATTAACCTGTTTGGAAGAGTTAGGTTGGTCCTAGTCACAGCAATCATTGCATGCAATGGTGCTCTGGGCAGAAGATTACCTCTATAATGGAGTGATTCTCAGCGCTCTCAGCCCCCCTAGTGGTGAAATGCACAAGTCTCCTTTTTATTGGAATTGGCATTTGAGGCAGGGAACTCCCCTCACGCTGTCTCACACCCCACATTTAACCTCTTTGAACAAACCCCCTATGGGACACAAGTAATAATCTTAAAACTCCACTGTTCAGAGGAAAATGTCTCTTGAATGTTTTGAACAGCTTCTCTGACACATTCAAGGCAAATCATTTTCATAGGATGACAAAAGCAGTGTAGAGAAAATACAAGTGGAGAAGCTAGTTCGAAATCCCTTGGCAAGCAAGCTTGCACCCTGCTTAAGTGTCATTGAGAAAGAGGCTAAATCCTTCACAGTTCTTGGAATAGTGTGGTGACACTTTGCTCTAACCTGCACAGATGCCCCCAGATAATCACCAAAATGCCCCGAGAAGGCCTTTTAAAGGGGACACCACAGCACAGGGAGTGTCCTTCGTGACTCGCTCCCTTGTGGTCATCAGGCACAGCTAAATCACAGCACTTTCATACAGCAGCAGATTGCTCAAGACTCATCTGAAAGGCTGGTTTAAGAATGACTCATAGCTTACTCCACCATGTAGCCTGACCTCTGTAACACTTTCCACTTCCCTCTGACTGGCAGGATGTACTCTGGCCTACTGCCTGCCCCCCTAACCTCGCGCTCTCTCACTCTACTTTGCAACAGTGACAACATAGCATTTACTCATCCACTTATATCCATATTCATTGTTTTAGTTACTGTAACATTTATTATTTATTGATCCCTTAATGATTACCATTACCTAGGTCCCATTTACACTAGGGATGTCAATCGCATGCTTGTCCATAGGTAACTCGTGATTAACCACAAATTAATCGCACATTTTTAAAATCTGTTCTAAATGTACCTTAACGGGATATTTTTCAAGTTTTTAATACTCTCATCAACATGGGCGTGGACAAATATGCTTGCTTCATGCAAATGAATATTTATTATTATAGCAACAATCCAAAACAATGACAAATACCGTCCAGAATATTCTCCAGAATAACCTCCAAGGTACTGCATGCAGGCTTTGAAGCTGAACTTGCTGTTCAAAAGACCCTTTTCTTAATCCATTTCTGCTGGAGAGGGTTTGTTTCTGCTGCCATCCGCAATGTTACTGCTGCGTCGCTTCCTGATTTCCCGAACTACAGGGGGCGGGCTGAAGGTCATAATCACAAAATGTGCGTGTGTTAATCGTGCATCAAAAAAATTAGTGGCGTTAAAAAGAATTTGCATGAACTAGTTATTATCGCATTAACTTTGACAGCCCTAATTTACCCGTCTTACACAACAACATCTCTGCTAGTTAGCTAACAACTGTTCATAATCTGAAACAAACGCAGAGATTACTTGGTCTGTGAATGACACAAAAGCCTCTCGCTCTCCAAATACAGCTCACTGCTCTGCCACCCACACAGGTAATTTAGTGGTTGCCTGTATCATGAAACTATCAAAAGCTATGACTGTTTTCTGTCTGGAGCGGTTTTGCTATTGATTTCAGTGTCACTTCAGCCTCTGTTGTCGCCGGGACAGACCATGTAAATGGCTTTCAATTCATTTTATTTCACACAAATCAAGATACAAGTGTACAAGTAAGAGCATACAAACGTGATTATAGCAATGGATGAAAATGGGACACCTCAATAGGATTTTGGAGGAGTAAAATCTAGGTATGCATCATGGAGAGGTGGTGGCATTTTACACCTTTTCAGCACCTGTTTCGAACGTTTGTTGAATGTATTTAATCCTGTTTTTTTTTTAACATCAGTTAGCTATCCAATCTGTCCAAGGCACATGAAGAAGGTATGTGTAAACAGGGCGTTACATTAAAGCTTAATGTTACACGTCAGGCCCGTGGTGCGTGTATATATTGGTATATGTGTGTTTAAGCACCTGAGTATAATTACTTCAGCTTCAGCTTGCCTTTTTGAGCTGGTGTCACTGCGGTGTCATCTGTCCCCTCTGGGCTCAGTGTCACCAGCTCTCTCAGACAGGGTTACAGCCGCATTTCTACTGACAGCCCATTGTCAAACCCCGGGGACGGCTCAACTCAAGTTCACTCCTCTCATATTTGGGACATAGCAGTCGTGGACACGAACACAAGAAAAGACAGCCCCACTGAGACTGCATTATTATAATTCTGTTGAGCTATGCTAAATCCGCATGTCTGTGCCGTATTAAGATGCCCTTAAAGAGCTCTCTCTCTTTGTTTGCCTCTCTGTTTTCTCTGTTTCTCTCTCTCTGTTTTTCCCTTTATGCAATGTTCAAAAGGTTTGTAGTGTTGTGATTTTAGTCACAGACAGTGTTATTTTCATAGGTTTGTCCCAAGTTCATGCTGAACATTTCATTTAAGGGACCATGTAATCTGCTGGGAAATGTCTTGTTGACAGCAGGCAGCATGTACAACCGTACAACAGCTATGGTTTACAGCTCGTGCTGCCACTTCCAGAGCAGCAGTCCTGTGTGCTACCACAGGGAGGGGGCATGATTAAAGTCATGGAGCAGCCTCTGTACTTCGGTCTTGTGATGTGGTTGTGTGTGTGTGTGTGTGTGTGTCGGTGTAATTGAACACACTTTTAGAGAAAAGGAAATATTGCATCCTATCCACCCCCCTCTCTTGGTTGCTAAGTTTGCCCTTTCTAGTATTTAATGTGAAGCCATATTCCAGAGTTTTCAGGTCAGTATCATTCAGCCTTTTTTTCAAAATTTGCTGAAAGAATCGCGGCCGGGAAATGAAGAGAAATCCTTGAGCCTCCCTACTCCCTGAGGATGAAAGGCTGCTTTTAATAATTGCTGCTCATTAACTGCTCCTGTAGTGAGCAGGCTCTCTGAGGCAATACTCTGCAGCCTGTTACACCTACTCACTGGTGAGGAAGCAACAGGAGTGAGGGGACAAAAAGAAGATCAATGCAAAACGACTGAAGGAAGAATAATAGCATCATGGTACTGCATTTGCATTTGGATGACATGTTTTAATATCTGCAAATGTGAATCATCAGTTCTTCCTTTTGCCTCATGACGATGTAGAGAAAAGGCACAAGACTCTTTTAAAACTGGAGCCATGTACTTTGGCTTCCCGCACAGGTGACCCAGTTGGAAGCCGGTGTTTAGTCAAGTTAAGCTGTGTGCGTGAGCTCCTCTGTGGTCTTACCTCCTAGTCTGTTAGCGTGAGTCTTGCATACACTTAGGAGTAGATCCCAAACACCTCCTGTGTTACCTCCACAGCGAAGACAGAGTGAAAGGGACAAGGAAGCAGCATGACGTGGTGGGAGGTGAAAAATAAAGGTTAACACACACACACACACACACACACACACACGCACGCACACACCCGCATTGGCAGATTGTGTCTCTGTTATCACCTCTAAAATTTCTCCCACATCTTCCTCTCCATCCACCCCTCTCCCTCCCCGTACCTCCATCCTTTCTGCGAATGTGTCAGTCCTGCCGGTCTTGCTGCTCGGTCACTGAAGGAAATGAAGTGAGATGGAAAGCAGCGGAGCATGCGGTGTGTCACCAAGCAGGGTCTGTGTGATCGATGGAGCGGAGAGAGTGTACAGAGTGGAATGAGGAAAAGAGCAGAGCGAACATTGAGGGGGGTAGCCTAGGACACTGCACATACATTTGTCTGCTGGAGCTAAATATAATTGCATGGAGGAGCAGAGCTGCAGAGAGGTCATCCAAAGACATAGAAGGGAGTTTTTCGCTGCCCGTCTCCATGCCCCAACACCTCTCCTTCCTTGCTTTATGGTCCCTGCCAGGTGGTTTTGTTTTAAGGCTGATTGTTGTAGGTAGAGAGCAGGAGGTGAGATCTCTCTCTGTCTTTCATCAGATGTCTCTTATGAGATAAGCACCAAAGCTCTGTAGCCCCCCACCCCTCTCCTCCTTTCCCTGGTTTTTTTTTTTTTTTTTTTTGCTCTTTCTCTCCCACTCACTTTCTATTCCACTCCCACTTTCCTGCCTGCCTGCTCTTTCTCTCTCTGCTCAGGGGAGGTGAGTAATCTTTTTTTTTTCTGGGAGAGGAGAGAGAGAGAGCTGTGGCCCAGCTTGAGCTAAAAGCTCTAATAATAGTCAGAGCATCCATCTCCCCATCTAATCATCCATCCATCCATACATCCAGCAGCCCGTCCGTCCCTCTGCGCGTCCAGCGAGCAGTGGTGTAGCCTCTGTGTTCAAGTGAGCGTGCTCACTGCGTTGCCGTGGTGATGACAGAGGTGCAGCCAGCTTGCTAATGTACTACTTCTGTTTGTGTTCCCTCACCAGAAAAAGGCAGAAGAGGCTCACAGGATACTGGAGGGACTGGGACCCAGGGTGGAACTGGTGAGTGGAGACTTTGATTTTTATGTCATATTTCTGAGTCTGTCTTATCCTTTTTTATTTCCCACTCTCCCGTCTTTGCATTCTTGACATGTGGGAGCATTTTATTGAGGTTCAGGCTAGAGAGATGAAGGATGTTGGGGAGACACAAGGAACAACTCTGAGACACATGATGTCCCCAGCACTGGTATAAAATGATGAAGTAAAAATATTTGATTTCTGTATTCAAAGCTCCATTAAACAATATTGAACATATTGATGTTGAACAATGAGTAACAACAGAATGAATTACTAAAGGATTCTTTATACCCAAACCCACTGAAAATAGAAACACAAACATGCACAACACTTTTTACTTACATTTTCAAACTTTGGGCTTTGGCCCTGATGCACATTCACACCTTTGATTGCAATAATATTCTTTCACCTCTTTGTTTCTGTCATACATTTTCTCAAACATACATTATCTGTCTAATGTTTTAGCTTTCCATCTATCTAACAGTCTCACACACAAACACTCACTGGTTCTGTTGAAGGAATTACCTGTAGAGTCCAGACAAGATGCCGACAAAGCACTGAGTTATTAGGCTTCTGTCAGTCAGAGTTGTGAGTTATTCATGTTATTTGATTACTATTTCTGCAAACATTGTAATCCTGCATTTATCTGTGACAAAGTTAGAATCATATTGAAGAGATGTTGAAATAAAGTCTGTCATTTGACCTTCATCTGTTTCACAACTGAAAGTATAACTGATCCAATTTGATCTGCTTGTTTCTTCTCCTGTTCCAGCCTCTGTACAATCAGCCCTCTGATACCAAGCAGTACCATGAGAACATCAAAATGTGAGTGTATGCTTCCATATAAAGAAATTTTTTATATACACCCACTGAAGTGTACAAATTGCTGAAGAGTTTAACTATCAATAGAGGAGCTCACCTCAGATCTATGTGTTATATATATCTATGTGTTATATATATATATATATATATATATATATATATATATATATATATATATATATATATTAACTACAAAACATCTGTTGGTAAATATATGTATATAATGTATATAATCCTTTTAAAATAATGCATTCAAAGCCATAGCGATGGCCCTGAAAATCAAATACCAGAGTAAACCAAACTCAAATTCACCTAACCTGTTAAGCTCATTTAGAGCCATTAAATAATATAAATGGTTGACAGGCAGTCAGGAGAATTCTTGTTGGATTAGATCCTTGTTTTTTTAATTCTCTGTAAACTTACAGCTACGACCAGTAGAAAGTAAAACTTGGTGACCTTAGCAGCAATAAATTCCCTTTGTGGTTGTCACCTCAGCAAGAGGGACTTGCCACCCCCAGTTGGCAGACTGCAAAGTATAGCGTTTCAGAGAGGGATGTGAAATTGTCATTATCTGAACTTAGTAATGAAACTTACTGGAATAAACATGTGTAACGAGGGCAGCTGCAGACAGTGAAAAAATTATGATAATGCCTTATGGAAAAGGACTTACACTGTCAATGAAACTGTGCTATTCTAAGAAAATGCTATTATTTAACTTACTGTCAGTTCTGTTTGATTGCATGCCTATAATTTCTGTGTAAAGTGTAGTGTTTATTGTTTGCCTTCATTCATCCTGAGTTTGGCACCTGAATAAGGTGTAATAAAAGTATTGTTTTGATTGAGAAGTCTGAATCGTACGAACATTAGCTGTTATTTTGTCGTGAGGACATTGAATGTGTCATTAAAGGCTGCAGTAAGCTTCTATCACAGAAGTTGTTTTTGTATGCTTCAGAATATGTCTGTTAGCTGTCACCACTTCTGAGCTAACAAGATGGTAGAACTGTGTATAAGTGATATTCATATTCTTGTCACATAAGAAATGGGTTTTAGGTCAAAAATCAGCATTGCTTGCATAGACGGATGCAAAGGTACAGTAAGTCATATTTGTCTTTTTGCTGCTCAAGCTAAAGCTACACAAGTGAAACCAAACCTATAAAAACAAATATGCTTCTGAAAACGGATTAAAATAAGAATTGATTTCATATTTTGCCTCTGATATTATGACATGAAATATTAACAGCAGATTGCCTCTCTCAGCATTCATAGTTACATTAGGTGAATGATTGATGAATCATGTCAATTTTAGTGGGTATCTGCAGTTAGGGGAGCAGAAAGTACACAGCTTTGCGTGGCCCTGCCGTGTCTATCAGGAAGGCTTATGTGCATCTATAATCTTTTAAGGACCATAATTCACGAGGGCACATCAAAGGGCTGTAGGAGGGTTATCATAACTCGTCTCCTCCGTTGGCACAGTGGCATACCACAAGATGTATCTGACCCCTTAGCCACACACTGCTCTGTCTTCACTCCTTTTGATCCCTGCCCCGTTTGATCAGTATTATTGCCTCAAAGCAATTAACTGAAAACTCTCCTCTCTCCCTCCGTGTGTGTTATTAAATACCACTATGTTGCTTTGAGCCAGCACAATTGACTCCTTTGTTTTGCTAACCGGTTTGATAACCTTGGCACTCATCCCTTCCCGGATAGATGAGTACCAGTCCTCTGTGGAGCGCTCAGCATCTGAGTCTCCAACCCACTTCATCTCCTGCACACACAGTGTTATTACTGCTCAGCTGATGATAAATGCAGAATACCATAAAGACAAAATCAAACTCTGTACTCTGAAGAGCTTTTTCTCAGTTGTAGTAGTGCAGAACATCTGTCCCAAGTGTGTGTATAATGAATCTTTCAGCCATCATGTTTTGGAGGTATTATGCCAAATTACAGTGCTCTCTGATATCTCAGAAATGGCACAGGCTTAGGGCAGGACAAAGGAAACCATTCGTAGGGGTTCAGGGCTGCTAATCTTTCCCTTTGCCATCTGGTGTCCAGAGGACAATGCCATCTCTGTCTTTAAAGGGTTTAATCTATTAAACCTGTTTTTGCCATACCAAGTTAGTTCTCACCCATTATATGGCACAATATGTGTAGACATCCACAACATCTAGCTGGATTTGGCTTTATTTATCTGTCCTGCTGCAATGGCTTGGCTCAGTTTGCGTCTGTTTGTATGTGTGGGTGTGTGGGAGTGTTTATGTAGGTTGGGGGTTAAGGCTGTTTAGATTTAACTTGGGTTTGTTATTGCAGATAACATGTTTGGGAAATGAAGAATGGATCTTTTACTGTGTGTTTATCACTCTAGATCCTAAATGTTGTCATGCTATCTTCCAATTTGCACCAAACTCAAACGCCATGGGTAGCCCACTTCCTCGTCTTCTGTCCTTGCCTGTGACCCGAGGGACCCTGCAGCTCAGCCAAAGTGACTAATGTAGAATAAGATTACATTAATCAGTGGGGAACGTGACCTTACAACTGACAGATTAAGTGTCAGGAATAAAACTCTGTCTTGGAGCAGAGAAAGAGACAAACTGAGTGGCTGCCTAAGGAGATTACTGGCCCTGACCTTTATTTGAAGCACTGTGGCTGGCTGTTCCCAGCCCAGACAAGTTTTATAAGTTTGGCTCCCCTCGCTGTCCTTTTCACCCAGAAGCAAGTTTGAGTTTATCGAGCGGTGGCATACAAGGACAAGCATTGTTTGTGTGTGTGTCTGTACGAGCGCACCTTTTTTTTGTTTATTTATTGGGTAGAGAAGTGAGGCAGAAAAAGTGCAAAAGGGGGAACATGTGTACCTAAGAATCTGGAGAGCACCGTGTACTTGGATTTATTATGTGACAAATGTGATGAAAGCCAAAGCGTTGTCTGAATTGAGTGTTTTCTTGAATCTGCTCACCGTATGCCTTTCTTTCTATCCCTCTGCCGCTCTGTTTTCTCCACGCCTCTCGGCCTTCATCTCTCTCAGAAACCAGGCAATGAGGAAGAAGCTCATCTTATACTTCAAGAGGAGAAATCATGCACGTAAGCAGTGGGTAAGTGGAGATCTCCATATTTTTGACTCTTTGCTGGGACCCGGCCCATGACTGATGACTAGAGTGAAACTGTGCTGGGTGCTTCTTGATGTGAGTGGCCACTTTAGGCAGACCAAAGAGAAAATAGAGGTCTGTCAGTACAGTTACTGCGCCCTTGGGAAGTAATTGCTTTTGAAAAACCCAAAAAGTTCTCCCACACTATCACCTGAAAGGAAAACCTGGACTTTAAAAAAAAAATTTTTTATATACACATCTGCTGAATTCACTGTCAGCCAAACACTTAAGTGAGCATTATACAGGGTTAGTAACCTCTCTTTCTGCCAGTGATTGAGCGAGACTGAGCCAAAGAGCATGACTAAAAATAAAGCAGAGATCAATGGGAGTGAGCTCTGATGCTTCAGCCAGGCGGACATCTTAAAGTCAACTGTCCTGACAGAAAATCATTATTGCAAATCGAGTCTACAGTTTTACCATGAAATTTGCATCTACCCACATGTGAGGAACATGGTATAAAAACAGCTGTTTTCAAACTGCATCCAACCTTGGAGATGGTGCCGTCAACAGCTGTGCCATAGCTCTGCATTTATTATGTATTGCAGGTTTATGTGAGGTCAGAAAGAACTGTGCTCAAACGCAGAACCTTTATCAAAAGCATGTGAGTCAGTGTCGAGTCTTCTCTCGTGTTGTGTCTAAGTGGGGGAGGTAGCTCCTTGTGGGCAGAGTGCGGGGAGACATCACCTTGTGGTTTATGGGCCTACTGAGGGTCGTGTCTGCACCAGGGTTAATGGCCTGCTTTACAGCCTGCCTGTGAGGAAGCTGGGAAAACAGTGGGCCGTCGTCTGCCACAGCCATGGCTCAAGGCCAGACCCCCCATAGAAGAGCGACATATCACTTTGCCCCCTCTGGGCATGTAGAGCTGCGTGGTAGGAGACACCAGAGAGACTGAGAGCTAAGGAAGATTACTGAATTTTAATATCAAATGTTAGGGAGGTCTTAAACATCAATGTTTTGTTTTAGTGGTACCTGTTAAATGTTCTGAAACTGTCCTTCCTCAGACTTAGTGGTCTGTTAGTTTTTTTGTCTTGAAATCAAAGGTAAGACATAGAGTTATTGTTGTGGATTGAGACCTTTCCCCTTCTCTGTGGTGCTTCAGGAACAAAAATTTTGCCAGCGCTATGACCAGCTGATGGAAGCCTGGGAGAAGAAGGTGGAGCGCATCGAAAACAACCCGCGGCGCCGAGCCAAGGAGAGCAAGGTGCGGGAGTACTACGAGAAACAGTTCCCAGAGATCCGCAAGCAAAGAGAGATGCAGGAGCGCATGCAGAGGTGAGATTACAGGGTCTTTTCCCCCTCTCACAACATGGAGTCTGTGATTGTTCAACAGAGTAAAAGACAGTTAATTTCTGGAATTGACTTAATCACTTCGATTTGTTGCCTACTTACCGCAGTTGCTGCAAGGAATGAATGTGGATTTATTTCATTGTTTGATGTAATTACAGTAATGAGTGGGTAGTTTTGAGTGACGGATCCTCTGTACTTTTGTAGCCGTGTTGGGCAGCGAGGAGGTGGGCTGACCTCGTCCGCAGCTCGTAGTGAACATGAAGTGTCTGAGATTATTGATGGAATATCAGAGCATGAGGTAAGATCCACTGTTATTGTTGAGTTGTGTTATGTTAAGATGGTTTGACCCTCCACTTGCTCCTTGGCAACTTATCCTGCTCTTGAGCTTTAAATGACAACGTTGGCCAGACACAGGCCTGATTGTTTTGAGTGGAACACGCCAAAGCTGGCACTGCCACCAAGAATGAAACCTGTGGTGTTGCGGTGATAACTTTACATTAAAAAATGTATTTATATGCCACATAAATATAGATGTGCTTAATTTCTAATTATGTAATATTTTCATTGAGTAGTCCACTGATTATTTTGGTGAGTGTATAAGAGTGCTTCAAAGTAAACAGGAGTAATTAAGAGAAATTATGTTGGCCAGGTCTCCATTAAATGAGCCATTATTCTCTTCTCTGTATAAAACATTTTATTTTCTGTGAACAGTAGTCAAGATAAAAAAAAAATCATAATAAAAACAAGCAAATCAAGTCAAGTCATTTTATTTATATATCCCAATATCACAAATTACAAATTAGGCTCAAGTGCCTTTAACAGTCTATACAGCATATGGCATGCTTTGCCTATAGACCCTTGAGTCATATAATGAAAAACTATAATTTAAAAAACAAAAAAACTCTTGAAAAATACAAAAATGGAAGAAACCTCAGGAAGAGCACCAGAGAAGGATCCCACTTCCTGAACAGACAGACATGTAATAGATGTCGTGTGTACAGAACAGAGCACATAGTAGATTCATAGCATGCACAATCAGGATAACAACATTATAGGTGGTAAACATACATGAAGAAAATGATCCAGCATAACACTGAACAACTCCCAGGTGCTGCCAACAGATAAGACATGAGCCACACAAGCTCTTCTCCACCATGAATTGCAGCTCAAGCCTTTTAAATCACCATAACATAGCTCTATGTATGTGTGTATGTGTCATATGCCAGTGTGTATTGTCACATACCACAGCTGTCCTGCTGGGTTAGCCTTGTGCTGCTGTGGTTCCACTCACAGATACCAGCTCACACCGAGGGTTTGTTCTCAACTGGTATGCCATTGGAATATTTGTGGTAGCTAAGTTAGCAGGGCTAGCCAAAGCTAAATACTAGCCCTTAAAGGCCACCGCAGCCCAGCGGCAAGCACAGCGGCACAGCTGCTTTCAATTGAAATGCTCCCAAAACTTTGATCGTTTCTGGTAGTTTTTACAGCCTCTTTTTTACAATCTAATGTGTGCAGTTGACACATAGTGCAACAGTAATTATTGTCCGTGTATTTGTCCACATTATAGTAGTTCCACGGTGAATCTGAACTTTGAGGGAGAGTATGGTAAATGTCAGCATGAGCTTCAAAGCCATAATCATGTAATAGCCGTCAGATTTGGCTGCTTTTGGACAGGTTTCAGCATCAGAGGTTTCAGTCGTGTCTAAGACAGCAGTCTGAGGCAAATTATATTTAAAAAAACTGGCTTGACTTGACTTAAAATATACCAGCCTGCTGTTTAGGCTGAAAAGGTTGCCGTAGTTACACTTCAAAAATTCAGATGCTCATAGCTCACATGTTTTAAGTCCATTAAGAAAAAATAATGGTTGCCTGATCTTGCTTATTATAGATGTTAAAGTCAGCATAGGCAGGAGATTTTCCAGGCTTGTGGTGTCAGAGTCCTACAATGTGAGGCACTGCTCTCGGTGTTAAGGATAATATTGGACATTACTGTGATATGCACTACTCTTGTCAGCCTGGTCCCATCAAACTGATCAGTGTGTCCAGTGTGATTGACTTGTCTCATCTCAAGAAATGCTTCCTACTTTCCTACCCCCTCAAGCTAGAACCAACACCTTTCCTTTCCTTCCCTTTCCTAACCTCAGATGTGATCTTATTTTTGTCAGACTGTAAATCAGAGAGTGACAGGAAAGATTTCTTTTGTAGAGAAGTTTATATTTGACAGGAAACGCGCTTCAGTCTGTTGAGCCAACAAGACCCCCCTAAAGTTCCTCTCGTGTCTCGTGAACTTTTGCCTAACTTCAAAACAAAGCGCAACACCACATCAGGTTTCATATACTGCATGTCAGTATAAGCACCATGTTGTTGGATAGTTTCCCTCTCGAGACCAGCCCACTCACCCCAGGATGTTGGTTTCTGTTTGTGGCATTTGTGTACACCAGAACACAGAGAAGCAAATGCGACAGCTGGCAGTCATCCCTCCCATGCTGTTCGACGCCGAGCAGCAACGCATCAAGTTCATCAACATGAATGGACTGATGGACGACCCTATGAAGGTGTACAAGGACCGGCAGGTTATGAACATGTGGAGCGAACAGGAGAAGGACACTTTCAGAGAGAAGTAAGCAGAAAACTTCACTGAAGTCATGATTTAATCTTCTTTGAGTAGAAAAATATCCCCTTTTTAATCTCTGTTTCCCAGCAGCTACATTGTGATTTGTTGGGAAAAATACATTTAAAAAGAGCTTTTGACTGTAACATTTTGGCATTTGACTAATTACATTAAACTCTTTGATTAAAATCTATCAAATGTCACATTAGCTTCTAGCTCCACTCTTGTTTATTACACAGAGTGCTTCTTTTTGAGCAGCAAGATGAAGTGTATGTGACCGATAAAGGGTCAGTAAGTTGTTGTTAAGGAAGTGAATCTTCCCCTTTCGTGAGAAGCGAGAGGAGGCGTTTCAAGCTGCCAAATTAAATTAAACCCACACAGTAAAATCAGTGCTTTTAAAGGCTGCTCACATGTTTGTTATCCTAACAACTCTGATCCAAAACATACAGAAAGATATTTGATCACTAAAGACTGTCCAGTGTGATATTTAATAATTCACTGAATATCTAATTTCTACATTTAGGATTGATGCAGTGGATTTGATCTTTTTTTTTCTGCATCAGCACTGACCTTACCTCCTCAGTCATTCTCTTTGTGTTATTCTGTGACGTCTTTTGGAGAACTTCAGCAAATGCCAATGAACTTTGAATCATTCCATGAGCAGGTTGTGAGAGTTTCTTTGCTCTGCTCCCACAGGTTCATCCAGCACCCCAAAAACTTTGGTCTGATTGCATCTTTTCTGGAGAGAAAGGTATTTATTTATTTTTTTTGAATGAAAGAATTAGTGTTGTTCTGTGGGATCCAGTCTTCTCAGGAAATGATGGTTGGGAAATGACATTTCTTTCATGTTTCAGACGGTGGCAGAGTGTGTGCTGTTTTACTACCTGACCAAAAAGAATGAAAACTATAAGAACATCGTGCGGAGGAACTACAGACGCCGCGGAAGAAGCCAGGTACTCTCACCTCAAAAACTCACAGTTCAAGAAGACACATAAGGCCCAGTCATGGAGCAAGAATCATTTGCTTGCAAATGTGAAGTGCACCACTCTGTTTTTTTAAGAAGAGCTGCACAGAAATTCTCCTTTTACTAGTGCAAGGCCACAAGACATCAGCTGCCATCAGTCATCGAGCTCATTTATCTACATTTACCTTCACATTTAGTCATTTAGCAGATGCTTTGATCCAAGCGAGATAAATCTAATGACAGTAACTAATACTGTTTGCTAGGTGAAGAAAAACTTGTTTTCCATTTTAGTCATTACACTTCAGGCCTGATGCCACTCTCTGCTGTCAAACGGGTTTGGCAAGAACAGTCACTACTAAGTTTCCCTTGATTTTTGTTGTATACAGTGACATGTTTTCTTTGCAGAGGTGGACAAGTCTTAATTTTTGGCTGCACAGGGAGTTCTGCGAGGCATACAGCGCAGATAAACGTGATGTATCTGATGTTCAAATGCAGCATGCAGAACGATCTAAACTCTTTGAAAAGGACTACAATTGTGTTGCTTGAAGTGTGTCCTGTGTGATGTCTTTGCAGAACAGTGAGGTAGTTCAAGCCATAAAACACCAAAGGTCACTCAGTAGTGCTGATCAAGTGTCGCAATTTGCTCAACCCCACATGTCAGCACTATTTCCATACTGACAGGTTTTTAAACACAAGTCATTTCTATTGCTAATGAGATCCTAGTTATTACTTAGCCCTGGATCAGGTGCTACCTTCTACACTTTATGGTAGTGGGGTGCTAATGAAATGGGGCATTAATTTACTGGCGACCTTTTCCTGTGGGTATGAGGATGGTGTCTCCTCATCTTTCCTGAAGAAACCTCTGCTCATTACCTGCCAGGTTGCTCCACATCTCCCATGTCGCAGCTCGCACTAATAGCTCACAGCCACAGTGGGAGGTGGCTGCAGAGGAGGAACAGAAAGTGCGGTGCTATATGTCAGCATGACTGCAAATGCTAATAGAGATTATGTTTGGATACTGGAGAAATGGTGAGGATAAGTAATAGCTTAATGCTCACGTTAATGTGTTTTCTTTTTTTTTTAGCCTCACTGAGTCTAGTGGCTGCTCTGTTGTCTCCTTTAACTACACTCTGTAGGTCTGCCACTGCAACAGCTTGGTGCATGTTTAGATGCAGTGCTAACAGATCTGTATAGTTAGGGTGGATAGTGATTATTAGGCTGATGATGCATCTGGGGAAAGGAGAAAAAAAAGGAAAAAGTGTCTGAGCTGAACACAAGGCCGGTGAGGCCATTAACTCCTATTGAGTTATGGCTTTTATTTGTTTTCAGTCTGAGTTAATTTCAAAGGGAGAGAGAGGACATTAGTGATATTGTGCAAATGGAAAAAAAGAGTATGCGAGTGAAAGGGGCATTTTAATATTGCCTTGCCAGGAGCCGCAGGCTTTTTTTTTTTTTTTTTAGAGCGTATGTGCAGTAAAGAGATCAACAAAGGTTTGTGTTCTTTGGATGAGGATTAGCCCAAAGGCAGAAACTGCAAATACATCAAACAGAGCAGTAGTTCTTATCAGTGTCAGCATATCAGCTTTGTCAGTATTAAGCGGTGTTTAAAGTTTTTGGTCAGGTTGTGTGTGTCTGTACTCATCTGAACTCTAACCCTAAAAGCCCAGACAGGCAGGAAGCTGGTAAGGAAGTGGTTCTGGGTGCTTATAGAACAAAAGTTATGCAGCAGAAATGTGCTGCTGTAATTTTGGAACTTTCGTATCCTGTTTTGTTTTGCCTGTACTGAACATGAACAGGATTTTTTTTTTTTAGGTTTGTAATTGTTTTGCACTTAAATAAGATAAATGAAACCAAGTCTCTGGAAATGACAAAGAGAGGAGTCATTTTATGTTTCTTTGTTTTTGCAAAACATAGTTGTGCAGTTGTCTCATAAGAAAACCACTCAGACACTGTGCTGTCTACAGCTGTGTGGCAGAAGTACATTTTTTATCTGAATAATGTCTTAAGATATCAGATCTGCCACAGGAAGTGCCAACTCACTCACTGATTGCAAACAAGTGCAAAATACATGTGGTGAAAGGAGATAAATAATGGAGAAATTTAGTGACAGAAAAACAGAAAACCACCACTCTTCACAGGTCACAGAATAGATTATGATATGCCCTCTAGTTAACAAAATTTATATATTACACAAAATGGTTTTCCCTTCAAAAACACACAGACACACACTTCATTGATGACTGCATTTGTTTTTCACATTTGTCCATCCACACGTCTAAGGTGTACAGGTTACAGGAGAGGCTGCGTTGTTTGTTTGTAAGTCTGTGTCTCCAGTTACCTGGGATCGTCTTTGTAACAGAGCGTCCTGTTGTTGCTCTGTCTCTCATCGCAGCATGGCCAGCAACAGCAGCAGCAGCAGCAACAAGTGAACCGCAGCAGCCAGGAAGAAAAGGAGAAGGAGGAGAAAGAGAAGGAGGGAGAGAGGGATGAAGAAAAAAATGAAGCTGAAGACAAGGAGGATGGAATGAAGTGAGTCACTTTTTAATGCTGACTAAACCGTCCACGAAGAGCTCAAATGTTAAGTCTAAACGATTTGTGCTGCAGAGATGACTTTACTTACTGATGCTTTAGAAAAGTACACCCACAGATTGAGAGGAAAAGATGAAGCCGAGTGAAAACATTTCCGCCACATTGTCTGAGCCTGAACCTGCAGCAGCTGCAGCGACCTGCTAACTCTCTCCATTTCTCCAGCACACATTTTTTTTTTTAATTGTTCCAGGTCAGGCCGCAGCAAATAGAGTAGGAGTAAGGTTTGGCGAAGGGGAGCGGATCTGGAAATCCAATCATTCTGTAACCCTTGAGCTCTTACTCCCTCACCTCCAGCAAGACTTTCCACCTACGGCAAATTCAAGAGTCCGTTTGTCTCCCTATTAAAACAGCTGTTTTCCTGTTTATGCTTCTCCTCTTCCCAATAGAATGCCAAGTGTCATTTTTTAAATTCTGTGCTTATTTTGTTAGTCTCGGGTTTTTTGGTGGGGAAAATACGCAGTATGATTAGCAGAGCTGTCAGATTGAATTGTCGGTGTGTAGGGAGGAATATGTGTGTGTGTGTGTGTGTGGGCAAGCGGGTGAGTGTGGCGGTGGTGGAGGTGGTGTTTTTCAGGCACAGAGCCAATAAAGGAGGCAAAACAACAGATGGAATATCACTGCTTTCTGTTGCCTGAGAATTAATTGATAAATACAGCAGTCTATCTCTGTATCCATGCACTATATTATGATATCAGCTGAGGGTGTCCACTGCAGCAATTTCAAGTCATGGCAGGTCATATTTATGAGCAACTGTGCCCAGACTAAAGGATGAAGCATTGCCTACTGCCTCCCCGCTCTGAGGCGAGGCCAGGGGACTCCGTGACTCCCAGCACTCCCTGCTACCTGCCTGTCTCCCCTGGCACAGCTGGCTTGCCTATATTTAGTGTGCCACCAGCTCCTCTCAGCAAGATTAATGTAGTGGGGGGAAGGTGAATGGAGGAGCAGTGCATTCAAACTCAGTGGCTGTCTCTTGGTATGGCGTTGTGCTGACACTCGATAAATTATCTTGGTAGAAAAAGAGAGAAAGAACACGTGGCCAGGTCTCTCTCACTAAAGCCAATCCAGTGTGGAGGACAACAGCATTAGGGACATGATGGTGACGGACCTAAGTTTGAATTCAAGTGTAGGGACTGACTTAATATTTGCATCTCAGAAAAGATTGTGTTTGTATTATTTCACCAGTGAGATCTCCCTACTCCCTGTTTTCACAATTGTTGAACACATTATCTATAACTTAATGATTGTGGATAATACTCCAAAATGTAGGCTACATTGCAACGTACAAATGTTAAAGCAGTGGTACACTTTTTACACTTTTTATTCCTAGCTCTGTAGGTCAGCACATTGTGTCTGAAATTAAACCATGACTAAGGTTTGAGTATCATCTTTCTGATCGAGTGAACGTTTTTTTACAGCAATTAATTAAAACTGAGCTGAAGTTATCATATTCAATATTTAAGTGCAAAGTTTTTTCAGTCAGTGACGCTTAGTCATCAGCAGACTCTTGGCATCTTCCCTGCTGATGCCGGACCTTATCTGTACTACAGCCATCTTCAGCTCATCATTCACGTCATTTCATCTGATCTTCAGCAGTGAAACATGTGCTCAGTTGGCTTAAGCACATTTGGTTGTTTGGTAATAAAAACAGTATTTTTGGTGTCTAAATGATTATCATCAGTGCGATACAATGCTGCCTCAAACATAGGAGCTTTGGGATTTTGGGTCCGATACCAGTGATCCATCATATGTACACCTTCAAACACCCTGTGTCTATCTCTTGCTGACTGTGTTGACCTCTCTCAAATGCAGGGATGACACCTCTGGAGAAGACGCAGAGGACAAAGAGCCCACCGTGGCTTTCAAGGGTCGCCGCACAGCCAACAGCCAAGGCCGCCGCAAGGGCCGCATCACCCGCTCCATGACCAGTGAAGTGGAGGAGACGACCACACCGCCCCTCACCAATGAGCTCGGTCAGTCTCAGCCGCACCAAATTAGTACCAATATGCTCCTCTGTTGTATACCTGATGAATACACAGACCTGACAATAAACTTCATTTCGTATTCATTATGAGGAAAGTGAAATATTATGTAGGGCAAAATAATGTGCACCTGTCAGGAGCAATGAAACAGATTTACAGGTAAGTACCAGCACACAGGATTGACTGTTTCACCTTTGATGTAGTTGTGGTCTCCAGTCCCACACCACAAGAGTGCACTATTGTTCCTTTTATCTTCATTCATTTATTCATATTCAGTCTTGCACTTATCACTGTCTAACAAATGCGACACCCATAACTGGTATAGTGAAAAATCAGAACAGTGAAAAGTTGGGACTGTGTGAGATTTGTAGTTTAAATCCCGTCTGTCTGTGAAAGTATTGTTTAAGGAGAAAATACTCAGTGTCAGCAGTGCCCTCCCCACAAGCGCTTTGTTTCCTGGCAGGTGGTAAGTTAACCGTGCACACACGAACCCTCTTGCTGCAGGCTATGAGGGATTTTTGATGCGTCAGCAATTTTGTGTACATGCTGCAGTCGCTCCTGCAGCACAGGTTTTAGTCACAGGGAATCACCAGGTGACTCGGGCTGTAGGGGCTCTCATCAGCAGCCCCCCACCCCATCCACCACTGTTTGTTCTCCTCCTGGTAGCAATGTTAGCCAGCCCCTCTGTGCCCTTCACAGGTCCATTTAGAGGACACATGAGCACAGGCTCCTGCTCCGCTGTCTGACACACAGGGCCAGGGTCGGCCTGGCTTGGGGCCTATGCAGGGAATGAAGCCAGTTGTTATGTCTATAATCATTAACTGACTTCTCTCCTTGGATTTCCTGCTTCCTCCATCTAAAACAAACAGTCCCTAGCGACCCACGCTGCAGTGCCTCACTGGCAAGCAGCACAAGCTACCCTGCCCCCCAACCTCTTTTTTTCTTCTTCTCTAATTTCTCTCTCTTCTTCCCTTCCTCTTGTCAGTCACTCCCTAACTGACTTTGTGACAACTGCCCACCCCCCCCCCCCCTCCCCCCATCCCTCCGCCCGCCTTCTCTGACTTAGTGGTTCTCTTTTTTTTTTTTTAAACAGCCAATCTGGAGATGAATGAGAGCTCTCGCTGGACTGAAGAAGAGATGGAAACTGCCAAAAAAGGTAATAAAGAACAAACCTTTCTTCTCCCTGTGCAGTATAACTTCATCGAAGTTACTTGGCGTTATAAACCTTATAGCAAAGTAAAGAACATTAGCAGCAGATCAAGCACTGTTTTTTCGAAAGCATAGACAAGTGATGCGGCTGTGACTTCCTGTTAGTGAGGCAGCAACTGCCACGTGCTGCTGGGTTGTGTCTATGCGTGTTTGTGTCAGTCTGCCTGGACTGGGTCTGCTGCTCTTTGGAGCTGTTTCCCTCTCACTCTGGGTCAAGGCAGCCTGTCTTTTTATCAAACAGGCTGTAAAGTCTGCCTCTTATCAGCTAGCCCCTGCAAATGCAGCAGTCATTAACTCAGCTTGTTTATTGTCTCCGACTGAAGATTACCCAGAAAGCCTATGGCTGGTGCACAGAGGTCGCTGACACTGCCCATTTTCCTCGTACAAGCGCTCTGTGTGAGTGTGGTGTTTGCTGCGTGCAGTGCATGAATCTTACTTGCTGATTGAATGAGCTCCTCAGCCTCAGTGGTTTCTAATGTGTACAACTCTTTTGAAAGGGATTCCCCACTGATCTGCTTCGCCAGACTGACTGTCTGCGACTTATCTGTTTAAAATAGAGAGATTAAAGAAACGGTGATGGCTGCTGCAGGCAGTTATGTTAATATTTATAAACATCTTCACTTTTGACTTATTGTATTCTCACATGTCAGCCTTAGCTGTGTATTTAATGCATCTTTTTATAGACGGTTTTGAAAATCCTGGTCTCAGATGTCTTCGTACTGTTTGCGATGTCAAGTCCTGCTTTCTGCACATGACTCAACGCAATTTCACCTCAGCGCGGCTGCTTTGTGGCCATTTGTAGATGATGTGTCATCATGCTTTGTGTGACTCTCACTTCTGCTTCTGACTAATTGAACCTGCCCTTCCTTGTAATCAACAGGAGGTGATGTGCCTTTTGCAAGCAGCTATCAGGAGCTTGAATGTGATATTGAAACCACATTAGGTCTACAAGAGTTATCGCATCTTGTGCTGTATGCCTGTGTCTGCGCGCGTGCATGTGTGTGGTCTGTCCTGCAATTTGGGGTTTGTGTATGTGGTGGGTTTGTGTGTTAAGGTTTTATTTTGTGATAACTGGCGCTGGTCTGGCCTGAACACGGTCCTGTGTAGTAATCCCGGTTAATGTCTTCAGTTCCATTCTCCTGCAGTGGGATTAGTGGGGGGCTCCATCCCAGAGGATTAGCCTGGCAGCTCGGTGGGAGCAGGGCTTCTGTGAAGGGTTTATGTAACCACAACGGCACAGCCCCAGCTACAGTACCAACGGCCGAAGACAAGGATCTGCTCTTGCCATTTTTCATCAGTTCAAACAACCACCCACTCACCTGCCAAAAGGGATTCCCCTTCAAAGAACTCACACACTACATGATCATAACCCCACCCACCCATTTCCTCAAAGAATTGAATAAGCTCGTGAAGGTGCTCTCCCTTGCAGTGCTTGACATATATATGCTTTAAAGAGGCTTAGGTGTCTTGATGCTAATATGTTTATGCCCTTGAACTAAACAGATCTGAATAATGGCATTTATAATGCCTGGCAGGACATCAGCGTTCCAGCATGGCAGCGCCAGCCAGTGCTGCCTTAGAGGATGGCATGGGCCACAGTCAGAGACAGATCACTCTTGTCTTCACTGCTCATGAAGACTGGTACCTGAACCAAGGGACGGCCAATCTTTGCAAAGCCTCTCTCTTAAACCCACCAGCTCTGCCTGGCTGTGTGTGTGTGTGTGTGTGTGTGTGTGTGTGTGTGTGTGTGTGTGTGTGTGTGTGTGTGTGTGTGTGTGTGTGTGTGTGTGAGATGTGTGTAGCAAAGGTTGTGTCTATGTGCACTTGTTCCAAGCTGTGTGTGTTTGCATGTGCACCCTTCTTGGCTGGCGTTTATGTAAGTGCACTAATCTGGCAGGCTTTGCTTGGGTGCAGGCAGGCAGCTGGATAATGGCCCCTGCTCTGCTTGCTGGAAGAATCCATTTAAAGGAGCAGCAAGTAGAGAATGCCATATTATTATCTTTTCTCTCTTTCTCCTCCACTGTTGTTCTATCTCTGCCTCTTGTTCTGTCCGTGTCTCTCGGACGGGAGATGGCAACGGCCCAGATTGGCAAGAGCTCTGGAAGATTTGGCAAGCGCCTCTTTCCCTCACTCACATTCTCTCTCCCCTCACTCTGTGTTGTTATAGACTGGTGAGAGGTCACATTCAAGATGAAAAGCAGGTCAGTCAGGAAAAATGTGAAAGCCTTTATGCTTTCTCATGGTATCAACATCAACTCCCTCTTCCCCCTCCTGTATTCCCCCCTCTTCTCTCTTTGCTTACTCTCTACTTCTGTATCCTTTCCCTTTCTTTATTGTCTCTTTAGCTCAGTGGCTCAGCTCTCTCTCTCTCTCTCTCTCTCTCTCTCTCTCTCTCTCTCTCTCTCTCTCTCTCTCTCTCTCTCTCTCTCTCTCTCTCTCTCTCTCTCTCTCTCTCTCTCTCTCTCTCTCTCTCTCTCTCTCTCCCTCCCTCTCCCCCTCTCTCTCCCACCCTCCCTCTCTCTCTGGGCTGCTCTCTGTTTACTCTTGGACTGCCTGAGTGTGTGTTTGCGTCTGTGTGTTAGAGTATTAACAAGAGAGACAGAGAGGGAGAGAGAGAGAGAGGGTTCAAGTGAGTGTGTACTCACTCATGCATTTGTGTGTGTGTGTGTGTGTCTGTCTGTGTGCCGCTGTGCCTGCTGGCAGAGTGAGGTAGGGGGAGGGACAGACCGACGGAGAGAGGGAGGGAGGGAAAAAAAGAGAGATAGAGGAGAGATCAGATGAGGGGAGAGAAAGGCTGAGCACATAGCACCGCCCCACAGTCCCACTTTCCTGTGGAAGTCTTCCCAGACAACCGCCATTGGGGAGAGACACGGCAGCGAGGAACAGACCAGCACTCACCGAAGCACAGGGAGGACAGAGTGAGAGGAAAAGGAGGGGAGAGGCCAGGAGCATGTGCTGTTTTGGAACACGTCAACCTGACACCGGCTCAAGTATCAAGCCAGCTGGCAGAGGGAGCACCGAGACTGAGCTGTTTTCATCTCCTCTGCTCTGGATCGGAAGGCCCAGCCCCGAAGAGCTTCCCGGCTGGCCCTCCAGAGATCAGACTGTCTGATAGTGTTATCTACAGCGGGGCCACCAGGCGACGGGCTGCAGTGACAGGCATGTGACAGACAGGAACAACCACTTTCTGGCTGCACCAGGTGTTGATTGGACTTTCGGTGGGAGGAGCTAATGGGAGCACAGTGTCCTGATTGGATGTGAGACGACCACCTGCTTCAGTATTGCTGCTGCTGATTGGATGTTTGTTCCATGTGTGTTGCTCCAGCAACTGAGATCCTGAGTCAAGCAGAGCAGCTTGGGATTGTGTTTTGAGTACGTGCTTACAGTGGAATAAACTGGATGTAGCTCGAGGTCATAACAAAGTGACCTTTGACGTTCAGTGGATGAACTGAATTGTTGTTGCTTCAAGTTCACTGGGTGCAGCAAAGTGTTTGCCTCAGTTTGAATGTGTTGTGATATTATTCCACTGTTTGTGTCTTTTTTGTCTGAGCATGTGTATGTTTGTGTGTACTCTGGCAGCTTAAACAGTGTCTAACTGCACCCTCACCTCCACCCCTTCTTGTGAGACGACTGTAAAAGGTTGATAGGTGTCGATCACGTGTCTCAGTCCTCTCGGAGCAAGCCAGGCCAACTGTTCTTTCTTGGAGGAGCTTTCCTAGCAGTTCCTTTAAGTGGCAGTGATGAATATTTCAGCTGAAAAACCTCTTCCACTTTACCACTTGACAGGTTGTAGGTGTGCAGCAGCTTTTAGACACCAACGGCTCAGACTTGAAGATCACCTTTGCTTGTTATGGTAGCTCTTTTTATACCGACATTAATAAATTCTCAGTGTGACTGTGAATATCATAAATCTTCTCACATTTGCCGGTTGATGCACAGCTTCCTTAGATGCAAAAGAGTTTTTTTTTTATCAGTAGATATTTGTGACAGCGGTAGTATTTCACTTATGTCACTGTGGAGATAAATATAACCAGTTTTCTTTGCAAGGGATAGATTGCGTGTCGACAGTTTACTGGATAATTTACGATATTTTTGGTGACATGTTTATTTAACCATAAATAAATACAGTTCTTTGAATAATTTCCTAGAAATGAAACTTGTAAACAACTAACAGGCCAGCTTTTATTGCAGCTATTACTTATAACAAGCATCATTCAATAAATTGTTGGTATCAGTCTTTCTGATTAGTTGGACTGTTGAAATTACAGGGCTGTAAACAGCTGTCCTTTCCTTTCCTTTGGCTCGGAGCTGTGCTTGTTGTCCTACTGCCTCCATTAAGCGATGAAATGCAGAGACCTCTGAACTCATGACCAAGGTTATACCAGGGGGTGTTGGCTCTCTGCCTGTGAACAACCCCCCCCAACCCTTTGAGAGAGTGTCCGGTTGCCAGGACCTGTCAGGCTGGCACAGGAAACAAGTGGGTGGTGTAAGCTTAAGCCTCTTACAACACACACTGTTAATGAGCTGCCTTTAGCTAACAGCAGACTCTGGGGGGGGGGGGGACACCAAAGCAGATTCTACGCTATCTGTCTTTCTCACTCAACTTGCACTTACACACTGACTGCGCTCTACAGCTCTTCTTTTAGCACACATACACTAAGTGATTGCGTGTGTGTTTGTTTCATGACAGGTTGATCTATCACAGCTCTGGCCCAGCGGGTGCCTGTAGACTCTTGTGTAAGGCACAATCATGTGGTTGACTGGCTAAAGGACTAGGGTTTCTTGGAACTGGGTCACATCAAAGTCAGTTAGAATATGACACGGAGTGACCCCAGTGGGTAGAGTTAGTGATGTCATCGGTGTGACTGATGGGTCAGCCACCACACCACCGCTCCCCTCGCTCTCTCCCCTGTCTCTCTGTATCTCTCTCTGTCTCTGCTTAGGAAGTGTAACCTATCGAGCTTTGCTGCTGCTGAGAGTGGGACTGTGTCTATGTTGCATCGTGAACTAAACACCCAGGCTGTGCTATAGTTTTGACAGCTGTGTAGAGACGGATGCGTATGACTGTTGATTTATCATAGAGCGACTTCCATACTGTGCACTCAAAGAGATTGTGGTTGGAGAAGTTCTTCATAGTAGAGAAATCTAAATAACTGTTGCACAGCTTACATCGCGTTTTTACAACTTCATAGAGAATATCGTTTGATATGGAGGCTTCAGACCATCTTTGTCTGTCTTTGTTCCTTTTCCACTATTCTAATCCCTCTGCCTGTCCATCTGTTAATTCCAGGCCTTCTCCAGTATGGTAGGAACTGGTCTGCCATCGCCAAGATGGTGGGATCAAAAACCGTTTCACAGTGCAAGAACTTCTACTTCAACTACAAGAAGAGGCAGAAACTTGATGAGATTCTGCAGCAGCATAAAATGAAATCGGTAAGCACAGGGAAAGTTTCTGAGCCGTATTTGCACTACATGATGCTAAGAGAGGGAAGTCATTCATTCATTTTTTTGCACCACCAAGCTATAAGATCTGTGGACTGCTTTTATTTAGTGCACGTTTGTCTTGACCCAGGAGAAGGAGCGAAAGGCCCGTCGTAGGGGCAAAGCCCCGCAGAATGAGGAGGCCAGTGCCCCGTATGCACCAGAGGAGGAGGAGATGGAGGGTTCAGGAGCCAGTGGAAATGAAGAGGAGGCCCCTGAAGACGGAGAAGGTACACCAGTAGTTAAGTGTAAATTGGTTATAAAATGGTTATGTGCATCAGCATTTAATTATGTAAGATGATTAATATCAAGCTTGTTGCTGTACATTTTTGTCAAATGCAGCAAAGCAAAAAGACAGCCAGCTAATACTGAGACTCACAGGACACTTCATTTTGTACACCTATATATTTTAATGCAAGTGCAATCCAATACAACAGACCAGTCACAAATTCTACCTTAACAAAGCTTTTAATGGCCAGTTTTTATTAAAACATTGAGAGAAAAGTCAGAAGTTAATCTGTGTGCTTATTTTTGAGTTTGTGAGTTAGTTGTGGTGTTCTAAAAAACCTGTAACAATACACATATGATTAAATGAATACCTCTCCTACAGTGTCAGTCAATCAGAACATTATTATCTTTTTAAAGGTAGTATTTATGGCTGAACTGTTGTATTGGAGTACCTTCGACTTTACAGATACCTTGAAGAATCATGCTCTGCAGTGAGAAACGTAAAAGTGTCCTGAAATCCTGCTGTTGTCTGATACAAGTATACTGTGTACACTGTACTTTCACAATAGAGCGCTGAGGCCTCAGGGGATTTCGTCCATCATCCCAGTGGTTTTGTGTTCCTCCTTATTGTACAGTGAAACTTGATTAGACAGAAGACTGGCACTGTGAAGAATCTGGTTTAGCAGAAAGAGATGGGGGAAAAGATGGAAGGAAAAAGGACGAGGAGATATAAACATGATTTACAGTATAATCCCAGTCTTGTTTTCTGATCTGTGCTTCCCTTTGTGCCCTGTCCCTCCCAGGTGGAGCCAACAACAGCTCTGACACAGAGAGCTTGCCCTCGCCACATTCATCCGAGGACAGCAAGGTTAAGGAGGAGGGCTCAAGCCGGCCAAAGGCCGGCTCCATTGCTGCGGACAAGGATGCAGCCAGATCAGAAGTGGGCCAGGCAGGGGATGAGAAGCCTCTTGTCAAAGAAGATGCAGACTCAGTCATCAAGCAGGAGATAAAGACTGAGATAGGGGAGCCCAACAAGGAGCAGCTGCAGCCAGCACCACCCAGCGATGCCACAGATAAAAAACCTCCTACAGCAGAGACGGAGGAAGTAAAAAGCTCCACCAAGAGCTCCAAGAAGGACCATGGGGCCAAAACGGGCTCCCATGGGGACAGTGACTCTAGTGCCACCTGCAGCGCTGATGAAGTGGAGGAGACAGACAACACAGATAAGAACAGGTAAGAACTCTTAGCAAGAGGTAAAGTGAAAATTGTATATGAAAAATGTTTTACAATGTATTTCCTCTTTGGCTTTATCAGTGAAATCATCAGGGCAGGTGGAGTTTATTTGTGTCAAAAGGCCTCTGGTTTCTGAGCAGTGGTTTTCTAGGTATCCTACTTCTCTGGTCTACCACAGCAGACATCAAAAAATAAAGCAGCAAGGGTTTTGAAGTGTTATTAGTTGCCTAGCTACACTGTAAAGCAGTGAAGCCATATTTGGCAAGCCACTTGTGTGTACGCCACAGGTTGCTCTTTTCTATCCGCTGGAGATTTTATTTGCACTTTGTATGAATGAGAATATATATTTTCCATATACACGTGTATGTGTGTCTGTGAATGAGGCCACAAGAAATGGGTGTCAAAGTGCGTGGGAGGAGTGATTAGTTTTGTTTGCACGGTATTTGTTCAATTTTTTCCATGACAGCAGACTGCATGTACTGGCAGAGCCGAGGGAAACGCTGCCCTCTCTGCCAAAGCAAACAAAGGGAGCGAGTGTGTGTGTTTGTGTGTGTATGTGTGTGCCTGCATGCATGCACATGTGTGCGTTTGTGCACTTTTGTGTTGCCGTGCATCAAAGTGCGTGTCCGTCTGTGATTCAGAGAATGTGTGCTTTCGACAGATGTGCAAGACATGGATATGGATTTTTGCTTGTAATTTTTTTCCACACAGTCAGGCTCTGTCGGCACACATCCTACATCCATACCACACACACACACACACACACACACACACACACGTGCACACACACAGACACGCACACGCACAGACAGACACATTACTGCTCTCACTCAACATTTGAATGCTTAAATACTTTGTTTAGTGAGTGAGGTTTGTGAATGTGCCTGTGTCTCCTGGGGGAATGGGTAGGCAGGCATGTGGGATGGAAGCACAGTCAGAACCTCTGCTCTTCTTGTGGTGTTTTTTATTTATTTAAATCTGTAAACGTTTTCTAATGAATTGTTTGATTTAGCTTCGGTTGGGCAAAGCAGATGACAGAAGGCAGTTTGTGGCCATATTAAAGTTGTGAGGTTCTACATCCATTGGTAGAAACGGTAGAAAATGATGTACCCTTCACTCTCAGCCTCCTGCTCAATCCCCCTAACTCATTTGCATCTGTGTGTGCGCAGAATGACTTCTCCACGGCCAAGCCTACTGAACTACACTCATGATGGAGTCATATCCTCCCCACTGCAGAAGCCCATGGACCTGAAACAGCTCAAACAGAGGGCTGCTGCTATACCACCTATTGTGAGTCTCTGGTTAACCTTTGTGTGTGTCATTGTATGTACTTTTTAACTTTTCTTTTCTCACACATCACACAACAGTTAGGTGAAGAGCATCTCAGCTTCTCAGCCCTGGAAAAGTGTCTCCAGGTTGTGTTTTGTAACAGAAAACTGATTTGCCCAGCTCACTCACTCACTCACTCACTCACTCACTCACTCACTCACTCACTCACTCACTCACTCACTCACTCACTCACTCACTCACTCACTCACTCTACTATTGCAATGATATCAATGCTATCCCTGTTAAGAGATAAGAGATAAGAGTATTGTAGGTGAAATTGTTGAGTCATATTTGTATAAGATAAGCCAGCCAGATGGAGGATGATGGGATAGATTGCTTTGTGGAGACGAAACAAGATGCCAGACATTAGGGAAACTTGAGCTCACCAAGAAATAAGAGCTGTTTTTTAGCTATCATGTTTGTCAGATACTGTATGTGGCTAATCATATGTCAAATGCCAGATAGGACTGGGCTTGTGCTATGTGTGCGGTGTCTATGTAACCTTTTCTTCTTTGCCTCTCATCCTGTGTGTAGATGCCAGAGGCCTCTATGCAGGGTGGTCAGCGGAGTGGGAGTGGTAAGGCTGTGCTGCCCCCCCACGCCCTGGCGTTGTACCAGCAGCAGATCACCATGGCTCATGGGGAGTCCTCCCAGGAGGTCAAACAGCAACAACAGCAACAGCAGCAGCAGCTCTCAGGCCAGCCAGGGAAACAGCAGCCTTATACCCCGCAGGCAGACAGAGACAGGGAGGCTCTTCACAGCAGCAGCCCTCGTGTTCGCCCACGCAGCCCCTCCACCAGCGACAAGGATGGTACGACAACTCCATCATTTCAGAAAACTACTTTTATTGCCAATAAACTCATTTAGCTCAGAACCTCTCTCCCAATTTCCACCATTCATTTCATATTAATCTCCCCTTTTGTCTGTTTTCCCATCCCATTATTTAATTTCTGTATGATCACTAGTGTCCCTCTACTGCAGGGTGAATGTCTGTGTAACATGGCACAATGCTGACATTGTGTAGGACAAATGGATTTATGGAAACCAGATTAGCACTATGAAATGAGCTTGAGTTGCATTTGATCTAGTTTTACTTAGTTGGTCCTTGCTACATGCTCTAACCTTGAGTCTGTGTTCTCTAGTGTTTAGGGTATTCAAGTGTTTCTGGGACACTTGTGGAGAGGGAACTGATAAATGATCCGGTATTGCTACTGACCCAGAAGGGAATATAGTCTAGTTCAGCGCACTTACTGTGAGCATGTGGAACGTGAATCTCTGAGAGCACAGTGCAAGACACACCAGCTGTGAACTATAATGTACAGCAAGCACTTTTTTACGACTTTTTAGAAAAAAGGACTTAAAAAGCTATTTTATACCTGCAGCAGAGGCAGGTGTGGACATATTTTCAACACTACATTGAAGCTAGTGTTTATTAGCATTCCTCTGCTTGTGAATACTAAATTCACATCACGTGGTGATAGTAGTAAAAGCATGTGGTTAGGGCATGTTTGTTGGGAAGAGAGAGATAAATTCTGAGGATGCGATGATCTGTGGTGTGTTTGTGTCCCTTCAGAGCTGGAAGGCAACGAGAGGTGGTTACTGACCCTCCTGCAGGGATTAAGTAGGTTCACCCCTTGCCTTCTCCCCTTATTCCTTTCTAATTACACCTTGAGCACACTACAGTTCAATCACCTCCTGTATCACTAAATATTAGCAGTGGGTTGCCGTGTATGTTAGCCTATAATTCAGTGCTGTGTCACTCTGGCTGGGATGTGGCATGACAGGCTCTACATGCTCATGACGATGACAGTGACAATAGTGTTGATAACAGTGAGCTGGCAGTGGCAACAGGACAGCTTCTTGGATTTGTGGAGGTCAGGTTGGGTGCTGTGTTTTGGTCCTGATTCTGTTTGTGTGTCGTTGTTGTTTCAGAAAAGTCCCGGGCTTTCTCTCCACATAGCGAAGCCAAGAAGCAGGCACTGGGCCCTGATGATCTAAGGACCTCTAACTTGGGTCGCCCAGTTCTCTCCCCGTACCCCATGTCCCCACGAGACATGGCCAAGATCAGTCATGACCAGCACTTGCTCCACTTCAACTGTGAGTCCTCTTCTGTGGCCTGTTTTTATGTTCTTAAGAAGCCAAAATTTTAATATTTCTATTTGAACTTGAGCTTCTTGATGCTAAAATGCCTCTAGAAATCTTCTCCCAAAAATCAGATAGTCTGATCTCAAGCTCATAATGTCTCCTGCCTTCCAGCGTTCCAGCAAGCGGGCCACCCTGCACTTTCTAGTGCACCACAGGAGAGTGGTCGGCTAGCAGCGGTGAGACCCCTCACGATGCCAGAGCCACCACCTCTCATTTCCTCCACCAAGCCAGGGGGCTCCATCACTCAGGTAGAGCACCAGACAAATTAAAACAGCCTTTGAGATAGTCATAGTTAGCCCACAGAAATCAAGTGATTTGGAAATTGCATTTTTTTTTTTTTTATGTACTTTCAGGAGCATACTTAAATATTTGCCACATGGAAAGATATGGACAAAATAAATAGAATCTAACACTATTATGACCAAATACTTGTGTCTTCAGGGCACCCCAGTGCAGCTGCCTAGCCCAGCTCATGGGTTGGACCATGGGAAGATGCCCCCCACACAAATGGGGTTGCCTTGGATGGATCAGAGGAAAGTGGGTGAGTAAAAGTGTCTGGAAGCACTAGTGCACTTATTGTTTTTCTTTTCTGTAAGTTGCTGTCCACTTCTAAAACATCATGTCACAACTGATATTGAGGCCTGATCATCTGCTGCGTCACCATAGATACAACTGTCTCATTATCATCTCTGTTCTTTCCTTGCTTTTCCCAAACTGTCCTGCACTATGCAGCAGGTCCTTTCCCCGTGATAAAGCAGGAGCAGTTGTCCCCTCGCAGCTCATCTTCTCAGGCTGACAACCTGTGTGCCCAGGGGATGCCTCACGATGGTGCTTCTGGACGTGGTGTGTTTCTCACCTTTTCTTCTGTTTGCATATACACTAAACTAGTATTGGCGCATTGCTTCTGCAGTTCTCCTTGTCCTGTGTAGATCGGCAGGTAAAGAATGACACCAGTGCAAATATTCAGACTCTACTCTTCCAAATTTTGTTTCATAGTTGAACAGATTTTTTTCAAAACCGATTCTATTTTTGTCACTCAAACTTGAATAAGTGTAAGGTATTCCACATGTTTCACTGAGCTCTGTTATGCTGGAAAGATTTACCTCCTCAGCATGACAGTGACCTGAGACAGACAGCACAGACCACACTGGAGTGACTTTGGGACACGTCTCTGAATGTACATGAGTGACCCTGGCTAGATTTGACTCTCTCCGTGGGGAGTTGAGTCCACTGAAGCTCATCTAATCTGACAGAGCTTGAGAGGATGTGAAGAATTGGAGAAAGAACTCAAAGCCATGTTTGCAAAGCTGGTGCACATTTACTCAAGAAGAGTCACAGCTGTAATTACTGCCCGTGGTGCTTCCACACTTCACTTGTCTTTTTCAGAACAAATGTGAAAAACTTTGCAGGCTGAAAGTTACAATTAGAGATATCTGATAAGAGTGAATAAAAACAACTGAAGCTTTTGCTTTGGCTGTATCTGCATCTTTTTTTTTACGAACCTTAACTCCTAATGATTGTTCACATTGTTTTCCACTTTAACTACGCTTAATATTTCTGTACACTTTGGCCTTTAGTGACATAAATATTGTTTTTACTATCTTTACAGCTTCTATTCCAGCTGTTCAGGGGGGCAGTATCACTAAGGGCATCCCAGGAACCAGAATGCATCCAGATTCCCCGATTTCCTACCGAGGGGGCTCCATTACTCAGGTGAGCTAGGTCCTTAGTCCTTCTTAAGGCTGCTATACAGGACAATAAAGTTTTTTTTCTCTCTCTACATTTTTCTACATATCAAAGATAATGATGGAAAACTACCACAATCTCCAGATACCCCTACCCCTACCGCTATGTTTTTACTCTCATTGTAACAGAATCTCTATATGTGGAGTTTGTTAGTGCTGCATTGGGTGCGGCAACCCTGATGTGAGTGTGTTAAGAGTATTGTGCTGACAGTGTTCAATTTGGATATGTGCGTTACGACAGATAACTGGCAAACACTTCTCTTCCCCTTTTATTTGGAGAACCTCTGAATGACATTGGAATTAAATAAGTCAGTTTAAAAATGAGGCATTATGCGGGTTCAGGAGAGACTTTGGTGTTTCCTCTCAGATCACTGTGCAGGAGCAGCGCTCTCAGGTAAATGAGTTGCTTTCTCTAGAAAAAGATGGATGTAAACGTTGAACAGAAACTGGTGCTTTGTTAAACTGTGGTAAAGGTCAGGATGGTAGCAGCTTATATGTTTGTTGCACAGACAACCCACCCTTTGCCCATATCGCTGCTGTCACTTGGCACCTGCCCACACCTTTTAAAGTTGCTGCCGTCAAACATACCAGCCCTCGTGTTACTGGGCTTTGACTTGTGTACTTATGATGAAAAGAGAGAGCAGCAGAGCTGTTGAGGTCATGAGGCAGGCCAAGTGCTGCGGCTGCTGGATTTCCCTGCTGTGGTGACATAACCACAGCTCCGAGCGGCCCTGTCACCCTAGCAACAGGTACACACTGTACCACATCTGTTCCCTCTCTTATTTATCTATTTACTCTAGACGCTGGCTAAACCCAGTCATTGATATGCCCACTGTAATATCACATCCCGCTGGCATACAAGAGAGAAGGGGCTGTTATCCACCGTGATAGAAGAACAGGGAAAAGGTGAAAGCGATAAAGTGTAATCACTGCTGTTGTAGAGGGATGGCTGGTTTGTTTGTTCTGCTTGCTATAGATGATTGATGGCAATGGTGCACTTTCTTAACGTGTAGATGAGGACTGCTTTGGTCAGTGCCATCTGATCCTGTAAACAGAAATCTGACCTCCCCCATTACAGCAAACCCTTCTTGTCTGGCCCCCGACATTCAGCAGCATCTTCAACAACACTGCTGTGTCTCCTACTTAACCATCCTCCCCCGCTCTCATCTCTCCACCAAGCAGTGTATAAATATGACTCATACTCAATGATTTTTGACTCAAGCTTTTAACAAAGCTGACGTTGTCATCTACTGTTGCCAAGTGGTTGCACCTCCACTTCTTTGGGAAGTACTACTCTGTTTTTTCACATTGTGTTTGTTTTGTGTTGGTTCGTTTTATATGTTGTTTTATTTATTTAGATCCCGGTTATCTGTCATTGTTGTAACAAACACAAACAAACACTCCAATACACATTCTGTGTAACACTATCTACAATATGCATTACAGCAAAATAAACAGCTCACTGTCATTCCAATTATATCTAACTCAACAATCCTGAGAAGAAACACACACTGTCTGCACCATAACTGTATCAGTCACGATTATTGATCTGCACTATGATTTATTAGCAGCCCTTCGGAGTTGTTTTCTAAATTGATTTTATTAGGGGGCTTGATAACAGAGATTGGTCAAGTATTTTATTGAGTAAGCGCTGTAGCTAGCTGCCTTATATATTCAGCTAGCTACAGTCTGTTACATAACTGTGTTATATATTCATAGTGTTTTGAAATGTCTCTTATCTACCATCAGGTTTCTTGATAGTAATTATACCTATAACAGATCTGACTATTCAGTGTAAGCCCATTGACATTGTACAGTATTTCATGGTATACTGTAGATCCAATGGTACCCGTTATCTGTGCCTTACTTGATCGTGGCATTCTTTTTGCAGCTGTCTTTGTATTTAGCTAGAAAGGGAGGAGCCTGTGGGGAGACTAGTTCCCGTTAGTTTGCTGAGAATGAGGCTTGATCTTTTTTTTTTTTTCATATGTGACTTTAGCATGTAAAGGTGGTTGTGAAAACTGACCAAAATGAGGCTTGTAAATGGCACCCGCTGGATAGTGGATACTGTCTCTTGTCAGTCCCTTCTCCAATTTGTGTTTATAAAAGCCATGATCAGATTTTGTCCCTGTCTTAAGATCAGCTCCTGCTGCTCACTGACAAACTGATAAAGTGCAGGTCTCATGTCTGCTCTCGTCTCCACAGGGGACACCGGCTGATGTGTTGTATAAGGGAACCATAACCCGTCTGATCACAGAGGATAGTGCCAGCCGAGCTGAGAGGGAGCGAGATGAGGCACTGTCTAAAGGCCATTTGGTGTATGAGGGCATCAGCGGGCACATTCTCACATATGAACGTGAGTACTTCACCTAGGCTACAGTATACTTCATGCTGTGGCTGACTGTGACTTTCATTTTGCACAAGATCTGGCAAAAGCCCAAAAAATTGAATAGTTTCCACTAAAAGAACCTTGAAAATCCGATACTGCACCCAGAGTTAGTTATACAAAATAACCCTAAACAACAAGATGAGATATAAGAGATGTATGAGATAATATTTTTGTTATTTGTAGGCGCTGCTTCTCAGACCCCTAAAGATGAGGGCCGAGGCCCTGGGCAGTCAGGGGAAATTCTTGGCCTAAAGCGTCCTTATGATGCTATGGAGGGAGGCATCTCTAGAGGGCTGCCTATGAGGGATTCACTGTCTGCTGCCAACTGTGAAGGTAAAAGAAAACTCCACTTTACATCCAGTGGCTTTTTGAGAGAGTGACAGAGGCCAACCATGTTTGACCCTTGTTTAATCACATATACCTTGACTGAAGCATTTCCTGTAGTTGGATTTCACCACGCCTTCCCCTCTATCTCAGGTCTGATTGGTCGGGCCATGCCTCACGATAGGGACAGTCCGCACCACACATCTTACAAGGATGCTCATCACATCCGTGGTTCCATCTCACAAGGTAGGATAACACAGCACAGAAGACCAAAGTGACACAAATGGACTGAGAAAAAAAATATTGCAGCAGATTAAATGAACTTGAATGTAAATATATCTGCTTGTAAGAGAATTATGTGTAATGTTGTCTCTGCTTGTGTTCTGTGTTTTTCCTGAAGGCACTCACTCTTTGTGCTCCCACTTCTTCAGCCCACACACTCAGTGCTCATTCACAGAGCTGCAGAAAAACAGTTTTTTCTTTTGACTTTTTTGCTTTCAAGAAACAGATGGTGCCAGCTTACCAGAACTCACCCAATGGCATGAGCACTTTCATGTTGGTATTTGTATTTATCTATCTGATGGCAGTCAAGTCAGATAACCATCTTGTCTCATCTTGCCCAGAGACAGTTGTGGATGAAGCATTTTAGAGAATTTCCTTGTATCTGTCCTGCCGGGTTCTCATTTCTCAGCTCCCTTCTGCTGAAATTGTGAAAGAAAAAATTGGAGTATGCTGCCCACTCTGGTTTGAGAATGAGATTGATATATTTTCATGATTCCAGGTATACCTCGTCATCTGGACCCTCAGGACGGATACCTCAGGAGGGAGGCTAAACAGATGAAGAGAGAGGGTTCCCCGCCCCGTGGACCCAGTTCACTTTCTGACCCAATGAAGGGCAGAGAGTCCATGGTCCCCACTGTGAAGGAGGCTGGGCGCTCCATCCACCTCATTCCCAGGGAGGAGCTCAGACAGCCTCCAAAAGAGGGCATCATAGCACAGGTACACACACACACTATCAGCACATGCAGACGCTATCCAACCCTTAATGTTTGGCCCTCTCTACAATTAAACTTCCTGTTGTGCTTCTCTTTAGGGAACACCCATGAAGCAGGAGGCAGCTGCTTCAGGGAAACGTCATGATGTCCGCTCCATCATAGCCAGTTCACCACGTTCCTACCACAACACACCCTCCCACCTGGAGATCCGTGCTGAGAGAGGCCGCTATGAAGAGGCACAGAAAGGACGCCCCAGCACAGTGGTCAGTACAGCCAGCTCTATAGCCCGCTCTTCTCCCCTTACGCTGGGGTCAGAGCAGGGAGGCAAGGCTCATCACAGCCCAGTGGGCTATGATGACAAAGGCGCCTTAAGGACCGCTTACCCTGGACCCTCTCATCGTGGCTCCCCTCTGTCCAGGGAGGCAAGCCAAAGGCAGCATGATGGTGGGTATATCTTAGGCAGTCAAGACGGTTGTTTTTGTTTGTCTGAAAAAAGGTCTCGCTATAGCCATACCAGCTGAAACATCCAAGAACAAAATACTTCACCCCAAACAGTGTACATAAAATTCTTCTGTTTCCTCATTTCTACTCCAGGTTCCAGTAAGAATCCGCCTCAGGAGCGTAAATCCACGCCGACACCCAGGGAGATGAGTGCCACCAAATCACCGCTGCCTGGTGTTCCTGAACAGCAGGCCTATGAGCGTCTGCTGCAGGGTCTCGGAGCCGACATGTACCGGCAAATCCCCTTAACCTTTGATCCTGCAGCGCTGCCCCGCGGCATTCCTATTGACCCAGGTACAGCCACAGTCAAAACTGAAAAAACAAAACAAAACGTCGAACATTTTAGCTTTGTGATCAAAAACTCTGATATAAGGCCCTGCACACCTACTCAGGTGTTTTCACTTATTCTGACCTGATTAGACCTCAGCTCTAGTCAGGTCTGGTGGAGCTTTGCTGAGAGTTATGGGAAGTTGACAAAGTCTGTAATAATTATAAAAGTGTAAGTTGTACGGCAGGATTCAAACCAACAACAGCCTTGCATCAAATCATCAATCACATCCTTTAAGACTTCAGTGCTGGTGCAAAATTAGCTCAACTTTTACTGCGACACAGTGTGTCAACATCCAGCAAACCCACTGCACTGACCAATCAAATACATGGAAGCACACATACTGTCATCTACAACATCTTCTTGTCGGTAGTTTTAGCACCACGATCACACCATCATACATCATATGACGCATTCAGACAGGCGCAACCTGTACACACATCGCCATGAGAAGACATCTAATGAGGGGAAAATTAGCAAAAACATCTGTGTGGCCTTCAAACATTTTGATTTGCTATTTAATATGAATGACAGACGTTTCCTACTCTCCGTCCACAGCGGCCTACTACTTGCCTCGCCACCTAGCCCCCAACCCAGCGTACCCTCATCCCTATCCCTACCTCATCCGTGGCTTTCCTGACACCGCGGCCCTGGAGAACCGCCAGACGTTGCTCAATGACTACATCACCTCACAGCAGATGCACCAGTGGCCCCCAGCCGCTGCCATGGCCGCCCAGCGCTCAGACCTGCTGAGGGGCCTGACTCCACGAGACCAGCCCCTTCCTCTGCCCTACTCTGCAGCCCCACGCGGTAAGGCTACCCGGTTTCACAACACTGTGCTTGAGTCATATTAAGGTAATGGAGCTTGCTAAGACCTTACCTATACATCAGCAGCATTTATGCTGCCTGGACTTCATTTAATAACAGGTGTTTGTGGTTTACTTAACCTTGTTCACTCTGCTGTAATCTCTTGGTATATTTTTTATCTTAAGCTGCATGTTGCACTTGTCTGACCTACATAACCTGTGGGCAATCAGCTGGTGTGCTGCATCAAGCAGCAGTTAAAGATATTTAGTAGCTGCTAGAGAAGGAAGCATGATTGATATGACTTGGTCCTCAACACCGTCTAGTATCTTACTACAGTATTTATCTTCCATTTGTCTATCTGATTGAAGTAAGTTGAAATGCATGTAAGTTGCTGAATGTTGCTGTCTTGTGGAGTCAGTGAAGGAGCTGTGAGTGAGTTTGGTTTTGAATATTTTGTCTTGAAAGGCTCCAGCGGTCAGATCCAACGCTGCTCTCTCAGTTTAGTGCTTTGACTTAGTAGTTGATTTATAATCTCTTTTTACAAAAGGTAATTTTATTTCAAAGAGACAAACTTTTTCTTGCATTATTATAGTATTCATAAAAACTGTTACATTCCTGAATGACATAAGGCAAAGTGGACCAATATGAGACAACAGTATGTGCTTTATTTAGCTGTTGTCCTCCATTCCAAAACACATGTGGCCCAGTTATTAGGTTTTCCTTTACCCTCCTCTTCTTTCTGTCCTCTAGGGATCATCGATCTTTCTCAGGTGCCACACTTACCTGTCCTGGTCCCTCCCTCTGCAGGGACAGCAGGCTCCCCAATGGATCGCATTACCTACATCCCCGGGGGAAGCACCACCTTCCCTGCCAGGCCTTACACCACCTCCCCCATCTCACCAGGTACAATTCAGTTCACACAAGCAAACTCGCCCAGAGATTAAATATGCAGCACTGTCTTCATAATTTTTGTTCTTTTTCTCTTGTGCAGTTGGCCCCTCACACATGAACAAGATACAAGGCACATCCTCATCTTCAGAGCGCGAGCGTGAGCGAGACCGTGAACGTGACAGAGAGAGGGACCGGGAGAGAGACAGAGAGCGGGAGAGAGAGAGGGAGCGTGAACGGGACCGGGAGAGGGATCGTGAAAGAGAGCGCGAGAGAGACCGAGAACGGGAAAGGGACCGGGATCGGGACAGAGAGAGAGACCGAGAGCGTGACAGAGAGAAGGGCGGGTCTCTTGGAAATGTGGAGCACGCCCCCATCTGGCGACCAGGTGTGGAGCAGTTGGTGTTTTTTTTTTTTGTTTTTTTTCAGTTTAGTCTGCATGTAAAAAGTAAAGGCAGCATAGATCTAGTAATGCATCTGTGGAATGAAATGTGTCCGTTTTGTGCTTCGAAGGTACAGAGCACAGCTTGACAAACAGTAGCAGCAGCAGTGTGAGACCTGCTTCCCAACCGTACAGCCACCAGCACTCCCCAGTGTCCCCTCGCACCCAGGAGAACGTGCAGCAGAGGCCAAGCGTCCTGCACACTGGGGCCAAAAGCCTCTCTGTCAGCGAACACCCCAGCTCATCTGTGCTACGGTGCGGCACTTTATTTCTGTTTTCACCACAACAACACTGGAACAAAGCTAACTTCTCATAACATTCAGAGCAAAGTTTCACATTTTGACTGCCATGTTTATTAAGTGCGTTTTGTTTGGCCCGTCAGGTCCATGCCCTCAGGGCCAGCACGCTACCAGGGTTACCCTGGCCACCTCCAACGGACAGGTGTGCCCCCTGAGGCCTACCCATCTGTCATGGACTCAAGTGTAGCCAAAGAGCAGAGTCGTGATGGAGGCAAAATCAGGGGAGGTCTAACCAAGCATGTGCAGGACCAGCACGGACCCTCCAGTAAATCAGACCCCAAGCTGTCCAGCCCCAGCCCAGGAATATATCCGGGTTCCTATACCTCGGCTTCAGGCCGGCCCCAGCACCTACTGCCTCCCCAGTTGGATAACCCTCCTGGCCGTGGTGAAAGTGGTACGCCTAGTAGGGAAAAGACTCAAAACAAACCGATGTCCATTCAGGAACAAGAGCTCCGAGCACTCGGTAAGACCACCATGACTGCGGCCAACTTCATAAACGCGATTATAATGCGTCAAATTTCTTGTGAAACGGGGATGCCAGAGACGGGTTCGCTTGTTGCCAGCAGCGCCACTGATGGTAAGACGCTCTGGATCCCAGGGTCCCCCTCATCACCCAGACCCTCCCCCGTCAGTCTGTGGCCTATTGCACGCTGTGGTGGTTGGCATTATCAAATCAGCCCAATTCATTTACATTTTTTTCTTTCAATGCTATAATTTTTTGCTTTTTTCCAGTTTTATTATTAGTTACTTTACAGACTTAAAGACCACCAAGGGTGACCACTGGAAAACCAAACTTCTAGCCTGTCCAAATTGGACCTGTCTGGCTGAAATGAAATATGAAGAGGCAGTTTATAAGCTTGATACAGCATTGTTAAAATATTAATAACAACAGCACATTTAATTTTCCATGAAGAAGATCCTAGGTGTCCTTTAAGGCGTCATTTAAGGTAGTTAAAGCTGGTGGGACATTAAGGCGGAACATCCTTTGCTGCTTATTTTTAATTTTCTTTTCGTAGATGATGTGACTTGAACTTAACGTGGCACCCCTCCTCCCTCCCTCTCGGCTGCTTACTTTAAACAGAATATTTCCCCACATGCAAGTGGGCATGAAAAGAATATTTTAGACACTTGAAAAGGCATTGCACCACAGGAGGCTTTTATACCCTGTGTTAAATGAGACTGCTTGTAATTCAAGCACTTTGACTTTACACATGCAGTGGCTCTACTTCACTGCTGCATGTCTTATGAGGCACTCTTTCATGTAGACGCTCACAGACCTTCTTGAAACACATTGTGCTGAGGCACAATGACCGCATGTAACCCAGCTGACTAAAGGGGAACTGAATAGGTGTGAGAGTCCCTTTCATTAAAGGTCATTGAAAGCCTTACCAACCACCAAACTGACCCCCTGGGGTCGCAGAGAGCACCAGTGCTGCACAGAAGGACCGTGTTGAAAGGGGAGGCACGTGGAAAAGACTGGGGAGACTTTCAGCCATCCAGGGGGAGGGGGGTACTACAGCTTCCAGCCCTCCAAATCTCTGCATGTTCCTATTTATGGCTCACTGTAATTTATGCTAATTTTTTTGGTTTAATTTTTTTCCCACACACACCCAACACTCAACACATGTCTCAATCAAGCCTCTGGGAGTTTGGAATGTGAATATGTTTGTTGTTGTTGTTGTTGTTTTTGTTGTTTTCTGCTTCGTAGAACAGCGTGTCACGTCTGTATTTATACAAGACTGCAGGGCAAGTGACTGCATGCTGAGTGCAAATGTGTGTTAATATAGTTTTGTATATACAGTACTTAACAGGAGGCATGCTTCTCAAAACAGCCGAGGCTCTTAGGCAGATAGGACATCGACACCTTGCTGTTGGCACACATTCACAAACAGGACCACAGAGAGAAAGGCCTGAGATAAATACTGTAGTACGCTGCTGTTCAAATGGACCCAGTCTCCTCTGTCGTTGCTAGCTAACAACAAAAACCACAGCGTCCTGTCCCTCTAGGGGACTAGTCCTCTCTGGGAGTCCATACAGCCCCCCCACCTCCCCTCCCTCCCTCCGATGCTCAACTTACATCATCCTCTCCTGAGATAAATACAGTAGTGCAAGAGTTGTGTCAGAAAACACATAGTGAGACATGACGCACAAGGGAAAAACAATCTTGAAATAGGCTCATTAGTTCTCTCTAGAGCATGCAAGCGGAACGCTTTAGTCCCAAAATGGTTAAACAATAATTTCATAAATTCATGGCTTACCATAAATGGGCCTGTCTTGAGTTAAGTTTTGTACTTGTACTCATGCAGTAAATGCATTTGTAGTCTCTTTGTCTCTGAGGCAGTACTTAATACTTTTTTTTTTTAATCTATCTGTCTTTGGTGGAAAAAGGGTCTTCAGTTAAAAAGTGACCTTATGAGTGTTCATTTATGAGTTACTGATGCAAAACCAGTCAATTTTAGTATCATTTCTGGCCTAAGCCAGGGTTGCTAGGTCTGTATGCAAATAGTGAAGAGATGTGACGAAGCTTGTCACACTCACTTTCATATAGTGTTTTTATAGCAAAGCTTGCCCTTTAAGCCACCGTGCAGGTGCTACATGAAATGTTTAAACTGCACATCCACCATAAGTCCTGATGGATGGACGGACATTTCTGAATTGCGCATGTTTTCGTTAGCATATTTTAGAGATCTTGATTTGTGTAACCATGGACTACAAAACAAAACTAACATTATCCATGTATGGCTGTGATTTTTGCCTGTGTGTGTGTGTGTGTGGGTGTGCATGTGTGTCTGTTCTCTGGATTTGACTCTCAGCTCAACAGAAGATGGAGACGCATGGTCTTTACCGTCCTCCGTCTGAAGAGAGACTGTCTCCAGGCCAACAGCCCCCGTCCCCCTGTGTTAAAGGCAGTCAGAGGGTGGTCACCCTGGCACAGCACATCAGTGTAAGACTGCTCAACCAATGCATTACAACTGCAAAAACAGCACAATAGCATGAGAATCACATCTTTATATGCATGTACACCTATGTATGTTTCCTAAGTGCTGAACAGAAAAGGTATTATTATGTATGTCTGCTAATGCTGTCCCATGTCTCTTGACGTGGATATGTCTTTACATAAACAGGAGGTGATAACTAAAGACTACACTAGGCAGAGCCAGCAGCAAAGCTACCACGGTTCTCCGGTCCTGGATTTGACCCGTCCACCCAGTGCCTCCCAGCTCCCACCCACCTCACAGGAGTCAGCCCAAGGGCCCCGCTATATGGAGGGCCTTGGTGGAGAACGCAACAGAGACCGGTAGGAATTACTGTCAATCTGGATCATTTTGAAACGAGAGAAATAAATGTTGAAAGCATTGAGTGGCCACTGTCCTACTGGGATTGATTGATTTGGATGATAACTGTGCTGTAAATATATCCGTCTTTGTGTTCTCCGCAGGTCTCCTCCTCAGCCCAAGACATCACCTGTCAGTGTTTCAAATGACGGCATCGAACCAGTGTCTCCTGCTGGAGCCAGCTCTGAGCCTGAAGTCCAGGGAGGGGCCTCCTACCCCATTGAGCAGGGAGAGCAAGGGTAAAAGCTCACAGTGCTGTAGATTTCCACAGAAAGAGCTTGCTGAAAATATGCATTATTGCTTGTGTTAACTTAAGTGGGTGCAGTCACATGAAAGTCAAGTCAAGCCAGATATAATCAAACAATGTGGTGTATATAGTCGGCTGATTAGCAACACAGTTCATCTAATATTTAGATTAGCACGACTGCAGCAAAGGATCTTTTTCCCAGTTGAATATGAGTGGAGAGCCAATTACAGTATTTGAACTTAAACTGAACAAAGTCTGGTCTCTGAGTTGTCAGACAACATGCAGCTGCAAGGCGCTCACTACGGCTACGTAGCTAACATTAGCATTAACAGCTGTTTCCTTTGAAGAAATGCTGTGAGTTCAACATCAAACTTCATTCCTTTACTCATGGAGCTATCTCCAGAGGCGGAAAGCAACCCTTTTTTTTTTTCTTCTATTTCTTCGTCTTCGTTTCTTCTACTGAGGTTAGCATGCTAACCAGCTAGCCTCAGCGCAGTTGGTTCATCTTGAGTCTCTGTAGCATCCACTCTGCTCAGAGAACATATTATAACCTCTTGTATTGTAAACATGATGATGGCTGAAGCTCTCAGCAAGACAGCTGTTAATGCTAACGCTGGCTATGTAGCAATAGCAAAACTAACGAGTAGCTCCTTAAACTCTTTTTGTGTATCATATAAACATGTTAGGCTCTTCAGGCTCAAATTCCCTTTTTTTTTTTTTTTTTTTAAGTAATTTGACTTTTTGAATTGTCTTTTTTTCAGAAAGAGAGACCAACTCAAAATATATACAAAGTATAACAATTTTACTCTGTCACAAAGTTGCACTCCAGCAGGATTTCCTTTTTAAAGTGTTTGGAGAAACAGGAATGTTGATTTGTGTGTGTGTGTGTTAACTTTCCTCCTTTCCCCCCTCAGAATGGGCTCCCGTTCCCCTCCCAACACTTCACAGCCTCCAGCTTTCTTCAGCAAGCTGACGGAGAACACCTCGGCTATCGTGAAGTCAAAGAAACAGGAGATGATCAAGAAGATGACTGTGGTGGGGAACGACAGTGATTTCAGTAAGTCTGACCTCAGCCCAGGCATGGGTGCATGATAAAAAACTGTTTTCAGATTTAGTAAAGAGAATGGACTTTTAAAAAGAAACCTTGTTCACACTCTCAGATGCTGGTCAGCCAGGAACAGAGATCTTCAATATGCCGGCGTCTACTACTGCAGGTAAACTTATTTCCACCTCCTCCATTATGACATGTTTGCAAAGTGGGTTAAATATGAAAACAGTACGCATAATGCAACTTGGTCTGTTCAGTTAATAATGATTGTGCAAGATGGAGCAGGGTACAGTAGTTTGATTTATATTTGAACATACTAATGTCCAAGGCCCTTGCAGACTTTGGTCTGTTTTAGAGCACGTCCATCAGCTGCTGCTGCATGTTTTCCGTCTATGGCTGTGATTAAAGGAGCCGTATACAGAAATCTTACAAAGGTCCTACAGTGGCGTTTACACAGGAAATGAACTTGACCTGTGTTCCCACATGACACAGGAAATAGAATTGCTGGGACATTTATGAAATAAGATGCTTGCAAGACTTGATAGAGGCCACAAGAGAAAATCTTCCCCTTCTCAACCCCACCCTCTGGACGGCCTCGAGGCACTAATGACCTACAGTATTTAATGGCCGCATACAAACGCAGCACAAAAATGCCCTGATCCTTCACCAACCGAAGATGTTTGTCTGCTCTGTATTCCTACTCTTCTGACAATACTGAATCACCACACTGTCATTCCATACTTGGCCTGTTTTGTCTCTTCATAGTTTACTTTCCCTCCGATGCTGCTTCATGCCGTGGCTCTGTGGATCATCACTTTCTCTTCTTCTTCTTTCTTTTTTTGCTGTGGCTTTTCACTTCATGCTCACTCCTCCTGCTTATGATAGTACCCTCCGTACTTGACGTCCCTCTTTCCCTCTAACTTGTGTAACACTCCCTTCTTCCACAGGACCGGTGAGTGTCCGCAGCCACCCAACTCCAGAGACCCCTGGTAACTCAATAGGCCTGGAGGCTATTATAAGAAAGGCCTTGATGGGCAAATACGATGATCAGTCGGAGGAACGCTCTTCATCCAACGCCGCTAACCCGATGGGTCCCAGCATGTCTGTTGGTATGTCTCTAGCTGACGGACGTGCTGAGGACTGTTTCTCACAAGGTACGACGTCCTCACACTCTTTTGTATTTTATCTTGTTTATTTCTTTTCTGTCGCCAAGTTGGCCACTTTACCCTGCTTCCAATCTTCATGGTAAAATAAACTAATTGCCTCCTTGCTGTAGCTTCACATAGACGGATATGAGAGTGGTATTGATCTTCCCATTATGATCTTCCTGGCAAGACAGTGAGAAAGTGTATTTTATTATTCCCTAAGTCTTCGATAAAGCCCTTTATGTATGTCTTATTTCAAGAGAGATAGTTGAATGAATTAGCTGTTAATGAATTTTCATTTCCAGTACGGACTTACATCATTTACACTGTATTGGACAACAGGTGGAGGAGGATCACCTGCTCCGGATGTGGAGTGTTGCACTGTAGCTTAAAACCAGACTTCTGCTTCCTCTGTTCGTAGGTGGGGGAAAGTCCTCAAAGGGCAGCGGGCGCTCTAATGGGCGCAAAGCCAAGTCCCCAGGACCAGGTCTGTCAGGCGGGGAGAGACCGTCCTCTGTATCCTCAGTCCACTCTGAGGGAGATTGCAACAGACGGACCCCCCTGACCAACCGTGTGTGGGAGGACCGGCCTTCATCCACAGGTATACAACCTTTTTTTTTTTCACCGAGTTGTTGCTGCTGTTTTCTGCTGTAGTGGTTCTCTGGAAAAGGGCAAAACACATCTCAAACACATCACCAATTCTATCACTCTGCTTTTTGCAGGTTCAGCTCCAACTCCCTTCCCGTGCAACCCGTTGATAATGCGTTTCCCCAGCGGGACTGTATCCGCTCCCTCCCCCTCCTCCGGCCAGCCGGGGGGCCAGGGCCCAGGGTCAGGACCTGGACAGGGCCGCTCCTGGGAGGAGGAGCCCAAGCCTCTGCTCATGTCTCAGTACGAGACCCTGTCCGACAGCGAGTGACCCGAAAATTCCAGCATACAACAGGACCCAGCTAACAGTCCACCACCTCCGTGCTGCTGCAGCCACACACAAATATACACATGCCTGCTGAGGCATCCGCAAACCCACCCACACCATTCCACTCTGCATTTTCCCCATCAGTCCTCAAGCAAGAATCGTGTCATCTTTTCACACACCTGAGACACCAAGCACCGACGAGCTGGAACACTACTGCTCCGTGTGTGTGTGTGTGTGCGCGTGTGTGTGTGTGTGTGTGTGTGTGTGTGTGTGTGTGTATGTTTGCGCTTAGGTGTTATGCATTCACTCCAGGACTACTCTAAAGGACAAATCACTTATTTTTTTCTGTTTTTTTTTTTTCCTTTTAACTTTACTACTTTTCCTCACTGGCCTTATCAATATAGACACATGGACCGGCACCTTCTGGGTGTACCGCTCTAATGTGCTGACACTTAGGTGGAAGGGACTCTGAGGTCGTGTTGTCGGTCTGGTCAGGAGCTTGATGACGGCTGTTCTAGAGACAGATTTGGACCGCAGATCTGACCTGAAAGCAGCAGCCCACACAGCGAGGCCCCTCTCACGTTTCTTTCACGGTGAACTCCAGGTGCAGGCGGCCTGTGCACTGCTACCGCTACAAGAACACGTGCGAGAGGAAGGGAGGAGGATCAACATCCTGTTTTTCTTGTTTTGGTTCTTTCTTTTTCTCCTTTAAATTCAGTCCAGTCCTGTGTTTGGAACGTGAGCTGAGACCTTTAGTACATTTTGATGGTGAACTTTTGATGGTGTCATTTGTTGTCTCTTATCTGCAATGATGTATCTTTTCTGGGGGTGGGGGGCAGAGATTGTTATGTGGGAGGGTCATATCATTGGTTTACAGGGTAAACATGCTGTTCATCGCTGATGTTATCATATGTTTGGGAGGGCCCGGAGAGCGGCGAAGGCCTGCTGACATCAGGCATCCACGTGGGGAGAGATGATTAGCCAGATGGATGGCACTGAGACAAGTGACACTTTCTCACTGTTTTTATATTAACCATGTCTGTGTTTGTTGAAACCGTTTTTTGGATATTAAGCACTTAGTTGTCAGTCTGGTCACAATGGCATTTTTAAGAATCTGTGTTTCCAGGGGCAGGTGAGACATGGACTCAAGAACAGCATAGAAATCCCACTGTGGAGGTATCCTTTAACACCTACCTGTTTATTTTGGTCTTGCCACCGATATTCTTTAGCGCTCCCACACTCAAAGCGACAATCACATTTTAGTGAACGACGAATCAGCCGCTTCGAGCAGGTGCGGATCGACCTTAAAGCTGCTTAAAGGCAAATTCCTCAGCATCACTTGGAGTTTGCTGGCATTGAAGAGGTGACAAAAAAAAAGCCATCTTTCTATGACCCCTTAGTCCATGGCAGCGTCAGCTTCAGCTGGCCTGCTAGAATCCCGTCTAGGAGCTGTTGTGACGGTCTGACCTCTGACCTTTTACTGCCTAGTGGTGGACCTGAGACTCAACTCCTCATCCAGGCAGATTTTGTACAGTTATGAGATATTCCTAGTGTTAAGTGCCATTTATTTTACATATACAGTACTGAAGTTACCAAGTGACGCACAATTTTTTTCTTTTAGCCCCCATGCCAGGGTTTATACTGTCCATGCAGGGAAATCTGAAATCATAAAAGCAAATGGAACGTCCTTTTTTCATTTTCATTTTTTCGCGTGTTGCTTTTTTTTTTTCTTCCAAATCCATCACAGCCTTAGATTTTAACTGTTTCACTCAGTAGATTTATCATCTAAACATGACATTGCTGTATCACAGGACAGCTTACCTGGGCCTGTATCAAATGTTTTCTCCACTCTGAGACCTATGACATACTTCAAGTGTACTTCATTGCACATCCTGTGTTTGTACGGGTTAGAAGAAGTCAAGGGGAAAGGCATTCGAAAGCATTCTGGTAGTTTTTTTTTTTTTTTTGTAACATTAGTTGAACATGTTTTCACATTTTACTTGCAGTATTTTTTAAAGGTCGCCCTCTCTGTAAATGATGTGAAATGTTTCTGGCTTGTGACTTTGTGGAAACCAGGGACAGTTTGTGTCCCCTGACTGAACACTCTGAAGCGATGGCAGTGAGCTTATTTAGTAGTTTTAGAAAGACTCACCTCTATCTCTAGTTCTTTTTCTCACAGGGGATTGTCACAACACAAACATGATGACTGTTATAGGACTACCTCCTCTCCCTCCTTTATTCTACTTACCTGCAGAAAGCTCATCTCAGCCATGTTTTAGCTCTGGTTTTGTTTTTTTCATCAGACTGATGGAGGGTTTGTAATTTCATCATACAAAGCAAAAATACAGCCAGGCTCTGCACATCGGTCTCTCTGCGTGTTTATCATTTATCCACTGATGAAATTTAAGAATGTGATGGTAAACAGACTAAGCCATATCCAGCTGTTCCCTGATCTGATGACAGACTAATAGGTTGTTTTTAAAAGTATATAATGAATCAGTTTTAACGTGCATCCATTTTGTTTTTGTCCTTTATAGTTTGTGTTCAATACATACCTGTTTCATTATAAATCAAAATAATCATTCAAACCACAAACGACAAAGTTGATATCTTGATGTGTTCCCTGGATTGTCCAAGGGTGGGTGGGGGGATTGACATAAACAGTACATTGTTCAACAATTTTTGTGCATAATGATTTCTTTTTTTTTTATTATAACCCACTGTATAATAGCAAGGATTGTATATAAAACTGAAGAGATGTAAATATTTATGTGGCTTGCTTCAAGGTTGGTATTACAAAATAAAAATAAAAAATATTCACATGGTTAAATTCTACATGCCCACCAGCAAGCTTTGTGGATAGCAGTGAAATGAAAAACAAAAAAGACACTGCCTTAATGTTTAAATAAAAAGCTTATTGCCATTCATGGTCTCAGAGTCACGTTATTTATTGGTGTGTGTTTGTGTTGGATGTTTGTCCTCACAGTTTATTCACTTAAGGGAAATTTGACAGACCCAAAGTAATGAAGGTAAAGTACCACCAGGGGGTGATATACACATACTTTTAATGGTTATATATTGAATATGTTTGACACCAATTGACTAATTTGACAATAATTCTGAGGAGATGCTCAAACACTACATGTAATAATTTTGCATAATTTAAACAAAATACTATTTTGAAATCCAGCTCGGCCTTATATTAATGGTGCCGTTTTTCAGATCATGATGATGAGCTGAGCTGTCTGTTGTGGTTGTTGTACAAATGCGTGTTCAGCTGCTGCTCATCTGCTCTCCTGTGATCTGCTGTGCTGTGTGAAGGTCACACTGCGTCTGTAGTGAGCCCCTCCTTACATAACTCCCTTGAGCTCTACAAGGTTACGATGTTATGGAATTAAGTAGGCCTACTTAGATGTGTGACGAGTGAGATTTGACTCTAATTAGTCTCCCTCCATTTATATCATGTAACAAAGTCCTTTGAAAAATGCGCTGCTTCCAATTTGTGGAAACTATTATATTTTTGACAACTTAACTTCCTAAAGATTAAGATTTACATATAAAAAATGATTATACTAAAAAATGCAATGCATAGTAATAGATTACACAACCCAGCAGGATACAGAATTGTTAAAATGAGCTTACACATTAATGCATCAGTACTAATAATATGTAATTGAGGGCAGATGGGACATTTTCAGAATACCTAATAATACTTAATAATACTGAGTATCTTCACATGTGAAAACTTTCCACCACTGCTCCTGACCTCATGTAAACTTAAAGGTGCCAGTGTTATTTGTAATATTTAAGACTGTGCATTGTTTACATCCATGTGTGCTTGCTAGCTTCTTCTTCTCCACCTTTGTTGGCACAGTGCTGTTATCTGAGGTGCATCACCTCCATCAGCAGTCATCAGCCCAGGAGGGGGACCAGCTGGTAAAAACACTGCTCCACATCGCACTGTGAGTGGCCAACAAAATCCACAGGGTGCCTTTAAGTTTCTGATCAGGTATTTTAATTGTGTGGCTGTACTTGCTGTGGAGTCTATATTAAGACTGCTGAGAGATGAAGAGCAATTTTGGGCATCTCTGAAGACATGTGATGAAACATTATTTGTGTTGCAGGGACTTTTCTGTGCAGGAGGGGAGTATTTTTCATGGATCCTTACTTCATCCTTCCCTGAGCACAACTTTATATCCCTTAATTTACAACTAAGAAAGTTGCTGACTTAATGTTCAGTCCTGCAGTTCATTTACCATATTGAACCTTTTTAAAAGTGTGCACTGATATATCAAGTTGAAGCTTTTATAACTTCACTACCATGTATCATATGACCTGGGAAAGAGCAATTTCATCCAGTCTGTTGTTTCATAAACCAACTTTCACCAGGATTTTCATCACAGGAAAAAGACATCTCTGACAAATGAGGCCTCAGTAATTGTAAAACTGTGGTCAGGCAAGTTTACTGTTTCACCTCAGCCTTATCCAACACTGGAGACTGAATGACGTGAATGGAGGCACTGTAGTATTATCACTTTATTTCATCATATTCAGTGTGGCGAGGCACAGAGCCTGAAGAAAAATACTTAAAAACTGTTCAAATGCTTATGTCCTGGACTGTATCAAACAAGACTTTTCTACATTTCTCAATTTATACCAAATTATATCTTATAACAGTTACATTTGATTGCTTTTATTCTGAAATTCTGCCTTAATTCTATTTTTATGTAGCTTATTATTGTCTGAGGGTTTTCAACAGGACAGTGCACCACATGAAATGCGTGACCCGTCCCACTCTGTCTGGAGAACTTCCTCTGTCTTCCAGAGGGACAAAATGAAACCTGTAGTAACCACTGACATACAACGTCCTGTGATCAAAATTAAGCAACAAATGCACTCAAAACAACCGAAGTAGGGTTTGGGAATTTCTTTTTTTTTATTCATTTAGGATATACATCTTTTTAAATTATTTTCCTTGATCAGAACAGGAACAATGATTGACGTACAAAAATATAAAGAGAATTATGAAGTGCCTCGATGCCACATATACAACAGGAAAATATTTTACAGTAACAAAATCAAGTGTTAGGAAACACAAAAGTATCTCACATAAAACCACCAACGTGTTTAACTTGACACCCACTAACTTTCTCTCATCACTCTCTGACATTTCACAGACCATCAACACATAGCAAAACTCTTCACTATCTTACCAGGAACGTCACTGTTCTGTATTAAAAGTCATCTCCAGAACAATTTCCTTGTCTCGTCTATATATTGTTCTTTTGAAAGAGCAGATCTGACTTTTCTCCTGTTTGTCTTGCTACTTACTGTTCCCTCATTAAAGCCCAGTACCTATCCTACAGTACTGAAGCACAGCCTCAGCGTCGTGCCCTCTGTGTCCTCTCTACCCACACACATAACCTGGAGGATATTTCAAACTACAAAATAAAACAAGATCACAAGCTCAAGACCTCAACTGAAAATCGGGAATACACATTTGCAATGAAATAAAACTGATACCCAAGGAAATTTGAGGTAAAGTCTGAAATTTCAATATTTGCTGTGTTCATTAATCTATATATATATATATATATATATATATATATATATATATATATATATATATATATATAAGACAGACACATAAAGAAGTCATGAAAACGCTCTATAAAAATCTATCTTACATTTTCAACAGGGAACTCTGATGTGGTTTCACTGCTCAACTTTTTACATGTTGGTTTTAACTGAAGAGTTTTATGCTTTTGAGCAACCTTGACTGCCCAATATGACAATTTGTTGACTTCTGAAAACAGCTTTAAACACCCGGCTGCACCAGCCACTCGTAAACTCACACCTTGTTATAACGCAGGTGGTCACTTAGTGGAGATTTACACATCACTGCGTTAAAAGGTGATGTGTAAATTGCATCAAATAGTTCTTATGTAGAGTAGGTTGTTCATAAATAACCGTAACTGCCATGTGTTACTGTTACATAGCTAACTGGACCAACTGGCAAAGCTAATGTTAACTTGCCAACATTTGGCTTATTTATAGTGAAGAGTAAAATAGTTCATATGTAACATGGTTGAACTGTCTCACCTGACACTTGGGAAGATTTTTAATTAGGTTTCACTGAAGTAACAACATGCCTCCAATGACTAAAGGTTGCTGCCTGATACTGCCTGAATACTAACACTGAAACACATATTTCTTCTAAACAAAACTAAATATCACCAACGTTTACAAAACATTATTAGATCAGTTAAATATACTGTTGGCTCCCCTACAAATGAAAAACTTTTGGAAACTAGTATGAAATTTGCACTAACTTAACCGGCTAAGACATTCTTTAAGTTCCAATGGTGCAGTATGATTCAGCAAATCACTGGTTTGAAGTTAATGACCAGTTACTTTATAAGTGATGCATTTCTGAGGAGCTGGTGCAGCAGAACAGTGCTCTGTGCCTTATTTTGAGAGACTGTAGAAACAGTGATATGTTGATCACTTGTAGCGCTGAAGCATCCAGACAGGTTGCAGCTGGAAACAGTTCTTGTTTTTGTGTTTGACTGCCATGGAGAAGTGGACGGGTGAGAGCCACGGCATCAGTACAGTTTGTTCCGTACTAAGAGTTGTGACAGAGGAGCGTCACTTCTCTCTGCTTGTCTAATTATTTGGCATCAGCAGGTTAAAACCAAAAGGGAAACCATGCGGTGATTGCCACCGTTCTCAAAGGCCACGTATGTTGTCCATCCATGGACGATGCGGTTCTGACAAAGCAGAGTTTTTAAGTGTTAAATTGTTGCTGTTGCTCTTGAATTGTTGATTGTTGCTCTGCAGCCCCTCAGCACCTCCTAAAGACCAAACAACAACCTGTTTACTAAAATACCCTTAACTCCGGCAATTTCTTAACCAAAGTATTCAAATTAAGTTTCACAGGCATTAAAAACCAAAACTGCAGTGATCCAACAGGTACTGAGTACTGGTACTGGGTACCATGTTTTCAGATGCGTTAAATATCTCCCTTTTCAAATATTCTTTTGTCATCGTGCTGTGATCCTTCTGTTGGTTAGACTTTGGTCTTAACTCTACAGACCACTGTGGTTCTGGTGAATAAACCTTGCAGCATTTGATCAGACTGGAAGCTGTTGTTTGAAACTGTGTTAATTAAAAGGGTGAAACAAAAGCAAGTATTCTGCATTCTCATTGTGTGGAGTTATTACAAAGAGATAAACTGTCTTTGGTCCAATTTTTCAAATGCAGTACTGAAATTCTCCCCCTGCGGTGCCAAGTCCGCTGAGAGGACTGTGATATATAGAAAACAAGTGCAATAAAGCCATATTAGAAAGCTTTGCATTGGTGTGACTGGGTTTGCGCGAGCTCCCACGACACGTGTCATCCTGACTTTTCTCTATGTACACAGACATCTACAGTCTGATTGTTACCTTCACTGAGGTTACAATCCAACCTGAAGGACAGCAAAGGCCACCAATTTGTCAGCTCTGGTATTAAATAAGACATTAACCATTGAAGTGCAGCTTTAAACTGCCAGAGGACCAACTCCCTTTTTAAAGACTGCATCAGTAGAAAGTCTAAATACACTCAGGTGAAATGTCACTAAAGGCTTCCCAGAGTTTCCTCCATGGCGAGTAAAGATGAACAGAGCAGGTTTTTGTAGTTGCTCCGGGTATTACTTGAAGTATTTCCCTTTCAATATTTGCCTTCCCAAGTTCCTCATCCTCCAAAAAAACAAAAAACAGGGTGATGACCAGGTAGCCTCTTCTCTCAGGGCTCTACAGGTCCTCTGTGTAGATGATACAGGGACTAGTATCCTCACTCGACTCCAGCTGCACCGTGGAGACAAACCAGCGGCGGGAGCCTGTGGCGTTGTAGTTGAGCGTGGTGCGGTAAGTGTTCTTGGCGTGTTTCGGGTAGATGATGGTGGTACTCTGGTAGCTGATGGGCCTCTGCCGTGGCTCCAGGTACACCTGGGACTTGTAGCTCCTCCAAGTGCAGTTCCGCACCGCCACCACTGTCTCGCTGAAGGACGTGGCCGTGGGAACAGGGGCGCAGTAAACCCGGTCCCGGTAATGCTTGTCAGAGTCATACTTGACCTCGGAGTTGCACCTGGAAAGGAGAAAGTGACATCTCTCTAGAAACACGTCTAAAACTGATCACTAGGTGGCAGTGTTGAAAAGACAATATTGATCAAATAAGCGAACTAAACTCCATATCACAACCACCACTATGTCTCTGTGTGTCAAAGTTCCCTTACTTGATTTCCTGCTCTGGTTTGGGGTTGACCTCGATGCTTTCTCCGAAGAACACGGGGTGCATGCGAGTCTTTGGGTCTGTTCCTGTGGAGTTCAGCAGCAGGTAGGGCAGCTGTGCAGAAGACACACAAGAGTCACAATCTCACACAAACGTCAATAAACTGCTGAACTGTTTGTAACCATCCTGCCAACGTGTCCATTCAAGGAATTCCTGTAAAAAAAAAAAAACACAATCATGGTCCGGCATGGTTGAGGGGTTTCCTCGATCCTCCCCCATGAGAACTCGCCTTGTTGATGGCACAACTATTACAACAAGAACAATTAGACAAGAGAGCACAGCAGTCAGGGCCATACTTCCATTTTAGTTCAGATAATTACAGTGTGTGGCTACAGCCAAATGAAGTGTTGGTGGGAAGTCTCTTTCTCACAAGCTTTCACTGCAGCTCAGGCTGGCTTGACCCAGACACAGACTTTGTCTGTGTGTGGACTGAACATAGGCTTACAGATGTTGGGGCATACAGTAGTTAATGAAATGGGAAATTCACAGTTGAGAAGTATGTCTCCGGAGCAGCTGGTAGTCAGGCTGGAACCAGGTGATACTCATGGATTCGGTTTTTGCTACAGGGAGGTCAGAGGTCTCATGGGGACTTGAACCACAGTGACCTGAACGACAGCCTCTGATCACAGACTCGTGTTATGCCGCTGTCTTATTTCTTCTTGGTTCTTGTGAATTCAGATTTTTATGGGTTCAAATTATCAAGTATGTGTGATGGCCTCTCTCTACGTCATCTGATTATGGCCACCCTCACTATCATAAATCCTCAAGCCATCAGATCTGCTTGACTCTGTTCAGCCCACATTCTCTCTCTCTCTCTCACACACACACACACACACACACACACACACACACACACACACACACACACACACACAGGCACAGTCTGTTGACTTCTGATGCATAAAATACTTTCATCCATGGCTGGTAGTTTAACTGTATCATCTGTATCTGCAAGCAATGATGTTTTTTCATATTCTGTTCATCTGCAGATTATTTTCTTTATCAATTGATTAATTAGTGGTCCATAAAATGCCCACAAAACGCCCGTCACAAAATCCTCAAGCCCAAATCGAAATTTTCAGATTACTTGTTTCATTTGACCAAAAGATTTTTACTTTATTATTTCTTAAAAATCAACTAAACAATGATTTATTCTCATATAAATTGCAGATTAATCGAATAATTGTATCAGCTCTAAAAGGTTCCTGTATGAGTAATTGAATGAACAATATTAAGCTCCAATACAAGGGTAATGAGAACTGTAAACTTAAATTAGGAATCATAGGAATTTTACTCATTTAATCTTCACAAGATTAATTCATGATGTCAGTTCTAAGCAGCGTACAACAGAAAATGGGTGAAGTTTACCTCATCATATCAGGTAAGATACTGATAACACAGTATATGTACAGTGTAGCCTCAACTAACTGAACCATGGAGGTTTGTGTATTGACCCTTGACCTCCCCAGACAAACAGAGCTGCACCGATCAGAAACACATACTGTCGTAGACCGTGAGGTGAGGCTGTGACTGAACGTTTTCTTTCTCCAAAGGCAGTCCAATCTGAATCAAATGGCACCCCAACCACAACTCCGGCACCTCTCACATTTCACAGGAGAGGCTGTCACATGCTGCGGTTTGGCTGCTGTGAAGTCCACATGCCACTACAGGGGACGAGCAAGAACAGGCCAAGGGTACAGCAGATCACTGTGGGAAGCTCGTCTTACCTACAGCCAACAATCATCACCACACACTCTTTGGATGGTGGGACTCGACTTGCGCAGCTGCTAGTTTCGCCACGCAAGACTTAAGAAAAAGGTTCATATGCAGGCTGTTCATTTTCTGCTGCTGGCACTTCACGACCTGGAAACACTGAGCGAGAATGTGGTTGTCCTCTGCTGCTCCGGCATGGAGAGCATCCCAGGTATTTCTCCACAGTGCGTTCTGGCAACTTCTGCAAAGCAAACACTCGTGAATGGAGGGAAGGTCACCTTCAGGCAGTGGATCCCCCAGTATGCACACAAAGCATAAACCCCCCTGGTAGCACATTTCTGCCCAGGAAAAATAGACTGCAGCTGAGCAACCACACAATGTACAATGCACAATGCAGAGCTGCTGAGAGAAAAGGCCAACTCAAACACACTTTTCCAACTTCTGGCTGTTTAGTGAAGAGAAGCCCCTGAGTTTACATCCTGTGTTCGCATTAGACATTAATGTGAGAGCATCAGTATCACGCAGTGAGGCAGATTTAGAAAAGGTCATGAGATCTGTCTCCTGCCTGTCTTCCTGGATAATCCACTGACAGTTGAGCCACCTCCTTGAACTGGACGTGTACATAACCTTATCCAGCTCTGAAATATTCAAGATTACATAACCACACTCATATTTTTCATGCACCTAGTAACCTGTAAATCTATTCACATGTTAAGAGATCCAAGTAGAAGATTAATTATCCTGCATCTGCATAAATTTGAACCAAGTCTGAAAACAGACAGGCCATCTGGATGTTTATCCACGTTTAAATTAGAAGTGAGAGCTCATCAAGCACTTATGCAATGGCCTGCAGCCGCTCTAACAAGCCCCTGCACCTCAAAATAGAACTTGAGGATTGTTCTTAGGTGGCACAAAAAAACAACACAAAAATAGATTTAGAAAGAGACAAAAACAAGCACATGTATGCCTCCCCTTGCCCCGCTACCAGACATGTTCTCATATCGCTCAAAAAACCTTTTTTCTGATGGAAAGGTTTGATTTTTTCCATACACACAAGCCCGTAGACGGGATTAGAAACACAAGCAGGAGCAGCCTCTATCAGGACTGATCTTTAAAAGGGAAACCACAAAGCAGAGGACTCCTACTAATCTGAACCTCCAGAGGATTACAGGATCTCTCTCTTTTTCTGTTTCAGGCCTCAGCAAACCGATGTCACGCAACTCCCAGGATGCAGTGCTGCATTTCTGAGGCCTCCTTCACACACTTTAAAAGCCACCCCGACCTGCGCGGGCATGTTCTTAACACTTTTGAAACTGGGAGTGACCTGGAAATGATTTTCAATCAAATCAGGCTTGTCAGGTGTGACACACAAGTCACTGCAGGACGTGTCATTAAAATGAATTTGTCCTCCAAAAGAGTAGAAAGTGCATCAATTACCATAAATTTTAGTTTCCATGGAACATATTCTAAAGAATCATGTCATTTTTGCTGGACTTTCCTAAGCTAAACAAGTACTAGGATTTCCCTTAGGGTGCACTGACTATTTGGTTCATTTAGTGAACAATTGCTGCACATTTACTGTAAATTTGTGCAGTTTCGCTACATTACATACATTATTTGCAATTCAGAGAGCTATTAATACTTTTAAAGAGATAAAAAAGAAGAAAAAATGTTTCAGAATGAACCTTCAAAGGTTATGTTGACTGTTCTTGCTGGTTTCCTGTACGATCTGGGCAGGAACTGGTTGAGGCTGATGGTGAACAGTATTATTACCAAAGGGACGCCAGCGACTGATCACTGATGATACTGAGGCTACATAAACAGAACCAAATGAACGGGATCTGTTTTTTACTGTTGTGTTGCTACCACATCCACACACATGGTGAACTGAACATTAATAAATGAAGCAGGACACTGGCTTCCAGATGCTGATGCTTTTTTAGCTTCAAGCTATCATTAATTTTTCATTCATTTTGAGGCTCATGTTAATAAACTTGACTGGGTTCTCTGCAGCTTTATTTTGATATAGCTTTTGTTTTTGAGCCTGTTAATGTTCACACACTGAGCAAGATACAAGAGGGTCAACAGGTCACACAAACTCTCAAGAAACATTGACAAAAGTTAGCGATCACTCTACTTTCAGACTTCAGTACTCAAGTTAATATCAAGGTAGAGGAACCAGAGTCCCTGGTATTAAATACAAGTACTGACACACCCATATGTAAATGATTATCTGATACAGGGGTCCGCAACATAGGGGTTGGGACCCCCCAAGGGTTTGTTGATCAACCAGAGGGGTTGAGACACGATTAACAAGAAAGAAAGTTCTGAAAACTTTTAGTGTTTTTGAATTGTTGTTTTTTTTTATTATTATGAAATACTTTTGAGGATGGACTCTAAAAACTATTGAACAGTCTTAGAACTGATGAACTTGCTTGCATCTATAAGTCACTTTTGCTTCATTTAAGGGGTCACAAGCAACGGGGTCGATACTGGTCATTAGAGTGGTTTCAACAGAGGACGCGGACCTGCTCCTGGTGGTTTCTCTCAATCTTTATTGAGCTAAGAGCCTGATTTATCATCTTAAAGGCTGCCAATGTGTATAGGTTCTTCAGTCCTGGGATGTCAGATATGACAGAGGTAGAAGAGGAAGCATAACCCAAACTTTTTATGTCAATCTCCCACTGACAGACCACCTGACCATACTGTAGGTGAGGGGAAAGAAACCTGATCACAGTGATCATCTTGCACTCAACACACCTTCACTCTGATCCGTGCTACTGACTGAAGTAAAACTGTTATAAAACTTTATGACATCTTGTTGGGAACCCCTGAAATCCTGGCAAGGACCCCTGGGAGTCCCTGGATCCCAGTTTCGAAACCCAGCTGGGCCTAATCAACTCACTGACCCTTATGACACCATGCAGTCAGAGCCCAGCTGATGCAGCTGAGTGAAAAAGAAGACATTTTACTGAATTATTGAGGGCCAGTGGCATCTACAGCATGAGTGCAACATCAGAGGTTTGCAACTAAGGAATTCCGGACAGAGAGAGAGAGAGAGAGAGAGAGAGAGAGAGAGAGAGAGAGAGAGAGAGAGAGAGAGAGAGAGCTTCCAGATGTTGGGTGAGTGGGACTGGAGTGAAATCTGTTTCTGGCCAAACAATAAAATGCTCTCAGATTCTCAGTGCCTCTCACAGCAGCCTCATTATTTCAAATTAAGGTCTTTTTATCCTTTAATTCAATGTGTCAATGAGCTGACTGACAGCAAAATGATTCGTTACACAAAACAGACCCGAGTCTGTTTGATTTTACTAAATTCATTTCAACTCAAAGCATAAAGGAAGTGCAGCAATATGTTCCTTACCAGTTTGCCTTCTCTGCTTTCCTTCTTGTAATATCCATGGTGGCTCTCCACGGGCGTCGTGCAGCTGCTGGAGCGCGACTCGGTCAGACCCGGAGAGAGTGAGCAGAAGGGCGGACTGGGACTGGGGGGCAATCCCGAATCCGGACTGTCGAGCAGCCCTTCCCGGTTCTTTCCTTTCAGGCTGTCATCCATCGCTTGTAAGTGTAGGTGCCCCACCATTTCTGGGACGGCTAAATTCAAAAAAATAACCCAGACGAAGTCGCACTGACAATTTATTTTATTTTTTTCAAATCTTGAAGCTGCGCGCTCCTGCGTCGCAAAGAAACAATCCTGGTCGAACTTTTTCAAGATGACTTCTGCAAGCAGAGAAGAGGGGGAAAATCAGGAAATGGCATTTAACCATTGCCCAGACACCGACTGTGGACAAAACCACAAAATGATATCAATTCAGACTTTATTTCTCTTCAAACGTTACTGTACCTGCGCCCGTGAAGTATCCACCTTTAATCCCGAAAGATATTCCAAAGAGGCGTGAAAAATCACAAAGAAACAACAAAAACTTCTAACTTGACACAACAGCGGTGTGTTAATTCTTGTTAATTTAAAAACTTTCAACACAAACGTCGTAAAACTCGCGCAATAACAAGAGGTCGACCGTGCGTCTGGCACCGATCTGGATGAGAGCTCCTCTGCTCTGCTCTGACTGTGTGTGAGTGTCTTTGTGAGTGTGTGAGTTGTGTGTGTGTGTGTCTGTGTGTGTGTGCGCGCTCTCCACTGGAGAGCTCCCTCTTAATGATCCTGGCAGGCTTTTTTTTTGCACCTGGATCCAGTCCAGCCCCCATGATCTGGATCACTTCCATGTACAACCGACAGGGGCGTGCACGTCCCCCTCGCACCCACACGGGTGTTTATGACGGGAACCCTGCTCAAATGCCCTTGAGCAAGTTATCCAAGTCCCCCTCTGCTGGGGCTGGTGATTGCATTATATCAATGATCATAATTACTATTCTAGTTGTTAAATAGTTAGTAATAGGCAATTACTAATATAGGCCCACCACTATCCACAGCAGCAAGTTATTACATTATAATAGTGATAAAGCTATTGATAATGTTAATATATGAGTTAATATATAAATGAGTTAATAGTATAAATTAGTCATTCTCAGTTGTAATACAACTACTGACAATTAAAATTTTGTGATATATTAATGAAGAATTATTAATTCAATTTCAATTCAATTTTATTTGTATAAATCATAATATACATTATCTCGAGGCACTTTACGGGGTCAGGTCGAGACCTTACTTTGTTAGAGAGAAAAACCCAACAGTTCCCACAAAGAGCAAGCGCTTGGCGACGGGGGAGGAAAAACTCCCTTTTAACAGGAAGAAACCTCCAACAGAACCGGGCTCAGGGTGGGCGGCCGTCTGCCTCGACCGGTTGGGTTTAGGAGGAGAAAATAGAGAGAGAGAGACCGGGAACGGCTGTATAGGTAATGGTGTTATCAATAATAATAAAAAAAAATAAAATAAATAAATATTAATGTGTCTCTTCAGCAGCGAAATCACTTGTTCATTACATATTCGTTAATAATTAGAAGTTAGTAATCCTTGTTCTTATTAACTAGTAATTATCACTTAATTATAGATAACTAGTCACAATTTGTCAATAATATTAAGTGAACAATTAGCAATTGATAATGATATTCCCAGTCATAAATAGCAGTTAGTTTCTGATTTGTTTCTCCTTTATTTCATGTGACTGTTCATCGTTTTGAAACTTAAACTTTTTAAAATATTAAAGACCTTATATGCTTTTCTCTGGTGACACCAATTGGATTTTTTTTTAGACTTTAAGAATTGCAAACATGTTGACCCATCTAAAATTTGCAGATATATACATGCAGATATACTGTACTGATGCATTCATGTAAAACAAATCACCACAGTCATGAGGTGGTGAAAAGAGAGAAAAGTCTTGTTTCTAAAATAAAAACTATCCTCAGTCTCACTTTCTTCAAAGGGTTTTCATTGTGTTGCCCAAAGAAAGACGTTCATTCAACCAAATATCAACTTATCTTCCTCTGAGGTGTAACAGTATTTACAATGTCTGTTGGCTTCAAGTATTAGAGAACAGGACCAGTTTAATTTTGTCTACATTCAACACAAATATTACAGGGAGACTCTTTATAAGGTGCATCTGAGAGAGAGGCTTGACAGACATACAGAACTGTATCATCTGCATAACGATGAATATTATTTCCTTGTGAATATTTGCAATGATTATTTACAGTATGTTAACATTTTTCTCATCTCATCACTAGATGATCATTACAAAAGAGCAGAATAACAGCACTGAGTAAAACCACTAACTTCTTATAATCTGGAAAGTTATTCATATAAAATTATCCAGAAACTATCCAACAGTTAATCAATATCATCCAGATGTGATCCTGCTGAGTGAGAACAGTCCCTGCTTAGCTTTAAAAATCATCAGTCAGCTGCCTTTGTGGAGCAGTTTGGTTGGGTTCAGAAATGATCTAGTCATTGAAAGGATTATCAAAGGATTAGCACAGTTATTTTTCATAAGGCCTGTGTGAATGTGTCTATGTATGTGTGTCTGTAACCATCCCGCCTGGTGTATTTCAGGACTGGGTGGAGATGGGCGGGAACGCTGTGCATCCACCAGTTACTAAATGAGTGTAGCTTACACACACACACACGCACACACACACAGCAGACAAAGCAGACCTGAGTGAACAAACGAGCAGACAGCAGTCAACACAGCAGGCAGAGGAGTGAACTTGAATCCTTGTTGATGGTTCCCTCCACATACTGCTGCACTCTCTGTACATACAGTTACACTCCCCAACAGCCGCTCTGCCAAAAGGGAAATCAGAGCATAAATAAGAGCCAGTGCAGAGCTGCACAGAGCTGACTGTGTGTCTTAAGTGCTTGATTGTATCTTTGATGGTCCAGCAGCTCTCCATGGTGATTACCACAGATTGCCAGGAAATCATGCGAGATGTTTTCTGTTTTTTTCAGCTCTCATAAAAAAAAAAAAGTAAGATAAGTCTGTGTTTGCCTTTGTTGTCTGGGGGGATGTACTTAATGGCATGCCTGTTAAGCTTGTGCAGCTGTAATCTTGTTTGCTGAGAATTGTTTTCCCTCCTCTGTGTTATTGTTTGGAAGCCACAGCAGGAAGCCGTGGAGCGGCGCTGGGAGTTTTACTGGTCTTCTCTGCATCAGGTGTGTTTTTGTGTCATCATGTCCATCTTAAAGAGCCCATCACGTTGATCCTCCGGCATTCAAGGGATTAGTGTGGAGATCTGGTACAGATTAGCCGTAAAATACTGGGACACAGATGATGAGTGCATTTGTGGGTGTAGGCATGTCTGTGAGCACGCCGATCAGAAGAGTTGCTCAATCTCAGACTCACTGAGGGAGAACCCAGAGAGGCCTGAAAATAACTACAGTGACCAAGTTGAACTCTTCTGACATTTTACACACAGTGGAACACAGGTTGCTTTTTTCTCATATGCACTATGTGGGCAAACCAGAGCATAATTTCAACCCAGTTATAAAGAACAAACAAGCATTTCATAGCTAGTGCTATCTGATCATGCTGATGCTCTGTGGAGATGTCCTAATTACTTTGGTTAATACACAGACCTCACTTTAACAGTTTCAAGTTCAAGTCCTGTAAGTGGTAAAACTTAATTTTACACATCCAAAATATCCTAGTCATTTCCTGGAAACTTTATTGGACAGAACTTTATTATTTGGCACTAATTAGACGGGAAAAAGAGACAGTGTTCAATACACTTACAGTTTGTTAATTCCATCAACTGCTAATTTAACCTACAAAGTCTTTTAGTCAGTTTACAACAGGTTAGCTAATGTGGAATTTGCCAACCAGAGCCAAAAAATAAAGCTTTACCACAGTAATAAATTAGAAATAATCATTAAAAAGCATTAGCAGCAATTTCTGTAGACTTTCTGGACTAAGTGAGATACTGATATTTAAATGCTATTTTGTAATGCTGAGAGCCTCACAAATGAAGGAATCCATTGCATTGTGGTGAAGATAGATAAATCAATATCTGGAAAAATAAATCAGAAACTATCAGTGTGGATAGATACCTCTAGCAGCAAGTAAGAATATATCAGAATTTCAGTTTTTGTAATTTTGTTAATCATATTTCAACCAGACTAACTTAATGTTTTCTGCATGTGCTCTCATCCATCACTGCTTCAGAGAGATTAATTATTCTTTGAAAAACTGTGATCATTCATTTTGTGGATGACTGTCTGCATACCTGTTTTATCCTTTCCGTTCATTCAGTAGAGTTATTGTGACACTGTATATCAAACCTATGACCTTTTCCATTATGGATGGTAGATTTGGGATATTATGAAACAGACACCTTTACCATTCGGCCAAGCGGCCGCCCCCAATATGTGGGGGATGATTGAAGACTTCTGCAATCAGGACTCTGTTCCTGAGAGCTTTGAGATCCCAGGAGGCTTAGAGACAGACACGGGGGGGGGGGGGGGGGGGGGGGGGGGGGGGGGGGGGCTAGCCAAGCTGTCTGCTGATGATTCTGTTTTTTTTGTGCTCCATCATCTTCTTCCGCACAGGGCAATCACTCACATCCTGCTGCTCACACACGCACACAGTCAAAAACATGACTGTTGCAAATTTGTGTGTGCATGGATGCAAAAATTCACTCACTCGCACATGTACATAGAGACATGAAGACAGTCTCTCTCTCTCTCTCTCTCTTTCTCACACACAAACACACACACACGTTCTCTGTATAAATCTCTGGCTTGGTCTCACCACATTCACATAACGTTGCCAAACCAGCTGTGCGAACTGTGTCTGGAAAACAGCGGGGGTAATACAGGTGTGTGTTTGTTTGCATGCAAGAGAATGAGTGGGACAGACAGACCCACAGACAGACAGACAGAAAAACACACAGGCAGACACACAAAAAACAGACAGACAAAAAAAACCAAAAAAAAACAGACAGACAGACAGACAGAAGTATACTCATCTTGCCCCCATGACCGATTTTTTGAGTCTGTGTTTGCAGTGAGAACTACACACATTTTCTCGAGGTGTGCAGAGTGTCGTGCACGTCGGTGTGTGCACGTGCTGTCTGGAATAGCTCTCAATGTAAACAAACCACAGAGAGGCCAGTTCTGGCAGGGAGGTTGTTTTGAGCAGTCGGGGACGTCACTGTGGTTTCCACACACAACGCTCTTCTTCAGACTCCCAGTCATGAATCTTCTCCATCTCGCAGATAGGTGACCATTCTCCAGTTTGCCTTTCACACAATGTACACATAAACACTGGCCACTTGTTCAGCGTACTCGCATGACCTACACACCTCTGTTCTGTTCCCTTTGGCCTGCTTGCAAAGGAGTTATGAACATGCTTTGACTTGATGATGGATTAGCCTGGCAGATTCTAAATATGCCATCCAGACCTCAGAGTTCAATCCATAATGCACCTCACTTCTCTGGAGCCTGGCTGCATCTGGTTTTAATGTGTGGAGACCCCTGCCAGGATAAAGAAGACAGTCCTCACCCTGCAACTCCCTCTCTATCACCACCAAGCATCTTCTCCTCCATTCCTCTCTAATCTCTTTCTCTATAGAGATAGATGGTCCAACGCTGCCACCAATCGCACCATGTTAGATCTGAGGAAAAGTTCTTAATAGCAGCCTCTAAAATGGCTCTCTGGGTTGAGATATCTTGAAAATCACTCTATTCACGCTTGTAAAGTATATTGAGACACTTGTGACCATAAGATAAACATGTTCACTTACCTCCTTACTTGGGGTTCAGCTCAATGTTGCTTTGTAAGTGATGTGTAAAGGTTGTGAGTAATGATCTCACTGCAACATTTCGTTTTTAGAGAATGTCCACTTGGTGAGCTGATACAGCATTTCAAATGCATATAATTTAGTATTATTGACTCTAAGATACTCTATTCTCTCAAGGATCTCGTGGGTTTCTATAGAAATATCCTCAGGGGCACACAGATGTCTACTTAAAAGAAAACCATCCATTAAGTTCAAGTAAGAAAGCTCAAGGACCAAATGTGAAGAAACTATTTGGCAACACTCCCTAACTAACATCAAAGAATTGTCCTTATTAGACTAAAGCATTCACATAAACACTTAAGATGACAAAACCCTCAACCTTAGCTGTACTTGTGTGTTCAGAGCTAATAGTCAAATGGTAAACTAGGATGACTAATAACTAATGTTATTGTGTTAGACTGTCATTGTGAGCACGTTAGCAAGTAGATGTTAGCATTTAGCTCAAAACTATGTTTAAGTACAGCTTTACAGAGATGCTAGCATGGATGCAGGCTCTTTGTAAGTAAGTAAAGCTTTAACACTTTTAAAACACCCAGTTTCACACACACAAAAAATATGAATGAACAGATTAAGTAAGGACATATTATGATATAAAACACAGCACAGTAAGAGACAAAACCAAACACACAAAACAAAAGCACGATCACCTTTTGTTTCGCAGCTGGAGTGGGGACTGTCTTGTTTACCTGTCTGTAGGGAGTAATGCTACATTACATGGAGAAAATCAAGAATAATTGGTTGTTAGCAACAAGAAGAAAAGCTCCCATGTCTGCACAGTCAAGGAGAAGAGTTTAGGATCAAGGCTTTAAACTTCAGTGTTTGGTGGTAGGCTTCTATATAATAAATTTACAAATATTAAAAGAACATTTGACATGGATTTGGCAGACTTATCCAGATTTTGGACTTTGGAAGTTAAATTAGATGAGAAACAGTAATGCAAACTTTTAAGCTCTGCTTACTGGGAACTAGTTCATCACTTGCAGAAGTGTTTCACTCTGTTCCAGTTTAAATCTTTCAAGCACTTTTATAGGCTGCACTGCTGTGTATAAATGAGAACGAGCGTCTGGGGGTGACAAAGTTGTTCCCCGCAATTTCACTGTTTATAAATCATTGTCTTGAGCTGATCAGTTGGTATGTTGCTCAGTGCAGTCGGCTCTGCACACTCCGTGACCTCCTTACTGAGACTTCCCTGAGGCTCCACAGCTGTTGGCCTTGCATGCTAGCAGCTCATCCACTCTCAGCTGTAATCAGTGATTCACCTGCACGCCGCTTCCTCTGACATTTTCGCTTCCTCGCAGCTTTGTGTGAACAGTCAATAGGTAAACACGAGAATGGCTTTTGTTTAATGTGTAACAGTCGGATATGTGACTGACTGTATTTTCTGCCCTGCTCATTGATGCAGATTTAGTGTATGGATCTTTATCTATACATGTGTGGATCTATATTCTGTCAGGGTAAATATCCAGAGATAATTTAAACACATGAAATGTCATCAAAAAATCGACTTTGTGTGCAGACAGTCAATAGTCAGTCGCTGGTTTAGATACAACTGGCGCACATGAGTCACAGACCTTTCAGGCAAATACCAGGGAGCTGGAGTGTCAACAGTGTTCACCCTGAGAAAAATGAAACGTGGACAGAAATACAATCTGTGCTTTGTGTCAGTGTGTCGATTTCTCTGTGTTATATATTGACTAAACAAGGTGTACAGTGGTCACAGGGAGAGCCAGGCTCAGCAGGGGAGCAAACACAACCATGTGAGTGAGCCTCAGAAGACAAGAAAAGGTCACTGGAGGGGTAGAGGATGGAGAGATAAGAGCTGTTTATGTTTCTTGCCCCATTCATCTCCATTCAGATGCATTCATCTCTACACTTAGAGAGAAAAGGCCGTGCCCTTTGCCCCGCTCTCTGCGCTTTTGAAGCATAAACAAGCTCCACTCTCGGGTCCTGACAACAGCCCTGTCTGTTTGCTCAGTGTGTTTGCTCAGGCCTGTGGTTTTGGTTTGAGTGTGAACCGTACACAGGTAGCTCAAGGTACCAAATCAAATGCAACAGTTTGAGATTGATGTCAACGGGACAGCAGCTCACCACAGTAACATAATATTTATTATATGGCGATTAGACCAAAGTTATTGAGTCCAGGTTGTAGGAAGAACAAACAAGCTGTGACTTCCTCCTTGGTGACAGAGGGATTTATTCTCCACAATATATTTTCACTGCAGAGCTTCCTCTGCTCTGGGGATAAATTAATCTCTGGCTGTTTGATACACCAAACATCCACCTTCAAATGATTTGTGCTTAACTCAGAGCTCATGACTTGTCTTTTGCCAGATTGACAGCAGCTCTTGTGCTTCACCATCAGGGAAGGTTGTGTTTCCCATGGTACTTTGTGTTTGCCTTCTTGCCTGCAGGGATATAATGACAAGCATGGACCACCCATGTCTGCTTTGGCCTGAGTGTTATTGAAGGAATTCCCCAGCTACAGTGTGTGTGTGTGTGTGTGTGTGTGTGTGTGTGTGTGTGTGTGTGTGTGCGTGCGCAAAACCATAAGCTTAAGTTTATGTTTGCATGCTTGTGCTTAAGCCACTGTGATGAACCTTTATTTTAAAAGGCTGTCATAAAGACTTAAAGTGATTACACTAGAATAACTTATAATAGATCATTTTCTCATTCGTTATGCTAAACACACATTTACTCAAACATTGATGTGAATATTGCGAAGGTGCCATATCCAGTCCAGGGAGTGTCTTTTTTTTCTTCTTTTTTTTTTTTGGAAACTGACTATTAAGCATTTTTATTAAGCATTTTTAACCAAGTATATAAACAATTAATACATGTTAAAGGTGAAAGTCTACTTACTTGTTCTTTCTGGAGCTTTCACTCATATTGCTCTTCATTTACTTTGGCAGTTGCATGTCAACAGATCCAACACATCCACCTGCTGATAGAGACAGTGTTTGTTAGTCTGTGGAGCTGGAGCTGGTTTTGTTTGGTCAAATCAATAAATATGTTATAACACACAAGATAGAGGATATCACATGAGGACATTTTTGCAGTTGAAAGTTTGTCAGTACTGTAAATAAATGTAACAATCACATAACAAGGTCGTCATTTGTGTTTACAACCATTTTATAGTGTTAGACATTAAGTGTTTTTATAAACATATCAATAACCAATTTTAAGGGTGATATAAAGCATTTATTCGTTGTTAATATAGATGTACATAATCATTCACATACAAGTTTTAATTGTTTATAAATGTTTAAAGCCCCAGACAACAGGGCCTTTAAAACTGCTGAAGACATATTGTTATACACGATTGCACATATGTTAGTCTATGTTATCAAGCATTAAGCTTTTATACAAAGGTTATGCTTCATGGGTGGAGTCACAAGTGTGGAGTTACTAAGTGCCAGCTTGTGACAGTATGATTTGTGTATCTAGAGTGATTCTTGCCAAATCCCTCACACTCCGTTGGGACAGTGTTATATGCAGTGCTGTAGATCTATAATCACTCTCAGTGCCTCTGTCAGAAGCAGTCACTCTCTCTGAAGAGTCGTGAGTAAGACAAAACTAAGCACAAGTCACAGGAGGTCCTGAGTGAACAGGAGGCTGGAGATTTCAGGTGGAGAGTTTTTTATGAACAGCCCATTCCCCAGAGGTCAGAGGATCTGCTGTGCAGGACAGTTTACTGTGCCCTGGCGACAAACCACATCCTGACTTGGCTGGTCTCCAGGGCTGCAAACTGCTGTCCACGTGTTTCTTTCTGCTGCGTCAACCCCTGACATGTGTTTCCAACTTGTTGAGCATCCTGGGTGAGACGTTCAGGAAGCCTTTTGTGTGGGGAGGTTCACTCTGGGTCCTGCAAAGATACTTGCCAAAAATACAACAAACACGATGTATTATCTCTCTTACAACAACAGTGTATTATTCCTGTTCTCTTTGTCTTTGAAAGTCACCATGTTTTTGCTGAACATTCCTGTTTTAGAGGGCACTTAAAATGTTTCTATGGATTTTAATTATTCACACACTACAAATTTTTTGGAAAGTCTTTACAGTTACATTGAAGGTTCTGTGTATACATATAAATACGAAATATACGAATTTGCTGTTACCAGAAAAAAAATAAGAGAAAATAACTCTTAACTCTATACAGGAAGCAGCTGGGTTTATGGGGAACACTACTATCAATACCGCTGGCATACACATAGGTCATAGACAGCTACAGCTACAGAGCAGTATCACTATGATTTTTGTACATTTCTGTGCACAAAAAAATGACAAGATTTCAAATTCAAGTTTATCTCCAAGTTAAGTGTCGTAGAAATGCCAACTCACATTCTTTCTTCATCACAGTCACTCAGTCTCACTCACCCACTCCTTCAGTTACTCACTCAGTCTCTTACTCAGACACCTTCTTTCCATCTCTGTCCATCTTCTTTTTTCCATCTTCAGTCTGACGTTACCTCTTGAGTGAAGTGCTGACCTTTGAGCTCCTGGAGATGGACCTCTTTTCACTGATTGACACTTCCTTCCTCGCTCTCTTCCTTCCTGGCCCGGTCTGGTCATGTGAAGTGGGTGGACATATTAGGAGATTGGCTCGCGATCTCACATCCGTGTGTCCATCTGTGGTTTCCAGCGCTGTCAAATGTCAAACTTCATATGTACTTGTTCATGGAAGACTGCAGATGGTAGGAAAGAGACAGACAGTTTCAATAGACGCAATAAGTTGCATGTAGGACTGGAGGTGTCTGGAAAAACCAAGTAACAACATGAAAGCAGAGCAAATTCCTCACATTTTTCCTGTTACAGTTTCAGCTCAAGGACCCAAAGTGAAAACCTCTTGAACCCTTGAAAGAATTCACCCTGCCGGAGAGCCAGACGGTCATCTTACCATCCCATCCAGAATCACTTAATGGCTTTGATGGAAGTCTTTTAAAAAGACAGGCAGACTGTAAAATGATCAGAAATCGATCAGTGCTTAAAGTGCCTCAAGGCTCATGTTGATGGCAGACTTGTGAATCCGACTCGTCTGCAGTGACACACGCTGACAGGGGCTCTTGTTTTCTGCAGCCGCTGTTTGGCCTGCGGTCTTAGGGAGGATACTCTCTGCAACACACTCATTTGTGCACGCACACACACACACACACACATACACACACACACACGTCTGAACTGTTGCTCAACACAGATTTGGGTAAACAGGCTGTGTTTAGATGCCCGTGTCTCAACCTGTACACACACACACACACACACACACACACACACACTCATGCACGCAAACACATTAACACAAACACACATACATAGAAAGGCAACAAACCAAGACCCATGGAGTGGGTGTATTTGCAGTGCCACGCCAAACTCTCTTGCCACAACTTGTTAGTCTGAATGAAATTGCTCTCTTGCACACATATACAACATGATAACATGCGTGCACCTTTTAGCCACTGAGCTCATAGCTGTAAAGCAGTGGTGTGTAAGCACGGTGAGTAATAGGTGCATTGCTGCTTTGCATTGATAAAATCTGATCAAGACAACAGATGTTAGCTGCGAAGGGAAACATGATCCACATAAACACTCTGTTCTGGAGAATCTGGAGATTCTTTGCTTGATTTCAATTAATGATGACTCACAGTCAGCACACCCAAAATTAAACAAACTCATTTGATATGAGTGTCTCAAATTGTGTTCACAGTGTGTAGAAGGAGCTATGAGCAACTGCTGAATAGCTACAGTAGCATAAGCAGCTGAATAAAAATAAACATGAGGAAACCATTGCAAAAAACAATCTTATTCAACAATATAACTTCCTATTAAAAGTAGGTTATTTTACAGTGGAGACCAAGCTGGAGTTCCAGTTCTGCAAAGATGCATTTTAACAATTTTGTCTCCGCAGAAAAGGGTGTAAGAGGTAATAATACCATATACATTATACTGCAATACAAACACATGAAATACATTATACTATCTAAGAGAAGATGGCAGTTGAAAATGATGAAATACTTCCAAAATTATTTCAATTAAATTAACAAAAAATGAAAAAAACAGAAAGCAATCGTGTTATATTCATTTCTTGCAGCACAATTGTTTGCAGAACCAAACCTTTTAAACAGGAACAAGACTAGAGTACAATGTAACCAGTGTCAGGGTCATAGAAGGGATTTTGGAAATACTAAGCTCATGAGCCTAAATATATCAAGTCTAACAATACTGGAACCAACCAGGTTAAAAAATACAGAGGACATGACCTGACTGTCTCCTGTGGTGACTCTCCTCACAGTTACTGAACATGGAGGAGCTCTGCTTTATGTAAAGGACATCCTGGTAGTCAAAAGTGGTGACACATATACAGCAGTCAGTCATTCCTGGATTTGATTTCTTTAAAGCAGGTCAACCTGTGTGACCTGTCTGATTTGGGCAAAGTTCAGCCCATGTAGTGTGACTCACTGGGGGAACAACATGTATGTTATCTTTGCTTTAATCTGATGGTGATACCAGACAGGGGGAAGAAGTACCAGTTACAAAAAATGTGAGTCACTGAAAAGTATGCTAATTTGGTTTTTAAGTACTTTCATGTGATTGTGTAACTTTCTGGCACTTATTACTGTGGCAAACCATCTGGTGCACCTACTTTTAAAAAAAGTCTAAAATATTCTGGAAATATCTCTGAGCCAGGTTGGAACTTGATCCTCTGGTGTCCCGTCTAGACAAACCGCTTCAATTTGGTTTCCTAGTGTTCATCGTGGAGTGATTAAGGGAGAAGGAGATGCTACTGCGGCTCATTTTTACAGGATGTGAGGGTTCAAACTTGAGCTTCAGCCTGGTTTTGGCAACACGTCCTCTCAGCTGCGTGGGGCTGGATTGAGGTCACGTCCTAACCACTGTCCCACCAGTCCACGCTGACCCTGACTAATCTGTGGGCGGCTTTAACCAGCAGCCAACAGCAGCAGATCTTAAAGCTGCAGCCTGCCTCAGCCTCCTTATGACAAGACTGGCAGACGGGTACAGCAGGTCACAGAAGTGAGAAAGCTGTTTCCTAGTTGGCCCTTCATGGGTCATTTCCCTCCACAATGGTAATATTTTCACATTGGCTGTATCCGTTAGCCCCTGAGTATCCGAAGAGGAAAGTCATAATAAGATTTGTGCATATGTAAGCTATAAAGAGCCTTGAATGTTGTGGCAAGTGCAACTCTGCCGTTAAACCGGGGGCCCTATTTGAGTTGGAGAGGAGGGATTTGGAACGATAATGTTTCTATTTGCCGCACCGAGCTGTGAGCCAACTGGTCCATTTTCCACGATCCACTTTCACAGGCCGCTTTTATCCCTCACAAAGCCCAAATACCGCAGAGAAAATGGGACGGGGCGGAGTTCAAACGACAGCTCAAGTTTTATGTTCAATGGAATTAGAAATGACTTTTTAAATGCCACTCTGTACGTACTGCTCTACTGTAAGAACTCGGTTAATGAATTTAATGTGCAGTTTTTGGCATGGGATGTTCATTTTTCATCTTTGACTGATTAAAAAGTTGAAGTGATTTATAGCTGCAGTGGGAGTCTGGGTTGTTTTGTCATGTGGGCGACTTATTATGATTTTAGTTCCCCTCATCTGCGTCATCAGCGACTGTATTTACCATATTGTTGAATGTATTGTGCCGCTGGTGAAATATTGCATTTCAATTGTAACGTGAAGATATATGAACTCCAGCGCTCACAGCTGCTGACTGACCCACTCAGAGTTATCGTGGCTCCTGAGGTTTGAGATGAGAGGTTTATGGAGTCAGCACATTCCCTGCTTTGTTCTCGTGAGATTTCTCTGCATTTTTCATTGAGAGAAATATTCTTTTTGTTAAAAATAATGATCTCTTTCAGTGGACTGCACACTACGGGGAGTTACATGAAGACAGAAAAGAGAGAGAGACATGAGATTACATTTAAAGGGGCCAGATTCAGACACAGACCTGAGCTTCATATTCCTGTGAATCAGCTCTTAGAAATTCTCAATCTGCCTGCTGCATGCAATTGTACCAAATCAGTAGTTTTTCTGAGAAGCAACTGTGTAATATACCTTGACAGTTATATTGGGGCATATTCCACAGTGTTTAGACTGCCTGGTGTTTGTACATAAGGCTCTTGGAGCACTTCATTTGCATCCTCTGTGTAATTTGAAGTCTCAATGAACATTTTTGTGGACAGGAGTAAGGGAAGTGGTGGCACTTATCTCCAGTGGTGGTCTCACCTCAACCCCAGAGCCTCATGTGTTGTAAGGATTTAAACAACTTGAATTATTTTTGCTGCAAGGAACACGTTTAACATTTAGATATACTGAATTTTTACAACAATTAAGCAATAATGAATTTGCAATGGTGCTACAATAAAGTTATGAAAGTTATTACAATCTGACACAGATTTCTGAGGCTTTTAATTCCTAGTCATTGCAAAGAGTCACTAGCAGTGTATCCTCCTCTGATATAATGTTATTCAGTCTCTTTCTTACTAATTGAAAGGGTTTTTATAGCAAATTTCTTACCAAGCAGACTAGCTTTAGATGAAATATCCTGTCACAGTGTGTTAAAGGAACAGTTTAGTTTCCTTATCCTACTGTCCTGCATGAAGTTAGAGTTAGGAGAATGATAGCACTCATATCTGGATCCAGGAGACAGTTAGCTTAGCTTAGCACTAAGAGTTGAAGCAGTAGGTGTCAGCAAGCATGGCTCTGTCCAACAATAACAGAATCTGTCACTAATTGTTATATGTTGTTTGTTTCATCTGTACAAAAACTGTGTAATATGCTGGACTGTGTCTTGGCTGGCAGCAGTGATTTCCTGAAGTCTCCTTTGGGCAGAGTTGGGCTAGTAGTGCTTCTTCCAGTCTTTATGCTAAGCTAAGCTAAGCTAAGCTAACCACCTCCTGACTCCAGCTTTGCACAGAACAGGCAGACACGAGAATAGTATCTATCTTCTCATCTAACTCCCTGCTAGAAAGGAAGTTTGTTTGTATTGAAATGTCTAATTATTTACATTCACAGGCTCAACTGAGGGAGACTTGGCCTTTTGGGCGACACTCACACAGCAGGAAAATGGTGAGTCAATGGATTTTTGAAGGACGCATTCTTGCCCCTCTGCTCTTTCAGCACCAGGAGGTCATACACATGATGAAGATTTACTACTGATGCTGCTGAAGGATATATTTAAAGGCATCACTCTTTCACTGCCAAGTCATTGATACCTCCTCCTTAGGGTACAGTTGAGTGATGTGATGGCAGTATGTTGTACAGTGACTTATATGAAGTCAGCTGACAGTGTGATAATTGATAATGGCTGTAGCAGAGAGCAGAAAGATCATCCTTGTGCTTCAAAGATTTTTCTTAATGTGTCACACTCTGAGCGCAACCTGTGCGTCTGTACTGCAGTCTATAGAAAATTAGGATCTGGCCTGTGCTTACAGTGTGGGCAGAACAAACTTGTATTCAGAGGTGAAGACACAAATCGGCCACGGCTTTGTTGAGACCTCCAGTCAGCATGATGTGGTTCCAGGTATCATCTGCATCTATGAGCCTCCTTCCCTGAGTCATCAGTGTTTTGTGCTTTGATGTTTCATCCATGACAAATGAAACCTACAGACCCTCACAATGTCAGGCCGCTCCATGTCAAAAAAAACAAAACACTTAAACGTCTCACATTTTAAAGTTTTTCCTTCTTCCACTTTATGAATTAAGTTGGTGTAAAGATGAAATAGTTCAGATGAAGTCACCCTCCGTAAAATCACAATTTAAATCTAACAAATGAGATAAAATGTGTTCATTGGTGAACTTTAAAGATGCTGATAATCTGATTTTATTACAGAGCCAGGTTAGTTGGTTCTACCCCATTTCCAGTCTTAATGCCGACCTAAGATAACTGAATTCTTGTGATTCTCAAAATGTTTCCTTAAGACAACAAACAATCATATTTACCAATATGTTGCGCAGTTCCTTTAAAATTGTTATTTGCAGTTAGTCAAGTCTCACAGATTAGTTTTATGTGAAACAACTTGCATAGTTTACTGCACCAGTCCAAAGCACATTCAGAATCAATATTCTGTTCAGACAGAAAACCATTACTGTTAAACACAGCCATATTTTTCTGTTGCTTTTCAACTGGTATGCATTTTCTTTGGCACTCACACAAATGTTGTGATCCTGGCCTGTCATCCCTCCCTGTTACGCACTAATCTGATGCTGTGTGTGTGAGTGTGTGCACTTAAACATGCTTGCACAGGCATGTAGGGAGTGTGGCGACGGAGCAGGTCTTATGGTTTTGGTGGGCGTCTCGCACACAGCCGTGAGCTGCTGGGTTGGAGTGGCTGTGAGTATGAGGACGCAGACTGTGACTCACACCACGAACGTGACACCTGCCCCGTCCAGGTCGTCACAAGTCACTGAGGCACACCCAGTTTGCGCAAAAACGTTGCTTATCACGTAAGTACTCCAAATGAATCCTGCCAGTCAACCCCTCAAGGCAAAGAAAGAGCTTTTAGGCTAACAAGTTCTTTCAGGAGCATTTAATGGCTGCAGCATTGAGGCCTACGTTTCCATTGATTCATTCATTGATTTCCCCAGTCATATGTCGAACTTAATAGGCCCAGCATTTTCAAGGCCAAATATTTCCTCCACATGTGTGGAAGTCTATTGATAACATGTGGCTCCATTTAATGTAGACACATAAAACAACAAGCAGGAAGCATTAAAACCATGTGAGGCTGGCTTCGCTCCTCTGCAAGGGACCCACTTCTCAATTCAGCCAGTGTACTCACAGCCCAAACAGGGACACAAACACACACACACACACACACACACACACATACACACACACACATACCTGTTCAAGCAATTAGACATGCCTGTTCTTCATATTGAAATAATAAATACAGACTAAAGGGTGCTGCAGTACTGTACCCAGTTAATGCATCTCTTTCAGCCCTCTGCGCCTTATTGGAATAAACAGAAGTGGTGTGCAGGTTTGGGAAATTTGACGAGTGGCAAACAGACCTACGAGTTCAAGCAGTATTCACATATATTTCTTGTGGTTTGTTTAAGTGTACCACAAGCGCCAGTTTATATAAGTTTGCCATAGAGAGCAGCGCAATCAGTGTGAGAAAGTTTAGAGGGCTGTATTTTAAAGTTAATGTGCTGTGCTCTTCTATGATTAACCAGACTCTATTTTAAATGTGCTGATACCACTCATGTGGTTCTCAGAGAAGAGGAAAACAAATGCTTGTTTTAACTACTGTTTGACCCAGCTCTCTGGCAGTGGATAACATTTATTTGTGACACCCAATATTGCGGAGGTCTCTTTGCAAGGCTCCCTCCATGGTAAACAGTCATAAAAAGCCCAGGATTCAGTTGCACAAACACAAATAGCTTACTAATCATAGCACTAATGAGAGCTGCCAGGGACACCATCAGGCCTTGAAATGCATTGTCGCCACTCATAGAGTTATGGCATGGCTCAGGGTGGAAAGCACGGCTGGGTGAGGAGCTGTAGGTGTAAAGGCATTGTCTCAGCTCTCTTCCTGTACAAAGAGGATCTATTCTTTCTCTCCTTCTGTTCTCTCTGCGCCCTGTAAACCTCCCCTGGCCCAAACAAACCATTGCTCTGCCCGTGTGCCACATGCCACCATGACTAAGATGTTTTCCAGCAGCACTTGTATGTCAAATCATTTCTGCTTGTGTTTGTTTGTGATATGTATGTGCAAACAGTGATACGCCCTCACATAACCCTGTGTCGTGAACCATTCTGCAAATTGGATTATGAAGGTGTCAATGCTCTCCCTGATAGTCAAAAGCTATTTTCTGAGTAGGACATTAACTTGCCATTAACCCCTTCAAACCACAATGGAGGGGTGTGTAATTTAGCAACGCACTGATTGATCAGTCTGTTTATTTTTTCGTTTGGCCTGACAGGAATTTAAGACTTCAACTTTCAAATTTTTTGCAGATGGCCAACTGGTCCTTTGAAGCCCCCACTGTAATTAACCTTAGAGGAGAATAACAAACCAATACACAGGGGCACTGTGGCCTGGCTCAGCTGCTTTGATGTGGGTCCTGTGTTTGCTCTGCTGTGTGCTGAATGGGAGGTGAACTCTGCTGACATGTCCGGGGTTGCTGAGGGGCACGTCACACCCAGGGGGTCTGTCTCCACCCGTCACACCTCCACCGGCATGGAAAGAACTGTTATCACCTTTCTGAAACACTGGCCACATTTACTTACACAGAGGAGCTTGGCCATCAGCCACAGTCTTAGCATATATCTTACCCTGCAGCCGACTCTCTCTGCTGCCTCAAATGAACCAGGAGACACAATAATCCTGTTGATCTTAGATGACCTGGCTACTGACTGAGTGGCCTCATTCTCTACTCTTTCTCTCTCTCTCTCTCTCTCTCTCTCTCTCTCTCTCTCTATATATATATATATATATATATATATATATATTTATATGTGTGTGTGTGTGTATGTGTGTGTGGTTTAACATATATGCTTGTAATATGTTATACCATCTAAAAATTCATCATACAGCCTAGATATTTTTAATATGTACACACCTACAAATTTTACTATTGGTATTTCATGTGTGTCATAAATTTATATTTTCATATATCAAGAGGATGTGTATGTGTGATAATAACATATGTGACATATATGGCAACATCACTCTTGATATAGGGACATATACTGTATGTCATATATTACATTTCTGAATGGGAAAATCTACATGCATGATATTGTACTTAAGTCTCATCTCAAAAATTCATTGAATTTTTTGGACACTTGAGGGCGGCAGGACAAGCTGAACGCACACGATCATACTAATAGACACACTATATCTTTATAAAGTTGATATGCCAAACATGTAGCAATATTCAGATTTATTTAGAGTTGTGCTTATTATTCTATCTTATTATTTTAACTCCAATATTTACTCTCCTTTCAGCTCTGATTTGGTCTCCACCAACTCCTGAGGAAAATATTTGTCTTTTTAGCTGCTAATTAGTCCACTATGTTCTCCAGCTAGTTGCTAACTTTGTCTGTTAGCTACCATTGGTTGTTTGCTAACTTTTTCTGTCTGCCAAAACAGATTTGCTGATAGATGCTAAAACCCTTTTCACATTATTTATCGCCATTTCTCCATAGTTTATATAAAAATGGATCAGTGCAGCTTTAAATTAAAGGATGCATATTATTGCTAAAATGTACTTAAGCACCAAAAGTAAAAAATTGCTCATAATATAGCATAGCCAATTTAAGAGAGTGATATACACTATATATTTAATTTTTTTGAATTATTATTCACATACATTCGCATACATTCAGTATTTTATTGTTTTAACTTCCCAAGGTGGGACTACTTTTAACTACTATTTAGACTGTCAGATAGTTCAAGCCATGTATCAATGTATCATATTTTCAATTCAATTCAATTTTATTTGTATAGCGCCAAATCATAATATACATTATCTCGAGGCACTTTACAGGGTAAGGTCGAGACCTTACTTTGTTAGAGAGAAAAACCCAACAGTTCCCACAAAGAGCAAGCGCTTGGCGACAGGGGGGAGGAAAAACTCCCTTTTAACAGGAAGAAACCTCCAACATAACCGGGCTCAGGGTGGGCGGCCGTCTGCCTCGACCGGTTGGGTTTAGGAGGACAAGGGGGGTGGGGAGGTGGGGGGGGGGGGGGGGGGGGGGGGGCGACCACGAACAGCTGTATAGATAAATGTGTTACCAATAATAATGACAGATAACAGTGGTTAATAGTAATGATGAGTAGTGGTGGATCTGGGTCCTGCTGCTCCAGAGGCAGAGATACCTGCAGAATGAGGACAAAGAGAGGGAGAGAGAGGAGAAGCACAAACTACAGGGGGGAGAAAAAAAATACAAAGTTAATGGCATAAAGTAGTTGAGAGAGAGAGAGAGAGAGAGAGAGAGGGAGCCCAGTGCATCATGGGAATCCCCCAGCAGTCTAGCTCTATAGCAGCATAACTAAGGGATGGGTCAGGACATACCCGAGCCAGCCCTAACTATAAGCTTTACTAAACAGGACAGTTTTAAGCCTGATCTTAAAGGTAGAGAGGGGGTCTGCCTCCCGAACCCACACTGGGAGCTGGTTCCACAGGAGAGAAGCCTGATAGCTGAAGGCTCTGCCCCCCATTCTGCTCTTACAAACTCTGGGAACCACAAGTTGACCTGCATTTAGAGAGCGAAGTGTCCTATTGGGAAAATAGGGAAGTATAAGCTCTCCAAGGTACAATGGTGTCTGACTATTAATGGCTTTGTAGGTGAGGAGGAGGATTTTAAACTCTATCCTGGATTTTACAGGGAGCCAATGCAGAGAAGCTAACACAGGAGAGATGTGATCTTGTTTCCTAGTTCCTGTCACTACTTGTGCTGCTGCATTTTGGATCAATTGAAGGCTTTTTACTGAATTTTTGGGACATAAAGAATTAAACAATAAAGCCAATAAAGAATTACAGTAGTCCAGTCTTGAGGTAACAAATGCATGAACAGCCTTTTCCTTTAGACACAGAATGGGTCTGATTTTTGCAATGTTGCGCAGGTGGAAGAAGGCTGTCCCAGAGACTTGCTTTATATGTGAGGTAAAGGATAAGTCCTGGTCAAAAATGACACCAAGGTTTCTGACTGTAGCACTGGAGGCCAAGGTAATGTCATCCAGAGTCAGTATATTATCACATAGTGTACCTCTGAGGTGTTTTGGGGCAATTACAATAACTTCAGTTTTGTCTAAATGTAAGAGTAAGAAATTACTGGTCATCCAGGTTTTTATGTCCTTAAGACACGCCTGAAACTTGACCACCTGGTTAGTCTCACCTGGCTTCATGGATAAGTACAGCTGGGTGTCATCTGCATAACAATGGAAATGTATCTGGTGCCTCCTAATAATGTTTCCTAGAGGAAGCATATATAGACTGAAGAGTATTGGTCCTAGCACAGAACCTTGTGGTACTCCATGACGGCCTTTAGTGATGATAGAAGAGTCATTATTAAAATGAACAAACTGGAGTCTATCTGACAAATATGACTTTTGTTTTCTGTCAGTAGCTTGAAAGAGATTCAAAAAACAGGTCGATACCAGCATTAGAAAAAAAGGCAAATTATATGACCTATTGCTTAAATTACCCATCCACTGACTGCCAAAAATCACTTCATACCATCTTTTTCTTCTTCTTGCTAAGCATACACCACATCTCTGTACTTGACTGAAAAGAAGGCAGCCATACTTGACCCCACCAAGCAGCTGGGTCTGGAGGCTATTTGGCTCTGTGCTGCAACACTGTGGTGGCTTTTAATTAGCTGGGGCTTTAGTGGGAGCTCCATCATCAACAGAGTGTTTTTGAACACATTGCTGTTTCTTTGCTCTTAGACCTGCAGTGCAGCTTTCCACTTGGTAGGCTGAATGGTGTGGCATGGCAGGCACCTTATATGAGATCTTTATCATTCATATCGAGTGACATTTTCTCACTACATTGACAGATTGCTGCTGTGGCATGGGACCAGTCAGTCGTTTCTGTTCTCCCAGAAAATATTTTACAACTCATGAGGAGTTAATGCTAAACAGACCACTGATATCTGGCTTTGGATTCTTTCCCCTGGGCTATTTTGCTTCTTGCACAAACTACGTGTTAAGTTGAGTAATGTCAATGTCTGCACCGCTCACTTTGTGCTCTTTTTCTGTTATCACTTGTACTCTTTGTTCTTTTAATTTCAAATATTTGATTAGCTTATTTTTCTTCCCCAGTTCAGAAAGTGCAGTGCCACTGTGGTCATATATTTCACACCAATATCATGCCTCACAAATAATAGAGGAGATTTTTATTTGTCCACTTCTAATGATCCCCTGTGCAGCAGCCTGAATTCTCACCCACAATGCTACAAGAGGATTTTTCCCCCCTTCAACAACGTCTCCATGTGCATTTAACAGGCCAGAGGAACAATGTTGGCCTTGTGAAGGCTTTCCATGCGTTTTCTGTTAAGGACGTGGCATTTCAGAGAAACAGATCCCTTTGAATGCCTCACAATGGCAATGGATTTTTGTGTGTCAAAGTGTGGGCAAAGTGGGCTCGAATTCATTTTCAGAGTTGTGGGAAAAAAAACACACTCACTTAAAATGTGTGCTGATATTGTTTCCATACTTTTAAGTATGTACTTTGCTGCTTCCTTCCCCTTGCATAAATGGCGTGTGTGTATGCAATGTGTGAGTACGGTGGGAAGGTTTCCACTGGTGCTGAAGTGCTGGTGGGTGGGAGGTGGTGGAGAGCAGAGCAGTGGCTGTAAGTTGTGGACAGATCGGTGCTCCGTCCTATCTGATCTTGTATAGCTGACATTCTGGCTCAATGGGCCATTTCAACACCTCGACACTCTATCCACATGGGATTGCAGAGAGAGCTGCAGAGCTCTCTCTCTCTCTCTCTCTCTGTCAGACCATCTTTCTCTACCTCTTTTTTTCTGTCTAGACAGACAAATGTACTTCTTTTCCTTTGGTACACATTCTTTCATATGGTGATGTGATGTACAGCTGGTTTATCTCTGAGCCTATTTGGTAAACCCCTGGTCAGGAAATTGACTGACTCAAGTCAACTATGTACGTTGAAAACCATGAGTATAAATGAGTGCATATTTAAAATAAAGCTGCTATCAAGACAAAGAAAACATAACATAATTACTATATATATTATATACATTTTGATTATACAGTTGAAGTACATGTAGAAAGCTGAGCATAATCTTCTGTAAGTTCTGCAAGGTCCAAAGTCACAGTTTCATTTACCAAACATTAGTTTGTCTTCACTAAACAAAGCAGACACAAGATCTTGTGAGTTAACAGCAACATTTAGTTTTAAAGCTACAACGATCATTTTTACATTAACACAGGATCAAATGTGTGTGTGTGTGGGGGGGTCTAGCTTGTCAACCTCACAGATAATTACCATCCCACTGTGCAGTTTCCATCAGCTTTGCAGAGCATTATAGTATGTTTTAGATCATTGTTTTGGTTTTATAGCCCACAACTTTACAGTTTTGATTCCCTCTCACGACTTTCATAGATTTAGTTTCCAGAAGCAGCAGGCAGATGTTCTCAGCTAAAGAGCCTTGATAAACCCAGCATGAAATGACAAACAGTCAGCGTGATCAACCAGCTGGTGTCAAAGTGGAGTATTTACAGTAAAGAGCCAAGTTGTTCCCTCGGGCGTTGGTGGAGGCCAAAACAGAACAGAAACAAGATTCCAAATGAATGATAATGTTGACTGAAATAATAATGTTGCTCTTTATATATACACGCTCATAATAAGCCACTGTTTGCTATTATGTTTACCATATCAACTTTATACTGATGATAATATTTGTTATATGTGTAAGTATTGGGTTTACAGATTGATTCACTGTCCTCAGGTAGCTAAATTCAGAATCAAGCAGATTTGCTTAATTCATGTCCGTAACAAAGTCAATATAATATTTAATGATGCCCTAATCAACACCATGCTGATTAATACAGAGGGGGCAAATTCAATTCAATTTATTTGTATAGCACCAAATCATAATATACATTATCTCAAGGCACTTTACACTGTAAGGCCGAGACCTTACTTTGTTATAGAGAAAAACCCAACAGTTCCCACAAAGAGCAAGTGTCCTAGACTAGCAAAAAAACCAGTAATTCAAGGGAGATGTTAAAGTATACCAGTGAAAGAGGCAAAATAGGAAAGGCAGGCGCAGCTGTTAGTCAAAATTCCTCGTTATTACTTGTTTTATTCTAGATAAATGCTACATTGGCGGGGTTTTACATAATGCTATACAAGACAATAGGACACTACATTGAGAGCTGCTTAGACAACCACATATGAATGTTTGTAGCACACTTCATTATGTTTCTATTAACCAAACATACCTAACTATATGACATGCCCTCAATTAGTTGAACCAAAGTGCAATGTAATAAAGCACATAATTGGCAATTAATCTCTGTCACACCTGGATAATAGGTGGACAGGAACAACAGCTAATGAAACCCAGGAAAGAGGCAGAGGCAAAGAAGCAGAGAGGGAGTGCCCTTTTACTTGTGCTCCACTATTTTTATAACTCTCCGTGGGTTCATGGAGCCTGGCTCCTGCATGGCTGCCCACGGTGTTCGGTTACCAACAAGAATTTAATGTGTACAAGCTTACATCAGGGGCCACTGGCTGCAGGAGTGCAATCTGATGTTGTGACAGCATGTGTCACCTTTACTGACAGGGTCAGAGAGGGCACAGTTTTGGGGAGCATGCATAGAAGTAGCTATGTAGGCTACTGAAATGAGGATTGAATTACTGTCAGCTCTGTTGATGTATTTTGTCTTGATTATCAGTTGCTTGTGTATAATTGGACTAAGAAGAGAGTAAGGAATACAGGTTTACAGTATGCTGCACAGTTGGATACAGCTGACTCTACTTGTCAACAGTGTTTAAAGCTGTCATAAACACAATAAATGACATATACAAAGGTAATATGGTGAACATGTTAGCAAACAGCTATCTCTTTACACATCTACCAGACATGAAGCAACATGACCTTTCATCTGGAGTCATGTTTCTGTCCACCTGATGCTGAATGTAAGCAACGTTCACTCATCTTTTAGCTCTGTTTTGGGCTCCACCTACTCCTGAGGGCAGTATCTGTTTCTTTAGCCGCTAAATGTTTCACAATGTTCATCATAGTGGCTAATATAGTCTGTCTTTCGTCTGGTGTTGGGCAGATAGTGTACAGTGGGTTTATCAGAGTTGAGTTTTTTCACTGAAAACAACTGCTGCTATAAACAAGGTAGATGAGACCTGTGAGAGTGAACATTGCTTACCATAACAATGACAGAATAAAAGGTTCAAGTCGTAGGATGGGCCTATTTCAGATGCACACAGTTTCAGTTTTACCTCTGAGTTAAGAGGTTTAGATAATCTGACTAAGCCTGTTTGCGACCTGTCTGATCATGACTTCTCATAAGAATAACACCCAACTTGTAATAAACATTAATTATGTGTAAGACCTGAATGGATGGTGGAGCAGGTCAGAGCTGCTCATGTGACCATTTGTGGCAGGATGACTCTGTTACAGTCCACCACGGGTGGTCTCAGCAGGGCTCAGGTTCTGTACTGTTAATGTCCTCTTGCAAAGTCAGCAAACACCCTCTGCCCACACACAAACACAATTTTACCTACACACATCCCCAATGACCATCTCCCCATCTGAAGCAGCGACAAGCAGAAAAAGCACCAGTCTGTTTGTGTGCTGTCTACACTGCCACCTCATCCCCCTATTTATGCCTCTTTACCTCTTCTTTTTCACACTCACTCATTCATTGCAACCATTCCTTTTCTCTCACTCACTGCTTCTCTAATTTGCTTCTGTGTGTATAACGGGAATCCACTGCCTGGCTCCACTGAAACCGAATCCTCAGATGGGAGTGGGAAAGCAAGACGGCCACTAAAGGGGAGGCCGTGCAGGTTTATGGAAGGTCACACTGGCCCCGACACTGATCAAACAGATGGAGATGTGCTTTGATCATGGGCCTTGAGGTGCTGCTCCATCCAATGTCCTCCAGCAAGTTATGTAAGCGTCACAAAGAGGGGGATCCACCTCTGGGCCCAGTGCAACAGCTTTGCCTTCGATCCTGACCTCCCGTCCCACCGCAGTCTTGTGACTACAGGGTATAGGGATGGTGGTGGGCATTTGAGCCATGCCTGGAAGGTGACTCCTGGTGCCAGTGTTGGGTTTCAAACTCGACCTACAAAGTGAGAAGCAGAGGCCACGTAGACAGAGACAGAAAATGAGAGGGACAGAAAGAGAGATCAGAAAGAGAAAGAAAGAGAAGCTCCCTAAAACCCCTCGCAACAACCCCCCCCCCACCCCCGCTGCTATGCATGCTGGGCATGAATGTGTTTCGCCAGAGAGCTTGAGTCCTCACCACTACTGACAGCCCGCAAACCCAAACACTGAGGGAATGCTTCATATTTGGGACCATGGTGGTTTCTGGCACTAAATCCTGAGATTTTATTTATTTCAACTTGGTACATAACTTGTTATTAAATATTGGCTCTGAGTAAACATTGCACCATATAAGCATGAGTGAGGCTGCTGCAGGGATAGAATCTTAACGATTTGCACTTGGTTGTACAACTGGCACCTTTATCACTTTGTCACTCGTGTGGAATAAAGTCATTTCACACTTTCATTGCAAAACTTGACAAGTGACAGGCTCTGCCATAAGCAGTGGAACACAGATGGAAACTGATAATTTTCTGTCATTCAAGATTTATTGTCTACTTTGTTGCAAAGCTGCCAGATCTGTTCTGTATCACAAGACATAACAGAGATAATAGATCTGAGTCCCAACAGGTTGATTCAAACACTTGAGGTGAATCCACTCCCACTCGCTGAGCAGGAATGATAGGAATGAATTTCTCACCCACATTCTTCATTGTCATCCTGGAAAGCTAGCAAAGGAGTGGTCTATTTGAGAAAAGGGAAAAGTTGTAGTGACTGTCTTCTGCAAATATTGCTATTAGGTGTGCTGACATTATATTATTTTGTTTAGTATTATTTGTTTTATTATAGTTGGTGAGAATGTCATACTTTTTTATTTCCGGGTTCAGTTGAGAAGGTAGTGTGAAAAATAAATCAAACATCAGTTGAGGAAAATGATGTGCAGCATGAAGTGATGGCTGACACAAGACTGAGAGTCTTACAGGAAAGCTATAGCAGGTCTGTGACGGTGCATAGACCAGCAGCGATTTGAGCTCTGAACATCAACTAGCTCTGCCATATTTGTTCGCCATTTTAGCCTGACTTTTTAGTATGCTAACATATGCTAATTAGCACTAAACACAGACAAATGTCTTCAGTTTTGTCAATATCTGGTCATAAATGCCAAGTATTAGACACATTAAAAACTGGAAAGTCAGGGGATCTTTAAAAGTATTACATTTTATCCTCAGGAGGACATGAATGTGAGCACCCAGTTTCGGCAACTTCACAATAAAGGAAAAATCTGGGCATCACTTAGGAACATCATTTAGGAACCATGAATGTTTATACAAAATTTTGTGCCAATCCATCTTGTAGACATTGAAATATTTACTAAATAAGAAAAACCCTGACCTGCCTGGGGCACCAGATGGAAATTCAGGATTCATCCTGTGGGCATCATATATCTGGAAATCAATAAATTTCATTATAACCCATCCAGTTGTCGTTGATACATTTCACTAATGTCAAAATCAGAGTCAGAGCAGTTCATCTTTTGGGGACAATAAATGTCTTTACACAGTTTCATGGCAGTCCATCAGTCAATAGATATTTCAGTCTGAACCAAAGTGTTGTATTGATAGACAGTCAGACTCTGCCACCCCTGACGCTGTACCACTAGTAGTGGTTCATAAAAAACTAATTCTGGACACTGACAGAGCTAATATGGCCTACAGTGCTGTGCTCTTATGCATATAATATGTATAACATTTGAAATGTGTTTGCACTGAACAGAAATTAATCAGAGCTTTGGTGTCAACTTGCAGACACAGAACATTCCGGTCTAATGTGTCTAGACAGTGGACAGGGGTAGATGTATTAGTCACATGTACCATTTATAAACAGCAAAGAGAAAGAGACAGAGACGTGGTAGCGTGATACAGCACCATTGGGTTGTTGATGATAGATTAAATGACAACACTGTGTCTCTGTGTCTCACACGCTGGCATTTTCTGACTCACCCTATCACACTCCTCCCTTCATTCCCCTCTGTGTGCATGTTGCTGGGCCTCCCCAGTAGTTGCCAGCTCAAGTGGGCTAAACTTAACTCCCAGCCTACCATGAATTTTGGACATTTATTACCACACCCTTCCTTGTCAGTGCCGCCGCCTTCTTCTCAAACACATGTGTTTTTGTGCCTGCAGCCAAGCCAAAGCAGCGGCCAGCAGAGAGGCTGTCAGTGACTGCTGGTGAGGCATGAGAAGTACAGAAAGTAGGAATGGAAACATGCCTGTTAAATATACAACACAAACAAAATGCAAAAAGGGAATCCTTCTAAAAATATCCTGGAACTGCACCAAGTATAGGGGCAGTGGCACCGTCCAAAAATACTTAGTATTGTTATGGGAGGAGAAAGGAGACAGGCTGCTGTGTGTGGCAAAGTGTTTGGGTGGATGCAAGATTGGCTACAGTGGATGGTTTCCTCTAATCTAGCAAAACAAGTTCAGTGGAACTACCAGACTACCAAAGTTTGCCCTGAGAAAAAGGGGCAATCTGACGTTAACAGAAAAGATAAATCACCCTTCGACAGCTTCCTGAAATATGAAAACAGTGTGATTATACTTGGCTGTGTTTCCCCTGGTGTGGTAGTGTGTGTGTATTTCTGTGTGAGAAAGACAAAGGCAGTAGTGGGAGTGAGAGCTGGAGTATTTACATATCCCAGAGTTCTTATCAACAGTGTCAACTGACAGGTAAATTTAATTTCACCTTGTCCTTGAACTTGCATGGGACAGCCCTATTAAACAGAGCCCCCACCCTACACACTTAAAACAGATTAGGAACATTTTATGTAAACATTTCTTATCTTTGACATGAACATCCCACCCTCCAGCAGATTAATGAACCAAGGAAAAAATGTTTTATAGTTTTTAAGAGTCTATTTGCTCCCCAACCTTTTCAAATCATTAATCATTCTGGTCACTGATGACATTCATCTCTAGTTTTTTTTCATGACATTATATTCCACCCACTTTTAACCTCAACCTTGATTTCTGCACTGATGAATATTCAGATTCAGATGAGCTGTGTAGATTTTTCTCCCTCATATATATATATATATATATATATATATATATATATATATATATATATATATATGAAATACCCAAAATGTTTATAACATATTGATATATGTGATAATGATATATCCCCTTATAGGTGAGACATATGACTCATCAGCATTGCACTGATGTATGAGAACAGCGAGTCTACAGCTGTGCTGCCAGCTGTGAGGCTCTACTCAAGGTAAGTGCTAAACATCATGCTAATGTCATTATTATATTATATTATATTATATTATATTATATTATATTATATTATATTATATTATATTATATTATATTATATTATATTATATTATATTATATTATATTATATTATATTATTTGGGTCATTAATCATTAGGACTCATCCTCTGGTGAATTTCCATAGAGCATTTCATGTAATATATCCAACACTTTAAAATTCAGTCTGAAAATCAGTCTGGACCAAAGCGGCTGAATGATCTTCCCTGAAAGTACAAGTTTGGATATGTCTTTGTCAAATCCACCTAAGACGTCACAAAGTGATCTCAGTGCAGACAAAATTACCACAAGCACCAAATGAAATTCAAATCTCAGAGAACAGTTTTAATTAATGCCCTCCTGTTATTGCCAGACCTTGCTTAAGAGTGCTCTAAATACACTGTCCACAATGGCAGCTCAAGCTTAGACAGACAGAGAGCCAATATTATTTCAAATAACCTCAAATATATTTGTTGAAGGCAGTCAAAAACACAAGAGAGTGTCATACATAGCACTCGACAGTGTGGAGCATAAAAACAGCTGCATTACTGGCAGAATTGAGCAACAGTCTGTCAACAGAGTTTTACTTAGACTGATATAAAGATATATTGCCTGAGCTGGTGGTCGGTAAGAAATCAAGTGCTGATGACAGTCATGTAGTCAACCAAGACTTAGTGCTTTTCTGGGAATCTGAGCCCTTTATTAGATTCAGAAAAAAAAGTGAGCGTGCTTCCAGTGAAGACGTCCTCATATTTCTCTGTCAACACCAGCATGTCCGGTCCAGCCGTGAGAGCGGACGTCCGGTGGGCCAGTCAAGCCGTGGTCATTCAGCGGCTTGGTTACACGTCTTCCACCACTGAGCAGAAGCTGTGGTACCTGGGGGCTTCTGTAATGTTATTCTCTTGCAGTGCGAGTGTAAGAAATGGTTTGCAATATGGAGAAAGATTGAGAAAGCAGCAGCTGTGCAAACATGGCAGGTCTGCAGCAGATGGGGTGTGAGTATTCAAAGATTTGGTGGGAGAGACATGGAGAAGGGAAAGAGGACTTTCTCCTTGCTACCAGACGCTCTCTGGTCTGGTGATCCTGTCTTCCTCCAGACCGCAGATGCTGATTTAATCTAGACTCCAATATGGGGAAAAGAAGACTTCCTCTTGCCACGGTCTGAAAACTTGCTGATGGTTGTCTCAGTAGGAAATCTCCAGGTACTGCATGTTTTTCCATGTAGCTGAAACTTACTGCAAGTTCCTGTGCAAAACTGTCTCATTCCACAAAAGAAAGGTTGGTCATGTCCACTGACCCCAGTTGGATCTGATTATTACGGTATGAAAAACAGGTGAGGAGAAATGAGAAGTCTGCATTACATTCTGATTTGTGAAAATGACCCCTAATGTTTCTGAATTGATCAGGATGAGTCCAGGTGCAGGAAAAATGTTGAGAAAAAAAAAAACTCAAGGCTTTCTCTTGCATCTTTCTCCTCCCGCTGATTGCCAGCAAAACTGTGACCACCACAGTGCACATTTTTCCCCTAATCATTTCCATGCATCTCGCAGGGATTGAGAAAATTGCTGTCATAAGTTGTACACAGACATATGCTGTTCCCTCCATGTTAAAGTAAACACAGAGGAAACTCACCCTCTTTTTTGTTTACCCTGCTTTTCCAGTCACCAAACAAACACAGCAAATTGGTCCTAATCAAAACATTGTGAAAGTGCAAATGATTTTTGAACGCAGCCTTCTTGTCTAACTTGAGCAGTAATCCCATTTGAAATATGTGACAGTAAGTAATGTATAGCATCTCTGTGTCCTCTAATTCCCCAACCCACACAAACTTTTCTCCTTCTCCATTTCCCTTTTCCTCTCTCTGCCTCTCATCTGCACAGGCTCTCATTTCCCTCCCGGCCATGGCCATTAATTAGCACTTGCTTATAGGAAACAGATGACTTTTAATAAATTAGGGTCATGTTTTGAATTGCTTTAATACTTCCATTCCAGTTCCTAAGCAGCAACATGAAAGCATTCCTCTGCCAGTTCAACTCAATACCCAGTATTCGCAGAGATTCGAGAGAGGTAGGACAGCTGGGGTAAGATCTGCGGACCCACATACTGAGGAAGTCCTGAGTTATCCTTTGGGCCACCACAGCTCACCATCTTTTACCTTTTTCCCAGACCTTGTTTTGATAGCCAGGCAGGCTGATTCATCAGACATCAGAGCCTACATTTAAAGTAATCAGTGCCTCTATCTAGGGCAGTTCCTCATAACCGTTTCAGCACTCAAGATTAAGGTCAGGCCCAGTTGCCATATCTTACCTTACTCCAGCTTTTCCCTGGAGTCAACTCCTTCCAGACATTTCGTGGTTTCATCTCAAGTTCTCCTCTTCAGGGAGATTTTCCTGATTAGAGTCACAGAGCTCAGTGGATGAAATGGCAGAGATTTTCCCCCTTTCTTCAGAATGCCAGGCCTTCAGCCTGTTCAGCTAAATCCTCACGGTCTTCCATCATTTACATCTATAGGATTTGTCATGCATGGCTTGCCCAGCTCTGGTCCTAACCAGGAGCAAAACAACTGCGACTCTAATCCTCCTTAAATAAGTCTCTCCTGATGTCACGCTGTGTATCCGCTCACTTTCTTTAAGTTTCATTACACTGAAACTGTGTGGCCTCCCCTAACTTTTTTTTCCCTCTCTTGGCAAATTCAGAGTCACAAGCGTGAAACTCTGTGTAACATCTCAGTTGGACGACAGCCCATCAACAGTGAAGGATTTATGTGCATAGATGTTCCCTTCTAAACAAAGGCAAGTGAACACAAATTAGTTCTATTAAGTGCTTGACCTCTGAACTGTCTCATAAATCCATTCCTTCGTCCCCACCTTCTCCCACACATTGGTGACAAATCTGTTACTGCAACAACTGAGTCATTACCCCATTTATTTTATTTGCAATCCATTTCATTTTAGCAGGTCAAATTGCTGCATTAATGTCCAACTCACTTTTTGGCTGCTCAGAGCGTAACTAATGTGGGTATGGCTGGTATTCTGCTGCTGCACTCTGTCCTTTCTCTTTTAGCATTTTTTCAAGAAGAAAAATTACTTTCGTTTCAGAGTAGAGAAGCAGAGCGCCGAGAGAGCTCAGTCCTCTGAGCAAACCTTTTCTGTACTTGGTCACTAACAGCATCGACTGAAACGCTTTTCTTCTACTAATGAGACAGATCATTTCTTGGCTCGTGCTGAATGTGGGTACTTTTTCTAACTGGCCACCTTTGGCTTCATGTTTTTTGGCATTCTGTAATACCATAAACCATGGGAATCAGCTTTAACTGCTTAATCCATTGACATTTGACTTGGTTTACAAAGCATTATAGAAGTTTCTCTGTTTCTTTACTTCACTGTGTGAATTGACAGTCTCTCCACTAAAAAGGAGCCTCCACATGTTTCTGATTGAAGTAATTGAAGGGAAAGCAGTGTATTTAACAATAATTATAGGTTTATATTAGCTAGTTATCCCACCTCCTCTGCAGAGCAATCACACCATCCAGAGGATATGGTTGTTGCATGTGGCTACATGGCTGTTTTTGGTGGCATTTGGTTGCTGTTACAGCCAGACCATTCTCCACCGCTGGTCTGGTGGCACCCATTATGGAGCTGCTACAGGGGAAAAAACGATTTGGCTTGTTTGCATTTCTTTAAACCAATCACATTCATCTTTGGCAAAGCCTGTAAAATAGGGGAACTTGTTTTGGTGGAACATTTGCATGTGAGGAGCACTGTCAGTGAGATCCCTAAAACACCATGAAAACACCATAAAAAAAGAGCCAAGACATATCCTGCTGGTGTGATCACATGATCCAAATCTTCATCAAAACTTGTCATTTCCAGCCTGTAGGTTTCTCACTCAGAGGTTGTTGTTGTTTTTGCTAGAGAAAGGGATTTTGATGACAGTAACAGGCAGAAGAAGTGGAAAACAGGTGCCCATTGGCCTAATAGGCTTTATACCCACAGCCTACATCTGGTGAGTCAGAGCTGTCCCTCCTTGGCCCCCAAGTGACAGAGTGCTGACTGTGCGTGTCTGTGAAAAGTGTTGCTCCATAATGATGAAGAAGAGACTCTGTGGTTCTCAGCTCTGCAGAGATTTTGGTTCACCGTCACCTCTCTCACTGTTGTTGTTTCATGTTTCACAAAACGTGTACCCACTGTATGCTACCTACTAAATCAAACAGCAGGGAGACAAAGTAGGTGACCAGCTGGTGAAAATAGTGGAGGATTACAATACCTTGTTTGTGCAATGACTTTTTGACCCTGTATACTGTATATAAGAATAAATATAACACAAGTCCACGCACAAACACAAGTAAAATGTTCCTGCTTCTTATACCAAAATAATACTGGTGATATACAGTATATGACTAGAAATGCGTGGCTGCAGAGACATTGTGTTAAGAAGTCATGAGGAAAGAAATGAGTTTGGTGTCACTGGTTTAGATTATATTCTTCTTCATTTGCCTCTTTGGCTCAGGCTACACAAAATGCACATTTGATTTTAATGATGGACAAAGTCATACACATTATATTAAGCTTCGGTATGTTTACTCTGCCCTCCACGTTGGTGGGAACAGGCGCCTCCTCGCTGCACTCTCCATAGCTGTATTTCTTACTATTTCTTGCTTCCACATTCCTGCAGCCTCCTGTTCCCTGCTGCTGTGGAGGAGAGGAACTTTAACTGCTCTGCATGGCTCTTTACAAAGGAGGAACACACACTTTCAGTCGTTAACTTCTCCTTTTATTGCCCTAGAGTAGTCAGGAGAGAAAGGTACCATATGCAGCCTTTTTCATTGTCCACTGGCTATTTTACACATATGTTAAAGTGGTTTAGAGCTTTGTAACTAAGAATTTGAGCTGAGAAAATGTTGTTTCATGAGTTGAGATTGAGGAATGCATGCACGCAGTCCTGCCTAATCAGATCATTTCTACATAAACAGAGTGATGGGAGAACAAGATGAGGTGCACAATTGGAGGAATGGGTGTAGCTTTGCAACAATCACCCCACCCCAATTCACATTCTCCTCACCCTTCTGATCATCTCGCCTCCTGTTCGCAGCCCCACACCCTACACTAAACAAATATACAACCCAGTCTGGTCCTGTTTTGCTTCCTCTCCCTCCCCTGCAGCCTCCGCAGGATCTGATGCCCTTGACTTTGTACTCTAAGTCTTCGTTGCTAATTCCCTGAGGTTAGGACAATAAACACCATATTGATGGGCCCAAACTCAGAGGAGACCACACTTCCTGCCTGCAGGAGCTGGTGTTTGGGAGAAAGAGCAGAGAATTGACAGGAAAGAAGGTCAGGGAGACAGAAAGAGAGGGTACATGAGGCAGAAAAAAATGTGAAGAGAGAAAGATTATGTGTGTGTGTGTCTGTGTGTGAGAGAGAGAGTGAAAAATGGGAGTGGAAAAGCTAAAAAAAAAAAAAAAGAAAATGGGGGTAAGAATGTTGAATGTGATGCATGAATTGTCAGCCAGGTTGGAGAAGGGAAAAGGTTTAAGGATTAATTTGTTGTTGGGCTTGTGTCTTTCAGAGCACAAAAAACCATAAATTCACAAGTCCTTTTTTTTTTTTTTTTTTTTTGCAACCTTTTAACGGTTTAGATTAAAATGTGCATCTAGACATGGTCTCATTTCTGGATGGATGCAGATCACTGACGATCAGAACGTTTGCTTCTCAGGCTTTGCAAGCCTGAAGAGAGCTCGAGCATGCTGCGGCCTCTGTGAGGAGCTGCAAGCGGCCTCCTTCTCTCTGTCTTTGAGACATCTGGCTGCAAGCATCTTTAGGATTCCATCAATACCACAGCAAGGGGGGAAAACCCCACAACTGAAAAAAGCAGCCTCAGCAGTCTGAGTGCAGGCCAGCTAATATCAACTTCAACAACCTCTCAGTCATCTCGCGGAGCTCTCAGAGCTCTAGATCTGGCCCTGCCAAGAGTAGGGGAGCCAGAGGAATGGGGGTGAGGTGCAAAGAGGGAGCTCATTTCTGTCCTAGTAAAAACCAGGGGGTCATTGTGTGTGTGTGTGGATGTGTGTGTGTTTGGTGTCTTTGAATGGCAGCTAGGCAGTTCCAGCTGTTGTGCTTCATCTGAGCAATTAGCTGTAATCAGCTCTCTGAGCTCTCTGGGTGTTCTAAGACACTTTCACACGCTGGCACTCCACCGGATATCCCTCATCACCACATCCCAATCACACACACACACACACACACTGAGTTCTACCTGGAAACTGAAGTAATAGTGCGAAGCTTCAACCCCCTGTGGAGAATGTACAAGAACATGGGTATTTGTGGACTTGTGTGTGTGTGTGTGGGTCTGTGTGTGTGAGTGATGTGTGGTGGTTGTTTGTAGCCAGGTCTCTGTGGGCCTCTCCAGCCCATAGCTCTCACTCTGTTCAAGCTTCACCATGTGTTGCGCACATGTTCCCATCAGCCCTGTGAATCAGTCTTTGTGCCGAGCAGCATCCTTCACAGCGATTACTGTATTTCCCCTTGTTACAAACACTGACCTCGTCCGCCTTTTCACCTGAGTGAAAGCACCTTCACCCCGATATGCTGAACAAAGTGGGTGCACACCCATGGGGACCTATGTACATACACACTGTGGAAAAAATTCAGACATGCATATGTGAAAAAAATAAGCAAGTTTGGGCACAGGCATTGACACAGGCACACACACAGAGAACAGAGGCTATCCCCTACCTTTTCCAGATCTACTGTGACCGATCCCTGTTACCAAGGGGGATTACGGCATAGTCCAGTAAGTTCTCCATGCCACTTCTCATCTCCACAGTGTGTGGGCTGAGTTGGCCTGCAGAGACACCGCAGGCAGGCTGGGTTGACTGCTGCTCTGGGCAACAGCTGCTGAACAAAATGGAGCTGAAAAATTCCACTCCCAGTTCCCATAAACATGACTGAGATATAATTTACATAATGTGAGACAAGAAGAAAATTATGCACCTTGCTGCAGGGCAATTGTGTTGCAGAGGGGTCACATCTAACCCATTATGCATGCCTCAATGATCCACAAGGTCCAGCTGAGAGGTCAAAACACTCATATTAGAAATGATGACATTCTTCAGTATTAAGTAGCCAAGTTTCCATTTACCCCCTCCACACGCAGGTCAGAGGTCAGCGTCAGATACTGGAGGACATTTAGTATTTTTCTCAAGGACGCTTTAGCAGCGTGGGTGCAAGCAGGGGGGGCATAAAACAGTTCTCATTACTGACACTGCAATGCAGTGACAGCTGCTACAATGTTATATTAAAGTATGAGTGATTGTATTGGTTACTGTTGGTCAGCGATTGTCCGCCTCCAGCACCAAAGAGCCTCTTAAAACCTGAGCTCTTCTCACTTCTCCACCGGCTCTTCACATACCCATGCAAGCCCAGCTGACTCATCTTAAACCCTCCTCGCCCACGCCTACACACAGATAGTGAATCCCATGGATAGAAACATATCCCACACACACGCACGCGACGCAAATCCTGCGCACACGTGAACACACACTCATACACTCGACTAACCCCCTGCTAAAGTAGAGCTCAGCACATTCTTGCAGGGCATGTTGACACCCTGGCAGGATCTATGAGGAGGTTTTGGCATCAGAAGCATTTTGTTATTCCAACGTTTCTGCTCTTGTGAATACAAACGCCCCCATCTCAGAGCCACGAACCAAACAAGAATTCAGCCAAGTATTTCAGTCGCACCACATACAGCATTAGTTGAGTTCGAAACTTTAAGTTATTGGATGTAAATCGTTACTTTTCTGGCTCAGTTGAGTTTATGTCCTGATTTATTTTTATATATTCATGCCTTAAGTTTTGACTGTGGGACAAATCTCTGCATTGTGCAGATTACTGAAGATGTGGAATTCCCTGCATGCAGTGGGCAAAAGGTAAGATACCCTGGGCAGTCAAAAAAACAAGCACAGTCACACCTAGAGTACATTTACGCCAATTTGATACATTTCAAAAATAAAAAATCATCATGCTGTAACTTGTAGCCAGGACAGGTTTGCCAAAGAGCATTAATCTTTAGAGTGTTGAAACCTTTAAGGTGTTTGTCCAGATCGTTCATATCTTCCTTTACATTCTGGACCCGAAATGCAGACTCATTCAAAATGACGGATCCAAACTGGTGTATAGCATTCACACAATAGAGGTTTGCAGTGATTTACAGTAACAGCCCAAAACTTACAAGAGGTCAGATGCTGCTGTATTAGGTATGTGACAAAGAAGGTGCTTATTGACTGTTTTTTAAAGCTGCTCTCTTCAAAACTTTAAAATTGACAATGGATGGTGTGACTACTTATATTTGAAAGAGGCCACTGGTAGTGATAACCAATGATTATCATCAGACTCTGCAGTTTGCCTCAGCTCCAACGAGGGTTTTAGCATGTTTCAGCTCATTGTTTTGATTTCCCCACTTTGCTGTTGAAGTTCACTGCCAACATCCTAATTAGTGCAGTTTTTGGCAGTGACAGGCAGCTGTGTGTGAAGCATTTATCAGCTAAACAGACAGCTCTTTCCCTCAAGAGTTGGTGGAGACCAACAGTGGAGCTAAAAGAAGACTGAACATTGGACTTATATTCATCAGGTGGTCAGAGACATGACGCCAAATTAATGCTATTGTTAATCTAGGTCTGTTTGATGTGTATGCATGTTTGCATTATCAACGTTAAAAGGTCATAATATGTCACTTTCACTGCTCACACATAGCAAAAAAAAAAATGTTGTGACTGGCCAGTTGTTTCCTAATATATTTCAAAATACAAACTTGCTAGACTGCTTTACCTGCATCTTTTGGTCAGAATTAGCCCTATAACATATTTATATCTATGCTCAATGTTGTACACTACCAAGAAAATTATTCTAGCAATTATATACATACTGAGAATTACAATAGTAGTAGTTGTAGTGGATAAATAGAATAAATAAATGACAGATTTGCAGGTTAGAAGCAGATTTTCAGTTGCACAATCTCAGAAACATCTCAGCTTTTGTGTCTTTAAACTTTAACCCAGTTTGCCTCCTTTACTGTCAGTGTTTCTCTTTTCCTATGTTTCACTACGTTTCCCACTCTGTGATGAACCTGACTAATTAGCAGCAGCTTGTTGTGACCCAGGTCTATAAATAGACTTCCTTGCGCCTCAGGCCTCTCAGTGGTCTTAGAGTGTCTTTACCAATGTGGGGCACAGGACAACTAATGTCAAACACATGTGTGGAGGAAAAGGGTTTACAGCGAAGGCAAGCAAAGATGTTTCATCTTTTAAGTGATAATTACTTGATTCCTTCTCTGCCCTTAGCCTTTGATGTGCTGCAAGACAAGCATAAAATTACAGGAGAGTGTAATGAGTTTAAAAGGCCCATTCTTTAGCATGACATGTGTAATTAGGGAATGTCTCTCGTTTACTTGTTCCCTGCTTTATTCCTCCTTCTCTCTTTCTATTATCTGTTCTTTGACACTTGTTGTTTCTCTCCAATTTGTTTGCTATGTGTGTGTGTGTGTTTGTGCGTGCAGCCTACATGCCTCTTGACACATTCGCCGCTGACTATGGCATGACTCAGATGCCAGTGGAACAGGGTGCGTCTCCCATTGCCAACTGCACATATTTCTGAAGTCAAGATTTGCAAGCGTCTTTCTGAGAGCCCCCTCACTAGTAAATAGAACAAGGGTCTGTAGGAAGGAAACTGAACTCCACTCATAAGCCTTGTAGAGCTATTAACAACACTGAATGCTTTACAAGTATCCTCTTTGATAAGTACATGAAAGCTGAACTGCATGAAAACTCCATGCAGTTCAAATGGTGTGAAAGAGAATATCATCTCCATCCTCTCTTAGTTGTACCAGCTTTAATCAAGTTAATACTGTGTGCTTTTTGACTGCAAGATGAAATGTACTGAATTCAAGAAGGAGAGTTTAAAAGGCCATTCACCACTGCAGGGCTCCATCTCTGGCATTATGTGCCTCCTCCCCCTGTCCTGCCTACCTCTCTCCATCCCCTGACCACTTCCTCCTGCCTTTGAAGCCGGGCGCCCTTCTCAGCTTCTGCCAGACAGGATACCCCACATCCTGTGAGAGACAGGAAGGAGCCCTGCTTCCTAGCCCCAGACACAAAATCTGTGCTCCAGCAGCCTCCAGCAACCCCAACAATTTTTTTTTTTTACTGTAGTGCAGAATAGAAATAACAGTGAACACATTCTTATCAATGTCAAACAAAACTACTTCATTCCAAGAAATATTGAAACAAACCAAAAAAGAAAACTGATCAAAATCAGATCCTGGAGATGCACCTCAAATTTGTGAGGATCTCAACAGCTGACACCAATTTGCTTGAGCCTCTTTTGGATGGGCTCGCCCATGCTCCAGCGAACACAGCTAGACCTCCATCTGATGCAGAGCTAGTAGTGGTTTTGGTTGCTGCACTACTAAACCACATGCAGATCAGGAATTTCGTTACCAGTATTTTCAGAGCTTTTTCAACTCATGCAAACGCACAGTCTGTCTGTCAAAAGATCAGCTGAGAGGAGGTGTGTCTGGCTGTCAAAGTGTACTAATAGCTGGTGCCAGTGCTCTATCCCAGCTGTTGAACAGATACTTTGAGGAGAAAATTAGCATGTAAAAGAAATGCATTAATCTGTATTTAGTACACCTCAACAGTAGCTGCAGGGAAGGGTGTCACTCCACCACTGACCTCCCAGTCTACTGACTCATGTTCCCCAAAATGCAACGTCTGCTGCAAGTCAAAAAAGGCGATGGTTGTTCCAAGTTCAAATCTTATTTAGAGGAGACTTTATTTTTTTGTTGATGTGTATTTATATTTTACTGCTAAATTTGATATACTGCAGCCCCACTCTTCGCCACCGCCCAGTGTCCCAGCCACTTGCTCAAGTTGTCCGTTTAGTCCATGATGTAGAACCGTGCCTGCTTTCCCATCCGCCTGCAGTTTGAGGTCAAACTCCAGAGAGTCTCGCTGAAACGTCTCTGACGCTCAACTGTCACTTGTTTTAGGACAGGCGTGTCAGCTTGTCAGAATATTGCTTTTCAGTGCCATGAAAACAGGCGCACACCCAAAATGCTTGGCCTACTTCCAGAGAGTAGAGAGGGGGCGACAGCGGCAGTCGTGGCCGTGAACGGAATAGCTATGGCCAAAATGACTGTTCCCCGTCCAGCAGCGTCAGTCTAAATTTTGCCGGCAGCAATCGGCCTCGCCGCCCTGTCAGCTTTCAGGTGTGGGAACTCCCTGTTTGCCAGGCAGCCATCAAATGCAGTGCTGTAATTTAGACCATTAAAACACAGTACAGAGGTCTGAAAGCTGCTGTACAGGAAGCTGGCAGGGGAACAGATTCACACACCACTCCCAGCCTTCAACGGCCAAGCTCGGGAGAGAGGAGATGGCAGGGAGGTGGACTGATGGGCTGGACTGGCCAGCTGAACTCGATTCACTTAGCTAGTATCCCAGCAGGTCAGATCACAAGCTTTCAATGCTTTTACTTGCAACATATATGTATCTGTTATACTTTTATATTTATAGACTTTTGTTTGTGTTTTAGTTGTCAGTCAGCCATGTCAGCCAATATCAGCCATGTCAATCTGTCTGCTTCTTTTTGCTGCCAGAAGTGATTTGAGGCCCAAGGCTCATAAAGTCCACCCATGGGCCCTAAAATAGTCTCCCTACAGCAAATAGCTCCTGCTCCCAGTGAGATGTGGACATAAATAAACTGTAAGAAAATGGAGAACAATCAGAAAAAGATTTACTAATTTATATCAGGCCCACTTCATTTATGTTCCACCCTTTGACATTTTTTTTTTATATCAGTTTATTTATTATATATATATATCAGTTCAAAGGTCTAAAACATGTATTCAGTGATGGCTTAGAGATTCCTCACAGAAGGATTTATATGATGTATTAATTTGAATAATATGTTGCTTGCTTGTTTCCTAAGATATGTGATTGTGTTCTTGACATAATTTTTCCAGTTGTCAATTTTTAAGGTTTCAGTTCATATTTATTGCCTGATTATTGGGCCTGTTTTCGTGTGTATCACTTATGGTTCAGCTTTTAGTCATTAATGGATTGATTGTATTAAATACATTGTTTCTTAATTTAGCAGCTATGCAGGCTCCACTTATATCCTGTTGCAATACGTGGTAGTTTGTTCTGACAGTTTGTGATTCATGTGTTGTCTGCTGTGAGCTGCATAACTTGTGTGGCCTTTGTTTTTTGTCACTGTGCACAAACGACCAAACTAGCTTCCCCTCTGAGCGTCGATGTACACACAGCACTGACCTACCTACTTACTGGAGCTCACCATGCATTTCTGCAAAAATGCAGAGCTGGAGACTGGACCTGAGTGTGTTTGTCAGCAGTGATAGGAGACACCTAGTGGCCTGCTTGGATTTTGATACAAAGAAATTAAACCAATTATAGCCCAGTAATATTTCAGAGTCAAAATAATTTTGCATCTAACCAAACATATTAAAGATGGAAATACATGGGCATCTCCTTCATATTGGTCTGCCCTCTCCTGTCATCTCCTCTGCTCCCCAGGCCTGTTAGAAAGAGACACTGAAAGTGGTTTAGTTCATCTTTTAAAGCAGACAGTCCGCTCTCCGCCATATTATACAGTTTTTACCAATCAAAATCAATATCTTCAACCTGTTGACATAATAATATGTGAATGATAATGTTGTGTCAATGTCTTCAGCTTCCTTGATTTTAGTCAACTCCATTTGCTACAATCAGGCATGGAACAGGAAAGAGTCGTGGCAAGGGAGCACCGCCCTGAAGAATGGGAGTCAGCACAGAGACCACATGGGGACACGCTCCCCTGTTGACGCTTCAGCTTTTATTATGCTTGAATTGGCACAGGAGTTAATGTAAACTAACCCTAAAGCTCAGGTTTAATTATGCCAGACTGTATGCACCCCATTTTCCTTGTCCCATCAGGCCCCCTCACCCTGATGGTTGCCATGCCGATTGTTTCTGCCACTTTGTACTATGGCTGTGTTTTGACAAACTTCTTGCTGTTTAATGGTTGGTTGAAGGTGGCGCTGGATCAACAGCAGAGCTACAGTAAGAATTATAGCAGCAGCATCAGAAGTGTGTATGCCACATGATAATGATTTAGGACTCTTGCAGTTAATGATACAGCAACATATAGTCAATCTAGTATATATGGACATACATGTTTATACTGTAACTTCAGAAAAATCTATGAATAGAGCCCAAACAGACTCGAGGACCATTAAAAGAAGTATGGCTTCTTCCCATCGACAGAGGGCTGTTTGTTGTTCGACCTCACGGTCTCTCTGCTCAGGACAGACCAAGCAGTGCCAGCGTGCCAAATGGTGGAAGTGGGTCAGTGCTCTGTCACACAGTGGCTGTAACACATACATCACGCATGCACCTGTACAAACATACAGAGGGAGGGAAAGCAGAGGAGAGCTGGAATAGCGTCACCGTCCAAATCTGAATTCAAACTTGAATAGTTGGCCACTTTTTATGTGCAGAAATAGCTCTGTAACCATGGATTTTGTTCTGCGCCATGCAAATTGACTGATGCCATATGCTACAAGTTTAGATACTGTAGGCTGACCATTATACTTAATAATACATGAAATACATGAAAGAACATGACTACTATGTGAGTAACAGTACATTTAGCAGTTGGTGTTGAACTCGATGCAGTTTGCGGTAACTGCTGTCCTGTTTGTGTGACTCAGAACAAGCTCCCTTGTCTGCACCACAGCCAAGACCGCAGAGGCAATATATTTTACAGCCTTATTTGCATCCAGCAGTTTATGTTCTCAGCTATAGCTCTTTATAGTTCAGAGCCTATAGCTTTCTGTGACTCAGCAATCTAACGACTCCTACAGATGAATGCAGACAAGCCGATGCCAAAGCCTGTGTGGCTTTGTGAGTGTATGTTCAGGCATGTCTGGAAGGAGCAGGGTGTTATTTTATGTCAAAGGTCTCTGTATTCATGGACGCAGTACATTTCTCAGAGCTGGAGGCTTCTATTACAGCTAATAAGAGATGGAAAACATACTGCTAATTCACTTCTGTTTTATTCCAGCCGGAGAAAGAGCAGAGGAAAACTGATTGTGACAATGGAATACAAGTTTAGCAAAAATGAAACACTACCAACTTGAAAGGAAAGAAAAGCCAACATCTGAAAATTGTCTTTACAAATGGAATAATTATGGTTACAAGAGTTCCAAGAGAGCTAAATGCTAACACCACCATGCCACCATGATCACAATGGCAATGCTAACATTTCTATGGTAAGCAGTGCAGCAACTTATCAAGGTAACATTTGCTAATTAGCACTGAACACAAGGCTCAGCTGATGCTGAGTTTTAGACAAAATAGGTTTTTGATCAGGTGATGGTACAAGAAGCATTTCATCCTGAGGGGGAGATGGCACTTCATCCAATGGTTATAAAGACATTAACCGAAAATGACTGAAGAAGCCATAATATCACCACAGTCATCGTCTTGGAACCATGTATGTCTATGCCAATTTTTTTCAATTTTCTATTGTATAGATGTCAGAATATATCACTGGATAAATGAAAACTTCAACCTGCTGGTGGCACTTGATGAATGTTTGTTTATATAAGAAAAAATGTCAAGAAAATATAGCTGTTGGACTCATGAGGACAATGCTTGATGAATTCCAGACCTGCAGGAGGAGTTCATCACAAATGACAAGGACCTGCCTGTGTCACTGTCAAGCCTCTGAGTCTGGAGGGAAGGGCGTTCATATCTGGGGTCAGTGAACAACTTCACTCTTGTTGTAGCAAAAAGAATGTAAATAAGTAAAATAAGTTCAGCTTATTTCAATGCGAGCTTTTTTCAATGGAGCTTTTTTTCCTTGGCAAATAGGTTGGCTAAGAAATAGGGACAAAAGTCTTCATCCTGTGTTTAAGGAGCCAGCATGGGAGGAAACCTAAGTCACTTCATGTTAAGTCTATGCCAGTGTCTTGATCGGCATTAGTTTGTTGGGAATTTTACAACTTAATCTCAGTGTGTAAATGTTTTTACAAGTTTACTCACATTGTCTGAATGTTTGTGATCTCAAATACGAAAAGGTGGCTGCCCCTCTGTCTCTCCCCCATGTCTGTCTTATTCTCACAGCATGGGCTGTCATGTATGACCTCAAGTAAATAGCTCCTTCAAAGTTTTTCTCTTGTTTGAAATGTATGAATAAATTGCTGCAGGCCTGTAAATTTTAACAGCTGTTTTGTTGCTCATTTGCACTTTCCTGCGTGGCTCATGTTTAGAGTGGAAAATGTCCCTGACAGCTTGCCTGTTATGAATCTACTTGTTCCCATAAAACATTTCTTTTATTTCTGCAGGATTTTTTCCAGTACTTGGATAGATGGGCAAGTCTCGACATTTCTTCTCATTGAGGGAAACTTGTAAAGAGAAATTCCTGTAAAGTGGTTCATTAAAAGAATTTACAACTGCCAGTTGATTAAGGAGCTTTTATTTAAAAAATACAGATCATGATGTTGCTTCAACAAAGCCATGGTCAGGATAGATAGTGTGCACCTATTCATGCAAGATCACCAACCAACTGCAGGCAAATTAGAGGTCAAATCGAGACAGAGCATTTAAATATTTCCTTCAACTACAGCATGCGGTGAGCGTGACTCTCTTTGTGTGAGCTGAATCACAGCTTTTAAAGTCTGATAGTTCTATAAAGTTCCCTCTAATCCACAGAGTAAGCAGAAAAGGCCTCAATTAGAGCTTGCTCACCTGACTAAACAGCTGCTGAACAAACAGGTTTGTGTTGGATTTTGGTTTCCCCTTCCCCAGTTTTAGAGTGAAAAATAAATATTCCACTCCAGGATGTTGGCTGTACCTGACACAGTCCAGGCACTCATCAATCCTAGAGCTGTTCACTGCAATGAGAAATTTGCCACATATACAGATATAAATATACTGACAGTGCCAGCTGTGCACACAAATCACATTACCTGCAAATTCACAGCCTCTTCAATATGCTGTCCTGTTTAAACATTTATGCCTTGTTTATCAAAAATGTTGAAAGAAGTGTGTAGTGTGTACACTGGAGAAATATTGTTGTCACTGCTGGCAGCCACAGCCCTTCATTTTCAGTGCAGTAATAAGCGAGTTTACCTGCAGTAATCATCAGCTATGCGTCTGCACGGCTGCAGCAGATGTGTCCTCTCCGCCCCTGGTGGTTCAGAGGAGACAGACTTACTGTGGGAAAAAGGGAAACTTGTCTGAAAAGAAGAAATCTGCATCTGAGTCTAGTGCTACTTGCATATAGAAAAGTTAAGGTTGTAGTGGATAATATTAATGCAGCGGTTTTTAATTAGCTGTTTAGCTGCATACCATTAACCTCATTGACAGAGGAAATTTAAGGAAGTGCTAAGTATTATTAAATAAGTGCAAGAAGATCAAGTAAAGAGGTATGATTTTGATCAAGTAGATGGGTGCAGACCCAGAAGTTACTCTGAAGGCAAGCATTAGTGACTTGAATTAGATTTGGGCGACCATGTACGTCGATGAGTATTGGAGTAACATGTGCCCTTTTGGGCTGATTGGAGACCGGACAGGCTGCCGCTTTCTGGATCATGTGCAAGGGTTTCACTGTGCAGGGAGGGAGCCCCCCCCCCGAAGAGTATAATCATAAGAGATATAAGAGATAATCATGGCCTACCAAGAGCTGGGTGGTGCACTGAGTCAGAAAAGGCCTGTTGTATAGTGCTAAGTGGCACGACTGGGGGATGGATGCAATGTGGTCAGACAGGGATAGCTGTTCATCAAACATGACACCCTTGTTTCTTGTGACCTTGATTATAATATCGATATCGTGATGGTAAGACTGATTGTCTGGGATGACTAGGAGTTCAGTCTTTGTTTAGTCGAAGGTGGCGCTCCTTCATCCATGTAGATATGTCAGAGAAACAGGCCGATATCTGCGCAGAGACTGAGACAGAGAGGTCGTCTGTGCAAACAACAGGTATAGTTGAGTGTCATCTGCATAGCAATGATATGAGAAGCCATGTGAGTGACCAACTGGATCCAAGTAGGTGGTGTATATTGCAAAGAGGAGGGGTCCCAGTACCAATCGTTGAGGTATTACAGTGGGGAGATATGGGATAAGGATGTTTGCCCTCATCGTGACAGACTGAAGGAGTGCCCAGTGAGACGCTCATATCAGAGAGTATGGTCAGCAGTGGTGGTTCACTGTATCAAAGGCTGCCGATAGGTCCAGCAAGATAAGAACTGAGGACTGAGCTGACTATAAGGCTTCTGTATTTCTAAAAATGTAAAACTATTCTTTTCACAGTGATTTCACACTACTGGCTGTAACTTCAGCTTCCAGTAAGTCTTCATCTAACGTGACTAGCATAACAGAGCTGAGCCTTGGTCCCCACATTGTGGTTGTGTAATTTTCACCTTCCCTGTCATGTTGTGGCAAGACTGTGTGGTTTCTGTTTATTTATGTATGAAAAACGTAGGAATATATGTGGGATGAATTAGAGAGACAGAGGCCCCGCAGACCCACTCTGAGCCCACCGGCAGGGCAACCAATGGGGCCAGAGAAACCCTCCATTACACTGCAGCTTTATTTTTAGCCAACATTCTTCAACTCAACAAAGAAGTCATTCAAGTTAATCCAGAAGCAAATATTTCTTTGTGAGTTACAGAAATAAACCATCTCACGTATTTACATTTATGCTACTGTAAAATCTTACATTTGTCACATGCAAAGTGGGTGTCATACTGGGGTGAAGCTAGTGTCTCCTCACATGAGGGTTTGGTCATGATCCCTGGGATCAGGAGAGGAGGGAGGTTTGGCCGAGTTCTGCCTCATCCTCATAAAGTATCAGCTGAAAGAAAAAACAACAATCCTGCTCACTGGATATGACTGCTCCACTATTTCAACAACATCAGAACATTCTTCAGTGGCATTAGAAAATATTTGGAGAGGGAGGGAGAAAGAAAGAAACCCAAGACATAAACACATGGAGCTGGGAGAGCTAACAGGCACAGGAGGACAACCTGCCAACAGGAGCTGCGGCCTCCAGGAATGTGCACGGACCCACCGCCTCTCTGTTGCCCTCAGTGCCAAGTATCATCAGCTGCCATTTTCTCTCTCTGTCTGCCTCACCTGCAAATTGCAGATGTTTGAAAGCTGAAACTGGTATTTTTGATCTGGAAACTGCTGATTACTGATATTTTGCACCAAAAATTGTTAAATTTATTTTGGACATCTTTTTAAATAAAAAATAAATGTCTTAAAGGGATAGTTTGACATGTTGGGAAACATTATTCTTGCTTAGGAGAGTGATACCACTGTCATGTTCGTATGCTTAATGCGAAGCTGCAGCCAACAGCCACTTCACTTAACTTAACATACAGAATGGAAATAGTTCATCTGGCTCTGTCTAAGGGCAACATATCCTTCTACCGATACTACCAGTACTTCTAAATCTCAGCAATAGAGCATTACATCTTGTTTGTTCATTTCATGCAAAACAGAAAAAATAAAGATGACAACTTGCCTTGTTATGGAGAGCTGTTTACCAGAGAACCAGTGGAAACTGGTCCTAGCCAAAAAGTCTGGTACATTACCCCCTGTAAAATATTAAATTGTCCCGGGTCCATGGGCTTTTGTGCGGATCAAACAAACAAGATAAAAACAGGTGAATCTGTGAGCCTTGGATGTATTTTATTACCTTTAGACAAAGATATTCCCATCTGTTATTCCCTGTGCTAGGCTATGCTAACCAGCTGTGTTAGCTCTAGCTTCATATACTGCACAGATGTGAGAGTGGTATCGCTCCTCTCATCTAACTCTGAGAAAGAAATCAACTAAGTACATTTCCCAAAATGTTGAGCTATTCAGTTAAAAACTGAAACACTGCAAGCATTTACTTTCTATAAAATTATATAGAGGTCACTGACATAGCATATTAATCAGTCGGAGTTAATTCAACTGACAAATAAATAGGCTGCAAATTAAATTCCTTATACATCGACAATATTCAAAAGACTCCTCTTAGCTCACCTAGACACCTGAAATAAGTATAAAAATAGAATAAACAATATATCATATGTGCAAATCAAAATTTAGTACTACCCTAGTCCCTTTTACTAAGTAATTACCATTTTTGGGGCAGAAGCTGTGATGGCAGTATGTTGTTGTTCCTGCCATGTTCACTTCACCCTGACGGCCCACCAGCTGCTCGCTCAGCAGTGAGCCGACAGCACAGACAGCAGCTTAGTTTACACAACCCCCAATTCCAATTTTTCCCTCCATCAAGTCTGTGTAATCTATTTCATGCATGTCACCCTGATCAGTATAATTTCCTTCATAAAACACTGCACCAGTAGACTTCTGGTCAAAGGTGATCACAGCTTTAGACCTTTATGGACTGATATGTTGTATAGTCCAGTTTGTCTCATGCTGCTACCTCACACAATATGGGGCACCCCATCATCCCCGTGTGTCAGCCTGCCCATTTTGAACCAGTGCTTTCCAATATGATTTTACACCAATGTCACTCGCATAAAATCTTGTGTTGCATTTATGACATTACTGCAGGATATTTAGAGGTGCAAGTCTGATGATGCTGCTATCAAAGCCAGGAGGCTGTGAATGCTGCCAAGCACTTGATTCATTAAGAGCTCCCTTAGTCCAGGAGTGAGAACAAAACAGTCAAAGGAGTGATTTATGTTAAGGTGTGTTTATCAGTGACATTGCTCCAGGAAAATAAAATTACAGTCTCTATGGAACTATTGCATGTGCCATTAGATTTAAAGTCAGGGGGGTTTAATTATTGAAAATGGACAAATAAATCAATGAAATTGTTTTGTATAATACAAGGAAGGGCATATATTTTGCCAACCCAGGAGGTAGATACACATCCCATTCAAACTGTTTGTTCTGATTGTTTTCTGAGTATTATAAATTCTGAGAGTTTCTGGCAAGATGTCACTCCTAGTAATGACTTTGAGTGAGTGGCAGATAAAGACTCTTTTCATTACACACTCTGGGGCACTGGAGCAGGCCTGTCATGGAGTTTCAAGTTAGAGCTGTGCCCCCGCTTGAATGAAAATACAGCATGGAAAGAATTTCCTGAAATGAAACTCAATCGCATTTGCCACTAAAAAGGCAGAATATGCACTGAGGGAACCATGAACAAAGTCTTGGGTTTGAGTGGCTCGCTAAAGTAGTTCTTGAAAATTATAGAATAGTTGCCTAACAATCAAAATTAGACAAGATAAAAACATCCAGCTCCATGAAAGGGAAAGTTCTGAGGGTGGAACAAAAGCAACGTTATATGTAATTCAAAATGCACTGAACACTGGTTTTCCTCTTTACGGTAATTCAGTTTCTTCCATCTGACACATAGAAATGTTCTGACTTTTGTTGTGGAGGAGCCTTTCTTTGGAGTAGAGGTGAGCTGGCAGCCAAGGACAACAGTGGTGTTTCTGAAGATGGTGTGGTGGTGGAGGCCATAATCCGTGGCTTTCCTGTGTTGACTGGTCTCACAGAGCCCAGCTGGTGTTGGGTTTCCATCCAAGCAGCTGGGCTTGGGTTTTTTGTCGTCCACTTCAGTCCTCTTTGAAAGGGGATAGTCAATTTGAGTCCCTCCATGAGGCCCTGAGGACCCTGCCACTGCAGCCACACTGAGGAGAGGCATCCCCGTCGCAGACGACTAAAAAGACAACAGGCCTGCAGAGAGCAGCTGGAAGACTCTGGGAGACATTGGCAACAGGTGAACACAGCACCAGTGTGAAGAGGAATATTTGGCAAGTAACTTGGAAGGTCTTGAACCAGTGTGGGAAGTCAGGATGTTGTCAGTATGGGTGAAATGTGTCTGACTCAAATGATGGGAAGAAATAAAAGACAAAAAAGCAAATGTTTTCAGTTCAAGAAGGTTTCTCAGACAGGGTAGGGCATGTGGAGCTTGTGAAGCAGCTCTCCTGCTGGGAGAGATGCAAGGTTAGGTGAAGCTTTTCACTAACCCCCACAGAGGAAGTGGACAACTTTAGGAAGGGCCTTGACAGTGTGTTGATTGGGCCTTTTCGTCAATCTGACTGATCTAGTGTTTGTCGATGTGGGAAGGCCTCAGGGTTGAAATGGTTTCCTTGTATTTTGCCTGGCCACACAGATGGTGGAAAATAGCTCTGTAGTGGGTTTTGCTTGGCCAGGCAGCTCTGTTTTATTTGGAGTCCTGTGCTAAAGGATGAGTAGCCCAGCTTGACTGGAGCAGGCCCAAGGCCTTTGGAGATCACACAGGCACTAAAATCCATATGTGAGATGTATAAACAGCAGTCAGTGTTTATTTACAGCATTTGATCCTTCAGCATGCGCCCCATGCTTGCTAGCTGCACACGCTGGAAAGAGGAGCTGAAGTCGCACATACCTAGGTTGTGTAAGGGCAATAAGCACAGAGAATAAACCACTAACTTAAGCAGATTTTACAAACTTCGGTGTACCTGCAATACAATTTTAATATCTTGGACAAAATATATATGTTTTGCTTCAGATTTGTAGATTATATCTACTAAGACATTTGAGAGGGCTCGTCCTGACTTCTGTTAGTGTTCATGTAGATTAAAGGAATAGTTCGACATTTTAGGAAATATACCTTGTTTGCTTTTTTGCTGAGCATTAGATTAGAAGATTGATACCACTCGTATACCTGTGAATCTAATATTAAGCTATCACCAGCAGCCAGTTAGCTTAGCTTAGCATATAGACTGGAAGCAGATCGCCTGGCTCTGTCCAGAGGTAACAAGAGCTACATAAGAGCTACAGCCAATGAAAAGACTAACTGTTGTTTTTACACTTGTTTATATACAGGTTTTCTTCTGGATTAAACAAATGGGATATAATGTGAATTAGCGAGCTTTAGAGGTGGTGAGAGGTAGATTTTGTCATCTTCAGACAGAGGCAAGCGAGTTGTTTCCAGTCTTTCTTGCCAAGCTAAGCCTTAAGCTAACCCCCTGCTGGTTGTAGGCCTATAGTTACTGGCCACTTGTGAAAGTTGCATCAATCTTCTCATCTAACTCTGGGCAAAACAGTAAATAAGTTTATTTTCCAAAATATCAGAATACTCTGTTTGGTGTTTAGTGGGTATCAAGAGCATTTTGACTTTTTCCTTTTGTTCAGTCCAAGTGGCAGAGTGTAATAATTTGTGCTATAGGGTTGGGGCTAGTTTAGGTTTAGAGGCTTCCATCACTCTCATTAAACTGAGACTGCTCAGACCCAGCAAAAAGCACAACAAATTCAACTGCTGTCAGTATAATTCTGAAGATGCAGGGTTATGCAGCACAGCACAGCAGGGTTTCGGGGTCACCGCCATATAACACAGATCTCATGCATATGCATGAGTTTCACTCTGCAAGGGCATAAAAGGCCACGAGGACATTTTGAGCACTAGCAAGTGTTTTGACCCTTTTCCTGTAACTTTTTCATGAAATGCATTTACAAGTTAGATAGTCTATACATGCATTATTTGGCAGTGCTGGTGGCTTATGTTCTGCGCATTATATTTCAGAGACATGCTCCCTCTGCTTTTGAACATCCAGTGTTCAAAGATTTCTTTTTTTTTTTGCATAATACAGCAGTGGTTTGAGGATGGATAAACATGGGGACATGAAATGGATAAGTCAGCAGAATTCTCATCCTTATTGTGACTAGACACCAAAATGAAATATTTCTATTGAAAACAGGGAAAACCTACAACCAGTCTCTTATGTCTCTGGAAAAATAGAGAATCTTTGAGCTGTATCTTGGAGGCATGATTATGGTGGTGCAGAGTGGATGGCTGAGGTGGTCGAAATAGGAGCCTGGAGGATTTTATGACTGCTCTGAGTCCAGGAAAGGCATGTCTGCTTCTGCTTCTTTCCTGGTTGTCGACCAAACTGTGATAATCTGAGAGGAGTGTGTCCACCACAAACAAAGGGCGAGCACATAACCTTACCACACAAGTAAGCCTCAAATTAATTCTGTGCTTGAGGCTATACTTATATAATATGCACCTGAACATTCACTGAAACAGCTTCCTTAACCGTAATAGGGCAAGTTAAGTCTAAGCTTGAAAAAGAAAAGTAGTTTGTGCTGTATTTTTAGATTTGCTCACGGTGTTAGATACAGACATAGTGTTCTGATTTCTAAACTCTCTAGATTTAAATTTTCATCTAAATGGATGTTTTCACATTCATTTAAAATGATACAGTGTATTGATGTTGGACTTTCCAGTGACATGAAGTGTACAATGGGTGTACCTCAAGGATCAATGTTGAGGACCCTCCAGTACTTAGTCCATATATTAATGATCTCCAACAACAGTGTCACAGGATAGAATTGCAAATGTATGCTGATGACACTACTATATATGCACACATGAAAAACAAGCTATATCAACCACTGCAACTGCTATGGAAAGGATTGCTCTGTGGCTTGATTAATATATTTGCTCTAATTGGATGCAGCTTTTCTTTTTGCATTATCCTGTTTGTTTGGTGCTGGTCTTTCATTGTGGATGACATATGAAAATGAAAATAAAATATGCAAAATAAAATAAATAAAACACACTTCTTGATGTTATTTATTGATTCATGTGTTCATCATGGCATACATAAAGTGACAATCACAAACACCACATACAATGATGAGAGACTGTGATCTTAGTAGGCAAAAAGCAAGAGTCTCAGGCAGAATACACAAAGCTTATCCCATAATTGCTTGCCTTTGATTTGTCCAGTGAGCTCTCACGTTTTCTATGTCATTAGATCATTTGAACTGAATTATGTGTCTTATCACAGTGTGTCTTGTAACAGTACGTGTGGAGGGATTAAACCATGGCACACATTCTTACTGCTGTGGCTGACTGTGCGGGCACCTTGAGTTACAGCCACTTCAAAGTCTGGTCTTAGTGGTCCATTAACCACTAGTAATTAAAGTGTCACTTTAAATGGCATTGAGTGCTTTGCTCTCCCTGGACTGTAAAAAAAAAAAATGTAAAAGAAAAAAAATGTTGCATAGAAAGCATGGTTTCCTGCAGTCCGCCCTCATTACCAGAATAAAGGCACAGACATTTTGGCAGTGCTGGTGCAATGATTCCATAGCAGAGCTTTCCATGTGGGCCCTATGTAACATGTTGGCTATAATTTCCTCTCTGTGTTTTGTCAGCTAGTAAATTTGTCATGAATTAATTGAAAGGTGCAAAACTGTGTCAGAGAAGTTGATTGCTGTTGAAATAACCTTCACTTTAAGTGCTCATTTCACATATTCTGGCCTCTTTATTTTCAAATGGCCTCATATAAAGTCCAGATGCTACCGGCATTCATACTGTAGATACTATGTAAGGACTCGAAGGCACAAATACTTTCCATACCACAAAAGCACAGAGCAAATCAAAATAGAAAAATCTCTGGGTCCATTTACACTTGGACTGAGAGAAGATTCAAATGTCTGTTACAGACTCAACAGCTGCCTAGAATCTGATGAGCAGCCAAACGAGAAGCGCTGTGCCCTCTTTGTATGTGGGGTTTGAGCATGCACAAGCATGCACACTTACTGCTTACAGTATACAAGAGATTTCAAAGTCTATTATGATGGCAGATTTTTTTTTAAACATCAACTAAAGTTCAAGTATTGCCCAACTGCATCCACGTTATGACACTGTATATCCAGTATTCAATACACTGTTATAAAGTTGAAATAAATTAATGCCATTGTATCGCCAGTGGCTTACTTTGAAGTTTTCACATAAATGACACATTCAGTTCAACAGTCGAGTGATTATGACTTTCTTTGGACAGACAAATATGAAACGGTCTTGGAAAATTAAATGAGGCTTTCAGGGTTTTAAAGGCATTTTGCCTTGCCAACCTCAATATAATAACTGTAAAACTATTACAACCTGAGAAGTGTTGCTATTGGCAGCTTGTCAGAGCAGGGGCAGTAAAACAGTGCCATTTGAGACAGGCTGCCATGTGCTTACATTTCATTTGTAAGTCCATGAATTTGAGAAGGACCGGTGCTATCTGTTTGTAGTCCAGCAACTATACCAATGAGACACATTTAAAAATGGTATAAATTTGATTTTTGATACGTCTTGATGTTTCACTGATGCCCAGAAGTTGTAACAAAAGCTTAATAGTTCACTCTTATTACTTTTCCAGCGGTGTAACATACAAAATATGGGGCCCACTTCCAGCACCCTCGCCACTGTCTGTACGCCATCACTTGGACGATTTTTGAGTGCATGGCTGTGTTTGAGAGAATGTGTTTCCTCATCTTCTTCATAAAAAACAGAATGTCAAGCTACAGACACACTTGGCAGTAAATCCCAGACACATATATGAGGCCTGCCAGATTGTTAAAGGAAATCCCACTGTGGACACCTCAGGTGGGAGAGAAGCTTTGGTCAGCTTGTGTGAAGGACATTTCTCAGCTGGATTCAACCCAGCACCAGATCACCCGTAGGCAAAGGCCAAGAAAACAAGGGCTGTGAAATGGTTAGAGTCACAGGAGGAGTCCAGAGTCAATCCTGCTTGTTTTATTTGGTTAGTGTTTCTCATTGAGCTATTTTACTACCTGGTATGATATATGAAGATCTCTAGTAGTGTATAAGTACAACAAATCACAAGGAAGGTAAGGGTCTCTGTTGGGGAATTATTTTTCACCTCACTCCTGCTGAGGTGAGGATAACTTACCTTCTCCTCAACTGGTTGCCTTCTGCAGGCAGCTGGGAAGTGTGCCAGAAACTCTAAAAATAAAGAAACGAGAAAAATTTAATCCCTATCACAAACATGCCATAGCCGGGGGGGAGATTAAAGGCTGCTTCCGAAAATGAACATTTCTGGTTCAGGACAATAATTCCATTTATTCCACAAGATATTTTTCTTTTTACATGTGAGACTCTTTCTTTGGTTGGGAATGAAAATTGATGCTTTTGTTTTTGCTCTATATCATTTTACGCAGTAGCTGTGCCACTGAGGAATTTCTTTTGCCAGAAATAATTTAAGGTGATATTTTGGGTCTGTATGAAAAGGCTTCTGTGTCCCAAGTTTTCATACCTCAGACTACGAAACTCAGAGTGGAGTGCTGATATCACTGAAGATTAGGCAAAGTTTAATCTTTCCTCTGGAAGATTACATGGGAAGCAGTGAACAGTACAATTTAAATTTACAACACATGCACATGCACACACACACACACACACACACACACACACACATGTTAAGCTGTAATGCTAAGTTTGATGTAACATCTATGTACCATAGATGTAATTCTAAAATATATCAATGATTAGAATTATTTTTTTTAAAAAGAGAGATTATTATGAAAAGTTAAAACTGTGAAAATAATAAAACCAAACACTGAGATTTATGAAAAATCGTTAAAAATCATTTAATTTTACAAAAATACAGTTGAACTGTTTTTTGATAGCTGGGTATTAAGCATATTTGAGAAACACACTAAGCCACCCTTTCTGGTGTGTGTTTGGAATAAGAGAGAGTTGTGTTGCATGTGAAGGAATGTCCCGGGTTTGCTGATGGGATGTCCCTTCACTGCCACTGAAGAGCAACACTCCCCTCTGCTGTCCACCAGCTCTACTCTGTCCAGCAGCTTTCGTCTGTTTTCATTAACTTACTTATTCATTAACTTATTTTGGCACATGATGGACATTAAAGCTGACACCTAAATAAAACAGTGTAGCAAGTGTTAAAATATTACCAGACATCTCCCTTATTGCAGGAACCCTATATTCCGAGGCTGTCACTAGGTGGCGTGAATGCATCATTACTAAGCAGGTGACACATTCTGTTGCTATGGTGATGACGCTGGTCACTGAAAACCGAAGCACGTCCCTTATACTTCTACATTTCATGTCATATAAGGTAGGTTAAACCTGTTTTACCACTTATGTTGTACTTTAAAAAAAAAAGTTACATTATCATTCTAATCATTAATGTTGATCACTGTTAGAAATAGATGCTTTTGAACATCCTTAGGCTAGAAATAATTTCGCCTGATTTCCCATGATGCATCGCTTTATTTTGTCTAGTAGCTCGGGGAGATGAGCAGATACTGACACAGCCACCCTCAGCCCTCACCCGACCAAGGCGACCCCCCGACAGCTTCCCCGACATGTCCCGCAAGGGAGAGCGCACTTAGCCGGTGGGGCTTGTCTGTTCAACGACAGTTTACAACCTTTTATCAGATATTCGACGGACGCCTATTTTTAGCTATAAGGTAAGCTCTCCGCAAGATAATGTGCGGCTGTAGCCTCGTTAGCTGTTCAGCGAAGCTAGCACAATTAAAGCCTCATACACACTTGCCCTGTTTGAAGGGACTGCTTCAGAAAAAAAATAAATAAATGCCGCAATTTGATATCATTTTGTTTATCTTTGCAGAAAATGTTCATTCCGGCTTTCACCCAAGCAGGTTGAGTTCAGTGACATTTTAAAAGCTTTGCCTGTTATTCCTGTTTATTCGTTAGAAAATTATTAAATCGTTGAATACTAGGTTGGCAGCTGCTAATATGTAACCCACACAAATGATGATAAATTTGGTGGATTCAATGTACGCCGAATTTATTAGAACATTTACACAATGCATAAAAGACCCTTGTTCATATTCTGCCAGGTACATTTCCTTTTGTGTTTTGCAGGCGATTGTTTGGGTGTCGGATTGTAAAGGGAGTTTGGTGTGACGTTTTCCCCATTCAACAGAGAATAGCACGTATCGGAGCTAGCTTGTTTGCGGTTCCTGAAACTGGACAGCTCCTCCCTGGACAGCAGCAGCAGGCTACATACCATTAGCTGCAAGGACACTCTTTGTGATGGCCGAAGGAAATGGCATCCTACAGTACATTAGGTCATTAAACAACAATGGGAAGCGAAATGTTTTGAAGTCGATCATAAGCACCGCTCGCCGGGCCCGGATTTATGAGCACCAACGTTTTGTTTGCTAATGATAAAGAAGGTCATGTCCTGAATGATCTCGCTGGTTGATGTTTGACAATAACGTTAGTGTGAAGTAATGAGCCTCTGGCAGCTCCTGCCAGGACCGGCAGCGGTTTAATGTGAGCTCTGGGTTTGGGGTGCTGTCCGCAATGCAGGTGCTGAAATTGAAAGTGCCGTAGAAAGTATCAAGCCTCCCCGCCGGCTAACACGTAGCTGTATATTCTGTTAAAACTGCAGCCAGTGTTTGTAATGGTTAAACTAATTTAGCTCTAGTTGTTTAATTGTTTGCTCATAATTATTATTATTATTATTGTTGACGTGGTAGGCGATTGGTGTTGCGTGGAGTAGCTTGATTATTCCAGATTGTGTTTTCTCCTGAAATACTAGCGACAAATTTAAAGAATATATGCCAAGAAAAGCCATAGTCCACACAGCCAAATCCGAGGATGAAGTATGGACATTTGTGCGCAAAGAAACTGAGACAGCTGAACAGTGAGTCCCAAGCTCTTGTAGTAGCTGAGGATGGTAGCTACTAGCTAATGCTTCATGCTGCTGCAGTTCATTGATTATTTATGTTCTCTGTTTGGGGAAATGCTGGTTTGTGTATTAGGAAAAGAAAGATATAGAAAGTAGAAGAACACCTCATGGTGGTTCGACATTAATCTGTCTTTTAAAGCCGACATAATTACTGATAGATTCGCCCTGTTCATTGTCTCTGAATAAATAGAGAAAAACTTTATTGTCTGTTTAAGTCCCTGACATTCTGTACTCACTTTGTACCACTGTCACCTCCATGCTTTGGTATGAGCCATGTTGTGGAGTTGGCTGAGGTGATGCCTTTGCAAATGGAAAGCTATTCTAGGAAAGGGATGGGATGAGTGATATGCTTGCAGTGCAGGGTTTACGGGAAGGACACCACATTACTCATCAATAATAGATTATCTCTTCATCCTTAATGATACATCACTGGCTCTATTTGTGATTACCAGATAGTGTTTTGGTTATAGCACGTCTTCCTTTTCCTATGTAAGCAATGAAAAAAAATAAACACACAGACAACTTCTTAAACTGAGGAGTGTGTCCGGCAAAGTGCCATTGGATATATTATTCATGCTAGTTAGCTGATGATGTAAGAGTGAGAAGCTGTGGGATGTTTTATTCAAGCACGCTCGTGTATGCAGGGAGAGGCTTTATCTGCACTCAGGAGGGGTGTTTCACAGGGATCAATGTGCTCTCAACTCTCAGCCCAGTACAGATGTCTGGCAGAGGGTGGAGATGTTGGGACTGAATGATTGCTTTTCTCTCTCTCTGGTCTGGCTCTGAAGACAAGGACATCCATGAAGGGAGGGAAGAGGAGGGTGGGGCAAGACAGGGAAGGAAAAAGCCTGCTCAAGACTGGCCACCTCCACGCCACACCCAGTGCCAGTGTGATGTCTATCAGTGTGTTCAGCTTCTATTTAATTATTTTTCTTTTTTAGTTTTTGTTGTTACGGAGCATGGTGTTGACGCGCATCATACGAGAGAAGCTGTGCTACAGGATATGTGCCTGGAACAAGTATCTCATATTTTAGACTTTTCTACTTTGATTCCAGTATAAGAATTGAAGTTATATATCTTCTGTGCTGAGGAGGAGTATTTCCACTGGATGTCCTAATAAAATTATAAAATAGAGCGTAGATTGGATTAGGTTATATTAGATTAGTGTTACCTTTCAGAAGTCTTTTTTTGAAGGCACTCACTGCTCACTCTCAGGCTCTAAATCAATAGCCTCATTTCAGCAATTGGTTGCTAATTACAGCAAACAAAACAGTGTCTCTACTTATGACCAGTTCTGTGCTACAGCTGTACTCTAGCAGTGACTCAAGCCTAAATAACAATGATAGCCTACACACGTATTCTGCATTTAAATAAATGTGGATCTTCACTTTTTCTTCAGCATTTTTACTTCTCTTTTTTTAAAACAACAAACAGGGTTACAAGTTTTACTGTTGCTTGGTTATTTAAAGTGTGGATGAATTTTCATGGCATTATTCAATGGTGACTAGTTTGATCTGTCTTCTAAAGCAAATTGTGTTGTGGCCCATTTGCAGTCAGAGCAAAGTTGGAGCACACCCCAAAACCTGTGCAAAAGGGTGAGAATTAATGGTCTGTTTGCCAGATGAGTTGACTTTTGTTTATGCCCCCCCCCCCCTCCTTTCTCTCTCCTCTCCTTGTTTTCTTTCATATCTGTCAAGAGGTTGCAAGGCTGGTGTGTGTCCGAACATTATCAGCCATGGCATCAGCAAATGTTACCCTGGAAAATCAGCTGCACAGCGCACAGAAAAACCTGCTGTTTCTCCAGCAGGATCATGCCAATACATTGAAGGGGCTACACGCTGAGATCCGCAGATTACAACAGCAGTGCACAGGTGAGCACAGCCACATTCTCCTCTTCATGCGGCTGTGGAAAATCAGCTCATTTAAGATCTTTGTAGAGGATATCTGAAAACAGTAGAGCAACCAAACAATAAATGTTATTAATAATCCTGGTATTCTTGAGTTCATAAGTGGGATAGATGCACAACCTTAATGGATATTTGGTACCAAAGTCAACAAGGTGCTGTGGTGCCACTGTTAAGCCATTTAGAGAGAATTTGATGACTTATGGGAAATGCACTCAAGCATTAGTGAGTACACAATGCACTGTAATGATGCAACATAGAAAAATGTGTATCGATCATACCACCAGTACTGGATACACTCTGCTCCAAAGGAAAGAGATGGTCGCTGAGTTCAAAGAAAAACAGGACACTATATCCTTTAGCCCTCATTTTGCGTATCCTTGGCTAACCTGTCACTAAAGCTAACGTGGAACTCTCACTAATCTTGTTAAACTAATGCTTCACCATATGGGTAGCACTGACATGTTTTCCCCAAACATGCTTTGTGGCTATTTAGAGTGTCTGAGGAGCATGTTGTTGTGATAGCTGCCCCGTTGGAACTGCATGTGACGCAGACATGTGAGTAACCCTCTCCTTTTTTCACAGATCTGACATATGAGCTCACTATGAGAAGCTCTGATCCCTCAGGTAAGCCTCCGTCACACAGTACACATCAGTTTTACTGGTGACATCCAATCTCTTGTGTCATCAATATTAACAAATTGCAGAATTTATTACTGTTAAGCTTCTTAACTGTGGGTCTGTTAGTGTGATCCCTTTGTTCGTGTTTTCGTCTACAATTACTGTGGTGTGACTTCAGTTAAAGTACTACTCTTATTCAACTTATATAATGATACTGTATAATTCATCAGTGCTGATTTAAAACCTATTGCACTGTGTTGTATTAGATTTACCACAAAATGCTTCAGTTATTTGTATAAAGTCTTTATTTTTCTTAGAGTACAGTTTTTATTTTTCACTCAAGTGTTTCAAATTGTAAAGTGCACAGCAGCAGACAAACTCTACAGTAGTCAATGCTATAAATCTGTGTTTCTGCAGAAACAGAGGTCTGTGTCATTGGACAGACCTGAGAGAAGAGGGCTCTGTCTGTTTCCTGGTAACAGAGTCCCACCCAGGAAGCATTGCATTGTGGGACTACCCACTGTTCATTAGTGCTCCCACTGCTCATTGCCAACTGCCCCTCCCCCCACGTTACCATGGCCATGACATGGAGTCACAAAACTGATGTGATTCAGGCCCGGCTCCACTGTCTTTATACTGGCTTGACGTACAGCACAGTACAGTCAGGGGGGCCACTAACAGGCAGCATGCAGTTTAATTTATTTTCAGGCTAACAATGACCTCACTGATGTGTGCAGCTAAACAGGAAGCATGTTGCATCTCACCAGGGTCACAGCATGTTATAAGCTTTCTAACATGGCTGGCCCAGATCGGGGCAATGTTGTCAGGGCTCTCAGTGAGAGGCACTATCATGTTAGTGTGGGACATCTCAGAGATTGCAGTGCAGGAAATGAGATTATCTGTCACATCACTAATGCACAGCCTGCAACCTGCTAAGTGCAGCAGGGCTCAGCTGCCCCAGCTGGGGTGAAAATTTACCAGCCCCTCTTCGAAATTATATTTACAGTGCAGAATTGTATTTTAATTCTGCACATATGCAGAAATGGCTGTATCGGCTATAACTGGGTGGGGCAGGGCAGTGCGGGGGCAGCAGTGATGAAGGTCAGAGGAGAGCACTGCCCTTGCTGTTTACAAAGCTGTAATGTGAGACTGAAGCTCTCTGCCTACTGCAGATGAGTCTCCATAGGATCATACCATCTCTGTCAGCTGAAAGACTGTCCATACTCAGTGTCTGCACTTAATGCACTAATGATTGGTCCAGTCTGGGGATACGTGAGTCTCTGAGTGTGTATTTCTTGGGTGCACTCATTTATGTGCACTTATGTTTGCTGTTTTAAGTGTGCATTTCTGTATACAAGTCAGAGCTGCTGATTTAACTGCCTTTTACTGTGTGTGCAGACAGCGGTGAAGTCCGTTGCAGGGAGCTGCAAAGGAGGTGTGAGGAGCTTGAGGCCCAGTTGAAGAAGAAGGAGGAGGAGAACACCGAGCTGCTCAGGGACCTGGAGCAGAAAAATGCCATGATCTCTGTCCTGGAAAACACCATCAAGGAGAGGGAGAAGAAGTATTTAGAGGAGCTTAAGATGAAGAGCCACAAGTTGGCTGTTTTGTCCGGAGAGCTTGAGCAGAGAGCGAGTACCATTGCTTACCTTACCTCACAACTTCACGCCACTAAGAAGAAGCTGTTGGCTGGCAGCTCCTCTGAAGCCAGCCCCAATGTCAGTCCAGTCACCTCATACAAGCCCATGCCTCCTCCAGCCAAGGACAGACAGCCTGAAACGCCACGTCGCCGCATGAAGAAGAGCCTCTCCCAGCCTCTTCACCCGGAGTTGACAGAGGTGTACCGACTCGGCCCAGATGGGAGGCGGGTGGTTTTGCGGGAGACGGTGGATGCCATGCCTGACCCCACACCTTTCCTGCAGGCTGGGAGAGAATCTCCTGAACCACAGGTAGTGCGTGAACGGCCTGCCGTCATCCCTCCCATTGCCTCTGAGCGCTCCCCTGTCCCTACCCTGGGTGCTACGGCCAGCCCTCGTCACAGCCCCGCTCGAGACCGTCAGTACAGGGCTCATGTGGGTGTGGCACACCGCATCCCACATGGCACCCCTCCCCTGGCCCCACCACAAGCAGAGCTGGAGACACTGGCAGTGGACCAGGTCAATGAGGAGAAGGTCGTGCGGAAGCGCTCAGGAGCCGACAGGACAGTTTAATACTGCAATGCTAACATGCACATAAGTACACACACATATCTGCTGTATACACACCACACTGCAAGAGCAGGAAGGAGCCTGACCCACTGTGTAACCTGCTTTTTACGCAACACTGCAATATAAAAAAAATGATAAAATTATCATTTTGTTTATGGTATTCCATAAAGACTTTTGTTTTTCCTAATATATAGTAGAAAGGACTACTATAAAGCATGCCAAATGTTTCTTAATTACAGCCCATTGAAATCTTGTATTACACACGTTGATTTTTTGCTTAGACTTTCACTCATTCTGTCTTATGTGGTGGATACAACAAACTCTCAGCCAAATATCTGCATCAGTGCCTGCTCGACCGGTTCAACCATACACAAGCTGTGTAGTGTAGTCATGCCTGATAGTTAAACTCTACATATCTCTGTCCGCTCCGTCTTCTCAGCAACAGCCTGGGCATATCAACCAACTATATAACAAGATGTCTGCCGCTGCATAGGATAGAAATTAAATTATTAAACTTCATACTACCCAAATGTCTTTCATCTTCTTGTGCTATCAGTATAATAACGTTACTGTAGGTGCGATCTGCATAATGTGCAATTGAAATTTGCTGGTTGTCAAGGTGAAAGAGCTGTAATTTCACCTTACTTCTGTTGACTGGCGAAAACAGCAGTGGTGTACATGTTTGGATGCAGTAGGAAATGATGGTGAGCGGGGCGTATATTTGTGTGTGTGTGTGTGTGTGTGTGTGTGTGTGTTTCAGAGAAAGATAATGAAGGCCATTGAGAGGATTAAGTTTTGGCTTAAACAATATCTACTGACGTTATTTGTGATACAAGGGCATTTTTGAAAACACTGCTGTAATAGGATTTTGTGATATTATTAACTGTACTTTATAAAGGCTGTACATTTGTAATGAATTCTTTTTTAATTTATTGTTTAATAGAGAACACAAAAGCACCTCAGATATTTACAGTAGCTACTGCACTACCAACAAGAAGGTAATTATAATCACTTAAAATTCTGCTTTTCACATTAACACCACTTGTTTTTGAAGTATATCAATCAATACAATAAAGCAATGTTTTTTTGGGGGGGTTTTGTTACCTGGTTTCTGTATAAACTGATGGGTGAAGGTTTTCAGGAAAAGACAACATCAAGTGTCTTAGAAGGGTTTTTGGCAATTATAAGCCTCCTGAACAACTTCAGTGTTTCTTGGCTTATCTTAGCTTTTCTGTGGAAATCTACTGAAGGAAACAACAACTTTCTTCCAAAAGATATTCTCTAATGTAATGCTTCAGTGATGGTTGTGAGAGCACCAGAGCCTAACATGTCTGTTCAAAATCACCCATAGGTGGAGATCAGGGGATTGTAAAGGCTATAGCATATGATTCATATGATTTTCATATTCATTAAATCATTCAGTGCCTCCTCTGTGAAAGATGCTGCAATTAGTTACTGATACCAGGGTGTGATAAGAACAGTAATGACATTATATGTGAAAGCGAAGTCCTGCTGACCACTGAGCTGCTCCACTGGATGTGGTGGAGGTGAAGTGTTTCGCTAAAGTGCACTTCAGAACTGCTTATCAAAAAAGGGAATCGTGACCATTCAGTATCATATTAATAAGATTACAGTGTCTCTCAGCAACAGCAACCTCACATCCAACTCAGTCTGAAGAGTCTACTGAAAATGGCACGTGCATCTCGATGGAAAAACGTTGTGCCAGTTTATACAAATTGTGTTTAGGTCATCCAGTGTGTCTTGATGGGATGGAAGTCTATGGAGAACACAACCTGCTACCACTATCCCCACAAACACTACACTTGGCATTACTTTAGAGCGATACATATGTCTGTGGATTTCTTTTCCTGAACTAATAATAAACTGCTCAAATGCCCACTGATAAAAAACTGTTTGGAGTTGGTCTCCTAAATAAGGATCCTGTCTGTCACACACAAAGGCTTGTGGACCCACCAGAACCAGGACCGATTATCTGATTCTAAAAAACATAGTCTCTAAACTGATGTAAACCTTTTGAAATAACCGATTGAGAAACTCCAAACTGGCTTAAAGGAGAAAGGGTATTAGATACTAACACTTGTTAATTTGACATAAGGATCTTGACACAATATTACCCTGTGGCAGACATAAATGAATCTGAATTTCTTACCTTCATTATTCCAAAGCACATTTTAATTAGAATATTCAGTCAGCCGTAACAGATTTTAATGCTCTCTGCCTCTCAACCATTCAACATATTTATTAGCCTTAACATGGCCCTGGTCTGTATGTCTCTACTCTCTGTTCTGCCACTGCTACAAGTACTAGTATAGTGTCCTAATATTTTTTCTTTAACACTTCCAAAAACATGTAATTGATTTTTAAAGGTCCCGATCTTCAATTTCTCTGTCGGTGCAGAGCAAATGTATTTATGTGTGATACTTGCTTTAACTTGAGAAATTGAGCTACTCATATTTTGTATTAATTTTGGTCAAGTCAAAGATATTGTGTACAAACGCTGACACAACTCAGTGGCACAGCTTTAACCCTTGGCTTTAGGACAGTTCGATCCAATCAATTAAAACTTAACATAAGAAACTGGATTGTGTCGGTCAGAAGTATCTGTATGGCTGATAGTGACCCCTGGTGGCCAGTGTACTACATATACTCAGATAAAATATGTTAGTTATTGTGAGAAAGAAAACATTCAGTAATTTTATCCAGTATTTTTCTATTTTCTATTTAACCACACTGCCAAATATTAGTTATTAGCCACTGGTAATTAAAAAGTATGTTCAAATGATGTTTAATCCTTTACTTACAAACATTCCTCTCTAAAGATTTAATATGCACGTTTTCTGTATTATAACACCAGGACGGAAGACCACCTTTACATGTTGCAGGTTGCATGTAAAGATACACACAGCCATGTTTCTCACTGTTCATTAGCACACACACTCTGCCTGTGGCGTCTGTGTGAATCTGGTCGAAAGGTTGACAGTTACATAGACCCACAAGTCCTTGATTTGACCCAAAACTTTTTTGAGGTGTGGTGGCACCCCCAGAATAACCAGGAAGTCAAACAGCCTTCATGTCAGGTAAGTGTGCAAACCAACCACTACTGTTGAGCAGAACAAGTTCAATTGGATTAACTCACATGCAGAGACTGTAAAGAAAAGGAAGCGAGGCTCCTCCTCAACCTCTGTGTCTGCGTCAAACAAATACCATGACTAGACAAGTGATTAAAATAAACTTTATTTTGTGAAACATATTTGGTTAAACTCACTTCGGGTAGGCTTCTCACTTCACACAGGTGTGTTGTGGTGAGGCAAAATATACTTATGGTCGTCATAAATCATTTGGCATAATATTGTGTTTTCTTTAAGTTGATATTAACAGTTCAGAAGGCCACTTAATACACTTTACAGGACTGCCAATGGTGGACGTTTACATCAATAAACACACAATAAACCACAAGTATAGCCGTTTTCTTTTTCTTGTCAAAAATACCACAAAATTAAAAGCATTCCTGGTGGCAGCGGCACACCAAAAACATTTGAAACCATTAAAATCTGTATTTTTGACTTGAGAGCCTTCAGATATTTGGTGACAGAGCTGATCTGAAAGCACTCAAGTTAAAAGTTTATGAAAGTTGATTTATGAAAGAAAACTTATTTTAAAAATGATTTTTTGGCACACCTCCACAGTAAAGGCATTCTTATTTTTACATGAAGGAAAGTGCTTTGTTTATATCCTGATATTCACTTTACAACGCTTAGAATTAGGATTTATCACTTGTTAGTTTAGAACAGTTTTTAAACTACTATGAACTCTGGCTCAGAACATTTTTCTGAGATACAGTTTTCATTGATATGTTGATGCAGAAACTTGCCCATGTTTTGCCGATGCCCTCACTGTGCCGGCTCTAATCTCTTGGCAGGTGATGTCATTTTCTTCTGTTGAAAGCCTGGACAGAGAGGTGACCGTGTGTTACTTCAAAACATTTATATTTCAGCCCAATAGAGAAAAAAAAAGATGGAGAAATCTGGAAGTGCAAACCTGAATCTGTAAGGGTTAATTGATTCAATTCTTCTTCCAGTTGCTCAGCGGTAATGTTGAGCTGGCTGTAAGGTACAGCCGGGAGAGAAGCGAGCAGGTCGTTACCTGGGAGGCTCAGCTCCCCAGAGGGTCGCAGAGGGTTTGTTGGAACTTCAGGTAAACCTGAGATGGAATCTGGCTTTGACTCATCCAGCAAAGATTTCAGTTCTTCCTCCAACTCATCTATGTCTTCATCTACAGAAATAAATATGACAAACTTAGCTCTCACTGATACAAATTTATACAATACACTGTATAAAATACATGTCAGTAACAGATTGGCATACCTGCGCTGGTCACACCACTGGATATAGTTTGATTCACCTCATCTTGGGTGTCACATAACTGGTGAAAAGATAGGAAAGATAGATTGAATCTTACACTTAAGCATCTTAAATAAAATAAGAAAATACACAAGTGATTGTCTTCAAATAAACAGCTACCTCCTGGATTTGATCCACAAGGTTCTCGGCACGTTCCACAGTCGCATCCTTGAGAGACAGTCTGAGGGCAGACACTCCAGCCTGATATGCTTGCATAACCTACAGACGTGTTCAGCACAAACTTTAAATACTGACAACAAACTTATAGACAACCTTCACAGACAGACTTGTTGATAGAGGGAGGTTTGTTACCATCTTATCAGTCTGTGACTGGGCTATTCTGTCCAGGATTCCTCTGATGGTCTCCAGTTTGGCAAACAAGTTGTCTGCTCTCTTTTCTACCCTCTTGCGGCCTCTCAAACACCTCAGTGCCTGTGGAGCAGAGAGTGATATAACCAGCTGAACTACCTGCTATGGGATACTCGGTATAAAATGTTTTTTTTTTTTTTACAGTTAACATTAGTAGTAACCTGTGATTTCTTCCCTTCTGACAACAGAAGCTTTGCCTCCTCTCTGCACCTGCACAAAGATAATGTAAAGCAATTTTTGCAATAATTAAAATCTTGCAGTGCAATCCATCTGGCCTGAATAATACTCCAATGCCTGGCAATACACTACCGTTCAAAAGTTTGGGGTCACTTAGAAATGTCCTTATTTTTGAAATAAAAGCACTGTTTTTTCAATGAAGATAACATTAAACTAATCAGAAATACACTCCATACATTGTTAATGTGGTAGATGACTATTCTAGCTGCAAACGTCTGGTTTTTAATGCAATATCTACATAGGTGTATAGAGGCCCATTTCCAGCAACCATCACTCCAGTGTTCTAATGGTACATTGTGTTTGCTAATTGCATTAGAAGGCTAATGGATGATTAGAAAACCCTTGAAAACCCTGGTGCAATTATGTTAGCACAGCTGAAAACAGTTTTGCTGGTTAGAGAAGCTATAAAACTGACCTTCCTTTGAGCTAGTTGAGAATCTGGAGCATCACATTTGTGGGTTCGATTAAACTCTCAAAATGGCCAGAAAAAGAGAACTTTCATGTGAAACTCGACAGTCTCTTCTTGTTCTTAGAAATGAAGGCTATTCCATGTGAGAAATTGCCAAGAAACTGAAGATTTCCTACAACGGTGTGTACTACTCCCTTCAGAGAACAGCACAAACAGGCTCTAACCAGAGTAGAAAGAGAAGTGGGAGGCCCCGCTGCACAACTGAGCAAGAAGACAAGTACATTAGAGTCTCTAGTTTGAGAAATAGACGCCTCACAGGTCCTCAACTGGCAGCTTCATTAAATAGTACCCGCAAAACGCCAGTGTCAACGTCTACAGTGAAGAGGCGACTCCGGGATGCTGGCCTTCAGGGCAGAGTGGCAAAGAAGAAGCCATATCTGAGACTGGCCAATAAAAGGAAAAGATTAATATGGGCAAAAGAACACAGACATTGGACAGAAGAAGATTGGAAAAAAGTGTTATGGACAGACGAATCGAAGTTTGAGGTGTTTGGATCACACAGAAGAACATTTGTGAGATGCAGAACAACTGAAAAGATGCTGGAAGAGTGCCTGACGCCATCTGTCAAGCATAGTGGAGGTAACGTGACGGTCTGGGGTTGCTTTGGTGCTGGTAAAGTGGGAGATTTGTACAAGGTAAAAGGGATTCTGAATAAGGAAGGCTATCACTCCATTTTGCAACGCCATGCCATACCCTGTGGACAGCGCTTGATTGGAGCCAATTTCCTCCAACAACAGGACAATGACCCAAAGCACACCTCCAGATTATACAAGAACTATTTAGGGAAGAAGCAGGCAGCTGGTATTCTATCTGTAATGGAGTGGCCAGTGCAGTCACCAGATCTCCACCCCACTGAGCTGTTGTGGGAGCAGCTTGACCGTATGGTACGCAAGAAGTGCCCATCAAGCCAATCCAACTTGTGGGAGGGGCTTCTGGAAGCGTGGGGTGAAATTTCTCCAGATTACCTCAACAAATTAACAGCTAGAATGCCAAAGGTCTGCAATGCTGTAATTGCTGCAAATGGAGCATTCTTTGACGAAAGCAAAGTTTGAAGGAGAAAATTATTATTTCAAATAAAAATCATTATTTCTAACCTTGTCAATGTCTTGACTATATTTTCTATTCATTTTGCAGCTCATTTGATAAATAAAAGTGTGAGTTTTCATGGAAAACACAAAATTGTCTGGGTGACCCCAAACTTTTGAACGGTAGTGTAGATGAGTCAGGAATCAAGTTGCTCACAAACCACTGGTTATTTCAGATCAGGAGCAATTTAATTCTGACTATATCATATACCCAAAATGTTATTCTCTATAATAATAATAATAATAATAATATGATATGTTGAATCCAGACTTGATCTGACCTTTTACAAGCACAACATCATGGATTTTGCTAAAACTGAAAATTCTACTTGAAGCTCATATTTGAGTTGATATACTTGTCAGCCTCCAGGCCCAGTTTCTCCACACGCTCTCCCAGCAGCTTCTCACTGCGCTGCAGCTGGTAGATGCCAATATCCACATCACTGACTGGAGAGACACGGTCCTGCCCGGGCTGACAAAACTTAACGATCTAGGAAGAAAACACAGAAAGACAGTAAGATTACCAGCATAAGATGCCTCTACAGACTATGAAGGAACAGTTCGTGGACTGGTAGGTTACACTTCACCTTCTCGCCTTCGTGCAATGAAACCATGACTTGTTTGTCCCTCTGCAGCTGCAGGAGAGCCATGCACATGGTGCTCTCATCAGCACAGACATCAGAGGAGAGAGTACAGAGCTCTTGAAATGACAGGATTGAGCGGCTTGCATATTCACTGTTCCTGTAGACCCTGAGTAATTCTGTTGCTTTCTCCTGAAAAAAACAAAAACAAAACATAACGTTGAATACAGCAACTTCCATCCATCACAGCTTTAATGGTTTTCAAAGGCTGAGACTGAGGACATCCCCTCGCAAAAACCTTGAGAAGGCGCTACCTCACCCCACCTTAGTTTACTTGCTTTGTTTCGCTCAATTCCTGGATGACTATGGGATCATGATTATGTAATATGATCTCATTGATACTCAATGAGAGATAGCCTCACACTGCTGTTTGCATAACTTGACAATAAACCAAATAAATAAAAATGGTGTGCCCTCAGGCTTTTATTAGTTTCTGACTCTGCAAAAGTGGGGAAAAAAACAGTACAATTTCCCCTAACAACTGTGTCTCTGAACTATCTCTTTTACTAAATAACACACATTTAGGCCAATTTAAGTAATCTCCTTTTGATAACTAATGCAATAATTTATAATACCCCCCCCCCCCCCCCCCCCCCCACCCCCGGTGAAGCCCGCCTGCCACTTTGAAAACCTCTGGTTAGTTATAACACCAGAGGAAGGGAAAGAGAAACCATTCAGCAGAATACCTGCGGTGATGCACAAATCACGGGGGCTCTGGTATCATGAATGCATCTGAATTAGACCCCTGTGAGACACTGAGCTTGACAAACCTTCACTAGTTCAATTACAACGAATGACTCCTCCAAGGGGACCCTGCTGCTTCCCAGCAGAGTGGAGAAGGTCCATTTCAGAGGCTTCACCAGAAGCAGGCCGACACCCCAGGACAGCCAGCCGCAGTCCACGTTGGCAGCGAACTCTGACTCCCTCTGGATCTTCCCACATCTGGCAGAAGCGCAAACACAGGCAATGTAAGCAGACCGACCCCGACAGAGAGGAGCAGTCGGCAGTGACGGCGCAGACACAGCAGTTACCTGGCCATGGACTGGAGGACCGTCGCCAAGCCCAGCGGCGATTTCTCTTTCCTCTTAAAGGTGTTGTTGAGCTCCTGCAGATTGACGCACACAGTGCCGCGCTCCGTGCAGCTCTTTGCGATCAGAGCCGTCCAGAAGTCCATCTTACTGTCCCAGTCCGTCGTGTTGACATCTCGGTTCTCCTTGAAGTCGGAGAACATAAAATTCATCCGCTCGTCATCGTCCCAGTCGGGCGGCAGGGTCATCTCGGAGGAGTTAGACATTTACAAAACCCGAAGCTAAACTTGAGCTAAGCCCGTGTTATCGACCAAGCGGGCAGGTCTATCGTTAGCTAGTTTACAACCGCGTTCACGGTATGTTAGCTAGCAACATCCACCTCCAGCCCCCACTTCAACTAGAAATAAATATCACAACTGGACGTTAAGCAGCGTCTAAGCTCAGGTACCGTGTGTTGAAGCAGAGCTCAGAGCAGCAGCTCCCCTGTCACCGCCCGCTGTCAGAGCAGGTCCTCACTTCACCATGATGCATGAAACTTGGCTAACACGGGCTAACGATCCACAACAACAACAACAGACGCGGGTGCGCGTTTTACAACCTAGAGCCGCGCGAGAGAGCGGCGCCGTCTGTTCCTGAGTGCGAATATGTTAGCTCCTCCCACACGGACACTCCGGAAGCCAAATCAAGCGCACCCACAGCTCTGTTGGAGAACACTGTGTGTGCGCCCTAAATGCGCATCTACGAGATTTGACCTTTTCTCAAGTCTTCTTCCATTGGTTTTCCGCTCCTCTTCTTCTTTCGTCACTATTTTTTGTAACTTAAATTGACTGATATACCATCATCATCATCATCATCATCATCATCCTTTGGGACTAACTTGTACTGCATTACAAGAGAAACTTATTAGGCTGCAGCTGTTGAATTTTTTGGTTGTCATGTTTTTGTTTTTTGCTTGTTAGATTGTTTTTTGTTTTTCTTTAAAAAAGCAATTGTGAAAACATAGAGCATAGAACACACATTTTTTTTTTAGGGGCCATAGACAGGATTTAATTATACACCCTTCCCACCCAACCTGTCATGTGCAAATTTGCACAGCAACAATTAAATACAGTTTTTTTTAATAAAAAAAAATCTAACTTAAATATAGGTTCTCTCATCTTGTCATAGTTTCCACAAACTCCCAATTTTTGTAAAACACCTCCAAAACTAGTTATCAATTATAGTCCCCGAATATACCAGAGTGCCCCCAAATTATTTCTCATTTCCCACTTTCCCAAAAAAATGGCACTGTTAAGAACTGAAACAACATTTTAAGATTTGGGCAATTTCACAAAATCAGGGAGATATGTCTTTAAAAACTTAAATTCAAAAGAACATAAACAGAGCAAGACTTCAGTAGGTATACATTTTTGATTAATGTTAGGGCCCCTTGTTTAGTTTGCTCATGTCTCAGGCTGGCTCTGCATGACCCCAAGTTATTATTGCAGAACAAAAATTATATCCAAAACAGAGGGAGGATATCAAGGATATCTCATGTAAAGATAAACACAATCAAGGATTTAAAGTATTGCAATGGTAAGTATTGCTTGTTTCAAATAGTTATATCATTTGTCATGCAAAATGCTACACAGAGAAACTACACCGTGTAACTTACAAAACCTCCATAGTTTTACAGTCATTTATAATTTCCAGTCTCGTCCAGTGGATAATTCAGAAGATACACACATGCACGTCATTTTAACATTAGTAAAGTACAACTTACAACATAATACTTTCAAAACATATTTGGCCTAGACCTGTGGCTGGCAGAACAGAAGCAGTGATGCAACAGGTGCATGACACTTATGTTGGCATGTTACTGATGCTGTATATGATCACATCATTTCATTCAGATGTTAAGGGATAGTGCATAAAAGGGATTAATAATTTAATTAGTTGCCTTGCTTAAAACATCAGGTGAAACAGCGGATCTTTAGTTACATGGCTTAAACATTTTGCAGTCTTTCGTTTATTTGGCACATTTTGCTAAATGCTCAGAGACGCCTCCTTTCTCTCTGACTGTCACATGTCTACTTGGCACTGAGATCCACCACCAGGTGCTGGTAGGCCAGGGTGTTCCCTTTGAAGCTGGCAGCCAGCAGAATGTCCTTGTTGTCAACGGATACCAAGCTGAACGACCGTGGGGCTCTCATGTTGAGCTCCTGGAAGGGCTGAAAGCGCTGAGTGAGGTCATCCCACAGGTATACTCTGGAGAAGGAGAAATCACTTCCAAGAATGAGGTACTGGCGGAGCCCCACTGTGAAAGGATACACTACCATTGAGCCACGAGACGGGAGAGTCTGGATCTCTATGAAACGCTGCCCTTCCCAGCGGAGGATCTTAGAGTCACCGATGAAGCGTGTGAGGCAAAGGTAAAGAACTTTCCTCACCCAGAAGTGCTTAACCATCTGCACGTCGGCCAGCTCGGTGATTTGGGAGAAGAACGCAAACTGCTTCTGGCTTCGGCTCCACTGGTAAACTATCGGCGGTTGAGAGGCGCTGGAGAGGATGAGGTGAGGCTTTCCCCCAACATCAAGGAACTCCACATGGGTGTCCCGATGCCAGGGATGGAGGGACTGGTGGGAGTAGAAACCATTGCTGTTCCAGCGATAAATGCTGGTGGAGCCTGCCTTGGAGCTGTCTGCTACTATAAAGTACCACTCTCCATCCAGCTGGAAGGTCTCCACAAAGTTGGGCTTCCTCACTCGAGTGGTGTCTATGTCTTGGATCTTTACAAAGCGCAGTGGGTCCTCTTCCCACCTGTGATAACATGAACGTTGGCATATTATTCCTAAAGCTTTACACAATTAAAGGAATAGCTCGACATTTAGGGAAACATTGCTTATTTGCTTTATAGTTGAGTCTTAGATGAGAAGATTGACACCACTCTCACATTTGTGCCATAAAGATGAAGCTAGGACCAGCAGCCAGTTAGCATAGCTTAGCATCAAGTGAAAAAAAAGAGGGCAACTGCACTAGGTCAAGAAATAGTCTAGCACATAACACTTTAGTTTTTGTATGGAGTAAACAAATAAGATGTAACATGTTAATTGTGAGCTTTGGAGGTAGAGGTTTCTCTCTGTTTCCAGTCTTTATGTTTAATTAAGCTAATCACCTGTTAGCTTCAGGTATATATTTGCTGTATTGGTGTGTGAGTGCTATCAGTCTTCTTGTCTAACTCTCAGCAGGAAAGTGAATAGTATTTCCCAAAATGTCGAACTATTTCTTCAAGGCCATGTTGACAACAAGACACTGGCTGTATGCAAGATTAAGTCTCACTTGTAGATGTGAGATCCACCAAAAAGTTGAGCCACAACCATGTAAAGTGTGTTGTTTATCACCACTGGTTTGCAGTAAACAGCTGAGCGAGCTGTAAGATGGACACACAGAAGCCAAAACAAATATCAGGATTACATCTTTTAACATGGTGTCATACACTTTTTATGTCTTCATAGTCTGCAACTTACAGGTAATGTTGTGAAACCTCCTGAAGACCATCTCCACATGATCCCATACATACACGGTGCAGAACCCTGAATCAGGCTGAGCAAAGGCCACAAACTGATCTCCACTGAACTCATAGGACTCCACCGACACAGAGTGGAAAGGGAAGGTTTCATAAACAGCAAAATCTATAGGAAGAAAAGCCAGAGTGGCAGAATTTAGGAACCAAGAACTAATGTCATGACATCTCTAGTTGCTTAATTTTCAGAGGAGACAAAGTAAAACCTGCGCTGATGCAGCTGAAGTCCCGTGGTACGAGATCTTGGATTCTTCGTCCCTGGAATTCAAAGGGACTGGCACAGTAGATGGCAGGAACAGAGGTGTTAGTCTTCTCCATCCAGTCTACCAGCCACTTGATTTTACAGTCACAGCGGAAAGAGTTCCCCCGCAGATCTCTGGGCAACAAGGAGACAAAAGAAAGAATTTGCCAGTTAAATAAGTAGCATAACTTAGCAGAACAGGTAAATAAGTGCATCAACATAGTTTGAATTAGAAACAAACCACACACTCAAGCCAGACAGTTTTGCAGGCGAGTGTGGTAGTCCACTAAACCCTTGGGGACACCCAAGAAAACCAGTGTTTTGTAGTGACAGATTGCAGGGTCAAAGCTCACGGGATGTCAAGTCACTGTTTTGATTTCGGTGTGGGTACACTTACAAATCTGTCAGGATCTCTAAATGTTTGAAGAGATCTCTAGGCAGCTGCTGCAGGTTGTTGTTTGAGAGCGATCTGAAAAAAAGAAGAAGTAGTTATCATTATGTCTGGCTTGTATTGTCTGTAATTGCCAAAGACACTGTCTCCATCTTCTTAGCTGAAGAAAATACTCACAGATGAGTCAGGGATTTGAGTCCTCTAAAGGTATACTTCGAGAAAGCCTGGATGTCATTGTTCTCAATGAACCTGAGAAGAGAAGAAAGCGCTCTTATGACACACAGTGATGCCAAAGACTGAAATTCAGCCAGTGTTATATAATGCCATTCTTGTTTTGAGAGGTGGTTGTGTGGTTTGTGGAGGGTACATTAGGAGTGTGACCGTAAGCAGTCATTATTTCAGTAATAGCAGACCTCTGGTGGAGTTACAATGAAAAGGTGACAGCCTGTCTATCTTAAAAAAAAGCTCTGAGATAGCAACAAACGAAGATGTAACAATATAGAGAAACATTTAACCGTTTTTCATTTGTATTTGATAGATCCTAATCACTTATACAATCAGTGTATTAGCTGCCAAAAATGTAAGAAATTAAATGGTAAAAGCTGAAAGCTCAGAATGAGACACTGAGTGCAGCGTGGTGTTTCAAGGGTCTACGTGTCAGCACCATTTGATCCTGCCCTGTCTTTGCATTGTCTATTGATAGTCGAGGACATACAGCATGTGCAGACTTCCTGGTGGCTGGATATGAGAAAAAAAAAAAAAAAGACTATTAGCATTCACAGCTGGTAGCAGCTGTGGTGGCAGTGATGCAGAGAGAGCTGATGGCTGGGCTTCTGCCAGAGCTACTCACTGCACACTCCAAGCCATCAGCTAACTACTTTCTAAAGCCCATCAATTCAAAAAATGGTATATGCAGCTTTATCAGACTACAGATGCAGTGTGCCCGCTGTTGTGGGAGGATTTATTTTTCAGTTTTACTTTTGGCATTCCGCCATACTGCAGAGTCCAATCCGGAAATCTTATAGTGCAGCCTTGAGGCAGGTTAATTTTATTAACTTTATGGATGAATAAACCTGCCTAGACTTACTGTAACTAATCATGTAAAGAATACATGTCAGGAAACAAGACTGATAATAGCTCAGCCCCTTGCTTTAAAGCAAATCTAACTTACTTACTCAGGTAATTATAGTGAGCTGTAATGGTGCTTGCTAAACCATTATGACAATATATTATATAATGACAATATAATAAAATTATTAATAATAATATTTACTAAAAAATAATGGCACAAGAAGAGAAGAGTCACAGTCAGAAAACAGACTCAGTAATGTCACACACACGTTTTTCCAACATTAGCTCATTAGCTGCTGGTCATACCAGACCAAGCTAGGCTGTAGCAGCAAACCCCCTGAGAGTATTGACCTCAGTCAGGCTAATGAATCTAACTTTCGATTTGTAAGAGGAAGAAGGTGATGTTTTAAAAAGTTACATAGACTCACTTTAAAGCTATTTCTTGAGTAATAGGTAGTTCTTTTGACAGTGCATATATAATAGTACATTTTATTTTAATATTCTCAAAAATCAAATACACCACAACATTGTAAGTTACTGTCTTGAAATCATTTTTAAGTAGTAGTATTATGAATTAAGTGACATAAAGTCGGACACTCACAGATACTGCAGGTGAGACAGGCCAGCAAAGGCATCATCAGCAACTGTGGTGAATGTGTTGGAGTTCAGGAGCCTGTAGAAAGGAGGCAGCAGTGAACCAGTCGTAATGGTAATATGCATGTGTCCTGCTGAAGTTATAGGCAAACATCTAAACAACTGATTCTGATTCTTTTGGATTGTTTTTAGATGCTTTATAAATAAGTGAATAACCTGCAATGATAAAAAAAAATAAATTGTGGTCTCACTAACATAAACCATTCTCAGTATAAACCGATAACTGTAAGGTTACAGTTCTGAACAATGAGATAAATAAGTTTCAAATATAAACAAACACACACAGACCTACACATGAACACACCCTCATGATTGCATCTGAGGAGATAAACAGCCCTTTGTCTCGCAGAGCACAACTGAAGGGAGTCAGTCATTGGCAATGACACTGATACAGAGCCACTTTACACTTATTACTGCTATGTCACCACTGTTTTCAATAACCATTCATTTCTAGTAGCTCAAGTACGTTCATTGTCACTGCAAAACAAAAGATGTCTGAGTGTATCAGCTGCATGAAAACATACCTGTGATATAAGTGTTGTGTCTGTATTTTCAAATAGGGACAACCTAACTGGCTCTGGGAGAGAGACTGAATCAAAAGTTTAGGATGTTTTACAGTTGTACTAATGCTCTGTTTGGTGGGGGGCAGCACTCACAGGAACTGCAGCAGGTGAAGGTGGGAGAAAGCTCCCTCTGGGATAGTAGTGAAGGCTGCATTCACCATGGTCCTGTTCAGACAAAAACAACAGCAGTTCTCATCACATGTATTTTTGTAGATGTTAAAATGCAGATTACACAGGCAGTGCCAAAGCTTAGAAGTGTGACGTCATGTGTTCAATGGGAGAAAATGTCTTGTTCCCGACATAAACCATGTCATTTGTATTCCTTCTGAAGTCCTTCCTGTCTCTGCACACGTCTGTCCTTGCAGTTTAGATATCAAGGAGGGCTAAATGTTTTAAAAAAGTAGGGCACACAACTTCCATCTTCACGTCTTTACTTCTTCTCCATTGTGAAATGAGGCCACCTCCACCAGCCTGTGCTCTTGAATTCCCTTGACTGTTTAATCTCAATATTCAATGCAGAGGCGATGGGGAGGTCAATATGAGATGAAAGCAAGCATCTTGACATGACCTCCCCTCTGCCGTCAAATGCTAAGCTTTCCATTTCATTATATTTACTATTAATTGAATGTATCTCTGTCCTCTCTTCAAGATTAAATCTCTCAGAGGAGAAGCAGGTCTCCTGCAGCAAGATAAGGAATCTATTGTTAGTATTCTTCCCTGGAGCTCGACAGGATTCTACTGCTCCTTCAACTAAGTTCAGCAAACAGCAGAGGGACATTTTTTTATTATGATCATTATGTAATGCTGGCTGGTATACATCTTTCAGGTGATGCCAACACACACTGCATCAAGAAAACATCAACAGTAAACGCACCTATATTCACTTTTAGGTGAGAGGTAGGGATTTTATGCATCATTACATAATGGAGGGTGACATCAGTGATGTAGCCATCTGTACCAGCCTGCAGACTGCTGAGACTTTATACAGGATATGGTTAAGATAAGATGATTTTTGGTGGGTGAAAGGGACAAACATGAATTTTTGACTCACAGAGAGATGATTCCAGGAGGGAAGCTCTTGGGGATAGCCTTGGTATCCACACAGAAGGCACTGTCTTTGGTACAGGAGCAGGTCGAAGGACAGCGGGGTATCTTAGGAGCTCTCCTGCCGTCTGATTCCCTTGGCAGGCAGAGACACAGAAACAGGAGAGACAAGCAGATCAGCCTGAGCCATCTCGCTCCGAGCTCCAACATCCTTAGACCGGAGGAAACTGAAGCTGTGTGAGTGAGCTTCTTGAAGTTTCTCCTCAGTGGCTAGTGGTTTGGTGAGAGGCGATGGTCAGCCTGCCTACAACCCCAGCAGTTCCAATAATGCTGAGCGCAGAGTTGAGAGAGAGAGAGAGAGATAGGGACTGAGTGAGAGAGAAAGGAAGGGAGGGAGGAGAGAGAGTAAGGGTATTCCCTGTGTATCCTCGGTGGGTGTGGGTGCTCTGCAGCTTCCCTGGATCTGTGCAATCTCTCCCTGTCTCTGTCAGGAGCTGCTGCCAGATTGCACACTGCAGGAATGAAGAGCAAGGCTGCTTTCTCCGCACCAGGACCTGTGGGCAGCGTCGCTGACAATGAATTATTTACTGTTGCACACGCAGAAAACCTTAAAACAACTGCAGCAGGGAGGGAGGGGAGACGAGGGGGAGGGGGTCACATCAGTACTGATGGAAGATTATGCTGCCAGCAGTCTGCATGTTCTGACGTCTTATCAGGTGTCAAGCTGCTGCAGTCATGACAGCAGACAAGGAAGCATCAAGGATGCAGGGGAAAATGTGTGTTGCATGTGTGTGTGTGTGTGTGTGTGTGTGTGTGTGTTTGTGTTTGTGTTTGTGTGTGTGTGTGTGTGTGTGGGCGGTGTTTATATTCTGGCAGTTTCTTTACAGCAACCAGTGCTGAGATTTTTTTTTGAAGGCATGAAGGTACAGTACACACACTTCAGTAAAGAAGAAGAAGAGGAGCAATGAGGTCAATGTGAATACCTCCTGCTCTCCAAATTGTATAAACATTACATTTCAGGTTGCAACTAACAATTATCTTTATTCTCAACTAATCCACCAGTTATTTTCTCAATCGTTTGGTTGCACTGGTCAGGAAATACTGAAAAATCGCCCATCACAAGTTCCCAGAGCTCAAGATGCTTTAAATATCTTGTCCTGTCTGATCAACATTTTCAAATGCAAATATATTCAGTTTATTGTCATGTAAGATAAAGAAAACCAGGTGATATTCACATGTGATTATCCTGATTGTTATGACCTATGACTGAAAAAGAGTTGTGTGAAAGAGACTTCAGATAAAGTGAAACAACTTTTTACCTCTTACTCTTTGTCATCATGATAGTTGAGATTATTATGGCAGTTTTTAATTCTTAATTCTTTCTTTCTTGTGTAAATAGTGTTGATGGCATTGTCCCCATGTGTGGTGTATTTCTATATTGAGCCCAGAGAGAAGAACAGAGATCCAAGTAAACAAACAGACAATATGAGAATCTGGAACCAGTGAATCTTCAAATATTACTTGAATGATTTATCAGTTATCAAATCTTTGGCTGACTGATTTTTGCTTTGACCCCATTAAAACCATCATCAGTAAACTGTAAGCATGTCGGTTTCAGACTGACTGGAACATGGTCTTCACAAATTAATTGTTGAAGTTCAGTTATGTTTATCTGAAAGTTCTAAACATCGCCAGGTCAGGCAGATTAATAGCTTCCACTTGTCAGCAGCATCAAGGAAAGGATTGATACCAGCGCCACGTTTTTGTTTCAGATTACTAGCTATGATGTACTCGTCTCATTTCATGCAGTAACAACAGATACATGATCACACATTCCAAAACAAATCTGCCCCGAGACTCTCAGAGCTGACTTGTGACAGCAGAGGACGCTGTTGGCCATCAAATGAAGTCAGTTCAGAGCAGGCGACAGTGCAGTGAGTGGCTGAGTGTCTGCTGGCAGGGCTGTAGCCTCAGTGCCAGGCATTACCAGCCTTCCTGCACAACGACGCCGTTGTCACAGGCAGAGAGCCCCTGCAACGTACTGTCTGTCCAGGTCTCAGCACATTGTCCCCAACCCAGACAGGCAGCAGAGATACAGCATGTGGTCTCCAACATCTGATCCAAAGCAGCTGTTTGGTACTAATTTTAAGGCAGATGATAACTATACATACAATAAACCCATCAATTAAATTTCTTTCTTTCTTTCTTTCTTTCTTTCTTTCTTTCTTTCTTTCTTTCTTTCTTTCTTTCTTTCTTTCTTTCTTTCTTTCTTAACGCAGCCCCTTGTTCTCTGATGTGTACCCACTGTAAGATATGAAATGAAATAAAAACATTATCTTGACGGATGAAAGGAAAATCCCAGGATGTCTTCAGGGGTTTCGTTTGAAATCTGTTTGATGTTTTCTTTTGCCTTGAGACAGTTTGATGTTTATCAGTGAAAGGCTTCCAAAGGCTAATGTTTTTGAACAGAAATCAGATCAGAATCAGATCAAATCTGTGAGGCCTCTCTATAAGAGTAAATTCAAATGTGAGTCTGTTACAAAATTATGGGTGGTGTCTCTTTGTGCCGGAATGCCATTTCCTGTGCAGCAGCTATCTTTAAGGTTTATTTTCTTTTGTGCTTCGGTGCAGTGTGTTTGCGTGCGTCTCAGCTTTTTTTTTTTTTTTCTTTTTTGTTCTAACTGTATTTGTGGTTTCATGTAAGTCATGCTCAGTGAGGAGCAGTTAATGCCTGAGCTTATTCCTTGCAGAGCTCCACCCAGTCCAAACCTCCGGTGGGAACCAGCATAATTGCATGGCATAGAGAACGGAGCATGAAACAGCAGCTGGAAACCCTGACATGCCCTGTGTGAAGCAGAGGAATCTGAAAAGCTTAATCCACTAAATTCTCTCTCTCTCTCCAAGTACACTCAGTAAAACACTGTTTTGGAGCACATGTTGTGTGAAATAAGTAAGTTATCACATCAAAACTTCCATGATTTTGTTTTTACAAACAACAACTTTGTACATGGAATGACTGAACAATATTCATCTTATAGGTTTTCTTCATAGAATATGATTAACTTCAACTCAATAGATTATAGTTAGATTTTCTCCACCGAAATTGGTTAAAATATAATTACTGTATTAAGAAAGTATGTTGATTAAATTTAAAATTGTTTGGAAACTACTTGTAGCAGTTTTTATTGAGTACATCTATTGATTTTAAGATTTCTGCTTATGACTTTTAAAGCACTTCATGGCCTAGCCCCAGACTATATTTCTGATTGTCCCCTATCAACCTGCACACAGTCTGAGGTCCTCAGACAGGAACTTGTTGTTAGTTCCTATGTCAACATGTGAGACTACAGGGGACCGAGCTTTTGCTGTCAGGGCACCACGGCCCTGGAGCTACCTGCCAGATGAACTTAGACTTGCAGAATCAGTATCTTCTTTTGAATCGCTTCTTAAAACAAAACTTTCACAAAACTTCCACGTATTTTACCTTGTTATTCTGTGTTCCTATTTTTATTGAGTTTTTACTGTTTTTGTTTTTTATCTTGAGTAATTTGCCTGCATGTGTTTGTTGCTTGTTTTATTATTCTATTCTGTATAAATAAACTATTTTTATATAGTAGTATAACTAGCAATAGTCAGTGGCCTTTTCAGTAAAACACACCAGGCTGTGATCTGCAGCAGCACTGAGGACTAATGTTGAGAGTCTAGTCTGCCTCTGTACGAGCAGTGCGGCCTCAGCACATCTCTCAGTCAGGTACTGTATAGCCTTAACAGCTGTGCCTCTCGAGCTGCCTTGTTTCACATCAGCCTTTTAGCCAAGTTACCACTCACTCCGAGAGCTCGACATCAGAAGGAGCACTTGGCCATGCTGAGTTTGGCAAAAATTAGTCATCAAACATCACAAAGTGTTCCTGTCTCCTGTGCCAGACTCTCACTGTCTCATTATATCCTCTGCTGTCTGGCACGTATGATTCCTAAAATCAGAGCTTTTCACCTCTTCAGCAGCCAGCCCTGCCTCTACACTGTTTGGACAGCTTTAACTCTACGTCACAGCCACGTTTAACACTGGCTTTGTTCACTTCAGTCTCAAACCCACATCCCATTCTGATTATGGGCCAAGGAGCCTGAAAAGACCTCTCTGTCTGTCTGTTTCCATTTCTGTTTGGTTTTCACGGTTTGGCCTCCTTGCTCCACAGGAAGCAGGAAAAACAAAATAGGAAGAAAGACAAAATGTGTTTCACCTAACTTCTTTTCAGGGAAAATCCCCACTGCTCCAGGCAACATGCTTTATACAGGACTCACAAAGGTGTTGAGACTTCAGTCAGACATGTACGCACACGTTACGGTGTTTCTATACTGTAGATACTGTACTGCTGGAGATATGAACGCAACATGTCTGCACCTCCGCTGCAATTCTTTACACAAAGTGATTAACAGAGGTGGACAAGGCCACAAATAAACAGGTCATTCTGAAGCATTAAATCATTAATTTCATTCTTCATGTGCCTTCATGAGGCCACAAGCTGATAGATGCCAGTAACTCAGCTGGCCAAGTCTGAGGACAAGTTGACGTCAGATGTCCTCCCCGGTGAGTCAGGAGCAAATAATGCATTCACACGTGACAAAGAAATTCAATAAGGTAAGTGTTTGTCACAACAAGCACTGCTGAGCGCAAATCTGTCATGCTTGATGAGTCCGTCTTTAATAAGCAATCATAGGGTGGTAAACAAGCCAGTAAAATTCACTATTATTTCATAGTAGACAACAAATGTTAAGGGCTTGGACAAGTTAAAGGGCAAAGACAGGTTGTAGGATACCTTCAGGGCTTCATGCAATACTGTGCCAAGAAAACAACCATCCCAAATTGCTCTTATTCCTTGCCTCGCTCTCTAAGTGCGGTTCAGTCACTAGAAGGTATGTCAGCCAATCTCATCCCGGGCTCAATTCAATTAAAGAGAGTACAAAGACATATGGCTCAGGGGCGAGTGATATGATTAGAGTCCTGTGCACAACGACGCTTCTGCTTTGATTCATTTCCTCTCTTCTCTGGTCACCCACAGCAATGGGTCTTGGAGCTGAAGCAACTGAGCCAAGCAGTGCTCCCTCAGGTGAGCTGCACTATCCTCAAGGGGCTGTAAGAGGTCTCCTGGGCTAATCTCTCCCAATCACTAGGTCATGTTGTCATTATCTTTGCAGTGCAGAGACTGCAGTCACAAAACAAGCAAGAAAACAAAATGTATGTTTTTTTTTCCTAAGATAAGGCTTTTCTGTTGATCAGCATTCTGACATTTGAGGCTCGGGGGATCAGGAAAATCCTCCAAACTGAAGGCAATGCAGCTATCTTGGTTTTCAATCAGGACAATGCAGAGGAGCAACTGTACCCCAGCCCTTGAGCCGAGCTGCCATAAAAGACAGGTGATACGCCTCTTGGGACAGGGATGTGTTGAAGGAATGCGTGTGCAGGTATCCAGCTGCCTGTGGGGACGGTGGAGAAAGGCCCAGCGCACCAGTTGATCCTGTTTGATAAAGGCTCTGACAGGCCCAGATTATATGTCTCAGCCTGGAGGAGGTGTCTGTGTCTCATTCCTCCGCTGAAGAAAGTCGATCTGGTGGGAAAGAGGCGGGGCCATGCCTGTAGGCGTCAGTTTTTGTATGGACGCCAACACACACCTTGTCGGGCAGACACCACTACCACTACCCCCTCTCCACCCCCCTGCTAGCTCGACACCAAACAAACACCCTCACCCATCTCATTTACCTGACCACACCCGTGCCTCCAGACACCAGAAATACTCTTTCCACAAATCATGCCAGATATACTGTATATTTCGCTATGAGAGAGCAGTGACACTTACCTCAAAATTTCTTATTATCAGTCCTGTCTGTTACACTTTTGCAACCTTAATTTGGCAAAATGCACTATAAATATTTTGTTCATTTCGGGCACCAATGATGGTACTTATTGTAATTACATGGGGAAAAGTACAAGGAACAAGGGGGTAAGAAACTGGCCTTTGGGTGGATCTAGAGCTAAATGGAACTTTTTAAATTACCAAGTATATAAAACATAATGACACAGTGCTAACAAGGGACCAAAAGGCTTACCATATATGTCCTTTCACAGTAGCTAGGTGTTTCATTTTTCTATGCTTTTAGGAATGCTTATAGCATAGCTACAGAAATGTTGTCTGGTGGTGAGTCTGTGATCTTTGGTGGTGGTTCCAACTGAAAGATCTCAACAACTATTTGAAGGATTAACCTGAAGTTTGCTATACATATTCAAGCCCTCCTCAGGATATGTTGTAAAGACTTTGGTGATTCCCAGGCTTCTGATCTAGTACCACCATCTGGTCCAAAGTCTAATTTGCCCAATACTTTTTATGACCAAATACCATCTCAGGTGTACTTTGAGTTTTGTGCTAGTTAGCAAATGTTAGCATGCTAATGCTAAACTAGGGTGGTGAATATGGTGTAATGTTTTTATGTCTTTAACGTCAGCATGTTTGCATTGTAACTTTGATCGCCTTAGCATGCTTATGTTAGTATTAGCTCGAAGCACAGCCTCGGTGCTGCTAGCTCGGCTGCTGATTAGTCTTGTTGATATGTAATGCTACATGTCACAGCCTGCACACCATACTGAACAAGAGACTGTTTTACAATGTAACTATAACTTATGTGAAAAAGGGGTAAACAATAGAACACCTCATTTTACATACTCTGTAATTGTAATTGTAATGTTCAGTGTTGGGTTGAATCTGTGTCTTTTTTGTTGTATTTTGGGTGAATATTGTTAAGCATCTTTATGACAGAATAAAACCAAACCAATTACACTATAGTTACAGTGAAATAGTGGTGATTAATGGACCACTTTATTTTTCTGATCATAGTGTTCTGTCATCACAAAATAAATAAATAAATAAATAAATAATCTTGCCCAATAAACTTAAAAAAAAAAAGTTTGTGCAATAAGTTGTCCATATTTACATGCAAAGACTTTCATAAATAATTTCAGGGTAATTGTTCAAATAGAAAGCATTACCATTTGCTGTATGTTTAAACTAGTGCTTTTAGGGAACAGATGTCTCCCCACAAAGTTTTATGCTTATGGATTTTGTGATGTGGGGAAAAGAAGGAAAGGGGCAATGACTCAAAGGCACTGAGACATGAAGTGAGTGACAGGCCATGCCCTAGGCTCACCCCTTCTGTCATGTCTGTCCCACAGAGCAGCGACGGCACCAGGGACCTGTCATATAGACAGCCATCTCACAAACAGGGGTCCGGGCCCTCTGTGGAAACGAAAAAACATCAACAACCAAAGAGCACAGACGAGGAGAGGACACCAAGTGCCTTTGTCTATCATTTCTATTTCAGGAAGCTGGCAGAGGGTTCAACACCAAGCTGTCAGCATCCCTTGACAAAATATTTACATCATTAATTACATATTTTGTTCTGCTGCAGAATATGCCCTCATGAGTGAGTTACACCCAAAACCACAGTGGCCACATTCAGACACAAAAGAGCTGTTCATTATCTTAACTATTGTTGACGAGGGTAGGGAATCTGTCACAGCGAGCAAACAACAGAAAATTTAAATTCCTCCTCTGTTTTGAAATCAGCAATCTATGCTTTGGTGAAACTAAGCCTGTCTGCTGCGGTTACCGCCACTCTTAGTGTCTGAACTGTTTGAGGTCTCTTTTTTTACGCAGCACAGGGAGGAATGCCAGGCCAAGAAACATGTCTCCTTCACCTTGCACATGGAGGCTGGCCAGAATGATATTCATGAGTTCCAGTACTGTGCTGCTGTAACCCCTTTTCTCTCTGTCCCTTCACGTGCATTGACAGCCTCTCTCCACTAAACTCTCCTCCCTCTTTCCCATAAATTATCAGTTCATTTGTGAGGAGACAGAGGTGCACGACAACAGGCTGATGTCACTGATCCTGTTTCCCAGAGCCTAAAGCAAGCAGACACACACACACAAACACACCATCACCGGTACCATCATCACCACCAGCATCACCCTTCCAGGACCCTCTCTCCTAACTGCATGAAGCTGAGAAATGAACTCTGATTGATGACGCGTCTCCTCCACAGGGTGGCAGAGAGGTGAAGGGCAGGTCATCTGTCACTGCTGACAGGAAACACATAGGGTGGAGATTAATGGAGACGTTCAGGCTTCTCTCTAGAACTAGAGATGATAAGCCTAAACTGGAATAAATCAAACCATCTCTGGTAAACAAGAACACAAAGCAATTCATCTAACAGGCTGCAGAGGATACATGCAGGGCTCACATCTTATTCATATGACTGACTCTCAGAAAAGTTACACAGTTTGCAGATGACATGCTCACTTTCAGGCATTTATATTTTCAAGGTGTGGCGAAGTGTGACGATGCGAAGAAGAGATAAAGTGTGACATAGCAATACACATTGGAAAATAAATCATATTTCATGTTTAATGGTGCTCTGGCCATTTTGTATCATGCTGGGGAAGTCAAAAGCGACAGATTTAAACAAATCTACTGTCATTTCACGGGCGGGTATAATCATCCAGCTTGTCAAACAACATTAAATCACTCAGATCTGACGAGAGGGAAAAAGTTTTACCAACATGTCAGTGTTTGTCAATATTTCTATGTCTATGAAAACCACTTAAAACCTTCTTAGAAATCTGTTGTAAATAAATTGTTATCATCAGTATTATCATCACCATCAATGAAAGCTGTAATAACAATAGCAATAATCAACCTAATTGTTTATAAAAGTAAAATTGTTCTTTGTCACTATTCTGATTCAAATTATTTTTTTAAATTGTAGATAATTGAAAAATCTCTATGTGCATCTGACTGTAAGATAATGGTAAGATGTTTAGTTAGTTGTTTGACTGTTGCTTTCCCACAGAAGGTGTCCGAATGATGCTTTAGTAGCTCAAACATTGAAAAACTGCTTTTTTCATGCACACCCATTTTTGAACAGAAAGGATGTCTAGCAATTGTCCAGACATTAGCCTATAAAATTGTATCTACTCTCACATCAAGATCCCTCGGCCATTTCACAACAAAGCTTTGGTTCATCAGTATTTTCAACCAATGCTGCAAGGAACAGCTGCACTTTCTAAATGTGCGTCATGCTTCCTGCAATTAAGGACAGTAGACAGATTGAGTGTTTTTTTTTGTTTTGTTTTGTTTTTTTTAACATTATTATTTGCAGCAAAATGTCTTAAAAATAAGTAGTTGGTATACAGGCGCACAGTGTGTTAGGCCGACTGGAATGGAGTAAGGGTTTTGCTGGTGCTTTAATATACCACTTCCAGCTGGGTAATGCTTGGATGGCTTAAATTCCAGTATTCCCAAATCAATTTACATCAGTCATCAGATAGTAATTTCTCAGAGAAGACAAAAACAGGACATAGCAGTCCCTTCTTCTTTCATCTCAGTGATTACAAACCATTAATTAGATACTGTCACATTCCCAAATCATAACTGCTAACAATACACGCTTTCCCCTGTGAGTCCCCATCAGAGCAAAAATAAAGATGCACTCCGACTTCATGAGCTCATGAACCACAGCCATCAACAGAGCACTGTTGCTATACTGGATGATAGCCGATGACCTTTGCTCCACCAAACTCTTCCTGTGCCATCTGTCAGAAGTGATAATACCCTCCACCTAATGGCACCTCTGCTCCTTGCTCTGCACCATTAGCGGGTTATAAAGCGAGGCCTCTGCTCTCCTTTCTGTTCTTAAATAGAGCTCTTCATCATCACCTCAACCACGGCGCACACACAATACTTTTTTATTACTCTCCGTTTCCAGGAGTGGATGATATTTCTCCCAAAAACAATAAGGTCATATGTTTGTTTGAATCCTGGCAGTGTGTGTGGAAAACTGGAGGTGAGACAGAAATGACCTTGTATCCATGTTGAGCACACAGCATGTTGGTGTTTCACAAATCCCAGCATAACTGTTGGGATAAAAGTGACTCCATTACTAACAGAAAAGTTCTCCCGGCCTGTTGTAATACAGAACGCACAGAAGGCTAACTGCACTGACCCGAGCTGCAAGAGCCGGCTTTTAAAAAGGGTCGAGAGCCAGTCGTGCTGCGAGGCTGATTTTAGCCTGTTGCATGGAGACTGCAATCCAGGTGATGCATCAGCCAATGGCAGGAAGCCAGAGCCAGACACGGGCATCAAGGTTGGTGTGGCTGATGGATGGAAGTGTAGCACCAGCACTTGCCAAGCCATTCACACAGGCCATAAATTACATGTTTACTGCCGGCTGTGGCTCTCTGCGCTCGCCAACATTTCTTCTGATGTCAGCAGCGCATTATCATATCTAATCAGCCCCCAGCAACCCGTGTTAAATGGGTGGGAGATTGAAGTGGCCATCGTTCCATCTCTGCAAACATGATTTACATCACAAACATGAAAATCTTGATATTTATAGACCCGTTTATGGAGTTGAGTTCAAACTCTGAAAGCTTCAGTGGTTTGTTTTTCGATAGCATTTTATTTAATGTAATCCTTTTACGATGACATACGTGTTCTGCAACCCTTCATCAGAAGTTATATGGCAGCAAATGTAACTCCTGTTAAAGCATGTACAGTAGAAGATAAGTTCATCACATGGAGGGCATGCACAGTGGAAGTGCATGATGTTGACTGAAGCAAATTACTCGGGGGGGGGGGGGGGGGGGGGGGGGGGGGGGGGTTTAACAAGTATGGCATACAACCAGGGATATTTACAGTTGTGACCATCCTTGAAGTAAATGAACAATCTTGAGGGAGACAAGATAAAATTTCTTCCACACAAACCCAGCATACATACGCAGAGTCAATCTCACACACACAGACACACACACACACAGACACACACACACACACTTTCATAAATCTTTTCATGGTGAGAAACCCCAAACACTGAGTTACACTGTATTGCAGGTTGTGTCATGAAAAGCACTTACAGTTAAAAAATAGAAAACCAATATATATATACTTTTCATTGATGATTATGCAGTAAATTTAGGGGAATCACAGGAAAAAAAACTGGCCATGTAATCCTCAGCAATTTTAAGATATTCTCATGTAACAACAGCCCCTACTGACTATATTCAAAAATGGATCAAACAAAAGCATCCTTGTACAAAAGAAAATAAATCAATTATGGTAATAAAAATAAAGGGTACAGTGTAAATATATATTCATATTTATAATTTTCTAACTGTATTTACAAGAAAAGAGTGAATGATGCAGTGAACCACGGTGCTTTATGTCCCTTGGTAGCGTTTTCTCTGGATTTGGTCTGAAAAGCAGAATGCTGTCCTTCGCTACTGATGAAACGAGCTTGGAGGGAAAAAAAACAAAACAAAACAAAAAAAAAACAACAAAAAACTGTTGTGATCGCCGTCAGTCCTTTCCATTCTTCCGACCCGTGGAATGCCCAAAGTGGGGAGAAGAGTGTGAGTCTGCTCTTTTCTTTCTGACACTGTGACAAACTGCCACTCCCGTTAATACAAAGTGCCCCATAAACATTGTCACCACCAAGAACCGGGAAAACTGCTGCACTCTTCAGTCCGTGTGATCCAACAAGTTCTACAAGGTGTCTCCAAGCTCCTTTCTCACAGAGCACCAGTGTTTTTTTAGCTTCATCTCTGGGAATATGGGGAAGAGTTCAACCCCATGAGGCAGGGAGCGGAGGAAATGTCAATGTTTGTCTGAATGGGGAGATGAGGTATCAGCGTTTCTTAATGGCTGCCCCATTGGAGTGGGGAGGGAACTTTGGCAGGCAGGGCTCCTCAGCTCCAGCATCGTGGGAGAAGACTGAGTCCTCGCCAGAGGAACAGGTGGAGCTGCGGGTGTCGGGGTAGCTGGGGGAATATTGGTCCAGAGGCACAGAGAGCTCCAAATACTCCTGTAGGCAGAAAGGGGGAGGGAAGAAATCATTCATTATAGTATTTCCAGAACAGACATTTCTGCTTCATCTGTACACAGTGAAGAGAGGAATACTGACCTGGTTGGATGTCATGGCCAGGCAGCGATCTAGATCCTCTACCAGCTGTTTGAATGTGGGTCTCTGAGAGGGCACAGCATGCCAGCAGTCCCTCATCATCATATACCTGCAGAGATCAAGAGATTCAGTCAAGAATATTTTGCCTTTAATCTTTGAGCATTAATATGTTAAATTCTTGTGAAGAGTGGTCAAAAACCTCCCATCTCCTAGCTGTAACTGGGAGGTGACAATAAAAAAAACAAAGCTGAACAATATGTTCCAGTCGAAGCTCACTCAACCTTCATTTTATTGGTCATCACATAAACAATGGTAGGGATCATTATTATGTTGCTAAGCACCTGGAATATTATTTCTTTATTTATTTTTTCTGATAAACAAGAACAAGGGTAATGTAAATAATAATGTCAAGTGTTGGGGCAAGCATGAGCCACAGCAGTGACTAAACTTTGCCTCAAATTAAAAGCTTTCCCGATCATCTGTTACTTTCAAAACAACTTTATAAAGTCACATGTTATTTCAGGTTGTGTGTGCACAACAAAATGCATTTTTACAAATGGAACAAATTGTTCAAATATACAACTTTTGTAACTTTTTCCAAATCAGAGAATAAAAGTGCTTCTACTTGTTTTATTAGATGTGGGCTTGAAAGTTCTTTTTTACGACTAGTTTAAAAGATCTTTTTTATTTTGGCCCTGTCATTCAGTAACTCCCCCATTAGTTAAGCATTAAGCAACTGCAAGGCAAGAGATACTGACAGCTCAAACAGTAATAGACGAGTCATGTTTGATTTCAAGTGCATGGTGTTTCCTTACAGCTCATGCGTGCATGTTGAGGGCTTGTCCATACGGTGACCTTCCTTCAGCAGCTTGAACAGCTCTTCCACCGGGACGCCGGGATACGGAGAGCCTCCCAGGGTGAAGATCTCCCAAAGCAGCACCCCAAACGACCAGCTGCAGACAGAAACAGACAGGAGTGTCTCGGTTTTCTGCACGACTAAATGTTTAACTCACATTCCATCAAGACCGCATTGGAGAATTAACGGTACTTATACTCACACATCACTTTGGTGGGTGTATATCCGGTCAAACAGAGCCTCGGGAGCCATCCACTTCACTGGTAAACGACCCTGAGGGAAAGGTGCGCATGTTACAGCTATCTGCACTACACTTTTACATTTGTGAGTAAAATTAAATGAATGATACGAGTACTCACGTTGGTGGTCTTCTTGTAGTAATCAATGTGGTGGATATCTCTTGCCAGACCGAAGTCAGCTATTTTCATCACGTTGTCCTCCGTTACCAAAACATTGCGAGCAGCAAGATCTCTGTGGATGCACTGCACAAAAAAAAAAAAAAAAAAGCAGACATTACTCGAACTGAACCAACGTCCTGGGAATCACTGTATTAAATACAAAGCCTGATCACAAACTGGGTCCAAACTCATATACACGTCCTCTGAGAATGGCAGGTTGGTTACCTTTTTGGAGGCCAAATACTCCATGCCTCGGGCCACTTGGTAGGCACAAGACACCAGGTCTTTGATGGACATGTTCTCCACAGGAACCTGGTCTGGGTTGTAGCAGTACTCCATGCCTGGGGGGCGCCGAGCTCTTAAGTACTCACGCAAGTTTCCCTTGGACGCATACTCTACTATCACATACAGAGGACCTAGAAACAATGGAAAACAACATTAGAATAAATACATTTCATGCCATGTAACACTCTAAAATGAGACACCTGAATTATTTCATAGAAAAGTAATGATGGCAGCAGTAAGGAAAAGGTAACAGGGGGACCAATCAGTGTGCTTCTTTTTGTGTGGGACCCTAATTCTGCATCAATGTGCACAGGTAAAGGTATCGAGGTCATCAAAATGAATGGTAATCTTTCATTTTGTGAAAGAGAATGTGCACAAATTTGATTCCAATCCAGTCACTGGTTTAAATCCTTTGGTTTTAACCAAGCAGATGGATGTAACCCGCACCCTGTGGGAGAAGTAGTGAATACTTCCACAGATAAATGCAAACTTAAGGTACATTTGAAAGTTACACCAGTTGGTAAATAAAGTGGAGAGAACAAAGAGCTTTGCGTGTCAGTGTGAAGGCATCAGAGCTATGTGCACCACGGGGTCATAAGAGGTTAGTTTTCCTTTAGCTGTTCGTCAGGGATGATTGGAGAGAAATGGCGGCAGCTGTGGTTGATTCAAACTGTGAGCTCGGAAGCTGGTGTCAGAATCATTTATTCATGCTGTTCTACACATCTTTCAAAATAAGCCTCACTGCAACACTGTTGTCTGAGGGACAAAAATGTGTGTTGGCCTGAGCAGGCCCCAGTCTGTCTGGTCCTACCATCCTGTGTACACGCTCCCAGCAGATTAATGATGTTCTTGTGCTTCCCGATGATCTTCATCATCTCCATCTCTGAAATCAGGTCTGACAGGTCTTTCTCTGTGGCATCAGCTGGAGGGAGAGGGAAATAAATGATATTAGGGTAATTAGTTGATGTTCTGTTGGTGCAAAGGCCCAAAAAGGCCTCACAATAATCACCTTGCAAAGCATATACACAAACACTGCAGTTAGGCTGCCGTTTGTCTTGGAGAATACTCCCTGGGGAAAGGCACTTACAGCGCAACACAATAAATGCTACTTTCCCTACATCCTTACTCCTCTGTGCAGTTTAATGAACACTGTTTTATATGGGATGTCAAGGGTTCTCATAAATTTTTACTCTGCTCTCCCATTTGCATGGTGGCGGGGATCCAATGGCAGATGTCTCTGAGTATCTGTTCATCACAGTTTTGGTGTCCGAAGTTTTCTCGTCCCTGGAGCCTGGACTTGAGGCTTCTGTTAAATCTATTACTACACTCTAAAGAGCTTTCCTCTCTGCAAATCCATAACTTATTCCAGCAGATCTCATAACTTTCAGTACCCATCAATCCAAACCTACCATATACACACACATTACTGAGAACCTTTGAAAAGAACAGCTAACTTACATTTCAACATTTTGACTGCAACCTTGGTCACACGGTTTGGCTTCTCTTTGTCCAGGCCCAGCGCCTCTCCCATCACCACCTGACCGAAGCAGCCTTCACCCAGCGGCTTCCCAAGAACAAGTCTGTGAGGGGGAGAAAACACATGAGACAGTCATTAACAATGAGTGGAGTTCAACTCCAAATCTGTATTATGTGAATGAAATAAAGTTTGGACTTTTACTTTAGAGTTGATTTCAAGTTCAATTTTTGACATTTCTGCTTCTGAGGTTTAATTATATTTTAAACAGTACAAACTACATTTATGTAGAACAATAACAACAGCACCTCCACAATCTCCTTTTGAGGAAGAGCGAGAGAAACTTTCTTTGTGCAGCCAGTTTCTGTCCCAACAAAATGACTATTTCAAACAAACTTTCCTTTCAGAGGGTCACTTTTCTAGCCTCTAGGCTGTTGTTGCACCTTTCTGAAGAGTTTGTCCAGGACATACCTTCCCCGGGAAAGCTCCCAGCGGGGATCTTGGGGCAGTTCATACTCAGACACCCCTGAAAGCATTGGAGATCCACTAGACGAGAGGCGGGAGGGGCGAACCAGCATCACTCCTGAGTGGATGGAGGAGCTCGAGTCCACAGACACCTGTGGTAAAGAGCACTGACATTACTCCCCTCATAATGAAACAGACGCCAGTTGCAGGAGCTTATGTAGCCAACAGTGAGCACAAGAAGATGAAAACTAAATTCCTTTATAAGACCACGTAAAAACCAACCACACAACTCAGATGTGTCATGCTCATGGACTCTAGACATTCCTTAAATTACTCATACTCACCTGATGTACAAGGCCTCAAGGACCTACAATGAACCTGAAAGCTCTGAGTGCATGCTTTTAGTTTTATGAGCATCAAAATTAGGTGCTGTGAAGGTGTGCAGATGAGTCAAACAAGTCAAAGACATTGTAAAAGTACTGAATTATAAAAATCTGAGAAAGTGGCAGAAAGAAGAGATGAAAAGGTATAAATATTCCAAACCCCCTATCTACTTTCTGTTACCTGTCTGCGCAGGGGGATGCTTTTGGCCAGCTTGTGGACAGCCAGCTGACTGTTGAATTCACTCTTCTTGGACGAGGTGCGAATCTTTACGATGACTGCGATGGCAATCATGACGGCGATGAAAAAGAAGCCCACGCAGTAGATGACCACCTCCAGGTAGGTGTGGCTCGCCGGAGGGTAGTGCGTGACAGCTAGGTGGAGGGGGGACGCAGGGTGACAGGGGCAGGGAGGGGTGGGGTCAGCTGTCATGAATGAACTGACTGTACATGTCCAAGCACACCAAACATACCCATGCTTTAAAGTACATTGTAACACAAATCAAAAAAATTGGCACACACAAACACACACAGACTCACACACACACAGCTGCCGTGTCTAAAAACCAGAGCCTTCCACACAGACACATATGGGACACAAACTCCCTGAGTTTTCACTTTATATTCTTCTCATTGGGGACAAACCCAAACAACCCAGATTCAGAAATACCAATATTTTAATACAAACACAAATATGGGTCATTTGTTGATGTACTCAGTAAAAAAAAAAAAAAAAAAAAAAAAAAAAAAAAATTATATATATTATATATATATATATATATATATATATATATAAAAAATTCCTATTATAAAAAGGATTGTAACAGTGTGCAAAGAAGGATCTGACTTTTATACAGACTTTCAACACTTCATACTGAATATCTCAACACTGCAAATCATTTCTACTTGAAACAGTCTCATTCACATTTCATGTCTACATGTAGGTCTAAAAACAGCGTATCACAAAGCATGAGCTCAGTACACTAGTTTAATTGCTTCATAGGTCAAATTCTTCCTCCCCATGATATGTATTTGTCAAAGAGTTGTGTGTTGGTGCTGGTAATACAAATAATGTTTTAAAGATAAAACATATTTATGGGCTAAATTGCTATAAAAATAAATAATAAAAAATACATTTTAAAAAAGTAATAACATTTAAAGAAAAAATGTTAAATTCAGATCTTGTTTTTTTCCTCCCATTCAGTGAAAACACCAACGTTTATTCATACCAACACTAGGGGTGTAATGGATTCCACATTTTATTGAAATTGATAGTCTGGGGCATACCTTGGCTTGGGATGTGGCTTTGTGTACAGGAGCTACTTATCAGTATCAGTACCAGTTCTGGATGTGTATCATGTTCATACATAAGTCTACCCATGGCCTTAAATCCTGCTGAGGCCATTAATGATGCAGTTCATTGTATTTTTTTTTCTTTATTCTTGAAAAACTGAAGGTAGTCTAATGATGGATGACTTTTAGATATAAATGCAACTGCTGTCATTCCTGTCTGGTACAATACAATAACCACTTCTAAATGAATATATATATATATATATATATATATATACATACCCATTAACTTTAATAATGGTGTTTGTTTCAATGCATAATTTTATTCATCTGATAAAAGAGCCTTTTTCATTAGTAGATGTAAATTCGGCATTGTAGTGAATGTCTGAACTTGAATTAAGTGCTTGATTTTGTATTTAAATGGACATTTGCACAACGCAGCAACCATTAATGCTGAAAAAAGCCTGACAAGACATTTTGTTGTCCTGTTAGTGGGAGATTATCACCTATGACTCATCTTTGCTGGAAGTACTACATGTTGAACACTGCATCCCAAACCAAGGGCCCCATACTGACTTGAGTTTGCCATTACACCCCAAACCAACACCAGCAACACAAGTGAGCTGCACTTGTGTGAAGAGGCTGACTGACAAGCAGCATGATAATTGGACAAATGCCCATTCCAACCCTCAGGAATGAGACACATCCACTACAGCAAGCCAATTATCAAAGCCAGCTGCTGTGCTCACAGCAGGAAATGACATCAGGAATACATGTCATTTGTAGCACTTGTCAAAGAAAATCAGCTTTATACCAAATCAAATGCAAACACCAATTAAAGAGCAGAATGGTGGAGAGTTCAAAGTGAAATCTGATCAGAGCTGCTAAACAACCCTTCTATAAATGTGAGATTCTACCTGGCTGAGAGCAGTAAGTAAACGTCTCTGTGAACTTTTTTTTTTTTTTTTAAATAATACCACGCTGTTATTACACAGCTCACGGGTTGTTTGGCATTCTGTGATTTCTTTTAACAAACAGCAGAGCATGGACCATACTCTTCCATCTAGAGAGTTTCGATGGAGCAGGAGCCATGCTGAGCACAGGGAGAGGGGGGGGTTTAGTTATTGTAACTTGCCCTGGCTTCCTCTCACATTTTCTAACAGAATTTAAGTCAGAAAAGACCTAATTCTGGCAAATGTGAGGGTGGACAGCCAGGCTGGAGTTGGAAAAGGGAAAATACAGGAAAGAGACAGAACTACTGATACCTTCAAAAACGGTCAACCATGCAGAGTGATGAGAGAACCCGATAGAATTGCCCGCCAAGCAGGTATACTCCCCAGCGTCATCAAAAGACACATTTCTCAGTTGGAGGACTTCCATTTCCTTGTCCGTGGTGTTAAGGCCAGCGGTCTAGAAAATAACAAAGGAAGCAGACCCAACAAGAGGCCCAAGAGAGGAAAGGGAACCATGAGTAAGGGATTCTGATAGAGAAAGGGGAAGGAGGAGCGTTCTCCTCCTCGATCCAACACCATCTTCCCAAAAGGTACCACAGAGAGCCCCTGCAGAGGACTCTGTCAGGAAGAGCCCTCCAGTATCTGTTAGTGGAGGAGCTGGTTAGGTTAAGTCTGCACTGCTGAACCCGACACTGGTCCACCCCATCACCACATCAAATACCTCAGTCTCATCTCTACATGCAAGAGATGGGCAACATGGAAAACTCCACAGCAGAACAGGGCACACTCAAACTCACACTCACACCTTTGCCAACTATGTGAACATTAGACAAACAACAGGAGGTCTGTGAAACATAGGTAAGCAGAGGAGGACAGCTGGAAAAAAAACAAAGGAGAGAAACGGTCTGCGAGCTGTACACGGAGGACTTTGAAGGGCAAGAGAGCGAGAGTAATAGAAGAAGATGGCAAGGGAAGCCCTTATTAGGAGGGCACAGCAGAGGCATGGGGCAGGAATGAGAGTGGGTCCAACATAAACCAGAGACTGAACACTTTCAACTGTTCTGCTGGGAATTTTCCATAGCGTCATTTACAGTCAGGAGCGCTGAGGCAGGAGAGAGGGAGGGAGAAACGAAGGGAGGGAGGAGAGAAACAGCTGAGGTTGTCTCGAGTTATACGGCCCTAGTTTTTCCAGGTGGTCCCAGAAGCGCCTCCACTGTGTCGCCCCTGTACTGCTGCGTGGTGGTTACCTGTGGGCTCATATCTGGTGACAGTCAGCCAGGCCGACTGATTGGCCTCTCCTATATAATTGGACACTTTACATATATACTCTCCGCTCTCCTCCTCAGTCACATTGTAGAGGGTCAGCACCTGAGCGTCCGAGCTATTGACCCCAGAATGCTGGAAATAAAAACAAGTCATGTGCAGCACAGAAAAACAAGAAGCAGACACAGGATCTCTGATTGGTTTGTGTCAGTATTTCAGAGTTAAAATAGCAGAAAAATATAATTCAGTTCAAACAATTTACAAGATCACAGACAATACTGGGCAAAGAAGTGGCTTAGCAATGAGGAAAAATAAACTAATGCATATCACTCTGTACTAAAATCTTCTGTTTCGCTTTTGCAATACAAAAAACTATTACAGCAACACGTGCAGAGTTGGGTTTGTTGCAGCAGGATTGGGCAAAGTGTGCTCCTACCTTGAGGACACGGACGTACGGTAAACCATCAGGACCAACACGGCTCCCGTTGACCTCAATGTGCTTCAGCCACTGGATGTGAGGCTGAGGGTCGCTGAACACTTTGCACTCAAACTCCACGTCGCTGCCCACCGCTACGGTGCGATTAGCTGGCAGGCCAGCCTGCAGGATTGGCCTGTGTGGAGAGCGCTCTGCGACACAACAAAAAAGACACATAAATCTTAGTTTTCAAGTCTGGTGAGCAGTGAAGCAAACATGTAATGGCAAAGACAAACACATGTGCAATAATTCAAAAGTGCACACGGCTGACTGGTTGTCAAACACAGATAAACCTCCATCACGTCAGGGCTTTGTTCCTGGAAAAGGCTGGAGCTGATGGCAAACAAGGTCGCACATATAACGTGATATGATACTGTGTAATTTCACCAGTTACAGATTATAATTTCTCATATGGAGACTTGAAGCAGCCATTTCCCCAGCTGAATGCTGTTCGTGTAATATCTAAGAGCTGGCCGCAATAGACGGGCAAGCAAGTGAAGTATCTCATCTGGAGCCGTTACTGTGAAATGAAATGTTCCCGTGGCTCCATTTTGATGACTGATAACTCTCCAAAGTAAACTTATGAGCCAAGAATCTGGCTGAGTTTCAACCGAGACATCCGTGGGGACTTAGAAAGCACTTGTGACAAAACTCTCCCCTCTCTGAAGCCATCTCACTGTTCATCAGGCTCTAGACTTCTACTGAGGTCAGGCAGTGCTCAGGGGATATCAGTGACGGAGGAAGTGGGATTGTGATTTATAGGACCAGTGGTGTTGGAGCGAATCACAGGGCAGGTCCTAGAGGAGTAATCACCTCTCTCCTCAACATGGATCCATTACTAAAGCCACAAGTAAACAGGCCTAACTTATCAAATGGATGATAAATGATAAAAAGACCCAGTTCACTCTACGTGAAGGCTACAAGACTGAATCACTGTGCAATCACATTCAGTCAGTTAATCAGGTGTACTGATGTGAGACAACTGTCATGAATATTCAACAGGTGATTAAACCATAATCAAGACTTCTTGGCAAGTTATAAACATAGTAACATAATTACAGTTAAAACTTACCGACTACATCTAGCTGGTAGGTGTGATTGATGCTGCCATGGTCGTTTTCCACCACACAGGTATAGTTTCCCTTGTCAGAGGGAACTACAGACTCCATGATGATGGTCCACACATGGTCACGGACCTAAAGGTTTGGGAAAGAGACAACGTTACAATGGCTGGTGGGTAGAACAGCACAACACAAAAAAAAAAAAAAAAAAAAAATTCACACGGCCCAGTCAAAACTTCTACTGATTGTTCAATTGGTTGTATTTGTTGATTCCTGATGAACATTACCAAACACACAGTTTATTGTATGAGAAACTGCATGTGTGCACAAAAAAGTCTTTGTGCAGGTCATTTCAGTTTCTGTCCACGATAAATATGTTAAGATAAGATTGTTAAGAATGTAATAGCTCTTACAAATTCAAAGCTGAAAGGAAATGTTGTCAATTAAATTTAATTAATTTCTTTTCCATCTGCTTTCTCCCAATATGAATTGTTGTACTTCAAATTTTGTTCATTTGAAAGCAGCAGCTAACAAGGTCAATGATGTGTGATGTGATGATAACAAAATAACACACTACTCCCTCTTCCTGTGACACCACCCGATGTTTCAAACAGCGGATCTTTATCCTACCTAACAAAGACAGCATGAAAACTGGTACATGTTTTATACACATCTGTCCCAACCTGTCTTATTAGCGCCAACTGATGTCTGGCTCTTTTTTCCAAGACATGTTATAATTTTTCTTCCATAAATCTGCCAAGACCGGCAGTGTGTGATTAACCAGCGAACCTCTAAGGCAATGGCAACATCAAACATGCATATACACAGACTGAGCCATACGGTTTCCCTCATTTAGCTAAAAACGTGATGAGGGAGTCCAGCTGCCTGCTGCCAGATGTGTTGTGCTTGGCTTCATATACATGTGGTCCACATTACTCCCTCCCTCCTGCACGTCTCCATGCAGACGATGTGAACAATAGAAGCCTGGCCATAAAAGCAAGAGTGTGGGAGGGATGACAGACGTCCCCAGCCGCTGATGCAGACCTTTGCACCTTGTCTGAAAAAGCAGCAGCCAGGTGGTTAATGTGCTGCCTGGCTGGGTGGGGGGCTTGGGGAAAGAGGGGAGCAGGCAGCTGAGAGGAAACTCCTAAATGTGTCCCAGCTGGGAAGGGAGATGGACCGGGGAAGCACAAGACAAGGCTGGACTGGCCTACACCTTGATGGGAAGAGCAGATGTGGGGACGGTTGTTTCCTAGTCTCTGTGAACACGCACATACATCCCACACCTGTGAGGCAACGGCCACTGAATACAGCCATTCACAGACATATCAGTCAATATTGAGGTACATAAAGCATCTGCAGCCTCCCTCCATAAAGGCCATATTATGTGTTGTTTGATAATGTTGTGGATTAATACAATGACTCCCTTGGGTCCAGTAGGAAATTATCTTAAGAAAAAAAAAAAAATGATAAGATTAATTATGTTGATCTCTCAGGTTTGCTCTTGATACCATTTACAGTAAGTCATGGGGATATAAACACATCCGGTACACACACCTCACCTGCCACACCTCTGCTGAGTAAATCTACAGCCTGGTGTAAACTGTCTTATCACCGGTTACAGCCTCATGCTTTATCAGTGGTTAAGCGTCACATTTGAATACAGCCTGCCAGGAAATGGGAAGATGCTGATCAAGACACTGACAAAGAGAGTAATCCCACCACATGTCATATATCAGAGACACACCAGGTATCATGGTAAATTTACTGCTGCATGGATGTAATTACAGAAAGGACGATGCACTGATACCCAGAATGAGGACAGTCAGTGTCCTTCACACAAACGGATGGCTAGGATTGTCCACCTGGAGGTCTTATTCCTTTCTGTGGTATAGGGTTTCATCTTGAATTGTTTCTCAGCTCAAATATGAAACTTGTGTCTGCTTTTCACTTGCAGACAGCATTTCTTACTCCAGGGGAGTGGCTGGTGATCTAATGTGGCAATGAGATCACTGACACATCACCGGTAGTGGATGAGCTTGCGGTGATTCAACAAGAAATGCTAAGGTGGGTGTATTGTCACTTAGACAAAGCTGAAGGAAACATATTTTCAAAGTATTACTATTAACCTTGAAGCCTCCAATGCGATGGTCTCTCTTGAACTCTTTGCCATTCTTGTACCATTTCAGAGTGGGAGTAGGATTGCCGTTGGCCTGGCATCGAAACTTCACAGTCTTACTGGCTGGAACAGCGTGAAGCTTTTTCTCCATTTTTTCTGGATGGGCCCATTGTGGGGCCATTGCTAAAGAATAAGATGGGAAAAAAGCAGATAGATCAGTAACAAACATAATAATGAGTCTGAAAAAGAGCTGTATTTTCTAAAACTAAATAACACAAAGCTTAAAAATAATTTCCAAACTCCTAAGCCTAAAGCTCCTTTGATAGAGGACCTTACATGAATCATATTCACCCAAAAAAATTATTTCTAAATTACAGTCACAGGGCTTGGCAGCACTGGATGGATAAAAGTCTCAAGTTTCTCAAAATGAAAAGAAAATCCCTTTTTTCAGAAGCTGTGGTTTCAAAATTGCCTCAGATAAGTAAAGTCATGTTGTGTAAATTCCAGGGGGAGATAAAGCTCTAGGAGTCAGAGTAGAAACTCAAGGTCGGCATGCTTGCCATGCTTGGTGGTCTCTGGATTCTTTGTGGGCAGAGCGGGCAGTAGTAGCCAGATGATGAAGTCTGAGTGTCTTAATTGCTCTACAGACAAATTGGAAGACATGTCAGGTTAACCACAGTTAGTCACCGCAGTGACATTCCTCCTGTTAAAGCTGTCACTGAGGTAGTGAAAACCCTCTGCTTCAGAGTGAAATCATTCACCAAACCGTGACCCACATGCACACGACAGACCCGTAATCGAATCAGAGAGCTTTCAAATTCACCAACCATTCATGACTGTTACTCATAACCCCGTGACCCTGGGCAAATGAGTAATGACCATTTGTTGCAGTGGCATTAGGAAACATTAGTAACGTGAGGTGATCAGCACACTTACGAATCAGTTTTTGACTCCCCAGACTTTTGGATTCCTCCGATGAAGATTCTTCATCTTCATCATCATCCTCAGATGAGGCCAGGGTGTCAACTAGTGAAACAGAAAGTAACTGTGAGGCCAAAGACAATTGATCTACAATTGACAAACTGATCCACACATTATTTTATGAGTAGTAAATAATTTTTAAGACATGTTTAAAAAAGAGAAAAGAAAAGAAAAACAACATTTGGAGCAAAGTAGTAACATTTCAGTGTCATTTTGTTTTTACATTAATTATGGACACAGTCTTTGTATGTATGTATACACTGAAGACAAGGGCAAGTATGTACAGTATGTTCAAGTAATATACACAGACTTGTACTACTTGTGATACACTCACTGTACTTGTTTGTAACAAGTGTGTATGAAGTCTTAAGGGATTTTTTAAAATGATAAGATCTTAATTTGAAAATTGGAATAGTCTGATAGAGGTGATGCTGATCCAAGTGTGTTCATCTTGTACATTAAAACACATTTCCAATGTTTACGTGACAAATCCTAAATTAATTTCAATTTTAAATCCCTTTACAGCTCATTTCCCTTGTGATGGCAACATCATGATACCATTTAATGACTGAGGTGTTTATATACACTAGGACAAAAAGAATGGGACTATTTAATGGCAAAAAAAGAATAACATAACTTAGAGGAACAACTACAAAAGCTGCTCCAACTTTTCTGTGCCGTTTCCATAACTTTACCTGTGACGTTGAAGTACAGGCTGTGGTTGCCAAAGGTGGTGCATGTGTACAGACCAGAGTCCGTCATCTCCACAGTCTCGATCTCCAGCTGGCCATTGCGGATGCGTGTGTGTTCTCCATCCACTATGGCCACATGGTCTTTGGTCCAATTGACAGCATGGAGGGAGTCCTTGGCAGAGCAACTCAGATCCAGGCGATCCCCGGAATAGAGCGTGAACAGCTCTGCTTGTGTTTCCACAGACACTACAAGGGAAACATAGCACATGGTTCTACTTTATCAGCTCAGTAGACTTTTTAACGTAATTACAAACACAATAATAGGGCTCCATGAGCAAAAAAAAGTTTAGATCTTTGGTAAAAACTATGACACAAAGTGTACGTCATGCGCGTTAGAATAACAACCAGGATTACTCCTACTCAAATATACTGCACCATATCTCAGACTGAATAAACAGTTGCTGACAGGAGCGTTTACAATGTTCAGACTGCTCACACAAAAAACAGGGCTGTATCTGTACTGTAAACACATCAGAAACTGTTTCAATCATAAAACAGCATCCAAAAGACAGCAGAAAAGAGCTTCCCTGACTTCTTCCTGGCGCACTGCCTGCCTAACCTCTCCCAAAAATTAAACCGCGTCTCAAATTAGTCAAGGCCGTATCGTCAGGCAGGCAAGGAGCTACTTGGGAAAGGAAGGTGAAATTCAATTAGAGGAATGAAGAGAGGAGAGGTGTCATGGAGCAAGACACCTGAGCCCCCCTGTTCTAAATGTCTACATAGTCTGCAAGGGGGAGGGGGTAACCCAATTATGCTGACACGTTGTCCATCACAATGGTGTTGTTTGTCTAGTTACAAAAGGTAGATCGTCACTGGCCAACCTGCTTGACATTCTTGCTCCAGGATCATACTTCCATGCCAACAAGGTACACGAGGTACGCTGTTCTGATTAAGTGAAATAACATCCTGCGGGCAAGTAATTAATTATCATGATTATTTTCTTGTTTTTCCATATCTCAGAAAATAGTTTAAAAAGCTTTCCTATAGCTCAAGATGCCCCATGACACTCAAATGTCTTGTTTTGTTCAACCAACAGTCCACAACCCAAAGATTTTCAGTAAATGATATAAAACAAGCAGCAAATCTTCCCATTTGAAGAGTTTTGCTTGAAAAATAACTCAAGTTATTAATCAATTATCAAAATATCTGCTTATTAATTTATGTTGACTGATTAATTGACAAATCATTTCAGTTTTGACATAGTTCTGTTGTTTTAGCAAAGTAGTATCTCCAAAGTAATGCCCTGTTGCAGCACTAGAATATAAAATCTTCCACTCCTTTCCTTTCCCTTCCCAAGCTCCCTTCAGCATTGTAACAAGAAAAAAACTGAGCTAGATAATCAGATGCCATAGTGTTGAGCAATCCCTCAAAATGAGATTATTCTGTACTGTTCTCAAAGCACATGGTATGTTTGTAAACGCACTTCCTCACAACAGGAAGCACATCTATGTAGCAAAAAAAACTCAGGACAACACCAGCAAACCTGACTAATCCCTCCCACATCACAACAAAGGCCACCACACAATAAAGGGGAAGAGGGAGCAGGGAGAGCGAGCCAGTGAGCATGTGCACAGGAGCGAGCGAGTGAGCGAGAGAGGGCCTGCAGCGGCAGGTTCTAGTGCCAGTTGCTATGGTGACCCCACTTGGGCCTAGTAAAGGTATTTCCTGGATCACATATGTCTGACAGGCCCTTAATCCCAGAAGGAAAAGGGGCCAGGGGGTAGGATCAACTTTCTCCTCAAAAACAAAACCAAAGGGGGGAAAGCAGAAGAGGCATTTAGTGATGGGCTACAGCTATCAAACCTGGACACAGCCTTAAACACAAGGTCTCTGCGCTGTGTGTGGGGGCTGGCCAGTATGTTTCTGTCCCTGCCCCTCTAAATGGAGATGCCGCTGATAAGGCTGTGTCAACATCCCAGCTGTTAATCTGGCTGCAGACATCATAAAACGCCCATAAAAGCTGTAAAATTTGCTTGTTGCTTTACTGGGCCAGTCAGGACCATTTGTGCTTCTGTGACAACCTACTTAAAACTGGAGTAAGATATAACACGGCCTAGTGAAATCAAACCAAGAGACAGAGCTAACATTTTTCTGACTAACTCAGTGTAGAAAAACAAATAGCAACACACTTTATTCCCTCTCAGTAAATTTATTTTCAACTCCTCACATGGAGCAAGGGGCCAAATTTCCAACATTTCCTTTGAATTTCAGGATGTTTCATCTCAGTTAATCCTCCTGCTGCTATGATTGGATTAAAATGGATTAAGAACCATATTTTCAAAGAGCAACCCATCTGGAATAGTCTCTCGTGTGTTCTTCCAACCATTTGGTACAAGTTGATTGACATCATTTAAAATCAGCCTAATTACATTGAATCATGAAAGGACTTTTGGTGAAGACCAAAGCATTGGGAGGTTTTAAACTATGGGTGAAAAAAGTCCACTGGTCTGTAAATACAAGACCAGCTAAAAGGAAGAGTTGGCGCCAGTCTATGGAACCTTCTCTGGCTACAAGATAGGAAGCAATATGCTGTGTGAATGACTTCTGGGATTTCCTGCTCTCACTGGAGTGATGGTTGAATGCAGTAAAGTCAGGCTGGTTGAGGCTCTGCTGTGGCACACAGAGAAAATGGCTGTGGCAAGTTTTCCTCTGCTGAATCGACTACACCAGAGTGAAAGGGTGGGTGACGTGTAGAGGGGATTGATAAGAGACAAAAGGCAGGACCGGCAGGAAGCAAACGAATAGGACAATGCCCATTAGCAAGCCCAAAAAAAGAGGAAAAAAAAAATTCACCGAGCGAGTGTCCCTCCTGAAAGCACTCCAGTGGAGGACCTTTTCATTCCTAAATGAGCTGCTGGCAATCAGCATGGATTAACACTTGGGAGCTACAAGGATTGCTATGCAGTGCAAAGCTGTTCCACTGTCATTCAAATGAGTTCAGATACATTTAGACTTACATTATGTCTTTAATGGACAAACACATTAAAACTAGGACATCTTAAATGAAAAAAAAAGAAACATGTTGATCTAGTTTTATTACTTTCAATTTGCTCTACTGCAGTTTTGCCTCAGCAACCACAAAGTCACAGACTCACACTGTTTGAAAAATCCTTTAAAAATGAGCATGTTGCTGTGCAGTCTAAAGTAATCCATTACACTTAAAAAAAAAACAACAACACAAGGTTTGCTGTTCATTCCAACCTGAAATTTCCAATAACTAATTACCAGGTTAAACTGGGCCATTTTACCCTCTATGCTCTGCAGTGTTGCTCAAAGATGTTTACTGTTATACTGTTCACAGCATCAAACTGCTGAGAGCTTCTGGATTGTGGAAAAATGTGGATTTTGCACCACAACAGTAATTTGTATCTGAGCTTCAACATGTACAACACAGATGCAACTCCTGTGCAATGAAACTCTCAACATATCCAGAGATTTGTGTGCCTTTTCTTAAGTATGTGGAAGATCTGGCAGTTGGTAAAGGTTTTTCAACAACCTCAAGTTACTGTATTGTTGTTTTATCTTCAGCTGGAAAAATGTTATGTGGTGGTAGTTTTAACCATGTCTCTGTTCTCAATTTCTCTTTTCATCTTTAAATTGTATCCACCATTTTCAATTGTGTGTAAAATGTTTAATTCATAAAGCACGATTAAATTTTTTTGCGCCTCAATGTCGTAATCCTGAATCTTTAAGAAGACATTTTTCTCATTGCTATTTTTGAAGTTGCCCCCCAGCCACCAAGGGCTCATACTAAAAGATAAAACGTGGAAGCTCGTTTACTATGAATGAAAAACGCAAGTGAATCAATATCACAATAAAATGACACCATCACGATATAATGTCACAGAGATTGAATTGACAGGAAAAATGTAACATTAATCGGGTGTTAATCCTTAAATTCACTTGTTTCCTCTGCTCAGAGAGTCAGCAAAGCTGTGCTCCTCGGGCCCCATTTCTGTCTGAAACGAGTCTTTGAGTCCTTCTCAGGACTGTGACAGCTCTAAATCTGAAGAGCCCTCCATTAAAGGGTCAGTGGCTCCTCTGCTCTGACTGACAGCAGAACATCGAGTCCACTGGGAGCAACACATAAATAACTTCCTTACATCTGTGAGTCATGTCTAAAAAATATACACAAACACTAAAACTTTTATTTTATTTTAAGACTAAAACACAGTCAAGTTTCTCTGAATGATCATACTGAGAAAAAGTTAAAGGGGCAGTAATCATTTCAATGTCTGTCCATGTGGCCCCTCAAGTAATTCAATGAACTTAATTTGTTCAGGGAATATTCTTTTCTTATGTGAACAACAGACAACAAAAAAAAACCCCAAGACAAACAATGAAGCACGCATAAAACATGGCCATTTCCATATAACTATTTTGTTTCCTCACCCAATACAAAAAGGAATGCAACCAAATGCTTCTGCTGTGATTGTTTGTCGACAGCTGAAGCCATCCGTCACCCAGCAGGGAAGCGGGGGGAAAGTGAAGCATTCCCAAGCTGAAGTCAGTGGGGGAGCAGGAGGACAAGCACCGAGGCGCATAGATAGTACCTGGCCATTTGGTGATTAAGAACTGGGTGGAGTGTAAATGCATCAGACTTCCCCCACCCTGCTGGAAATTTATGGCTCACCTTAGAAGACAAACATTCTACTCAGAAACCCTATCCTTGAGGATAAGAGGGGCTCAGAGTAGCATCTTCTTTCCTTTTTTTTCCAAAAAAAAAAAAAGAGGCTAATTTATAGTTTCCCTGGCAGTTAACTCCTCTCTCAGTGACAACAAATACCTTTTCATTACAAAGAAGGAGAGGAGCAGGGACTGCTAGGTAGTGGGGCTGCCCTTGGGCTACAGATGGGAGTCATTTTCTCCTCCCTGTTGAACTGTTGGCTTAAACACAGCCGCACCAAGTTTATTTTAGGGCTTACAGCCCAAGAGAGACCCTCTTGCTTAATTACTCTAATTATAATGCTGAGCTTTATCATATTCTTTTGCTGCTCTCCACTTCCGACTGCAGAGTGTAAACATCCAAACCCATCTACCCACAAGTCCAGGCAGCTATTACACTGCTGGACTGTATCCAAGAGACACATTTTTAAGGATTCGATTTCAGTGCCTCTTTCCCCTTTTCAGAATTGAACTTGTTTAGCAGCCAAACCAGGCTAAATTCTTTACAGAAAATCTTTACGTTGTACTGTCCAGTTTAAGAACAAAATAAAACAATTACACAGTGAAAAAGTTCTGTTACTAAGATTTCCATTTTTAATAAGCTTTTTAATAGTCAGAAACAGAGTTGAGCTGCCTCTGACGCAGTCCAGTCTACTCAAACAACAACAGACATGGGCAAATGGGGGTGGTGGGGGAACAGTGACGCTACAAAGGACAGACTTCACCAAAGCCTGGAGTGTGTTAGGATTACATTCCTGCACCAAGAACAAAGCTTTGATTATCAATGTACTGTTTTTCAAGGAAAGAGTCAAGATAAGTCAGCTTTAATAAGTTCATTAGTTCAACCAGAACTGGGGAAAAAAAAGCAGTGTGCAAATGAAGTCTGAGGAGCCTGAAGTTATCAAGCCATCTTACCTTCATCAGCGGTGGTTGGCCGGCACTGGGTCCTTAAAACTTGGGCGAAGAAAGCCAGGAACAGAAGCACACTTTGCCTCATCAGCATCCTGCTGAGGGAGCTACAGCTGTTGGCTTTTCTGCGACTGGAACTCCATTCAGACCTTTGTGGCATCAGCAGTGGGTCATTCACAGCACTCAACTAAAAAACAAGCAAAAAAATAATAAAAACAAATGAATGCATGACCGCATATCTTCACAGGTCAGTTTTCAGCAAGAAAAACGATACATCAAAATCTATTCTAGGAGCAAGTAAAAGAGATAGAAATGTTTGCTATGCTAGAGGAAAATAAACTTTGATATACAAGACAGAAAGTAGGTCAATTAAAAACTGAAACAATCCACTAGAACAAATCCCTCACAATCTTATGTTTTATATGACATGGAAATTCCTCCCTTGCCACAAAAGAAGAGAATATTCTGTATGTCTACAGGGTTCAAGGTAGGTACTTCAGCATTTAGGGCTGCTTGTACAAAAACACTGATAAGAACTCCAGAGCACCAGACTCACTCTGATAACTCAAGCAAACAAAGTGGATACGTCTTGCTCAGTTCTTAGGAATAAAATGTTCCTCTTTTCAAAACTTTGCAGCGACTATTAAAGTTTGGACTCATAAAGTCTGTCATCACACTCAGACGATGCCATATCAAGTTTCTGGTTTCGCTGGCACACCGCTCTCGGAGTTGAAGGATGTACAGTACCCTCCAAAACGGGGCACAGTGCAGTGGGTGACCCTCACATGCACATCTGCTCGCATCATCACCTCTGTAGCATCTGGCCGCAGAGATTAACACTTGCCCCTAACCCCCATAACCCCCCTTGAGGAATTTGTTTAAGGCCAAAAAAACTACAGCCTGTTACGCGACACCCTTGTAGAGAGAGACCGCCGGGCCATCATTTCCACGCTGAGAGATCTATCACCTAACAGTTGGTTTTGGTCCCCAAGCCTAAAATGACCTCCCTGCAACCATTTGCTCCCACGAGTTGTCAAGGGGTGTTAAACAAATGCTCTTTTTTAGGGTTTCTTAACTCTTCTTAATTCAAGCTTGAGGACCCCGGCCTCATCAATGAAGAATCCAAAATATCCATTCAAGTAAATTCCATTAAACAACAACACAAGCGTCACATCTGGGTCAAAGAAACCCCAACTTGGTTTACGTTTCCACACACAGTCATGTTCAGATGCAGCTGTGGCTTCCTTTAAGAGGTAATCACTTGTGTGAGCGTTCATCACTGAAACAGTCATTGTGTTCTCCTCAAAACCAATTCAATTTCACTTTCCAAGAATGGTCTAGTGTTCCAGCAGCTGAGCTGGGTCAGGGGGGTCCGAGGGGGATAAAGAAGCTTGGTCATCGCAGCTTTGTATGCAGTGAGTCAGTGTTTGGGAGGGCTCCAAGAAAGTGCTTCTGCAGCCAGACAGAAGGAACCGCAAAGAGCAGCCGACCACGTTCCCCGGGCCCTTGTCACTACAACAACCGTCAATAATTGAAAGAGGAGGAAGTAGCTTCTTCAAAGTATGACACAACACTTTGTCATACTGCGCTCTCATGGGAGCACGGGTTAAACATAGAGTATGTCTTACTATGCACACACAGAGCACATTCGTCATGAGCTTGTGAGTGGGTTTGAACAGGTCTGAGCAGAGAGTGAGCCACACATTGGCAGGCTGGTCATACTGGACAATTTGGTTTTATCATAGATACTAGTATCAGTTAAAAGTAATGGTACAACATGAAAAACAGTGTATATTTGCTCCCCATTTTGTCAGTTTAATTTATCTTTATTGGAGCCTTTATTGCTAGTTACTATTGAAGCTGAACTTATAAATCAGCCAGGCTGATATATCAGATGATATCATCTCACTGCAGAGATATCTTTATTGGGATATACAAAGTCAAAAAAAAAAAAAAGAAGAAGAAATTGTAATACATTTTGAAACTGTTTCGCCACTACAGCTTTTTTTAATTGTAAAATGTCCCACTTAGTGCGTAGCTTGGTCTCAATTGTGGGGTCACAATGTAATTTTCATTGACATTTACTAGTCTAAATTTACTGTTACTTTGTACCTACTGCCACTTTATACTTCTTATTTAGCAGTAAAATTACCAGGCGTTCCTAGCTTTTTTTTGGCAGAATTAATAATAAAAATTATAATAATAACCAAATTTGAAGGATGCCTGCCAAATAATCTGTATTTTATTATGTGTATTTTTAAACACATACAGGATCAGTGAGAAGTTTGAACACACTTTCCGAGTGAAGTGTATGAGAAAATGTGTCCAAACCTTTGACTGGTGCTGTAGAGTAGGTGATACAGTATTTGGACAGAACATGGTTAAACACAGTTCTCTCTCATTTTTTTTTTTTTAAACCAGCCACATCACAGAGGACACATTCTGATTCACAGTTATCACACGAGAGACTAAAGGAATAAACTCAATAAACACACAAGCACTTCTCACACCTGTGATATCTGCAATATTACAGTCCTCTATTGTTGTAATTGTGCAGCTACAACTCATTGAGTGGTTCAGGTGGGTTTAAGGTCTTCAAAATGATTCACTTCCAACATAATTTGACTTGTGTAAGAATAAAAAGCAAATCTAAACTCTCCAGTGGGAGAGTCAAACTGAAATATCGAGACCCAAACCTGTCCAAATGTTTTCACTTCACTTTAATGTGCCACCTTCTTGTTTCTCACCTCTGTACCTTTTCTGGCATTACCTCGGTTTCTAATTACAAATACATCCTACACACAGGCAGGAAAATACAGTCTCAGTTTTGTTTCTCATTTTTTAGGAAGAAATCTTGCTATCAAAGTATAAAACACATTGGTTCCAAAAATAAATTAAATAAACAGAAATAATCCATAATGTTGCTTAGGTAAGGTCAGAAAGGAAACTTTCTAGCCAGGAAACTCACATTTTCTGACTAGAATTTTGTTGCATTAGAAAATGTACAAAAAAAAATCACCCTTGGTAAAATCCTGTTGAGAGGAAAACATTTCCCTGAAAATCTGGCAAATAAATGGGGTTAAACTAAACAGATTAAAGCATGCAAGACACATTTAGCTTCTCTCATTATACAAAGACAAAGGTTACAGGCCTAACCCATAACACGGCCTGCGCCATAATTACTGTTCACTGCCATCCATGCATAAAATTCCTCAGCTCCCAATTTCTGTAGCCCCCATCCCGGCTACGTCTGCACTCACTGCCAGCAGCAGGCCAGTCTGCACACGGCTGCAGTTCAGCAGACATAAGAGCATCAGGCCATTTCCCTAAGGCTACTGTTTTCACAAAAACAGACACCTCTGTTTTTTCTTTGCAGCCTCACAATCTGTATCAGTGCTTTGCCACCAGCGTGCCATGGAGGGAGATCAGGTGTCATGAGATTACACTCAAATGTAAAGACAATTAAGGTCAAGCCATCTGACACTATTCCATTTGGTTGACACTTGAATCCTAAGTGCTTCTCCGTGAATTCATTTCCATTCGCGTGGATATAAGTCTGGAGATGTTACCAACATGCACAGAATACTGGATTATTTTTAGACACACACCAAATCAAATGACATCCTCAACCTCGAGAAAACAACTTGCAGTATCAACCTGAGTACTAGTAAAACTTACATTCACAAAAAGCACATTTCTTCAAGTATTTAGTTCTACTAAAAACAATCATACAGCTCAAGTCACAATGGTTCTGTGGCAGTAGAGCAGCTTAGTAAATTAAAGGGCAGGACTATTCCTCACTTCCCATTATATGGTTCAGGAGAAAACTTTTCTCTCTCTGGTGAACTCCCTGCGGACATGCTGTTTTTCTAAACCATCCATCTTCTCCGTCTCCCTTTATAACATAACATTTTGAGCTTTACATAACATCAGGCTTGCCCCTTCAGAGCCAGACTTCATGACAGATGTAGCAATGATGGCCGTCCTCTGAGAATATAATGTAACTTCACTCCATTCCTTAGCAAGCAATCTACCCAATACAACAGAAAGAAAAAAAAATGTGAATACAAACTTCATTGGTTATGTTTGATAGTTTTTGAGACATGAGCCTGTGGCACAATGGGGGGGGGGGGGGGGGGGGGGGCTAAAGACCAGGGCCAGGATCAATTTGCAGAGACACAACACAAATGATAACACTACACACACACCACAAACTTATATCACAAGACAGTACAGTTCAGAAAAATGCTGTGGATCCATGAAGCCAAACTCCACTGTATAAGAAGCCTCCATGGGCATGTTTATAACAGTTGCTCACCAGGTTTCACCCTTGATGTGAGTGGTTTTTATCAGACAATCTGAACACAGACACATGCCGTGACTTTAGATGGAAAACCAAAGCAGTTTTTTGGACCACAGGCAACATTTGGGCCTTGAGCTTTAACATTACTGTTTGTACCCCCTCCTTTTCAAGCATGGGGGACACCGAGGTGTTTCTCAGCATGAAACAAACATGTTTACGCTGACAGTTTTTCATTGTTTTTCACATTTTTTTACTCATTTCCAGAGCACAAAAAAAAAAAAAAAAAAAAAAAAACATTTGAAAGAAAAACAGGTGGTCGGATCTGGGCAATGAAATATCTGCTGGTCGATTTAAGAGCCACAGCTTTTTGATTAGGTCAATAAAATCAGATCATTACAATGGGGAGCATTAGCTAAGCGCTTGAGCACGTAAATAAAGAGCAGAGGGAAGCTCCACCGGGGGGAGGTGGAGGAGAGAGCCCGGCTCACCTCACTGGCGGGGGGCCGTGAAGCAGCCCGTTGGTCCGATGGGGACGGCTGCCGAGCTGAGACTGGATGCAGCGGAAAAACTTCCCGAAAAACTGTATATCCACACACTCCGAGCTACAGGCGTTTAGCTAACAAGTTTGCGCATATTTTTGCCAAACTTGAGCCACAGAAGAAAAAAAGAAAAAAAGAAAAAAAAAACCCAAACCGATCAATGGAGAGGAAAAAAAGTGTGAAGTTGGTCGATTTTACAACTGTAACGCTGGAGTCTGGTTTCCTTGTTGAATCCTGCCAAGCTAACCTGAACAGATCCGAGGAGACCAGGCGAGTGAAGCTCATGCGGTGGGTTTGGTTTTCCCTTTATCCCAAAACGTCCCTCTGGCGATGAAGCGAAGTCTCCTCACCTCTGGAAACTGCGTCCTAAAGTTGTTCCGCTCACCCCAACAGGACACCCGGGGACAAGCTGTGATAATCTCACAAAAGAGGCGCTCTTGAGTGAATCCTAGAAAGTATTTCGACTGTTCCTGGCGGAGAAACGCTGTTAAACAACGAGAGTGAGGGCTGCTCCAAACCTCCCCCTTAAATCTCAGACTATGCTCATCCCAAGGACCCGCGACAAGACGCAGACGGTCACATAAACAACATCCGGTCTTCAATTATAAAATAAAAGCCAACATGAGGCCCTCCCCCAAAGAAAACGGTAATTGCTTGACACAGCGGTAGCCGGTTGGATAACTTTACTGGGCTGAAGTAAATAGATTTAGATAAAAGCATTACCCAGCTGAGTAGTTACTTCTGGCTGCACAGCACCCAGGTCATATTTAGCTCCCATTCTGCTCTTAACTGAGCCACCTCAAAAGGTAAAACATGGCTTTTTTTTTTTTTTTTTTTTAACATTACGCATTTAGCAAAGATTTAAGGGAAAGTTGCCAGGGAGTGTTAATGTGGGGGATTTTTCTGATTGATACTGTACATTAATTAAAATAGAAAAGTGCCATCCAACCAAAATAGAGAACAAATATTCCCTGTATTTTGTTACTTCTTCCAGACAAACTGTTGACATTTGACATGTGTTGGTTTTGTTCACTGTGCTACTTACTGTGAAGTGAGTTTACATTGAAATTCATTTGTGCTTCTTCAAAGTTGTCCCCATTAAGTGTTTCCATTTAAGTTATTTAATGACACTTTTTTTTTTTTTTGAACCTCACTTCATAAAGAAAGGCAATTCATCTGGAAATATTGTGCACCATGTGAATAAATGTACATTTACTCCATATTCATTGCATTGCCTCACATAATGTTGTTTGTTGTTTTGCACAGTACAAATACAGATTTTTCTGTCTCCTCTGGGATGAAGGTGCTTTTATTTTGAATGTCAAATCGCCGGACTTCCGCCATCATTCAGGCTTTTACTTTCCACCTTGACGCATGTCTTCCCGGGCTGGTGGAAACCTGGCTCCCCCTGCCATCCACTGCACCTCTCCAGCAGAGCCCCACACCGCGCTCTTTGCATTGTGGGACTGGAGACCTTAACAACCCACAGGCTAATACCCAGGCCATAAATAATTAGAGCACTACTGCATTGTATTCAAACAACCAAATCTACACACTACAAACTACAACTTCAGGTCTAATCACAACAAAACACGACAAAAAACATACATAGGCGAATAGTACTTATGAAATAACATGTAAATGTAAAAACTATAGAGATCTATACTGATCTAAACTATAGAGTTTAAGAAGATCACTATAAGGTCACTGAATTTGACAGAAACCCTTTTACGAACCATAGGAAACAGGCTTCGTTGTTTTGAACACCACTTTTACTTTGGAATGAAACTCTAAGGATCACTGAGAACAGCCCCATGTAGACTTAAAAGAACAGTAATGTGTTAATTGCATTTTACAGAGAGGTTGAGCTCACAAACACATAAGGACTACGTTTTCCAAACCACATTTATAATGTTCTTTAAAAGCATGATGGTAGAAAACAAAGGTTCCTCAGTGTAAGCAGATGTGTACAGAGACGTTTACTGACTGAAAGAGCGGGAAATGAGTATGTATCTGAGCAGCTTTTCTTTGCAGAATTTCAGATAACCAACATGAATATTAATACGCCAACAGAAAACAGGCACTTTCATCAACATCCTATTCAAAGCAACTATAAAATAGCTTTACTGTGCTGGTGTTAAGATCATATGCTTTGGCAGCATTTCAAAGCGCATCAGAATTTCAAATGTGTCTGCCAACTCAGCACAAACACAAGTTTGCTTTGCCTGATCAAACACATATCTCATATCTGAAGAGCTCATACGGCCTTTGATTTAATGTCACAATTGACAAATGATTGACGACTGAAGCAGCAGAGACACATGAAGCCCAGCTTGGTAGTTAGATTAAAGATTGGGAAACAAAGAAACAGATCTGCGATTCAACATGTGTTGGCCTTTCATCTTCCAGGCAATATTAACTCTGTGATGTTAGGGACATTCATTATTTGCTTTACTTTACTGGAGATCCAAATTTTGCACTGTGAAGGTCAGTACTGGAGAGTCACACACAAAAACAAGAACTGAATCTCATAAAAAAAAAAAAAAAACTTCTGCTCTGGATTTGTAGGTGCTGCACTATTCTCTTCTACTCCTCTACTGAGAAAGCAAACATTATCTTATTGCTGTTATATTGGTTGTAACACAAGCCCTAACCTGAGCTCCTATCAGCAAACACAGGAGGATCGATCCTGGCATGATGTTGCACAATGTATTGCTTCTTTTACTCATTTAGATTAGATTAAGTGTTGATTGAGTAATCAATCTTAAAAAAAAAAAAAAAAAAAAATCAATCTAAATTTCAATTTTAGATTATAAACAGAAAGAACAAGAAGAGATTTCAACTGAACAACTGCTGTATAAACATAAACCAGGAAAGCCACCAAGATACCGACATTGCCTCTGAGTCCACTATACAATAGAGTTCAGGGGCAAGACAGACATGAAATACTATCATTAGTAGAAATATTATCATTAGTATTATTTTGTTAACAGCTGCTTTGTTATGCTCAGGTACTCAGAATATGCAACATAATTAAATGCACATCTCATGTAGGTGCAAGTTTTGAATGTTACACTCTCGTAGTGTTAACTTTGTCACCTGTGTTATAATTAGTTTAAAACCTCTATTCAGTTCAGTAACTTTTCTTAAAGGAGAATGCCGCTGGTTTTACACCTCCAAGTTTGTTCATTGGCAGATTTTGCTGCCTTTAGACAGAGCTGGCAAGCTGTTTCTTTATGCTAAGCTACGCTAACCAGCTGCAGCTTCACATTTAACATACAGTCATGAGAGGGGTATCAATCTTCTCATCAAACTCCTGGCAAGAAAGCAAATACATACGGTATAATTCCCAAAATGTTGACTATTTCTTAAAGTTATACTGACTGGCTGTCTGTGATGCCAATACTGTCTCTATGCAACATTTTGAGATCAGTTTATTTTGGTCAAACATTCTTTCTTTTACCATTTCTAAACATATTCCGTTTTTTTTTTTTTTTGTCAAATGTTTTTTGTGCTGAAATTAACTTGCAACTTCAAACAGAACAGCTAACTATAAAGCACATGAAGTGTGAATCTGACAACCGCATACATACCAGAGAAAAACCATGCATGTTTATTAGGGTCACAAATAGTGAGAGTTAAATGTGCACGTGCTGCCACCAGCCACATCTTACAAGATGTTGATCTTTGATGCAACAGCAGTTTGAAACCAGATATTTTACAGGCCTTTCTTTTTCTTTTTGTGCCACTGATAAAGAGTTCCCCTGAGATGTTCATCAAGCTGTTAATGATTAAAAAAAGTTCAACATAGGACATGAAAGTCTTGGCAGAATCTATTACATATGGTGACTGTTTATTCATTTAGTTGCTTATTGTTTTTCTCTGATGGTAGGAGGTGAGTGATATGTTTGAAACTCTGGAAATCTTCACCCCGGTCTGAACAGAGACAGCTTAGGGTGATAAAAATTTGTGTGAAACAGATGCGACAAAATTTCAGAAAGCAATTGCAGACCAATAAAAGATGGTCTTCAGTTGTTTACAGCAGCACAGGGGAGACACACAGTCTATATTTCTAAACGAGTGCTAATACACACAGGACAGTAAAAGCTTGTATAGTGTGGGGCTAATTTGAAAGAGCTTCATTCACTAAACATTAACCTGTCCCTGTGATGTGTACATACCATGGTAGCTGAAGAATCGTGTAGGTAAGCTTAATGACAGGACTTACCCGAGTGGCTATAAAATGACGGCACAAAGTTTATGATTTTTTTTATTAATAATTGCACAGTGCAGTTATTTTTCACCTGTAGGGAAATGCTAAAAATGTTCACAGTTTGTCTACAAGGGTCAAATAATGTAAATCAGCCATCTACATCGTCTGAGATAGGAACAGGACTGTGTGGGCTTTACAGTCAGTTGCACCTTTGCTTAGATGCTGCTGACAAAAGCTCAGCCTGCGCACAGTCTGTTTTAAGATGAGGTGGGGCATTTCTGATCACTCCTCACTTCCTTTCAGTGTAAGGAAATGTGCCGGACACTGTTAAAGCCAGGAATACCTTATGCAAAAGCAAACTGAAGGCAGGCTAAGCCACACATCAGCATGAGAACAAACCCAGAGTCATGCAATCCTCAGAGTGAACAATATCTGCCCCTGGGATGCTTTGCATGATGATTTCCCTAGCAGCTTCTTCATCACCCCAAAGTGGTGTTTTATTGTCCTCGCTTTTCGTGTTTGCATTCCATTGTTACTGGGCAAGTACAAATATCCTCCTTTATGCACAAAAACCTCAGACATGCCTTCCACTACGTCGTCTGAGCCCAGCCCTCATCCATCCATCAGCGGTGCCCCTGTTCTGCACAAGGCCCCCCAAGCTCTGCTCACCGCCCCCAGCCTACTCTTTGACATAACGCTGTTGTGGCTTTCCGGGCCTTTATGCTGGCTGTTGTCTTAGGCAGATTGAAGACCCTTTGTGTGCGTCAGCCCCTGTCCTGAGTGGCAGAGAGGGACCTGCTGGGCTGCGAGTGGAGAGACAGGAATGCGCATATGAATGGGCCAGTGTGTGCTGGGCACCTACTGACAGAGGCACGGTGAGCCTCTGTGAGTCTTAGTTCATCAGCGTAACCATCTTGTTCAATTACACGTGCAGCCCGCTGTTGCGCTCCCTGGACATTCACACTGAATGGGAGCATTGTCGCTGGTGTTGTGAATATTTTGCTGTTCAGTAACAAATGAGGTGCCAGCTCCATTGTTTCAGTTGTGAATGATTACCATGAGATGCAGTTGTTTTGTTTTCTATTGTGCTCTAGCCATGTTCTCCTTGATATCTAAATTCAATGTGGAATGTGATTTATCAAATCTGATTTATAAAGAGCATTTGCAGGATCTTGTCTTTGTGTTAAGTCAACCTCTTATCTGCTAATATTAACAGTGCATGAATAAACCTGATATATCAAAGTTTTTAGATGTAAATTTCCAATCTCCCAATATCCAGTTGCCTATAGGTCTTTGTCTGACCACATTAATGAGATTTGAAGACCAAAATGTCTTTTTTAACATCATTTGTAGTATTAATGAGCTTTTTTTTGTGTGTTTTTTAAGTATTTTTCTTGATTCTGTCCTTTTACTTCACCATTGGCGGAAGAACACCGTAACACCGTAACCTAACACCGTAAAAATACCCCATTACAAATTCTACATTTAAAATACTTTAAGTACAATGTTATCTGCAAATTTTTTTAAGTATTAAAAAAAATAAAACTAGCTGTAATGCAGAAAATGGCCCGTGTGTGAATGTCATACTATTAAACACTATTATACTGGATTACTCTTACCAGCAGATTGATGTGTAAGTAGCATTTTAACGTTTGATTGGATGAGGTCGACCTCATTTTATTCTCTTTACATTCTCTTGGATAGTTTATCATATACCAATGCATCATTTTACAAGTTCATCATGCTGTATATATTGTATTTAGAAACTAAGTCTGTAAAGTAACTAGTAATGTAATGAAGTAAAAAGCAGTATATTTTCCCTTAAACTGTAGTGGAGTAAAAGTATAGAATAGGATAAAGTACAAATACCACTGTTTTAAGTAGTTTGTATCTGAGAATATGTACTTTTGAATACTACTTCACACAATGATCCTGAGCACTTACCTCAACATTAAGTTACATATTGATGATGCTGGATGTATCTGAGATCAATATTCAACCCCCACATTCGGATTTCACATCATTCTATGGTGACAAAACATGAGGAAAATTAGGTTAAAACAGATAGTTTAAATGGTTTAATTTGACATACACAGTATAATATTATTTATGTTTTAAAAACAGTGAAAGCACAGTACAGTTGAATTACATAAAAATATGATGGACAGCCAAAACCTCCATCCTTTTGAACCACAGTCTCTAGGTAACTTAATGAATTCTCTCATCACCATAAACTGCACAGGTAATTAAAGAAACACATGGAGAATATACAGGCAAATTAAAACTCCATAGGGTGGACAATATGTGAACTGAACAAGTGGCATGCAGTGTACAGCAGAGTAAAGTTCCTTTGCAGATTTGGTAGATGATACATGATAAACTGATTTCTAACAACCTTCTAGTATGATGGGACCTAGATATATGATCCCAAAAGCTTCATTAATTGTCCTCTGACTCATATGGTACAGCTTATGGGCTGTTTGTCTGGCCATGCTTTTGAGAAGATTACATCTCCATAATCAATAAAAAGAAACTTACATCCACCATGAGGTAGAAAAAAAGAAAAAAACATATGGGAAAAACTTTCCCCCCACAAATATACCAACAATATTACAAAAATCACAGAACGTTTACTCAGCCCTACTTCCCGAGGAAACTTTTTCATGACTATGGTTGCATGTATAGGGACATTTTGACATTATCCAGATGTGCATTTTAGTCCAAGCGTGGCTACGGGAACCCAAATTCTCATGGCTGAATGTGGATGAATCCAAATCTAAATCTAAAACTCACAAGTATGTTGATTACGTCTTCAAAAACCTTATATCACACGGTCCTGTTTGTGTGAGGCTGCATCACCTGATAAGCCTAACAGTTTCCACAGTTGCAATGTTAATTGCTGGGAAGAGCTGAGCTGCAGCCCTCTGGACTCATGGCTCTCATCACCTGCTGACCTGGAAAGTGGGATCGTAAGATCTGCAACATCACTTCAACCAGCAGACAACATGCTGCTTTGAAGTGGGAGTGGACCTATATTGGATTATGCAGCATCTCTGAGGAGCAGCTCCCGTAGATTTGATTACACACGCCCCCTCACCCAACACCCCGACTCCCACTTCCCCAAAGCAGATGAAACGGTGTGGGGCGGTCCTCCATGACAGAGTCTGGTACTGCACTTTTTAATGTGAGCCCATCTGCCAGCCATTTACCTGATTACTTTGGGATAACTCAGACAGGTCCGGCTCTGCCAGGGCAGCTGGGAGGCCAGAGACTGGCATTAGTTTTGTACAGGTGGACACAGGAAAGATAAGGGCCAGATGACCCTTTTACAAGCATCCTGATGTCACCTAAATGGGGAAAATTGACATCAGGCACGATCAAATACAATGTTGGATTACATACTTCTTGGTGTTGAACTACACCCATTTATAGTCACAAAACAACTAAGTTAACAGCTTGAACCAAATTCTCAAAGTGGAGGAATATACACAGAGCACAAGCTGTTCTTCTCGTCCACTCTCAGACTGAAGCGCTGTTTAAAATAAAGTGCAAAGCACTGACTACAAATCCTCCACACAAACATGGCATACAGACCACCTTCTATTTCTGAGGAAAATAACATCCAGTGCTGGTTTAACTTGGGCTCATTATGGTGGAAGTGGGTTCCAGGGCCAGGAAGTTTCATTGCTTTCCAAATAAATCTCACTAAACAGAGCTGTAATCCAAATTCCTCGTCTTGTGGAGTCCTCTCCAAGTCCTCACATTACGTGAAAGCTTGCAAAAGCCAGACATAAAAATTATGCTATATCCCTCTAGATGTTACTCGTTACAGACAAAAGTGAGTGAAGTAGCACAGTTGTTTGAAAGTAACTTTTGAAAAAGGGTGGAAAATGTCTTTTTTCTTTCCGACATAGCTGCTCATTTTCACCCAGCACAGGCCCGTTTCTGATTGTTTCCACATAAAGGGGCAAAGCAGCTTTCAAATTCAAACCAGCTCATGAAAAATTATCAAAAACGAATGAGGCCCTTTAACATTCCTCCAGGTTTTACCGAGTGACACAGAGGGTTTTCATTACCTCGCTCACTGCTAGCAAATCTAAGACATCACCTTTGATTATGTTACATAGAACCTGGCAAGGGAACAATCAGAGGGAGCTGTGGGCGGGTGTGATAGTCTGTGCACCAGTCAAAATTACTGGTTTGATTCAAATAGCATAATGTGCTTTTGTTTGTTGAGCCATTTAGATATCAAACAGGGATATCTTCTAACCAATCTCCTCAGTGACAAGAGAAAAAAGGTTGAGTCAAACACTGCTATTACTGACATGTGGCACTCAAGTCGAGTGATCAGATCCTCAGCTGGGTGGAAGGAGGAACTTGTCAGTGAGCGTAAACAGCTCTCTTGGCTCGGTTTTCTGAGCTAAAATACCCCCATCCCACCCCCCGCCCCCCGACACCCCATCTCCTTGTGCTGTGTGGCGTCAGCTGCAATGAGCTCCAGATGTGGCCTGGCACCCCTCCAGTCACGGTGCTGGATGTGGTTTGAAGGTAGTTTGGAAACACCACCCACCAGCGGACCCAATGAAAGTTCCTCAGACTGCAGCAAGAGGTTTCAGTCGTGGGTTTGCTTTTGTGCGGACTGCAGGAGCGCAGAAGAAGTGCAGTACTTGCTCCTCTGCGGAAGGCTGAGGGGAAGAGGTATCTGCCTCTTGTATGTGCATGTGTTACTTATTGAACATGCTTTGAATAAGTAAGTAAGTGAGACAATAGTTGAAAGTATTTCCATCTGTTTCAAGAGATATGGAAATATCAACATCCTTTATTCACCCCCAGGCTTTCATCCTTTGTTCCCCTTGCATATAAATACCAGTTAAAAAAGTACTCAGTAATGTGTTGTGCCTTTGATAATCTATGAAAAGACGAGTCATCTCAGTGACAGCAGCAAGAGAAAGGCTAAAAACTGTTAAGCAATAGTTTTCTTTAAAATATGTGTTAGTAAAACTATTAATTATCACTACTTTTAATTTAGCTCAATCTTCCATTATAGGTCACAGTGATACACAGAGATGCAACAAAAACCACAGGTATGACAAAACAGGAGCCAGAACTTCCAAATAAGTGGATTGTTGAGGTTTCATGTCATTACCTCTCCAAATATACAAATCATCAGCATCTGCTCTCAGAGCAGAAAAGTGTAAATGCTTTACCCTAGAAGCAGCAGGTCTCAAGTCTTTGCTAAATAGTTACAGAGACATAAAACTAACACAGTAGAAGCAGCTGAGACATGTTGCTAGCAACAGGTCACTAGTAAAATATGTAAGATGAGCCTGAGTTCCTAAAGACCACGTCAAATTTAGGAATGTGTCAAAATTATCAGATTTTTCAGCAGTTTAAAAAAAATAAAAATCTGTTGAAGTGTTTGATTGATAATTTCATTAATATACAGTAAATGACCCAGTACGGTGGCATATATACCGTACATAACTTGGCTGAACTGTGGTGTCCATCCATGGTGCTATCTGTTATCATTGTAAAGTACTGATGCTTTTCTCTCTTTCTAACAGTTACTCCGTTGAGCTTTCCAACAGTGAGCTGAGAGGATCGAATGAGGTCACTGTGTGTAAGATGCCAGCTAATTCACATGGTGTACTGAAAAAAAAAACACTGGCTGCTTCTAAGACAATAGCTCCCCCTGCTGCTGGAGATTTGAAAAAAGCCCAGCATGACCAGGCCACATAAATTTGCCAGACAAATGTAAACAAACAACCCTAACATTAGGAACATGCTTACCTCCAGTTTTAACACAAACCTCTGTCTCAAACATGGCACATCTTAGAATAGAATAGAATAGAAAGCTTTATGGTCATTATAAGTTTGATATAATGACAACCACATCTTCACCAACCACATATATGGCACATCTTCAAAGTATACAATCATTACTGCTGCAGTGAGGACAAATGCTGGTGTTTGGAGTGCACTGTGCAAATTCAGTATGTGATAACAATTCCTTGACTCCAACCCATCATCCCCTAACCACTTATATGAGGCTTATAAGATGCTTTAGGAGCTGTTTGATTTGCTAGGTTGAATTTTGTGTTGATATTTTTTATGTAACTATGTCTTTCAAATCATTCTGATGCATTAATGTATTTATATGTTGCTTTCTGTCCATTTAAAATCAAACACCAAAACCATAGTGGTTTTAAGTGCAGTATTTTAAAAGAGAAACTTCACTACTCATAACAAGACTTAGTGCTTTTCAAACTGGACTGCTGTTCCTGTCTGTCAGCAGCTAACCTGTATGCAAATTCTGCACCTGAACTGAACTTAGAAAGCTGTATGTCAGGGTAATTCCACTCTGAAAGCATCAACAAATGCACATTGAAGTTCAGAGTGCCTACACAGCATCGAGGTGTCAAGTTTCAGCCATAAACACCACATCAGATGGTGAGGTGGGAGTATGCCTTGATTTTTCATCACTTATCATTTATTATCTATTATCATTAACTGATTTATTTTTATTATCTATAACTTGCACATGATAACACAAAGGCTGATGCACTTTTTTTCCCCTCAAAGGTCGTGGTCAATGATTGGAAGAATCTGGAGATGGCAGCCATGATTTGTTAATGAAACAGATTTGTTAAATTTTATTTTATTCCAACTACCTGATAACAGTGCAGCAGTGGCAGACAGTGGAAACTCATGTTATTTGGTTTCTATATGTTACGATCTTTAATCATGAGACAAGCAAATAACTAGAAACCAAAAACAGGATGATGTTTATGGCATAAAGCTAGAAAATGTAATGTGTGTTCATCTTGTTTCATTCAGTCGCTCTTTGCTGATGTTCAGTTGAGAAAAACAGTAGCCCGATGTAGTGAATGCAGGTCAACGTGATCCTGACTTAAGTGGACCTCACCTAGTATGTTTTGAGGTCATGTCATTTGTCTGATCTTAGCAACTCAGCATGCTCCAGATGCAATGTGTCCATCGTCACCGAGGTGGTTTTAAGAGCTCCTGCAGAGCTCCCTGCTGTGCCAGCTGGTAGGGTAGCTGGAGCCTCTTGTTCGCCTGGCTGCAGAGTGCTGGACACTGCTCAAGAAGCAGCTGACACACCTCTTCATGACCCTGTTCTGCAGCCTGCTCCAGCATTCAGCAGAGAAACAAATGCAGGTACCAGTTAAATGATCCTCAAACGATCTCTCAGGAAAGGTTTTGTGATGTTACCGCTAACAATTCTGTACCTTATGTAAAGGGGATGCACCATCGTCATCACAGAGCCTTGGATCTGCCTTGTGGTGTACAAGGAGTCTAACCACATCCAGGTGACCACAGTAAGCTGATCGATGCAGTGGTGTGGCACCGCCTGGTGTCTGGGGAGATGCACAGGCACCATTCTCAAGAAGAAACTTGCACACAGCAAGGTGACCACTGCGACTTGCATAATGCTGAGACGAAAAACACACAGAAATGAGGGAGCAATATATATACATGAGAAGAGAGGACAATATAGCACTTACAGCCAAAACATCTTCCCAGCAAACTCACCAGAGCTGTGTATCCAGATGAGTCTCTCAGGTTTGGGTCTGTGCCTTTCTGGACCAAGGACTCAACCCTCTCTAGGTCTCCATCCATTGCAGCAGACCAGATACCTGCATAGAAGAATTAACAACACAATACAGCATTGTACTTCACTGACACACCAGTCAAATCAGGAATGAAAATAACTGTTAGCCCAAGTCATTTAATGAAAAATGAAATGTGCATCAGTTTTATATTGACCCCTTTAGTGAGAGAGACTACAAATATATCTTGTCTATACTATAACTGCATCAGTAACATGGTTTAACTTTGCCACTACATCCTTAACACAAGAGTGCAAACCTCGTTCAAAATCCATTTCACTCAGCGTCTGGTAAACACTGGGAGAGGAGACTGGATGGGAGCAGCATGAGCAGTGCTGTCTGTCAGACGCCATTGTATTTATCAGCACAAACAGAATAAGAATTGCCCCAGAATGAGTCAAACCTGAAGCTGAACACTGCTAATTTTTTAAGTCACAGATATGAATTTACAATTGGTAGCATCTTGCTGTTTGACGGTTCTGTGTTTCTTCTTCTATCTTCAATGGTCAACCACTAGCTAGCTTCCGAACATACGGTCCCAAAAATAAAGAAGCCAGTAAATGTTTAAACAAATGACTAAAATACATTATACTACAATTCAGACTCACAGCCACATTACTGTTTGTCAAACAAAACATTAACAACAACTTTTCGTTTACAGCAGAACACCCGACGCACGAAGATACGTATGAGCAACCCGACCAATCACAGAGCTGCAGCCCGAAGGTACCGTTCAAGTGCTCTCGGTCGACCCAGAACTGTTTAGAAAAACAATTGACTTACAACTTTGTGCTGTGATGATTGGGACAGGTGTATTAGTGTAACCGGTCAGTCCGTGTATTTCTACATTATAAAACACTTGAATATCATTTTTATTGTCAATTAGTGATATGTGTCATATTTTCCCTTCTGTTTCATTCAATACATTAGCATAAATAAAATGTATGTAAATAATTCACTGATAATAAATATAATATCATAACTATGCAATACTCCTAAGCCCAGGTATGGCTATAAATTTAAAAAATGCGCCTCACAGCCTCGTTGAAGATTAAAATCTCATAATCCCATTTTCCCTGCAAGCGTGTGAAGGCACCTCTTGTCTCGTGTTGTTGTCTGATGCAGCTAGCTAGCCAGCTTAGATCGGCAAACAAGTAGCTGGCTAAAGCTACATCATTGTTGAAATTATAGCAAAGTACTTATAACCAAAGCGCATAAAGAATGAGAAGAGTTACGTTATTTATTAACGGGACATCTAAAAATGGCAAGGTGGGTAACAACTGTTAGACAGGCTGCTCAGTGTGGGAGCTTGGGCCGCAGTATGACTGGCTTTTTCCACTGAGCATACGTGTTTCATTATTATAGGTAACTAACCAGCTGTACATTGTAACGACTGCAGATTATGAAGAGCAGTCATGTGGTTTACTTTACCCTTTAATACATTCTTTCCACATGTAAGATAAACGTAACTATTAGCTCACTGCTAACTGCGACTCATTAATCTTTTAGACAGGAGTGACCCATTTTGCTTCAGACTTCAATCCCTGACAACCCACTGATTTCTATTTCTGTTTTCTTTCTAGGTTGTAGCAGTGTATGGGACCTTGTCCGACCTACTGTCCGTAGCAAGCAATAAGTTAGGAATCAAAGCCTCTAGTTTATACAATGGGAAGGGTGGTCTTATAGATGACATTGCCCTTATAAGGTAAGCTCACACGGTACTAATAAAAATGCTGCTGAAACATAAAGGACCTGTCACCTCATTGAGTCTATTTGTGCCTTTAACAGAGATGACGACGTGCTGTATGTGTCTGAAGGAGATCCATTTATAGGTGAGTGCTGTATTGTCTGCTGCAGGAGTTTCCATCCACTGTCAGTGAAAGTGTGTACATGGCTTCGGGAACACTTTCTTTATTTCACAGATCCTCAAAATGAAGCCAAGGTTAGATCTGATCCACATGGAGCACACACTGATTGGCTGACCCTTAATATTGGTGGGCGTCTCTTCACCACCACCAGGTATCTGCGGTTTTAATGCTGTGTTCACTAGTAATACACATATCACAGAAGACTTGAGATTTTGATACCACAGTGTTTGTTTATGTTAACTTTTATATATAAGTTTCTCCTTTGCTTACTGTGTCTGTTTTGTGTTCAGGAGCACCTTGGTCAGCAAAGAGCCAGAGAGTATGCTTGCTCACATGTTCCGAGAGAAAGGTAAATTATTGCCACAGAGCAGACTAGCCAGTCAGTAACCATTTAATATTTTATTTTTCAAATGTGAGCCACCTTTTGAATGGGTTTTGTCAACCTGTGTTTGCTCCAGATGTGTGGGGGAACAAGCAGGACGAGCATGGGGCTTATCTAATTGACCGCAGCCCTGAATACTTTGAACCTATTCTCAACTACTTGAGACATGGTCAGCTCATCATCAACGAAGGCATTAATATACGAGGTAAGCTTATAACACATCCTAAATGATGAAGTCTATCTCAATAACTTTGAAGAGGATCACTACCTAAAATTCCCACAACAATTTTCTTATAAAGTTAGAAATGAAGCACGGATTAGTAGCATTGTCCTAAATGTCCTCCAGGTGTCCTCGAAGAGGCTCGGTTCTTTGGAATTGAGCAGCTGGCTGAACAGCTGGAAGTAGCAATCAAGGTAAGTGTGGAAGGCAAACATCTACATTAGTGATGTGATCCCTCCCTTGACTGCATCGTGACTGACCACATGGTTACTTTCTAAACAGAATGCACAGCCACCTGAGGACCACTCTCCCATTTCCCGCAAGGAGTTTGTTCGTTTTCTTCTGGCAACACCCACCAAGTCAGAGCTACGCTGTCAGGTACAGCTTAATGACAGTATTTCCACCCCCCACCCCCCCCCATCATGTCACCGTATCAAGTTAACATTTGACACTATTACTCTTAATGTTTTTAGGGACTTAATTTCAGTGGTGCTGATCTGTCCCGACTTGATCTGCGCTACATAAATTTCAAAATGGCTAATCTGAGCCGCTGCAATCTGACACATGCCAACCTGTGCTGTTCCAATCTGGAGCGGGCTGATCTTTCTGGAGCCAACCTGGATGTAAGTCTGAAAACTCTTTTCTTGTCAGCACTAAATGATTCATGTGCACGTACTGTATCAGGTGATGTGAAGTAAGTGCAGAATGCAGTCAAATCTTTTTCCACTCTGGGGAAGCAAGCATTTCCCTCTTCTAAGATGTGTTTTTGTGTTATTTTTAATTGTTGGCCTTCCCTCTGGTGACCAGTGGACTTGACTTTTGGTTTGCAGCCATTTCACACCCGCTGCACATTTGAAAATCTCAGTTGAAAAAAAAATAAATAAATAAGCAGACAGTTTTTTTCCTCAAGGGCCTCAAGAACTCTTGTAGTAGTATGGATGCCAGGCATACATGGCAAAAGTGATGTATTTTAAAGTGCGGCTGTAGCCTCACTCTGGTAATGTAACACCTTTTTTTACAAATTCACATAAGCAGTAAAGCATAACTTCAATTGATGTTTTGGTTTGTGTTTTGAAGGGTGCTAATTTACAAGGGGTGAAGATGCTCTGTTCCAACGCTGAGGGAGCTTCTCTCAAAGGATGCAATTTTGAAGATCCATCTGGACTGAAGGCGAACCTGGAAGGTAGTCTGCCACAATTTTTGATCAAAGAAGACGCTGTCCCACATTTGCAGTCATGATTTAACCAAATGATTTTGTAACCAGGTGCTAATCTGAAAGGGGTTGACATGGAAGGAAGCCAAATGACCGGTATCAACCTGCGCGTGGCCACTCTGAAAAATGCAAAGCTGAAGAACTGCAATCTTCGGGGAGCCACTTTAGCAGGGACTGATCTTGAGGTGAGTTAAGGCCACCAGAAGGGTTACCCTCTAAAAATGCTCATGTTGACTCAGCTGCCAGTCTTATTTACAGCAACTTTTTAGGGCCAAAAAGGATGAGGTGGTGCAGATCTGAATAAATGTTTTCTTAGATAATTTTCAATTTATTACTATATTTTTGTTGCACATCCCAGAGCTTTTGCCAAAATGGCTTTTTCTCGGGTAGTTCAGCAGCAGGATCTGTGAATTTTATGGTAATATGCGGTCAAACCCACCAGTAGATGGCAGCTAATACAGTGGATACAATTCATTATATTTTCTTATTTATCTCTATTAGAATTTAATGATTGTTTATGTCTGAGATTTATTTTTGCAAGTAGATAAAAGTGCTCCCTGGCATTTCAGTTTTATTTTGCCAGACTGTAAGAAGAGCAAGTTTTTGAGTGAACTTTAGCTTGTGTTTTAATGTAGAGGACTAGCTTTTTAAACCTGAAGTATGTGTGATAGCCACCAATTAATATATCAGATTTCATTAATTCTTTTCTGGAGGATAAAATAACATTGAACCATAAATGCTTTGGGTTTACAGAAGCTTTCAGAGTAGCCATAGAACCAGAGCAATGATTAGATGATAAACCAAAAAAGTCATTAGCAACATTCTTAATGATTTATTAAAGTCATTTTTTAACAAAAAAGCTGATTTTCTTTGTGCTATATGGCTGAAACCTGAATATGTATGTGTTTTACACAAAAACAAGCAATCTAAATATGTCAGCATGGACAGTGAGAAATTGCTGTGTACATTTTTGACTATTTTCACATTAACATTTCATAAACTAAGATCATGACCTAGTCAGTAATCAATAATCCTTTGTTGCAGCTCTTTGTCTGGAATTATATCACCAGCAAAATGTGAATACTTTTCAGCCTTCTGTATAAAATAGTACATTAGAATTCTTCTCTAAAATTGCAGCTATTTTATCACGTCCATTTAATCCTCCTGTCTTACCATTTTGTCCCAGCTGCAATTTTTTTAAAATTTCTTTTTTACAGAACTGTGATCTGTCTGGCTGCGATCTACAAGAAGCCAACCTGAGAGGGTCCAATGTAAAAGGAGCCATTTTTGAAGAGATGCTGACCCCTCTGCACATGTCACAGAGCGTCAGATAACTCAGCACACACCTGCAAGTGCAGTGGGGGCCACAGCTGGCTTCTTTAATGCTCCTTTCCTCCAGTCAGCCTCTGCCATACTACCCTACTATCAATCTCTCTTTACCTGTCTGCAGTACAGGTAGTTGTATGCACATCCCTGGCATTCCACCAATATTATGTTAGCTTTAAATATCTTGCACTAGAATTTATCCAGGGTTGATCATGTATGTTTTTATGGTAGGATGTTTTTAAATGTTAAGCTGCATATATCACCAAAACAAAGTCATGTTACTAGTGTATGTAGATGTGTCTGGATGCAATCCAGTGACTATACTGACATGTTACATTAATGGGAGTCAAAATCAGATTATCTGTGCGTGGTAAAGTTCAGAGCACTGAGCTTCACTGAATGCTGCTGTAGCAGAAATTGAAGGGGTCACTTACCAATAACTGTGTCATTATATATTACTTTTTAACTATGTAACTTAATTTTTGCTGGGTTCAACTATTATAAAGGAAGCAATGCAAGCCAAAGCCATACAATAGCACAGTCTAAAAGGCTAAAAGTGATGTTAGTGCACCGTAAAACTATGCGGCAGGCTAGTTATAAACACAGCTTGGGTATGCAATACATAATTTACAGCTGTGAGGTTTCTCCTTTCCTACTTTGAAATATTGTGATGTTAAAAACTTTCCCTGTTTTGTTTTGCTCTGTGAATCTACCTCTTTTTTTTTTAATCCGGTGTGTGAGTGATCCACAGTTGCATGCATTTGACTGTGGCACTGTCTCTTATCATGTTTATGTATGTCATTCATTATTCTTACCATTATGAGGAAATAATCCAACTTGTCGTGCTTTAACAGAAAGCCATTTTTATGTGTTCGTATTGTCAAAGTGGGTTTACCTGGAAACATGATCCATGTATCAATGTATATCACTTAATCATGCTTTGAACCTATTTGCACAAGTATATGTTAACTTGTAACATGTTATACCTTTTCACCAAAAATTTTTGGTGCTTGTAATCTTATGTAAATCAAATCCAGCGCTTCCAAATCTTCCCAAAAAAATCACTATTAGAGTGGACAGGTGTTGTCAGCTGTTTTGTCTAGGGTCTCACTTCAGTTCTTACTGGACAGTGTCCGTTTGCATGTGTGAAGAGCTATACTCGTCTTTAACTGGTGAAGTTTCTCTAGCTGTAGCTCAAAGCTGCTCCGATGCAATACTATTCACTAAGTTCAATAGTAGGTACCCAGCCTGTGAGAATGAATGATGAAGGCAATCATATTGTGTATTTCACCTTGAGTGTGAAAATCAACTGAAGAGTTATGGTTATTTATTTTAATACTTCTCACTGAATGCAATATGCGGCAAAGATTGGTTTGTGTTTGAGAGAGGGAGTGATGTTGGTCTCCCTACCTATGATTATTGCACTCGACCATGGAAATATATATATTTCCATTAAATGACTGTTATAAATAAACTACAATGAAGAAGAAGATGTCTGTATTTATTGTGTCTCAGTTGGAAATGAATGGATGTTTTTGTTTTGTATGTTCAAAATACATCATAAAAGTCCAGAAAATGACAAATAAATAGCTGGAAATGGTTGATAGTTCGCCCCATGTGACTTCTTCTCACACACCAAGTGTAAGCTTTTAAACAGCTCTGCAGGTTGCCAGTAAGTGTAGCTTAATCCCACTTTGTGACCCCCTGTAGTGAAGTGTTAAGAGAAATGGAAGCATCACAGGGTTATATAAAGCTTGGAAAATAGTTTGCAGTGCTCACAAAGGACTGAAGACAAACAAATCAGACGTTGCCTGCTTCCTGCACAGAAGGTACAAAAATCAGTGATGGGCTTAGAACCAAGAGACTCTCGGGTTAAACTAAAGAAGATTATTGGCATGCATATCTGCAAAATAATGTTGTTTTTTTCCTCAGGATGGGTGTGAAAACCTTGGCACTGTGGCTGTTGCTTGCGGGTACACTGGTGTCACAGCACTGCTGTCAGCACTGGTCATATGGACTGAGCCCAGGAGGGAAGAGGGAACTGGACAGTCTTTCAGACACACTGGCCGATGTAAGCATTTATCAGTCTCATGGCTCTTTAAACATTGGATGTTCCTCTTTTATCCTGTACATATTAATTGTGATGTTTTGTCTTCAACAGATAGTTGAGGGGGTCCCACATGTGGACACACCTTGCAGCATAATGGGTTGTGCAGAGGAATCACCTTTTGCCAGAATTTACAGAATGAAAGGACTCCTTGTAAGTTTTCTTCGTTTGTGTTCTGTGTTTGGGTTTTCTCTTTATGCATCTATCAATACTGTCGAGAGTTTTAACCTCATGGTTCTGATAAAGTTTTAACCTCATTCTCACAGATTTGATCTCTTGTTCTCTTTCAGGGCAGTGTCACTGACAGGGAAAATGGACACAGAACATATAAAAAATGTTGATTACTTGATTCTACAATAAATGATTATATTGGCAAAACAAAATTGTTGTGGTTATTGCAAAACAGTAATACAAGCGACAGACACTTTTACTCTACTAAAGGTTTTCTGTATTTTTTTTTTTATGCAACAACAACTTACTTGTATTTCCTCAAATAAAGATTCACCTCAGTGTTTCGATTTTGATTTATGCCCCTGGCAGCTTCAGAGTTTCTGACGGCACACAGCCAAACACAGCAGATTTGAACAAGAAAATATACACAGAGCATTTAAAAGTCCTTTTCATTGTCTTTGATGTAGAATGGAAAACCTGATTTGTTTTTCGTTCAGTTTGACTAGGGATCAATTCTGCAGTGTCTGAAATGTCAAAGACAAACATAATGCAGTGGCTTCAGGTGATGATGTATGCTGACAAAAACTGGAGACCATCTGATGATGGGATCACACAAGTCGCAATGCTCATCAACATGCTGATATTCCAATCATAAGTACTCAATAGTCATTACTACATTATTACATGGGTACTCAGTAGTTATTACAACATTATTATGGGTTGGACCACACCCATCTTTGAACTAGGCCTTCATTTTGATGTCAACTACACACCTGTTAATTGTGGTGATGGTATCTTACCCAGTTGTGACACTATCATGGTGACAAAATATACCCACAGACATATAAACACCTGCCAAAGTACTCTAAACCACCTCTGCTGTAGTTCCTGCTGCAGTGGTTGTCTCCAGGACCATATTTACACACCATAATGACACACACAGAGACTCATACACTGGACACACTGGTAACAACATGAGCTTTGTAAGGGCAAAATGATGACTTGCAGAGGACCCAACATACTTTAATTAAGGATATTATATGATGCCCTTACATACCACATGGTTTTGTTAGTATAACTGCTAGTGATTAGTATTTTAGTGCATTTGAGTTCCTTGGTTCTTTAGTGTGACAGCGTTAGTTTGGTCTGTCAACTTCGAGTAATTTACTCTGCATGGTCTCTTCTGTTAATTTTCTTAAATGTTGTTACTGTATATACACTTTGGAAACTAAGAAATGACAGGTTATTAGTTCTCCTTTAAACCCAGCAGCAGAAAAACCTGTAAAATAACAAAACGGTACAAATACCAGTTTTGTAAAGGTCAAACATCCATTTGTGATGGTTAAGGTTATAGTAATGGGATAGGGAATCTATTATGTCAATGAGTGTCCTCACAACTATAGCAAGATCTCTCTCTCTCTCTCTCTCTCTCTCTCTCTCGCTCTCTCTCTCTCTCTCTGTGAGAGTGTTTGTGTGTGTGTGTGTGTGTGTTGTTCCAAAGTTCCATAATATTATAATGAGCTCCTTTGATCAACTATGATGTCTTCATTCTAGAACTAACTGCTGATACACAGAGCACTCTCTTTACTGCAGTCTGCACTCAGAAGCACTCAGCTTGAGTGGAAATTTACATCCTGCTACTGTCCAGTCACCTGTTTCTTTGTTCAGCTGGCGTGGAGAGCTGACACAGAAGATGCAAGGTAAGAGTTTCTCATTTGACCAAGGAAAACTTCATGACAAAACACATTGTTCAGCTCAACACTTATCTAAACGAACAAACTACTTCCTTCATTTCTTTACATTTTATCTTGCCAAGTGAAAAAATCTTTTCTTTTTCTAGAAACCATGTCAATTTCCAGACATGATTAGGTAATGTTTCAGTAAGTACGAACTTAAACTGAAAAACACACTGAGAAATAAATAAATATTTGGCTTGACAACAAATTCAAATGCAATTCTTATTTGCTGAACAGATAACAGATGTGTTATTTTCTGTATGAACTGTACACAATTTTTAACTGTAATTTACTTAGATTTAACCAGACTTTGTCAACACTGAAAAGAACAGGTTTGAAGTATTCAAGCAAAAACAAAGTGCTTCAATGTTACATGTTAATGCATCAGTAATAATAATCTAATAATGTGTTAATGTGTTAATAGGGACCTTTCTGCTGGCATAGTAAGTACTTTTAATTTTCATACTTTAACTTGCCCCCATTTTGCTGGTAATACAATTCTTTCTAATTGCTAGATGATGTTTACTTGTAAAGTAAAAGTATTTTTTGCATTGCATTGTTGGTATTTGTAATTAAGTGAAGGATCTGTAGACTTCCACCAGTGAAGCGATTGAAACAGATGTCACTAGTACATGACAATACAATGTTTGTTTTATTGAAGAAACACACAAGCTAAAACAACGTAGGCTTAGGGACCATAACAATTTAAAATAAATTCTTGTGCTTTCGTGAAAAACTGAAAGGAGACTAAATGTCAATTTTAACACAGTTTTATATTTCAGTGTGACAGGATTTCTTGTGATAGACTTGAAGCCAGACTCTTTGAAAATTCAGCATCAGTTATATTTGACAGCACATGTAAAAGTATGAAGTGTATTGGGTGTATCTGTGTGATTGATTTTTTTTTTGTTTAACTCTTAATGTACATTTCTGGAGTGCAGTGATTTTGCCGGAAATGCAGGCCACATCCATATGGGTCAACTACACAGATGGATGTCCACACTCTCTGACAGGCCTCAGAAAAGGCAACTGACTGGCTCCAACGGCAAAGTAGGAAATTCTTTTTCTTTTTCCTACCCTTTCTTTTTTCTCCCTACTTTACCTACCGACACTTCCTCTCCTTCGTTGTCCTTAATATAACCTCACTTAGTCTGCATCTCCCTTGCTTGCGCCTTGAATGTTTCTCTCCTTCCTTTACCCATCTATTTTTTTTATCTCCCTAAATCACCCATTCACTTTCACCTCCCTTCCTTGACCATCTATCTGTCCAAACGTGTGTGAAGAATCCATGTGTGCATAATCAGATTTGTAAATATGTGAAACAATATATCCAAATCTTTATTCAGGTTTGCAAGTGTAAATGTGTGCATAGATTTTTAGATGTGTACACATATTTGGAAATGCATAAATGCTGTACATGGTAATGGCTGAAGTTTGTGGCGAACCGTACTATGTGCCATGTATGTGCATTTTGTGAGGTGAAAACCTGACATATTGCAATTGCCTGAACAAATAGACAAAAAAAAAAGTGCACCAAATTTTGTGTTCTGTTGGTTAAGTCATGTCCGTGCAGAGGCTGGTCACTCTCTATATCTTTCTTCTTCTTTTATCTTTCATAGCCCCCCCTTTTATCTACCCTTCCTTTCCTTCTGTCTTCATTCCTTTCCATCTTCCCTCTTCTGTTGTTATAATTTCCTTTACCACCTTCAATCTCTTTATCTTCCTTCCTTTTACTTCTCATCTTTTCTTCACATCCCTCCCATCCTTCCTTTCTCTTCCTATTTTTTTTTTTACATTTTTACCCATTTTGTCCCTCATGGCCGATTCCCATTCATTTTAGTTTTCCTTCCTTTAATTTTTCACTGCTTTTCTCTTTCATCTTCTTCCCCTTCCATCCTCGCTTCCACTCTTTCATCTTTTTTCATGCAGCAGATTCAGTGATTTACCTCACAACTTTTCCATTCCTTCATCTTGCTTCCTCTTACACTCTATCCTCCATCCTATTCTCTCTTTCTTTCCTATTCTTTTTTCTCCAATCCACCATTCGTCTCCTTAATCTTCCATTAAATTTCTTTCTTGTACCTCTTATCTTACCTTTCCTACTACTCTACCTTTTCTCTTGCCCTCCCTCACCCACCCACCATTTCGTCTCCTCTGATTTACTTCCAATTTTTCTCTTTAGATTTTCGCCTTTCCTATTCTTCATATTGTTTACATTATCTTTCCATCTGTGTTATAATTTCTCAGCAATTTTCATTTGGCCTCCATCTCCTTTGTCTTCCTTCCTTTAACTTCCTATCCTCTCTTCACATTCCTCCATTTCCCATCAACTATTCTTTCTTTTCTCTTCCTGTGTTTTTTTTTTTTACATTTTCTTTTTACATTAACTCAGGACTTCTTTTTTATCTTCTTCCTCTACCTTCCATGCTCTTTCATCTTTTTTCGTGGGGCAAATTCAGTGATTTTTTTTTTCTTCACAATCTCTCTGTTCTTTCATCTTGCTTCTTCTATCTCTCTATCCTTTCTGCCTGTCTTTCCTCATCTTCTTTCTTCAACCCACCTCCTTCATTGTCCTTCCTGTATCTTTCCACTCCTGTCTCTCTTTTCTTACCTTTCCTGCCACCACCTCCAACTTTTTCCCTTTATATTTTCTCCTTTGCAATTCTTTTTTATGTTTCCTTTCCATTGTTGTTTTACTTTCTCAACAGTTTCTCTTTCCACCCTCCGTCTCCTTTGTCCTCCGTCCTTTGACTTCTCATCCTTTCTTCACATTCCTCCATTTCCCATCCACCACATTTTCACTCTTTTTGTCCTTCATGGCTCATTCCTTTCCATCTTTTTTCCTTCCTTTAACTTTTGACATCTCTCTTCTTTCTATCTTCTTCTCCTCCCTTCCACGCTCTTTCATTTTTTTTCATGGGGCAGATTCAGTGATTTACCTCACAATCTTTCTGTTCTTTCATCTTGCTTCCTCAGTCTCTCTATCCTTTCTGCCTGTCTTTGCTCTTCTTCTTTCTCCAATCTGCCCTTCCTCTCCTTCGTCTTCCTACTTTGTCCTTCCTGTATCTTTCCACTCTCCCGTCTCTCTCATCTTACCTTTCCTACCACCCTAATTCTACCTGATCCTCTCTCATTGTCCTTCTTGTATCTTTTCTCTCTCCTGTATTTCTTATCTTACCTTTCCTGCTACTCTACCTTTTATCTTTCCTCTCCTTTCCTCTCTCACCTACCTTTCATCTCCTTCCATTTACTTCCAACTTTTTCGCTTCACATTTTCGCTTTTCCAAATCTTCATCTTTTTTACATTTCCTTTCCATTGATGTTATATTTTCTCAACATTTTCTCTTTCCCTCCTACCCTCCCTCTCCTTTATCTTCCATCTTTTGACAGCTCATCCTGTCTTCACATTCCTCCATTTCCCATCCACCATTCCTTCTTTTCTCTTCCTATTTTTTCACATTTTCACCCTTTTTGTCCTTCATGCCAGATTCCTTTCCATGCTTTTTCCTTCCTTTTCATTTTGACTTCTTTTTTTTCCCCTCTTCCTTCCAAGCTTCCTCTCTTTCAACTATTTTCATGGGGCAGATTCAGTGATTTACCTCACAACCCTTCCTTTCCTTCATCTTACTTCCTCTATCCGTCCAACCTTTCTCTCTGTCTTTCCTCTTCTTCCTTCTTTAATCCACTCTTCATCTCCTCAATCTTCCTTTATTCTCCTTCTTGTATCTTACCACTCTCCTGTATATCTTTTCTTACCTCTCCCACTTCTCTACCTTTTCTCGTTCCTCTACCTCCCTCTCCCTCCCTCTCCCTCCTACCTTTCATCTCCTGACATTTACTTCCAACTTTTTCCCTTTGTATTGTCGCCTTTCCAGTTCTTCATTTTCTTTTCTCTTCTTTTATCTTCTTCCTCTTTCCTCCACACTTCCTCTCTTTCATCTTTATTCCTTCATCTTGCTTCCTCTTTCTCTCCATAATTTCTCCGTCTTTCCTCTTCTTCCTGCTCCAATCCACCTTTCCTCTCCTTGATCTTCCTTCATTGTCCTTCCTGTATCTTTCTACTCTCCTGTCTCTGTCATCTTACCTTTCCTCCTAATCTACCTTTTCTCTTTCCCTCCCTCTCCCACCTACCGTTCATCTCCTTCCATTTACTTCCAACATTTTCCCTTCACACTTTCACCTTTTCTTCATCTTTTTTATGTTACTTTTCCATTGATGTTACACTTTCTCAAAAATGTCTTTTTCCACCCTCCCTCTCTTTTGTCTTCCTTCCTTTGACTTCTCAGCCTTCCTTCACATTCCTCCATTTCCCATCCACCATTCCTTCTTTTCTCTTCCTGTTTTCTAACATTTTCACCCCTTTTGTCCTTCATGGCTGATTCCCCCCATCTATGTTTTCTTTCCTTTAAATTTGACTTTTTTGCTCTTTTTTCTATCTTCTTCCTCTTCCTTCCTTCCAAACTTCCTCTCTCTCTCATCTTTTTTCATGTGGCAGATTCAGTGATTCATCTCGTTTATGTTACCTTTACATTGTTGTTATACTTTCCTCTTCTTCCTTCTCTAATCCACCCTTCATTTCCTTGATCTTCCTTATTTGTCCTTCCTGTATCTTTCCACTCTCCTGTATCTCTTATCTTACCTCTCCTACTCTACCTTTTCTCTCTTCCCCTATCTTTCATCACTTTCCATTTACTTCCAATTTTTTCCCTTTGTATTTTCGCCTTTCAAATTCTTCATCCTCTTTTCTCTTCTTTTATCAGCTTCCTCTTCCTACAGATTCAGTCATTTACCTCACAACCTTTCCTTCCTCTAACTCTCCATCCTTTTTCTCTGTCTTTCCTCTTCTTCCTTCTCTAATCCACACATCTCCTTGATCTTTCTTCATTGTCCTCCCTGTATCTTTCCACTCTTACGTCTCTCTTTTCTTACTTTTCCTACTACACTACCTTTTCTCTTACTTCCTCTTACTCTCCATCATTTCTCCATCTTTCCTCTTCTTCCTGCTCCAATCCACCCTTCCTCTCCTTGATCTTCCTTATTTGTCCTTCCTGTATCTTTCTACTGTCCTGTTTCTGACATCTTACCTTTCCTCCTAATCCACCTTTTCTCTTTCCCTCCCTCTTCCACCTACCTTTCATCTCCATTTACTTCCAACTTTTTCCCTTTAAATTTTCACCTTTTCTATTCTTCATCTTTTTTATATTGCCTTTCGATTGTTGTTATACTTTCTCAACAGTTTCTCTTTCCACCCTCCGTTTCCTTTGTCTTCCTTCCTTTGACTTCTCATCCTTTCTTCACATTCCTCCATTTCCCATCCACCACATTTTCACTCTTTTTGTCCTTCATGGCTCATTCCTTTCCATCTTTTTTCCTTCCTTTAACTTTTGACATCTCTCTTCTTTCTATCTTCTTCTCCTCCCTTCCACGCTCTTTCATTTTTTTTCATGGGGCAGATTCAGTGATTTACCTCACAATCTTTCTGTTCTTTCATCTTGCTTCCTCAGTCTCTCCATCCTTTCTGCCTGTCTTTGCTCTTCTTCTTTCTCCAATCTGCCCTTCCTCTCCTTCGTCTTCCTACTTTGTTCTTCCCTCCACACTTCCTCTCTTTCATATTTTTTCATGCAACAGATGCAGTGATTTACCTCACAAGTTTTCCTTTCCTTCATCTTGCTTCCTCTTACTCTCCATAATTTCTCTGTCTTTCCTCTTCCTCCTGCTCCAATCCACCCTTCATTTCCTTGATCTTCCTTATTTGTCCTTCCTGTATCTTTCCACTCTCCTGTATCTCTTATCTTACCTCTCCTACTCTACCTTTTCTCTCTTCCCCTATCTTTCATCACTTTCCATTTACTTCCAATTTTTTCCCTTTGTATTTTCGCCTTTCAAATTCTTCATCCTCTTTTCTCTTCTTTTATCAGCTTCCTCTTCCTACAGATTCAGTCATTTACCTCACAACCTTTCCTTCCTTTCATCTTGCTTCCTCTAACTCTCCATCCTTTTTCTCTGTCTTTCCTCTTCTTCTTTCTCTAATCCACACATCTCCTTGATCTTTCTTCATTGTCCTCCCTGTATCTTTCCACTCTCTCACCTCTCTTTTCTTACTTTTCCTACTACACTACCTTTTCTCTTACTTCCTCTTACTCTCCATAATTTCTCCATCTTTCCTCTTCTTCCTGCTCCAATCCACCCTTCCTCTCCTTGATATTCCTTATTTGTCCTTCTTGTATCTTTCCACTCTCCTGTACATCTTTTCTTACCTCGCCTACTACTCGACCTTTTCTCTTTCCTCTCCCTCCATTTCAATCCTACCTTTCATCTCCCACCATTTACATCCCAACAACTTTTTCCCTTGGTATTTTCACCTTTCCAATTCTTCATCTTCTTTTTTATTCTTTTATCTTCTTCCCCCTTTTTCCTCTACGCTTCCTCTCTTTCATCTTTTTTCATGCAACAGATACAGTGATTTACCTCACAAGTTTTCCTTTCCTTCAACTTCATTCCTCTTTGTCTCCATAATTTCTCTGTCTTTCCTCTTCTTCCTGCTCAGATCCACCCTTCCTCTCCTTTATCTTCCTTTCATTGCCCTCCCTGTGTCTTTCCATTCTCCTGTCTCTCTTTTCCTACCTTTCCGACTATGCTACCTTTTCACAATCCTGTTCCTTCATTGTCCTTCCTGTATCTTTGCACTCTCCTCTCTCTGTCATCTTACCTTTCCTCCTAATCCATCTTTTCTCTTTCCCTCCCTCTCCCACCTACCTTTCATCTCCTTCCATTTACTTCCAACATTTTCCCTTAACATTTTCGCCTTTCCAATTCTTCATCTTGTTTACGTCGCCTTTTCATTGGTGTTATACTTTCTCAACAATTTCTTGTTCTACCCTCCCTCTCCTTTGTCTTCCTTCCTTTGACTTGTGTCTTCTTTTCTCTTACTGTTTTTTTACATTTTGACTTTTTTTGTCCTTCAAAGCTCATTCCTTTCCATCTTTTTTCCTTCCTTTAAGTTTTGACATCCTTCTTTTTTATCATCTTCCTCCTCCTTCCACACTCTTTCTTTTTTTTTTCATGGGGCAGATTCAGTGATTTACATCACAATCTTTCCTTTCTTTCATCTTGCTTCCTCTATCTCTCATCCTTTCTCCCTGTCTGTCCTCTTCTTCTTTCTCCTTGATCTCCCTTCATTGTCGTTCCTGTATCTTTCCACTCTTCTGTCTCTCATCATCTCTCATCTTGCCTTTCCTACCATCTTTCCTCTCCTTGATCTTCCTTCATTGTCCTAATCTTTCCACTCTCCTGTATTTCTGATCTTACTTTTCCTACTATTCTACCTATTGTCTTTCTTCTCCCTCCCTCTCCCACCTGCCTTTCATCTCCTTCCATTTACTTCCAACATTTTCCCTTCACATTTTCACCTTTCCAATTCTTCATCTTATTTATGTTACTTTTCCATTGATGTTATACTTTCTCAAAAATTTCTTTTTCCACTCTCCCTCTCCTTTTCAACCGTCCTTTGACTTCTCAGCCTTCCTTTACATTCCTCCATTTCCCATCCACCATTCCTTCTTTTCTCTTCCTGTGTTTTTTTACATTTACCTCACAACCTTTCCTTTCCTTCATCTTGCTTCCTCTATCTCTCCATCCTTTCTCCCTGTTTTTCCTCTTCTTCCTTCTTTAATCCAACTTTCCACTCGTTGATCTTCCTTCAATGTCCTTCCTGTATATCTTATCTTACCTCTCCTACTAAATTTTTCCCTTTGCATTTTCCCCGTTCCAATTCATCATTTTCTTTTCTCTTCTTTTATCTTCTTTCTCTTCCCTCCAGGCTTCCTCTCTTTCATATTTTTTCATGCAACAGATGCAGTGATTTACCTCACAAGTTTTCCTTTCCTTCATCTTGCTTCCTCTTACTCTCCATAATTTCTCTGTCTTTCCTCTTCCTCCTGCTCCAATCCACCCTTCATTTCCTTGATCTTCCTTATTTGTCCTTCCTGTATCTTTCCACTCTCCTGTATCTCTCATCTTACCTCTCCTACTCTACCTTTTCTCTCTTCCCCTATCTTTCATCACTTTCCATTTACTTCCAATTTTTTCCCTTTGTATTTTCGCCTTTCAAATTCTTCATCCTCTTTTCTCTTCTTTTATCAGCTTCCTCTTCCTACAGATTCAGTCATTTACCTCACAACCTTTCCTTCCTTTCATCTTGCTTCCTCTAACTCTCCATCCTTTTTCTCTGTCTTTCCTCTTCTTCCTGCTCCAATCCACCCTTCCCCTCCTTGATCTTCTTTCATTGTCTTTCCTGTATCTTTCCATTCTCCTGTCTCTCTTTTCCTACCTTTCCTTTTAATCCATCTTTTCTCTTTCCCTCTCTCTCCCACCTACCTTTCATCTCCATTTACTTCCAACTTTTTCCCTGTAAATTTTCACCTTTCCTATTCTTCATGTTTTTCATTTTTATCTTCGCATTGTTGTTCTATTTTCTCAACACTTTCTCTTTCCACCCTCCATCTCCTTTGTCTTCCTTCCTTTAATTTCCTATCCTGTCTTCACATTCCTCCATTTCCCATCAACTATTCTTTCTTTTCTCTTCCTGTGTTTTTTTTTTTTACATTTTCTTTTTACATTAACTCAGGACTTCTTTTTTATCATCTTCCTCTACCTTCCACGCTCTTTCATCTTTTTTCATGGGGCAGATTTAGTGATTTACCTCACAATCTTTCTGTTTTTTCATCTTGCTTCTTCTATCTCTCTATCCTTCCTGCCTGTCTTTCCTCATCTTCTTTCTCCAACCCACCCTTCCTCTCCTTTATCTTCCTTCATTGTCCTTCCTGTATCTTTACACTCTCCGGTCTCTCTTTTCTTACTTTTCCTACCACCACCTCCAACTTTTTCCCTGTAAATTTTCGCCTTTCCTATTCTTCATTTTTTTCATTTTATCTTTCCTTTGACTTCTCATCCTTTCTTCACATTTCTCTATTTCCCATACACCATTCTTTCTTTTCTCTTCCTGCTTTTTTTGCATTTTCACCCTTTTTGTCCTTCATGGCAGATTGCTTTCCATCTTTTTTGCTTCCTTTAAGTTTTAACTTTTTTTCTATCTTCTTCTTCTTTCATCTACGCTCTTCCATTTTTTTCTCGGGGCAGATTCAGTGATTTACCACAAAATCTTTCCTTTCCTTATGTTGCTTCCTCTATCTCTCATCCTTTCTGCCTGTCTTTCCTCTTCTTCCCTCTCTAATCCACCCATCTCCTTGATCTTCCTGTATTGTCCTTCTTGTATCTTTCCACTCTCCTGTACAGCTTTTCTTACCTCTCCTACTACTCTACCTTTTCTCTTTCCTCTCCCTCCATCTCAATCCTACCTTTCATCTCCCACCATTTACTTCCAACCTTTTCCCTTGGTATTTTCACCTTTCCAATTCTTCATCTTCTCTTTTCTTCTTTTATCTTCTTCCCCCTTTTTCCTCCACGCTTCCTGTCTTTCATCTTTTCCATGCAACAGATGCAGTGATTTACCTCACAAGGTTTTCTTTCCTTCAACTTCCTTCCTCTTTCTCTCCATAATTACTCCGTCTTTCCTCTTCTTCCTGCTCCAATCCACCCTTCCTCTCCTTGATCTTCTTTCATTGTCTTTCCTGTATCTTTCCATTCTCCTGTCTCTCTTTTCCTACCTTTCCTACTATGCTATCTTTTCACTATCCTGTTCCTTCATTGTCCTTCCTGTATCTTTCTACTCTCTTGTCTCTGTCATCTTACCTTTCCTCTTAATCCATCTTTTCTCTTTCCCTCCCTCTCCCACCTACCTTTCATGTCCATTTACTTCCAACATTTTCCCTTTATATTTTCACCTTTTCAATTCTTTTTTATGTTTCCTTTCCATTGTTGTTATACTTTCTCAACAGTTTCTCTTTCCACCCTCCGTCTCCTTTGTCCTCCGTCCTTTGACTTCTCATCCTTTCTTCACATTCCTCCATTTCCCATCCACCACATTTTCACTCTTTTTGTCCTTCATGGCTCATTCCTTTCCATCTTTTTTCCTTCCTTTAACTTTTGACATCTTTCTTCTTTCTATCTTCTTCTCTTCCTTCCACGTTCTTTCATCTTTTTTCATGGGGCAGATTCAGTGATTTACCTCAAAATCTTTCCTTTCCTTATCTTGCTTCCTATATCTCTCATCCTTTCTGCCTGTCTTTGCTCTTCTTCTTTCTCCAATCTGCCCTTCCTCTCCTTGGTCTTCCTACTTTGTCCTTCCTGTATCTTTCCACTCTCCCGTCTCTCTCATCTTACCTTTCCTACCACCCTAATTCTACTTGATCCTCCTTCATTGTCCTTCTTGTATCTTTTCTCTCTCCTGTATTTCTTATCTTACCTTTCCTGCTACTCTACCTTTTATCTTTCCTCTCCTTTCCTCTCCCACCTACCTTTCATCTCCTTCCATTTACTTCCAACTTTTTCCCTTCACATTTTCGCTTTTCCAAATCTTCATCTTTTTTACGTTTCCTTTCCATTCATGTCATATTTTCTCAACACTTTCTCTTTCCCTCCGACCCTCCCTCTCCTTTGTCTTCCATCTTTTGACAGCTCATCCTGTCTTCACATTCCTCCATTTCCCATCCATCATTCCCTCTTTTCTCTTCCTGTTTTTTCTTTACATTTTCACCCTTTTTGTCCATCATGACTGGTTCCTATCCATCTTTGTTTTCTTTCCTTTAAATTTGACTCCTTTGCTCTTTTTTTTCATCTTCTTCCTCTTCCTTCCAAACTTCCTCTCTTTCATCTTTTTTCATGGGGCAGATTCAGTGATTTACCTCACCACCTTTCCTTCCCTTCATCTTGCTTCCTCTTTCTCACCATCCTTTCTCTCTTATCTTACCTCTCCTACTACTCTACCTTTTCTCCTTCCTCTCCTCCCTCTCCCTCCTACCTTTCATCTCCTGCCATTTACTTCCAACCTTTTCCCTTTGTATTGTCGCCTTTCCAATTCTTCATATTCTTTTCTCTTCTTTTTACTTCTTCCTCTTTGTTCCATGCTTCCTCTCTTTAATTTTGTTTCACGCAACAGATGCAGTGATTTACCTCACTAGTTTTCCTTTCCTTCTTCTTACTCTCCATAATTTTTCTGTCTTTCCTCTTCTTCCTGCTCCAATCCACCTTTCCTCTCCTTGATCTACCTTCATTATCTTTCCTGTATCTTTCCACTCTTCTGTCTCTCTCATCTTATCCTTCCTCCTAATCTACCTTTTCACTTTCCCTCCCTCTCCCACCCACCTTTCATCTCCTTCCATTTACTTTCAGCATTTCCTCTTCACAATTTTGAGTTTTCTATTCTTCATCTTTTTTATGTTACCTTTACATTGTTGTTATACTTTCTCGACAATTTCTCTTTCCACTCTCCATCTCCTTTGTCTTCCTTTCTTTGACTTCTCATCCTTTCTTTCCATTCCTCCATTTCCCATACACTGTTCCTTCTTTTCTCTTTTAATTTCTTTTTTACATTTTGACCTTTTCTGTCCTGGCTCATTCCTTTCCATCTTTTTTCCTTCCTTTAACTTTTGACATCTCTCTTCTTTCTATCTTCTTCCTCTTCCTTCCATGCTCTCTCATTTTTTTCATGGGGCAGATTCAGTGATTTACCTCACAAGTTTTCCTTTCCTTCATCTTCCTTTCTTTATCTCTCTATCCTTTCTCCCTGTCTTTCCTCTTCTTCTTTCTCCAATCTTCCTTTCCTCTCCTTGATCTTCCTTCATTGTCCTTCCTGTATCTTTCCACTCTCCCGTCTCTCTCATCTGAACTTTTCCTGCCACCCTAATTCTCCTTGATTCTCCTTCATTGTCCTTCCTATACCTTTTCTCTCTCTTCTATCTATTATCTTACATTTCCTGCTACTCTTTCTTTTATCTTTCCTCTCCCCTCTCTACCCACCTACCCTTCATCTCCTTCCATTTACTTCCAACTTTTTCCCTTTATATTTTTGCCTTTCCAATTCTTTTTCACGTTTCCTTTTCCATTGTTGTTATACTTTCTCAACAATTTCTCTTTCCACCCTCCATCTCCTTTGTCTTCCTTCCTTTGACTTCTCATCCTTTCTTCACATTCCTCCATTTCCCATCCACCGTTCTTTCTTTTCTCTTCCTGTTTTTTTTTTTTTTTTGCATTTACACCCTTTTTGTCCTTCATGGCAGATTGCTTTCCATCTTTTTTACTTCATTTAACTTTTGACTTATTTTCATCTTCTTCCTCTACCTTCAACACTTCCTCTCTTTCATCTTTTTTCGTGCACTAGATGCAGTGATTTACCTCAAAAGTTTTCCTTTCCTTCATCTTCCTTCCTCTATCTCTCCATCCTTTCTCTCTGTCTTTCCTCTTCTTCCTTCTCTAATCCATCCTTCATCTCCTTTATCTTCCTTTATTGTCCTTCTCGTATCTTTCCATTCTCCTGTCTCTCTTTTCCTACCTTTCCTACTACTCCACCTTTTCCTCTCCCTCCCTCTCAATCATACCTTTCATCTCCTGCTAATTTTTTCCCTTTGTATTTTCACCTTTCAAATTCTTCATCCTCTTTTCTCTTCTTTTTACTTCTTCCTCTTTGTTTCACGCTTCCTCTCTTTAATTTTGTTTCATGCAATAGATGCAGTGATTTACCTCACTAGTTTTCCTTTCCTTCTTCTTACTCTCTATAATTTTTCTGTCTTTCCTCTTCTTCCTGCTCCAATCCACCTTTCCTCTCCTTGATCTTCCTTATTTGTCCTTCCTGTGTTTTTCAATTCTACTGTCTCTGTCATTTTAATTTTCTTCCTAATCTGCCTTTTCACTTTCCTCTCTCTCTGCCTATCCCAACTTACTTTCATCTCCTTCCATTTACTTCCAACATTTTCCCTTCACATTTTCACCTTCCCAGTTCTTTATCTTGTTTCCGATACTTTTCCATTGATATCATGCTTTCCCAAACATTTCTTTTTCCATTCTCTCTCTCCTTTGTTCTTTCTCATTTGATTTCTCATTCTTTCTTCACATCCCTCCATTTCCCATTCACTGTTCTTTTTCTCTTCCTTTTTTTTCATATTTTTAATACCTTTTTTCTATATGGTTCATTTCTTTCCATCTTTTTTCCTTTCTTTAACTTTTAACATGTTCTTCCTCTTCCTCCAGTGCTCTCTTTCATCTTTTTTCATGGGGCAGATTCAGTGATTTACCTCACAGTCTTTCCTTTCCTTCATCTTGCTTCCTCTATCTCTATCTTTTCTCCCTGTCTTTCCTCTTCTTCCCGTCTCTCTTTACTTACCTTTCCTACTAATCTACCTTTTATCTTTCCTCTCCCTCTCTCTCCCACCTACCTTTCATCTCTTTCCATTTACTTCCAACTTTTTCCCTGTAAATTTTCACCTTTCCTATTCTTCATCTTTTTCATTTTACCTTTGTATTGTTTTTATACTTTCTCAAGATTTCTCTTTCCACCCTCCGTCTCCTTTATCTTCCTTCCTTTAACTTCTTATTCTGTCTTCACATTCCTCTATTTCCCATCCACCGTTGCTTCTTTTCTCTTCCTGTTTTTTTTGCATTTTCACCCTTTTTGTCCTTCGTGGCTTATTCATTTCCATCTCTTTTTTCTTTCCTTTAACTTTTGACTTCTCTCTTTTTTATCTCCTCCATGCTTCCTCTCTCTCATCGTTTTTCATGGGGCAGATTCAGTGATTTACCTCACAACCTTTCCATTCTTTCATCTTGCTTCCTCAATCTCTCTATCCTTTCCATCTGTCTTTCCTCTTCTTCTTTCTTCAATCTGCCCTTCCTCTCCTTGATCTCCCTTCATTGTCCTTATCCTTTCACTCTCCTATATTTCTTATCTTTCCTTTCCTGCTACTCTACCTTTTCTCTTTCCTCTCCCTCCCTCTCCCTCCTACCTTTCATCTCCTTCCATTTACTTCAAACTTTTTCCCATCACATTTTCGCCTTTCCAATTCTTCATCCTGTTTTTGTTACCTTTCCACTGTTCTTATATTTTCTCACCAATTTCTCTTTCCACCTTCACTTTTCATTTTTCTTCCCTTTCTCATCCCTCCATTTCCCATCCACCTTTCCTTCCCTGTTTTTTTTACATTTTCACCCCTTTTTGTCCTTCATGGCTGATTTCCAATCTTCATTTTCCTTCCTTTAACTTTTCAATTCTTTTCTCATTTATCTTCTTCCTGTTAAAGCACACTTCTTCTTTCATCTTTTTTCATTCAGCAGATTCAGTGATTTACCTCACAACATTTCTTCCTTTTTTGTCCTTCGTGTCTGATTCCCATCCTTCTTTGTTTTCCCCCCTTTAAATTTGAACTTATTTTCTTTTTATCGTCTTCCTCTTCCTTCTATGATTCCTCTCTATCTTCTTTTTTCATGGGGCACGTTCATTGATTTTACTGACAAGCTTTCCTTCCCTTTATCTTGCTTTCTCTAGCTCTCCATCCTTTCTCCCTTTCTTTTTGCCTTCTTCCTTCTCCAATCCACCCTTCTTCCCTTTTCAATTACTCTACCTTGTTTCTTTCCTCTCCCTACGTCTCCCACCTCCCACTCCCGCCTTTCCAATTCTTCATCTTTTTTTTACGTTACCTTTCCATTGTTGCTACACTTTCTCAACAATCTCCCTTTCCACCCTCCCTCTCCTTTAGGTTTGTGTCCTGTCGTTGGCTGCCGCTTGTGTTTTATGTCTCCCTTCAGGTCCTGGTAGGTGGAGCTTACCTTAGAGCAACTGTGTGCACCCGGCCAGTCCATCCAGAATGCGATTAGGATCAGCTTTCCACGTTTACCTTTTCTTCTTCTCCCTCTCTCTCCCACCTCCTTCCATTCACTTCCAACTTTTTCCTTTTAAATTTTTTCGCCTTTCAGATTCTTCATCTTCTTTACATTACCTTTCCATTGTTGTCATACTTTCTAATCAATTTCCCCGTCCACCCTCCCTCTCTTTTGTTTTCCTGCTTTTACTTGTGACGCCCCTCTGGCTCTGCCTTTGCCTGTAGATTTGTGTCTTGTCGTTGGCTGCTGCTTGTATTTTGTGTCTCCCTTCAGGTCCTAGTACATTAGAGCAACAGTGTGCACCTGGCCAGTCCATCCAGAATGCCTTTAGGATCAGCTATCCACTTCTTCTCTCTCTCACTGTATCTCTATCGTACAACAGTACCCTTTGATGCATTTTCACACTAACATAGCTAATCAACTGATATACCGTTTCATACATTTTGTTCATGGATTCTTTTTCCATTTATGTAAATAAATGTGATTGTTTGTTCTTCCCAGTACAACTGTGTGTATTTTCCTCTTTTCATCATGGTCTATGAGCCGGACCATGACATAGTGTAAAATCTCAGAGCATTTCCTCCACCACTGATCGTGTCCAGTACCACCCAACAGGTGTCAGTGTGGAGGTGACTTGGAGATTTCAGAGATGTGGTGAGAGAAAAACCCTTCCAGCCTGCTGTAGGAATTATATTAAACTTGGCCTTGACCTGAATTTATAGGGGGCGCTCAGCATGGGTACCTAATATGTTGTTTTCTTTATAGAAAATAAGCCAAGTACATGCACTTTTCTATTGAAAAAGGTGTTTTTTGAATACTTTTAGCAGAACTTTTAATCTGAACATCATACTGTAACAGATCAGGAGTTCAGTGGCCAACCACCAGAGAGCACTAGAAACCAAGATGAAACTGAATCCTCAAGGTTTCTACTCCTTTATTGCTGTGGTGATTAAGTGCCTGTATGATTCATAAAATAATCTGCCAGAAAATCCAAAGTTTGTAGAATCTATACTATCTCCCTGACTGCTGCTGAGATTTTGTCCTCATTTTTTCATAAGCCTGTATCAAATCCTGTCAACACTAATTTATTGTAATTTACTGTACTTTATTGTATTTGTTCACCATGAGGACATGTGTCTGATACCAATTTATTGTATTGTAATAGCTCATTGTTTGCTTGGCATGTTTCATGCACACTCCACAATCTCCTTGGGATTATAAAAGTGATTATTCTTGGATGGATAAGCAACATGAAAATTATTTGAGCAGGCGTCACATGTGTGTGTTTGCCAATAGAGTATGGAATTTAAACAAAGTGAAAAACAAATCGAAGTGTATTCATCATGGAGATTTGACAGTGATACAACAGCCTGTAATATCCTGCTGACCAGAATATGGGTGGCCATGCTCTTATCTTCAGTGGAAAGTATGTTTTTCAATGTAGTTAGGGTTAATCTGTCTGTCTCTCAGCTGTTATTCAGCAAACACACGAGAGAAAATCACTTCCATGGGTTTCATCTTGTTGATGAGATTGCGGCTACATTCACTGAACATACACCATGACACCATATGGGTCAAGTATTGTCCTTTATTGGAAGTGATTTGATAAGGGATAAAAATATGAAAGATAAAAGCACAGGACATAAAATATTTACTCAGGATCAATACTGCCATGAACAGTAACTCTCAGTGCCCATCTATCCTCCTTTTAAAAATCAAATACATCATATCACACTTTAAACACAGCAAGAAACATTATTTACATTAAAAAAAACAAAAAGGAAACTTCAAAGCAGTGCTAACTTGTGTTATTAAAGAATAGTTAGACAAAAGTAGTGGGGCATTCGATGATTTCAAACAGAACTTGTTTTGCCTGCACAATGAAGCTACTGCCATCAGCCAATTAGCTTAGCATTGCATTAACAGCCTTGTTCTGTCCAAAGTTAACAGGTAATCATCAGGTAATCTTTGGACAGAGACAAACAATGGGTGCATATCTAACTCTCAACAAGAAAGTAAGTTTTCTCAAAATATCAAACTCTTCCTTTTAAAAGTATTCTCTTGTCTGTATAATAAATATGAAGCTACTGCCAATGGCTGGTTAGCTTAGCTTAGCATCATTTAGCCATGTACAAAGGTAACCAAAGTAATCTAGCAGTGCTTTTAGCCCCACATATTATATAACATTTGTTAAATCCATACAGATTATTAGACTATTCCTTTAATGCTGGTACCTAAAATTAGCTAGATAGATAGAATTTTACAATAGCTGTAAAAGTGCAAGTCCACCTTTTTAAGTACACATTTGCTTTTCCAGCTATGACACACTGCTGAAAACAAAGTCCCTATCACTTTCCAGTGGCTGCTTCAGTTAAAATACCTTGATAAGCCAATGCAAGTCAAAAGGAAAGTTACTTTATGTGTCATCTAGTATCCCCAGTAATAAATTTTGCGTTTCACTTTCTTTTTTTGTCCTTCTTTTCACATGAGATAACCATTTGACTGACCTGGTTCCACTAAAACTGCCTCAGTCTGGTGTAGCTCCTCTGTCAGGGTTTAATAAAGTGCCTTTAATAGCTTGGTGCTCTGTGTCAGTTTGAAGGAAATCCACTGAAACCCCCGAGGAAGCTGTAACCAGGCAACTAAAGCAGGCTGTGGGCTACCTGTTTTCTTCTGATCAAAGAAAATGGAAGGTCAGACACAAAGGCCAGGCCCTAAATTGTCAGGCAAGATCATAGAGATGAAAGAATTCTATCTATCTATCTATCTATCTATCTATCTATTGTATTTTCTTTTTGAACATTGCTCATGCATGCAATGGCAAAACTAATCCTGAGGAAAAACTGGCCGACACCAATCTGGGGGTTGCTATTCCCGGCTGTCAAGTCTGCTTTTGTTATGCAAGACAAAAGTGTGTGTATGTGTTTCTGCGTGCGTGTGTGTGTGTGTGTGTGTGTTATTAATACTACAGAGGACAGAGGAAATTGAGGACCAGAAATATCCTCCAGTATACAAGTGATATTTCTAGATGTATTTCAAAAGCGGGAAACACGTAGGACTGTTTTGCCATGAATATATTGTAGGGGATTATGAGTGTATAACTCAGGCCTGGGACATAAACGGGCTGACACAACATTCATGCTGTTATGATATCCAAACTAATAAATAGGTAAAACATGGAAATACCCCCTGACATAAACCCTCCCTGACAGATCTGATGAATCAGGAAGCGTCTGACACAAGGCGGAACCATTAGGGCAATCCAATAGAAAGATAAGACAACAAGGAAATTATTGACTCAGGTGATCTATGTGTTTGACCCTTCCATGAGTTACCTACCTGTTTCAGTGCATCCTACAGATGTTAGTGCACATAATAGCATCATTAGGATTCCAGTGTCAAACTCCCTTTGACCTTTTCATATGTCAAAACGAAAAGATTTGTTCCCTCTCACAAGGGATCAAAGAACATGAGGCCAATGACTTTGTCTGACATCACTGCATACAAGATTTTTAGCTGAAAATCATTTTGTCTTCTGTATTGAGACACCTTATATAACTTCTCACAGTGTTTCAGGCTCAGCATGGACCCTGCAGGTACACATTATACTGAAGATAGTGTATGTGGTGAATTATGTATGTATGTATGTCTTTTGCATCCTCCAGAGCTTTACAAGTATTGGCTTGGGAGAAGGATTCGCACATCAGGGTTGCACTTTCTTTTACAATGCAACAGAATGCATTGAAAGCTATTATTACTCTTAATATGGGAACAAGGCAAAATGTGATGAATTTCCTTACAGTAGTAAGGCAGGCAAAATATGTGACTGAAGATAATTTAAACGCTCAAAATAACAGCTTGAGGAAATCTCTGGCCAACTCTGCAGTTCATGTTGTTCCTGTGATCTGCAGAAATTGCTTATATGAGAATCTCTCTAAATTAAAATGCAGAGAGCCAATATGCTAATCTTTCTGGAGCTGCTCCACAGACAAAGAGAGTCTGGCCCTGTGGAGTCATAAGTGTTTGTCTCCCACTGAGCTTCATTTCATAGCACATTAATGTTCCCATAGCCACTTCACAGTTACTTGAGTAACAATGTACAATGGCACCATTTAAGTTCCACTCATTGTCAAGTGTCGCAGGAGTCCATCAGCACCTCCAGCATCTCGCTTCCTTTATTTCAAACAAAATGAACACTGCTACTTCATTCAGTGGTGTTTTAAAAGGAAAGACAGGTGAGGGGAAGGGAGTATAAGAGAGGAGAGAGGATTGACAGCCTGCAAAGGTCAGACTGGGCCAAAACAGCAGAAGCACAGAGTCAATTATGCTGACAAGGACCTCTGAGAGCTCTCTTGCCCTTAGAAAACACTTTGGCTGGTTAAGGTTTGGCTTTAAGTCGTAAAAACATCCTATACTTGACCTCCTGACGTATCATCAAAACCACAAGGCCGCTGACAGCCAAAACCTTACCTTTCTCCTTCCTGCTTAGATGATAGGCTTCTAATTTCAGAAAGATAAATGTAGAGCTGTTAACATGCATTCCCTCAGAATGAATATTCAGCACAATTCCCATTGATCTCTCATACAGTTTTTTTTTTTCTTTCTCCATGCTGTTTAACATCTACGGCACCAAACACAACACTGATTTATTCAGCACTACCAGCACATCTAAAACGTGTTGTGATCTCAGACTTCCTCCTGAATAATGCAAACACAGGCAGTGCACCGAATTTGACCTCAGACAGAAACAACAAAAATTGTTTGACATATTGAGTGTTTTTTTTTTTTTTAACGTATATCCCATACTAAAATATTGCTATTTAATACAAGTGCTGACTAGCTCGTATTTAAACAAATCAACACTATAATCTCCAGGGAATTCCAATTCCACAGTCCAACCTGTTTCCTGCTGTGGACACGGTGCAGTCTGGTCTCAGTGTACCATTTTGCCTTTCATGGGTAATCAATTATCGGTTAAAAGCTGAGATGTGGATGGACGACCTACACGGTGACAGTGAAAAATCAATTCTGGTTTAACACAGACTCAGACAGCAAGGTGGACATGAAGCCTGCCAAACAAACAAAACAAAAATGAATGCAGCACAAGATTTGAAGGACAAAAGCAAGATGGTGACTCATCAAGACCAAATATTACAACATAGACTTTATAATTAAAGATGATAGTAAATATTTTAATTCAGTTCAATACCACAAAGTGAAGTGACTAACAACAGGTTTCCTAGGAGATATCTGCTATGCTACACAGTGCTCTTTATTGCCGACCACACCATAAACTATTACTGTGTCACATTTTTACAGGCCATACATGTATTTAGTAATGTTACATACAGCAGAAGAACCCTGCTCTAGAAAAGTCCATTACTGTCGTTTTTATTTTGTTTTATGGCACTTGATATACGGTTGATGTATGTAACATTTTATGACAAAACCATCCCGCATACACGCACAGTATATGGAACGCAGACCTTGGCAGACAGCAGAAATGTATATAGCTCTTGCCAACGGTCATTGTTAAAGATCATTACATCGTTTGTGGTGATTTTAGGTAATAAGAAATGCATTAAGATGATGCTAGTAAATCGGCTGAATGAACGCCTGGAGCCACATTTAATGCACTAATGTTCTCTCCTTCGGTGGTGTAATAAGCTACTCTGCCAGTTATCACAAACACATCACAGTTCACAATCCCTTAATATTTTCATCAATAGCATTAACATAAAACAGCAGAACTGAAAAAAAAACAAAACAACCCCAAACCCTTTGTCCTTTCAGTACTCTCCGGTGATTCTATCGCTCACATTTACAGCAGGGAAAAGTGTGAAAAGCAAAACCCAAAATAGCTGATAGTACTTGAGAAAGGAAACATGACATTTGTTTACGAGAGGAAATGCTTTCTCTTCATTCATGTGTGCCCGCAGCACATGGGGAATAGACGATTCAGACTGCAGTCGCAAAAGTGCTCATGTAAAGTGTCTTCTGTCACCCAACAATACTTAGACTTGTCCAACCTTTGCACCATCATTCTGTTATCTACTTCCTCTTACATGTGAACTTGTACTGAATTGAGGACACCGCGCCATTGGTTAAGTCTCTTCAGTCTGCTCCCTCCGGACTGCAATTGTGAGGTTTAAAACTTTGTAAATGTCAACCCTGCTTTTGCACGCAATGAAGCAAGAAAAGCTCTAAAGGATGACACAATGAGGGCTGGAGAGGCCCCAGTAGTTTTTTGTCTTTTACTGAAAAGGCTTCATTTAAGTATTGATGCTAATAGATCCATTGCTCAAGATCGACCCCTTGGTGACCTCCGTGCTGACAGTGGAGAGTGGGACGGTCTCATACCTCTCTACCACCCCCCAGCAGCGACAGCGCAACAGAGTGGATTTGAGGTGTTTCTGGAAATTGCTGTTGAGGAAACCGTAGATGATGGGGTTGATGCAGGTGGAGGCCATGGCCGTGAGGTGGCAGAATGAGAAGATGACATTGTGGCTACAGGAGGGGATGGCCTCATAGTTCCAGTCAAACACCGTGTTGAAGACATTGAGAGGGAGCCAGGAGAGCGTGACTGCCACCACTATGGAGATTAACATGGCGTTGATCCTTGTGGAGCCCTTGTTTTTCTTTTGAGTGGTGTTCCTGCCGCGCTCCACCATGTCCTTCCTCCTCCTCAGACGCAGGTAGATGTGCATGTAGCAGGCCATGATGAGGATGAGCGGAAGGAAGTATTGGAAGATGAGCAGGGAGGTGGTGTAAGCTCGGCGTTCTTGAATTGACGGCCACTGCTCCATACAGACAAGGTGATCACTGAGTGGGAAGGGCATGCTCAGGTTCTGGAAAGGCAAGGTAAGTACGCTGTATGAGAGGAAAGGCACTGAGATTAGGCAGGCCACGATCCAGGTGACAGCCACGGCCAAGTAGGACTGGCACACCACGGGCTTCCATCCAGTCGGGTGGACAATGAGTTGGTAGCGCTCCATGGCAATAAGGACGAGGGAAAAGATGGAAACAGTAACTGATATACACTGGATGAAGGGCGTGAGCTTACAGAGGGTGTCTCCAAGGATCCAGCGGTCCATCAGAGTGTAGATAATGGTGACCGGCAGGCAAACAATACACATGAGGATGTCAGAGCAAGACAAGTTGACGATGAAGACGTTGGTGACGTTGCGCATCTCCTTGTACCTCGTGATGACAAAAACCAGGCAGGAGTTCCCAATGAGACCCACCGCCATAACTGTACTGTAAGCAACAATGAGAAAAGTGGTGCCACTCACTGAAAGTGAGCAATCGTCTGTGAAATCCCACGGTATCTCTTTCCACAAGGCTTGGTTGTGGTTGGTGCTGTGCTGATGCTCCATGGTGGTTTTCCTGGGCTTCACTTCAAAGGCTGAGAACTAATTAAACTAATTTGTTGGGTCACACCTGCTGTAATTACTTCATGAATAATATTTGCATTTTTTACAGCTTCCCTTCATCCCTAATCTTTACAGAAGTCTTCATTTTCTGCCTGAAAAACAAGAAAAAGTAAATTAGTAACCTTAAACACATTTCCAGTCATTAAAAGTTTGTTTTTAACATCATGAACTTTTGAGATATTTAAGGGGTTGGTTATCACTAAGTTTGAAATGTAACTCCCATGGAAACCGCAACATGAAAAGAAAGTGACCTTCACTTGCTGAAAAAGCTCATTTCATCATTAGACTGTAACTTCTTTTAAATGAGGATGTGTGGCAAAGTGATTCTCTTGCTGCAGGATGTGATTTTAAATTCACAGCTCTCCTGGATGTAATGCCGCAAATTTCTTTCTGTTGCTGAGATGCATTTAGTGGTCCAATTCACCTTTGCACACACTGGCAGTGGATTCAAAATTACAAAAACAGAGATTTATGAAAGGAATAATTAATATGGCTATGCAAATATCAAGGGGCTGTTGGCAGAGCGCAGATTGTCTATCTCCTCGACTACAGGCTATAAGAATAAATGATACACTGATGGCATATCATCAAGAAAACAGCACAGATCCAGACTTTGTGGCATCACTATAATGGCACGCTGATTTGAATTTCCATCACAATAACGGTGATAATGACTGCTCCTTCAGAGACAATCATTCCCTCTCACTGTTTTCTCCCCTTTTGACAGCAGGAATTTATTCTGTTTCTGTCCATAAAGGAACAGACAGCGCTCATCGCCACTGAATACTCAGAATAGCTGCCTGGATTCTGAAGCACGTGTGGTCCTTACGATGTCTAACAAATTAATGTACTGGAAAACAGAAGCACATTTTCATTACACCAAGACCAAAAACATCTGAACACTGTGTGGATGTGTGCATAGATGCACACGCGCGTGCGTGCGAGCACGCAGCAGTGAAAACAGTACTGATTAACTGAGATGTTTTGCCCACGGCTCAATTGCCAAGAAATTAGTTTTGCAACACAGCTATGTAAACAGAATGAAACCTGCAGGATTTAGAGGATTTGTCTTTTTTAATTGACAACTCCTTAACAATGATAAACACTGACAGGTAGGACATTAATTGCTTGAGGCTGCCTCTATTACAAGGAGTAATGTTGTTTCATCTGTGGTAATCACAAACAAAGCCGGAGTAGTCATGAACAAAAGTAAACACTTGTATATGGAACTAAGTTTGGTAAGGCCACTTGAACTACACAGTGTCTGGATAATTCATCTACTCCTGGATGTCGACCTGAGTAAAAGTGGCTGATTTTCGGGATATGTGGCCTGCACATCGTGTTAATGCTGCAGCCTTGATGCTGATTATCTATGGCAGAGATTGGACACTTAAAGTGATGCATTGCTTTGTGTTGTGTCTGCTGGTAGAGGACAGACCAAACAGTGGAACAAGGAAATTTACCAAGGGCATTATTATTATTTAACATGACACCAATTATAAATTATACTGATCATCTGAAGATTACACATAATAGCCTGGAAAAAAAACATCAAAAATACACAACATGAGAGGAACTGTTAAGTCCCTGTGGAAAAAAAAACAGACAAATAAATTATAGCTTGTAGGGATTTGTCTCAAAAGATTTTAGATCCCTCCTTTACCATCAGCTCTCTTCAATCACCTCACTAAATCAATTTGCCACGGCACAAAAAAAACAGCCACATACTTACAGACATCACGCACAGGCGGATGAAAAACACAAGAAGGGAAGCAAAGTGTGAGAGTAGTCTAAGTGTCTCTGCAGCTGTCCTGGATCCACTGTCTGTCTGCTGCTGTGCGTCTGCTCGCAGTGAAGTGGACTTCCTCAGCTCCGGACAGGTGGAGCAGGAGACTCCATCTGACCTCCAGTGTGCCACCATGTGTGCTCACTGCTCTCCTCTCCAAGGGAGACCCCTCACTCATTTCCACCTCAAGACCCACTGAATGACCACTAAACATCTCGCAAGGGATACTGGAAATCCCACAACAACAGCTTCTATAGCCTCACATACCAGCACGCACGATCAGGCTATAAAAACTCACTATACGCATCTTAAAACCCTGCAAAGAAACACAAGACTGAAATATTAGAGTCATTTAAGCTTCGGGAATGAAAGAAACCAAACATTGCCGACCCTTAAAGAAAATCTCATTTCTCACTTTCAGGTAACCCAGCACCCTCAAAAAAAAAAACAAACAAAAAAAAACAACTGTTAGGCTACAACCCAATATGCCGTGTTTCAACCAGCCGTCAAATCGGCCACCGGTTCTTACCGAAATGTCCGTTCTTTGGGGACTTGGCGCGCTGCTCTGCAGCAGGTGAGACACAGCAGAGTTTTAGGTGGAGGAGACGCGAGGAGGCGTCCTGCCGGGAGCACGGAGGGGAGCGGACATCTCTTAAAGCGACCTCCCGCCTCACACACCGGCGGATGAACACGTTACATAATCAATTCTCCCCGGCTCGCACGCACGGAGGCACGCACGCATACGAGGGGGCCAATGGGGAAACAGTTTTATTTGAAATTTGCACACATGGTCCGTTTCACCCACCTAAAGCCCAGAAACGTGTGAGTGGGCGACATGGCATACTTTATTTAGTCTGTTGCAAGAGACAAGCTGAGCAAGTTTCATACCTCCCAAATGCCAGATCGCTAAAATATCACTGAAATATAATACTGATGTATGATATTACTGTAGTGCAGTAATTCCTATAGGGCTGTCTGCGGTGCTATATAATGTCTATACACAGTAAGATGTGCAATGTATTATACTGTGCCCTGCTTTCGACAAGGGGAACATTTTTTCTGTGGATGTTAGCTGTGGATGAACAGAATCAGTGGCAGTGACTTTTTTCTTTTTTTTTTAAGTTTTCACACCCTGTGAGAGTCTGTGAAGCTCTTATGAATAATGTGTTTGTTGAGGAAGATAAACACAGGGTGTCAGTTACAGAGGACTTCATCTTGTGTTCCTGTTTCTCTGAAGTATAATTTGTCACCCAAAACACTTTGATGCATAAATCATAAAAAAAAAAAAATTTTGCTGCCAGCATTTAATAATGAATATTGATGGGTACTTACTGATATATAAAGATGATAAACGTTGTCTCAAATGTCTGAAATTGATTAAGATACCCAAAACTGACCACCCAGGTCACATGTTCTCTGCACCTGCAGTATAATTTTTCTGCATTCAATCTGACCGAAACATGGTCACGATTATAATCTCAGTCCAGATCCCTCTGCAGATAACACCTAGAACTATTTTAAACCTGTTTTTTGCACCTCTCTTGCTTGTGCAACAGATTGTTAACTGCTTCTTCACACTGTCCCCACACACTCCTGTTTCAAGTGGAGGCTGTTTGAGAGAACAGTAATAGCTGTTTGTCTGAGAGGCAGAACAGTGGAATGATTTGCCACCAACCACAACAGCTCCATGGGTGTTTACTTGACATAGAGACACGGGTGTCACTCAAAACGATTAATCTATGCACATATTTGTCGGAGAAAAGCAGGAATGCTGAAAAACTTGAATTGTACTGCAGGAGGATTTTTTTTTTTTGTCCCTAATATGCAGCTATTCAATATATTGGGACTTCAAATGGATGTTGTACCTCTCCCCTTGTGCAATCTCCACTGCTGTCACTCACATTTTGATTTTTCTTTGGTCTATTTTGACAGGAGGAGAGAGGAAATCATTTCTAAGAGTATGTCTGAAACGTCTAGACAACTGAGCACTATGGTGACAAGAAATGTTTTTTTGACAGTGTGTCCACCAGTTTAATGTCACTGATAAGTGGCAGGTTGATGGGCTCAAGGATGCTGACACATGGAGAAGGGAACATGGTTTTTAAAACTAGCCTTTCTGGTGAGGAGCACATGTATATAAACAGAAAGCAGATTAGTTTTGTTCCATCGCAGGTGATAAGGTGGAACAAGAACAGATGCCATACTCCAAACATTTTTGAAACATTATCTTGCTGTCACATGAAATATTTGATCGCTCTTTGCGAGTTCTTTCATTGGGTACACGCTATCAGCTGTTTAAACTCCCATCCTGTGACCATTTACACAATACAGTACATAATGTAGCTTGATTCAAATATTGCCATATTTGGATTCAGAGTGAGACTCATATTACATAAGGCATTTGTACAACTTGTTCTTGTGGGAAAATGGTTAATAGTTTTATGTGTCGCTGGCAGTGTAAATCAATAAAGTAGTCTGCCCCATTAACAATGAATTGTTCCCCTGCTGTAGCTCCCCATATCCATGTTTAATAGTATTTGGGGAGCGATTGTTCGTGTGTATTTTTAAGCGCAAAGCCTGTTTTTTGGTGATATATTTGTCTTGACAAAAACTCTCACTTTAACAGACTTTTAATATCCTCTGTGATGCAGTGGGGCTTCAAAATAGATTTGAACACCAGCCAGCCAGAACAAAGAAAGAAATGGTGGCTCTTTGTAACTTCACACTTTGTTCAGCTGTGCTTCAAAACGAGGTTAAAGAAAGGAAGACAGAAAGACAGAAGGAAAGAAAGATGTAAACAACAGTTAACTGTAAAACCCTAATAGGAAAGGTAACCACAACATGTTGTGTGTATGACCATATTTCAGAATACAGTATGTTAGCGCATTTGAGCTCTAGTATGTATATAGTATGTTTGAGTAATGCTTGAATTAAATATGGTTTTCATGAGAGCTGATCACTGTATAGTTTTATGAACTTTGAACGAAACCTCTTAAACATCTAACACTGATGGAGAGTAGAGCAGGTGAAATTAAATCATGGCAGAAGCGTAAGTAAAATTTGTTTGAGGGTTTATTGTTTATAAAGGGAACAATGCAGTGAGTAAAAAAAAAAAACAGAATGAAGAACAAACTCGTGTCACATTCCTGCCGAACATCTGAATTACTCCTCTTGCCCCTTTTGCTGTTGCTGTTGCTGGTATGGTTCTCTCCTTGACTATATGAGTTCAGGACTGATAGTCATATAACGAAGGATAAAACATGTCTTACAGTAATAGCATTGATAAATATGAGTATATACGGCCAAAAATACTTATGTAACAATAACTCATGTAAATGAGATAGAAAATTACGCTGAGTTCTCACAGTGAACAGTAACGTCAAATATTTTCCAAAGTCATGGATAAGAGAGATACATCAGATATAGATAATGATGATATACTATATATTTTTTCATATATTGCCACCATTATAAATTATAAGACAGGGTCCCACAGTTGTATGTAAATTTCACCTGTTACTGTAAAATGAGGTCAGGGTGTCTGTGTGCTCCTGTTTCCAGCTCATGGTGTAAAATGATCAGTATGAAAAGATTTACAGCTGCTAACCCTAATCATAATGCCATGGGGATGTGATTCTGTGCCAACATTTTTAAGTGCTAGTCATATATTGGTTGGCATGAATATAACCATATGTCAGGCAGTGATAAGGAACCTTATGCATACACGTATGTGCAGATTGTATGAGGCAGAGGATATCGTAATTGCACTAATCAATCAAAAGCTGTCCTCACTGTCCTTCAGTCAGAGTCTCTTTGCACCTTTTGAGAATGGGTGACACTGACCTTTTTTTTTAATTGCAATGTTTTATTGGGGTATGTGTGTAAATGTATGTGATGCGTGTTGTATGTGATATGTATTCTGATATTTAACAATATTGTGTATGATGATATGTGATGGGTTTTTCATGTCAAAGACAGAAAGAAAGAAAGAAAGAAAGAAAGAAAGAAGAGAAAAGAAATAAAGTGTAGGGAAATATACAAGAAAGGAAAATATATGTAATCCATCATGACTCTTTGTTTAATTAGACGTTTGATCTGTCATTGTTCACCGTGCTCGCCTCATAAGAGCAGTAAAATTACTCCAGGAATTTGATGTCTTGAAAAGCTGACAGCCAACAATACAAAATCTGAATATGGCTGAGGTCTAATCCATCTTGTCAACTTTTTGAGTCGATGAAAATCAAACACTGGAACACAGAAACCATATTGATCAAGTGGCTCAATTTTTTGCCTTCAACTCTGTCATTGCAACCCTGAAACCGTACACACTGTGCTCAGAAAGCAATTCATTGAGCGAAGGACAATCTCCCCTGCAGTATTACAGTCCTTTACATGAACCAAGTGGAAGTGATCCTTGACACCATCACTGCAGCACAGTCCTATAAATCCCTGAGGCTGTAAATAACCCCAGCCAAGAACAAATGCCACAATGCCTCAGGTAGTCGTGGATGACAAACAACTCCCATCAGTTGCACAGATCACATCTGACACATAAGCTCACCCTGATGCTCTCCTGTTAAAATGTGACTTTTAGGAGCAGCAAACGCCGGTGACTATTATAGAAAAACACAGTTCATATAGGCCTACAGTAAAACCTAATCATTTTTCAACATATTCCTTCTGTAGGTCCTCTTTTCACTTGGACTGTTTTATTTTGATCCTCTGTGAGCAGTTAGTAAGTAAATATTAAATTGAGTGGCCATGCAGTCCCCCTCAGCTTTATATAGCTTTTTAGTGTCTTTCAGCTCATTGTTTTGGTTCTATAGCCTACATCTTGACTGTTTTAGTTCATTCTCACCTCACCTCTCAGCCTTGTTATTGTCTGCATCAGTAAGCTGATGCCAAAAAGAAGCCCATATAAATCTACTGTATGCTATCTCTCCAATGCCAAGCAGCAGATGGATGAAGTTAGCTACTAGTGGGTGAACATAGCAGAGCTAAAGAGCTAGATATTTCCTTCAGTAGTTGGTGGACACCAATAATGGAGGTAAAAGTTTATACAGGACTTACATTCATCAGATGGTAAACACAACTGTGAATGAATGCTAATGTTGCTCCATGTAGCTAGCTTGGTTCTTTACAGTCAACTAAAAAAAAAAAACCTACTGGTTATATTTTTGTACCAAATAAACAGAATAAATATTTTAATTAGTGTGTAATCAAGTTAGATGTGCTGGAACACAGATTTTATTACCACTGGACAGAGCCTATGTCCCATAGTTCCAATTTTGTGCTGGACTAAGCTAACCATCTCCAAGTTGCAGCTTTATTTACATTACAGAGATGAGAGTGGTATCAAGCTTCTCATCTATTTATCTAGTCATGCATATTTCCAAAATGTCAAACTATTCTCAGTGTCAAATTCCTCCACATTCATTCCTAATATGTGTCCAAGTCATGGCCAACATGGAACTTAGTGTTATAGTTTTGGAGCATAAAGTCTGTCAAGCATGAAATGAAACTAAGCTAAAAATAAACTGATTTCAATGTCAGTGCGTGCTACTTCAAGAATTACATTTAGTATAGTGGAATAAACTGATTTGAAGAAGAGAAAAGAGCAGCAGCAGAGAGAGAGAAGAGAGAGAGAAATAGACCAGAGAGGAGCCTGAGATTGGGGTTTATTAAAACACAATTGCATTAGCAGAACGAAAGGTAGAATCAATCCATTGTGCATTAGACCTGCTGACCCTCCTCCTTTAATTCATATAAATGTTCTGCATGTCCTTCCTGCTTTCTAAAGCCACGTTAAGATTCTGCTCAGCTCCGGTCACATCTGTGAGCAGCAGACAATTTTCTTTACTGCCTCACTTCTCCCTCAGTGTTCCTCGGTGTCGGCATATGATTCAGAGTTTACACTAACGTTGTCACAGCAAATAAGACGGTGGATGTCACACACCAAAATAGCCCTCATCCCAATAGCAAGAGCTGAAAACTGAATTCAGAGGCAGCATAACGTGATAGAGGAAGGACAGCAAGTTGCTATTGATCCCCAGAAGCCCTGTTCAATATAAGTCCAGATCCACTGACACATGGCAGATATGACCAACCGCCCACTCAGGTTCTTGGCCATTGTAGCTTTATCCCAATTAAAATTTGATCCACCATCAGTCCCATTCTACTTGGCCTCATTGCATGGACAGCCGTTACCACGGTTACTGTACATGGCTATGTTGCTGAAATGCTTATGAAATCTCATATTAAATGTTAACTGAGAATGCATTTGTGAGCATAATGTAAAGCAATCATTTCAAAATGTAAATTAATCATTAATCGTTTCTTGTCCGTGTCAAACTACAGACGTAAAGCTATTTCCATCACCTCTGATATTCCATTAGCAGTGTGGGCAAACGGTGCATGTCGCAGATGAAATCTCTCCTTTCAGAGCAGCTGTCAAAGCACAGTCCAGCCAAGCTATTTGGTGCAATCAAGTCCCTGCTTGCTGTCTTGTAAAATCTTTTCCAGTGGGAAATGCCAGTTTCCTACCATGTGTGGGCCATGTGAGAAAAATAAGTGATGACCAACCCCCCGTCTTTCTCAGCAGGAAGCTATAAAGTTGTGTCCAGCCTTTTACAATCTTTAAATGAGCAGTGATGAACAAGCATGTGAAACAAATGGACAAAACATGTGACAATGTGATTTTACTTCCGTTTTCCCTCTTTAGATCAACAAAAACTGCTCCTGCTCCTGTGGAGCAGCACATACTGTTGGGAGGCTTAAATATTTCAGTAACATTGGTTTGTTTTCTCTAGGTCCCCAGTGAGGTGGGGTAATCTCCCAGCCTTTTCCAAAGATGACTCTGACCTCTGAGAAAGGAGGAAAGAGTAACTGCTGTAGCTGACTTGGGAGTTGCCATTATAGCCAAACAATAAATGTTAGCATTTTTCCATGTAATTTTAATTTGCCTGACTCCTTATTGAGTGTGGAGTAAAAAATTACATTGTTTCAGAAAATCACATCGTGGAGTGCCATTGCAATTTCTCACAAAATGATTCAATTCAATTACAACAAAACATAATGAGGTAGATCGGTCGAAATCCTGTGACAGTGTGAATGACCCCCACTGTCTATCATTTTTTGAATTATGTATCATCCAGTAGCTTTGATCTTAAGACGGTTGGCAGGCTCTGTCAAACACCAATACTGGAAGATGTTGTGTTACAGGATTCTGGTGCAGAGGAGAATTGATTGCTCACTTCACAATAACCGAACAGCCACAGCAAAATTGCACCTGCTGGGACCGTACCTCAGTCACTTTACACCCATCCATTCAATTTATGAATCACAGAGCAGGGAACATGTAAGACATTTCACACTGCTCCCATACCTGCTTGATCTGTCTGGTTTTGAAAAGATTTGCACTCTTCACACTCTGCCAACAGGTTCTGCTTTACTCACATAAAATTTTACAAATATTGTAGACAAAAAGGCTGTTTAATGAAGATTTCACCCATGGCCAAATGTAATATATGTACATACATTGGATTTCCATATATGACATACAGTATATGTACATATAAAATAAAAGCACATATGTAAAAATTACATATGAAACCTATTAGAAATTGGAACTATTATATATATATATATATATATTCTTTTACATATGTATGTATGTATGCTTATATTTTACAAATATGTTACATAACTATATATCCATCCCAAAGCCTGTCAATATATGTTGATATTATATACAATAATGTCAAATGTCTGAGACCATAGAATGAGAAGATAGACATGTTTAATATAAATGAGAAATTGATAAGATAAGCATATATGAGCACATAGAATTTTTAGATGTATGTTGTTTTAATAAACATGCATATATAAATTAAATATATATATTGTTGGTATAAATTATTCAAACATGTTACTATAATACTATAAAAAATGTCATCATAAAGATGTTTGCAATATATGTACATATACAAATATTATTTTGGGTATTTCATATATGTTATAAACTCATATCTTCATGTATCCAGAGGATGTACACATATGATAATAATATAGCCCCTTATACATGACATATATAGCAACACTCTTGATATAGGGAAATGTGTATAATTTCTGTATGGGTCAGCTTTCAAATGTCAAATATAGCCAGGATTCAAGTCAAGTGTGCAAGTTTACAGTTTTTTTGTTTTTTGTTTTGTTTTGTTTGGTTTGTTTGTTTTTTTTGCCAAACTTTGCCGGTCAAATCTCCTGTGCCACACTAAATATGGCAGATAGTTGGTATGGAAACCATGTTAGATGGGGATCGAGCAGAATGAATGGCACCACTGGAGCTCTGCGGTCCCAGACTAATCAGTCCTATTGTCCTCTGGTCTGCCGGTTTCTTCTTTTATCAGATGTAGGATGCAAAAGCCATGCTGTGGAGCATGGCTGGTATATTCAGGTTTTTCCAGCAACCTGCTGCACTGCACTATTCCTTGTTAGAGCCCATTGTACCCACAGCACACATAACCCTCCTTACTACTCTCAAACTCCACGTCATAGGATGGCCAGTAATGGCACAGTAAGATGGTCTCCTTCAGCAATTATTTGAATGAAGGTCAAGCGTTTTAGCAATTGTAGGATTTGTGTAACAGGGAGGCTTTTAAAAGCTCAAGGTCAGAGTTAATTCAGTAAATTCAGCCCACCTTATTTTCATTTGTTTTTCATTTCTTCCTGTGGCCTTTGGAGTTCCTGCGGCACAGCCTTTTGGATAAGAGGCTGCTAATGTACTGGAATGCTCTGGTCTCAGGAACAGCAAGACCAAGCTCTCTGTGACCTCCAGGAAGGTCCAACAAAAAAAAAAACAAAACATGTTTTCAGTCTCTCACATTGACTGACGTCACAACAAGAGCACTGTAACACAGCCCTATCAACTACACTTTTCATTGTGTACCTGTGATCATGTCAGCCTAATTAGCAAATAACATCACATTTGAATAATTATATAATTATTATATAACCAGAGTTAAAGTCAGTAATCAAGATTTATCTTTCTGGAAAAACAGTAATCCATATAGGTACCATCAGCACCGTTACTGTCTGTGACTGATGAGAGATATTTGTCTGGTTATGATTGTTGCCATTATAACACTACTGTAGTTTTTCTGTCAGTGTGTAGATAATTGAAAAATACAGGATGTGACTATGGCTTTTCATAATTGATTGATCTGTATATGATTTTCTCAATTAACCAATTAATGGTTTGGTCCATAAAATGTCGAAAATAGTGAAACATTTTTCCAAAGTCTAAGGTGGTCATAAAATTGCTTGTTTTGGACAATTGACTTTCCAAAATCTAAAGATAATCTTTTTACTATGGCATAGAACCAAGATATGGAAATAGGAAATGTCTGTAATTTTCACTAAAAACTGATTTAAGCAGTTCATCAGAATAGATTTCCTGCTAATCAACTAATCAATTAATCAAATAATAGTTGCAGATCTAGCTGTCAAAAACCTGATATTGTAGAAGTGAACTTAAGTGGGGTTATAATATGTGTGCAGTAATGTGTGTGTTTGCCACTCAGGGAGCTGCACTAGTCTCTTTCACTGGCAGGAATTATGGGAGGGCATTTCTTCAGCCAGATGATGAAATACAGACAATGTGTCACAGCAAAAAAAAAAAAAAAAAAAAAAAAAAGTTATGATTTTCTATGTGAAAAGGGCATTTCTGCACCCAAGACAAAAAGCCAGGGGAGCTTTCCCTCGTCAATTCTCTCTGTGCTTGCCACTGCAACGTATATTGGACTGGAAATAAATCAAGTGATGGATTATTCCAACAGTATTTTTTGCGGGTGGAAAAATCTCTACTCTTCATGTCAGGAAATGATATATGCAAATTGAAACCTCGACAGAAGATTAATGAGATTGTGAACCTAAGCAATATGGAAGCTTCAATTTTATAAAAAGAGCATCATGACAGCCTGCCTTAGGAAATCTATCTGGCAGCTCATGCAGTTATCAAAATGTAGTCAAATCAATCTGGGAAGTGTTTGATCAGATGGAGACCAAATATTGGGGGGACAAACATAATAAATACGACAAACTGTTGGATAGAATGATAACAAGTAATTTTAGTCTCTGAAAATCAAAGTTGTTCCTTATAATGATATTATGATATATGATTTTAATGTGGCATGTAAATGTGTTATTCAAATACAACGATACAATAGCCTATATATATCTTGTTTAGATGAACATTTGATAAAGGTGTTTTCACTGCCATTTTGTGTTTTCAAATACCTGCAGCAGCAACACCATATTGCACTCCATTACAAGTCATTGTAAAAGTACAGTACTATCTGTCCACTGTATCTAAATATCTGGAGTAAAAGTACTAATGACAAAAAAAATGCCATTAAAAAAAAAAAAAGTTGAAGTATTCATGCGCGATTATTAATGATTTGTCTTTATGTATTTCGCTCAGGCGTTCCTCAGCCTAACTCGCTGTGAAGTTAATAAGTCTGTGTGATAACTAGTAACCGGTGATGTTGATGAAATGCAATGAGGTAAAAAGTACATTACTTACCCCTTTACTTCCCTAATTGCAGGGGAATAGAAAAATGCAAATTGCTCTCTTCAATAAAGATCCAATACTTAGTCAAGTATAGACAGAGAAAATGTACTTGGGACTACTTTCAACCTCTGGTGCTTGGATGTTTGTGCAGCACGCAGAGAGACTGCAGACACACGGAGAGCCTTCAGAAATGATCTTACAGACGATTGAGAAGGAAACAGCATCCTCTTGTGTCGGGCAGAGAGAGTCACAGTATCTCAGTATGTATTTGCCTAGAAATCTGACTTTATCGGTGTAAGTAATCGGAAACTAAACAAAGGATAGAAATCATAAAATGGCCAATTCTACACACTAGAAACACATGATGATTTTTAAAAGACGAACCAAAAATATCATACCCCCCCCCCCCCCATGTCACGCACGTCTCTGATTGGCTCGTTCTTCGAGACTGGGTGGGACTATACGAGAGCAACGACCAATGGGGTTTGAGCTCATCGCCTGACACCAAAAAGTAAACAGAGTTGTTTTGATCTGTCAAAAAATCAGGCGACTGTGCTGGTGATATAACAACGGATCTGGTGTCACTGTGATCAGACACTTAAAGCAGGACGGTTTGTTTCTGACAAACGCGAAGATATTTTGGGGCAGTCGTTTTGTTTCAGGGCTTCAGAGTCTGACTCGCTGTTTTTATTCTGCGTTACTCCAGCTAGCAGGCTAACAGCTGTTAGCACCGCCAGCTGACACCGTTTAAACCTGACATTAGCTGACGGTGTGGCTGCGTAGTGGCAGGTAGCAGTAGTTTGATGAAGGGCGGATACATATAACTACAGGCTCTAGCTTCACGTCCTTCTTGTTGCTGGATAGACGAGGCTGTGGCTTGTGTAACTTGTTCTAGCTTAGCAAAAAACAACCGTAACCACCCTTCAGCAGTCGGTAAAGCCAAGCCTCCTCTTCCTGTTTATTTCCCTGCATGTCGACTACACTGGTGGCATGGGTTCCTGACAAGTATGTGAAGAAAACTTAGAGTGATGTTAGCTCTGGACAGATAAAAGCGATGAAGCCTGAACGTCGGTATCTTGCCATGGCTGCGGATGGAGAAGTGAGTCCGATGGGAGGACGCGCTGGCTCGTCGGGCCGTCCCGGCCGACAGACCTACAGAAGTTCGGCCCATTTCCGAAGCCTTCTGGACGGCCTGCTGGCCCTCCGACAAAGTGGCATCCTGTTTGATGTGGTGCTACTGGTGGAGGGTCGACCCATCCAAGCCCACCGTATACTCCTGGCAGCCTCTTGCGATTATTTTAGGTAAAAGGTCATTGGTACTTCACTTTCATTTCGTAATTCTCTTCTGTTTTATCTCTTCTCTTCATTTGTGTCACGGCATCAGCGAGGCATTCTGCAACTTTCACTTTTTGTTTCCATCCACGTAGATACCAGTCAAATCTCGCTTAAAAGCAGATGGAGCAGCTCTATACAGACAGTGCTCACATGCCGACCATGACCAAATGTCCTCCAGGCTACCAAATGTGTCCCAGTGAAGCTGTTTTACACATTTCGTTTTATTTTATTCATGTTTTCCATTTACATACACAACAGCAAAATCTAATCAGTGAGTGCAAGTGTCTTCAGTCCTGTGTCACAAGACTCAGACAGCTTGGTGTAGAGTCCCATTAAAACGAAGTTAATTCTCTTGTACATTTTCTGCAGCTTATCAGCATTCTCATATGATCATCAGCCTAGTTCGTGTTTAATTGTCTGCTTATACCATGACTGAAACGAACCTTCAGCTTTCATACACAACGTGAAGTTGGTCAGAAGATGCTTCTCTGAGGTTTGCATTGTGCTGGTAAACCAGAGCCCTACATTTAGTAGCTAGCCTTGCAATCCCATTATGATACCAAAATTAGGTTAAGACAAGGCACCAACGTCCCTTTGCACATATGCATTTGCTGCATCGTGTTGGATGTGCTTTGTACCAGTGGTTGAGGGGAATAACAACTGAGGCTCAATTACTTCAACACAGATTAGGTTGAAAGCATAAGAAGATTTTGTCATGGGTACAGAAACCTCAGCTTTGGGAGCATTTTAATTGCATTCCTCTCCTTTAAGGTGAATTGTCTGCTTAACATAAACCTTTTTCAAGGTATTTTGTATTTATTAGACAGTTTATAGTAAGAAATGACAGGAAACCTGCAGAAAAAGGGAGGTGGATATTGAGCAGCAAAAGCATCTGGCAGAATTCATGTTATGGATTATGTTATCGTCACTGGGCCACCAGGTTGACTCAACAGTGCGTCACTCTTTTCCACCAGGGGGATGTTTGCTGGAGGCCTTCGAGAGACACAGCAAAAGGAGATTCCAATCCATGGAGTATCTTACATGGCTATGAAGAAAATACTTGACTACATCTACACCTCAGAGATTGAGTTAGACGTGGAGTGTGTTCAGGAAGTCCTGATAGCTGCCACACTGGTACAGGTAGGATGTTTGTTGCTCTTGTTTTTGGCTAAATGAAGTTGTTTAGTTTTTAGGTTTTTTTTTTTTTAAACTGACCTTTGTCCTTTGTCCTTTTGTGTTTTAAAGCTCGAGAACGTCATCAACTTCTGCTGTGATTTCCTCTTCTCTTGGCTGGATGAGAGCAACATTTTAGAAGTGCATCATCTAGCTGATCTGTATGGACTGCAGCAGCTTAATGCCAGGATCCACTCCTACATGCTCAGGAACATACAGACATTGTCTCGTACTGACGTGTACAGACAGCTCCCCCAAGATGAAGTCTTCAGAGCACTGAGCAGCGAGGAGCTTCAGGTGAACAGTGAGAACGAGGTGTACGAGGCCGCACTTCACTACCACTACAGCCCCGAGCAGGTGGAAACTGACCAGGTGTATTTGCAGGTCAGTCCCGAGGTGTGTCTGCATTTTGTACTCATTTCTCCATATCCATCAGACACACAGTACTGTATTTACTGAAATAAGAAAGGAATCGCTGTTTTTGATCATATGCCTGCTTAGTCTTACTTTGTTCTAGTTTTACTCACACTTTGTCCAAGCTCTCTCATCCTTCGTAACATTTCCGTCATTTGTTATCTCTCTGACCCAAAGGATAATCTCAAAATGCTTGATGCTGTGCGTTTCTGCCTGATTGAGAAGCAAGTGTTGCAGAGACTGTATGGCAGACTGAACCAATGTCCACTGAAGGATTTAGTTTCAGCTGCCTTGCGTTACCATGAGCAGGAGATCTGGCAGCCAGTCCTGCAGACTCCTCTCACCCAGCCACGCTCCACCTTCCACTGTATATTGGGCTTCGGGGGGATGTTCACCTCCAGCTCCCTCACAGACAACGAGCAGTTGTTCCAGGTGTTCCACCCAAGCTGGCAGGAGTGGAGGACTCTCACTGCAGCTCATGCGCCCCGAATGTCCAACCAGGGCATCGCTGTGCTCAACAACTTTGTTTATCTTATTGGAGGAGACAAGAACACCAGTGGATTTCAAGCAGAGACTCGCTGCTGGAGGTGAGATCCCATCAGAAGATTTGTTCAGTTCAAAAGAACCCAGACCTGACACCATGATTGGTTCATATTGAGATATGCTCAAGTCTACAACTACCAAAACAAGGGCTGCACAATTCATTGAAATATAATCAAAATTGCAATATGGCCAAGTATATAATGCCATTGCCGGAGCTGCAATTTTTTTGATAAAGATGTGTCACAACATTTTTGTGCATCGTCAGCACCATAAGTGTTGTGGAGCTACAGAGACGCCCTGGCCTCCAACTCGTGTTCTCCAGACGTAAGGGAACATGCTTGTTTGGTACAATCCCCAACAAAAATCACATCATCATTTAAATTTTTAACAAAATGCAAAAAAAAAAACATTCCAACTGAAATCATCACTTATACCACAATGATGAAGATCATGGAATATGATCAAATGCCCAGAACAGCTACTAAATGGAGCTTGTGGTGATTCATTCCCTAATTAAAATTACTAGACTGATCTGTTTTTTTCAGAATCAGAAATGCTTTATTAATCCCTCACGGGAAATTGTTATGTTGTTAAGTTAAGATTCAGATTTCAGTCATTTCTCTCTGTTTCTGAACTCACAGTTCAGTTGACCTCAGATCTACTTTGTGCAAAGATCTGTTTTCTGCTGATTGTATTTCTAGCTTCATATTTCTTCCTTGCTGTTTTAACACATTGTCCATTTCTCCCAGATACGACTCTCGTCACAACAGCTGGTGCTCCATCCAGCCTCTGCAGCAGCAGCATGCTGACCACTGCATTTGTGTAGTGGGGGGCCATATTTATGCCATCGGAGGGCGGGACTACAGTAATGAACTGGACTCAGTGGAGCGCTATGATCCACACACCAACATGTGGGAATTTGTATCACCCCTTAAGAGAGAGGTATGAGAGTTAAGAGCTGAAAGATGAGGAAATGCATGCAATACCTGTAACATCCACATGATGGTGCTACATACTCAGCTGAGTATCATTCATGGGACTTCCCAGCTGTGTACCAGGTATTCCCCATTTCTTGAAATGCCTTTAATACCAATCTAACCTTCCCCTCAGGTGTACGCCCATGCTGGAGCAGTGATGGATGGGAAAATGTATATAACCTGTGGGCGCAGAGGCCTGGCATACCTCAGAGAGACCTACTGTTTCGACCCTGCGGCGAATCACTGGACAGCGTGTGCAGACGGGCCAGTGGAGCGGGCATGGCACAGCATGGCTGCTGTGAACGGACGCATCTACGTTATTGGGGGAAGCAATGATGAGCGTGGATATCGGCGTGATGTCCTCAAGGTGCAATGTCATAAGTCATCAGTGGTGTTAAAGTGTTTTACACTTGTAAACAGTCTTTCATACAGTTTTTAATGTTGCCTGATCTACACCAGTTTTTCATGTTGTTTCCCAAATTTTGACACAGACGTGTTCCTGCATTATCACATATTTCAGTTTTTTTATCCTTTTTATTTGTTTATTGTATGAGTATGTTACTTTTTTGGTCTGACTTTTTGATCTCTCCTCACTCTTTCTCTTATAAAATTTTAATTTAAATTAAACACAGAAAATGTTCTGTAGTCCAACCTTATTTTACATTCTGGTGAAGTCCTTCATGAGCTAAAAAGGCAAGTGGATTTGACTTACTGAATTAATTAAATTGGCTCTGTAAGAGCCAGAGAGACATCTTTCGACAGAGGTTATTATTATGGGCAGCACTTTATTAATTAGTGCCTCTCCTCCCCTTTTTTTTTTTTTTTTTGTTCAGGTGGCATGCTTGGACCCCACAGCCAACTCTTGGTCTTTAATGACCCCTCTCCCCGCTGGACATGGAGAACCCGGTGTAGCCGTGCTCGACAGTCGCATCTACATCCTGGGTGGACGCTCTCATGACAAAGGCAACAGGATGAAGTACGTTCACGTGTACAACACCGACACAGACGAGTGGGAGAGTGAGACAGAGTTTAAGGAGCGTGTCTCTGGCCTGGCTGCCTGCGTGGTTCTCATGCCCCCTGCTTTGATCGCCCAGGCCAGGAGCTGGGAGGAGCGCACCAAGGCTTCATGGGAGGACGTGGACATAGACAACTCAGAGGACTATAGTGAGGACTGAAGCAGTTGCGTTGAAGTGAATCTATGTGCACTGGAGACTGCTGTGGCACTTTTTTAATCAGCATGTTAAATTTTAAGCACTTTGAGGATATTTTTTATGGCACTGGTTACGGCAGCATCGTGTCCTTTTTGCATGTCGACCACTTTGAGTGCCTCTGAACCAAAGTGTCATTCAGGACCTTTGCACACTTTTTGTTGGTTCTCAGATATGATCTTAGATACTCCATGAATCCCTGCCTGCTTGAATGCTAATGCTACTGCACTGATCCCTCATTATTTCCTGTCACTGTAGCTGCTTCTGAGTTGTTTATCAGAGAGAAAACCTTTCCTATCATCAAGCGAAATAAAGCAGTGAAGATTACAGGCTATGCAATAAAATGGTAGTGTGGAGTAGTCTCAGCTGCGTATGTATAGACTACAGAGTTTTAGAGGGAGCTGTTACCCTTTGTAATGTCATTACTTAGATAGTAAGCTAAAATGAGAATTTCTTAGAAGTAAAGATTTTCTTTTATATGATTTAGTTCTCGTCTCCAGCCTAGCAGCTACTGTTTATTGCTAGGAACTGCAAATGAGTTATCAGTGTATCCATACTACTGAATAATCATTAAGCTATTGAATTTGAACATTGTGCCTTTTTTGTGATTACACTTAAGTGTAAGTGTATTTTTGTTTATCACTGTATGTTCAGATGGAGATGAGCCTAAGGTATCGTGCTTCTGATATCAGAGTTTGTTGTAAAAAAAACAAAAAAAACAATGTTTGTAACTGAGTGATGAAGCACTGGTGCTATAGGTTGTTGACCTCATCTCACAATATGTTGCCATGTCTGTAATTTAGTTAGGAGTGTAAAATCTTGATATTTGTGTAATGAAAACCAAACCATTCTGGTAATATGTTTCGTATCCTTTCATTGATCTTTAAAACTGTATGGCAGAATCCAAAGACCACAATGAACAGTAGTCGCAGAATATTTCTGTTGGCTGAGTTGAGCTTTGCTCCGTGCTTCTGTTTGTTGCTTCAGTTCCCTCTTTGATATAGTCAGATAATATGTGAAATGACACCTCCTCCATTATGCATCATTTATTTCTTTTGCTGAAAAACTCCAGGAACAAGTCAATTTGTCTTTTTCATAGAATGGGAGCCTGATTAAGGACTGCAATGTATGTCACACAACATATGCAACAGTTAGTTCTCTTTTAATGAGACAAGTTCTTAAATTTAATAAAAGTATCTCATAGGATATTGCTTTTGTCATGCATGCACATTAGTGGGGTCAGGGCTGTAGTTCCCATAATCACTGAGGTTAGGTGCTCAGAAATCTTTTGAGGGGCATTTGGGGGTTTTAGCAAAGTAGGGGGAGTTATATTCCTCTGTGAAAAACACATGTTGGGTATTAATAAAGCAGATTGTATTACTTTAAAATTTGACTAATTTTAGACCAACAATTTAGTATTAGTAGTATTAGTATTAGTATTTTGTACCAACAATTTAGTATTTCTCCATCAGAATTTTACAACATTTAGACTTTGCATAGAGTTTATAAGCAGTTTAAGGAATTGCAGAAAATATAATTGAACATCTAACCAAACCAAATAAATGAAATGAATTTGTGAATGAGTTTTTTTTTGTTTTTTTGTTTTTTTTTTAATCTTTGGTAGAGGTTGGGGCTTTGTGTCACACCCTCAATATTACTAAAATCCTTGCTATAGCCTTAGTTGGGGTTGAGAAATTATGTCTCCATTCTTTATGAAGGTTCATGTCACTGTCTTTTTATGTGACTCAACACAGTTTGATAAATGTAATGTAAAATCTCTGCAGATGATTGTCTTTCTTCTTTGAACTATTCACTGGTGGTTGTGCTTCGTGCCCTTTATTCCACCCAGTCTCCACCAGTTCCTCTCCATTTGGCCCTGCACTCCATCAGCTTTATGAAGGCTGACTGCTGCTTTCCTCTCCGAGGCTGTTTCATCTACATCTGTTACCCCCTGCCAGCCCTAAGTGAGTGCCCCTCCACCCTTCTCTGTTTCACACTATTGTGCCAGCCCCTGCCAAGTTGTCTGGTTGGATCTGCTGACACCAGCACTGCACACCCAGGATCAACAATCTGCTGTGTTTATGCATCAGTCTTTTCATTCTAAAGCTGTAGTACCACCTGGGGGATACTTAAGACATATGTCATGCACTTAACCACGTCAGCAGCCTTTACAGACATCTGAGTGCAGGTCGATCTGGTGCTCTTTGCTGGACCATTATCAGAGCAATTAAAAGCCCCAAATTACCCATTGATGTGGAGCTATGCAGATTAAACCCAGTGGAGTCGTGGACGTGTGTGTCAAGGGAATTTTACTAAGTGCTCGCTTTCATTCTCGTTTCTCCTGCTGTGTAGGAGAGGAGGAGGTCCAAACTCAAGCAATAAGTCAATAGAGAACAAAGGAAGTCACCTGTGAATAGAGATCTGGACTCAAAAAGGCTCCTTCCCACTGTGACAGACAATATTCCTCCTGAACATCTTTGAGCAAGAGCAACAAATATGACAATATGTGTATTTGCTCAAGTCATATGCAGTACACAACATTTTATTGTCACCTATGTATGGTGAATAGATCAAGAGGTAACATTTAATCAAGTGAAACAGAAATGTCCCTCAAAAAGCTGCAGAATCCATTTTACCTATTTGCATTATTCAGAAAATGTTCCTTAACATGTTCTTCTTTCTGACCTTCAAACATTTGTTGAGAACGCAGAACCATTATTAAATTATCCAAATACACTGTACTCAAAAAGCATTGTGCCCCTCTTCAGTTATACTGCTGCTATGTCACTCCAGATGTATAATTTCATGTTGTAGCTGACAGTTACCACGTGAAAGATGTGGCAGGTCCCTCATGTTTTGTGTCCTTAAGAGTGCAACTCTACTTTAAATTATTCAGCAGCTGCATGACCCATTCTACAGCTGTCCATTTAATATTTTTATTACTTGTGTCACATTGTATAAATCTATGTACAACTTCGCCAGTACAATGTGTAATAGAAACACAATAAAAGGCAAATTAAGCATAGTGCTCTGTGCTTCACTCTTAGAATCAAATATAACAAACCAAAAAAAGAAGACCTAAAGGAAAAACTAAATTAACCAATTCAGTTAAGAACATCAACCAGAACTCTCCTCTGGGGGTACAGGCTGAAAACTGACACACGGATATTTCAGACTTGGATTCAGAAAAGGAACAGTTGATATTAATGTTTTGAATTTAAGAATGAAGGATTAAGCTGGGTAGTATTACTGTTGAAGGGTGCATGGGACATCTCTCATCTTATTTGTTAACAAGTATATAAAGGGCAAGATCGTAACTTTTTCAGCTGCCACTCAATGATGTAATTGTATTAAGTACAGTGACAATAATTTGTTGAAAATGTTTTACCAGATTCTTTATTACGTGTATATTCCTGTGATGTCACCCTCTTTCAGCAAGCTAAAACTGACTTCTGTTTTCTATTGTGCTCAACAAATATTTGTTTTTGTATGGCTGTAAATGCAGATGTATTTGCATAAAAAGTGGTGACAACCCCCCTTATGTATTATTATGTATGATCCTGAACAATATCCTGTGGTAACATCTCTTTAATGTCTCAACCAGATTTAATGTCCTCACTTCCTTATAATATGATCTTTACTGGTTTTAATTAAAAAGGCTTCTGGGATATATAACGTCATAAGAATCATGCTGACGCTCTGACCCAGCAGTACAGATTGCTGCATGCATATCTCAGTTTTTATTCTCATTAAAATGAGTAAATGAACTGTGTGCATTATGCAGCTGGGGAAGTCTGGGGCTGGACAGACTGGTTCAAGAGGCCTCCAAGATAATGAATCACACTAAATAAAATCCACACCATGCCAAAATTGTTCCTGGAGGATGACCTCCTCCTCCTGCCCCTTCCTTCCCCCCTGGACTTTACAACAGTCATTAGCAGCTCATATCCACCCAGGGTGGAGGCGATGGGCCCAGTCTGTGTTTTTCAGTTGTGAAAAGGAGCCAACAGCCCCCATTTTCATGCTTTTTAAGGCTCATTGAGATGGAGAACGAGAGTTGTGCAGCACTTTATGATGTTGGTGGGTAAACCTCAGCAGGTGAGCCAGAGTCACAGTAATACAATGTCTTTAATGCATGCTGGGCCTGTCGAAACTACAGAGTGGTCCTCATTAGATCAACAAAGAGGAAATACAAACAAACACCACCAAAGGACGTGCTGCTTATCAGAGCTGGCCAGGTGCAAAGTATGCAGATGTCCACCCACAGACAAAGACACTTCTACAATACACTCATTCACTCAATAAACTTGCTCTGTGCTGAATAGGGATTGGCTGGAAATCAAAATTATAGACGGGGGTATTTGAAACTTGATGGCTGGCACAACTAGAGTCTATTTCCAAGGTCAGTAAAGACACAAAGACCTGGGAAGTAATCAGAGATTCTGTAACCTTTGTACCTGTGGGAGATGAGTTTCACAATTTGTTTGAATTTAAAGATAATTTGTAATATGGAAAATTACTTCACATGGTATTACTTTAACAATCATCAACCATCCAGAGAGTTAAGCAAAATGTCATATATAAACTAAGCGTCTTCTGATCTACCTATGGGCACCATTTTTCAGTTATAATTGTGTTGCATATTTTGTTTGTACTCTTAATTTGAAAAGATGGAAGTGTATTTACACACACACACACACACACACACACGACATAATCACGTTATTTTTAGGCTTTTATTTTCAGATCACATCACAGTTTGAAGACAGACAGATTGCACACTTTTATTTTATTCTTCCTTTCCTTTTTTTTACAAAAATAATATTTACACTGGAACATGGAGATGAAATACAAAATAAATAGAGAATTATTAAAACAATCTATCAGTATGGTGCAGCATACTTCAGTAGTTGCACTCAGGATAACTGGAGTCTGAATCCAGAGACAGGCGGCTCCTTATACTTCTTTTCATCTCTCAGTTTTTCTATTCTTGCTGCAGGCCTCTGTCCCTCAGCCTTGTCTGGGCATGCATTCTCATAGCTGTGAGCACTGGATCAGCAAACTGGCAAGATGGCACAGTAGCAGCAGCAGCAGCATCAGTTTAAGTCACTCTCAGTCAGTTCACACTGAAGATCCCTTCACCAGCAGGAATAAGAGAACAGTGGGTACTGGCTCCACTCAGCCACGTTGCCATGGTGATAGCCATGGTGCACAGCTTGTGTGGTGTAGTCAGCAGTCAGATGGTGAGGAGGGGGATACTGGGCGGGACTGGGGCCGCTCCACTGACCCAGGGGCTGCTCTGCACTGTAGGGGCTGTAGATGTGGTGGCCGATGACCCCTGGCTTACCAGCCTGGGCCATGGTCATATTGAGGACCCCAGTGTAGTCTTGGGGGCCAGGGAGATGCTGGGGGCCACAAGGAGAAGGGCCAGTCTCATGTGTACGGGGCTTTGATGAGTCATGATCGGGTACAGTGGCGACATCAGGGACTCTGGACTCAAAGCTGCTGCGTCCTGACCCACTGTTGCTGCTGCCGATGCTGGAGGAAGGAGAGGGAGACTTTCCATACTCGTGGAACCTGAAGAGAAAAAGGAAGGTGGTCAGTGCTCTGGTTGTCAGTATGAGACGATCTTCGTAAATTTACATAACATTACAAGTATTCACCTGTAGGGCTGGTAGGAAGCTAGAGCAGGAACAAGCTGCTCTGCGTTGTACATGTCTCTTGTGTCGGCCCCAGCAGGAGATTCAGTCCTCACTCTGGGCTCCCTCTCAGCAGCCCACGGGGAGTAACGCTCCTCTTTGACGCCCTCAGCCTCTTTTCTTTTGGGCAGCTCTCCTTCCTCTCCATCGTAACCCTCATATGATGACTGGCAGAAATCTGAAGAGACATAAATCATCAGATCAATTTAGGAATACAGGACAAGAAAGTAAAAACATCGCTAGACGGAGGAGGGTCTTGAATCTGTACCTTGTGGACTGTCCTCTTCAGAGTCTCTGTTCAGCATGTCTGACATCTTCTGACGCTTCTCAAGGCACGCTGGGTTCTTGTTTGTACGCCTGCAGAGGAACATGAAGTTCATTTAAACAACACTATATACATTACTTTCACTGCAATCCACTGCAGAGGCATAGCTGGAAAAACTGACTACTGTGGGCCCTGTGCAGCACCTCTCATCCATACATGTATGCGACTGGTGTGATACCCACCTTTTTTTATTAGTGCCTTCATCCCGGAAACCTTTGGCAAATGGGTTGTGATCAATCTTCAGCTTTGTAATCTGGGAGGGGGTCAAGAGCATCAATTCAGTTAAAATCTCAGTAATGTGTGATGTGCCACTAGCAGCTTGTGTTGGTTTAAAGTGTTGGGAACTGACCTTGGTGTTCTGGTAGGCGGTGACCGCTGTGAATGAAGTCTCAGGGAAGGTGAAGGTCTGGAAAACACTCCAGCGGACACTGAACAGGTCGTCTGCCTGGACGATGTGGAAGCGCGGGTGGTACCGATGCATGGAGTGCAAGATGATCTGCAGACAGGAAGAGAGTGATTAACGCTGACAGTTTTTTTAATGGTTTTTCAAACATTTTGAGCTGCAGCACAAACTTGTCAAGACTTCACTTTATTGCAACCAAAGGGTTCGGACTGAAAGTGTCACCAGTTGTCAACCAAGGACTTCATCCGTCAAAAAAGTTGTGTGGATATCATTTGGAAATACAGGTTGTTGTCAAACACCCCATTTCAAGTGCTTCTACTTACATGGCCATGCTGGTCGAGTGTATTGTTGGTGAGCTTGAGCTTGAGGAAGGAGACGGACTGCTTCATCCAGTGGCTCCCCGGGGCTGGAGAGTCCGGGTGGAGGTAGGTCCTGCAGGGAGGCTGGGGCTCCGCTTTTCCTGCCACCTCCCATTTCTCTTTATTCCACTGTAGGAAGGAGACAGATAGTCAGTCAGTCTGTCATAGAGCAAGTTGATTTACAGATTCTTCCCTTCCCACAGTGTAAGGGGAGGTTGATAGAGTGGAGAGTGATGGCTGGCCAGTACCACCCACAGAGATAGGGGGGTAGTACAGTGGGCTCCCAGCAGGGGATAGAAAAACAGGAAGAGATAGCACCCTTTGATGTACAATGTCAGGAGAGGGGGGGTGATAAACAGGAGATGTCTTGTCTGGAGATGGTGGTAACCACTCTGGGATATCTACAGCCAAAGCCATGGCTGCTGTAAGTCAAGGCTATTTTTTGTGTTGGAAATTCCTCTCTATTAAAAACAGCTGCCACTGCTGTCTTACCTTATACCTGAAGCCGTCCTCAGGGACCATGTCAACCAGTAAGATATACTTGGCACATGGAATAAGGCCAGAGAGATTCACTTTACAGTGTGGAAACATCCTCCTGGAAAACATAGAGGGGAACGCATGAGTATTCATGAAGGACAAGCAAACACAGCAACACAAGGTTCTACTTTCCCATTATTCTGCATTGAATATAATTTTTTTGTCAGCTTACCTTCCTGGTTTAGTGATGATCATCTCAGTCCCTATTTCATGAAAGGTCTTCCAGAGTTCAGGGTCCTCCAGAGTCATCCTGATGTTACCCTGGAGATAAGCATCTGGGCCAGCAGCCATGGAAGAGGGAGGAGGGCCACTGAAGTTGGGCTTTAAGTCTAGAAGATGATAAGATTCATCATAGCAATGCTTGACAGAATTCATGATAGAGAACACCGTGACCTGATAAAGACAAAACATCTACCAATAGAACTGGTTTGGAGTTATAGATTGAAAAGCCCAATGTTAATGTAAAAAAAGGTCAGTCAAGACTCACCTCTGATGGACTGCATTCTTCAGGTTCAGGAGTAGCACAGGAAATGTTTGAAAAGGTTCATGCACCGAGGGTCAGTAAGAAATCCAAGAATCAGTGAAATCCAAAGTGTTTCTTCAGCTCTTCTCTCCCTCCTTCATGTGTAAAAAACCCAAAGCAAAAAAACAGATATCCCGCAGCCCAGGGAGTCAGAAAGTCAGTCAGTCTTGTTGCACCAGATATATCAGAGATCCTGAGTCCTGTAGGATGGGGTGACCATGACTTTTAAGGGGAGCCCTGGAGTGGGTGGGGTCAAGAGAACCATTCCCAGGCTTTGAAGTGGCACAATCATGAGTCAATGTCCCGCTGTGATTGGAGGGTGCTGGAAATCAAAGAGACTTAACAGAGCGTTGATACCATCCCCACAGGAAGAGCTACGGAGGAAATGCATCTTTATTAACTGCTAAGAGACTTTAAAACAAATATGGACGGACTTCTCTGCTGCAGGTCAGGGCTCACAGCGGCACCAGAGTCTGTGTAAATATCATTCACACAGATATAACCACACACGAAAATGCCATTTAGTGTGTTTGTGAAATGTAGTAAATGCCCAGTATACTTCATTTGACACAACTGAGACAAATGCAGTGGAGGGTGGAATAATCCACTGAGGTTTGTGTGTGCACCTGAGCAGTAGCAGTATTTTTAAGAGTCAAAGTAGATTTTTAAGTATTATTCTCATATGTACCATTAAAAATAAAATATATTGACCTGTGAGTGCACAAAATAATACAAATTTCTAATTTTCATATGACAAACTTTAGCTCTTTCAAAATTCTTAGCTTTCTCCATCAGAGAAATTATACAGTGGGTGGGAAACTCTGTGTAAACCCATAATGGTGATAATGATGATAACATGCACTCTTTCTGCAGGTAACTTTTACCTGGGGGCATCCTCTGCAGCCTGCAGGAGTGCAGGCAGTGGTGGGAGTGGGGTTGTGTATTGGGGTGTCTAGACAGGCCCCTGCTCTGATAGATAATCTCATTAAGCTAGTTTCCCTTGAAGGAGCTAGTTTCTGCATGTGGAGAAAGCCCTGTGTATGGGCAGGCAATTAACAGCCAGTTAGCACCACAAGCCCAAGTCAGCCTTGAATAGGACAGGAGGGGTCTGAGAATAAAGAGCCCGCTGCAACAACCCAGCCGTCCTCCCACCATCCACATCCAGCCCGAATCCACGGGTGTCAGGATTCATAGGCCTGTCTCAACCTGTGGCGTGTCATGTTACTGCGTGCAAAACAAATGCTAAACACAGGCAGCATTAGCATAGAGGAAAAAAATAACCAACCTTCTTGTTTCCCCTGACATGAACATTTGAATTGAGGCGACTCTCACATCTCATTCAGCCCCTTTCCTAGCATAGACACACCACTTCCACTCCTCATTGTATTCTCATGTCTGCGTGCTGCATTCACTGCCTTCTGTAAGCTCAGCTCTCTAACACCTAAAAGTATGTATTGCTTTTGTGTAACTGCATAGAAAACAGACCAGTAACCAAAACCACATGTAATGCACGATGTAGAATTTTTACAGCAATGTTTGCAGCATCAAAATGGTCCCACAGCACTCTGTCCAATCAGCAGTTAAGTGTGCATAAAGAGACTTTTACTGCAAGAAAGTCTTCCCTGTGAAAATATTGACTTCCCTCTTTGTGTTGGGTCGATGTAGAATTAAAAAGGTTAATACCATTGTGGCTGTAATGATGCACTTAAACATGCAAAGAGCTCTGTACTATCATTTTAGGATGTTAAATGCCCTGATGCAGCCCCTGCCCCTCCCTCCCCTGTGGAACGTGGTGGCACAACATTGGCCTTGAGGAAGTGCGATGTGTTTTTATCCTCCTTATGTGAAACCAATTGTTGTGGAGGAGTTATTAATCACAGGTTCAGTGTGGCTCTCCTCACTTCAGTCGGCTCTGCAGGACCTGTGTGGGGGATCACCTTAAACTATTTCACGGGGAACAGAGCTCACACAGCTTTTTTGGGTGTTTGGGAGCAAGATACCACGAGAAATGAAAAGATTGCGATGATAAACCCTCTGCAGATCGCTTCAGCTCCGGCAGCAGAAAAGTGTGTCAGTGTCAGAGCTGAGGTGTACATTTCAGCAGCAGCAGTGTCAATCCCATTACACACTGGGTGACAGGTGTGACTGGTAAGAGGCCTTAGTACATGGCCTGGGGACAAAGTCCAGGGACATAGAGGGATGGCAGCACCGTCTTATATAACAGCCAGTCTGAGGGAGAGTTGGACTGGATGATACAGCAGGGAGGTTTTGTGGAGAAGACTGACAAGGGCTGAAAACCATGGTGGGTTTTATTTAAGGTCCAAATATGCTGTATGAATGTAGCTGCTTACTAATATTTACCTAGACTGAATCTTCAATGGTAATTGCGAGAATCATACAACACAAAATGACTGATCAGATATAGATCAGATTTGATTCAGTGATGTTATCACGCTGATACCTCCTGGTCACTTGAATCCCCATATCTCCTGCCTCATTCCACTGTGGCTCTCCTCCCTGCGTCTACTTCCAGACCACCTTTGGCAGCGATGTTCCACCTCCCAGGTGTCAGTCTTCGGCCATTTGCTTTAACTGCACAGATCCCCTTGTGCTCAACAGTTAACAGCTGCCAATATACAGCCAGGGCCCGGGGATCAGACGGCTCTCTAGCAGCCCAATAAAGAGCCCCTGGAGTGGACTGACGAGAAATCTCACACCTTTCGCTCACATTAGCCATGCAGCATGCCCTTTTGATGCTTAATTGGCCACTTTGAGGGGTTTGTAGAGATAGCAGCCCCATGGCTGGAAACAACATGATGTCACAGGACACTGAACAATCTCACACAGCAAGAGAAATGCCTTTACCTGACAACAGGTTGATTGTTGTTCTACTTTATATTCTTTGAGATGCTGCTACATACAAATAACATGGCACCCAGGCCATATGCTATATTTTTCTCTCTTCTTAACCAAAGAGTCCAGTTTTATTTGATAAAGCCCAGGGCACAGTTTCTTTCATAAATTGCAGATATGAAAAACAAGAATAAAACAAAAAAGGAAGTTGAAATGTCTTGTCTGGCATCTCTCTCCTAAACCCAGAGTGACCCTGATCTCACAGGCACCGACTAGGGGCCGGGTGAGCTCACATTTGGTCGACCACATAAGAAAACAAACCTCAAATCTAGCTTGCCTGGCAAAGGGGGCAAATGACAACTTCACAGCACTTCATAAGAAACTCCTGGAAGTTGCTAATGAAGACTAATGACTTCCCTCGTGTCGGAGACTTCACACCAGAGTGCACAAGCCCTTTGAGCACAAAGTCAATGTGGTCAGCGGGGTGGTCTGCTGGCTACAGGACTCCAGAGACTCCACAGCTCCACTGGAAGCACAGTGACTGAAACGAGAGGCTTTTCCTCATGTCACGTCTGGAGTTCAAAATAGTGTAAAAGGGAGAGGGATTAAAATTCTTGCAATGTAATAAAATACTTTTGAGTTGATTGTCATTAATAGTTTTAATCATCTTTGATGAGAAAAAAATAATTGTAAGGATCGAAAATATGAGCCTTTTACTGAGTGGTGTGGTGGTGATAAATGTGAATAAGACGGTTTCAGCCTAAGAGGCCACAGAAGCTTAACATAAAGTCCATGGTGACAAACTTTACTGCTGGATATTTTGTGTATTATTTCATCCCCTTCTACGATGCAGAAGACAAGTTGCATTTCTTCTAAGTGTGTGCCAGACCTGGAAGCGTACAGACGCCTTTAAAAGTTTTTCAGTTAAAATTCTTCTTTGAGAGAAAGTTAATTTCATGCATCATAGAGGGATATTGTTTATGGTGCTTTATAGTGTGTAACAGTCATCCCAGCCTGTTTGTGTTTGTATTGTATCTATTGTTGTAATGTTTTTGTGCTGCGCTCATGCAAAAGAGTCTGACTTTCATCTCGATGACATTTCTATCCAGTTAAATGAAGGAAATCAAGTCAATATATTTTACATGTAATATTTATAGTTGGGGAAAAAAAACTTTCCCAGTTCACAACACTGGAAGTCCACAATTTATCCCTTTATTCTTCTTATGTGCATAAAGGCATCACTTTAAGATTTGAATCTTACTCATGAGCTGTAAACTGTGTTTAAAGGTGGTCAACCTGGCTGTGAAACATCAACCACGTCCGCAGTGAATTATTAAGTGTTGCAGTAGGATTTTAATGTGCTAATAATTCCTTATAGCAATCTATAGTGGTTGCTCATGCATTATAGTCACTTTCCTGAAACATATACTAGAAAAAAAAAACATGAATGCTTCCAGTATATGAAAATTGCATGTGAGTACTTATATGTGATAGGGTAGTTATGTATGGAGTTCTTATCTACAGGTAATTATAGTACATGTTGATTTCCAGCATCAGTATGAATTGTGTCCCCACAGGTCTTATAATAACCTGTAGTTATAGTGTGTTTTTCTGCAGAGGGTTGATAGAGACTATAATCAAAACCACTGTCTTACCTGATGCGAGGACCCCTGTGGGTTAATATTTGAAGTAGCACACAGAACAAATATGTGTTTCTCAAATATATTTTTGGTTTGACATCTATAATGCATTCAGTCCAGACATAGAGAACAGTTTCCCTCCAGGGGAGCCGGGCTGAGCTGAAGCCTTTAACCCGGTCTCCTCTTTAGCCATGGTACGTTCCCAGAAGCTCAGCAGAACAATAGAAAACCATCTTACACCAAAAAAAAAGAACAAAAATAATAAAATTAAATACAAAACAGTTTTTTTTTTAATCAAGGGTGATAGTTTACAATTATTTGTGTCATTTTTAAAAATTATTTTAGACATCTTTGAAGAAACATAATCAGTAAATATCTTTCTTTTTAATAGAAAACAATCTGTAAAAAACATTCTATTGTCTTCCTCTGAGTTAAGCTAGAATTGTGACAAATTTAGCAAAATGGTTTGAATGGAAAGGCATCTGTATTAGAAAGTCGTCCTCGGCATGCATTTCAATTCCACTGAAGTCAGGAAAGATCACGGAAAGTGTCTGTTAATGGTGAGTCGTTTCCTGAGTTGACTGGAATCAAAGTGGCCCTCGCCTTAATGTTTACACTCTCACACATGCACACACTTCTCCAGCTTAATACTCGACCTATTAAAGCCAAACATATTGGAAAGATATTTGGATGATGATATGTACAAAAGTTAATTTCTAATAACTGAAATTTCTGTTTCATTCAGATCAGTGCTGGTGACGGGACGTCTTCCTGGTAAGAACTGTTCCTCTTAGCTACAAATGCACACTAAACAAAAGAAAAATATATAGGACAATTATTTTTACAAGAAATACAGTGAGTACAAAAATAGCACAAAGTTAAATGCTAACTGAAAAACATCCCAAGTGTTTAAGTGTAAACATTTCCAATCTGCTACAGTTTGTGAGGTTGTGTGGGGCCGTTAGCTCCACTGACGAACCTCGAATGCAGCCGATTGTCCTTATTTAACCTTTATGCTCATTGAAAAATATCATGTATCAAGGTAATGTGTCTTGCAGATGAAAATCTCATGCCAAAGAAAATGACTGAAGTGGAGGACAGCAGGTACATGCTGCTGAGCATCAGTCCAGACTGAGGCACCTCAGATTGGCGAGTTCTCAAGGATTTAGCTGCAGCGTTGAGATAAACTCGGCACACGGCATGGAAAAAGATGCATAAACACAGGACTGGTTGGCTTTAAAGGCTGACAGTCTTTCTTGCCAGATCCAGTGTACAGTTGGGCGCACGAGAGCTCAGTAAGCTGATGTGTGATATGCATAAATGGCACATTACAGACATGCTGTGAGACTAGAGCCATCGTCGTCTGTCATGCACACCATCACTGTTGACAAGCACAGCAACACAGTGACATGACACGCGATGACAATACTGCATTTTTTTCAGTTTGGGAGTGTTTCTTTTTCGTAATGCACATGAGGGAACAAAAGCATCAACAAAGACAGCTGCAGTGACGTGTACCATTCCTTTTTTCTTAAGACAGGGGCACAGGGTTTGGCAGAGTTAGCCCAGGTTGTGAGAAGAGTTCAGTGTCAGTGTGCACACCGGGCCTGTAGAGGCTCAGATGTCCATGTAATCATCCTCCTCGTCTGACTCGCTCTCCAGAGACGACTCCTGGCTGGACGTCTCCTGCACCTCCAGCGCCGGCTGGCTCAGAGTGTCCTTTTTGACTGTGGCTGCAGACTGAGACGACAGGATGACGTTCTGTACGGGAGCAGACAGCAGGGGGCACTGTTGAGAGTGCTGGACTAGACAACAGCTCACAGATGTACTGTGTGTATGGTTATTTACACACACGCTCACAGGCATACATGTTTAGAAGCAGACTGCGTACCTTAAGTCTTTGTTTGGTTTCCTCTGAGATGCTGCCTTTGGGGGAGAGAAGTGTGGGTGTTGGAGGTGTTACTGTGATTTCTGGTGGGAACTTGGTAACTGTGGAAGGGATGAAAAGCTTTGGCATGTTGGGTGGGACACGGGAGCGAATTCGGCTGGAGTCTGGAAGCTTTGACTGCTCGTTGCTGGCATACTGCTGCTGGTCTGACAGAGGAGAATTAGAGGAAATGGTCAATATTAAAACATTTTCAAGGCACACAAAGCCTTCTTTCTGTCACGCTTTTGATTCATCGGGTCTGACCTGGGCAAGGATGTGCGGTGCTACATGTGGCAGTTTCCTCCTGGAACCAGCCTGCTGCTGATTCTTGCCCTTGCGATACAGTGGCAAGTTTCATCTGCTGACAAAGATGCGACTCCTGCTGTCGGTATGAAAGTCCCTCTGAGGGCTCCTCCCGTTCTTCTGTGGGCAAAAGCCATACACCAACAAAATATATGTTAAAACTACATCATCAGAACAGAACCCTTCAGGCATGTGGCATTTTTATAATACAGAAAATAAAATGAAAACACTGCTAGCTGAGGTCAATGCTATCAGTCACTGAAAAACACCCTGACATTAACATAGCTATGCATTTTGTCTGTTTTCTGCTGTTGTTTGTCTGATTAATAACAAGACATCAAGCCTTGATTCTCTGTACCGTTGGCCCATCTAAAGCAGAACTGAACATCTGACTTTAACGTGATGGTTTTTCCAACTGAATCAAGATGCTGAAGCTGTACATCCAAACTGTGCACATGGATGTGATACCACATAAATAAAAGAAAGCTGTTTTATTAGATGTAAGGGGCAGAACTACTGAAAAAATATTCATGGAATTTTCTTTGTACAGCATGGCAGACATAACCACTGAGGCTTTTTCCAGATTAAAGCATTTTATGTAAAAATACATCCTGTACATTTTTTGGTATTTAAACTTTAACTTTCCAGTAACCATCAGATGAGTCCATAAAGTTTACAAGTCTCTACTTATGATGACTGCATGTGAAATAACTGCAAAAATCCCCCCTGCAGCACGGAGTCACACAATGAAAACAGAAATCATCTAATACTCTTTCAAGCTTCTCCATTAACGTTGCCTAGGAAACCATTACATAACACACATTGGTGCAGCATGAGAGCGTGCGTGCGTGCGTGCGTGTGTGTGTGTAAACTTGCTCTGCACGTATCTGAACAGATCCACACAAACTATCCAGCTGGGGGTTACAGACATTTTAAACCCAGTTTATTGATGTAATCAGTGTTTATAGGTTGAAAAAAAAAAATACTTTGCAATTTCACTGCATTATGGTGTTTTCTCTTTCTGATGACACGAAGCTGACAGATTCAGAGAATTTACCACAGTGCAGATGTAAAAGGTGATAAAATAGACTTTTCACAAAACTGAAATTGTGCTCTGTTCCACTGTGGCTTTCCAATTAAGGACAAAAACAAGATTCAGTGTCTCTGCCACGTTGCAGGGCTTTGAAAGCTAATTCATCAAAGGTTTGCACTTTTGGGGCAGATTTTTCACCCCTAATATCTTGATATAAATTCTCCTCAAGAGGAAACTGAACCAAGAAGCAAAATGTGAAACTAGTCAGTTAACAGAGAATAATGTGACATTAGAATAACATTTGCATTTTGAGCTCTGTAGAAAGCAGCCTGATTTTTTAAGAGATAATCTAAATATGAAGGAAATCATTGTTCAGAATGAAAAACAAAACCTAATTTTGTTGCCTGCTGCAGACAGCGACAAATATGATTCTGTATTGACTTCTGAATAATTATATGAGTGAACAGTTGACATGAAATGTTATTAGAACTCATGATGTTTTATGTTAATTCTTAATGTATATAAATATATTTGTTAAGTATGTGTTTCCATCTTATCCATAAATAATAAATAAGTGGCCGATCACATTAGTACAGCACCCATGTGATTCTACACGAGTAAGAAAAGTGCTTGTTGGGTGAAAATAAATGTCACTTGGTTGGATGGTTCTGCTTGGTTTAAGGAGTTTGAGTAAGATCCTCATACAATGTGGTTCCTTTGGGTCATACTCAACCTCAAAGGCAACAACTGTGTCAACTTTGTCACCTACAGCCAAACGCAATAACTCCACTTACTGAGCACTTATCTGACAGAAAAGAAATGAAAGCTGCTTCAACAACAACAACAGGATTTACTTCAGTGTCTCACCATACTGTTTACTCTCGATACTCCCTCTAATGGCTCTCCTGGCCTCATACAGGAAACCAAATTATTAAAACCAAATTATTAAAACATTATAAATATCACAAGAACAATGCACTACTCTATAGTGAAGATTCAGGCTCACTGGTTCAGCTGGTGATTTATTTTTCCATTTCAAACCATAATGAATATCTGGCTGAAGACAGAGTGTAGGAATTGCATCTTTAGATATTAACCATGACCTAAACAGCACATTTATCCACCAGAATATTCATTATGAGGATCAGCAGTGCTTATGCCAAACCCCTCCAGAAGCTCATGTAGGCAGAAAAACAGTCACAATCTGGAGGACACTGATTTCTAAAACTCATGTTGGGGAACTGACAAAACCCAAAAGGCAAATCTAACCAGGCCAGAGTCTGCTGTTATGTAACAGGTCTGTGGAAGTCCACAGGAGCCCCCTGCTGGTCTCTTGGACCATTAGGACCATTACAAACTGAACTGACAACTGCAAAGCTCCACCTCAGCAGCAGTGCAATTTTAACAAAAACATTTCATTTCATTGCTAAGTCACTCCAGCATTAGGCAATGCAATAACCTTTGTTAAAGTGTGTGTATACTTACCGTAATTGTGGCAAAAACACAGAACAACCATGTCGTGGTGCAAGATGGTGCAAATGAAGGACACTGTACCTGTGTGTGGTAGGAAGGCCATGGCTGCAGCAGCGTGGCTAGCTGCTCTCCTGTGCTGTGGCTGATCGTGGAAGCTTGAGGCTTGAGGTCTGGACAGCTTGCTCAGGGGCTCATACACCACTTTGGCTTGGCCGTCCTGTGTGGACAACGGGTGGCAGGTGGAGTGGCTGAGCAAGACGGGCGTCTGCAGGGAAGCCGGGAAGAAGATGTCTCTGTGCTCCTTGGTGTACTTAGGCGTGGTTGGGGCATCGCCTGCAGACTGGTGGAGACAGAAGAGCAGTGGTTGTGAGGAGGTGTGACTGACCTTGGGGATCCATCTGCAGCGCTAAACATCCTCTGCTCAGGTAGATTTGAGAGAAGTGCACATCCTCTTCCCCGGAAAAAGAATCTGGTTCAGGACTCAGTGCCGGAAAAAAAAACAGTGAGCCACAGTCGATACCACTGCACTTTTCAAACAATACACATCAGCAATATTAGTCTTGGCTATTGTACTGATATCCTTTAGAGAGTTGCGATGGCGTTCTCCCCGGGGGTTCAGAGTCTTACTTGTGTACAGGACTGTGTGTTGGGTGCTGGCGAGGAGCACAGCTCTACACCACTCTACATCCCTCTGAGCCACTTTCCTGGGTGTCCTTTTGAGGACCACTTATAAACACAAGAGCTGCACAAACAACCTGTGACAACAGCCGCCCTGCTCCCACGGCTGCTGTCATGGCAACACAGAGCAGCACCGTTAAAAGAAGTGAATACACCTTCTGTAGTTTTCAGTTTAAAATGGATGAAAAGTTGGATGAAAACTAGTCTTTCTAAGCCTTAAAACCCAGCTCTTCAGGCTCATGTATCAACTGAGGAGAAATTTAACAAGCTGAAGAAATAATGAATTTTACATCCAATGGAAGGCTACACTGAATTGCACCTCTGTGATTATACAGACATGTTAAAAAATAAAATATGACTTTATATTTGCCATACAGACTTCCGAGTCAGAGATAAATTGGATTTGTGAATATTTCAGAAGCCTTGAGGTAGCGTTCAGGGCCACGTTACACCGCTGTCATGACGAGCAAACCTCTGACAGATGCAGTATGTTAGCACGAGATAATCTGGCAGCAACAGAGCTCTCATAGCGTTTTTCCCAGGCTCTCTGCTGGGAGTTGAAGTCAAATTGTGCTCTGAATCAGAGCTGTGTATGAAGAAGCTCCCCGCGGGAATCACACAGTAGAGCACAGGCAACTCAAACAAACAAGAGTAGCCTTCCAAAACCTCACACAGCATCAGATCATTCAGTCCAACACAGAGCAGCAGAGCAGCTTCAAGCAAGCACCGGCTCCAGAGCAGCTCTGATGATTCATACCTCATGAATTAAACATCGCCGACAAAGACACCAACAAGTCAGCTGGAGCACGTGCATTAGAATAACAGTGTACCTGAGAGTATTGCGGCACATAGCATGTAGCCAGTCTGGAGGTTCCTCAAGTGTTCAGTGAGTGGTGCGAGTGGGCTGCTGGCAGCTACACTGAGGCTCCAGTTCTGTGCAATTATCCAGATTGGGCTTTAAGTCAGATTAGAGCATCTGTAGATGTTGTGTACAGGTTGGGTCATCTTTCCAACATAATTGAAAGAACGGCCAAACGAACATTTTAATTAAATTGCCTGCCCAAAGGGAACTGGTACTGGAGGTGTTTTGTGAAGCAAATGTCCACATTCTTTGATGACTAAAACCTTATTAATATTTTAATAACTCTGCTGATATACAGAAAGTGAGACTGGAGTGTTAATGAAGTACTTCCAGTAAAGTAGTAAAAACCTAAATGATTATGAAAATATATCAAGACATTTACTGCTTGACAGTCATGAAGAGCACAGGTCATTTAGCCCACACGTTCTTCTCCCCTGATATGGCATCAAACAACACACAGAGCACAACGCAGCCGATTTTCCGCCTCAGCACTCGACAGGCTCATCTCGCTCTGCACTTGTGGGGGTTTGAAGGAATGTGTGAATCTGTAAGAATTTTTCATGTTCACGAACTGAGAACTCTATCGTGCCTACTCACATTTCCTACTATATACAAGTGTAACCAAATGCAAACCACGACATGAGCTGGTGGTAGCACAATAATTACACATAAACAGCAGTTCAATTAGACTGTGAGGTTGTACGCAGAAGCATGCTGTCACACAAGAACACAGGCCACCACATGGAGGCTAAATGTCATGATACCTAACAAGTCAACTATCATGTACACCTGAGAGAAATAACAGCATGTTTACCTGACAGTAATCACAGGAAGGATTTAATCACGGGAAGGATTTTTACTTTTAGCCACCAATTACAACAACAAAATAAAAACATGTTCAGTACAACTTTTGATGTTGCTTAGTTTGAAGTCAGTTTGCTGCCATCATAACTTAAACAATATTCATTTCCTTTTCTGACGTTTCAACTGTGAAAACTTTCTTTCACTATGTTCTCATTTTATTGATTGATAAGTGTCTTTGATTTCTAGTTGACTCTGCATAAAGTATTAAACTCTGAATTGAGTTTATTTCAAATTGTATTTTAAGGTAAAGCACAATTGCATTGGGGCTTATATGCAGTTTAATTTGAAATAAAATAAGACTAATTTCAAAACTCATGCATCAAGATATCATGGAGATGTAAACATATAAATCAACAGCTGTTTCAGTAAAACAAGATCCTAATTCCAGTCAGGTTGTTACATATTTGAGAGATGTGGCTTGTAGCTCTGTGCCTCATCTGCACCATCATCTCCATGTCGCGTGATTATTCATTAAAATTAGAGAAATGAATGAAAAGAAGGAACAAAGACAACAAAAGAATAATGTAGAAAATAAGATGATAGGATAATTGAACAAGGAAAACAGATTTATTTTGCCTGCAGCTACTTCTCATGTGCCTGAGGTTTCGGGGAACATCACCGTGACAACAGGATGTGGGCCCAGAGACCCTTGATGACTGTGTGGGCAGGAGGGGGAGTCACTGACACAGGATGAGGCAGTGCAATTAATGATTTGCTAAAAAATATGAAGACAAAGCACTAGCTGAAACTATTTACTACAGTCAGACATATTATCTAATGTTTTCATATATTTTTATCTGTCATTTTGCCTTGTAAATTCTATGCACACTGCCTGTGCAAATAAGCTGCATGCACAGCAATGCTCTGTTGAAACTGATGACAAGTTTAGCAACTAGCACGTGAGGCTGAAGAGACAACAGGGTGCATTCACATCATGCTTTGAGCTATATTTGGTACTGGCAGGCTGGAGAAGGATAGACTTGAATAAGTCTGGGAATTACCAAGTTACTCATTGGTTTGGCACATTTTACTACAGATGCTGCATGTTACTTCCACACATTCAACACAACGACAGAACATTCGTCCTTAAACCAGCGATTATGAGCTACATTGCAGACGAGTGAAATTAGCATTTAACCTACTTGGATTGGCAGATGGGTGGGACAACATCAGGACAACTCAGTGTAACACTGTCAGTTATAATGTAGTAATATGTGTAGGAGTGTAGATTATATTGCAGTAATATGTAGTATTAGAATTACAAAAAAATCAGTGTTAAACCCTGACTTGTTAGCCCTCCAGAGTCAATATGTGAAACGTCTGAGACTCAGTCTCTGTGCGTTCACTTCAGTGGAATGTACATAGTAATTTCATCTTGGATGGTAAAGCATACACTTGCCATGCTGGAGACGAGACTTTAGTCAACACCGAGTGTGTCAGTTAAGTGCCAAGGTTGCATCTTATCAGAAATCATCTGCTTGGCTAAACTTCTACCTGCTGCAATCAAAAACATTATGTTTTTTATGATAACTTCCTATGCCAGAAGTTTAAAGTCTAATCCTGTTTAGTCCATAAACTGTTGAGTAAAGCCTTCAATTGTTGAAGCTTTACTATGCAAATCCAATCTCATTAAATGAGAAAAAGACATATCTGGCATCAACTTGGATGAAACATGTATACACAGAATGCACATTTAAGTCAAAAGCACAGGAGGGAGAGAAGTTGTAGAGGTAGCAGAAAAATGGCAGATGAGCATGCTAAGTTACAGTGTTTTACCTGTCTTTGGGCAGAAGTGGCCAACTGTATCTGGCAGAACTTCACAGCTTGGTCCAAAGCTACATCCTCATCAACCTGAGGAGAGAACATGCACAGCAATGACATTAGTGGAGAGCAACATATCTTGACATGCTGGTTGATATATTCCAAAGTGTCAACTCCTTTCACACTCTTATCTTTTTCTATTCAGTAGGACTTCCTCAGTTAACACTGGAGCAGTGGGTGTGCAGCTGCAAATTCGTATATTTCTGAAGCAACCTGTCCTGTGTACATACCATGTTATATGTCCACACTAATTCCAAACAAACAACAAATTCTGTATGAGCCAGTGGGATTTTCCTCTGAGCAGCTCCCTCTGATCATAGCATCAGTAACGAACGACTCACATTAAGGCCCAGTTCAGTGAGTGGGTGTGAGAGTTGGCGAGCTGAGCTAAAGCACAACATCGTACACTTAGCAGTAATCTTGTTCACACAGCTGTTATGTTCCCTCCAGCGGTCTGTTGTGTGCAGCGGTTCAGGGACACCCAGAGGGAGGGATTTCACAGCAGCCTCATTCCAGATTTCAAATTATGCCAATTGTTAAATGGACTGAATCAAGCTTCAGTGCACCACAGAGGACAGCCCTCTGCTTTTTATTCATTCTAGCTCACTGCAAACTTTCCCTTTCAAACCAGACACAGTTGCCCATGGTGATTTCTAAATGTCACATGATGATTGGAAGGGGAATTTCAACAAGACATCTCTATCACATTTCTCTAAAATAAAAACATTCACTTAATCTGACAGCACATACTTCATTCAACTGTATGTTGTATTTTAGACTTAAATCATCTTTAATGTAGTTTTATTTTCTCATTATTTCAAGAAATAAAAAAATATATTAAAAAAAACAAACAAAAAAAACCAAAACAGAAATGTGTCTGACTGACTGTATCAGACTGGAGATGGAGAAGCCTTAGGGAGAGTTTGGAGGACCAGCAGGGTTTTCCAGAGTTGGAAGAACTGCTATGCTGTCATTAACAGAGTGTTTTATAACACTGAGGCAACAGTCTAGGCTGTAAAAATGTGGAAGGGCTGCTGGCGTGATGATATGTAGCTGAGCCTCTTTATGGGTAAAATTGAGCAGCATTTATGCTTCACTTGTCAAGTTGAAAATAATTTGATGGTAGGAAATGCTCTGTCTGTCTAGAACACACGATTTAGTGGCTCTTTGAATTTTATCACCTTAATAGTGAGCTGAAAGAAAGACAATCATCGGACTGAAATATGCAGCAGCACTGACAAAACATAAACAAGAATGAAAATGATGCGAGGTACAGATTTAAAGTGTGACTATGTGCAGCTGTGCAATGCAGCAGAGCATAAAACCACAAAGCATCTGCTGTTTGTGCAAGTAGGTGCACAAAAAGAAGATGCTTCTGGAAAATGTCCAGACATATTAACTCATAACTCATTTGGTTATAGGAAACATGTTGTAGCTTATTCTGGTTACTCTATCTCAGGGTGTGTCTGAGAAAATATTCGCTTTGCTTTCTCTTAAAGAGCTCAGAAAAAAAAATCTTCGCTGTAACCCAAGAACCTAAAAAAAAAAACAAAAAACAACTGCTGCTGAATCTCCTCAGATTTCCTCTTTCTCCTCCTCTACTGTCCCTCGCCTACTGCCCTCCCACTCCAGCTACAGCTCTTTGGCATTACACAGCCAGTGACATAGCAACTTCTGTAGGGCCAGCATTGATCTTCAGCTCAATATGGCTACATAAGCTGATGTGGGCTGCTGTGCAACTACATCATCAGCACCACAGAAAGCACTGAAGTTGGACTTACTTTCAACAACTGAGAAACTTTTGCTCTGGAGAGACTTCTTTGACATTTCCTACGCAGGAGAAGGTTAACATAATGATTTTCAGCAGCCCCTCTTCCTGCTTCTACTATAACCTACAGTCATAAAATATATATATATATATATATATATATATATATATATATATATATATATATATATATATATATATATATATATATATATATATATATATATATATATATATATATACACACACATATATATATATATATATATACATATACACACACATATATATATATATACATATATACATACATACATACATACATTTTAAAATTATATATGCATAATAGACATAAGGCCTAATATTTTGCAATAATCTTATAATACAGACAGACGCTTGCCTCTGCAATGGCACTATGCCACTACACATTTTGGCTTCTGGCAGCAGATCTACTGCCATTACATTAACAAGGTTTTCACCATTCATTTCTATGGCAGCAAAACCTGGCTGACATAGACACTAGAAAATTATTCAGCACTTGCCTTTAAATTCTATCTCAGTCTCTCTCACTGCAATTTATAAATTAAGGGAATGCAGCAAATCAATGCATAAAGCTGACAAGTTTAATTTAAAACAATTAATCAACAGTGACTGATCCACTGCAGCTTCCCACCTACTTGTGAAAACATTTTTACAGCAAGTTGTTTCACAAGTAACAGCAGAAAGACCAAAGTCACAGAGGTTGAATGTGGGTTACTGAGAGTCAAAGCAAAACCACACAGTATGTTCTGGCTGTGTCGCAGTGTTTGAAAAGAGGGAAAGTCCCTATTCTATAGAGGGTGTTGTGTTACTAATTCAGTTAGAAGGGGGGGATTCTCAAGTCCAAATTATTTTAGGAGGGCTCATATCACGCATGCATGACTTTGCAAAATGACAAAAAATTATAGCAGCAAATACACTGGCTACAATATTGTTGTCTGTCTGTCTAGTACGATTGTCTGCACGTGCACAGCACAGGGATGTGTTGTGGTACATACTGAAGACGTATACCTGTTTTATGAGCATATAAGTCTCTGACATGATTTTCTCAATGCGTCCCAGGTCGTAGGTCATGACTTTCTGGCCTTGCTGCCACACCCTGTAGGCATCAAGCAGTAGGGTTTTTCCAGACTCTACATCCTCGAGAAGCTTTCTTTTCCTGTTTGGCCTTCGTAGTAACCCCTGATCAGTCCCAATGGCTGCCAGAGTGACTTTGGGGGTTGAGGCCTGGGGCTGCTGCTGCCTGGAACTGATACTTAGCTCCTCCAGAGATAGCTCTGCTGTCCTGCTGCTGTCAGTCACTTTCTGCTGAGGCTCCACAGCACTCAGGGAGATCTCAGCCTCCGTTTGGTTGCCCTGAGAATCTGTGGTGGAAGAGGGCTTCCTCCAGTGGCCAGTGTCCAGCTCCATGGGTTCCTCTGTCCCTGTTTTGTGCTCCTCACTCCCAGCAGTCTCCACCTTCCCAGTGTAGCTCTCCTGAACTTTACTCCCTTTATCTGTGGATAGCGGTGGTGGGGTGAGTTGTGCCTGCAAGGCCTCCCTGGGTCCGGTGTCAGGGACACAGACTCCCTCTGTGAGCCCAGGCTTCTTTGGCAGTGCATGCTTGCTGTCCTCTGAACTGGGCCTGTTGGATGTGTCCGTTGTGGTCATCTCCCCCATGGAGGGCGCAGGCGCTTTGACAAGCTGCTCAGACACCTGAAAGAGAACAGAACCTGTCAAAACATGAAGTGGGTGCATGCCAGACGTCTGAAACAGTGAGCGGCTTTCAGCTCTTTGTGTGTGTGTGTGTGCGTGTGTGTACAGTGAATTGTGCTTCCTTACCCCCGTGAGACTGTTCAGATTGTCCTCCAGGACTTTTACAGTTAGGAAAAATGCTCTCTTGGCCAAAACCTGGCGATCAACATCCCGTAAATACTTCCTTCATGGAAGAGAAAGGAGCAAAGTGAGATGTCATGGAACAAACACATAACAGAAACAGCAGTATCGCACGTTTTTGGTCCTTACTTTCCCTGGTCAGGGGTTCTCTGCAGCATGAAAGAGACTTTCAGCAGAGTATCGTGATCCTTAAGCTGAGACAGCACCTCCAACAAGAGGACAATGGATCGGTTCATATGAGATGCAAAACTTCCTGGGCGATCGATCTCATCTACTGGAATGCGCCAGATGCCCTGGAAAAGATGAGGAAAAAAAAACAAAAGGCAAAATAAGGAGTTAAGTTAGACAGTGCAACAAACAAAAAGGATAAATAAACTGCTGGTGGGACATGGCACAGACAAACTGTTCTGTGTGGCCTCAACTTTTAGATCGACAGGAACTTGATGTCATAACATGGTTCAGTTACAAAACATTATTCAAAAGTGGGCAAGGAGACCAAACAGTGTCTCAGAGGAAGTGTCTACATGTAACTGGTTTTCCATTTGACTGGACATCAACAGGCTAATTTCTGAATTCCTGAAGGTTTATATTTTTATGTCTATGGAAGGTGTGACACAGAAACAATTAACAGCTAGATGTGGAAAAAAAGAAAGGAAATAGAAAGCAGAAGAGAAATCAAGAGGAATTAATTTGAGTTAAACACATGGCATTCAAAGAAGACAGCCCTAATGAGGGGATGGAGAGGCTGCAGGAGAGATCTTGTGGACTTGGCTGGCCATGTAGGAGGTGGGGAGGGTGGGGTTCTCTCTGGGTATACATGATAGGCAGCCTCATTAGTGTTCAGTTCTGTCCAAGCAATACAACAGGCCAGCAGACTGGCTGCCAACGAGCAGTCCTCCTTTGCAGAAAGCATGATGTTTTTTTTTTTTGTTTTTTTTGATGGACAAGTCCACCTTTTCAGCGAGCACATGTTCCTCTCAGCAGGTGAGGCAAGGCTACGTTCTGCACTCTGAAACTACTGATGCGAGTGCAGATGGCACATGGCAGAGAGTGTGGCTACGGCCTCAGAAAATGTGAGAGACAAAACAAAGATGACCATATCAGGATGGAACAAAACAAATGAGATGGCTCTGTCAGCTGCTGAAGGCACTGGGGAGGCTGATGCTCCTCCTAATAGACAGCTCCATATTATCAGATGACATTTTCAAAGTGACTGGAGAGGGACAAAGCAGGAGAGAAAGGCAAAACAGAATGCATTCCTGAGGACAGACTTATAGCACGCTCACTGAGGAAGCGTCTGGCCCCAGAGAGCCCGTGCCTCTTGTCTGCAAGTCCAAGTCTTCATTGAAAAACCTTAAATCAAGGACGCAGTTTTCATTCTTAGTTCAAGGCGGCGACTAATTTTTATGTTTATAGGCATTCTTTAAGATTTATTTCTGAATAAATATGCTCATTAATCATTTTAATTATGTTACAGGATCCAGTTTAAGAGGGTGGAATGATCCTAATTCACAGCCAGTGGTTCTGAAGAACAAGCGTAGGGCTCCAATTCCTGTGTGAAAATGAGAAGATTTATTATTACATGATGATGCAATAAGGGGACGGCTTGGGAAGGTTTTAACCTTTCAATGCACAGATTACTAAAAGCCTCCAACAAGAGTCGGACAAGGATGATGAGGGGGTGGGCTCCACTCACTTAGAAAGATCTCTAATGGGGGAGAGTTGTTCCTCATCAGACAACCATCCAACCAGAGCAAATCTGTTTAGGGAAAGCAGAGCCATGGCTTTATACAGATTATGCTGTAGCACAACAGCTAAAGCAGATTTGTAAGACTTTAACTGCAATGATTTTAAGCATTTTTCCCCCTTTTTTTATGAGCAATAAAAATATGATCGTTGCTTGATATCTGGAGCAACAGCTTTGGCACAGATGTGGCCAATACATCACGCAAGAATCAGACAGAGATTAAGATGCACAGCAAACAAAGGATAAACAACGGATAAATACATGACATGAGAATCCCTTAGTACAAAAGGAAGCTTTCCTCAAACTACTTTTAAGTTTAAAAGAATTTCCTTGTTTGTTTGTAGAGGGCGAGGAGGGAAAAAAGGCAGTGGACAAGCCCCATCATAAAGTAATCATAATCAGTCACTTATTCAAGTATTACAAACAAAAGCATAAAGGGAGAAAGCAAAAAGCTGATGGTGAACAGGGGCTATGAACTGACTTTCCCTCTACTTCACTGTGTGCCAAAACAACATGCTGGCTGTTGTTTTCACCTTTGCAGGAAAACCCCCGACTTGTCATCTTAACTACTTCATCTTCTCCTGTCCTAACATGCCATCAGTGACAGGAGAGGCACAGGCCCAAAATGAACTGCAGGAAAGCTGCTTCTGTCTTGAAGCAACTAGTTGTCACCACTGCATATTTCCAGCAACTACAATTTCACTATTTTGCCAGCTAGCTACAACTTTAGATTAACCACCCAAGATGGCTGCTAAGTGGGTGGTGTAATTTTAATCAATCTTTCTACATTGTTCTCTACATTAGTACACCTAACATGCAGACATCAGAACTAAAATTAAGACCATCAGAAGGACTTTTATCTTTTGTAGCACTGTTCAACTCTACAGGAGCACCACTGTGAGTATAACTCTAACTCTCACAAAATCACACAGGAACTCTGCTCACACAAAAAAAAAATTAGCAGCACTGCTCGATTTAGTAAAAGTCAGAAGAAAAGAGAGGAAGCGACTCACCATCACCAAAGAAAGCTACTCCACGGCACCTGCGTTAGTATTCTTTTGGACAGTTTCCTGCTGGCAGTAGCAGCACCAGCAGCCCTAACAGCGCCTCCACCCTGAAAGAGGTTCACGCTCTGAGAGCAAGGGGTGGGCTGCATTTGGGTGCTAGGGCAGCGGGAGCAGCAAGAGAGGAGAAGAGGGAAGCACAGCTGCACACGGGAAGACAGGAATAGAAGAAGAAGAGGAGGAGGAGAATGGCAGCAGCCTTGGCAAGAGGAGAAGCAGCTCTGGAGTCAGGGCCTATAGGCTCAGTATGCCACTGACAGACAGGCTGACTCGTTCCTCTCCTGCTCTCAAACACTGCCATCTCAAAACAAAAACACCCACGCACTCCATCTCCGCTCTCCCCTGACCCCAGCTCGCTGGAGTTCTTTCCCCCCGCCTCCCTTTGCTTTCCCTCGCACTATACACAGCATACAGCCAATCCTCTTTGGCCTCTGCCAGCCAATCCAAGGCAAGCAGAGAAACTCCCGCCCATCAGTGCACACCCACACAATACACACACAAACAGAGGAGTGAGAGAGAGTAATGAGGAAACAGAGCGAGTTCAACAGAGAGACGAGATGAGCAGAGCGAATAAAAGCCAGGGGGAGGGGCAGAGCGTGATCACCCTGAAGACTGAGCAACAGGAAAAGAGCTACACAACATAAACTGGCTGAAAAATGAACCCAGTGCAACAATAACAATGTAGTGGGATGCATCAGGAGGATGGTACACCAATGGTGGAAAAAACCAAAAAAGTTGCAGGGAAAAAAAAACATGATTGTATAGATAAAACCCTCATTAACCACAGAAAACACAGGCCGAAGAACAGTGTTGTGATGCGCGCACACACACACGCATGCACGCACACACACGCACGCGCACACACACACACACACACACACACACACACACACACACACACACACACACACAGTATTTCCTCAGCCAGCAGTTTAGTGACAACAGCCCTCACCTTCTTCCTTTCCTCTCTTTTAACTCTGGTCGTGTCTCTCCTGCTGGTCACCATAAACATACTAAGCAAACACACCTTGTTTTTCCTGCTTCCTGTTGTGTAAGTGAGGGGAAAAAAAACCTGCTGAAAAATGTCAAGCTCAACCGAACACAGAGCAGAGGAAGGCAGTGGCAATCATACAGGCAGCCAGGGTTAACCCTCCAACATGCAAATCAAAATATCAACTTCTATAAAATGTATTCATTGGGCCAATACTCCTCCCCAAAGAAAAAAAAAAAAAAAAACACAACAACAAAAAAAAAAACCAAGGTTGAGTGGAGCTCCACCTACAGCAAACTGCACAGCTGAACACACAAATGTTTGAGTCATACATCAAACCAAGTCAAGTAATAGAAGTGTAACAGCTCCCCAGAAGACTATCCTGACCTAACATAACGAGACGCTGAGCCCTACCTATAAGCAAAGTTGCATTCAAGCAGTTGAATCAATCATGAAAGCTTGCTCTGAATAGACCTTAAGAGTTCAAAGCGTTTTCTCTGAAAAGTTACGAGACCGGGACAGATTTTTGTTTGTCTGAAATGTAGCAACAGGGGCACCCATTTTCTCTGGAGCTTCGTAGAGAGTGAATGCATGAGTGGGTGGAAGAATATGTAAGCAAGAGTATGTGTGTGCGGTGTGTCGGGTTGGAGGGGTGGTGGGTGGAAGGAGGAGGTAACGCCGTGCCTGAGAGAACACAGGGGGACTCCTCACGATCACTCAACAGTAGTCCTGAGCAGCTAGAGGCTCTGGCATTATGGCAGCATCTATAACAGGTTACATCTGATTCAGCCTTGATATAGGAATAATAATTTGCCCACAACAATGCCTGTATTACAAGGGCTATGCTACATCATCTGTGTCATTTAAGAGAATATGCTGTATGTATCTCCTGCACAATAGAAGGTTTTATTACAAGAACAAAGCAGTAAGATGAGCAGTGAGAGTCTGAGCCTTCTAAACAAGCAGGCTGGATTATAAACATAGTTGCCATTATTTAAAACATCAAATAGCTAAAGTGGTAAAGCAGTCCAAGGAAGAAACACTTCTGCCTCAGTATCACTGTACACTGTACCATGACATAATACAATATCTATTATATGTCTTCAAATATCAACCTCACTTCATCAACATCATTATGATTTTACTCTGTGATATTATTAGTTTATTCTTGGTATAAAAGGGAGCTGGCCCTCCAACAAAGTACTTGTGCTGACAACCACCATCAATAAATTATGCAACACACCCTCATGTGGATCATTTCTAAACAGCAGTATATAGGTTATTTAACACAGGTCCCAGTTAATGTAACCCAGCCAAAGCCAGCAGGAAAAGTAGGGCATCATGACCCACATTAGGGGGAACTCAGTATTCACCAACAGGCTCAGTGAGGTGCGTACTAATGTGACTGTTGTGTCTCCTTGACATCAAGGTGCTGTGCGTCATCAATATGTTTGATCCGACCAATGCACTGTATCAATTTGTGGCAGCTCTTGTGCACTCATGTGGTCAATCCGTCACTGAAGAAATTACTCAAACACAAACAACATATTTATCAAAAACCGACTGCATGAGTAGTTAGGATCAAATCCAGCTTTCAGCTGAGAGTGACACACCTGTATACAAGTTAGAGAAACAGGCCTGAAGCTGGTTCAAAAACTGTGCTGAACAATGACTTTCTATCCAACTAGGTTTGAAAAAACCTTGAGGAAGGCTTTTACCCACTGTTGCTGACAACATAAAGGGTTTAAATTATAATGTAATAGAATGTAATAATGTATTTACAACCCTGAACTCATAGACTCTATGAAAACAAGCATGTTTGATCCATTTTCTACAAAGGTTTGCATTGTCCTATGGTAGAGGAAGAGGGCTTGGTTTGCAGGGAACAGTAAAGCTCCAACAGTTGGCATATCAGGGTGGCAGGTTTGCCTCCAGAAGGGGCTCTGTGAGAACCCAGTGGGAGCCAGAGCGCTGCAGAGCTCTCCTCCAGCTCAGACCTGGCCCACATCACTTCTACAGTCTGTTACCAAAAGCATTCTGGAGTAAGAATTTGACTCTACAGCCTATATATCCAAAATAATGTGCATCAACAAAATATGCCCTGACAATCGACTGATATGAGGTGCTGATGTGATGTGACATTCTGCTTGTATTAGCTTCCCTGTAACAAAAGTGAGAGCACACAAAGAACAAATTAAAAAGCCAATTTCTGCACGCACTGAAAAGACATAATATTGGCTTCAAGTGGAAAGAAGTAAATAAACAAATACAAAACAGATGACAGATTCAGACAGTAATCTCCTCCACTGGAACCCAACAGAAGCAGAAGCCTTGTAATTCTGAGAGACAGATAATTCAACAAACTCACACTGTGCGATTCCATTATAGCAGAGCTTGCATCTAGAGATCCATATTTAAGACTGATTTTTGTGCATCCAATTGAATTATATGAATAATGTGTGTAAAGCGTAAACTGTAGTATGCCAATCATTCATGCAGAGAGATTAGTCACCACACTTCAGGTTCTTTGGCATTAGATGCTCCTCATGCCGTATGAATGATGATATATGAAACCAATCTTTATGATCATGAGACCACACAAAACAGTGTTTTAAAAACATTATTCTATGAGTGCTTCTGGGGCTGTGAAACAAGCATTTTGTATGTTTGCAATAATCAGATTCAATCCAAACCCTCTATTGGGTGTGCAATTATTCTACATCAGTGTAGTGATAGGCAGCCAGAGGTGACAGACAGTTTAAACAGAACTGGTAAACCAAGACGTGAACACATTCATCCAGCAACCTTAGCGTAGCCCAGATGATAATTTGGCTTCTGGAGTACCTTGCTAACTCATGTACTGACCTGACATCAGTGTTCAGAAAACAGACTGTGTTATGCAGGCTTCTGGCTGAAGTACAATAGCAACAATGTTTTTTTTCTGTTAAATAAGAGAATACATTTACATTACATTTACTCATTTGGCAGATGCTTTTATCCAAGCAAGTGAAGGACAATAGAGGGCTACAGTGCGGTGGGAAACATTGTAAGTATTAGGTACAACATCTATTTAATAAGTGCTGAGAGACTGCGTAAGGAAGTGTATCAAAAAGTGCATAGTAAGTGCCAATTAGACAAGTTATGGTTTTAGGAAAGGGTTTTCAAGAGATAATAGAAAACAGAGGGGGACGCCTCTCTCTGACAGTCTTGTGATAGCTACTGTAACCTTAGAACTGACCTGACCCAGAATTACTTTGCCCTTAAAAGTGAATATTTAAATATTTTGTGATGGGATATTAAGAAATCCAGTGTTTTGTCATTATTGCTAACTGAATCACTGTACTGATCGCAGCTCTACAATGAAAGAAGGTTTCAGCCATTTGAAACAGTAAAATATGTTCGGTTACATTATGAAACTGTGGTGGGACTAATTAGACTGTGGCAGAGGACGACAGTTGAGTGGGCGGTCCTTCAATGTGGCCAGGACACATTTGCCTTCACACTGCTAAAAGAATGTGGCTGCATAAAACCTCCAAATGTGGTCTCAGTGATTGGATCTCAAATATGTCCTCAATGTGTCTTGGGTGCGTTCACGCCTGTACTTAGGGCTGTCCACCTGAGATCAGATCACATGAGACGCATGTTAATCGCAGGTCTGAACAGGCCCTCAGAAACACAGGAGGCACTACAGCTAAGGGTTATTGGAACAGTGCATCTTTATTTGGCGCCTTTCTGAACTACAGACCTGAGATTTCAGCAAATAAATTATGATATGCTATAGTTTTTTTCTCTTTATTTGCTAGTGCTCTAAATGTACTGCACTGCCATTGCAATTTGGAGCATTGTTTAATAGATGCATGAATTTATTAAACTACAGGTAGGAATTTTCAATGAATTAATTCAGGCATGATTGAATTTTCACAAGCATGCCAATTCTCTCACACAGTACTCACACAGGTCTCACTCTGAGAAACATCAACAACCGTGTTTATGCTACGAGTCAGTCAAGTGAAATCTTTGTCTGTTACTTCTGCCTAAAGTAAAAAATGTTAATGAGATCTTAACAGTTATTGGTAGCACTATAACCAAATGCCAATAAATGCAGTAATAACAGGTGTCAGCTAAATGTATCAAGCAATGTGCTGACACAATGATATAGGCAGAGCAGGAAAAGGCATGCAGGTATGATAAACTCTGACTTACATTGAACAGGTTTGTCTTGTTTCTTTCACAGAAAAGTCCTTGTGCTGGCATGTGCTTCAGCTGTTGCCATGGGACACTGCTTCCTAGCAACACATCACGGGCCCACTGTAGGTTCTGTGTCAGGAAATAAATAAATAAATGAGAAAACCAACGTACATTTGTATATACATTTTTATATTATATACACAACACAACAGAGTTCCTTATGAGAAAATCCAGGGGACATCCCTCCTTCATCAAAATAGACTGACAGAAATGTTAAACAGATGCTGTATTTAATTAAAAAAAAATTAAAAAAAAGGAGAAAATTATGCTCATTGGCAATCAGGAAAATGCAGACCGCTTTTCACAGCTTGATGACTCACAAATCCGCGTCTACACAAGTACCCTGAGTACCAGATATCAAGCAAACGCCACTTCATGTTATCTTTTACAATCCCACTAGTCTATAGCATGAAATTACAGGCTCTCTCTCCTTCCATGTCTGGAGCTGGGATAAAGATGGCCAGTCAACGTGAGTGGGGCCGTTTTCCTGAGAACAAAAGGGACACAGAAGCTTTTAACACTGGATGTGTCAGGTTATGAGGAAGCAGCCACTGTCAACAGGATCACATCAAGTGACTGTGTCATGAAGTCACTGCCAGAGTGCATTCGCTTTCATCCAGGCAGGCTGCTGAAAACAACACTGGAGGCAAAAACGGAGGGAAACCATACCAACTCTGTAAGCCTCAATCAAAAGTTATTCTGCATTTAACTGAGTCTCAGGGAAATTATATTTCTTGAACTGGAAATTTTCACACGTGTGACTGCTGATGGAATATAATATAGCATAAAGAAAATTAGGACGACACTATCACTGGGAGCCATAAAACCCATGATGCTGCACAGACAGAGAGCTAGGACTTTTCATGCCCAATTCACCCTTAATGAGTAGAATAGAAACAAAGGCTAAATTTAAAAGGTTCGACAAACAGAGTGCTGACAGAAGGATGCCACCACAGTAAAGCTCAACACAACCTCCCTCTGCCAAACTGGCTGAGAGAGCACTGTGCTACCACCCACACACACCTCTGCCCACAGAGCCTTATAGCCAACACAAGCTGTTTCAGCAACTCGTGCATCACTGCAGAGCTCACAAGAAAATCCAAGAGAGAAATACGTAATGGCCATCGCAGCTCGATGTGCTTGTCACCAAAATAGTCAATGCAAAAGGTCCATGCGACTCCTGAGGAAATTACAGGGAATTTTCAGTAAGACTCATCTTCTGTAAAAGTCACCATTAATGGCAGGGGATACTGATTATAGGTGTACGGCTTGGGTTTAATGGATGACTTGACCTTTGAAATGCAATGAGAATGGACTAGAACCATCAGTTACCAGGGGTGGACTGACCTGATGTGTCTTGCTGTTGCTGTAGAAGAAGGCCAAGCGATAGAGACTCTTGTAATGCTGAGGGAAGCGGCTGAGGCAGAGGAAGAGAGCACGGATGCACATTTCCACCAGCATCCGCCTCTGGTCGCCACGATCTGCAGGCAGGGCCTTGGGCACCTCGATCACCTCGGCGGGGGGCTCTGGCTTCCGCTTTCCCTCACTGGCTGGGGTTTGAGGAGCGGCTTGTTGAGAGGGGGCTGGCTTTGGAGGCGTGGCTGGGACAGGAAGAGGTTGAGGACAAGGGTCTGCAGATACTTTGGGAGCTGAAGCCTCGGGAAGGGTCACCACCACAGCTTCTACTACTTCCTGTATGATTTTCTCTTCAGTCTGGATGCCAGTATGCTCTCCATGTGATGCTGAAGTTAGATTTAAATTTCAGACTTTAGGACTTGGAAAAGACAGACGTTTTCAAATATCAACATAACTGTAGCTACAATATCTGGAGCTTCTGCATTACATGGTTTTTACATTACAGCTACAGAATGGTTCTGACCAATGGAGGTGCAGAAGCTGTTGTACAGTTGCAAGCTCAGGCAGATCATGTGTGAGGACTGAAATAGAAGCACTTAGATACAGATACAGATGCATACAGATGTGGTGGAGAGCAGAGAGATAGAATGTAGGAATATTTTATGAAGTCTTTATGGACGTACTTTTTTCTGCTGTGAAACTTGGTTGCTGATGGAAACTATTATAATCTGAATATATAATAATAATAACAATATGAATTTAAACTGTCTGCTTTTTTAAAAAATCCTGTCATGGAGATCTGGACTCAGTGTTCACCTTGTCTGGTTGCTTAATGCAATGATTACATTCAGCACAAACAATGAAATGGTGTAGCTCACTACAGTCAGAATACGTTCCGTTAGTTGTACCTGTATCCTCAGATGCTTGCTGCCCATCCTTCACAGGGGTTGTACTCTCTGATGATAATGAACTGACTTTCTCAGAGGCAGGTTTGTGGTTGCTGTCTTGTGAGCTGGTGGGATCTGTGAAGGCATCCTGGGTGGAGTTGGAGTCAGAGAGCATCACCACCTCACTGTCCTGACTGCGCTCTGCCAAAACAAAAAACAACATGCGTCATGCAGCCAATTGCATGGTTACAGACAGAGTCAAATAACTTTAGCCTTTGGAATATCATGGATAAATACACATATAACCTTTCTTGCCAAAAAGTTGTGTTTGCATGACTCTTTTTAAAAAAAAAAAAAAAAGCATTAAATTGAAATTTCAAGTGGGACCATCCAAATCCATTAATGGGTAAATTTTAACCAATTACCCAGGATGTGTAACAGCACACTGTGTAGGCCTTTTTCTAGCTGTTGGTTGTTGCCTTGCAATTCCTAGTTGTAATATATATATATATATATATATATATATATATATATATATGTGTGTATGTGGGTGTGTGGGTGTAGGGGAGGTAATAAAAGATAATTATGAGACAAAAATAGGTCATGAGCCATAAATCCTTAATAGTGCATTACTAATGACTCATTGTTATAAAGGCAATACAGTTTGTTTTTGTAAGTGGTCCAAAACCAAAATGGCAGCATTCCTCTTAAATGCCATGTTGGGCAGAGTCAGCAAAAAATAAATAGTCCTTGGCAGGGAACTGTAAATAAAAGAATCAAGAGGGCAACAAGCTTTTGTTATTCCAGAGAATAATGCACACATAGGAGTTTTCAAAAAAAAAAAAAAAAAAATTCACAATCATAAGTTAACGGTACAGGTACTAAAGGTACTGTGGTACTGTAAGATTTGTGTGAACTGACAACTGTGTATTCAGTGCGTCCTACGAGAATACACTTCATTTTGGATTAAAAACATAGCCTCTTAAAGAGTTTGGTGGGTTTGAAGATCAGTACCATTCAGGGAAGCCAGCCACATTGGAGACCTGGGCAGGCAGTAATCATGGTCAAACTCTGGTGAGGCTGTTGGAGATATGGGGAGCTGGTTTTAAAATATAATCAAGCAAAACTGCACCTCCAAACTTGTTGAAAAATAATCTGCAATTGCCTTCAAAAATCATTGACTTTCCTTGACAAAGGAGAAAAGATTTGATGCCACTCCCTTGAAATTGTAGAGCCTGATTCAGACACATATTTATTTCCGTGAAAACACATAAAATGTGCAGTGCAATTGTTTTGATATCATTTCAGTGGTTTTTCATTGTTCAATTTTTCCCAAGATCAACATTTCCCTCTGAAGCCTAAGAGAACATTGTCTGTGATATGATCAATGAATAAAACCCAGTAGCTGCTACTTCAGCAAAGACACTTTCAGTTGTGTTTATATCCCTTGCTACTGTTACTTTGCCCAATGACTGATCTCCCATTTAACTGCCAATAGAGAAGCAACATAAAGAAACTGCATGGTAAAAATCTAGAGAGAGTACTTCTAAGTTGTAGATGATGAACAGGAGAATCTTCCCTGATAGAGATTCAATAAATGCATGTCTGAATCTGGCCCTACAGTCTTACCACCTCGATGTGCTGTCAGCAGGACTCAAGCCAGAGAGATTGGACACCTGCAAGCAAACATGTGCATGGTGGGGTATTTTCTGACTTCAGTCTCAGTTGTACGGCAATAATAGGCCAGCCACATTCTTCTTGATTTGGCATTTTCTCACTAATTGGCTATAATTGGAAATTATAGCCAATTAGTGGAAAACAGCAAACACATGATTCAGACGAGATTTTGAAATATCTCCAGTTTGACTTTTTTGTCAAAATTAAGCCCACACCAAACTCAAATAAAATGCGACCACATGATACACCAGACAATTTAGTGGATTGTGATAAAGGACTGACTTTGTCCAGTCGTGAACACATTCACCCCATTTGAACTACATGCATATACATGGCAAAGCAGGTGGTAAAAGCAAGCAGGCAAAGAGGTAGCAGGCAGGTAGGTAGGTAGGTAGGTAGGTAGGAAGGAATCTGGAAAGGGTGACAAAACTGGCAACATGGGCAATATGGCTGCGTTATTTGCACAGTCAAGCTAAACATGACACATGGGGAGGGTGAACAGATGGCCCTGTTTTTGTTATATGGAGATAATGGCCAGGGCAGTTTTCTCCAAACTCCATTATGGCTTCTGTTTCCCTGCACAAAGTTACAGCGAATGAAATTTTAATTTCCTGAAATTTATATCCAGGCTGCTTTAACTTTGCATATATTCAGTAAATGTCTAAGTATGTGAAGACTTTTTTTTGGTTAACTCTGACACAGTAAAACTTTCTCAGGTATACTAAAGCATCTTCTCAGAAACTTAAACAAAGACACTTTTGACTGTACAAGAGCTTAAATAAAAGACAGTTAATGTGCATGAATCAGCAAGCACAGCTATAAAGTTCAGTGTACACACTGTGCTGGATGTACACTGTGCTAGATGTGCTGAAAACAATAATGTACATCCAGCACATTATTTCCCACAGCTATCAAGTCTGTTTTTCAAAACCAATGTGATGAGAAAAATACACAACTCAACTCCACCACACACTTCAATGGACTTGTAATTCACAAAAGACTTTAAAACTTAAACATCTCATCCAATTGGATGAATTTTAACTTCTAATTTTGAATCTTTTTAGAGATGTCTGGGATTGTTTGTGATGCTGTCTGTAATATATGTGCTTGTGTGTGGCCAGAGGTTTGTTCTTTGTCTTATCTCTGTTCTCTTTTCTTATGCCACACTCAGTGGTCTCTTCTTTTTACTTAAATAAAAGGTTAGTGTAATAACGAAGGTGCTTGCTGATAAATTTGTAACCAGTATAACCAACACTTGGTTATCTCTGGAAAAGCACTCCTGATTAGCACCTGGGATCTCTGACAATGCAAACCACTCTGTTTAACCCCCTGAACACTAAACACAGTGAGGCAACAATCATTTGCAGCTTTTTTTTGGTGTGATACCAACAACATCTGATTAAGGCTAAAAACCACAAAAGCTTACAATTATGCACAGATGTCTCCATGAGGTTATAAGCTTCAGGAAGTTACAATAAAGCAACGACTGTAACATATTAGGAGAGGCAAGATGATTGGTAAGGAAAGAAAATAAGACCAGCAACAAAGCAGCGACTAGAAATGGATGTTATTCCAGCACACATACACATACATACACGCACAGGCCTCAATGCACTCTGCAAAACTCAATCTTCAAATCTATTAGTTTCAACACTGCTGTTTTGTCAGGCATAGTAAATTAGTCAAATAATCAGTAGCCATATTGCCCATTTCACCACATCACAATCACCCAGTGCATGGGGATCATTGTAACTGAAACCGAAGCCATTAAGCATGGTGATTAGCAATCTGAGCACTCCCCAGTGGGCTTCCTGTCCCAGTGCAGAAAGGTCAAAGAGCCCAACCCCAGAGACAGTGTCTAGGACTGGGACTATACCATCAGCCTGCTGCTCTTCGTGCCGCTGCTGCTGCCACTGCTGCCGTCGTAGTGTTTTGCGTTTGGCGTAATCGTGGTCAAATGGCGTGGCCACGTAAGGAGGGGATGTCAGACCTGGGGTGGCAGCTGATGGAAGGGATGAGCTGAGCACGTTCCCTATGCAAACTGACGAGCAATTAAAGTCTTCATCCATCATGGAGGGTGGTTTCTCTCTGCAGCGAACCAGGAACAATGTTGACAATCAATGTACAGCCATAAAATCAAATGCTTTTTCTAACTCTTGCCACATTATGTTTATAAAGCTTACTTTTCATGGGACCTTGGCATGCTTGGCATGCTCTTCTCTTCACCCCTCGCAAACGGCCCAGTAGCTGCCTCAACCAGCAAATTGAACAACTGCTCATGTTCCAGATCAGGCTCAACAGCCTCTAGTAGTTTTAGGATGGTGGCACTCAAACGGAAGTGTAGCTGGAAGAAAGAAGAAGAAAAAAAAGTTTAATGGTCTGCAGGTTTTGTGAACAATGCCTATAAGTGTGAAAGCTTTCAGTCAGTTATCTTTATATTACACTGCATCCATGTGACAAGACATATAGCAGCTAGATGTCTCTAGCTAGACTCATTTGAACTAGCAGCTACAGGCAGTTTACCTCCAGGGCTTCCATGGCCAGGTCAGGAGGATTATGGTAATGGATTTTCCGAGGGTATCTGGCAGCTTCTTCATGCAGATAGTGTGCTGCCTATAAATACAAAGAGGAGGGAGTCATCACTTCAACACCATCAGCTACCATCTATAAATCAGCTCCTAAACTAGTAAAATGGAAGGAGGGAGTGCGATAAGAATTAGACAGCTATGTATGCTGTCATGAGGGTTCACTACGTTCATACTGCCCCCCATGACACAGTGTTTTATACAGGTTCATCTGCCTCTGCTGATCTAATCAGAGCTACAGAGCATTCACTAACTCCATACATCGTTCTTCTCCCTAGGAAAAAAACATCTTGTGAGGGCGGAAGGGCAGTGATCTTTCTGCAGGCAGATTATGAAACGACTCCACGGAGAGCAAGAAAAATATCTGCAATCAACTTCAGGATTATTACAATGATTTTTTCAACTAAGGTTTTATTTCCCTGGTTTTCATCATGACAAACATTTTAAATTTTTCCTTTGTTACTTCTACAGATTTTTGTCCTTCACACTAATCCAGTTTTATAAGGGAAAATCTTAACATAATTTAAAAGGGTGGCGTGCACAAAGCATATGCACTGCTTGCTTAATAAAGACTTCAACTGTAAGGACATGGATTCATTTGAAAATAACAGACTCAGTGTGCAGGTCACATTGCATTATGTGTGTTATTGTGCTAGATATGTGTTGTAAATCACCTTTTAAATTTGAACCCTGTATTTCTGTATTTGCCCTGGGAAAAAAACAGTACACACTTTAATTTTCTAATCCGTTATTAGTAAGTGACACATTTTACCTGCTGCCAGAGTAAACAAACACCTCAACACCAAAGTTCACTATCAAACATAAATCACTGACTGAATTCCTTGGATAAATGTGTAGCCTGAAGTCTCCACAGCTGTTTACCTTTTTGTAAAGCTGCAGATATTCCACTGGAGGCTGTTTGCGTTTTTCTGCTATTTTCCCCAGCATGTAGTGAATGAGCCACTCTTCCTCATCACTGTCACCCTCACAACGGGAAGCACCCTGGAAACACTGGAATGCTGTCTCCAACATGGAGTCTCTCCTTTCTTCCATCTGAAACCACACACACAGTGGAGCCTTATTGAGTAATTTAGCTCAAGGCGACAGAACAATTTACTCTACGACAATTTTCACATAAGTAACAAGCAAAAGAAGCAGGATGTGACATCGGTTTAGCTCACGCATGAAAGATATGACATTAAAGCAAAGTTAACATAAACTGACAGAGAATAATGATGAGCAACAAGAAGGTTCTCCTCACCTGTTTAACCACCTCTGGGGGGAGCTCACTGCGCCACTGCTTGAGCTGCCGTGAGGCAAATGAATGCAGGGCATATGATATGGTACCATACTCGATCCACAGAGAGAGGTTGGAGCTGTCTATCTCCAGGGCCCTCTTAAAACAGTTAAGCACCGCCTGGGAGTGTTTCCATATGGGAACATCACTTTTCAGCTCGTTGGAGTTGAGCTTGTCCTGGATACGGCTGGCCCTAGCTAAAGCCATACCTGCCCAGGAGTCAAACCTGAGGAAAGACACACACTCCTAGTGAAGTCACTGCATTCAATGTACTAAATGTGAACAAACCCTACACATGGACATTTATTTGCTAACATTCATAACATAAATAGTTAAATTTTAACTTCAAAAATTAATTAAAGAAAAGGATTCTGCTACACGAGTTACCTGTTGGGACACACACAGATGTCATGCATATAGAACTTGATGGCTTTAGACTGCTCCTTGTTCTTGAAATGGTAATCAGCCAGCAGGTAGTAGATCTCGTTAATGATTGCAGGTGCAGGAGCACTACCCTCAGGAAGGCATGGGGCCTTCAAGAAATAAAAAGTCAACATTTCTCTAACAGTAATGATTCTCACTTCAAACTTGCAAATGAAGTTAAAAGGCAAAGCAAGACTTAAAAAAAAAACTCCACTGAAACGAGGACACTGTTTAGCATGTGTGACTCACTGGAAGCCGCACATGCAGTGTGTGCCCACTGACTGACCTTTTCTGTCATGCCCTCGATGTAGGCTGCCACTTCATCCATGGTGAGGACGGGAGTGTCACTTGAGGGGGCGATGCCAGCAAACCTCCTGAGCAGATTAGCCAACTCTGCAGACACTGTGCTTGTCTTATAGCTGTCAAACTCAGGCAGTGACTTTGGTTTGAAATACTGGAACATGAAGAGGGCCTCACTCCACAACAGCTCAACCTGCAAAACACAGATTACGTCCACAGGAAACATGAGTGTCAGAGTGTATTGTGTTACAGCTGTAACACACAGCGCCACAGCAAATTAGTGGGAACAAGGTCTCCTGAGGACTCCTCTCTTGCAGTGTGGCATTGCATAATTACAGTCAGACTGCCGGTCACCTAAATGTATTGATGCACAGTTATGGGGATGACACCCACCTGGTGGCCGGACACGTGTATTACAAAAATATAAGACACCATGGGCTGTAGCCACAAAGCTCCAGCAAAAGTTCACATGATATTTTCAGAGTTAGGAAACTGTCTCTGATTTTCTTTTTTTAAAATTCACATCAAATCTAGGCATTCACAAAGAATCCATGCTGTCAAAATAGCTCCTAAAGTAAACAAATGCTAGATTAACAATTTTTTTGTATGTCGGGAATTTCTGAGCAGAAAAGAAAAGGCTCTAAAAAGGTAGAGACAGAAGAGTCCAACAAATATTGAATAAAAGCGAGACAGTAAATTACCGCAGAGCAGAGGTTTGTGGGAATGTTGTTTGTGGTTTATCTAAACATGTTCATATTTCTCACTCAGTAAATTAATGCTATTATGCCATTAATGCTATTTCACGGCCTTCATTTATTTCAATGACACCAGACATGTGTACCTTGTAAGCCAACAAAACAACACTAATGGATAAAGCAGACTTCCTCTGTGATGTGAGGGTCAGTGAGGGAACATGTTTGCATCATCAACAGTCTGCTGCTGTTCAAACACTATTTATGTAGGTTTGCCACTACCTGTGAGAAATCATAATCATAATCATAATCATAATCAAGCAGTCAAAGCCTTGAACCATTTTCACCACTTCTTCACTGTTTCATTCACTGTTTACATTTTTAATCAAATAATATATTGGTTAAAAATAGGTCAAGCAAGATTAGCTGAGATCAACATTTGTTAATTAATTTTGATTGAGCCGCTTCAAGTTCATGCAACAAATTATAATTAACTAAATTAACAACATGACATGGCAGACTTCTAGAAGCATCTGAGTGTTTGACCTGTGGAGACGAGTGGTCCTCAAGGTAGCGGGCTTTGCTCTTCTTACTGGGGTACGCATACAGGCAGAAGAAGCACTGTTCCAATGCCATCTCCAATTCCTCTTTGTAAGGATGAGCCTCATTGCTGGAAGAGGCTGCAAACTCTTTTTCCAGAACTCGAACCTGCAGAAAAACATTAAAATGAAGCTCAGTCAAACTGTTCAAATAGTCTACACAAACTGATTTAGTCACACTAAGATGAAGAAATATATGCTGCTTTATGTAACTAGAATAATTACTTTAATCATTTAATTTCTTCTTGAATTAAAAAGGGCATGTATGCAAACTGTACATTCACATATCATCTTCATAGAGAGAAGACTATCAACAAACTTACAAAGAACTTGAGGAGTGCACCGTCTGAGCTGCAGCACAAGGAGCGACGGCCGAGATACTCATGGGCCGTGTTGAGGAGCATCAGGGAGGAGGGCAGCATGGGAGTGTCTGAGTCATCTGAAATTGAGACTTGATATGGTCACTCACTGTAACAGCTACCATGGCATGAACACCAAGGAAAAACCAAAGGCATGAAAACAAGATGTCAACAAACCTTCATCATCCCCTACAGACATATGCTGTCGAAGCATACAGTCAAAAGCAGCCTCTTCATGTTTGATAATGCGATACAGGATGATCCACGGCAGGACCGAGAAGAAATAAGGCTCCTTGGGATCGTCGGAAATGGCCATGCTAAGATCAATCAGCTGAAAACACAACATCAACAACACAAAGGCTTATGAGCTTCTTATTATAGTATCACTTAAAACTTTAGGAAAGCTTTGTCTTTAGCTCTCTCCTAACCTGAATTAAGTTGTTTGCCAGTCGAGCCATACTAGAGAAGTGGGGGACATTGCTCAGAAGCTCAGAGTCTTTGGTGAAGCAAACCTCGATGCCATCTAGTAATGTTCCAATGGTGCTGACCCACTCTTCTTTACTAGGGGGAGAGCTGTTTGAAGCTGAGTTGAGCTGCTGCAGGGCTTCGTTCAGAGCCAGCTCGCTGCACTCCAAACACTGCTGGTAGTCCTGCAGCTTCAACAGCGAGTTCTAGGACAGAGACATTTAATTCAGAGGATGAGAAGTGTCAACCACTGCGCATTTCAAAAGAGGTTCGATCAATATTATTGTAGCATATCTAACCTGCAGTAGCATTAGCTGAGCAGGCCGCTCTGGTGCTGAGCTCACAAACTCCAAGGGTTTACTCCTGCTGCCATAATTAAGAGTGGGCTGCAGCAGACGCACAACAGACTCAAAGTCTGCAGACTCAAAGAGTCGCTGGATCTCCTCCAAAGACTGACAACGTTCCAGAGACTTCAGCCTTTTGTCGACCTGTCAAAGGGGACAGAAGACACCATAAATGAAACCCTTCAATTAAAACAGTTAGAAGCCCTCAAGGGATTTGCTAAAAGTAATTTACCATTATAAAAAAATATAAAAAAGAACTATTTTGCTTCTCAGTGTATGACACATTCTTCAATGGTATAGTGTGGTATAGTATGGACCAGAAACTTTTTCTTGTCATAACTCATGAAAACACTGACCTCCTCCACAGAGATTGCTGCATCTACACGTAGGTTTGGCAGATTGATGGTGTAAGGTTTCCCTTCAGGAGACTTTGGTTTGCTCTGCAACAGGCCTATACAGACATCATAGCTCTCCAGTGCCAACTCCATATCTCCCTGACAAAAGACAAGAAGGACAGACTTACAAGTCACATCTGGGTGAGAAGAGAGGCGAGGGCGAAAAAGTTAATGAAAAAAAAAAAAAACAAGATCCTACCTGTAGTGCCAAGAATCGTGCCTTGAGCCAGTAGACTCGCACCATGACATCCAACCAGTCATCATCAAACAGGTCTCTTTGGGATGAACCTAAGGCCAGGAGTAATAAATCACCCTGGAAGTGCTGCCCAGGGAATTCTGAATCAGCTGTGTCATTGCTGGGACCAACACTGCTTCTTCTTGGAGACACTAGACAGGGAAAAAGATATTGTAACAAGCCACGTGTAAACATGCTGCTCCACACATGTGACCTACTAATATTTAACAAATCCTGTGCGTCATCGTGTTTAGAACTGTGATTGCAGTCCCACATTTAGGCCACTCAGTCAATTTTATTTTAAATACAAAAAAGCAACAGTGACATTTAAGACATTAAGGTAAGATGTTGTTAGTGTTACTTGTGATATGACATATGACAAATGGACAATGGTGCAGCTCCTGTAGGTTCCATAATGTTTTTTCAAAATACTGCAGCACAGTACTGTAATGCATCACTCAACCCAGCTTTGTCAAAATCCATTCAGGAACAATGTGGGTTGGCTCACTGGTACTGTGGTGTTTAGCTCAGTGGGTAGAGCACCCACCCCATGTGTTGAGGCTATAGTCCTCACTGCAGGTGGCCCTGGTTCGAATGCCGCTCCGAGTGGCCCTATCCCCCTTTCTGTAAGTCGCTTTGGATAAAAGCGTCTGCTAAATGACTAAAATAAATGAAATACTTACCTGTCTTCCCTTTTTTGTGTAACCATTGCTCCAACTGCAACTCCATACACACTAAGCTCATTGTCAGCATTTCCTGTACATATAGCAGATAAAAACACTTATTAGAGGTCAGTGGGGCCAATTTTGATCAAAAACTATAGTTATGAAAATTTAAACATCTACTAGATCCAGAGTGACCCTAGTAATGTCAGAACATCTGGCACAACACCAACGTTTTAATTTGAACACAAACCAAAAACAATCTTTAAGATGCATATACAACATAGATTTGATTCGATAGATTACATATCACACTAAAATTAGCCTATTAAAATAATGATAGTGAAGGAATTTTCCATCAACAACAACAACAACAACAACAACAACAACAACAACAACAACAACAACAACAAGAAGAAGAAGAAGAAGAAGAAGAAGAAGAAGAAGAAGAAGAAGAAGAAGAAGAAGAAGAAGAAGAAGAAGAAGAAGAAGAAGAAATGTAAGCACTTTGTAGAAAAAACAACAAAAGCACACATAACATTTGAATTAAAGCATTAAAACTAAATTGAAAACATGAGTGCTCAAAGATAAAAGACAACTTCATAGAAACACATCTATATCAGCAAGTTTTAAAAAAAGATATAAATGTGTGTTCTGAATCTGTGAGCCTCAGATTCTCTGGCAGGCTATTCTATAATTTTGGATGCTGCCCCAAAAGGCCTGGTACCCCCTTGTTATTAATCTGGAATTTGGAACGGTGAGTAGAGACCTGCCAGACAACATCAGGCTGCCCACAGGCTCATAAGTACAAATTGCATTCAGTGATCATTTCTGTCTAGTGAGTGTAAAACCGTTAACATCTGATCAACAAATAAAGAAATCAACCAGTTTTCTTGTCATTTACCCTGATGTGTTTGTTGCTGCAGTCCCTAAGCAAAGGATTGGGAAGACCACTACTGTGCTTCCTCCAGGTCTGATAGACTTCCAGCACCACGGCAGTCAACCCTCGAGGCCACTCCTTCATGAACTTCTGACCCACAGCTTTCAGATAGCGCATCATCAGGTCCAGTATACCACCATTGGTCATATTATTAAGCAGGTAGGTGTGGACATCCTGTTGCTCTACAGAATGGAATACACACTTTCTTAATATTATAGAAACAGCAACATAGCACAATGGTGTATTTTAAAACCACAAAGCTCTACATACCAGATTCCATATATTCAACTGAGTCAACAGGCAAGCAACTCCCATGTAGAGCCTTTATGTCCTCCTTCCCATCACACTGCGTCTCAAGATTACTCAGACTCTCCTCATCATTATCAGGATCAAATTTCTTTAGCCTAAGACGAACAAGCACAATTCGCGCAATTAGCATTTAAATCTCAAGAACTATAACAAGCTGTGTATTTATGCAGATTATCCTAGGTTTAGTGTGAGATACCTGGAGGGTAGATATTTAAAAAGCAGTTCCTGAAAATCAATCTTCTCCTCCTTCTTGCATTTTGTGTTACGAACACGTGCTGAGCGTCGCTTGGCTGTCTCCCCACTATCTTCCATTGCACGTTTCCTTTTTGGCGCTTTCTTCACTTTATCTGTCAGGGAAACGTCCATTGCTGTAGCTGTAAACAAAATGTAGAATGAAAAAAAAAATTAAATTCTGTAAATGATTTGTTATACAGGCTTATAATTACTTAGCATATGTAGGCAGGCAATCAGTTAATGAACAACTAACCAACAGGGGGAGCAGAAGTGGTGATTTCCACAGTGGTCTGACTGGGGGTAACCTGAGGCTGAATGCCAGGTTGGGGCAGCACTATTTGATCAGAGAGGGACACTGGAGGCAGGGATGAGCTGGGACTGCTACTCAGCACAGTGGTCTGGCCCATACTGACAGGACTGCTAGGCTGTGGGAGGTTCTGGAGGAAGTTTGGGTCACTGTACTCTGACAAGTCAATTCTGCGGCCCAAACTCAGACGTGGTGGTTCACATGTGGTCTGATGTCTGTACATGGCAAGAAGGCTTTCGCCCACATGCTTCCATCTAAGAGAAAAAACCCAAAACAGTTCAACCCTCAGTTGTAAAAGTTAGAAAAGGTTTGCAAAATTTAGCCATGAAAACAATTACTCCAATATCAGTGGAACTCAACTGAGAATTTCAGTACAGTATATGCTGTTTCTGCATTTTCAAGAATTCTAAGAAAATTTTACGTGAGTGTAAACTGGTCTATCCTCAGAAAGGCATAACATACTCTCAAATCTTGACTGTTTGTTTAATTTATTGTCAAAAGTGACAAGCCTACTTAAACTAAACCACCCAAACAGCGGGAAAAAAACAATTCAGAAACACAAGAGCTCAGCACTCACGAGAGGCAGCTGATGGGCTGAATCAGGACAAGGTCTGGTTTTGGTTCACAGTGAGAGAGCGCCTGTCTGCGTTTTCGTATCTCCAGGGCCTCTTCAACAATGGATTTGCGTTCCTCTTCCTCCACTTCCACATAGTGAATAGACATATCGCTGCAAATAGGCCACACCACAGCACAGAGGTCCGTCAGTGATGTGAAAGTACGAAGCCGCAGATACAACAAATTCTAAACGGGCGGAGGAATAAAATGTGAGCTGGCTTCACCATTTCATGAACATCTGCATCGTGTCCCTCTTCAGACAGGGCTGCTCCTCAAAGATTTTCTCCTTCAGCACCAGGCCTTTAGTGTAACAATGATCCTTCTCTAGGGCTTTGGAAATGAAGTACAAACAACCTAGAAAAATGTAGCAGATGACAGTTACTTCTTTTTCGGTACTTGAGCTTTTGTACTGGTAATCACAGTGAGCACAGAGCAAAGAGCTAATGATGATGTATTACATACAGGTGTAGTCACTTAGTGTGTAAAGAATAGTTATGAGGTTGTCAAGGCAGGGCCAGTGATCTGGGTTACAGTGCAATCCCTCCTCAAAGGCATGTCGAGCCAGAGGAATGCGCACCAGTCGCACAGCCACCTGACCAATTTTGTACCACATGTTCACATCAGTAGAGTCCAACATAACAGCCTGAGAAAAGAAGAGAGTAGAAAATATGGTATGAGCATTCACTTCATTAAAAAGATGCATTTAGTTGCAAAAATTGGTGTAAAGCCAAGAATGATAATTAAGTATTAAACTGGCAATGTCTTGCTATTTCACCTCCAGATAAAACTCCATGGCAGTCTCCAGGTCGTCCCGCAATGCAGCCATACTGGCCAGGTTTTTAAAAGTAGAATATTTCAACATCAGTCCAGGATGCTTGAGACCCACTCTCTGATCATCAGAGGGCATTGCCTAAAATATTAGACGACACATCAAATTTGGCACCAACCACAGCGCAATGCAGATTCAACTTAAGCCAAAACAACTGGTCCTCCTCACTGTGTTTAACTGCTCTCGATTACATCCCAGACACACAGTGTTTTGGCTGTTCTGCACAAGCATATCAGCAGAGATTTTTTGAGAACCTTGATGAGACTATATACTGTGTGATATTTTACCTCTTTGAGCAGTGGAGTTTTGAGAAGCTCATGATAGGCCTTACTAGACTCCTCAAACTTGTCATGTTTTTGAAGATCTAAAGCTTTGTGATATAAAGCAAACGCCTCCGCTTCCTGTGGATAAAAATAAAAAAAGATTTAGTGACTGTACAGGACAAAAGGACTGCATCAGTGCCACATATTGCTGATTCATTATGCTCTGTACCTGAGCCTCTTTCGTCTGACTCTTGTTACTTCTCAACGGGTCTTGAGACTCATCTGCAGCTGTCGCAGCAGCATTCAATGCTGCTATGCGAATCTGTAGAGACCAATACAGAAAAAGAGAAAACCTTTTAGCTAGCAGATGTATGAGTGAGGAGGGGAACTAGCAAGAGCAGAACAGTCTGTACAACCAACAAGATGTGTTGATACAAAATAAAAAGCTACCACTCAATGATAAAAATTTTTTTAAAAAAGCATTACCATTTTAATACCAAGAAAGCAGGGCTTCCACTCACGGATTGCAGACTTTGAATGGATCTATAGAAATGTATGGAAACCAAGCAAAGACACATAAACGCGGGTAAGAAACAATTGAGCGAGCAAATGTGACGTTAAAAAAGACATAAAGAGAAAATCATGTTGTTTGTCCCATCACCAGTCACCTACAGAGACCTACCCAGGCTGCTGCCAACTCTCTCATTTACCAAAGCCAGCCGACTGCCTGGTCTCTAAAAGCCTCTCCACTATTCAGTTTGTGGGATGTTGAGTGAGTCTGTCGGGCTGAATTCACCTTAACTCACCAGAGAGAAGAGCAGCGCAGCGTAGTGTTGTCAGCTGTCGAGATGGGCTTCGGACAGATTCGCTAACCTTCCAAAAATCTCAATCAAAACTTGGCCTGGTTAGCTTAGCTCTGCATTGGGACATTGCTGCAGTTTGTCCCGTCCTAGTGTTCAGCTTCACTTGTAAATAATTCAACCACAGCTGTGGGCAGCAGGTGATAAATGTATGTTCCTCACGGTCTCGCAGATTCAACTAGCTAACAGCTCACATTACTGCCTCGGCTAGCTTTTATTAGCTGACCCATTAGATGAGCTAACGTTAGCTACTGTTTCACCGGGTAACCATCACTTGCAGAGCTGGGCGACTGACCTACCGTTCATTCCCGTTTTGACTGCATTTGTAACGTCGTTGTCACTGTAGCATGGCACAAAAATCCCAAAACACTGCGGTCACTAGTGGACATGAAGAACAAAGCAAGTTTGAAACTTCATTTATTCACCATCCTTTGTTGTTGTCAACGTTGGGAGCGTTTGCGTCACAGCAAGACGTTTGCTACCCGCCAAGTAGCAAGGTCGTCACTCATTGGTCAATATACTGTGTGTACTCACGTAACCAATCATATATTATGATGTTGAAAAACAACACTGAAATGTCACTTAGCACAAAGGTAAATGATGTTAAGTTACTAATTATAATAGAATTATTGGAATTATTTAGACAAAATTCTTCTTTAGTTTTAATTTGGCAAATCTGATTTAACAAGTTTTCAATCCGGGCAAAGTATGTGAAATCATTGCTCAAAATACAGACATTGGTGTTTATTGGTGGATATACATAATGTTATGATTATTAAAGTACAAAGGTGATCAAATTAGCAGCCTTTGTGGTCACTATAGGACAGTTTTCACTGTTATTGCCTGTTGTTTCAGCCCAGGCCAATCCAAATCTGATAGGCTGGAAACTATTTTATACCTTTTTAATTTATTTTTAATTTTCAATCATGCAATGACATCTTCTTCAGATACGCTATTTCCACAGCTTGCAATGCACAACAGGCAATATATGTTAGGTTAAATATCTAGTTTATGTAGGTTAAATCAATGAATCATGTAAGTGTTGTACAGTATATAGTCAGTACTTCTGTGCAACTTGCATGGTAAACAGCTGACCACTAGAGGGCAAACTTTAATTATAATAGTGTAAAATGTTTTCTCTGAGATTGAGCTATTTTCACAGGATCTTACAAAATGTTACATCTTTACACCTTTACATACCTTTACATTGACTTCCTGTGGCATTTTACTGGGATTCTTAGATTCTTAGATCATTAATATTCTTTCTGTCAGCAGACAGACAATGCAAAATGGTGCAAAGCACTGTCATCTTTATAAAAGGTGTTTTTTTCCCCTGTCTTCCATCATGCAGTATTTCAAGAGTTACATGACAGTTACATTATGCCTTTGTCAGGACTTATGGTGGCAAATTGTAACAACTTCTGCAGTTTTTAGGAGTAACAGTACACTGTTTTTGTCCTCAGTGACCCTGGCCGTTGCAGTCCCTTGTTGCTTACCGCTTATCCCCGCCTCCTCCATCCCTAGCACTCATTCTTACCCCACCCCATCTTTCCCTTGGCTGAGACTGGCTGGCTGGCACCATTATCAATTCCTTCTGTCAGCATGCTGGAAAAAAATTGCTTACGTCACAGTCATTACTGGCTCTATAAAAGCCAGAGTAATGCAGATTCACTGTGCAGTTAAGCCAGCTACATTCCCAGGCATAGAGCAGCCCGTCTCTGAAGTCATGACTTCCACCGGCTTTGACCCTTACTTCCCCTCTACCTACAAGAGGAGAGTGGTGGTGCGCAGTGCAGGATATGGAGCTGGTGGAGGAATAGGCTCTAGGTCTGCCTACTCCAGCCACGCAGCCCCATTAACTTCCTATGCATCCTCACGCAGAAGTTATCCAACTCATGCCAGAATTACCTCCGGCTACTCCTCTGTGCTTTCTGCTCCAGTGTCTGCAGCTGTCACTGAGCTACGCCTTGACCAAGCAGCCCAGGTCAGCTCTGAGTTCAAAACACTAAGGACCCAGGAGAAGGCTGAGCTGCAGGGCCTCAATGACCGCTTTGCAAGCTTCATTGAGCGGGTCCATGAACTGGAGCAGCAGAACAAGTTACTGGAGACTGAACTTCTGCTGCTCAGGCAGAGGCAGACGGAGCCATCCAACCTAAGGGGTCTGTATGAGCATGAGATCCGCCAGCTCCGTGCTGCTGTAGATGAGGCTCGCCATGAAAAGCAAGCAGCCCAGGATCACAGGGATGAGATGGAGGATGTGCTGAGGGACCTGCAGAAGCGCTATGAGGATGAAGTGCTCTGCAGAGCAGACGCAGAGGGCAGGCTCATGGATGCCAGGAAGGGAGCAGATGAAGCTTCACTGGGCCAGGCTGAGCTTGAGAAAAGAGTTAGGACCCTTCTGGATGAGCTGGACTTCCTGAAGCGCCTCTGTGAGGGTGAGATTGCAGAGCTGCAGGCCCAAATACAGTACAGAGCAGAGGTGTCAGTGGAGATGGAGGTCGCCAAACCTGACCTATCTGCTGCTCTCCGAGACATCCGAGTGCAGTATGAGAAGCTGGCACAACGCAACCTTCAGTCAGCCGAAGAGTGGTTCTGCAACAAGATGAATGTGATGACAGTAGGCACTGCTCGCAACGTTGAGAGTGCAAGAAATGCCAAAGATGAGGCTGGAGAATACCGCCAGCTCCTCAAAGCCAGAACACTGGAGATTGATGCCTGCCGTGAGATGAACCAAGCTCTGGAAAACCAACTACAGGACGTGGAGGCAAAACAGAGTGCTGAGATCTCTGCACTGCAGGTGAGGAACAGAAATACAATAAATACATAGGACTGCAAATATCACTAAAAACACAAAAACTGAAAATGACCAAAAGTGATATGAATATAAATAATGTAAGTGTAATGTGAGTGAATGAACTCTGCATGATCAGTTATTGGAATTTGCATCCTGCCCACAATGTGCCTATAACATGTAACTTTATTTTTTCTATACAGGATACAATAAGTCAACTGGAGGAGGAGTTGAGAGCAAACAAGAATGACATGGCTCGCTACTTGAAAGATTATCAGGATCTCTTGAATGTGAAGATGGCCTTGGATATTGAAATTGCAGCCTACAGGTCAATAGTATGATCAATATAGCTTTGATTCTTTCCTGTGTTTTCATATTGTATGATTTTCAAATGAATGACACTCTCATGAAAAGGTCACTATTTTCTTTTATGTGTGTCTTCTTCCATTAGGAAGCTCCTTGAAGGAGAAGAGAACCGTTTAAATGTAGCAAGTCTGGGGTCTGTCACAGCTTACTCCCAAGCCATGTACACTGCTCCATCTTATGGAAGAACACAATTCTCCATGCAGGCTCCACTGAGCTCTGCAGCACCGTACCTGCTGAGCTCCCGCTTGTACACTTCATTGCTCTCCAAAGAGGAGACAATATCTGCAAGCCAAGCACAGCAGGCAGAGGCCAGCCCCCCTCAAGAAGAGGAGGAGGAGCAGGTGGAAGAGGAAGAGAAGGAGGAAGAGAAGGAAGAGGAGGAGCAGGGGGAAGAGAAGGAGGGGGAGGCTGAGGAAGAGGAGGAGCAGGGAGAAGAAGGGGAGGAAGTAGAGCAGGAGGAGGGAAAACAAGAAGAGGGTGAGGAAGAAGCAGATGGACAAGGTCAGTGTGGTAAATTTGTTTAACTAACTTGTGCATGTGTGCAATTGTAAACTAATGCTAACTTTTATCCCCCCTCACATGACTTCGGAAATGAAGAGGGTGAGGCAGAGGGTGAAGCAAAAGAAGATGAGGAGCAAGTAGGAGATGAGAGCCAACCCCAAGAAGAGGAGGATGCTGGGCAGAAGGAGGAGGAGGGTGATGATGAGGGTGGTGAGAAGGGGGAGGAGAAAGAAGCTGAAAAAGAAGAGGAGGCGGAGGCTGAAGATAAAAATGGAAAACCAACAGATAAAAAAGTTTAAACTTACATGCTTTAAAAACACCTGCGAGCCTGTAGCTAAAGGATCTCCGGTGCTCTTCATACAGAGATGTTTGTCTCAGTCAAACCAAATGAGAATCTCTTGAAATGAGAAGTGTCAGTGAAAATAACCTGTGTGTGATCAATCTGACTGACTTATAGCATGTATGCACATGTATGCACACTGTGCCAGCAAAGAAATTAAACAGCTTAAAAGCTAATCACTTAACTGACAATGACAGGATGTGTCTGGAGTAGAAATTCTGCTTTGTGGAGATGTGTTTGCTAACACCTCTGTGCTTTACTGCCACCGAAACATGCCTGTAATATGACTGTCTGTATGTGCAATACCTAGTTTGAAATGCCTTACTCACTGAGTGCTTTTAGTCCGTGATGTGCTGCACTGAACTCCAATAAAGCCTTGAAGCCTTGACAACCTTGAGCCAGCACCAGGATTTTCATTTGTATTTATTAACAGAAACACTTGCACTGAAGTGTCAAATCAAGTAATATTTAGCACAAATAGACGCATTAGCAGAAAGTGATATTCAATGTCCATGCTTTCACAAACAAGCGAAGAGATTTTTACTTGCTAATTAGCCCGAGGCTCCTTCACTCTTTATAACAACATGTTCTTTTCTTGACAGAATGTTAATGGGGGTTAATGGAAAAAATACATAGATGGCTGCCAGAGAGCTCTTGCTTCTATCCATGTTGATAAATCTGACTGGAAGGGAGGGCTGCGGCAAACAGCAAAGTCAGCAAGTCGAGGTTGTTTTATTATTTTTCAGCAAACGATACCAAGCTAATGAAAAAAAAAAAGTAATGATAAAAGAAATCACTGTATCAGGCAGAATTAAGCTTCACGTTGTCGACATTAGATTTCTCTTGACTTAGCTAAACTGAAGACCAGACTAAAAGAGATGAATTACAGTGGCGATTTTGTCTTTATCTCAAGTCAGCAGGTCGTCTCTGTCCTGATGTGCCTACAGTCTCTGTGTGATCAGTGAGCTGACACTGGTGTTTTTCCTGCTGCCTCACCCTCATCCACATCACTGTCCATAAATCAGGGTGCACTGAAACCTTTATGACTCAGCTAGTCTGCTGCACCAAAGAATCTGGCCAAGCGTCAACTCACGCAGGACAGCAAGAGAGAGAGAGAGGGGGCAATTTCATTATTTCATTAGGGAGAGAAAGAGAGAGATTGAGGACGAATCGGGGGGGGGGGGGGGGGAGAAGTATCTCACTGCACTAAACCTTGGAAGAGGACAGACTGTTTTTTACCCAGCAAAGAGGTGGAGAGACTGGGGGCCTCCTTTAGGCATCTGCAGAGATGCAATCCCTGTAACACAAATGAACACCAAACACACACACACACACACACACACCGTCTTCTCTTCTCACACACACACACAGATTTTTACAAAAACCCACACAGGAGTGGATGTGAAGAAGGAGCTTCTGTTTTATGCATCTGAAGTCCACTTTGAAATATTGCATCATCTAAGCACTGTAATAACTGCACTTTTTGCACATGTGGTACATGTCCTAAACTATAAGCAATGTCCCTCCCCTCCTCCTCCCTGTCCTCCCTGTCCTCCATGTCCTCGGTTTACCCCGCCCTGGGCTAGACTATATTATCCCCCTGCATCCGTGGCTCTCAGCTGCTACAGTAAGACTCGAGCCGGTCCAGCAGAGCACTCAGTTTAATCATTAAAAATTCTACTTTGCAATGAATTTGGCTTCGCTTACACACACCTCTCACCACTCAAAGCGAGAGCAATATTGTAAATGTTTTCTTATTGATTAAAAGTGCACTTGTGATAGATTGTTGGCTTGATTTTACACACAGACTGCCTGCAGAGAGAATGCTGAAGCAGTGATAGAGCTCTTCACAATAAATACTGTAAACCACCTACAGGATATATACTGTAGCTAGATACTCCCTCAGGTGCTCATAGGTATCGCTTGTGTCGCATGCAGTTAGGGGAGGCTTACAGGTCTGTGTGTGTGTCTTTGTGTGTATTAGTGCGTCTCAGGGCACAGTGTAACACAGATCCCCTGAAAGTGTATCAAAAAAAGCTGTATTATTTTTACCACATTTCATCTTTTATTGAGTTTCACCCCCCTGTTTCATCTGTCACATTTGGCCTGTGAACAGAGTGGTATATAAATTTTATAACTTTCTCCCTCTTGTGGGTATACGCTATGTGAAAGGGAGGACGGCCCATCACTGATGCCCACTGAGACCTCCCATATGTGCCAATCCTTTGATGAAAAACAAAGAGCTGAAGGTGCAGCAGGAGACACTGGCAGCAGCTGAGATTCCTGTGAAAAGGTAAAACAAACAAGTGTTGAACAGTCACCCTAAAATAGATACTGTATGATTGTTTTCAATCTAAAAAATTCTGTGTTTGACTCATATTGCCAGGATGAGTATCATAAGTCAATAATACATTTGACTTCATGACTTAAGATAGTAAATCACCACACCTAAATATGACACTTGAATTCCAACTGTTTCAGTTTCATCATTGTCAGAATGGGGGGGGGGGGGGGGGGGGGGGGGGGCTTGGTCACAGAGTCATCAAACATTGTCTACATAAGGAGAAGAATATCAACTTTCCAGTACAACAAATGCATATACTGTTTCAGGAGAATACAGAATACAGAGTACACTGGTTTGTCAGGAATCTAATCTGCAGCTCAGAGTACCAGCAGCACTGCTTGTTATTTGGTTTTGTACTCACCCACATGACAACCTTTAAGTTTATAACCAAGGTGCTGCTGAGGTGAAATGTTGCACTTTAATGTACACAGATGTCAGCACCTAGAAAAGACAGCATATATTTGCATTCATTACTTTTAATGAATACTGGGGGACTGGAATCAAAAACCAGATCTATTGCTGCCCATGTCTTTGAAAAGATGATGCCTTCACTTTGAGGGAAGCACCTGTCGTCCTGATTGTGTTTTTGAAGATGTAGGTGGGGTGTGGACACTCCTCTCGGACTGCTCAGGCTGTGGTCCAGACTGCAGACTGGGTGGTCACGCTGCAGTCTGCCCGTTTGGTTGTCACACAGCCACGCTTTGTCTCCACAAAGAAAAGGAAGTCTCAGATAAGAGTTGTGGCTCCCTCTGCTGATCTCAGAGAACCACCTAATTAAAAGCCTTGGTGGAACGAGGCATGGGCCTGGCAGCCAGCAGACAGCAGACTATTTCATTTAAAGATGTGGCACTCTCACTCTAAAAATAGAGACTTGCTTCTCTTGGTGTACATTCCCACTACAGTGCTACAAAGGATGCTTCACTGAGTCAGATGTAGACAGATGGGAAAGCCTCGAGGCACATTCTTTGTCATGTATCACAACCTTGACATTAGATGTTAGACTTGTGGGTGTTAATGTGCTAACCCCAACCTACCTGCAGAAGACTCATTCTGTGATCACATGCATTAACACTATATATGTCCCGCTGTCTTTACTTCTTCAGGCTGGGCTGCAAGTGAAACCCTTCTGTGCAAAATAACACTGTTTATCTGACCAGTACATCAGAAGATAGATCACAAGCAGAGTGAATGTACAGAAATTCATGTAGGTGTCAAAAAAAAGTACAGAAAAATATCGACAGTTTGCATCATTATACACAGTGACCATGGCGACGCAGCAAGAGCTAGAAAACACATCTTTTATTTAAGATTCTGTAGAAGTAGAAAAGTTTCAATATGACTTCCAGCACCAAAAGTCAACTGCAAATCAACTTCTGCCCCAGGAGGCTAAGTCCTTGTGCACAGATAGTGCATTGATCTATCTGCATGGCTTTGCAGGACCGGGCTATTACCTGATTCTGCTGCCAGACAGCCAGGTGGATGCTGAGGCCCAATTTGCTTCTGGCGTCATGTGGTCCTGGCAGTGGACCCATAAATCCATTAGACCTTTTGTCTGCTTTTGTCTCAGGAACCGAACACCTCGGTGGGGGCCATGACCATAGCCCTACCACTCCGAAGTCTCATTGCAGTTCCCCACATCATAGAAGTCACGGTTCACCGAGTTCATTAATGTCAGCGACTGAATAACAGTGGAGTCAGGTCAGGTCAAGCTTTTTTCATATGGTACATTTCATACATATGGATGCTCAGTGTACTTCATCTTCGTGTGCAGCCAATGAAAATAACACACACACACAGAAGCACACGCACTCAAGCATGTATGCCCACAAACACTCTAGAGTGTAGGAAGCTGTTATTTCAATTGCCTGAAATGCTAAATGTTCATTCATAGCGCGTTTGATATGACACGCTGAGAGACCCTCAGGCAAAGTAAACAGAGAGGATCTTCTTGTTGGACAAAAACAATTGTGTTTTTCTGTGTGTTTTTTTTTTGGTTCAACTATTCTGACACATGTGCACCTTTATCTCATACAGCTGCACAAAAGAGTTTTCTTTTTTTTTTTCTTTTTTTTTTTTTTCGCTTTTACTAAAATACTACCTAGTTGGGGAGTTTTAATTGAAGGATGTCTGATATGACACAACACAATCTCACCTAAATTAGAAGATAATGGGAGTGTGGATTTTGTGTGAAGACTCAGCCACAGCTGTCACACACTGATGAAAGGCATGCGCCCACACACAAAGACCCAGCCCACCACTATGTGAATTTACTGATTTCGCTTTAAAGGCTCCGTTGGAGGGAAGAGGTGATTAAGCTATAGCCGCAGACATTAAAAATACTATGCCACAACAGAATGTAACACACCAGTCTACTGTTTGCAATAGCACAAAGCAGTCAGGTGATGGCAATATTGTATTCCTTTTTGCAGATTTGATTGTTTTTAACTTTTAATAGCCTGAGAGCAGCTCTTCACATTTAACAGGAATTGTGAGTCATTTGCCAAAGGTATGAGGAAAATCAGAGGCAAGCACCTACAGCTCAGCTCAGAGATCGGTCGCAGTAATCATGTGAAACAGCTCAAGTCACAACCTTAGAAATTGTGCATGTAGCTTCAAATACAGCTCTGGTTCCTGATTTTCAGTATGAGATCAGTCAGTGTGTTTCAATCCCTTAGCAGCATAGTGTGCTTGAAACATGGAGAGGTGGGAGGAGTGGAGAGAGGGGGGGGCTTGATTTATGCTTCTGTGTAACTGTTTTTGTAGCAGGAGTTTCAAAATGTCATCTGAAGGCACATGTTTGATAATAGTTCTGGCCGGTAACAAACATCTCACAGTGCTGTTTTGCAGTCTCCATGTTCAATAGTTGTCTTTTGCAATGTAATAAGACTCAGTGATGGCTTTCAGTCACACTGTGTTGTGTTGTGCTAGTACTAATTCACAACAAGCTGCGTTTAAAGCAGCCACATCACAATAGGTGGAAAAAAAACTGACATCATCCTGTCAAAGAGAACAACAAAAGCATTGGATGGCTGAACATTATTGACAGCACCATTTGGCTGACCACGCACACACACACACACACACACACATACACACACACACATGATGGGCAAACACAAACAAAAGGCTAAGTGGGCTACCAGGTGTTAGCCAGCAGCTGTAAATTACTTCGCTGGGCTGGGAAGGAGGGTAGTGAGCTGTATTTGTGATATACTGACCATGATGAAACCACATTAAAATTAAAGCCAACAGCCTCACTGATGGATTTCAGCACAACTGTTTTACCCATACTTATGCTTTTCTAAACAGTCATTTGTGCTGCTTGTATGAAATGGTTCACACAGCCAAATATATCCTTATTTGAGGATATAAACATGTCCCGGGTCTAGTCACTCAGAATACAGTGGGTCTCCTTTAATTCAGTCAGTGTGAGCAGCAGCAAGGAGCTTGCAATTCAATTTCATTTTAAATTAAAAACAATAACCTGGTGATAATTTATTTATGACACATGAGTGATTTATAACTCGGGTTTAGATTAATTATTCTCCTCTAGATCGTCAGATGTGCGTGTCAGTAGTTCTGAGACTGAGGTGAACACCATCAGGAGTGCTTGAAGCACAACCACAGATAGTTCAGTCGCTGTAATTTCTCTAAATTCAATTTTAGCTCATTTGAGGATTTATGAGGAATTGTTACAGGTATCGATTGACCGGCGTCTAGAGCCGAGTAGTTTCTCGGGCAAGGTTCCTGGAGACAAACCCTTGATGAAGTGAGTGTCTGAGCCGTAATTTGCTGGATGTGTGTGGTTGTTGTTGTTGTTGTTGTGTGTGTGTGTGTGTGTGTGTGTGTGTAGTTTGGGCAGCCCGTGGTTCACGCCTATCCCCCTCTCCCCTCGCTGCCGTGTTTCCCCTCCCCTCCCCTCCCCGTTCAGTCATGATGGCGGAACTCGAGACTTCGGTATGAGCAGGAGTGCACCGCCCGTCCTCGTTAGCAACTGTACATAGTTATTTATTTATTCAGCCAGCTTTACATCCAGCCCCGCAATGACCCGTTGGATTCCCACCAAAAAAGAGAAGTACGGAGTCGGTAAGTTTCTACATTTATCTACGTGCGTTTTGCTGGGGGAAAGCTCGCCGAGTGAACTCCCAGCAACTCCAGCGACAACTTCAAAGGAAGAGGGACTCTGGAAGTTTGGAAGTTCGGGAAGAAGTTATTGGCGACTTTGTTGTTGTTGTTGTTGGTCCATGGCGGATTTCTTATTCCAGGCAACTTGATATTTACTACCCTGCGTGTTGTCCCAGGGACTCCAGATATTTGGTTGTAATGAGAAAAAAAATTGCTTTTATAGCTGTCCGTTATAGGTGGTGAGGAAAAATGGAAAAAAGGCAATAATTCAATGAGCATACCAGCCACTGCTGTACTCAATCTATCTGAGCTGACTTCTTGTAGTTACAGTGAACTTTAATGAATCCTCTCTTTGCTGGAAGGCCCCTTAAAGCCCCCTTAAGGACTCCTGTAGGGCCCCACATGGGAGCCAGTGCTGTGACTGTACTGTATTTGAGATAAGAGAATTTAATTTGCATAGACATTGGGAAGACAAGTGGTATTTGGCCGAGCTTACATAGGACTTCCTTGTATCAGTGTAATGAACTCTGACTATTAAGCACATTTAAACATATTTCTGTGTTCCACACAACTTAGTAGTTCAGCCTTATTTGTGTTTTTTTTAAATTATTTTTTTAGTTTTATTTTGACTCCAATGGTTTGTAAAAAAGGTGTGGCCCTGTCACCTGTATGTATGTGTGGGTTTGTGGGCCTGCGTACTAGTGTGCATGCATGTTCATGCTATCAGGTAGACCTCCACACCCTCAAAGCAAATCAGCACAACCCCCGGCTCAATCCCTGTCTGGTTTACTGACTTTATGACTTTATAGGCAGCACAGGTTAGTTGGTCATTGGTTACCATTCTGACTCACCTCTAAGACTGTGCTTAAAGATACAGACACTTGTGCAGACAGTGTTTCCTGGTGTGCAGCAGATGTGTTAACACATGAAGAAAACCCTGCATGCAGGGATAGTGAATACACCTAGTGTGTATTTTTTTCTGGTGTGGGTGTGAATCAGAGCCCAGGACTGAAAATACCTCGCCACTGCTGGATCCTCTCACCAGCTTTATCTGAGGTTTTAAAGACAGTGTTGTGTGCTCTGTTGCTGTTGCGACTACAAAACATTTTTAAACCCACAATTTAGGTAGACAGGTAGTAGTCTGCAGCACAAACACTTGGTCATGTATGACCTTGTTTCAACAGCTGATATTGACGAATTCTTTTGTGTTAATCCTTTTGGTTCCCAGTATGGCGTACAAAAATGTTGCTCTGCATGATTCTGTAGACGGTGCTGTTCTCCTGACATTCGCATCAGAGACAGGGCAGGAGTCACTAACACTGTACTTAATCCCTAAAATACCAACCGGCCCTGTACAAGGTCTTACATTTTTAATCCGATTAGGCTGCGCTCGAATACAGGCAACTACATTCTGGGATGAAAGATGAGATCGCAAGGTTTCTGATAATATCAGTTATATCATGCTAGCTAACAGGGAAATATGGATAATATGGGGCTTAAGATATCACTATCTTTTATGGTGAATTTGTAACACCATAATAACAGGATAGCGTCCTAATTTTCACATTCCGAAGAGAAGCACTGCACTAGAGGCTAAAACGAAGCACTGAAATCATCAGGTGAAGAACATGTGCATCTCTGTTTTTACATGATTTGCATCTATAATGGCATCCCGTGGCTTTATTAGATTCCAAGGCAAGGTCTCTTTAATGAGGAGTAAATGTTTACATGAATTATAACAAACCACCAAGATAAAGCTGCTCATTTGTATTGACAGCTTGCATGAACAAGATTACACATCTATGGCCTACAGATGCCCTCACTGATTTACAGTAATTTGAGAAGTTGAAGGGGAGGTTGGATTTGACACATCAAGTGTGTTTAGAGGTGTTGGGGAGTACTACTGCATTAAAAGTTTTATGAAGCCTGAAGCGTGTGGCAGCCGAAGGGGCTCAGCGAAGTCTAATAAATCATCCCAAACGCTGTGGCTTCAGTCAGTATCAGTTTGGTCTGAAGACTCTAAGTTTGAAAATGAAAAAAATATCTCTTGGGATGTTGAGTTAGAAGCTTACCAGACCTCTGTAGCTCACTCCTCATTGAAAGCTCCGGGTCCACAAGCCACTAGCATTATGGGTAACGTAGGCGAAACTAGGTTTTGACAAGAAAGAAAACTGTGTGGAATAAAAAAAGATGGTATATCTGGCTGCATCATGTTTGATCCTCTTTTCAAAACCTGTCTATTGTGAGTCTGACAATGTTATGGGAGTGCAGTGCTAAATAGTGTGGAGTGGTCTTTTAGTAGCCCCCCCCCCCCCCCCCCCCCCCCCCCCCAAAAAAAAGACATTATAAAAGCACATCTGCTTCTTCTCCCTCATCGAATAATAATAAGATATGAACTCTTTGAACATGTAAATATGTTTTAATTTAAAAGTTAAACAGTGATACCTTTAAAAGTTAAACTCCTACTTCACGGACAACATTGTCAGTGTATGTGCACCTGAGGCACATACAACTGTGATGTCATAAATCCTCCTCGTATGTAAACATCGTGAACTCAGATTTAAGGTGAGTGCAAAGAAACTTCCTCCAATCAGCAGATGAATGTGAGAACACACTTCTACTGTCAAACTCTGCACAATAAACCTCAGACATCCAAGTGAAGTCTCAAGAGGCAAAGCACATTTTTGAGTAGAGGGGGACTTTAATATATAATTGTTCTAGTCATTACATTTGATTCACATTCAGCAAACCCTGGAGTTTACTCTTTGTATATATTGTATAATAATATGCTTATTATGATTATAATGCCTTACATTTCTTACAGACAGCACTACTGTCTCCTATTATTACCACGTGTTGTCTTCAGGGAACTGCCTTTCAACCCATTTAAGTCATAAAGACTGACTTGTATGACTTTTATTCACTTTAGGTTGTGTGAACTGGGTTACAAGTGCTCTACCCCATCTTCCTCTTAAATTAAATAGCAAATGCGTTTCCTTAAAATTATGAGCAGCTTAAAGTAGTTTTGTGCAGGTGTCACAGGCTGCGTGGGCATCTTATTATTAAAACAAATCTGAAACTGTTGAGATTTGCAGCCTCCATCGATTGCAATCACTACATCCCTGATTGTTCATCTTGCAATGTCAAACCTGATTGCAGCAGGTGATGTGGAGATTGGAAGTGTTGACCTTGGTCTCAGTTTGATGGACTGGCCAGATGGTCAGTCAGTCCGTGACTTTTAAAACTTAATTTCAGAATAATTATTTAAGAACCTGGAGGAAGGCATTTGTGTTTTTTCTCCCTCAGATAACACAGATGGAATTTTCTTTCTGTTGAATGTTGCAGCAGGAATATTTACCAGAGTTAAAAGATGAGCCAACGCTAGTCTAATTTTGTCCCTTTTTGCACTACTAGTTTGGGACTTTCTGATTTATGGATAACCTATAAGGGCTTATCATCTGGAGCCTAGTTTTAAGAGCTACAGATCGTTCTGGCTGTCTAGACAGTAGATGGGAGGTGAAAGGCTTTTCTACTGAGGTCTTTATGTTTTGAAATGTCCTGCCTGAAGAGATTTGGCTCAAAAACAAGCTTTAATAGACCTGCTTTTACCTAATGACTTTTTGTAGAGAAACTGTACCGTCTCTCCCTGCTTTGGAAAAACAAATTTATCTGCTTGAATACGAGCTTTATGAGAAATACATGATACATCGCTGAATGGTGTCTTCCTGACAACATTTACAAATTCATAAGATAAATCTGCTTCTATTTAATATCTGTGTCCATTTGGTTTGAAGTAAACATTTTTCAATTGTGATTACTTTTATTTTTGAATAGCTTAGTTTGTAAAATGCTTTGCTTTCAAGCACTTCTATAATGAAGGTGAAGATTGTTTTTTTTCCTTATGTCAGATTCTCTGTGTGGAGCATGGCGTACTGCCTTTATTATTCCACTTCTTTCATGTATCGGACTGAAGGTTTTTCAGAAGAGCTCAGCGTGCACATATCTCTGTACAATTCCATGTTCAAGTCTTGATTTGTGTATCTTGCATCAATTTTTCAGTGTTTTTTTCCATTTGTTTTATTGATTTGTGTTATCTAAAATGGCCTTAGTTTTGGATATTTGTTTATGTTTTGCTTTTCACACCAGGCCAGTCATGAGAACAATAGGCTCTGGTTGCATTGTGTTAACTTTGATGAGCTGCCAGCAGCTGCTCAAACTGTTCAGCCCTGCTGTTCTTAAATTGTTGGCTAATCCACTTCTATGATAAATCATTTAGAGTGAATTAGGCTGACTTTGATTTAACATTAGTATGCACATTAACTTGAACCTGAGCAGATAGAGGTTTTATTGGAATTTACAGCAGCAGCTACAGCCTCAGTATTTCAAGTTTAAGAGGAAGATGTGCGTCCCGGAGTCAGAACAGATGAGCTGTGCTGCCAAGGCCCAGACTGCTGACTTAAGTTGAGACAGTGTGGCATCACAACACGCTCAACTGGGTGCCTGCCATTGGCATCTTGCCATGCTGTTGCCAAGCCTGGACACTGTGTCAAGTTGGTGAATGGACCATTGTCACTCCCGGCATGACCAGAGGCAGATGTCATTTCTTCAGTGCACGTTTCATTGGATATTGTTCGGGCTGCACAAATAATTTCCTGGTGAAAACAAATACTCTTTTCAAAGAGCATTCACACCATGTCAGTGACTTCTTTTTAAATAAAACAACACTGAATGTGGTGTTTGAGGACTGAACTTTCTGCTCATGTTAATGTAGGTTGTGTTTTCAGAAGTGATGACCACCATGTAAGGAAAATCATGTTTTCACTTCAGGGGGAAAAAAAGTAAGAAAAACATCATTTGTATTGCAGAGGCTTTGGTATTTGTTTTCCTTGAGGAATCTCACAGTAAGTTGTCGTTCACAGAAACCTGTGCAGGTGAAGCCAACAACATAGCCAGCATGGGTCTAACCTAGTATTTTACAAAACACAGTCTCAGAGTAAAATCTGATTCCCTGTGTTGATGTATGTTTGTGCAAATTTCTTCAATGGAAAGTTAGAAAAATCTGTCAGTGAGGAAGAAGTCGTGGAGAGAAAAGGGTAGTCACATTCACTGTTTTTTCAAATTTTGGTATTCAGACTGAGGTGTGATAAGCTGAGCCAGTTGAAGCGTGCTCTGAAATCTGGCCTCCAGCAACAAGCATTATCCCCATGCAAGTCAGGGCAGAGCTCTGCTCATGCTTCCTCTATCTCACTATGAGAATGAGTGGCTCTGCACTATTGCAGCTCCCTCAAGTCATGACAAAGACCTTTGCTACAGTATTGTTAGGCAAGGTTTGTCTTTTGCAACGTCTGTCTGGTTTTGCGTGTGCACCTGTGTGATCCGCCCCATACGTGCTCTGGTTGGAGAGTTAAAAAGGAAAAGACAGGATCGCCTCCAGTAAAGCTGTTAGGTTAATAAACTGAATGTTGGGAGGGGCAAGGCTCACAGGGGAGCCTTTCAGCAGAGAGGAAAGTGTGTGACCAAAGGCCACATTGGTATGATGATGTCAGAACTACAGAGAGTGTGATACCATCGCCTTTTAAGCTTTGCCTCTCACTGTTGACACTGACGATACCTGCTCCAGAACAGTCCATTTGCTGAAACATTAAACACAGCCTGGGGGCTTCCATTTCAATTAAGAATCATCAAAATGCTTTAGAGGTTTGAGTCACACAGTCTTCCTGCACAGCTCACAGTCTGCTGTGAGAAAGAGCACTGAGATGAGAAATATATCAGAGATCAAGATCCTCTATGCCTGCGAGTCCAAGTTCTGTGACAAGGCGGGCGAATTGGTTTCCTTTTCCTGGGAGAGATGGGAAACCTCTGATCCAAAACTTTTTAAAAACACACTTTCTCCTATGTGTTAGGAGTTATTGAAAAGGGATTTGGGGTTTTTCTTAATCCACTGGACCTTGAGGAGGAAGAAAACTTGTCAGTCAAACTGTCGGCCGAAGGCTTTTCTCTGTTAATAGTAGTTACTGGATGTTGTGTGTTTTTCTCATAATGAGATAGTCCTGCTTTTTACCTCAGCAATCTACAATTATGATCCCAGTGGTGAGCAGGAGCTGTGTCTCCAGGTGGGGGACACCGTGCACATACTTGAGAAATTTGAAGGTGAGTGAAGCTGAACACACAACACGCCCCGACACATCCCTTTTTTTCCCCCCTTTTTCTCTGCAAGCTGACTCAGGGACTTACATTAAATGTTGAATTAGCTGCGATCAATATGCAATACATAATAATGTAAATGAGTCCACCACATTGTCCTCCTGACAGGTTGCACTGTCATCACTCCTACCTTGTGCACTACCTCTCTCTCACTGTTATACGTTTCTCTATTAATTTATATCTACTCAGGCTGGTACAGGGGCTACACGCTACGCAAGAAATCACACAAGGTAAGGGCTTAATTAGTGCTCTGTTATCTTATAACCAGTGCTGTAATTTCTGTATATATATGCTGATAGTGCCTCTTTGTTTCCTCAGGGCATTTTCCCAGCTTCCTACATCCACTTAAAAGAGGCTACAGTTGAGGGAACAGGGTGAGATCACATATCAGTAAACATATCATATTGATGATAATCCACTTTGCTTTTGATTTGCTGTCCTGCCTTGTCATTTGCCAATAACATAGCAGTGTACTTGTAATTATCATAAGTGAGGATTCAGTAATGCTTTACTTGGCTGTGTAGGGAAACCATCCAACTATTTATCATGTATAGAAATGCACTTGTTTGTCCAAAATATATGACATGATCAGTGAGTGATGAGCCACTTCTTCAGTATCTTATTATTCTCTTCTTGTGGCTGGTAGCCATCAGGAAATAATTATTCCAGCAGATTTACCCCTGGTGCAGGAGCTTGGAGCAACTCTGAGGGAATGGGCACAGATATGGCACAAGCTCTTCGTGGTATGTGTAGATTGCCTTTCTCTTATCACCCTCTCTGTTTCTAGTACACTCAGTCTTGTTCTCCTCCCTGATTCTCACAGCTTTTACTCAGTTGTGTTTTGTTTGATTCCTCTGATGGTTGTGTTACTATAAGTATGTTCCTGTTTATCTGACAGGTGAACAAGACAATCCTGTTCAGGAGTGTTCAGCAGATGGCCTACAGCCTCATCGAATATCGATCTCAGATAGTGTCAGGAACGCTGCCCAAGGATGACCTTGTTGAGCTGAAAAAGAAAGTCACAGCAAAGATTGATTATGGAAACCGGTATGAGTCCTGCTGCCTTATCATACTGTAATGAAATGCCTGCCGACATAAACACCATTGTAAAGTTTTATATGCTTGAGTCACGGCTCTGAGATAGTCTCTGTAAACTCATCTGATACTGTCTCATCCTCTGTGCTGCCCAGGATTCTGGGCTTGGACCTGGTGGTGCGAGATGAAGCAGGAAACACGCTGGATCCTGACTGGACCAGTACGGTCAGTCTGTTCCGGGCACACGAGACCGCATCCCGCAGTGTTGATGACAGGATACAAGAAGAGAAGGCATGACTCTGAATTGTTGATGCTATCAGTTGCTGCATAGCACTCCCTAGTACCTGTCCATTTCAATTAATATCCATTTCCACGCACTGCCTGGGGCCTTGTTTTCATGCAGACGAGGCTACAAAACCTGGAAATGAGGCGTCAGACCCTGTTCAGCACGGTGCACACCTACAGCCTGCTCATGAACCTGAAGAACTTTGTGTGCAACATTGGAGAAGATGCGGAGCTGCTCATGTCTCTGTATGACCCTGACCAGTCTGAATTCATCAGGTTAGTGTCAAGTTGAGGTTATTTGTCAACTTTGGGTCTTTAAATTAAGTTTGAAGTCGTATAAGTCACTGTTATTTGAAAAGCTGCATGGCACAGAATTCCAGTTTTGTACCCAGAAAGCAGAAAATGTTATATGTTATGTAAATATGTTATGTAATGTGGAAACTTTCTTCCAGCATGATACAAAGAAAAGCATAACTCCCTGCAACAAAAAGTATCTCAAATGATGCTAACTATTACCAGAAAATTGTTTTTTAAAAAAATACTTTATTTAAAAAAAAAACACAACTTCTTTTTCTAGTGCTACAACATTTCCTACTGTTCCTTCTTTATCACATTATGGCTCAAGTTGCAAAGTGAAGAATTAAGAATTCTAATTAGTTATACTGTGGGAATGAAGAATGATAATAATGGCTGGAGGTTGTGCATTATTGTCACAAAACAGCTCTGATGTAGCAGCTTCAGCACTGTTTGAAATGAATACTTGAAGCTGGAAGGCTTCTTGTTTCAGGCGTTTATTAGGCTGCTGCTGCTTCTGCTCGCTGGAGTAGAAAAGTCTCTCCTAGTAGAAAACATCTCTGCTCTGAGCTTGATAAAAATGGTGCCAGCAGAAATAATGGAAGTGCTTAAAAGAACCTCCAACACATTTTTAAAACATTGATTACAAGGTAGGTTTTCTGAATGTTAATGGTGTAAAACCTGAAAACTAAAAAACACTCAATCCCCTCAGTTCTAGTGGACCTCTGACCTCACTGGAGGGGGTGAGGGTAAATAAAGGCAGCAGTGACACACAGCAGCCAATTTGAAATCTTACATAAGAAACATGACTAAATAATACCTAGTTAACACTGTTAATGAGGTCTGTGTTCCTCTCAGCCATGACCTGTGTATTTGGCAAGTTATCAGCTAAGATCAATAGACTCTTACATTATTGCTTTTCAAAATATGCAGGAGTTTTTACATTAGTTACTTTTATTTTTCTATTTCTCCTGATGCCTTTGATAACGTGATCTCTAACTGTGATTCTAATTTAAATTCATGCAGTGAGAACTTCCTGGTGCGCTGGGACAGTATGGGGATGCCTAAAGAAATTGAAAAACTCAACAACCTGCCAGCACTATTCACGGTAACTGAATCCCAACACAACGACCGTATTCCCTCTGCTCCGGATTTAAACAATCCAAACGCTGCCTGAAATCGGTGACAAAGAGAACAATTTGTTCCTGGATTGCTCCTAATTTACTGAAAGTTTCACTGAATGGCTCACATTCACGGCACATCTTTGACAATTTGAATACATTTGCCACCATTGTGTTGCCACCGTTTGTGTAATGACACAGGCAGCAGTTCCACCGCAAACAAGTCATTGTGTTAACCTGCATCTTGTGTCACCAGGAATTAGTGGTTCAGAATGTGATCAAACCACATTAATCAAAGCTGAAATTTTATAGTGACACTTCCTCAAAGATAGAAACTGGACTGCTTTGACATGAAAAAGCAGCCAGAAAAATAAACTCACAAAGATGTTTGAAAGGTGACATGTGTGAGGGTTTTACTGCATGCTTTCATCCTGTAATATTTTCCATCTGGTCCGCCGCTCCAGCCCTGTGAATACACATAATGACAGCCCGGTGATGCATACAGTCAGCTGCCTGTTGTATCGACCTTATCACTCAATATCCCATAATAAATCATCTTTGCGTGTCCTTGCATCCAGGACCTGAGCAGCAGTGACTTAATGAGGCAGCGACTCTTCCTGGTGTGTCAGATCATCAGAGTGGGCAGCATGGAGCTCAAAGAGGGCAAGAAACAAACCGGCGGGCTGAGGAGACCGTTTGGTGTGGCCGGTGAGCAGCTTTTTTCAAATGTCCTGATATTTGTTTAAGCAATACAACAGTGAAAAACTGCCACTCCTCTCTTGTGGTGTAGTTGCTGGAATAGTTCAGTCGAGGTGTAAAAATGAAGGATCCATGAGCTGAATGAAATGGGAACACCTGCTTTCTGACCTAGAAAAAGCCTCCGCTCTGCCTTGGCAAAGGAGTCAGTGGAAATTGGTTTAGCAACGGTCTTTTTGTTTTTGGCCAGATGATTAGTGGATTTGATGAGAAATGGTTTCCTCTGGTGTTCGAGCAAATGGACTGAAACCAGAATCAGAAAGAACGTTGAACTCAGAAGTCAAATTATTCTTAGCCAGGAAAAAAAAAATCAGTTTAGAAAAAGAGCTGAGTGGAATGAACGATCCAGAGGCATTTGCAAGCTGGAGATCAAGAACCCTCAATCTGTCTTATTATGCTGGCTGTCTGCTATGCCAGGCAACAGGTGAGTGAGAGCCAATACCTGGCTCGGCTTCTATTTCAAAGTAGAACATACAGTTTCCAGAGTTATAATGAGCAAATTAACTTTTATTAAAACCAGGAAATTCCCCATTTTGCTGTTGTTTTGGAAGAAACTAGAAAACTGCATTACATCTGGAAAATGAGTTTACCCTCAAGTCTGCAGCCGTACTGTGATGCTCCTCATGTCTTTGTCATTGCAGTGATGGACATTACAGATATTGCCCATGGCAAAACAGACGATGAGGACAAACAGCATTTCATCCCCTTTCAGCAGTAAGTCTTTTGATGTTGTCACACTTCTTCAGCTGTTAACAGGCTCAGCTTTGTTTTCTAACTTGACACGATCAAATAATGGAAAAGAAATGGAATAGGATTGGAGTTATATTTGCTTACTGCATTCCATCACATCTTTTTCAAGGATGAATTTCAGCTTTTTCTATGTTGCATTTCAAGGGCAAATATTACAACTTTGTGCAATACTGAGTGCTAGCTTTTCACAAAGACAGGCTTCAAGGCCATGTTTTCATAGCACCTGCACACTGGGGGGATGAGGACAATAATACATTCACAGGGATCCTAGATGGAAGAGCCCCAAAAATATCTTGACTGATTCCTGATGTCTAAACCTAATTTTACCAAGGTTTATCCTCTATATGTCTCTGTGTCACAGTTCATGGTGTCTTCTTGAGGAGGTACAGACAAAAAGGCACATTTTTGAGGGGTGGATTTTTCATCAGGACTCATCAAATGTCTGGATAATTATTTAAAATATTAAATGTGCATTTTTATGACATTTTAATTCTAACTTGAAATAGAAAAGTCTTTTGCATTTTTTTGTCTCGAGGACTGTATACTAATCCAGACTTCAGCAGAGGTTAAAAGTTTCCTGGACATGCCATTTTCTGCCCTTCAGTAAATGCCAGTTGTTTAACCGTTTTCTTTACACAAGACACATTGTACCACAGAAGAACTTGTTAAGCATTGCAGCTTTGACAAATGGATTTGTATTTCATGAACATAGAGTGACTAATTTGCCACTACTAAATCATGAACTGGATAATTACAAATTACGAAAAGTACAAATTACAAAAAAGGTCAAGCTAAATGAATTTTCCAATGAACAATGGAACAGAACATCAATATTTTATTTAACCATTTTTTTTAGTTGGTTAAACTTTTTTAGCTTAACTTTTTTTTCTGAAATGTCATTACAGATCCCAAACAATATGTTATTACCATATTAATCCACATAATGCAACATTTAATTCATACTGCAAAAGGTATTTAGTCATTCAAAACATTAAAGTCATGAGTTACAAGTAAATAACATTAGCAGGTTCATCACTGCCCCTGAAATGAAATGTCTCCTTATTGTTGCTTAAGTCAGTTATCTAAGGAGCTGTGTCATTGAAGCACGGAGACATTTTGTTTCTGTGTTATAGTTCTCATTTAGACTTACAAACAGGAAGTGCAGTTAAATATGCACTACAGGCACTGAATGGTATCCATCAAAACACAGACCATTTCTACAAATTATCTACTATGTTAACCTCTATTCACAGAAACCTCTTGACAGTAACAATAATGTAGAATATAAAAAAACAAAAACAATATAACATTGCTCAGTAAAGTAGATATATTAATACAATAGGTTATTGCAAATCAGGACCTATCATCAAAATGCTTCTGCCTGGCCACAGCTTTTCCTCCGCCTCACATCTGATATTTTTTCTTGCAGTACACCAGCTCCTTTTGCCTCGGTGAAACCTTCACCCACACGTCTCTGCTATGCTACATGCAGACTCTGTCCTCCCTCTGTCTCTGCCTCTGTGTCAACCTCTCCCTCTTACCACTCCACTACAGCACACTTTTGATATATTCCCTTTTGTATGAATGACTGGTTCCTCTTTGATGTTTGCCTCATCCATGTTCACTAACTGTGGTACAGAAAACTCAGTTTCGCCCCATTTAATATAAATTTGACTTGCATGAGTTGCACCTGGAAACAAAAATTGAAAACCCGATAAGCTGCACAAAAACTTGTGGAGTGACATGCAACACTGATGACATTCCTGTCAGCCTCAGATTTTCCTTTATGGTAGTGCTTATTGCAAATACTGCTACTGCTAAGATGGTGAACATGGTAAACATTATACCATAGTCATTTAGCATTTAGCTCAGAGTATAGCCTATCTGTGCCAATAGCATGCCTGTAGACTCACTGCAGGGTTCCCACTCTTTCCTTGAGGTCATTTTCCAGGACTTCTCCAGGACATTTTCAGTGATGATCTAGCTCATATGACAGACAGGAATCATGCCATACACCAATATGTTCCTATCTGTGGAAGTCTGATTTAAAATAAGTGCAGTCTACACTTGGCTGTACTTATCTATTAAATGTTCTCTTACATGCTTCATTAATTATGAAATTATGACAAATGATCGCAAGTACAATTTTCCCTACTGACAAATCTAGACTGAACTTAACATAGTTAAATGCATGATTCAGAGATGAATTTGCTAAGATTATTTGCTGCTGCTGGGTGTAATCAATCACACTTTGGCTCCTTTATCAGTAATAGGAAGTGAAGTTTTTAACAAGGTTAATCACACCCACTGTGAGCTACCGCCACAAAAGTTAAATATTTCATGTCACATTATGGTCTGCTTTACCCGAACAATGCAGCATTCAGTTTAAAGGGATGCTAACACAGATGCTAGCAAAATAAAAAAGTGCCGTTAGCAAGTATTTAGCCGGTGTTTGACTAATATGCACTTTGGCTTCATTTTATTGTATTGATCCCGGCTTCCCATTTATTATTATCCAACTTAGCAATGAACCAACACGATTTTGAAACCTTTGCTCTTAGCCAGAGTTGAATCAGAAACCTTAAATCTTTAGCTACAGGCAAAACAAGCTAGCAAGCTTGTCAACTTCAGCAACTGAATTCAACACGCTAACCCATTATTCAGCAGTTCAAAACAAGCAGGGAAGAATATGTTAATCTATAAACCTAATAAAAACTACTTAGCTAGCAGCCAACATTGACTTACATACATTTAAAGGATGATGTAACTTCCATCTTTCAGGGTTTTGGCAACCTAAGTTGCAAATCATCACAGCATTGCCTAACAAAATCGATCTCAGCCTATTCAAAATACTGTCATAAACTGGCCTACCATTTGAACGTCAACATGATCCTGAACATAACTTTGCCTGAAAATTGGAGAATGTTGAAATAAATTTCCAGGACATTTAACTTTTTTATCTCATTTTCCACGTATTTTTCACATGTCAGCTGTTATTGTTATGACCATACCAAATTACTGAGATTGAAAGGTTACAACAATTTGACTGAAACATTTTGCATGAGTATTTCCACACGCTGCCTTTGCGCCTCCTCTGTCCACTCGTTTGTCACCTGTCAGAGATGCTGGCAGCTGATTGTTCTTCCTCTCACTCAGGATAGCTATGGAAACCTACATCCGTCAGAGGCAGCTCATCATGTCTCCACTCATGCCATCTCGAGTCATAGGGGAGAATGAGCCGCTCACTGCTGTCTTCAACAAAGTCATTGCCACGCGGGAGGTCAATCATAAAGGCCAGGGTAAAATGAAGTGCTCACAGACACTGTCCCCCCCTGTGATTTCAGTGGGTTGCTCTAAATTGACCTTTTTGTTTTGAGGGGAATAAATGATGTGTGAGGGGTCTATAGGGTGTATGCTTTCGGTGTCTGCCTCATTGAATTTCTTTACATGTTTCCTGGCAGGGCTGTTTGTGACCCTGAAGCTCCTCCCAGGGGATCTTGCCCAAGTCAGAAAGGACTACCCCCACTTTGTGGACCGCAGCACGGCTATCGTCAGGAAAATGGGCTTCCCGGAAATCATCCTCCCAGGTGGATTAAAGCCTCTGTTGCTGCTCTGCATATACCATGGTCATGTTTATTTACAAAACCGTGAGCAGGATGCATAAATTGTCAGCACATCCATCTGATCATCTGTTATCTTTTCTCCAGGAAACGTTAGGAATGATTTTTACATAACATTGGTACAGGGAGAGTTTGACCGTGGTAAAAAGAAGACCCCAAAAAATGTAGAGGTCATACTGACGGTGCACGATGATGAAGGCAATCTCATGGAGGTAAAATAAACCAGTGAATGCAACAAGTTCTTCTTTATTATTTCTAATCATGCTTTATGTGACTAACTTTGCTAGCATCTTCTTACAACAATTCTTGTAATTTTCCTGTAAATACTTTTTAGCCTTGCTCGCAACATGCCTCCATATAGAGCAATATCAGGCAGGGTCATTGCTTTACTACTTGACAGATTCTCATAAAATTTTGCACCAACATTCACAGTCTCCAGAGGATAAATCCTACTGACTTTAGTGCTCCTCTTATTTTTCCTCTTAAGTGCAAATTCTCACAGATTTTGGATGGATTCAATTTAGCACAGACAGATTATGTACCCCACTTGATGAATTATAACTTTGATGATATTTTTCAACTTCTTGATGAATTATGACTGAACTGATAAAAAAGATCAAAGTTTTAATTCATCTTTTTGACAAAATATCTGCTGAACTCACAACATTCCCACCAGTCTCGTTTAATTGGGAAGACTGACCATAGTAAACATAATAACTGGTAAACATCCGCATCTTAGCATCATCGCTGTGGGCATGTTATCATGCTAATGTTAGCATTTAGCTGAATGCATCCTCCAGAGCTGCTTGCATGGCTGTAGACCCATAGGGCACCATTATAACAGTCTGAAGTGCCTGCTTTAAAGTGCATGGTGCACATGCATTGAGGGCTTGTCCATATCCACTTTAGCTAATTTAACAATGAAAAAAATGGTGGCTGTGCACCCCGAGGGGCAAGGAAGAGCTGAGTGAATCAATGCACTGTGCACAGCTTCTACAAGCAAGAGCGCAAATCACAATCTTAGACCTCTCTTATGTTATATAATGAGAACTGTAAATACATTTTTGGTTCATTATGAAACTGTGGTGGGACAAATTTAGTCTAGGTGAAGAATGGGAAACACAACAGAATGTGCCACAAAGTTTGCGCTGACCTTCAGAGCACTGTATTGTAATGTTCCACTAGTCTGAGCCGCATTTTCACCACACTCTATCGCCTGTACGTTAACAGGCAGAGTGTACACGCGCTGTGCACCCACCTATGTAAGCGCATATTACTATTTGATAATAAGATAACTGAAATACTGTGCCATTGATTTCAGACCAGGTTTTGGATGGTCAATTACGCAATTGCTTTCCGCTGCTTCAAGATAGTAACGCTCCAAAAATGTGCCTGACACACCTCATTTTAAGACCAACACACCCATGGGTGCTCAGGTGGGTGCAGGTGTATTGGCTTTAATCATCGTGGGCACTGGATAAGAAAATGACAACTGCATTGGTCTGAAACCAGCAAAGACACTTAGGCAGGTGTAAAGATAGGCACCTTAGTCTTGTTTTCTGTCTTCTTCGTTCATCTTAAAGGTTATATGACAGACTATTTAAGCATCTTCTTGTATTACTGCAACTGTGGCACTTTTTTTATTGCAAACGCATCAAAGAGGAAACCGACATTGCTCTAATCTCCCTCCTTTAATTTCTTTAGAAAGCCATATTTCCTGGGGCTGGTTATGATGGCATCACAGAATACAGGTCCGTCATCTACTACCAGGTGAAGCAGCCTTGCTGGAATGAAACGGTGAAGGTAAGCTCATGTCAAGGACCCACATGTGCAGCTCTTTGTATCTTATGTTCTCTAATTAGTTCTTCAAATGGATTTTTCTGTGGCTCAATATAATGAAATAATCTTCTTGGGAAGATACCAGCTCAGAATGTGCTACTCATACAAATTCATACCAGATAACTTTTCTTCTATGTATAATCCTGTATTCATACTCACACTTAATTCCCCTGACTTTCCTCCCCTCCCTGCAAGGTGACAATACCCATTGAAGACGTGTGCCGCTCTCACCTCAGGGTGATGTTTCGACACAGATCCTCCCAGGACTGTGAGTGACTGTGCCTTATTTGTATGACAGACACCCACGTGTAATTGTGCCGCCATGTTAAATACAGCTAAAGAGACTGTCGGTGGATATGATCCCATCTTATGCTCCTGTTCGTCCTTCAGCTCGGGACAAATCAGAGAAGCCCTTTGGTATGGCCTTCATCCGGCTCATGAGAGGAGATGGGACCACGTTAAAAGATGGCAGGCACGAACTTATCGTCTATAAGGTGCTGTTGCAGGATGTTTATGTAATTTTATGTTGCATAAAATTAAATTCATTGCCCTTATCTTTAAAATGAGCAGGAGATTGTTTATTGCTTTTATCTAATTACACAAAAATCGGTGTCTTGAATAGCTGACAGTCAGTAGATGGGTTACGCACGAATCCCCCCTCAGTCAATAAATATGACATTAGATCTCCATCGATCAATATGCTTCATGATTCATTCCCAACTCTTTGAATTTCCTAGGTTGACGTGAAAAAAGCTGAGGATGCAAAGGTTTATCTCACCTTGCCAGCGACCTGGGATGAAGTGGAGGAAAAGGAAAAGCAAACAGGAAAGCAGTTCCACCACTCAGGAGTGATTCCTGTGACTAAAGACAGCTTTCAGATTGCAACGCTCACCTGCTCCACTAAACTCACTCAGAACGGTACTGCAGGGCACATTTCTGTTTTCCCAATCCTCCAATCTGTTAAAACTGTGATAATTAAACAACGTCTTGTCAGAAGTTATCTTTAAGAAATGAAACTGATTCTACAGCAGATAGAGGTCCAGTGCCACCATTGTTTCCTCCCCTCAGATTGCCTTGAAATTAATTAAGCATCTGTTTTGCTAATATTTTGCTGATGTGTTCGTGTTCATGATTGATGCAGACCTAATTAGGTTTATATTGAAATTTCAGGCTTTTAACACAATTACTCTTAACTAATAATGTAACAGAGGAGGTGTTGCTGCCACTGCATTTATTGTGATGTGTTGATGTGTTTCCAGTGGATCTACTTGGCCTGTTAAACTGGAGGTCTAACACTGAAGATCTGGAACAGACTCTGCAGAGGCTGATGGAGGTCGAGGGAGGGGAGATTGTGAAAGTGAGTTCCCATTGTGTCACAAACGCTGCACTAAATATCTATGGTTCTGCTAGATTTTATAGATGTTGTATAATGTCCTTTTTAATTGCACTTTTGTAATAGGTTTCTGTTTTATGCACAGTTTCTCCAGGACACTCTTGATGCCCTGTTCAACATCATGATGGAAACCTCAGAAAAGGAGACATATGATACGCTGGTGTTCAATGCCTTGGTTAGTTTTTGGGAAATTTATAGTGTCAGTGGGTGGTAATTTTTATCATGCAGTGTAGAAGTGTGCATGACAGGATGATATTACACTATACAGAGCATTCAGAAAATATTCAACCCCCCTATCAAAGTGAGAGGTTAAATTTTAAATTTTCAAACCCTTTGCTATGACACTTGAAATTTAACTTAGGTTCCTCCCATTTCTCTTGATCATCTTTGAATTGTTTCTACACCTTGATTGGAGTCCATTTGTGGTAAATTCAGCTGATTGGGCATGCAGAACTGCCTGCAGAGCTCAGAGACAGGATTGTGTTGAAGCTCAGATCTGGGGAAGACTACAAAAAACATTTCTGCTGCATTGGAGGTTCCCAAGGGCACAGTGGCCTCCATCATTCTTACATGGAAGAAGTACAGAATAACCAGGACTCTTCTTAGAGCTGGCCGCCTGGCCAAGCTGAGCAATCAGGGGAGGAGGGTCTTGGTAATAGAGGTGACCCAGAAACCAGTGAACACTGGTTGAACTGCAGAGGTCCTGTGTGGAGATAGATGGGACAAACTTCACTGCAGCACTTCACTGATCAGGGCTTCATGGTAGAGGTCAGATGGATGTGCTTCTCCTCAGCAAATGACACAAGAAAACTGCTTGGATTTTGTAAAAAAGCAAACAAACAGAAAAAAAACAAAAAAAAGCGCTTGAAGGACGCTCAGACTGTGGGAGGAAAGACTCTCTGGTCTGATGAAACCAAGATTGAACTGTACCCAGCACCTGCCCAATACCATCCATCGATTAAGCATGGTGGTGGCAGCATCAGGCTGTGGGAGTGTTTTTTGTGACTGGTCAGGGCTGAGGGAAAGCTGAACATAGCAAAATACAGAGATTTCCTTAATGAAAACCTGGTCCTGACCTCAAACTGAGCCAAAGGTTCACCTGTCAACAGGACAATGACCCTAAGCACACAGGCAAGACAATGCTGAAGTGGTTTCAGGACAAGTCTTTGAATGTCCTTGAGTGACCCACCCAGAGCCCTGACTTGAAACCAACTGAACATCCCAGGAGAGACATCAAAATGTTTCTACACACACAATCCCCATCCAACCTGACAGAGCTTGAGGGATCTGCAGAGAAGAACAGCAGAAAATCCCCAAAATCCAGGTGTGCAAAGCTTGTCACATCATACCCAAGAAGACTTGAGGCTGTAAACACTGCCAAAGTTCCTTCAACCAAGTGCTCAGTAAAGAATCTAAATACTGATGTGACATTTCAGTTTCTCCCTTTAAATAAATTATCAAACATTTCTAAAATTCAGTTTTCACTTTGTCATTGTGAGGTGTAGGTAAATGGTGGAAAAAACAATTTTACCATAAAGCTGCAACATAAAATGTGGAAAAAGTACTCTCTGAATGCATTGTACATAGCAGTGGTTCTCAACCCGGGGAACCCAATGAGGGGTCACAAGATTAATCTAAGGGGTCACAGAGAAACTGAACTCTGCTTATTTTCATTTTTGTTGTTTGTTGTTTATTTTTCAGACAACAAATGTTTTGCTTCATTCTTGTGAAATGCTGAACATTTCTCATGACACATTTTTGACAATTACAATCAGCGTTAACCTCAGCAAAAATAACCATAATGATAATAATAATAATAATCATGCAACACTGTCTTTTGCGCATTCAATATATTTAAAGCACCAGTATACTCAGAACTCCTGCTCAGATGATTGAACAGCTTCTGTAACCTCCTCCCCCGTCTTTGATTGTAGCCCTTCAGAATGACTATAACCACTTTTGCCTTTGTACGTGCTTTGACAACATGTCGTACAGACTTGTTTTGTTCTAAAATAAACCAGTCCTTAATGTAAAACAGCGGCAGTATAATGCTCTGTTTTGCATTAGCAGTAACGTAATACAGCTCTGACTGTGTAAACAGAGAGAGCAATAAAGAATTGTTCTGATATCAGGTGGATAAAATTATAAACAGCTGGATTACACACATGCACGGCCATGAACAGTATCAAAAATGCACTGCATGAAAATGTTTAGGATTATAATTTAAGAGGTCACAAATAATAGCTGTCTGGAGCCACTGACAGACAGTACTGTATATGTATAATGTTGCACCTTAGATGAGGCTCTGATTGCGTTTCCTCTTCTTGTTTATAACCAGGTATTTATAATCACACTCATTGGCGACATAAAATTCCAGCACTTCAACCCAGTCCTGGAAACCTACATCAACAAGCACTTCAGTGCCACTTTGGCTTACATGTGAGTCTCCGTTCTGTATTTCCCATCTTTGATGACTTCACGCTGTTTATTTTTAGAGCTTCTTTTGCTCCTCTTCTCCACCTACACCCAAATTACCAGCAGACCTTGATGCCTGACTCACTCACTTTTTCAGGAAGCTAACTAGGGTGCTTAACTACTATGTGGGCCACGCCGAGGAGCCTATCCTGACAGAGAGGCTCTACGTAGCACTCAAAGCTCTGAAGTACCTGTTCAGGTTCATTGTACAGTCCCGGGTCCTGTATCTCAGGTATCAGAGATGCTGCCATGTAAGAATCCACTTTGCACTCTCATATTCTGAGGAAGACATCTTGTGATGCAATCCCTGGCTTTCGATTCTCAGGTTCTATGGGAACAGTGAAGATGGGGACGCTTTCTTCAACTCCATTCGCACCCTTTTCTTGTCTTTCAACACTCTCATGGACAGACCGCTCGATGAGGGCGTGAAGATAAAGGTAAACTGAACAAGTGCTGTTCACAGTAGTTGTAGTTGTACTGTATATGTTTTAAAATGTCACCAATTTACCCCCTTTTTTTTTTTTTAGCTTGAAAATAAAACTAAATTGCACCCAGTCAGACTCTATGAAGATCTTAGCATTTATCGAGGTTGCATATAAATGACTGCAGAAGTCCAGCTGTGAAAATGTGTTGTTTTATGGAGAAGTTATTGAAAAGTTTTACAAATTAACTGCAGAATAAGTGTGCGCTCCCTGTTTGCAGTCTCGCTTAAGGTGAGGAGAAAAATCTGGTAAAAAGCTTGCTTTACCAGAGAATGAAAAACGTCCTCGTGCTTCAGCCTGATGAGACCAGATTTTTCTCTCTTTCAGGGGGCAATATTGAAATACCTCCCCAGCATCATTAATGACATCCAGACTGTGTTTGATCCCGTGGAGCTCAGGTAACTCTCCAGAGGGTTTGCACAGCAGGAAATGATAATTGCCTGTCTCAGTGCAAATTATCATATTTACTTCAGAGTAAAAGAGGCGTTATTCTCAATTCCTGCTGCTGTAAAATTAGGCCATCATGTGTGCTGCTCATTAGTCCTCAGTGACAATAATTGCTAGATGTGAAATGTGAATAGCATTAAACTTGTCAGAGCTACTTTCTTTTTATTCTCTTTTCAGCGTCCTCCTGGCGAAGTTCATTGAGAGCATTCCCGACTCTCAGCTTGTGCGTCAGAAGCTGGGCTGCATGTGTAAAATGGTGGAGAGTGACCTTTTCAAGCAGCCAGGTAGGAGTCCTCAAGGCTCAAAAACCACATAATGACATTTCGCGCAAGATGAAGGAGAGAAAAAAAACCCTGCTCGGCATGACACCTACATACAAGTTTGTCAGGTCAGCTCCATTAACAGAAAATGTGATGTTTGATCCAACAAGCTGTGCTTTTTTTTTTTTTTTCTGTTGTGTTGGCACAGATTGTCGAGATGTGCTTCTGCCGCTTGTTACTGACCAGCTGAGTGGGCAGCTGGACGACCACTCGAGTAAGCCTGACCATGAGGCCTGTGTCCAACTGCTCAGCACAGTGTTAGACAATTTGGACCGCAAGGATGTGGTGAGGAATTAACATTCAGACACACAAACACAGAGATAACGACTTTAAAGGGTCATTACATCCAAATTACAGAAAAAAAAACATTTAGTCAGAATGAGATTGTGGATATGAGCAGCCAAAATGAGCTTCCTGTGCAGGGTGGCAGGACTCATCATTAGAGATAGTTAAGAACTCAGGCATCCATGGGGACCTCTAAAGGAGCCAGTTTTAGGACCTCTCTCTAGAGGTTTTCCAGACATGTCCAACTGGAGGGAAGCCTCAGGGCAAACCCAGAGCATTCTGGAGGGATGTTCAGTTCCCATCTGGCCTGGGAGCATCTTGGGGTCTCCCTGAAGGAGCTGGAGGAAATAGCTAAGGGAAGAAACATCTGGGCTGTGCTGCTTAGCCTGTTGCCACTGTGACTGAGACCCTGAAACATCTATTTATTCAAATAGTTTTGGTTTTATTTGTCCAGGTTGAAATATTTGAAATATTAGGTTTGAAATATCTATCTTAGAGATTTCTGCCAGAGGTCCACGTAACTTTGGATAAACCTCAGACCTCACTGAAAACTGTTTTGATTTCTTTGTTTTTTGGCTGCAATTATCACTTCCATCATGACTTAAGCTGCTGATTAATTTCCTCTATTAACTGTTCATTAAAACATCAGAAAATAGTGACAAATGTCCAACACAGTTTCCTAAAATTTGAGGTGACATTTTCAAATTCCATGTCTGACCAACAGCTGTTTGGTCTCAGCACAAAGAAAAACATAAAATCCTCACATATTAGAGGATGTAGATTGATATGGATGAAATTTGTATTTGAAAAATAAACAATGAACAATTTTTTCTTTCTCTGTTTTTAAATTGTTTTTTTCTGTATAGTAGTGGGCAGAGGAAGTAAAACCAGATAAAATCAGCACTAAAAAAGAAGTGAGAAAAACAGGATTTTTGTAATTTGGGGGACTCAGCCCTTTAATACTGTCAGCACTGGGCAGCATGTGTGCGCTGCTGTGTTTGAGCTGGTAATTGTACCTGAGGCTGTTCTGTCTTTGCAGGGTCCAACCAGAGGGCACGTTCAGCTGATAATGGAGCGACTTCTACGCAGGGTTAATCGTACTGTCATCAGCATGGACAGATCCTCCCCTCTCATAGTAAGACACAGTGTGATGTTACAGAGGAAATGTGCCCTTGACAGTTGCATCCTCAGCATCCATTCTAATATTAATAATAGTGACATCAACAAGAGCTAAATAAGTAATATATCAATAACACAAATACAACAAAGATGATGTGCTGGGAGTGCAGGTTTTTTACGGCTATTTTACTGTGAAATCCTGAGAGTAACAGTGGACCTCTCTGTGGCAGGGCCACTATCTTGCCTGCATGACGGCCATCCTGAAGCAAATGGATGACATGCATTACAGCCACTACATCAGCACCTTCAAGACAAGACAGGATATCATTGTAAGTGTCCCCGTTCCTCCCCTGTTGGCTACATCTTGTCCTGAAACATCTCATCAATAACAGGCATTAAACCACCCAGGCCACTTACTGCTCCTTAAGAGAATATTGATTATAGACATTTCATGCAATGGATCGGACTGACATGATGAGGATGTCAGTCGGCCTCCATTATGCTGTGGGAGTGTTATGTGTGTGCCTGACATGTAGCAGCACCACTGTGGATTTGCTTAGTTTGGTTTAAGCAGATATTACTTGATGTATGAAAGCAACAGTTGCTGTAAAGCTTCTTCTCTGCCTTCAGGACTTCCTCATGGAGACATTCATCATGTTTAAGGACCTCATGGGAAACGTCTTCCCCGCTGACTGGATGATCATGAACCTGGTGCAGATGCAGGTCTTCCTGAGGGCCATCAACCAGTACTCGGACGTCCTCAACATGTATTTTCTGGACCAGGCACATTTTGAACTACAGGTGCGTCTCTCGCCCTCCCCCGCCTCGGTAGAGGTTACATTTTTTATTAAACACAAAATCAAAAGTCAGTGTTATGAGAAGTTAATTATGGCATTAATATTTGAAAACCCTGCTCCGCTCACAGCTGTGGAATAACTACTTTCATTTGACCGTGGCGTTCCTCACCCACAAGACACTGCAGCTGGAATCCTTCTCTCAAGAGAAACGAAATAAGATACTGAACAAGTAAGATCATTTACAATTCATCAAAAAGATTATTTAAATTGGGAAAAAATAATTCAAGACTAATTTGGTTTGAATCTGCGACAGATACGGGGACATGAGGAAGGCTATTGGATTTAAGATGAGAGATATGTGGTACAATCTTGGTGAGTGTTTTGCACCATCTCATAATGCTGCTATTATCATAGAGTTTGTAGTGTTGTTTATTCAGTACCTGCCAGTTATGCAAGTGAAAATACAAGACAATATTTTTTATTGTCCTGTTTCACAATGTGTTGTTGTTTTTGTTTATTACATTATTAGATTTGGCCTCTGTTTGTTGAGAGATGAAAATGCAGCTTATTGCCTTCTCAAATCGTACTATGATATTTCTGTGTGATAATGTTTTGTTGTCCCCCAGGCCCCCACAAAATGAAGTTCATCCCAGCAATGGTCGGGCCCATTCTGGAGGTCACACTGGTGCCTGAGCCCGAGCTGAGGAAAGCTACCATCCCCATCTTCTTTGATATGATGCAGTGTGAGCACAACTTCAGCCCTGGACGAACATTTGAAACGGTAAAAAGCTATCTCAGGAGCTCAGCACTTTAGTGTTTTCTGTTAGAATCTGACAGAAGCTGCTCTTGGCTAAATATGACATTTGTGATGTGCATGATGGTGTGTTTTTTAATTCCCTTCTTATCTCTGCAGTTTGAAAACGAACTGATAACAAAATTGGATCAAGAGGTAGAAGGAGGCCAAGGGGATGAGCAGTACAAAGTCCTGCTGGAGAAAACGTAAGGCAGAGGAGCAGATCAAACAGAAAATATTTCTTTTATTCTAAGAGTTGTATAAGTTGTACAACGCACCAATCTGTTCTGTGTAATGGGGAATTCATATAGGATTGCTTCTAAAATACAATAAAGGCTTTCCTCAAGGCACTAGAAGGACAAAAGTGTCTGTTAGAATTGTAAGGAAGCTCCAATCAATAGTAAACACTCAAGGACAGAATGTACAACCAAGTGCAACAACAGATTTTAATGTGCAGGTCAGGAAGAAAGGCAAACTAAACTAGAAATACCCCTATACAGCTACAGAGCAGTTGGTGAAGGACATTTGTTTGTATGTGCAGGTTACTGGAGCACTGCAGACGCCACAGATACCTGTCACAGTCAGGAGAGGAGCTGGCTCTGCTGCTGAGCAGCCTGCTGGAGAATCTTCTGGCATACCGCACCATCACACATGATGAAAGTCCAGAGCACCGCATGAGCTGCACCGTCAATGTGCTGGTATGCCCCGTGCCTGTATTTACCGAAGGGTTTACTCCATAAGTTCATGTACATAATGCAGTTACCTGAGTAAATTGCTTGAGGGAGACTATTTTCAGAAATATGCAATTTTTCTTTTTCCTGTAGAATTTCTACAAAGAAAAGAAGAGGGAGGACATTTACATCCGGTGAGTGAGATAGAGACATGGAGTGTGTGTTTTGTGGGCCACCTGCATCTAACCGATGTCATCTTGTAACCAGGTACTTGTACAAGCTGAGAGATCTGCACCTGGACTGCGAGAACTACACAGAGGCAGCCTACACTCTGCTACTACATGCTGAATTACTGGAGGTCTGGAGGACACATCAGTCTTTTTTTTTTTTTTCGGCTCAAACAAGATCAGAATTTTTTTATGTTTGAGTTATTTAACCTTTACTGAAATCTCAACGCTTCTAAAGGTTTACTTGAGTGTTGATTTATTAACTTATAAATTTGCTTCCTCAGTGGTCTGACAAACCCTGTGCTCCTCACCTGATACCTCGAGATGGGCAGCATGTGTGGACCCAACAGGAGCTGAAAGAGAGGCTCTTCCAGGAGATCATATGTTACTTGGATAAGGGCAAAGTGAGTATTCACTGTTCTGCCTGCGAGCTGGGGCCGAAAGCATAAATTACCCAAAATAATGTCTGAAACCTGCTCTCTCAGTTAATATTGTGACACTCCAGAGGAAGTTGCTAAAGCTCACACAAAAGCCACAGGTTCTTCTGTTGAGTAAGTATTGCGATCTCTTCACTGGCTGCTCCCTCGAAGCTGTGAGGTGGGGCTTTCGCAGAGGACAGCCATGGCAGCCAGATGGCAAAGTCTAGCTCGTGCTCCTCTGTTTTTATGTTTGTGTTTTTATGTCCCCTTTTAACTGAGCGATGCACATGTCTTCTCAGATGTGGGAGAAGGCCATTGAGCTGGGCAAGCAGCTGGCCAAGATGCATGAGAGCCACATGTTTGACTTCATGGAGCTCAGCCAGCTGCTGGTAAGAGGATACGTGCATTTTGATTCAACCCTACAAACAAAAAAACACATTAAAATACACTATACTATTGAAATAAGTCGGATGAGTAATACTGGACAAGAATTGTGTGCCAGCATGAGTGTAATTGGTTGAAAGAACAGCTCAAGGCAGGGGAGAGTGTTTGTTAGCCTGTTTACCCAACTCATTTCTACCCCGATAGTGTCTGCTGATGCTGTGGAATTTGAATGTTTTATGAAGAATCTATTTATTAAGTCTGTCCCTGTTAATCACTTGGTATGATTGCGCTCCAATAATCTTTTCTCAAAATTATACAAAAAAATGAGAGTAACCACTTAATTCATTATGAAAATTTCATTTTGTAACTACTAACACACTAATTGCTACAAACTGTGTGTGTACTGCAGCCTTATCATCTTCTTTGTCCTCACAGAAAAAACAAGCCCAATTCTTTGAAAATATAATGCATGCGATGCGGCCACAGCCAGAGTACTTCGCTGTAGGATATTATGGCCTCGGATTCCCTTCTTTCCTCAGGGTAAGAAAATGATTACCTATTTCAATAAATAGAGACTTAGAGAAACCCTCGTGCGCCTGTGCTTATGCAGTGTGCTGGCTTTTCGAAACATTTCTCAGGGCAGTGTGCAATAATGCCGATAAAGGTTATTGGCTTTTTGATGACACAAGAGAATGTCAGGATGAATACAGTTCCATCAAGGCGTTAAACAAGCACACCTCTCATATATTATGGAAAATGAGCTTGGTCATAATTCTAGCTTCTTACTCATATTCATTTGCTGTGTTTCATATGTCTGCTGCAGAACAAGATGTTCATCTACCGAGGCAAAGAGTACGAGTGGCTTGAAGACTTCAGCTTAAAGCTGCTCTCTCAGTTCCCCAACGCGGTCCGGATGACCAGCACAGCCGCCCCTGGAGACGACATCAGCAGCTCCCCTGGACAGTGTATCCTCACACGAAAGCTTTTTAATTACCAAGATTTTTATGTATGTCAGCGACACGGCTGTGGGGATGGCAGTGATGTTGGCACCATGAGATTTGGTACACGGATTTAGGATGAATTGTAAGAGCTTTCATGAACCCTTAACTTGTCATCCATATTTAATTTGTCCAGTAGGTGTATGGCCAAAAATCGTGGAAAGATAATTGCATTTCCATCAGCCTCAGTTGTATTTTTATTTTTTGTATTTTGTGTTTATTGCTAATTATCAAATGTTAACATGCTAATACGCAATGCTAAGATAGTGAACATGGTAAACAGTGCACCTGCTTAACATTAGCTTGCTAGCATTGTCGTGTGAGCATGCTGATATTAGCATTTAGCTCAAAGCATATTTATGCTTGAGTACAGCCTGACAAAGCAGCAACCACAGCTGTAGGCTCATAACCTTGCTAGACAATTACAGATTAAAAAACAATCTGATTCAGTACAACTTGTCTTTATCTGCTCCTCCACATTGTTCCTGGTCTTGTCCTTAGCTGAACTCCACAGACATCCAGTGCTTTACTGTTAAGCCTGTTCTCACTGTGCCGGACCGGTTTAAAGACAAGGGGGTTCCAGAGCAGATATTAAAGTGCGTAAGAGAACACTTAAAGGCTGATTTATTTTCTTGTGAACACGCTGGGATTTATAGTTCTCTGGTCAAACCACTAACTCATTGCTGTCCTTCCCTGTTCTCTTGCAGCTATTACAGAACCAATGAAGTGGACCAGTTCCAGTATTCCAGGCCCTTCAGGAAAGGTGAAAAGGACCCAGACAATGAATTTGCAGTGAGCACTTTTTAAATTTACTTTTAATCACTAAGCGAAAAAGAAAAAAAAAAGCAGAAACAACCCTGTGTTTGCACATACCTCACTCTGAAGATTAATAAAGACATTAACAACGTCAGCCTTTATTGTGTTATTGATATTTACTCTGCCCTACAGACCATGTGGATTGAAAGAACAACTTACATTACCGCCTATTGCTTCCCAGGGATCCTGAAATGGTTTGAAGTCAAATCTGTCTCAGTGGTAAGAAGCAATTGTGATGCTCACACTGTGGTGTTGTTGTTGTTTCTGTTTTCATAGTTTCTTTCACTTTAAATATTTCTCTAATTTACATTACTCTTCATTTAACTCTCCCGATGGGCAGGAGGAGATCAGTCCTTTGGCGAATGCCATAGAAACAATGGAGATGGCCAATGAGAAGCTGAGTAACCTTGTGCAGCATCAAGCCTGTGATCGCTCACTGTCCATCAACCCACTGTCCATGATGCTCAGCGGCATTGTCGATCCAGCTGTCATGGGCGGCTTCTCCAACTATGAGAAGGTCTGACTTATTTCTTTAATATGATTATTTCATTGTCTATTGGTGCACTCTGCTGAAAAACAGCAGTATTTAAATGGTTCATTTTAGTGGGATTGCAATATCCTTGGAGCAAACACATGCAAAAAAGACAGACAAGATCCCACTTTACTTGCTACATGCAGAGAAATAAAATAATTACATTCATCATAGCCATCAATCACAAAAATTGTATCTCTGTCCCACTGCTTGCAGACTGCACTGTATTTATCTCTTTTTATTTTACCTGCTAAATCGGGTTCAGGTTGTGTGCACAGTTGGTTCCTAAATTCCTGAAAAAGAATACACTGATATGAAACGTTGCCAAGCTACATTAATAACAAATAAATCGTACAACTGCAACAGTAATATGAATTTGTGAATTCTTTTTTCATAAACGTGACTTCCAGCTGGCCTCAAGCCTCTTATGAGCAGCAAAGTTTTATTCATGAGGGAGCCACAGTGGCCTCTTTTGTCATGCTGTGAAAACCTTTTCTCGCAGCTGTATTTTAAGCAAAAGAGTGTTCAAAAAGCTGCCCAGTTTTCATCCTGCTTTCATCCTCTGTAGGCATTCTTTACAGACACCTACATCCAAGAGCACCCACAGGACCATGAACGCATCGAGGTCCTTAAACACCTCATTGCTCTGCAGGTAAATCCTTCCACCATCGTCGTCATTAACACTGCCCTGGAAGCACATGACGTTTTGTAATGCTCAAGTGCCCGTCTTCCCCTCCAGATCCCTCTCCTGGCAGATGGGATTCGCATCCACGGGGAGAAGACGACGGAGCAGCTGAAGCCGTTACACAACCGTCTGGTTACTTGTTTCCAAGACCTTCGGGAAAAAGTGGAGAAGCATTATGGCGTCATAACCTTGGTGCGTTGCCAACCGCAAACTCAATTTAATGTAAGAGGGTGCCAACTTAAGCTATTGGCCCTCTTGCCTTCCTATCAAACGCTTCTCATTCAAAGCAGAGTGTACATTATATTAGCGCAGGACCATAAATCTTCCTTTAGCCAGCCCAGTGCGACCCCTGTTTTGCCTGTCATTGTGCTCCTCCCCTGCCAAGATTCCCTGATGATGCTTAATCCCATTTGTGTGTCCCAGCCCTGCTCTCTCACTGAGAAGAAGAAGAGTCGCGTGGGCTCGGTGGTGATGCCCTACATCATGTCCTCCACCCTGCGCCGCATGTCCACTGTCTCAACCCTCTCCAACGCCTCCTCAGGCCTCTCCAGCAGCTCCGCATCCTCAGACGGACCCTCCTGCATTTCCTCCCAAGAGTCAGTCCCTTCATCCTCTCCCTGCATCCCTTGTATATCTTTCCCCTCGTCTGGTTTTGTGTTTGTGTTCCTGTGTTGCCTCCACTTTAGAGACTGTTTACTTCAAACACTGATTTTTCTCTTTGCTCAAATCAAAAGCACTGTTTGTCTTTCTGATTGTACATTTCTATTTTGCATCTGATTGTTCACGAACAGTTCCTTGTTGTCCCGTCCCAGCGATCGCAGGGCGTCTGTTCTGTCCCGCTCAGAGGAGGACAACAGGATTGCTAGAAAGAACAGGAAGGAATGGAGTGTGAGCAAATCCCAGGTCTTACTGGAGAGGCAGTCAGACATAGATGAGGTACAGCTTTATGGACATGGCCTATTTTTATACATGTTCAGATATTTTCCTTTCTATCTAAAACATACTGCACTTTCTCTCAGATGATTATATAAGGTGTTTGCAAGTCTTGGAGACCATTTATCCTAATATGAAGTTTCTGTTATTTAGTTGTGAAGAGAAGAATATAGCGGAGAATAGCTCCAGTACTGTTTTACTATATCTTTGTTTTCCACTTTTGTTCCAGACGCCTCCAGAGAAGCAGCAGAGGCCCCAGAGTTTACACATAGGAGACCGACGACTTACCCTCTCCCTGTTCCAGGGTGTTTCCTCCCAGCACAGCCAGTCTAACCCTCTCAGCCCGCTGCCTGCCTCTCCACACACACCGCACACTCCACGCAGCTCCAGTACGTAGCATAAAAAATTACCCATGTGACAAACGCCGCACTGTATGTCTTCATTTTGTTTTCTCTTAAAAATCCACCTTTCAAACAGAGAACAAGGAACAGTATGCCTGCGACCTTGGGTAACCACATTCTGGTGTATAGCCCAAACCAGGTCACACACATATTCACTGATGCATGTGGTCTGAAAAGCTTATATTTTCTTTCTCCTGCGGTAGGTTACTCATCGCTCCTCAGTGACAATGATGCCAATACAATTGACACCCCAGGGACCCCTCCACCCATGCCTCCGAAGAAACACCCGCATGAGATTGACAACCCCAGGATCTCTTCAGAGGTACGCCTGCTTGCAGAAAATAGCACCCTCATACTATTGCATATTTAATGGAATGTAAACGTTAAAATATTCTGTTTTTATTTTTATTTGAAGTCCTAGCCTGAACTCTCTTTCCCCACAGTTCACTCCTCCGCTGCCAATGAAAATTGAGAGCAAGCCTCCTCCACCACCTCCAAAAACGCGGAAGTCGATGTTCCCCTCGTACGAGCACACCCCCCAGTAAGGCTACACCTACGCACAGACCTTAAAGATTCACTAATTCTCTGATTTGGCTGCGATGATAAGTGCAGTTTCATTTGTGGCATTGTGCAAACGCCACAGTAGGGCACAGATGCAGGACCATCTACGTGAGATGTATGCAACACATTCAGCGGGGTAAAAAAAGAAAAAGTTCTTTCTGATGCAAGTCAGTAATAATTCCGAGCAGTCCTTTGTTCTCAAGTTTTAGCAGTTTTGTTTTTAAGCCGCAAGGAAGCATATGTACGGGGTTATTGTGATAATGGTGTACAACTGTGGAGCAATAATTCTGGGTGCACAAGGTCACTACAGACTTGGATTTTTTTAAGAGGTACTGAAACAGTGATTAGATGCTTTTATTCTTTATTTTTTATTCTTATTATTAAGAAAAGTCACTATGGCGTTTTTATCACTTGCAGGGAAAAGGAATGACCAATGTTGCAATGTAATACTTTGTTTTTTATGTGTTGGAGTGACACTGGATGACTTATCTCCCCCCTCGCTGCGTACCGGCATTCCATATCTGAACAGGAAAAAGCTGCATTAGACACATGTCAAACTTGATCAAGATCAGGGAACACAATGTACAGAATGTAACTGATGTGTGGAAATGTAGTTATTTTGTGTTTGATGATGGTGTTGAGTAATATTGTGATCAAGCCCAATTTCTCTACACCACGATGTTTCAGAAACACTGGATGGCATTATTGAATGTGGTACAGATTATGCGTTTGTTTTTTGATATTAATGATGAACTGAATACTGTAACTGATGCTTCCAAACTGCATCACATTGATGTTGATGTTCAGTGGACATTTCTCCTTAAAGGAGTAGTTCAGCATTTTGGGAAATAGCCTTATTTGTTTACTTGCAGAGAGTTAGATAACAGATACCACTCATGATACACAGAGAAATGCATAGCTGGAGCCAGCAACTGGTTAGCTTAGCTTAGCATGAAGACTGGGAAACAGAGGGAAACAGCTAGCCTGGCTAAAAACAGTTAAGAGCATAACTCCCCCTAAAACCCAACTTGGCATTTTTAAACCTTGGTTTTTGTACAGATGAAACAAATGAAATATGAGATGATATTACTGAGCTTTAGTCGTGCTGATAGATGGATTTTTGATATCTGTGGATGGAGACAGTGTTTCCCCCGGTTCCAGTCTTAATGCTAAGCTAAGCTTACAGGCTGTCACCTTTATTATTACTCCACTGACATTAAGCAGGTATCAATCTCCACATATAACTCTAGGCAAAGAAGTAGAGAAGTACATTTACCAAAATTTGGAACTGGCCCTTTAAAGAGTGCTACCTGCGGTACGATACAAGTATAAATGCCTTTGAAGTTCACTTTAGTTTTATATTTCAGGTGTAGATAGATTTTCTTAATTATCACTTCATTATTGAAATTTAAATTATTGCTATTCATTAAATTTTAATATTTCCATTGTTTTGCACACCCAGTGTGTACAGAGATGGTTTATTTGTATGCAGAGTAATTTGGGTCTAATTTCAGTATACTGCTCTAATGTGCACTGCTTAAATTTTTATGTGCCTTCAGAGTGCTAAATCTATGCATGTAAGCTGTTTTGAAAGTGATCAAGTTGAATTCAAAATCTAGCTGTCAGTATTTTCGTTTTATTTTTAAATTTTAGATTGTTTTACAAGGGATAAACTCTTTTGTACAATACACTTTTCCTAATAAGGATCAAAGAAACTTTATACAAACAATGCCTCAAGAGATGTATAATGATCTTTTTTTATGAACAAACTGTTGTTGACTGAACGAAAATAAAGATGTTTTAAAAGACCAGCAAACCCCTGTGTTTTTTGGTGTCATTCATTATTTCAGAGGCATCTCCTCCATCTCTTGAGTATGATCCTATCAACATAGTGTATAGAGACTATTCCCTGTGCCCTCACTGGAAACTCGAAGCTCACACAGACATTCATTTGTATGCTACTCATAGTGTGAAAAATGACCTATTCAGGCTCAAAACATCCAACAAATTGGTATGAAACTGGTGATTTGTGTATTTCAAACATAATTACAGTAGGTGTAGGAAAGTGATGCCTCTTTAGCTCACGCTGATGCACGAGCTAAAGAGGCGTTATCTGTGGAGGCCGTCTGCAGGGAGGAGTTTATGAGATGTTTATAGGAGTTCTGTGAAGGGTGCTGGTCTTGCTAATCTGAGTTGTTAATGGCCTGTTCCTTCCTGTCAGATAGTGACGTACGGGATACCACTCTCCCTGCAAGTCTCAGGAGAAATGATTATTTGAAGCGATGCTCACCCGTGCAAGGAGAGCAGCATTGCAACTACCAGCTTCAGCTGGATGCTCAGGAGCATCTCCATAGAAACGGTCCCCTTACCGTAAACATGTTTACAAATTCATGCTGTATAGAAATATGAGGACATCAATCATCACAGTGTCCTTCCTTTCATTTAGACTGCAGATTTCTGTCCAGCCTCCTCTTACTGACAATAAGCCGATGATACATCCATGTCTCATTTTAAACTGCTGTAGAGTCTAAGGTCCCAGTTTCAGTTTCCTTTAGCGTCAGACAGCACTCCGTGGAAAGCAGTTGGAAATATATTTCTTTTTCAACAAATGGTTGCAAACTCAGGTGTCATTTCCCTGTGGTACATTAAGGTCTGGACTTAAGTGCAGTTTTTATGTATCTGCACTGTCCCTATACAATTAAAAGGGAAGGTAAATGTACTTTTTACTCCACTACATTTATCCAACGGCTAATTTTCCGATTATAAGAATTTACATAAAAATATGTGATACACTGTTAAAGATTAAACCAGTGGTTCTAATTCTTTTTGGTTTGACTCCTTACTATGAAACAGTGTCTAGTTATTACATAGCACGTCTTTCAGTTGTTAACAGTTCCACCAAAGGGATATTCACTCTCAACCTTGCAGATGGTTTCATTGAAGTAGCTGTTTTCAATCTCAAGAAGGTGAAGTTATCTAATATTTCACTAAAAAAAAATCCAAGATTGAAGAAAAGCCGTAAAAGTAGCAATACAACTGGACCTAACTGTTTAACTCTGTCCACAATACCTGAAACTCACAGGGGTGCAGTGGTTTTACGCGGAATAGAGTATTATACATTGTAAATGATCTAAAGTCTGCTCCAAACAAAATGTGTAAAAAGTGTAAAGACAATGAATAGTATTTTGCCATGAGTATGGCTTCTACATTGGCCAGGATTTTGTCGTATGAACTGTTCTCCTTCCTGTCATGCCAAACCCAACTCCCTCCCGCAGAGAGAGACGGACAGGAGGGGTCGAAGCCGAGGCCTTGGTACGACTTAACTCCCCTGCATCAAAGGAAAATATGCCCTCCCTTACTTTGTCCATTTAACTGCTGGAGGGATCTCGAGCCTCTGCGTGGAGAGGGATTAGCTGCACTATTGTATCTCTGCTTTGAACCTCACTAGGTGGTGCCAGAGGGTGTAAACTAATGGAGCATTGCAAAGAGAGCTGCTGCATTTTTTAAACCTCTATTTACTCAGGGTAGGTTTGCTGGGCATGAGTGCACTTTTCAGGAACGCCCAGCTTCACACCCACACACACGCACACACGCACACAGGTACAGTTACACACAGTCACACCTGGGAGCTGTCGAGTGCAGGCACACACAGTCCTGTTGAGGACCAGTGAACAGATAAACAAGAGAAAGTGGTGATTATACGAGCTTTTCCCTCCCATCAAGTTCTTTTTTTTCCTGTCCTGACTGGTGCAGTTTGGAGTTTGGTCCAGCAGCCGTCATTTACAAACACACTCAGTCAGGTAGCAGCTTAAACCATCTGCAACCTGACTGAGGAAAAACCTCTTAAAACCTCTGTGATGAAAAAAAAAAAACAGTTCAGGTTGTGCATACTTTCTTGTTTTATTAATATGCTCTGTACTCACACCACAGTCACATGTATTTTTTAACATTTTTTGATGGGTCCTGGGTTACATCATGTCCGGGCAACCATCCTTTGGGATCTATTTTGCAGCCCCTACTATTATTTGTCCTAATTAAATATTAATATTCATAGGTACAGTCTGATGAGTTTGTGATTTGGATGGTAAGGTGGTTACCTGGCTGCTGTGATCTGTGCATCACTGCAATGACTCTGCCTTCCCTGCTCTTACTGACTAACAGTTAAATTACCTTATGGATGTGAGAAATTGGAATGAATGGTGATACAGCAGGACAGTAGTCATTACTGAAATTGCTAGCGCAAAAGATAAAAGAATAAGTTTCCTCAAAGTTTTTAATAAGTTCAGACAATGACCAATTGATTTCAGCACAAAGACCTCCAGTGCAAAGCAAATTGGCTTTTCACTTTTTTACAATTGCAGGAGTGCTGGGTTTAGCTTTTTGTTCAGGCACCTTCAGACAAGCCAAACACGGATATTCATCCAGGCAGACATTATAGTCGTGTATCAGAGCTTTCCACAGAGTCTTTTTCCCATAGATCAGCACCATGGCGGCAACAGTCGTGTAGATGGACGTGAAGAGGAACGTGAGCGTGATGATGTTCTCGTGGTGCACAGCCATCTGGTAGTTCACGTACAGGTCGACCACAAGGAAGAGAGTGAAGATGGCCACCAGAGATAAAGCCATCCGGATCACCCTCATCTGAGAGCCCAGCTTTGGGCCGTGCGCTCCGTTGGTGCTGGCTTTCATGTGACGGAGATGGATGGCCAGGTGGACAGAGATGGAGATGCAGCATTTTGCCATGAGCACCCCCGGCAGTACATCAGCGAGGAGCAGATAAATGATCTCATAAATCTGGCCAGAGCTGGTGTCGGGCATCAAGATCCCACAATCCTTGTGCGCACTGGTGTCATTGTAAGCGTGAAACACAACAAGCATCGGCATGCAAGTGCCCAGGCCGCACAGAGGGATGAGAAAAACAGCTAAGGTCACGTGCTTGAGGATGATGGCCTGGATCTGTGTGTAGCAGTGATTGGGTGTGCTCACCAGCTTGGTGCTATAGTAGAAAGTGAGGAAGCCAGTGTCCCACATGATGGTGAACTTGAGGCTGAAGATAGTCAGTAGCATGATGTTATAAGAAATATGAGCGATGCGACAGTTGCTGTCCACCTCGTCCATGGTCATCCAGCAGTAACAGACCAGCTGCTGAGCCACGTTGGCCACCGACAGAGCCACAATGATGGTTTCACTGGGAGTCCACTGCTTCTTCTGCTTATAGTTCAACAAACTCATCAAGAAGATATAAGCATTAAAGAAGACAGTGGTGACAGCAAACAGACCTGTCATCACCCAGAGTGCAAATTTATTTGCCCCCAACATAATGAGAATCTTTACCCCAAACACATCTGCAGTGTGAACCTTTATTATGACAATAACTTAATCTTTACACCTCTGTGTACCACTCAGTAGTCTGTGTGGGGTTCTCAAGTGTTTTGTTTTGGCTGCATTCAAAGAGATGACAAGAAGGCAGAAAATTATGCACACACACTCCAAACCGGACGATTCCTCATTTCCACCACAGAATGGAATCAGTCACGCTGTTTGTCACCAGGGCCTGGGGAAAAGATTCACACATTTAGCTTTTGAAATACAGAAGCAAATCCAAATAGTCTCAATTAAAATCCTCTATTATGGTTAGAATATATGTGAAATCTGCGGTTTAGGTGGCCATATGCAAAGGGCAGCTGTGTTAAGAAGGTTAGAGCAATTAAAAGCAAGAAACATCTTCCATCTTTACCTCACAGCTCCCTTGGGTCAGATGAGGCTTTTTTATCACCCTGAGCCCTTCTCAAGATTCCTGCTTACCTTCCCTTTGCCGGCTCGCCGTCACAATACGTTGTCTGACTCAGTACCTTTGGCTGCAGCTGAACAATCCTTTGTTTTGTTTATCCAAGCATTAAGTCTAGCCTGGAGTTGTCTGCTGGGTGCACACAGCAAGGTGAGGTCCTTGGATTTAAATGTTCCTTGACTGGGATTTATATATAAGGACTAGATATGATTTGCATCAGTGAAAACCGCAGGTGGTGGTGGAGGTGTATTTGCATTGACATGAGGTGGCCAGGATATGTGCTCATTATGGATATCCGGTGACTTTACTGTATGGTGATCAGTGCCGCATGACACATGCAAATAGATATTCCTGCTTATTTACAAACACCAAACCGCATACACACACACACACACTCACACACACACACACACCAATTTACCAGATAAGAAAAGCAAATCACCTTTGAATCACCTTCAGCAGCCTCACTAATGCAGCACCTTATCACTGTAGTTTGTACTGTTCATAGAGGACACTAACTTTGTAGACAGATGTTTAACACGATGCTGACTTAAATTAAATTTCAGTTTAATTCATATTTCTTCTTTGCCTGATTTACATACACAACTATCTGGTCAAAACAAGATCCTAGTTACACAAACATTTAATATGGCATTTCTGAAGTTTTCTTCATGAGTAACACTTTCACTAAGTTAAACACACAGTTTATCTCAATCAAAACAATAACAAAAGACTGCATTGGAAGACGTTATGAAATAGTGGGGATCATGGGAGTTGTCATCTTCACCACCATTGCTGTAAGCTTCTTCCGGTTTGGATTTCTTCAGTGTCAGTCATTTTTACCTGGAGCTAAATTATCTGCAGAGGTCTCCTCCTCTCCAAATAAACAGACCCTGTGATTATAACCGTTAAAAGCACTGAAAGCAGTTTCACAGTTAAAACAGTGTTTCATCGATGCTGTTCGACCCACATCAGGGAAGGATTGGGAGCTAATTTAACTAACTAACTGCTAACTTGTGAACCAGCCTAATTATCCACAGAGGTGTCCTCTTCTCCATAACAAACAGACCAGGGGATTAAAACTACTGGAAACACAGAATAAAGAAGCAAAACTTTGGAAACTGAGACTCCTCACCTTAGTTTCTTTGGTAACTTATACTCTGGTCCTCCTCTCCATTACAAATGGACCAGCGGATCAAATCTGATGGAGGAGTGATCCAATAACTGAGTGGTTAGGACGCACACCACATAGGCACTAATCCACCAACCAGGCAAGCCCTGGCCGTGACTCACACTCCATGTCATTCCTCTTTTCTCTGTCACTCTTTACTGGTTTTTACTGGCAGCCGATCAGCAGAAGTGTCCTCCTCTCCATAACAAACGGACCAGGGGATTAAAAGAAACAATGAATAAAGCAGTTTCACAAAAATCAGCGATTTGCTGACGCTCTTTGGCAGGCACAGGGTATCTCAGAGTTGATGCATGAACATCCATGAGTGGATGGGACCTGAGCTGCCTTTTACCCAGCTGTTTTCTCTGATAACTTAAGGTCCAGACATCTGATGACTAAAATCCTTCATCCGGTTAATATATATAGTTGAAAACGACCAAGGTGTGAAAAGTGTATCTTAAAATGTGGCATAAAACAGAATAGTCAAGTCAAATTTGAGCTTCTGGCAAGTTCAAAATTGACTTGTGGGAAAATGTAAGTTCACAAGGTCTAGTCATTTTTAGACATTTAATGCGATGAAAAGCTAATGTTATGCTAATCAATCCAAAGCCAGATTTCAAGGCCAGATTTTGCCTTTTTGCACAATGGCATAAAACAAGCTCTTTTTCATGCGAAACCTCTTTAAATCTGGATGTGAAGGCAAACTCTGTAGTGGGAGCCCTTCAAATAATTACTCTGCTAACGCTGTTAAAAGTTTTGCCTTCTAAGAAACTTATTAAAAGAAGAGATTAAGTGGTTTCCGACTGAGGTTGCAAGACAAGTATTTGTAATTAATTATTGTGTCAATTGCCCCAGTTCATCATGCATCAAAGGACATGTAAGCGCACAAGAAAAAGGCTTTTGTTCACAGAGAACTGGTCCTTCTGATGGACGCAAACATTGAAGCAAACAGACAGATACAAACATGGATCTGTACACGCAGAATGTGACAGTTTTCAATTTATCTTCATGTGACGCAGACAAATCAAAAGGTCAAACACAGCAGAGGCACATAGTAAACATCACATTAATGTGTGTGTGTGTGTGTGTGTGTGTGTGTGTGTGTGTGTGTGTGTGTGTGTGCTGAAACAAGTGAATTTTTTACAGTTAAATTTATTACTCGGGGCCCACTTCATCACTACTAGCAGCTCTTACTAATTCAACGTACGCCTTTTGAAGATGGGTCCAGGCCAATTGAGGTTCTTTTGAAGAGAGGCGGGGCCGTAGGCACAGTGCTGACTCTGCCTGCTGAGGGTGGCAGTTGCAGGTTAGCGCCTCAGCTACGAGCTGTTACGCTCAAAAACTGTAGAAACGCACAACACAAACAAGGCAATTTTGCAGTACGTTGTCCTGCAAATGAGAAATTTTCCAGAAAGCGAAGGCACATAAGAAGATCAGATTCAAAATTGACTTCACTGTCCTAATGTTCTGACTCATGAGCAGCTCAAAGTTTGTATTTATATTGATCCAATTATACCCGTGAAAATATCCAGTCTCCTCAGCAGGATATGAAAACAAGATCTGCTTGTCTGACCATGTTTATGCACTAAGATCAGAATTCTAACAGCCAGCTTTGCACCATGTTCATTTTCAAGATATCTCCAAACTCTTAAACATAACAACCCTCTCTAGTGAAGTTTTATTTGAACCTCTGACTGTAGAGATAATCATACCTAACTTTGCATGTGAAAACAAAACATCTGATTAAGGTTTATCTGTTTCTGAAGGGTTACAGTTGTTACATTCTGTATCCTGGGAGTGGGAGATGTATTTCATATTTTTTCTATTGCGTCATTGTGGCACAAAAAGACCAACAAATCTGAATATATACGGGACAACCATGATCTTCCCCTCAATAAAATTTTTTTTATTGTACATATTAAAAAAAAAGGTAATAAACTACATAAACTACTAAGAGCTACATATGCATCATAGAAAAAAAATTAAACAAAAATATGTTATGTATTTACTATGTACATCAGTGTAATGATAACTTAGATTATAAGAACCTATTCTTGTTCATGACAGCAGTAATGTGCTACAGAGCATCATGAAAGTCAGCCAGATGCACATTTATGGGCCACAACATACCAGTACTCCCATTGTTCTGCAGTTAAATATATGGTATTACACCATATGTCACAAATATACTGTACCTAGAGTATTCATTTTATTTATAAGATAATGTATCTTCAAAGTAAAAGTCTTTTCTTCAGCAGATGTAGTTTGATGCTAAAGATAGAAAGTCTTTGTAGCTACACGGGGTATCCGTATTGATGGTCGTACTGAAGAGGAGCTGGTTTGTCCCCTGCAGTGGTTGGTTGTGACGTCCCGTTATTCCTGCCTGTGTAGATGGAACTTCGACCAGATTCCCGGATACTGGGCAGGTTGTTCATCACGGAGCTGTACTGCACCCCAGGGTGGGTGCGGTACCCCAGCACTGAGCGGAGGCTGGAGGCTCTGCTGGAGGGTCGGCTCTCTGGGGCCGGGGCGTCCTCCCTGAGGAGACAATAGTCACACAGGTCTCAAACAGGTGCTTCTTGTGATTTTAGATAATTTCATGGATGTCTGAAATTGTTTCCAGCACCGATGCAATACCTTATTTCATTTTCAACCTCTTTCTCATAACGACGCTTATGGCAACAGCAGATCAGGAGCCAGATGAGAAACAGGAGAAGGAGGAGCAGCAAGATAGCACCTATCACCGCCCCAACGATGACACCCACTTTATTGGTAGCTGGAAGAGAGGTACATGGTAAGATCAAACAGGCGCTGCTCTCATTCTTTACAGTCATGAATTCTAGTTTTAACAAGAGGCTTACATGTAATGGTGCTACTTGCATCACACACTGCAGCAGACACTCAAACCATGCAGCAGCAAAATAAAATGGTCCCTTTAGGATATAAGAGCGTTATGTACTTAAGAGTAAAATTAGAAGATGATATAATAGACTTACGGTTGTATGCATGCAGTTCATATTTACACTGTGCTTTGCCAACAGCATTTTCCGCCTCACACATGTAAGTTCCAGCATTGCTGTCTGTATGGTTTCTTATCAAAAGCTCCCCATCCTGTGGATCTGAACGAAAGGAGAGAGCATTCAGTACAAGTAAATTACACAAAATGAATGTGTATATCTGCTTATAGAAGGCTTCCTCACTTATGGTTGCAGTGGATGGTATTGCACCTCCGGTCTCTCTCGTCCACACATAAGTGAGAGGATTAGATCCCTCAGAGGATTTGCAGCGGAGGGAGACTGTGCCACCTTTCTCCTCGCCACCTTCTACCCAACACTTTGGCACAGATGGGGGAACTAGTGAAAGGAAATAAAGAAACACATGGCACAAAACTTTTTTTTTTAGAGTAATGCGTCATTGCTTGGCTCAGGTGGAGAATTAAATGTGTGAAGGAGCAGAACAAGTCTGGGTATGGCTGCAGAGAAAGGTGTGATCACTGACTGAGAGAGGGGGTGAAACTAGAAAGAGCCCAGACGTTCCTCGTGAATGAGAGCAACATTTAAAAGAAGAATGAAAGCATGCTGAGAAAATGAACAGGTAAAACCGGTATAAAGGAATTTCTCCTCACCCATCACCACCAGAGTGACTTTTCGCATGTCGACACCCGGAGCCTTCTTGACTTTGCACTGGTAGGTGGCTGTGTCTGAGAGCCTCACATCTGAGAAAGAGATGGAAGCGTCCCCCTGTTTGGGGTCTCCTATGAAGCGGAGCCTTTTGGAGAGGCTGGCATCGCCGTAGTGGTGCGTCTGGCCCCCTGTATATGATAAGATCTGAGATGCAAAGACTGCACTGAGTGATCTTCAAAGCAGGTTTTTATTTCATGAACAGAGCCCAAAGGTAAAAGATAACCCACCCTCTTGCTTGATTAATCCATGCTAAAGAAGTCAACTGTCCAACCTCCCAGCAAGGTTTTTTTTTTTCCTTTTTTTATATGACATTCCTCTCTGTCTTCAAACATACACCTACCAGTTTGTCTTTCTGCGTCATATCTGGGCTGAGATTGGACCATTCAATGTCCAGCTCTCCTGTGTCTCCTGACCCGGGGGTGTAGGTGCATCCTAGGTTGACTGTGTCCCACTGGGGTTTTCGAATGGTTTGTGGCCCTGAGGATGTTATCTCCATTGCCCCCGTCACATCTGATGGACCAGAAAAATTTTGGTTAGCTTTTATAATATAAGCCACAGTCCATTCTCCCTCTGACTTTCATAATCATCTTCCCCGACCAAAAGACTAAACAGAAAAAATACACTAATTTCTCTCTCAAATGCATTAATATTTTTTCCCACTTAATGACATTCAAGCTCTGGGCCTGTGCTCATAAACAGTCTCAGAGTGGAGTAGGACTGCTGATCTGTGTCTAATTGGCCTCTTAAGTCAAACTGAGGATTTGAGTGTTTAGAGCTGGAATAAGAGTAAAAGTGGTATTTTTGGTTAAAATGAGTTATGTGTTAATTTAAAAACTCTTGAGGCTCATTAATTGTCAGAAATTTATTGGTAACTGCTGATGAAAACTGAATAGATGAGCAAACATGAAAAACGCAGTTGACAAGTGGCAGTTAAAATCTGTCTTGCAGCTGACACACACACTGCTGACTCACTGTTTATGACCGTGGATTTTAATTATTCCTGATAGCTTGTCGTTCATAGAAAGGACTCAATGCTAATTATTATTACACGGCAACACATTTCAACAGATCTGAGTTATCTGTCCTGGTAATGTAATCATTCAACTTTTTAGATGTTTAACCTTCCCTAAATATCTGAATGGAGCATGCTGATAAATGAAATCAGCCTCTCATCATTAAATCCACTATAACTCTCTGAAAGCACTTTAATGCCACTGCATCAAAACAAAGTATGTCAGAGGTATTTATGAAAGCGTGTAAATGGCAGATGTCATGAAGAGAGCCTGAGAAAAAAAAAAGCTTGCATTAGTCACTCAAATGTTTACACTGTGAAAGCCCCCCTGGGCAAAGCATTGCCATCTACAGAAGACGTGTTTCCTATGTGCAGACGCAGCTAAACTAAGTTGCCAGTGAGAACAGTCACTAAGCTTAATACAAAGAGATGCACATATTCAAATCCTGCACACAGACAACAGGCTCGGATGACACTTTCCTTTCAGTTCACTACCAGGAAGTCACACTGCAAATTAAGGAATCAATCAAGGCTCTTAACACTTAACACTAAATAGTAAACCACTGATCTAACGAGGTGGTGCAAAATGAAGAGTGGGATATGATAAGAGTTTTACATGTTTTCTGTATGATCAGTGTTTATTTTCACTCTGCATTTGATTTAATTTCACCTCTGTTTACATGTTGTTTGTATGTCAAAATCAGCAGATTGGATTAAAGCCTGAGACCACTGGGGATAATAAAGTCTCTTAGGCTCTTACTTTACAAATAGGCTACACACAGCAACCGGCAGCAGTACAGGTATGCATGTTATGCAGGGTACCTGTTAGGGGCTCATATTATATATATATATATATACATGGTTCATTGAGTGTCTGCAATGCAATTCACTCAGTGACATTCAGATCATTGGCTAAGAGCAAGTCAGACTGCCCGGGCTATCACATGAATCACTGATCAGACCGGTACCACCCAGAAAAACAAAAGACCTGCTCTGTCAGTGATTACATGTTATCTACTCTGAATATTTAGTTCTGATAAAACAGCAGTCAATGGGCAAACAAGGGCAATCAGGAACGTGTCAGGTGTGATATTTGCTTTGGCCTGAGATATGAAATTAGACTCACCTGTCCTCAGCTGAATTGTTACCAGAAAGAGCACAGCCACCTTCATCGTCACACCTGTGACTACCGGCTCCATTATGACCCTGAGAGCAAATGTAACATGAAGTGAAGAAATTATTCTGAGAATGTAATTTCAGCCACTGTCTACAATCTTTGAATGACTCTTAGTTAATTTCACAGAAGACAAAAATATCTCTACTGGCACAGTTGTCATCCACCTCTACCAATAGACTCATCTTGAATCTAACATGCACATAGGAATAGAGGAATATGTGAATATAAAAGTGAAACAAAAAGCACTCGCACAAACTGTTTCTTTCTTCAGCACAAACAACAAAGAAAATCTAATGGAGTTCTGTGGAGCAATAAAGGTGTAAAAGAAAGAATAAAATAGCTCTGACTTACCTTAAAGTGAAGAAATAATCCAAAGTGTGCACTTCAAGGCCTGTCAGTGTTTCAGTACTGGTGGAGCTTGCTTATTTAGCTCTCAGGTGAAACTCACCCAGCAGTAAGTGTGGCCCCACCCTCTCTGTCCATAGTACATCTGTTGGCCACTCCTAAAGTTGGGAACACAACACAACTTCCGACAAAGCCTTATAAAAGTTTCACTTTTGGAAACATGTTTATTGTTTTACATATTAAAAAATAAGAATAGGTGAATAAGAGTTTTAGTAGTTTTACAGTGTGGACATGTTTTCTAATCATACACCTGTGAACGGTAGCTGATGGCAGAGATTAATTATTACCTGCCTGTGTGGAGAAGTTTAACAACTATGTTGCTGTGCTGCTTTTTTAAAGGTGCATATCAACAGATCCATCATCTGTCGCTCCATCGTAACGCAGATCATAATCTTGTGTGTGACTGTGACTCAATAAAGAAGAATTTCTTCATGATATAATGCTATTGATTTTTTTTTGTACAGCAGTTCTTCTTTATATTAATGAAACTGCTTCATGTGTGAAGGCACCCCCCCCCCCCCGGGCCTCCCATCCCCAACACACCCTCCTGACACACCCGTGAAAACACACTCTTTGTTGTTGTTGTTCACAGACAGTGAGATGTGTGTGTTGATTTGTATGTTAGAGGCAGCACAGGGACAGAGCTGCAGACTGCTGTGCAACTACTGCAGCTGCTGCAGCGTTCAGGCTGTAAATTAAGCATTTTATTAGCTGATTAAGCTTATCACAGGCATCACAAACAAACTGTGTTATTTGAACCATCTCACAATAGCAGAGGTTCTTATCAGCTGTGAATGATTCACCAACATGGAGAGTTTCATTTGCAGGAATAGCTCCAGATGACTGGTCATTGTGGGTCTTTTTTTTAATGTGGTCTGTTTTAATGTATAAAATCTCACTGTGGCTGATGATCCAAAAATTATAAGAAAGACATTGTCAAAAAAGTTAGATGGGCTGGTGAAATTATTCAGTATTGACTGTGTCATTTTTGAGAGTGTACAGTATGTGATGTGAGCGTGGAGCATGACGTTAGCCATTAGGAAACTTAAGTGCTGGGTTAATGCGATCCTGGCAATAATGTTCATTAAGGAGATGAACAAATTTGTAACGCTCAGGATGAAACATGATCAGCAAGCAAATTTGAAATCAGCACCACCCCGCCCCCTCTTTTGTTGCACCAGCTTCATGCGGGGTGCATGAGTGACAGCGTATCGATAAATCTTTGCTTTCATGAGCGATCCTGCAAATGTTAGGGTGTGTGTTAGGCCATGCGGTATGGCTGCTTTACCAGCAGGTGGTTAATTGCCCTTCTCCTTCCCTCTGGTGTAAGAGGAGGATCTGGCACCGGAGCTGAACAGACTGTGTGACAGGACAAGGCGGGACCGCACAGACAGTACTGGGACACTGCACAGGACCACCATTAAGACTGAAGGAGAGAGAGTGTGAACAAGCATGATGAATACACTTGTGCCCGGTGACCTGAATCTGCTGAACTTGTTGCATCTCTTTCACAGTGCCCTTTTTGTTTCCCAGCGCTTTCTTAATTAGCCTACTAAACTTTGGAGATGAGAAGTAGCCAAACTGTGGCTTTGTCTTTACAGCCAAGATTTGCTATAACCCCATCTTTCTTCCCAGATTTGGCAAAGGTAGCCTAATCACACCGCAGGGTAGCAAACAAACCACCTTGACAGATGTCCAAATTACAAGTAAACAACCTAGCAGGGGAGGCAAACAAATGACCTAAGCATGAGAGTGGAGAGGCGACAGAGAGGCTGGGCTTGCCAGCAGCCATACTGAAATAGCACGGCAGCGTGAGTCACGGTGTGTCAATGTCAGGGAGCCAGTTAGACACATATATTCGTCTTTTTAAGGTGGAACGCCACTGGGACAAGGATGGCGCTTCTGGCAGAGGGAGGCAGTCACTCAGCCCCTCAAAGAGCTACGTGAGAGGAATACAGCCAGCACTCTGTGGGCCACACACGATATTCATGACCCCCTGAATCTCTGCAATTAAATGTCCACTCTGACAGTGAAATTGATTTTTTGTCTGCTTTACAACAATCACTTGATATTCAAAGATGCCCTGCCCATCATAAACATACACCCCCTCTACAGTGGTGTTAGCTGGACCATGCGGTAATGAGTACAGAGGTAGCTTCATTATAAGTGTTGCCAGTTATCATCTGACTCTAACTGTTTTCTTGTTACACTGTGAAAATGGTGTGATTACTGGCTCTCTCTGAGCAGAGCGCAATTTTAGTAGCTCCTGCCCTGCATGCTTTCCATGTGCCGTGCTGCAGAATAAATAATAAAGAGGCAAATGGAGGGATTCCTCCCAGCCTCTGTATCTCAGTACTAAGGAAAGGGCACATCTACCATCAAAGCATGCTTGACTGATGCTGGACACAGCAGGATAAAATCTCATTGGTTCCCCACTATGCTTCCATTCTCAAGCATTAATGATATTGAAACTGGTGAAAGTATTATCATGACTTTATTTCTATGTCTACAGCATTTAAAGCGGATGTACAGTGAAATGAGGACAAAAGAGTGCAAAAGAGAGAAAGATTAACTTCGGCATGAAAATTCAACATCCCACACTACCTGGGCTGAAATCTGGGAAGGTTGAGCTGGGTTACTACATCAAATATGCACCAAGTACACAAATAGAGAGTGTTTTTGTGCCAGTAAATCACTTCCCCTGTGAATTGCTGTCTGTGTGTGGACAATTATCATCAGCAGACAGTCTATCTAACCAGGGACGTGTGCCAAAACCTTATCCTGTCCATGCAGACTAAACACTTCCCGAGGATTGAAATTAAACAGGTGCAGTTAAATCCACGTGAAACAAGACAAGGCTTGCCAGTCCTGCTTCGTTTACAGTACACTGCTCCCCGGGCCTGCTTAAACTTCTAACCTCTGAACATGAAAAGGTAGGGCTCTATTAGAAATTCTGAAGTAGAAAAGTAAATTGGAATTTATTATGTATTTACTACTCCATCCCTCCCTCAGTTCAGGAGCTGCACACCCACATATTCCCCCGCATGTACAAACACAAGCACACACACACACTGCCTCCAGCATAGACGGTGGACCCCATAATCCAATAAGTTGTGCTTCTTGTGCTAAACCCAGTGAAGTCTGGTACACACACACAGAGAGAGAGAGAGAGAGAGATAGATAGATAGATAGAGAGAGAGAGAGAGAGAGAGAGAGAGAGAGAGAGAGAGTCCATGGAGAGTACAGTCCCCTAAGCCTCACTTGCAGGAGTGGGATGGATACTGTATTCTCTGATAAAGAACTTCAGATCTCTCTCCCCCTCTCTGCTACTATGATAGTTCATATTTCCCACACACATTGGGGAATTATGATATAATGATGTAATTTAATGCTGACTTCTATCTAAGAAAAAAAAAAAATACAAATGACGAAAACTATTCTTGGAATAACAGCCTGGTCGAATGACTGTGTTAGGGTAAAAGACTGGTGATGAAAGTGAGCGTGATGTTATGCTTTATTGTCTCTTGAATCTCAGTCAATAAAAAAGCAAACATTCATTTAGAAAGAATGAAAGAAATCTCTGCAGAATTCAAACGCAGTTGAATGGATTTGAACATGTGCTTGGCCATGCTTGAAATCAACATAATAATTCATGGAGTGATGGAAATTTCCATCATAACAAAAACAATAGTTTGTGGAGTAGAATTTACATTCTTTTGATGCTGTTTGTCCTTGTTCTCTGTCACAGCTACAAATTAGTGAACACAGCTTTGGAGTCATATTTGACTTAATAAAAAACAATATTTAATATCGTTAAATATAGTTAATTTCGATATTATTAATATGTTTTAAAATTGCTCTGTTTTGGTCTCAACTCCTGGCTAAAGGCTCCATTATGTTCACAAACATAGTCCGCCTGCTTTTTAGTCCTGGTCAGGTAGTGTTGTATTGGTTCCTAATGTTTTTTCACAAACAACAGCTGCTTCTTGTAGCTGGATACAGCTTGATAAGTGCAGTAAGACTGAAGTAAAACAGTCGAGCTGTGGGCTATAAAATCAAAAGAATGAGCTGAAAGATGCTAAAAGAGCTGCAGCAGAGGATGACAATTCTCATTATGAGTGACCTTTCACATTACACACAGTCATTTGATGTGTTGTTAATATAAAAATATTGAGTAGAACACTTTCAACATATTATCAACCCAAGCCTAATCCTGTAACGTTAAATCAAACTGCAAACTGTAAACCAGCCTGTTAAGAAGCAAGATCAGGCCAGAAGACATTATACAATGACCTCACATAATATTCTGAAGGACTAAAACGCTCTCTCTCTCTCTCTCTCTCTCTCTCTCTCTCTCTCTCTCTCTCTAACACACAGACATACACACCCACACCATCCAGATGAATGAGTGGTGTGGATGGACCGCCTGCTCAGAGCTGAGCTGCCAATTTGAAATGGAAAAGAAAAAAGAGTTCTGACACAAGTCTGGTGCGACGAAGAGAAATAAACCAGACAGAAATACTCAATTTGCAATTTGTACTGAAATGTGGACCAGAGAGGCTTTACTCCACTTTAGACATACAGATGATGAATCTCACACAGTTCAACAGGGATTAGGTGGGCAGCAGCACCGCCATCCAATCTGTGCAGTTTTTCTCCACTGTTCAGATGAATAGTTGGAAATAATAGAGCAGGTTTTGAGAACAGGTGACAGAAACAACATAACACTGCTGTAACCTTGCAAAATCTCACTCAAAATAAATAATCAACCATTTTTTTCTTCATTATTTGAACAAAATATTTATATTTTAAACAATCTACTCCGCATAGATTTTTATCTTTTGGGTCATTTACATCAGGCTTTAGATTCTCATCCACACCAGAGCAATTTCTTATTTATATAATTCTTATACACGTTTGATGAAGAACAAAACTCAGGCTTTGAGAACATGGAGTCTCATTTGTTATGTTGCGGCTGAAACAGAGGACTTTCATATCCAGAGTGTGTGTGTGCATGTGTGTGATAAGGTACTGTGTGCTCCAGCAGCTGCATGGGTCAATCCTCATCAAGATGTTTAATGAGTGTTTTAATGACTCACTGTGCAAATTAGCTGAGAGGCTTTGATAAGGTCATAAACTTACAGAGATGTCCAGTTGTTTGGAATTTGAGAGTTACACATCTTATTGATAAATCTCTGTTTCTGCATTTAAAGTTTTATCAGTATTGATTTGATATTTTGTTATGTTGCACTTAACATTTATCCAGGCGAGAGGTTACTCATTGTGCATTAACTGCAACTGTGGTGTTAGTCTGTCATGCGCCATTTCATCATTTGTGCAAATAAATAACTTGTGCCTCTCGCCATATTTAAATTATTTTACATGTAAATTTAATTAGATGGGTTTCGTTCAATTATAAATGTATTGTAGGGAGGCAGGGTTTTTAATCAGGACTTTGTAAACAGAAGATTTATCAACCATGCTTTGTTTAGGTAAAATATCTGCAGCTGACTAAATGCAGGGTTTAAATATAAGTCTAGTGATATTCTATATTTGCCTTATTATAAACAAATCAACAAAGAGATCCCTCTATTGCCTGTGTAGCCGAAGCCTGATAAAGCTTATTCTCCTGTGGTTGTTTAAAAACATATTAATGAGCCATACTGTTGTACTGGGTGACATGTTCCTTCATTATAATAAACATAGGCACTCCCACATACAACGTCTTGGTGCTGTAAATATTCAATAGAGCTCCACATCCACAGCAAAAAGTAGCTCCCATCAAATGCTCTCTTTACTCTTGTTTAAATTACAGTTGCAGGCTGTTATAGGTAATTATTTAGCCTTTTTAGCTATGTCATTACTAGGGATGGCAATGTCAGTCTGCTGGCTTCAGGATGAATCCTAATCACTTTGGTGATCCCCTGACTTTTCCTCTAGCAGCACCATGAGATTGACATTTGTGATTTTGCGTGAAAGGTCTCAACTACTATTGGATTGCCATGAAAGCTGGCGCAGACACTTGTGTTGCCCTCAGTATGAATTGAAATTCTGTAACCCCATTCAAATACTAACTTGCTGGGGTGACCTGATAGCTGAGTGATTAGGGCCCATACTACATGGGTGTAAATGTTCTGAACAGTGAGTCCCTGGTTTGACTCCTGGCCATTTGCTGTTTTTCGTTCCCCAACTCTCTTCCCTTATGAATGTTTCCTGTCTGTTGTCACATCTCCATCATACTAAGGCTCAAAAATGGCTTCAAAGATAATTAAATTGAAAATGTTGGCATGCTAATGCTAAACTAAGACGATGTGCACAGTAAACAACATATATGCTAAATATTAGCATATTATCACGCTGGTATTAGCATTTAGCTCAAAGCAATGCTATGCCTAGATACAGCCTGACAGAGTTGCTAGCTTCTCTGTAACCTTTGAAACTAGTTTGAACATTAAAGTACATGTTGTTTTTTTAAGTTTTATATCTTCTGTAGGAATAAATGGGCTGGAGGCTGACAGCCACAGAAATACTGGGTCGTCAGAAAGTTGTTTTTTCATGAGAAAATAACAAAAGCAATAGAATATCATGATTTGTATAATGACTGACAGGAACTTTACACTGTTGTAAATATGCAGATCAGTGGATCTACTAATTTATGAATTTATTACATGGGCATGTTTTATTTATTTGTATGCTGGTTTTGCAATTCAAATGCACATCGTAGATGCCATGTACAGACAATGTTAAAAAGTTATGGTAATATTTCCTACAAAAGGAAGGTTAGAGGTTAGAACCACAGACAGGTGAAACATACACATTTCAACAAAGATATGATGTCAGCTTAGTGTCTGTTTCCATATGCATGCCTACATATTTCAATGCATGCATGCATGTATTCAGATAAATAGATAAATCTGTTTAAAATGTTAAAACATCATTCTAGTGTAACCAGGCAAAGCAATTTGCTATGACAACACTCGTTGCACATCACTACACAAATTATCATAACACTAAAGAGATGACCGTGCTAAGGACAAAATGCATGAATACTGCAGCAATGTTTCAATAAAAAATATTTACATATTGCATAAGCAATTAAAATGGAAATTATGTTAATTGTACCCAAAGAAAATAATTCAGTAGTTACCCAAAAGCAATGAATGTGATTATTTCGAGAGCAATTAGGGCACTGAAGTCAACAAAAAGGAAGACATTCTCATCAGCTAGCTGCTAATTAATTAATTCACTATTTGGCATCACACTCATAGTGATCAGCAGAAGCTCACTTCTGTCTTTGAGAAGCACAATGCCAAACACATTTTTATAGTAAAGCCCTCATTCATAAATATCATGAGTTATAGACTAGACTGTGGGAGACCATGAGCAATCATTACTTCAGCTGATTACTGTGTTATTGACCTGGATCTAAGTACAGCACTGAATTGTGGAGAAGTGTTATATAGTATTCAATAGATGACACACAGTATGAAAAGCATTTCATACAGAAAACAAGAATTACCACCTCACAGGTGTATGCTTCTGCCAGCTAGTCCAGTCGCAGTCAGTTAGCGTGTAAATTCTTGATTTATGGCCAAAAGCGTAGTTTTGTATGTATTTGAATACCAAATCTAATCAGTTCATATTTGAATCAAAGTGAATGTTTGTGCCAAATTTGAAGTAATTCCCTCAAGGCGTTACTGAAATATCACATCAATGAGGTCTAAAACATGTTTTGTGAGGTAACAGTGCCCTTGACCTTTGACCTTTGACCACCAAATTCTAATCAAGTTCATCCATGAGTCCAAGTGAAAATTTGCACCAAATCTGAAGAAATTCCCTTGAGGCATTACTGAGCTATCATGTAAATGTATGGGTTGACAGACAGACAGTCATACGCACGGATGGACAAATTGAAAACTTAACACCTCCAGCTCTGGTTGTCACCAGCAACAACAATATGTATCAAACCATAGTAACTCTCACTAAAAGACACATGTTCACATGCAGCTTTTAAAAAGATCAGCATTAGAAACAAGTTCTGCTCTTAAAGAGAAAACATATAAACAAGCCATTTAAATCAGCTGCGAGGAGGCGGGTCTGTGACAACAACTGTTGTGATGAATGATGACTGGGTGTCTTTGGATTGTCACATCGAGGACCACAATCATGTAAATACAAGATTGTTCTGTTTGTCAACTGAAATTATTTGTCAACAAGTGAGAGTTCTACCGTCCCATTGGCCAAAACGTGCAGTATATTGATGATGGGTTCACGGAGAATGGATCTATGATAAAGTCATTTGATTCTCAAGCCAAAAAAATGTCAAAAACAGGATTATCATGACACTACTTTCCATTATAATATTCATACACTTCTGCTGATGGATCTTTGCTCTAATTAGCAAACAAGCTCTGCTGAAAATGTGGTTTTATTATTTATGGCACGGCGTCAGCTGTGCCAGACCGATGCTGGTGTCGTCACAGCTCTGTGGTTGCCAAAAGAGGTCGATAGATGACACAGAAGAAGAATCTGCTTCAGTGGGATCAGACAGGGTCCTGTGGGGGAAATCCCAGCCGCCACAAGGAGCAAGTTGTTAAAGGCAGTCAAACCTCAGTGATCCAACAGCAATCCACCACCCATTCATTCCTGTGTAACCTTTATTTTTTTTCCTGCCCTTTAACAACCTTCACTGTGGAGTCTCTGTGGTAATAAAGATGGGTTTGGTACTTTTTATCTTTATTAGGGAGGTTCAGACTGTATGCCTCTACTGTGCTAATGCCGCCATCATTCATGCAGTAGCAGAGAAGCCCACAGCATTGAGCCGGAGGGACTTCTGTCAAAAGGAGGCCCTAAGCAGAAAAAACTTAATAAGAGCAATATTTTACAGCCGTTTATAATGGCAGTGTTTGTGGTTGTGTTCTTACACGCAGTAACCTTGGATTCACAACAGTTAGAGGTATAAATATTCACCATTTTAATTTGGATGTGTTGTTTCAGAGTCAGGTTTGATATTTGGTTGTGTTTTATTTCATTTAAAGAGCAATAGTGACAAAAAAAAAAGAATCTGGACAGAGTGGGTACATTTCACATATTTTATTTATTGTTGTTATTTTTTGTTCCATTTTTGTCTAGTCAGCTTGTCTGTCAGTCACATAAGCAGCTGTCAAATCACAAGACTTTCTTTGAAAGGAGGGTTTGAGTGGTATGCATGGTGTGTGTGTGTGTGTGTGTGTGTGTGTGTGTGTATTATTGTGTGAGGCAACCAGAGAATGAAAATGTTTTTCACACAACTGAAGCACTTTCTTTTTTTACCTCCAAAGTGGATCCTCGGTGGACACCGCCACATTGTCTTTATTATAGGTACCATGGTGATGTTTTATTACTCAGGAAACCACAATATGACTAGGTGCACTGCTTATAAATCTTATACATTTAATTGTTGTTGACTTTTTGTTGATTTCTCCGGTGTGGGAGGCAGAGCTGTTGAAGAATCAGGGGAAATAAATCAAAGAAACAATGAAACAATGAGGTAACATCTCAAAAGAAAGGACTATATTACTGTTACATCTCAGTCTGCATGACCATGTGTTAGCTACAAGCCAACTTCATCTAAGCTCCAAATTTGTGGCGACAAGTTATACTAATATTACTTTAGGCTCTAAATGTAGCAGACATTTAGTCAAAAGGAAGTAAAACTTCAGCTATGAAGGTCAAACTGTTGGGTTTATGCTTCAGGTAATTCCCTGATGTTAAGTAAACCAAAGCTGCTCTGAGGTCACTCATCATGCAAGAGAACATAATCTGGCTTTGGTAGTATCACACAAGGATTTTGCTGTAATAGAAAGCTACTTTAATTGTGAAAAACCATGTGAATACTGGAATTATTACAGGCACACAAATCACAAAAAAAGATACGCATACTGACTGGACAGGACAGGAGCCCACAATGAATACATTTGCTGACGGATATAAGTTTCTACCTCCGACTGCTTTTACACAAAATGCAGAGCAATCTAAATTTTTTCTTTCTCATTAAGCATCCTGTATATGTTCAAGTTTCAAGTGAGTAATGAATTGGAAAGATGAGAGGGAGGGAATATATTATCATACAAAATCATTTTCTTGGAGGTGATTTCAAAACTCTTTGTGGCCACACTCTAGCTACTCTGAGTGTCCTCCTGTTGAAGCAGTGATGTTACTCAGAAAACAGATTGCTTTTATAGCACTCAGAGGCCCTTTTGACCACCACCACCACTCTGACTAATCTTTTTTTTACTCCCTCCTCTGAAGGCTTACTGGGACACGTAACAAAAGCTGTAAAGCATTAGTATTCAAATGAATTTTACAGGTGACATGCAGTGCACAAAAGGTGGAGTAACAAAGAAATCCTATTTTGGAGCACAGGATCAGGACAACTTTTTTTTTTTCCGTCACTCAAACTGTGACAACCGTCTCTGAATGCCTTCATACTTCACTGACTCTATTTGCAGCTGACGTTAATCATTTGAATTTAACAGCCTGGAACTCATTATTTTGACGAGTTTAAAGGTACAACATGTTGGATCCTTAAATTCATATAAGAGTAGATGTGATTCCAGTAGGCGTTAAGAAAGAAAGAAAGAAAGAAAAAGAAAGAAAGAAAGAAAGAAAAAGAAAGAATTAAAGAAAGAAAGAAAGAAAGAAAGAAAGAAAGAAGGGAAAAGAAGAGCTCACTTCTGTCTAGTGAGCTCATTTTGTCCAATTTAAGATTTCTGGCTCAATCATCCTTGAAGAAATCCCTTCCAGTGGATGGTAGGCTGATAAGTACAAAAGCAATAGAGAGTACAATAATGAAAAATGCTCATGGCATAGAAAAGAGCTAAAAGCATTTAGACAACTTGGAAAACATTAGCATAACTGATTTGCTTGTAATTATTTCAAAAAGAAATCTTTGGTCAAAAGAATTGTTCAACATTTTGGGAAATTAACTTTCTTGCTGAGTTAGATGAAAAGCTCAATAACTCTATTGTATCTGCAGGCTACACTAAATATGAAGCTACCAGCAGCCAGTTAGCTTAGCTTCGCAAAAAGACAGGAAAGAAAGGGAAAAGCTAGCTGTGCTAGCAAAGGTAGCAAAGCTCACCTACTAGCACCTCTAAAGCTAGCTGAGTAGCATGATATATCCAGTTTATGTGAGGCAATCAACCAGTCAAGAAAGTAAATTAAATTTTGAATTATTGCTTTAAATTACTTATTTAATAAATAGAAATCAGGCCAGATGATAAAAAGAAAATATGTGTTCAAGGTACTGATGATAAAACTCATCATCACTGCTTTAAATATGCCTACCTTTCAAACTGCCAGCATAACCTTTGGCAAAGATGAACAGAACGTTGCACACGTTACCCTAGAAAAGATCCCCAGTGAGAGATGTAAATCAAAATTTCATGCCTGCTAGTGAGGGCTGAGCGACTTACCTCACACAGAGAGCACAGAAAAAACATACTTCTGGATGTTTCCAGGCACGATTTTACCGAATCTGTTTCTTTGATCTGCTTAGAGTGCCGATTAGCTCAAAAGGGCATTTTTCATTTCTAGTCTTCTTTTTTCTTCATATTTTGCCAGTGGAGTTTGCCTCTATTTGTGCATTGTTGTTTGAAGTCAATACAGTGCACTGCCATAATTTTTCATTCAAACAACTGTCCTCAATAATGATCTGCAAGATGCAGACCACAGCTCTCTAATCAGCATTCTTTTCAACACTACACAACACCAAAAGATTTCAAAACATGGCAAATTGCTTTTCATCAGTCACAATATGACAAATCAAACACTAATTAGAATATCTGACAAAATTAAATCAACAAATCATTTGTCGTGTTTATATTACATTTTTTTGTACGGCCTCGCAGATTTTTCTGTCGGCCCTGAGAACAAATTCATCATATATGTGAGAGCTGGAAACTAAATATATGGATGTAAATTCTTTTGGCAGCATGCCTCCATGCCTGCCTGGAGGATGAAGAAAGCCTGAGTCATGTTGAGAGAGTGAGTTGTGGGAGATCATAAATCCATATCAGAACAACCTTTGACCAGACAGAAACTTTAAACATGCTGCGGACGGGATGCGTGAACATGCTCATGGCTGATAACAAGACTTCACCAGAGGCCTAAGAAAACGACTCACAGCTGTGGTATAAATGTGTGGTGGGCGAAAGACTATACTAAGCAGTGGATTATTGTTTTCAACAAGTCTCACACAGGGGAAAACACCTTTTTGAAAGCTCTCAGGTGCTAGCACCAGCACTGTCTAATCCTGCCTGGCTTAACACATCCACATATGTCCTCTGGCGCAGGTTAGTTTTCTGTCCGCACAGCGGGCAAGTGGAAAAAAAAGAAAGAAAAAGAGACAGAGAAAAGAAAGGAAGGAGGGGATGATAGAAGACAGAGCTAGGTGGGTGATATCTTCTTAATAGCATATCTGCCTTGACCCGAAACACCCAGCGTCCCTCAGTAGTCTGCCTCAATTCTCTCTTTCCTTTCACTGCACATGAGCAATATTTCCAAACTGACAGAGAATTCACGGTGATATAAGAGCAGAGTCCTAATCTGTTTTTGGTTTCAGGGACTGGAGTGCCTTCTTGTCCAATGGATAGGCAAAGAATGGCATCACCCACTTGGGCTCCACTCGCACTTAAAGCAGACATGGGGCCCCCTACCCTGAGTGAGAGGTGTGTAACACAGATGCAATCAATACAGTTGTCGATAGTGTAGTGCCAGGAGACGATAGAAGTGAAGAGAGCCAGAAAACAAGACATGTAATGGAAAACATGTCAGCTAACCTCGCATGCAGCAGCAAATCCAATGAAATGTATTAACATCGAGAACACAATGCAAAGACAGAGAGCGATTTCTCTTCTACATGTGATGCAGCAGTCATCGATTTTTTTTTATCACACACACAACTTCTCATCAATTGTCAGTGTTTCTTTTAATTATACAGTCATTATCACACAGAATGCCTAGTACCCATATTATGTCTTTACACAAACAATGCATAATCATAATGATAGGAATAATCAATACAAAATTTGTTATGAAAATCAACATCATCACTTTTGCTGGACCTGACAGGTTTGTACACCTTGGAAAAGATCAGTCCTGAGATTAGACTCATGAGTTTTAAATCTAGTTAGTTTGTGTGGTCTGTACCACAGTGAACCAAAATGCATATTGTTCTGTCAGTTACAGCTGATCATTTTATAGACGAGAGAAGCATCTTAAGGAGAATGAATTCATGCAAAAGACCTCAGGACAAGATCCTCTCTCTATGATTGTTCCCTCATATTTTTTGTGGTAGTGCTTCTTCTAATCGCTGCACTACAGTAGTTCACGAAATGCAAAACAAGATAACTGGACAAATAGTGTCTGTCACTCTGTAACTCTTCCAACCAGAAGTAAGTGAATTATCAGATCATAGCCACTCAAACACACACACACATACGCTCAAAGATGCACACATACAATACACCCTAAATGCTTTACAAGCTACATAATAAAAAACAAAACTAGCAAGTAAAAAGTGGCTTGTTGGTTCATATTTGATGGCGATCTAGGTTGACTAAGAATATGGTCAGTCTCTCTTCAGAGCTGACTTCTACTGTACCAGAGGTCTGGTTGTTACGTTAAGTCGTACACAGCGAACCTGGCTGACCCTGCCACTGTTCTTGTGTCAGTCAGGGTGATAATTAGCTCTCTCCAAATATATCTCTCCATTCCAGTCTTCTTTTCTGTGCACATAATTATATTGTACTATGCCCCCAAGTATTTTCTTCAGTGCTGCAGAATCTATCATCTCACATTAGAGATAAAACCACTTAATCGCATGGAATAACCATTTACCTCTGCTTAGCAATGGCACTTTTAGTCTCTTTAAGGTGGACTGGGCAGCTCAGACCTCGCATTCTATGGATCCTGATATGGTGCACGTGCACGGCCTCGTCTCATTGACCAAAGAGTCCAAAGTCTCTGAGTTTGAATGGTAGCTCAGATAGTACTCTTGCAACTGAGAGTTAAGATCCTGCTCCTGCTTGCGGGCCTTTTTCCTGCGCTTATGGTTGACTGAGTGCTGCTGCAGCTGCCTCATGGTGTTGGGGTAGTGCCTCCACGAGACATAAATAACCAGAAGGATCAATGACACTGACAGGAACAGGGCTACGCTGCCTGCAATGATTTTATGGAAAGCCATATGTTCAAACTGTGGCTCAGGGATAAACGATGTTGGGGGTTCAGGAGAGATGGGGGTTGTAGAGCTCATGGTTGTAGACTCTGTTGTCTTCCTGGCTGTCCAACTAGGATGGACAGGCGAAGGGGTTAATCTCTGTGCAGGTGAAGCACTGCGAGTCAGGTCTGTAACCCCGGAAGGAGAGGGCTGAGGTGACACATTCACAACTTGGGCTGGCGTCAGGAGGATAAGAGCTGTGGTCGTGAACACATTTGACATGGCCACACATGTGGAGTGGTTCCTCACCACGTCCACAACTCTTTCTCCCTGCACAGACTTGGGACTGCTGCATATCATGCTTATGTCTTTGGAGTCTCTGAAGGTTTTGAGCCATGCCATGAGAGGGCAGATGCTGGGGCTGCAGTCCCAGGCATTTCCAGCCAGGCTGATCATGGTCAGGGAGGTCCACGCTGCCACAGCCTCCACAGGCACACTACTCAGCTTGTTTGATTCAAGGTTGAGCATTTGTAAGTTTGGCATACACTGGAAAACAGCTGGGTCCAAGATTTGGATTTCATTCCCTGACAGGTCCAATTTCTGTAGCTTGTGCCAGGTCCAAGGCACGCCTTGGCTGATGGATCGTATGCGGTTCCATTGCAAATAAAGAGCTTGGAGGTCAGTAAGGCGTGGAAAAATGAAGAAGTTAATCCTGGAAAATTGATTGTGCTCTAAATGAAGCTCTTTCAACTTGAACAGGCCTAAGAACGTTGTACGGGTGAGGCTCCGCAAGCGATTATAACCCAAGTCCAGAAACTCCAGGCTGCGGCATTCCAGGAACGTGCGAATGAGGATCTGTTTCAGTCCATTTGAACGAAGGTGGAGATTTTGTAGCTTGCGCAGACCATTGAAATGCCCCGGTTGCAGATACTGCAGCTGATTGTAGGATAAGTCCAGATTTCGTAGGTTTGGTATGGCACTGAACGTGTTATTGTGCAGATGGTTTATTTTGTTGGAGCTGAGGATCAGTTCCTTCAGCCTGCGCACGCCATGGAAGGCTAAAGCATCTACTGCATTGATGGAGTTGTGGTCCAAGTAAAGCCAAATGAGCTGATTGAGATGAGCAAACTGGTACGGCAACAGAACCAGTAAGTTGTTATAACGCATAGACAGACCTTGGCATCCTGTGGTGATGTTTTCTGGGATGTCTTGGAAGATGCCAGACTCGCAATAAACAATCTTTCCTTCGCAGCGGCAACTCGCAGGGCACATCCTCTCCCCCTTGCTGAGCAGCAGCAAAACAGCTGCCTGCAGAAGAAGACATGATACCCTCCAGTCCAACATCACCGAACCTGTTGGGGGTACAGTGAGGCACAGGAAATCAAAGGGATGACTTGGTTTTAGAAAATGTATGCTCAGACACGTTTAAATAAGTAAAGGTGAGAAATATCTTCTTCAAACAGGAGATCATGTAGTGAGGAGCAGTTTGGGGTCTGATGTCTGAGACACCAGACCTGCTTCATGAAGAATTGATGACAGACGTTTGCCACTTTTAAGGTATGTACATGAGAACATATTCAGACCCAGAGAAACGTGGATAGGATTTGAATTAATGCTTAAATAAATAACAGATTTCTTTACATGTCAGAAATTCAGTTTAGGAACTACTAAATCTGTCACAGGGGAAATTGATCATAGCTGTCGTCTCTGCTGCCAAGACAGAGAAACTGTGTCACTAAATAGTGAAGAACATGATGACTTACCCATCGTCACTGAGTGAAGGAGTAATCCTCTGAAAGAAATGAATAAAGAGCACATTAAACTGCTCTTAGATGAGCAAAACGCAGTTCATGCAGCCTCGGGGTCGGTCCGCATACTGAGCATCACTTATGTCTTCAATTTGAGGAGAAAATCAAATAAAGGCAAGTTTTCCGCAGCGGTCCGACACCCCCTGATCTCCGTCTGGCGCTCACAAATAGGACGCCCTCACACTTGGGTCGTAGTTGGAGACGCCGCTGTAGTTCAGCCTGCTGTGTGCGCAATAACCCATTTGAGCGCCAATAGACTGATGTACAATCCTCCAGTCCACGCAGTCTCTCTCTCTCTCTCTCTCTCTCTCTCCTCTCTTCCTCTGTGTGTCTCCTATACCCCCCCCCCCTTTCCCCCTTTTCTCCTCTCTCAGAGGCGTAGGCGTCCTTAAGCACACATTTGAGCTTATAAATATGCTATATATACCAACCATATCAATTCGGCTATTATTTCATTGATTAATTCAATATATTCTCAATTTTAATTCTCAATTTTTAGAAGCAGCTATGAATTCTAAAATAGACAAAAGTTGGTATGAAATTTATTTATACGTGTGTGTGTGTGTGTGTGTGTGTGTGTGTGTGTGTGTGTGTGTGTGTGTGTGTGTACGTGTGTGTTCACGGTGGCCTCAACAGTTCTATTTTTTATTTTATTTTGTCAGATTTCAGTTTATTTGCTTATGATCCAAATCTTGCTGAAGGCTGCTGAGGTGACAGGAGGAGTTACAGTATAAAGATGGCATCAAAAGCAGTGTATCAATGCACAGTGTTGACTAGGATGAATATTTCCTTTATCAAAATAAGAGGTTGGCATGATCCAAATGAATTAATTAATGCATTAATGCTTTCAATCAGTCATTCAAAAACAGCAGGAAGTTGGGTAAGCAGAATTTTTGGTCCCTGTCTCTGTTGCTTGTTTAGATGATAATTATGGTAACAGCTTGAAGGTGATGCTGACATGCAGCATCCATCCACGCTCTCAGGCAGCAGGGGGAGTTAATGTAGATAAACAGTTAACACCTCTCGGTGTCTAGAGACGCTGCTGAAGAGGTGGCAAACAATAGGATTATTGGTAGTCAAATGAATGGCGCTTATGAATTGGGCAGTCAACAGACAGCAGAGGAAGGGAGGGTGGGGGGCTAGGGGAGGGGGGAAGCAGGCTTAAGGCAGGAGGAGATAGGAAAACCTATAATTCTGTGGTCATTTCATACTCATTTTTCATCCCTTGCTCATTCTGTTTTGAACAGGCGTTCATCACTCTGAACACATCAGCGTGGAAAACAGCACATTTGGCAGCACAGCACTGAAGAGTCTGAGCTGTAATGTGTGGTAACAGCAACCTCTTGTGCACGTAGAGAGAAATGCTCTGCTTTAAGAGCTGCTGAACAAGACTGATCAAGATTTCAGCTAAGATGAGAGAGAAATCAGCCTCAAGATTACTTTTGGTGATGAAGAGATGAGCTCATTAATTCGTACCAATATTTGGATGTGGTAATACTGTAGCTCAAACAAGATTCCCTCTGATGCCTGTGGATTGCATTAAGAAGAAATATATTCACAAAATCTGCTCCATGAGCACCACAGCAGGAGTGGATTTGAGAGGTGTGAAAATGAGCCATTCTGTTAAAATAATATCTCTTGGACTTATAGTAGCACATTTTGCAATTGAGTGTCAAAAAAAATCTTCTCTTGAAAGGGTGCGCTGCTTCACACGTGTCTTGGGAGATCACGTTATTGAAGAGATGTGCACGAAAAGAAAGGGAAAACGTGCTGCTCAACAATGACGCTGTCAGGGGAGGCCACTTTGCAACGTTTAGGCAGAAGAATGCGGTGTGGTGGTTTCTGCACAGACAGGAGGAGGTGCTGCACTGAAGTCACTGATCATGTGTCACCTCCACAATCACTTTATCAGCTCGATCTTATCTTGTTTATGAAAATGCAGAAATGACTATGTATTCACAGATAAACCACATCTTGAAACTGACAATTGACAATGACAATGTAATCAATCTCAGACAGGTGACAGCTACTATCTTCTAACTGCCAATGACAGCAAAAATATTGAGGAGTGGGAGTGGATGATACATCACACTTTGAGAGGCTGCACAAATAACCTGTTCCATTAAGAGAAATCAAAATATGACCTTTGCTAAAGTTACAGCAGGAGCTTACGGACTGCTGGATTTTGAATGCATACATGTAAAGTGGCGAGTTGAAGGCCTGACATGCTGTGCATTACACAGTGCATTATATGCAGTTGTTATCATTGCTATAAATGCAATATCTGCACAGATGGTGTACAGATAGACAGATAGATTTATTCATCTTTCACTGACCTTCTCACTGAGCCCCTATTTTCCTCTGTGTGTCAGAGCAGAGGGTGCAAGCATGTCACCCAACCAAAACCACTGTAGTAAGCAAAGAGCAGATTATCATCCATGCTCATCTTTTCAAAATGGCCTTTCAAGCTATTTGACATGTTTAAACTGTAAGATAATCTCTCGATAAAAGCCGGTGGCCTTTGTCTTGAGAGGGGTGGACAGCACCATAGTAGTCCACAAAAACCATTTCCAAGTCATGTATATTTTATGTGATGACTGTAATACAATACAAATGTGTTTAATGTTTTTATACACATACCATGCTACTGTAAGACAAGGTACATTGAAATTGATCTGAGTGCCCATAGAGCAAATGGTAAGACTGCCAGAGTGTGTGAGGTCTTCAGAGCATTACGTTGCTCATGCAAATATGTGACTCTCACTCAGTCAATCTCAGGTGCTTCATTAAAATTTTATTTTGCACGTAAAGAACAAACAGCATGGGAACAACCAGCCAGCACTCTACAATCAACAGTAAAATGAAAGAGTGTAACAGAAAAATAAACATTCACGAAGCCAAATGAGTGATCCAAAAAAAACATTACATGGTTTTTGTTTATTAGTCAGTGTTCATAAAATATAATAAAAAAGAACATGGAATGAGAAAATAAAAAGAGACATTTTTAATACATGATGTTTACAATTTATCATATAATATTTGTGTCACACTGACATATATGCCTTATGGAAGATTATTAATCTAAAATAAAATCTGTAATGATTCAAAGCAGATAGAGTTTCAGTCTTAATCATAATAGTCTATACATGTATATATATATATATATATATATATATATATAATAACAGTCTTGTAATCCTGACACTCCTCATTGCTTATTAAGATTAAGTTCTCTTCTTATCTAAAGGGAATTTTGTCCTGGAACCAAAACAATTGAATATTTTAAAGTGTATGTGTGACAGCCTGGCAAATAAATGTACCACTGAAGCTAAATCTGTGAACTTGATAACTTTCAAATAATGTGAGAAATAAATTCATTGAAGCCTTGATGATTTTCTGGTGCAGTATCAGTATAAGGTTGCATCAAGTTTGGTTTGACTGTGCAGTGTGTTATTTTTCAGATGTGCACAGGCAGTAAATTCAGGCCCTGCAGTACATGAAGATGCACTTAAGTACTTAAGTATGTGTTTTGGGAAATACCTCCCAGCCTCTCCCGCTCAGGTGAAGCAAAAGATATGACCGACAGGAAGGAATCACGTCTTCTTATTGGCTGAATTTACTTTCTCACACTTCCCATTTAAACCTCAATAGTATAGGAAATGCTGTGTGTCATTTTGGCAAAGTATTTAACTGATCCAGAATAAATGTTATATTACCTGTTGCTGCTTGTCTGTAGTTTCTCCCTGTTGGAGTAGAAGCATATAAGCACAAGATTGAAACCTTTTTTTGATTTAAAAAAAAACAAAACAACCCTCTTTGCCCAGCAGACTATGTGTAGTGATTTGCTATCGTGATGAATTATGAATGAGGAAATGTACAAAAAAATAAAACAAACAAGATTTGGTAAAAAAGAACATTTACATTGGTGATGCAGAAAACTGCTCATTTTGCAGGAACCTGTCAGGTATTATGGATGTTTGACTCTGGCTTTAAATATAGAGCCCATTATCATCATTTCTATAATGCATTACCAACTGATCCACATAGACTTCTTGGCAGAAGTGTTTTTTCTTATGCATGAAAGTGATATTTGAAAAGGTAGAGTGAAAAAAAAAACAAACTCAAACCTGGTATCGTCAGGTTCTGTGGAATGTAGCTGGAGAAAAGACACTGAGGAGAACTGGTTTAACCTTTGGAACAATGGTGTTTTAATGGTGGTTTAATGGTGTTTTCAAGCATCTTTCTCTCATCAGCATCATGAATGTTGTAACACCTCTGCTGCTGGTGTTTTTAGAATATGAATCAGTCTAAAAAGCCGAGATGTTTACAATGCATCCTAAGAAAATATCAGCCTAAAATAAAACATAATATAAATCATCATTTCAATCATTAGGTTTCAAGACTCTCCTCGGTGCTCTGACTCTAGTTCAGCTTTAGTTTCTAAGCAGAGACACAACTTTGAGATGTTTTATTTAAATATTAATTTTGTGTTAAGATGAAGGTCAGTTTTAAGGAAATAACTAAATATATATTTAAAGTCAATAATATAATATATTAAAAGACAAAGAAAAGTGTATGCATTTTCTTTCTTTCTTTTTTTTTTTTAATTGCTTTTTTTGAGTCATAGTGGCAATTGGGCCAAAGTGCCAGATGTTCTGGGACAAGCCTTTTTATATTACAGTCTATGGAAGCAGACCTCTGTCTTATATTATTATATTTACTATTTACCTGCTGCTCAGATATTTTGTACGTGTAATTCGTACAATTTGTAAAAGTTACACATTCAGTGATCAGGGTCAGAGTAAATACAAGCTGCTTCAACACACTTTTAAGTCTGTCTTTATCCTAATTATTTTACTATTTATGCATTTCTACACCCTGTTTCAGTGGGATTCATTATGCTGCAAAAAAGCAGGTCCTTCCGTTGCTCTATTATTCAGGACTCAGTCAGTCACAGACAGTCATTAAAGTTTCATAGGAAGCAATTTGGTGCCTGAGTTATTTGCAAAGTGAGGTGAGTGCATATGATGGTACTATACCTTTGTTGTTTATGGCCTGGATTTCTCTGCATTTCATGACAACAGAGTGCTATTCTGTTCTCTTACGGGGTTAATTTTTACTTAATGACACCTGAGAGAGCCTTATCAAGCACTACAGACGATCATTAAAGACTCAGCACACCACAAAATCTAAAACACAAGTCATTTCATTTGACAAATGTTCCAACAAGCTGTCAAATCTCAGTTGTAAGTAAGATAAAAAAAAAACAAGAAAACATTCAAGTTGGTAGAGTTAAAAGAAGTTGAGGTAGTGATATTCCTTCCAGTGTTGAGCGTTAACTATAAATATACCGTGAAACTCAATTATTGATCCATGGCAGTTCTGCATCGCTCGAGTATGCCAGTTATACCAGATACCCCAAAAAAGCTGAATGAAATGTGAAAGTGGGTCATGTCAGATTTGTTCGACAATATAAACAGACCATAAGGAATTTACAAGAACTCAGCATGGAATGATTGCACAGCAGCTACGTGTTGCGATTTTAAACCATGGGATTACAACAGTAGATAATGCTTTGTTCCTATATAAATCTCTGGGGTATTTATATCATCATATATCATCATAGATTTAACAATAGACCAATGAGATAAAACCCATAACAAAGTAGAATTATGCTGTAAATTTGTCCAAAATATATAAGCAGTTTTCAACCATAAATATATGTATATAATTGTGTATTGTTGGGACTTAATGGATGAAAGTGGCACAGCATCATAACCATATACTCATTCCTGCACTGTAGAGCTCATTAAATGCAGCTAGTTCATTTGATATCCCAGGACAGTCTGACATTATTCACACTCTTAATGAAAAACATAAATATTGATCTCCTTAAAGAGCTTGTAACATAGTTAACCATGACATATTGTTTGATGAATTGTCTGTGTATGAGTTCGAATGGAGTGTCTTGAAGTAGTTTGATCATTGTACATGAATACATATACTGCATGCCACTATTAAAAAGCATAACAGGCACCAATACAGTCCCTAGGGGTAGGGGTACCTCAAGGCTCAATTCTTGGGCCACTGCTCTTTTAAATTTACCCTCATGCTTTTGACTAAATAATACACTTTTGCATACAAGTCTCATTTTACATAAGAATACTGGGGCACTTACTGTATGTCTAAATCCTTAGAGAAGCTTTTGCACCAACTCCAAAAAAATCTGTTTAACCAAACAATCAAACCTCTCCGTGAGTTCTTCACATCTGTGCTGTGAAAATGTTTTAGTGTTTTGGTCTAATCATTGTATTTTGTATTTCTTTAAAAATGTGTATCTTTTTTATTTTTCTCTTGTGTACCATATGGAGTCACACAAAGTCAAACAAAAGATTAATGAATGAATGAAACTCAGTTCATGTTCAACCATGCTTGGTTTTAAATTATCACAGGACCTTTTGATGGCACATGAGGGTGAAACATATGCTACATTGAAAAGCTTGTACAGTGCATGGTAGTATTTGTCATTCCTCCAGTTACCTTGTGTGTGTGTGTGTGTGTGTGTCTGTATAGAGACACAGAGAGAGAGAGAGAGAGAGAGGGTTACAGAGAGAGTGAGAGAGTATCTATCCTCCTGCCCTGTCCTTCAACTCCAGTTAGCAGATTGATCTAACAATGGGAATTAAATCAGTGAATGCCACAGAAGTGGTAGATGCATCACTTTTATTTTTGTTTCCACCGATTTCTGTGTCACAAACTATTTGCAATTTGAGCTCAAATGTTCATTAACATCTATTACCAGTAATTACGCTACTCATTAAGTACAGAGGCAGAGGGACCCATTAGAAGTGATGATTTTGACCCTGACTCAAAGTCCCATTATGAGGTCATCAGAGCACCCTTTGTTTACGCATGACGCATAAACAACAGCGTCACCATGTAAGTAGAGAGGGATAAAAAAAAACACTGGGCTTTCTTAACTTTTTTGGCATTAATTAAAATATGACATTTAAAACCAAATAAATGGGATAAAAATATATGCACGCTTTTCAACCCACCTGTTGTTTTCCTCTGTATGTTGAATTTCCACCACCTGTCAAAGATTTCTGGATACCATTTTTATTATTTCAGGTTAACTTTCAAAGTCAGCAAAAGCAAAAAAGCAATTAGGGTCAATATCTGGATCCCACAGACATCTGTGGAAGACAATGCAAATTGTTTTTCTTCCCTGGTACTATGCTTTACAAACCTCGGCTTAACAAGCTGACCTTTTCATGACAGGCCCACCTGCCTATGAAGCACTAATTAAGAATCATAATAACATCGGAGATTTTGCCAGCAGTTCCTTAGATATAGGCGCAGATGGAGAATAAAAGCTCTGGGGATCTTCTGAAGTTAGTGGGGGGCACTAGTAATTACAACTCAGACTTTGCAGAGAGGCGATGGTAATTGGCTATACTGCTGGTACAGTGTCATAAACATGTATGTGCTATATAATATATATGGATTAACAGCAAACATAATATTACAATATACAAATAGACTTGATTGCCAGCAAAGGAAATAACCAAATGAATTTAATTTATAATGAAGTTAAAGTAGATTTTTTAGGTACTCGCACTTTACTTGAGTGTTTTCATTTTATCCTGCAACACCTATATTTTTAAATAAAACAATGTTTTAGTCATCTAGATGTGGCCTATTTGACATAGTTAAGTTGTTTGTAGATTAAGATTTTACAAAGAAAACAACAAACAAGAGAACCTTTAAAAAAATCTGTTCTTAAAGATGAAACTACCCAATAGTGTAAAGACCTAAATTAAAGAAATATCAGCTAGATCAGGAGCTGCAGCATTGCAAATGCTCCATAGAAGTTAACATGTTAAATGTTCCAACAGTATATTAAATATATAACATTAAATAGGGCCACTCTGCATGAGTACTTTTAATTTGAAGCTCAGTCATCTGGTCCTGTAATCAAAATTTAGGTAATAAAAGTCACAGCTTTCTCAGCTCCCTAGTAAATTTTTATTTTGTGATATTTAATCCTGAGATTAATCTAAAAAAAAAAAATGTCCTAATGGGCTGTTCAGGAGCGTTGTTCGACTGTGTATCTTCACAAATATTTAAATGCAGAGCAAACAGTCCTCCCATTCCTCTGCGTTAATTGATATGCAGCCTCTGTACCTGAGGACAATGAAGTCTACTTTAGTGAAGGCTGCGGAGAGGCACTCAGTGACCAGGAGAGGGCATCTCAAGTCCTGAAACGAGCTCCAGTGAGCTCAGTAAAATCCTACCCCAACATCATTCCTGTTGCTATACAACTGATTTATTCTTGATGCCACGGTCAACGGGTCTAATCCACAGCAGACTGCGCCTTTTTCCTCCTACTGTCCACATCTGAATTGAGACATATCTAACTTGTCGGGTTTGGACCACAGTTTATTCTTTTTAAATTTCTTCACTTGGTGCGTTTCCAGTCTCTTTTCTGCCACTTCACCTACACTCAACAATTGGCGACTCGGGTGGAACAGTGTAGGCTATTTTACAGCCTCAAAAACGCGCTAAACAATGTCGTTGTCGTGAGGACACAAGCTTGAGTGCGTCCATCCAAGGGCTTAGGAAGGTGGCAGTCAGAAATATGCATTATCAAGCCCATGTTGTGCGGTAACGTGGGAAACTACAGGCAGAGGCTGATGCACACCTTCTGGAGCCACTCTCATCTCCGACAGGTGTGCGGCAGCTGTGCGCAAAGCGGATCTGGCTGCGGCGCAAAGTGCGTGTATTTTCCGTGCAGACAGGCGTCCTGGATGCTTGTCCAACTATCTGGACAAAACGCCGAGTGCGTCTAACATGTGGACGTGGAAAGCCTGCAACAGAGAGCCCTAAAACATGAGGAGGAGCCGACACCGCGCAAATATGGGTATGTAGGCTGTTCTGCAAGGTACTTAAAGCCTTATTTCTGTGCAAAGTCTTTAGTCGTTTGCCAGTTACAATTCACTTCAAGCTAATGTTCCTGGTGTCTTTGCCCCCCCTTCGGTTTGTGAATGATGACTGCAGGCTGTGGGATGTGAAGGAGCCTTTCCCTTTACAACTGTTTGACAGATTATGCCTGATGCATGTGGTTCTCAATCACCTTTTCCATGTCTCAAGAACATGACTTTGACTGTGATAATGGATGTAAGTGTGCGTGTAGATTTGCCATCAACGCAGGGATGCAAATCAAGAAAGCTGCAAATAACCCACTCTGTTATCAAATGTCTGAAAACACAGTATGGGTGATAATGTTTTTAATTTCTTTAATTCATTCCTATTTTATTCAGTTGTGCCTTATTCTAGTCTGTGCAGATTGGTTCTGTTTGGTCCATGTTTTGTGCTCTGAAATCTATCACTTTTCTGTGTGTCTGCAGGACTTCCTGTGCTTTTCAGATGGCTTGTATTCACAGTGGTGGTGCCTGCCTGGTTGCTTGCTGCTCCAAGCGCCATCCGTGAGCGTCCCTGCCCCCAGAGCTGTAGATGTGATGGGAAAATAATATACTGTGAATCCAATGCCTTCCGTGATGTGCCAAGCAATGTGTCTGTAAGCACACAGGGCCTGTCCCTGCGTTACAACAGCCTGGTGAACCTCAGAGCCCACCAGTTTGCAGGGCTGAGTCAACTAGTTTGGCTCTATCTCGACCATAATTACATCAACGCTGTGGATGGCCAAGCTTTCCATGGGATACGGAGGCTCAAAGAACTGATTCTCAGCTCGAATAAGATCACACAGCTAAAAAACAACACTTTCCATGATGTTCCTAATTTACGCAATCTTGACCTTTCGTACAATAAACTCCAGGTTCTCCAGCCCAATCAGTTTGTGGGCTTACGGAAACTGTTGAGCTTGCACTTGAGGTCAAATTCCTTAAAAACCATCCCAATGCGAGTTTTCCTTGACTGTCGCAACCTAGAGTTTCTTGATATTGGCTACAACAGGCTACGGAGCCTCACACGTAATGCCTTTGCAGGACTCCTTAAGCTCATCGAGCTTCATTTGGAGCACAACCAGTTCTCAAAGATAAATTTTGCTCATTTCCCTCGCCTAACTAACCTGAGGGCGCTCTATTTACAGTGGAACCGTATCAAACTGCTAACCCAGGGTCTGCCATGGATGTGGACTTCCTTGCAAAAGCTGGATGTTTCAGGAAATGAACTCCAAGTTCTGGACCCAAGTACATTTCAATGCCTCCCTAATCTCCAGACTCTTAATCTGGACTCTAACAAACTCAGCAATGTGTCTCAGCAGACGGTGGAGGCTTGGATCTCCCTCACCACCATAAGTCTGGCTGGTAATTTGTGGTATTGTAACCCCAACATATGTCCCCTGGTGGCCTGGCTCAAGGCGTTTAAGGGTAACAAGGAGTCCACTATGATTTGCGCTGGCCCTAAGGAGGCGCAAGGAGAGAAAGTGACAGATGTGGTGGAGACTTACAACATCTGTACAGCAACGCCGGCTCCTGTCCCCTCAACAACATCGCCACTCACTTCTGCATTTCAGCCAGAGCTGCTGCCTCTCCCCACACAGTCTGTGGTGGATAAGAACCTGATCTGGAACATGACAGCCTCCCCGACTCCTTCCGAGGCCTACCCCACCATCCCCTTGCCAGAATATGTGTCCTTCCACAAGATCATAGCTGGTAGCGTGGCCCTCCTCTTATCTGTGGCTATAATTCTACTGGTTATCTATGTCTCATGGAAGCGCTATCCCAGCAGTATCAAACAGCTTCAGCAGCGCTCGGCGGTTAAAAAGCGCCAGAAAAAGGCACGGGAGACAGAGCGCTCCCTTAATTCACCACTGCAAGAGTACTATGTGGACTACAAGCCTTCACACTCAGAGACTATGGATGTGCTGGTTAATGGGACAGGACCTTACACTTACACCATCTCAGGCTCCAGGGAATGCGAGGTATGACCGTTGCCCTCCAAAAATCCATTTCCACTGCGAGGCATGAGAGGTAAATTTTCTAACAATCTGTGGAGAAAACTGTTTTTCTCCTCTGCTCTTGTCTGTTTTTTTGGGATAAGGAAGTAAAGGTCGGTGCATGGTGACTTGTTCTGCAATATGCTGGGTTTGTTCAGTTCCATATGATTACCCAGCTGTTGTTCTGAATCATGCAGTTTTATTGCTAAAATATGATTCCCATTAGCTGAAACTGCAGTGGCAGCTCCTCTCCCTGCATAACTTACATACAGCAAGATGCATTACACACAAAGTGGGTTCATCTTTCATTCCTGACACAAAAGAGCTCATTGATGAATCTATGTATTATCAGCCAGCCTGTTATTTATTTATTCATAAATGGCTTGCAGTCCTGAACGAAGTAATAAAAATTTATGTGATCAAGTCACTGTGCAGGTGGTCCTCTCCTATCCTGTGTGTTTGCTACAACATCTGTAGTAGCAAATACACAAGCCATTTGAGTTTTGATATTTTTCCCTGTATTAAGTATGTGAATGTTTACAACCACACCTGCTGCTCATATATCCACTTCTGTTTTTCTGCCTCCAGCAGTCATGTACTTAAGATTTTACTCTTAAATTTAATTTACAAAGTTCAAACAGTCACCGCAGGCTGGAGAACACTCACAAAGCCTGAAGCCAAGAAGAGGATAAATTATGCATTTGGGCTTGATTTTTGTCTGGCTTTTGTGTACTACTGCAGTACCAAACTGCATTAAACTACTTTTGTTTAATCCCAGAAGTATAAGAAACTATTTGGCTACACACGTGAAACTTTTTCCCAAAGTGAATTGAAATTGAAATTCTCATTCTAACGCTGGTCTCCCCCACATGACTGACTCTGAACCACTGTGCAGCACAGAGGGATTGAGCCAGAAAGACTAATCAATTTGCTCATGCTTAATTAGCCACTTTTTGCCTGTGTACCCCCCCCCCCCCCCCCCCCCCCCCCCCCATGCCATGCATCTGTCTTCCTTTGTCGAGCAGCTTTTTTTTCTGTCGGAGGTATGGTTAAGTGTGATTAACAGGACATGTTGTGTTGAGAGAGATGTAGTGTCACTGGAATCTTAGCTGCATCTTTTGTCAGGCTAACCAGACGTGCTGTGGGCTGCAGGAGACATCTTTCTTCTCCATTATATCCGTCAGCACAGCTCAGAGATGAAGTTTTATCTCACACTGCCATGCAGCTCATTTCCTATATTCCACGTTGACTCTATAAGTCATTTTGGAAAATGTTTTAAGTCATCGGATTGTACTGTAGCACCACTTACATTCTTGTTGTCTCCTTTCCTGAGGTTGCTGGAGAGTCCAACACAAATTTGTTCCATTGTTTTCAGTAATGTCACATACCACAAGGTACACAGGTTGCTAAATCAGCTCTTTGTCAGATTATCTGTGGCAGAGCATTTCTCAAACACAAGGGAAGCTTAAGGTGAGATGGCCGGCTTATCAATCTTGTAGCTTTCATGTGAGAATGTGGTGTGGGAGCATTAAATGGCAGACCTAATGGGGCTTCTGCTAGCTAGAATAACTAATAGCCCATCAGAGGTAAGGAGCCGAGACTTCCCTCTGCTTTGTTATTCCTTGCCCTCTACAGCTCAAGGGAGCAGCCTGAGTTGTTAAAAATGTAATGGGATTTTTTTTTCTGTGTGTGTGTGTGTGTGTGTGTGTGTGTGTGTGTGTGTGTGTGTTTATGCCAAACACTGCAATGCAAAGCAAGAGTATACAGTACAACAGGGGAGTTTTAAAACCACTATCAGGGTTTTATGCGTGTTTAGGTTGGAGTGCACTTTTAAACTGTTTCAAACTGTCAGTCCAATACTGTATCATGTTTATTAGCCTGACACCAGAATACAGTGGCCTATAGGTTGTAGTACAAGAGATCCAAGATGTGCAGTGAAAGTGCTGAGGTCTATTTGCATCACTATAAAGGAAATGTAGCGCGACATCTTCTAGTGTTTGAGAAGGTTTTTCTGTTTTATTGAATGGCACAGTGGAGAGTGTCAAGGAAGATGAAAGTGAGACCAAGGTTGCATCTGAAAAAGGCTGCTCCGGGGTTCAAACCCACAGTCGGAGGCATAGTGTAAATTTCCAAACCCAGAGAGCCTGCTGCACATTTTAGCTATCCCAGATAGCAAGCACTTAAGCTATTAGCTGCATTTTCAATTAGGAGAAAGAGCTTTGTAATTGAAGCCTGTTATCTTCTGCACATGCCCAGACCAACAGACTTGGAGTTAATTTGTTTCTATAGATTTTCCGCAGCACAGCTCAGCAGGTTGACTTCGACGCTGCAAACCGAGCTCGCCGAGTGTGAATTTTGATGAACACTTTGAACTGTGCGGTTCCACGATCTTCCTGTGACACATTATTTTTTTAAAAAAGCCCTCTCCCTGCCTTGTATGCCATCCACTTCTGTGCTCACAGAGCAGCTGCAGTGGTTGTCGTCCACCCACAGATCATCCCCTGCAGAGTTAGTTCAGAAAATATTAAGGTGAAAATCCCACCGTCTCAGCCAAAGGCGATTCTTGTGCTCGGGCAGAATTTTCAAGCATTAACAAGGCGAGGGGATCCTGCTCACGGATAATTAAAGTGGGCTGTGAGAGGGCAGATGAAGTGAGGAGAAAGGAAGGTTTGGCACTGCTGGTGCATCTAACTGACTGATAAAAATGCCTGAAAGATTAGACTAATAATTGCAAGGGTCAGAAATATTGTAATGTCAACACTGGCGAGCAGCCCAGTTTTTAAAATAACAATTTAGGCCAACACAAGCCTTAATCATGCATTACGTTGTTTTCATTTTTCTCTGCATTTGCACTCAGAAATGTGGCACCCAGTGTCCCCCTCCTGGTTATATTAAAAACTAATGGCCCCTATGGATCTAATTAGTGTTTGCCTAGAACAAATCCTGCAGCTGTGGGTACATTTTATTCAGCAAATATTTGTTTTAATTTTTAGGCGCTAGAGTATGAGCCCTGTCTTTACAATGTCAGGAATAAGACACAAAGATGATGAGTGATCAAAATACACTGCCTCTACTTGGCGAGAGAACAGCTTGCACTTCATCTGCACGTAAATGCACAGAAGGCAGGTTTCCATCATGTGGAGGGAGTTTGACAGCTTTCTGTGTTTGTCATTCACTTGTCAAATAAAGGGAAGCTGCATGGGCATCTGATGGCATCTAAAAAGGATGTGTCATATTTGAATACATTAGTTTGTAAGTTGTGTGTAACTTAAACGCATTTTAATGACAGTACTGCACAGCACACTATTGTAATAAGAAGTAACACATACACTGTATGACAAATGACTCATCATTTTTGTTGGTGGTTAATCCAGAGAAAAACTATATCTTTTGCCATTAATTCTCATTTTGCTTGGTCGTCCTCTTGTTTGGTGGAATTGAAAATTACTGTAAGTGCGAGACTGGATGGCAATGATCCATGGGTCCACAGAAGTAGACTACTTAGCTTTTATCATACCTGATGATTTTGTGAAAAATGAGCTTTGGTCAACTCCATTCAAACCAACTGCAGCAAAATGCAGGAAGAAACAACCTTTTAAGTAAATTGGCTGAAATTGCTGTTACACAACATCATTATTTTAGTGTCATGCTTCACATTTTGTAAGTCGTGGTAGATTTCTGTGTATGATCAAGCACATCAGACAAGGTGCTTTGATGCACTGGGGATTTGTATATAATTATGGAAATTTTACTTTTTTCAGTTTGAAATTCATATTTTTATGGCAGAGCCAAATAAATTACTCTTGACAGCAACAGGCTCAATTATATAATTTATATTTTAGCTGTTTAAAGTTATAATATGTAACTTTTCCACGTTAAAATGTCTGAAAATGACTAGACCTGTGTTATATATTTTTTGAGTTATGTACTTACATTATTCCAAATGTTTCTAGCAATTCTCAAACCAAATGAATAGTGATTTTAATCATGGTAACTATCCATTTAATTTGGTCGCCTGTCAATCACACCATGTCCCCTATGCTTCAGCCTTGTGCTTCACCTGAATGTTTTTCAGTAAAGATTGAAAAAAAAGGTTGTAGTTGATTACCAGAATCTCAAAATGGACTTTTGTTGTTCTGTTTTACGCCACATTTATAGATTATAGTCATCATATTTCTGGATCTTAAGTTATCAAAGATAACTTAAGATAACAGGCAAATGCTCAGGCCCCCGCCACCTTATGCTAAGCTAAACTAATTGGCTGCTACAAGTAGCCTCATATTTAACTCTAACTCACTCTGTGAAAGGGCATGTTTCACAAAGTGATTGATACTTCAGCATTTACTTACTCAGTGAAGACTAATAATGTGCATGACATAGTCTTTTCTGAGTTTTCGAATGTTCACCCACTTTTCCTGCGCATCACTTCAAGTTCTGAGGCTGGCTTGCACCCACAGCATGTTTGCAGTTGGATTTACTTCTTATCACTTAGTAAGTCGACAGAACATAGAATTTGCCAAGAGGTGCCCAGACTTTTACATACAACTGTAGTAGACTTTATACAGAATTACCCCCCTGCTGCGCCTTTCATTCTAGTCAAAGCTGTGATTTCATGCTGAGTTAAAACGTTGCAGTGGGATTCATTAGCACAAATGCACATAATCACACCTCGGACCAATCTTTGGTGTTAAGCATCTCTCAGACTGCTGTGTGTGTGAGGTGAGATCTCCCCCAAATAAACATACTTGGCGATATGTATGATTCAGACTTATGACAGATGTTCCTCTCCGATGTGCGATGTCTGCTCCGGTGAGGAGGTGGAATACATTTAGCAAACTCGAGGAGAGGCAACACAAGATCTGTGCAGTAATAGCCTGCAATCTGAAATGGCTTGTTACAGTGAATGTGACAAATTCTGTTGTTTCATAATGATTAATCTTAGCATCTCTTCTTTCATCCAGTTGCTGTTTTGATGATTTTATTGTTCATATTATAGTGCACTAATGGCACATGTGCCAGCCTACTAATAGCTTAATCTGGCACAGGCAGAAAATATGATGTTCTTCCTCCACGCTTCAACACAGACAATATTGAATTTCACTCTGGGTTAGATGTTCTTATTTACAGAACATATACGATGAACTGCTGTTTGTGTCTCTGACTGACTCATTACAGACTCTTGCAGGAGCCTAAAGCCAGGCGGGTGATAGTCGTTGGTAGATCACTGAGAAAACATTCTGCTGCTGAGAAAAAGAAATGAAAGTCATGGCTTTGTTGACCTCCAAACCTCCATTTTAAATTGTGGTCAGCATTGATTGACAACATCATTAACTCTGATATGCACTTGATATTAAACGATAACCTAGTCCTTCACTTAAGTCCAAGATCAAATTAACTTGTCTGTTACAAACAAATCAGGTGAGTCGGTACATATTATGACTATACTATATGGTTTAATGTACAAACGAACTCTGGAAATTATGAAACAGAATTTATCTAAAGGCCTGTTTTTACCCAAACTAATTTGGATATAAATAAAAAAAGACCACAGAGATAAATCAAACTAATTCATCCTTTCCCATCATACAATCTCCAGTGGCCCTTCCCTCCTGCAGCCACACACAAACCATGATGAATATTTAATGTGATATTAAACTTTGCTGTTGTGTTCAAGGCCATTTTGTTCAGAAACAGAGAATCTGCCAAAAAACAGTTTTGTGTTAATTACAGGAATGTTTTGATGGAAATCTTCTCTGACAGTGAAACTCTCACATTCGAGACAGTGGGAACAGCTGGATACATTACTGAAAGCAAGCGCTTTGCAAAAACAATGTTCAGCATTTTAATTGAGTGTGTTAGCATGCTAACATTTGCTCATTAGCACTAAACGGAAGCACAGCTGATCCTCATGGAAATGTCATTGTTTTTACAAGTATTTAGTCATAAATTAAAGAACTGGCCAAACTGAAACTGTGACCTCATAGTGGCACTAGAGGAAAAGTTACCAAGGTGAATCAAATTCTTTCCCCAGACACCATGTTTGGTATGTCTGTACCCAGTATCATGGCAGTCCATCCATCCTTGAATTTTTTCACTTAAAACCACAAATATCAACTTGATGGTGGCACTAAAGTAAAAGTCAAGGGAACAGTAAGGGTTGAATGAATCTCTGGACCAATCCATGAAGGAGGTACTGAGATATTTCACTGGATAAGTAAAAACTTTGACCTGCTGGTGGCACCAGATGAAAGGTCAGGGAATCATTGTGGCATTAGGATTCATCCACTGGAGACCATAAATGTCTGTACTGGCAATTCACCCAGTACTTGTTGAGATATTTTAGTTTGGATCAAAATGCTGACCAACAGACCGACACTGTCATCCGTAGTGTCATCTGTAGCATGGCTAAAAACCCAACTCCAATCAATACTGTTACAAATAACTGTAAAAATGCTAAACTGGAACTGTTGTCTGATGATCAGAGCTGATCAAAGATGGTTATGTAAGGTTTACACACAAATGACTTGGTTAAGGTTGGAAAACATTGTGCTTTAGGCTAAAATTTCTTCTTCAGAAAAGTTAGGGGACTTTTGTTGTCATGGTTACAATTATATGCACTATTCAAGGACAGTGAATGAACATGGTCACAATCAAAAATAAATCAACAATGACTGTCAGGGAGAAACTGGAAATGGACTGCTATCTCCCTTATTAAAGTCCAAATATAGACCCAACAAACTTCTTCAACTTCCTCCTTGACTTTCTAACAGTAGCTGCATTTCTTTTACATTTTTGTGCAAAATAATATAACTTCAATAAACACGGCGAGGGATTTCCAGCGTTTGCTAAGTGCTTTAATCGAAGGCAATGATGGCATCTGGTGCACGTAATGACCGAAAGACAAAGTCCTTATATCTGGGAGCAGTCACATTCAGGGATTTTTGGGAGATAGTGGTCTACCATGTTTTTGGATGTCATGTCACTACTCATGTCATGTCATGCGACTTAAATGAAGAAAAAGTGTTTCCATTTCACTTTTGCGAAATATTGCTTTGTCACCTCATGCGAGCGTACAATTTTTTTTTCCCCTCAAAATCATATACAATACATTTCCATTACTTGTTTTTTAGTTTACGATTTCAAATCGTGCATTAAGCAGGTTAATGGAAGCGTGGCTAGTGTCATAATATCTTCACGTCTGCTCCTGACAACAATAATAATTCCTACAGCCACTAGAGGGCTTTGTCATTAGCACAGAACATATTTGGTTTTGGGGAATATGTTGAAACAGCTGATCACTTGTTTTTCTTGGGAGGACAGTCTAAAAAAAAACTGAAGTCAAAAGTTTTAAATTGTTGTTTTTCAGCAGTTTCAACATTCTGCTATCAGGGGATATGTCTTGCCTTTCTGGACTGATATTGCTGTTTGAAGATGCAATGTCTCCTCCACTGCAACATTTCCAGTTGGCTATAACTTCAGGGGTAAACATCTAGTTTTGGTGTCAGACAGTCTCAAAGATTGGCTCACAATTTTACACTGGCATTCAACAGCCCATCATAAAAGTGAATTGCATTGTAGAAGAGGCACAGAAACCAATTTCTCCACTGACAGCAACCTCAATAGACCACAATGCAGTGGAGTCTCATGATATGCTGTGGTTTGAGTGAGGTGTGTGACTTTTTTGCCTCTCATACTCTTACTCTATCGCTGTTGCTATAATCTGTCTGCCAAAAACATTCACCAAGCTCACCCGCATTTTCTGTCGGTTATCGAAAGGCATTCAGGGAAACGCAGGAAAACTCAATCTGAAGCAGATGTGAGAACTTGAGGGAAGCTGGATATCCAAAAAATAATTTATGTCAGCCTATTGCTAAATTACTCCCGGCATGCACTGAGCATCATAGTTTGATGATACATAACAATGTAAGTGTATCCAAGGGTGGATTTTTTTCCATTAAGTCTTCAGTCTGTTGGAGCTGAGGAGCAAAAGAACTATTTCACCTCTCTGGGAGTATGGACAAATTTTTCTCTTGAAATAAAGTATTTGCAGAAATCCGTAAATATGCCTAAGAAATCTGAATCCCATATCGAGTGTCCTATTATCATGGCATATCTATCAATCAGTAATCACATGCCCTGGATTCCCTCAGTTTAAGCGTCTGTTCACTCAATCAGTGGCAATTTTGCTTTAATAGGATTTGACAGCTTATCTAGCACTTTATGAACAGTCGGGCGCTGCAGACAGAATGAATAATATAACATGAAAATATTAGACATAACATTTTATGCTGTTTTATGGTCCCAGCAGCCACGTAAATTTTTCAAGTTGGCTCGAAGCAGTTGCTGCCTATTTAGTCCACTGTTTAATAAGGATAATTAAGTTAATTTTTCTTAATTTTTAAGATTCTGTAGTTCTGCCTACTGTGTCGCTTTCATTTACTAGGACTTGAAAGTGATTCTTGAAAGAGAATGAAGTGTTGACTTGACACATTACCACATGTCTTAGTAAGTAGGTGGACTGCAATTTGTATCTCCACCCTCGCCTCTATGAAGACAGAACAGCTTCTTTTACCTTTTTCCAGTGGGAAGGATTTTGATGTTATGTTGAAGTCTTAGAAGAATAGTATTGTGATTTCCCCAGAAACTAAAACCTCTTCTTCATGTTGCTACAATGTCTCAGGCTGTCTGACGGGACAAAATGGTGAGTTAGTCAGCAGAAACTGAGAATGATGCAGCATCTCTGCCAGCTTCTCCTCAGGTTATTGTGAAATGCCTGTCAGACGGCTGCATGTGTGGGGGAAGATTTCCCCAAAAAAGCACAAGCCGAGACTTTTCTGTTACTGACTACCAACATTCTCCTTCTCTCTTTTATATGAACTACCACTTCTGAAATGGAAACAAATATTTGCTACATGGCAGATTTGAAAAAGACTAAGAGTCTACAGCCCTGCTAGCCACTGTGTGAGGCTGTACTTTGACAAAGTGGTAGTTTGTGCTAACTGCTAACATCAGCATGTTAGCATGGCTTATAGACACAGTGGTATTCTGAGCTGAATGTGAATGACAGCACGCTGACATGCTAACATGCTGATTTTTAGCATAATGTTCACCATGTTCACCATTAGCACATTAACAATGCTAACATTATTAAAAAATTTTAAATTACCCAATTAGCTGAGGCTTATACCCTTATTTGTAACTAGTTTTACAGGATTGGACAAATTGAAAATTTCACCTGATAATGATGTTAGATTAAAGGACCTATTTCTAAGTTTCGCTATTGCTACATAGCCAAGGTTAGCATTAACAGCTGTTTACTTACCAGTGCAGAAGAAATGTTCAGCATCAAACTTTGTTCCTTTACTCACCAAGAGCTGTCTCCAGAGGTGGAAAGCGATGCTAATGTTAACTCTTGTCTCTGTCATGTCTTTCCCTCTACTGTAGTAGCACGCTAACCAGCTAGCCCTGGCCCATGGTCACTTTCCAAGAGCGACTCACTGTAGCCTCCAGTCTAACCTCAAGATGTAGCGCTGCTCAGAAGCTGTATTATAACCTCTTGTCTTGTAAACGCAGCACAGCTCTTGTCAAGCGACAATCACCTCCACCTGCTCCCTGAAACCACTCGGCAGCAGAGAAAACTCACAAATAGCCAGCAGCATAACAATTATTATAATTCATCTGCACCATATTTCATGGTAATCCATCCAAAAGTCATAAAAGTCCATTGATATCTGTACAAAATTTCATTGCCATCTATCATATATTTGTTAAGAGAATTCAGTCTGGACCAAAGGAGAAGACTGACAGACAGGCTGACTATGCCTTCTCTAGAGCCACACTGCTAGTGTGGATTTAATGTGCCCATAAAGAGCAGAAGTGGCAAGAACCAGCCTCAATCCCCAAATCTATCACACTTTTAATCTCAATCTTATTTGAATAACTCCACAGCCTTCCCAGCAATCTGAGTTTATTGACTCAAGCAATGAAATGTTGCCAGTGTCGGGCATCATTTCTGTGTGCAAATGACAATGAGTGCTGTAGAGATGTTTGAGTATTTGCTGCCGTATAATTTGTTGTGACATGTATTGTGCCCAGGTGGAGGGAGAAGAAGGATTCAGCTCTTAGCTTTCACTCTGGATGCCAATGCAGCCTTTTCAAATCAAACAAATGGGTCAGCCCTTTGTTCCAGCAGAATATTTTTACTTGCCCTATCTAAAAAGGCGTGTAATACACTCTGATCAGCGGGGTGTTTCAGCGCTCCAAAATTAAAACGTTTTTTAGATTTGAGTTAGCAGACGTCAGGCAAATATCAACCTAAAATGTCACTGCATGCTGGGAAAAATCAGAGTAAATTTGGTCATTCACACAAAAGAAAAACAGTACTATCTACACAATACAGTATGTGGGGCAGATCATCCTGTTAGGATTAAATGTGCTCTGACTGAGCAGAATTTAAACAGACCTCAGCTGATTTCAGGCTTTCTTTCCTCTCAATTCTCCATTCCCCAGGTACCTTACTCCATGTTTCAGTGCCATGTTTTAATCCCCATCGTCCTCTTCTAAACATGTTCCCTCAGTCAGTGAAAAAATAAACGTGCCAACAAACCAGGTAGAAAGACAGAAGGAGTATAGAGAAGACAGAAAGCTGCTACCAGCAGAATGTCAAATAGGATACAGGACATTGTTTTGGTCAGAAAGAAGAAATCTGTGAGACTCTTAAGTGCATTTTGCACAAAATCATAGCAAGGGACTCAGGAAATAAACACACAAGAGAGCAGCAGAAATAACCAATTTTCTTGGAGATGAGTTAATTTCCCTGCCATTATGCTCTGCAATCAAATTAACTTGCTAATGACAAATTGAGATAAAAATTCTATTTTGGCTTTGATGCTGCTAATGGGCATTACAAATAGTGAGAGCCAGTGTAAAGGTTTCTTGGTTTGGAGGTTAAGTCATCATTAACGCATGTCATCTATTTTTCCCATCAGTATGAACCATTTCAGTTTTTGTGAGCCGCTCTTCAAACAGAGACGCTGAAATGAGATGTTATCACTTATATAGGTTTGGAAAATGTCACATTCCTTGAAGTGAGCCTAGAGAGTTGATGCCGTACCACCAGTTAGCAGCTTTAGGGTGCTGTCACACCTAACCCGTTTGGTTCGGCTCTAGTGAACTCTGGCATGTTTGCCGTCTTAGTGCAGTTCGTATGAGCTGGTCTGAAAGCTGGCACTCAAAATCTCGAGCGGTCTCGGTCTGGTTGCTTCCAGGTGGACTCTGGTGCTGTTCGTTTGTGGTGTGAAAGCAGATGAGCCAACCGCAGGATTTCGTGATAGAAGTTATGTGACCTCTCAATAACTAATGATACATCCATCTCCTGAGTGTCCCCCGGTCAGGAACTAATCTTAAGCGATCTGTATAAGTTATATGTATTTATAGAAATAATTTTATATCCATGGTAACACATAAGTGCAACAGCAATTCTGATAAGTTGAATATTTATCCTACTCTGTGTATTTCATTCGGTTCATTAAAAACTGTGTGACATAGCTATTCAACAGTAATCCCTGTGTAATATTCCTGTACATTCAAGCTCTTTGTTTATAAGAAGCCAGTATGAACATGAACTGTGCCAGCAGTAAAATGTATCATTTTTTCCCTGTGTCTGGTCCACGTGAATCGCCCTACGGGTGCAAAAGCAAACTGTTTGCTGCAGTACTGCACACACTATAAGTTTTTCTTGAAACACAAATGCTATTACTTCACCTCACTACACATTGACAGGTTCTCAAAAAACAAAATACATTTATCTGTCATTGTTTCCCATTTCCTGATCTGACACCGCCCATAATTTCATTATTTTATTCTCCATTTTGATCTACTAAGGCCAATTGTAATGTAGATTGGGTTGCTACCAGGGTTGGGAGGTTGTTGTTAGTTGTGCATTTCCTTTTATATGTCTTTTGTATGTTCATTGTCATTTGTGAGGACCCCCCTAAATTCAACACTAATCCCAGCCACTGTAGTGATGTTATGATGGTTATAAACCAAACATTAAGATGTGTCTGTAGACTGCAAGAAAATATTTTACTGGGCTCCCCACCCTTGTGGCAGCGCTGCTTAAACTGGGCGAGCTGGAAGCCCCTCCGAACACCAGGCAGTTGTACCTGAATAAACCCTTGTGTGTGCTTATGATATCTCTCTTTATCCAGTAACAGGTGCTGGTCGTCATGGCTCTCATCCATCTTTGTAAATGTTAACTTTGTAAAGATCAAGGTATGGGTTAAAATAACTACTGTCAAGCTTAGAGAACCTTCACTGCCATGGTTAAAATAGTACTATTTGTTAACTTGACAAGGTCCTCGCCAGGGTACGTTAATGTAAGTCGTTAATTTTAACAGTTGATCCAACATGTACTGTATGTGATTTTAGTGTTTAATGTGGTGTCACTCTGTGGTACCATATAGATTTAAACACAGGGATACCACACGTTGTGCAGAGCACAGATAAATCAGTGGGTGAGATAATCCCGTGAGCCAGCAGGAGAGGCATTTCATCAATTGGAGATCAGGACTTTGTATTGATCTCGCAGCCCATGCATGTTTGACATTACTGAAACCTCCCTGTTTTTGGTGACTCTTGGATCTCAGTCAATCCCCATTTCCATAGAGCACAGAGGTGTGAGCTCACTGCAGTGGCAGGGCTGCGAGGTCGTGTGGTTGTGTTGCTCCAAAGGTAGTTTTTTCTCCTTTTTTACACCCACCTGTCAAGCTGTTCTTTTTTGTAATAGTCTAACTGTATTGCGCAGACAATGTGCTCAAATCCAATGGATTTTCAGCCTTATGGTCTTTGGTTTTCTGTTCTCCTTTTGACCCAAGCCTGATTTTGTGGTCTATTGTCTAAGCTAATCAAATTGACCACTTTTAAATAGCAAATGTAGTCCTCTGTGTTACACCAACTTAATTCAGACTGTAATGTCTTTCTTTGTGGAATCAATGATTATGTTGCCCACAGCGCATTTTTAGTGCTAATGTTTTTCCAACCACATCTCATCTATTACAGGGACTCAGCACTCGTCTCTTTTTTACTCTAACTTGACATTTCGGTGCCACAACACACTTGAAGTAATCAAGAAAGGGGCTTCATGCATTTAGATGTCTCAAGTGAGCAGAAAACAAGGCAGCTGATATGAATCGTTATTTAGTTCAGTCTGCATAACCTCGAACCACAAGTCACACAGATTCACATTCGCACACACTGCTGGAGTCATGCGTGCTTTGACTTCTCTCCACAGCTTAGTTTTACACACACACCCACCCCACAGTCACACTGTAACATTCATTCCCAGTGAGCTGTGTGATGCGGACATGGTGGCAGTTACATCGGGCTGCAGAGTGAAGAAAGCCAGTGTTTTTTTTGTTTTTTTCATTGTGGAAATTATGAATAAATCCTTCATCATGCTCTGTTTGTCAGCAATTTTCAGAGTCAGGCGGCTGGTGGTTTTCCAATTCAGTGACAATTACTGCAACAGATAGTGGAAACCCATGACAAGGGCCCTAAAGCAGCCCCCAAAGCTTGTGTATTGGCAAAAGGGGCCAGCTGACATCCCATCACATTTCTGTTAATGTACTTGAAAGATGCTGAATGGGGAGATTTTTCAGTCTCCTGAATTTCTCTCTTGGTTAAGTGTTCATTTATATTACTACTGGTTAGACTCACAGAAAAGCTTTTCTCATACAGTTATGGAGGCTCCGCTAAGATTGCAATAAGTGAAGCCAGGGCCACTGTACGCTTGTGAATTTTCAAAACAAAATAAGAATTCATGTTCTTTTACTTTCAATTATCTTTCAGGGTTTTTGTTGTTTTAGGAACTGACAGTAGCATTCTGTGGCAATTACTCTAATTTTGCATAATTTACAGGACTGAATTTTTGAGCAAACAAGAAGACCTGGGTATACTTGACAGAGAAACTGGAGAAAAGAAAATTCTGAAGTCGAACTTCCTGACATCTCAAAATTACTTCCATTAATCATTGCTTATATGGAGGCCAACAACCATGGGCTCTATTTACAGGAATCAGTGGTGCAGGTTATCAAGTTCCTAAAAAGCCTCAGCTGGTCCTTTCAACATGGCGGCATAGCGGCGGCAGGACACTGAGCGCCACTCAGATCATTGAACTTCTCACCCTATTATGCAAAGTGAGCCCAGCCGCTCTGTGAAGGAATCTCATTTAGCTGTTTGTGACAGTAATGATGGCGTTTTTAGGCCCTCGTAGCTGATAAGCCTGTGAAACCCATCACAGTTTTTTCTTGAAGTCGGTATTGAATCAACATTTATAACCACAATTTTTAACTTAATCAAGGGCCTCCAGTTGCCTACACATATCTACACCCTTTACTTCTCTGCAATAGAACTAGCTTTACGTAACTACAGCAGAAACAAATGTGATTTCATTTTTATCTGCACACACTTTTGGTGTTGGTGTTCAATTCAGTGATCATTTATCCTGTACAGATATAAGTGGATCAGCAACACATATGGATTTTGAGATCTTTTGATAAGAGTGTGTTTTGTATTTGAAACTGTCCTTAAAGCTAAATGAAGACATTTATGACCACAAAGAGTCAGAAAACTTATGAACCCACATAAACAAACCTTGGTTGTGTACGAAATGACCCCTGATTGACTCATCTTTTATTTATTGTTTTGCTGCACTTCTCCTATTCAGGAGTATATTTAGTACAACAAATAATCTTAAAATTTTATAAATATATTTAGTGGGACAGCGCTGATAATGTATTTTAAATTGATTACAAATGAAGTCCTTTAGTGAATTGTACATATAATGATGCCAGCATGATGTAATCATTCTGGTGTCCATATAAATTTTGTTCTTTGCCTGGTTGGCTATTTGCCTCATGAAGATGTGATGGGGTTCAACTTTGCCTTTTCAGTGTAATAAAACATTTCGGAGCTATAATCCAGTGTACTTTTTTCCTCCTTTAATCCTGTTGTCCTGCACCTGGTCTAAGAAGCGGATGGGAGGGAGACACTGCCTCAGTACTTTATCCCGGAGTGAGCAGATTTCATGATTCTTCATCATTTTGCGACAGATGTAGCTTTACAAAAATTGAATTTTTGTTTTGTAATTTTCTAAATACAGTTATAACAAAATGTAATTCCACCAAAATGTCTTCATACTTTAATTGTTGTTTAAATGTGTTATTATTTCCTGTGTGGTGCTATACTCATAAGCTGAGGTGTTGAAAGTGTTTGTGGTTGAGGGTATTACTGCGTCTGTACCTGTGTTTGACTCAGAGTCTGATCTGTCCACATAAGAACGTTGCAGTAGAACAAACAGTGGAGCTACATCCACATTGTTGGTACTTTGTTTTCTCTTTCTCTCGCAGCCTTGAACGTGCAGCTGTTCAACAGCAGTACAGTGCAACTGGTGCTCCTCATTATGTAAATAGCTGTCATAATGAATATTAACAAATAGCGCTTCTTGTTCTCAATGATGAACTTGTCAGGACACACTTGCCTACACACTCTATCTGATATCATACACAACCTACACTACACACATGAATATCATAAAAACACACAACACACCTACACAAACACTGAAACCCAGCCAGATACACTGATGACTCCAAATTGCTCATACTGTAGGTGTGCCTAAGAGTGTGTGTGTGTGTGTGTGTGTGTTTGCAGTGGACTAAGGGCCTGCCCACAGTGTTTCCCTCCTTTCAGCCCAGTGCACACTGGGACTGGCTCCAGCCATTGGACATGGATAGGACTTACAATCCAGTACAATGAAAACAGATGTTTACTGTCACTGTGGAAAGGTAGTACTGTCCGAGTCAAGCACATTTGCATAAAGCACAGGAAGGTGAGAGCAATGATAATTCATTTCTGACAGCAATTATAAATGTAATATGGGCAAAATGCATCTGCACATTATCCTGACTGTTACATTATCCAAGTAAATAATTATTTTATGAGCATCATTAGAATATAAAACATGCAGAGGATTTTTTTTTAATGTACATGTATGTTTTTGCAACCCTCTGTACTGTGTCTTTGCATTATATTGTTGGTTGTGTTGATAGTTGTGAAGATAAACAGGAACAGAAATGGAAGCCGAATATCTGGTCTGTCTAACAAGGCTAAGATGAAAGCAGCCGTGTACTAACTGTGTCCATCGCCTCCTGTTGTGCCCACACTTTGTCACACAGTTTGGTCATGAAAGTGAAGTAACACACATACAGAGAGCAGTATTCTAATTAAAAATAATTAAAGTAAAAAGAAAAGACAAGAAAAAAACACTGCATGTGTTTCTTAGCTTCAACATAGCTGGCGGTGGTTTCTTGTTGAAAGTGAGAGCTCATGTCCTGGTTGGTCTGAGGAGATCTATGGATATGGCCTGAACCCACATGTTTATGTCCTCCTACTAACACAAAGAAACAACAGCTGACAAGAGGCAACACCTTGAAGTGTTTTGAAAGAGATATATGTTTGTCTACACTTACTCCCTCCCCGTGATAATTAATATGAATATTTGTTAATGTGACCTTAAACACTTTTACATGATAAAGGATTTTTTGAGTTGAAATTATGACTTCCGTGTTTGCAGGTTTTATAGTGAAATAAAGTAGTAAAAGCTGGTGCTGAAGAAGCTGATGGTCATAAACTAAAGTATCTAGCTGGATGAAAAGTCAGGGGATCACCAAAATTATGAGCATCCATCCTCAACCCATGTGGTGAACTGACTCACTGACTTTGCTGTCTCTCCCTAGACCCACACAAGTAGCAACACAAAGAAATGTCAAATTAAATGTACACTACTTTTATGTTTCTGAGATAACAAGCCCCACCTTGTGTCCTTGTGTCTGCATACCATCCCATCATGACTTGACATGACTTGGACCTGAGACAAGTCCTAAACTGCTCTTGATCTTGTGACTTGAGAAAAGATGAGTCAGTTCACATCTTTTGTGATTTTCACCTTTGGTGATTATACTGTAGCTCGGTGAGAGCCAAGTGTACAGGGCTAATTAGTCTTTCTGAAGTGATTGATATGAAGGATGGAGAGACATGCCAAATGAGAAAAGCCTGTGATGACTCATGCCTGAGCCAGGACTGAGTTTTGAAGTTTTTAACATTGTTCTTGAGTAAAAAGATATCAGACCTCAAGAAATGTTTGAATTCTGAGTGTCCTTGACAGAGCTCATATGTCACTATGACAGCACATTGTCAGAAAAATAACACATAGAAATTTGAGGTGTAATGGGAGATGTGAAGGTGTTGAGGTTTATGAATTCTTTGCCCTTTTTTGAAAGAAACTTTTTCACATTTATCAGAATATCTCCTGTCAATTTAAGTTAACTCCGTTATATAACCAGTTCCTTTCTGTTATTTATTTAATTACTGACACGTAATACTTTTCAGAATTTGATTTAAGTGAACCGAATGCTACAGAGCTGCTGGCATTTTCAGACTCACGCTGTTTGGCTTTTGTGACTGGTATTTTAAAAAATTACACACTACAACATTTTTTTTTTTTTTTTTTGCATTGCTGCCTTCAAAAACCCACCCAAACACACATCACTTCTTACTCACAGCCCCGCATGCTCCCAGCAGGAGGATACAAGTTCATTTTGGTGACCCCATGACCTTTCCCCTAACAGCACCTTTGGTTTGGAAAAAAAAAAAAAAAAAAGTCAAACTCTCAGCACAGTATCAACTGTGAAAGTAATGGCTAACTCGAGAAATTATTGGACCTTGTCAGAAATCTGCACTTGATGGACACCGCTTTAGCTTAAAGGAAGGATGCATCTCATCACTGATGATGCATCCTACAGCGATGTACATGATTTGTTCTCTCATATATGTGCTAATAGCTCCACTGATTCAGACCTTGGGGAAATTATACTCCTCACCATTGCATTTCAGCGTTGAAAATAAGGCTGAGTGGCCTGAGGGGGGATACAAATTACAGGCCAAAACGAGAAAATTGTAACATAACTGTGGAGAAATGTTTGATAGTTTGAGTTCACCAGGAACGTGGGAGCTGTTCTCATATCAAGAGTAAAAATCTAAATGTGAGAAGTTAAGTTAGTCCCAGTTACTGAGTGTGTTGCTACTATGCTGGGATTTTTCTCCCTCACTTGTCATGGTTTCATGGCTGTATGTAGTTACTCCACTGGCCGTGAATTTATCCCATCACATGATTACATCTTTTTTCCAGTTTAATTTTTTTAACTCAACATTTAGCTTTACCCATTCTCCATTGTCTGCCATGCTGATGAAGGATGAGGGGGGTTCCACGTCTCCAAATGTTTGTTCAGTCTCGTTTCTTTCAAGTGGTAAAATTTTCAAAGCAGCGCTAATTAATGTTTTTATAGTAACACTGGATCAAAGGACTATGTGTAACAGGACTGTGAGTAAAAGGTGTCGCTTGTAGGGATGAACCCACAGATAATTATTCCCACTCGCAGCTGTTCTTCTTAGCTCTGTGGAGCATTTTGGCCATATTCAGCTCACTGTTTTGGTTTTATGGCCTGCAACTTTAATGTTTTGGTTCACTGTAACCGCTGTCACCATCTCTCATTTCCAGTCACAGCTAGCTTTCAGTGAATAAGCTCTGATACAAACAATGTATTCAGCACCAAACAACAGACAGAAAAGTTAACAACTTGACTAAATAGAGGCTAGTTGCTAACTAATGGGACTAACCACCACACTGTACACTTATGGTTCAGACCCTATTTGTTTAGATCCTGGAGAGCAGCTCCACATTATGCCTTGGAGGGAGTCGTCATTATCATGTGTCGCTGCAAGACAAGAATTAGAATTTGCACAGTAAAACATCTGGTTTGAATATGTCTCAGACCACCACCTGCACTAATTTAGTCAATTGGATTTCAATCTGTTCTTAATGCGTCTTGAGTGTTTCTCCATCTGCTTTCTTCCGTGTTGATCCCTGTCTGGATGTATATATTTGATTGCTCAAGGTGCACGACAACATAAATGGAGTCAACAGTGAAGTGGGTAGATGGCAGAACAAGTGTACTGTATAATTAATGTATATATTACTTTCACAGTCAACAGTGTGTACACAAGATGGCAGACTAATTATGGTATGTAGAGTTTGCCTCAGTGATAGCACTGCAACAAAGGGCAGGTGTCATCAAAATCAACAGGAGTGTGAATATTCATAAGATTTCATACTAGACGGTGTTTTGAGAGAACAAACACGCAAAACACACAAAAACAAATAGATGGACCAAGGTGATCACTCCTTTGCAGAACATTAAATCAGCAGATTGATCTTCTTCTTCTTTGTATCTTAATCTGATACACAATTGCTTTCATTTCCTGGTGGATTATGTTTTGAGATAAACAGACAAACGACCCCCAGTCTGTAGCTACATAATTAGTTTGCATCCTAATTGTCTTTTATATGATTTGCTAAAATAATTCATATCAACAAAACATTTGATGAAAAAGAATCACAAGGTCCTTTTTCATCTCTCTCACTGCTCCTTCATTTTCATAGCTATTTATACTCTCTAATTTCCTCTTTTTTTATCTGAAGTCCAGTTAGCCTTTGCTGGGGTTCTGAGGTGTAGCAATAAATATCTCAGAGGCCCTTGTGGCCTGGGTACATACTAACCATCTCATTGCCCCATAAAATGAGATCTGTGCCCTTATTTGCACCAAGGTCCTGTGGCTCCATCTCTCCCACAATGAGAGAAATTGGCCACAAGGCTGGCAGATCTCGTCCATGGGCAAGAGGTTCAATTACTTCAGTTGTCATGGAGCAATAAATGACAAATTAAGTGGCTGGCACTGAACACTGCTTGAAGGAGGCTTTATCAGAATACTAATGTCAGCTGTGTTTGACAGTGGGTAAAGAGAGGCAAAGAAAGAAAGCCCCAAGCTTGGCAGAGGAAAAACAGACAAGTTATTTTTAAGCAGGATATATGCTCCACTCCTTGATCTCCCTTGATTTAGAATTATTAGGCCTGTTGGTTCCTTTGTTACTTGAAAGATGGTGCAGTGATGTTTTAATCGCTATTTAAAAGAACACCTTATTGTTATTTATAGCTACAATAAACAGCTGGTTGCATTGTTCAGTTGTATTCATTTAGATTAAGGCGTCTCTCCTGTTATGTTCTCTTCAGCACTCCATGATCTTTGCTACGACAGACTACAGCGGGCGTTGTAATCCTGTAATTAATAGAGTATGCACACAGAGTTTAGACACTGGCTAATGAAAGTCTACAGCCACACTAGTGGCCTTGTTAGACACTAATGCTCATTACACACCAGGAAACAAAATGAGTGGATGAAAATGGAAACATTTTGTTCCTCTCAGACCACTAATGGGACAAGACATGTAGAGTTCACTGTGAAACAGAAGTTAGGACATCTTTGTCCTTTGTAATGTGACACATCGCTGAGCAAAACAGAGCACCACCCTCACACATTGTTAGATCAGGAGGAGAAGGACAAGAGAGCAATGAACAAACTGGGGCTCGACCACAGTCTTATTATAAGTAAATATACGTTTTTGACAACCGAGATCCAAACACACACTTTCCACTATGACAAACCTCTGCTAGCTATGACCCATGAGCTAACTGGATAAATGTATGAATACGCTCCCATGTTCGATATAAGTCATGAAAAATTTTGTCCAGCTTCACGTAAAGAGAAAAGGAGTCATTCTAACATAAAAAATATTTTCTCAGTGTGTTTTTAGCAACAGCACGCAGAAAAAAACAATCACCAGATGGACACAGGATTAAAGCTTGGGAAATGTACATTTCATTTCACTGAGTGTTTATAGCTGCATAAATAGATTTTTGTGGCCACTTGTGGGCAGCAGAACAAGATGTAAACACAACATTCACATATTATCACCTTATAATGTGATTAGCAACAATATGTGACACATCAAGCAGACATGGAGCACAATTCATTTTGAGTAGTGTTTCTGACCAACCTAAGTCCAATATTCACTCTCCTGAAATGGAGACTTAGAAAACATAACTGGTCCTGTTTTAGCTTGAAAACTCTGGGGTTGTGTTGTAGTGAGGACGGGCACAAACAGAGGCCTTTGGGAACAATGAACTGCTCCCTGATTAGGTCTTGTCAGCTCCAACTACCATAGTATAGTATAGCGAATACAACATGGACAACAAATAACAGGCGTTACTGACCTTGTTGTTGGTAAATTCGGCAATTTAAGGTTTTAGTGCACACCAAGTTTTTCAGAAAACCCTCAGGCTTTAGGAGGTTGTTTCCAAACAGTGCTTAGGTTGAGAATGCTTTTTTAGAGGGCACCTTAGGTCTTGGGTTAATTACTCAGCCTCTGAAGCAGATAGAAACATTAAATAAAAGTCAATTGGGAGCTTAAACCTTTGACTTTCCTTGTAAATAATTGGCTTTCATCCATTTCATTTGATTTGATTCTTTGAGTTGTGAAGCACTTTGTAACTAGTTTCTGTGAAAAGTGCTATATAAATAAACTTTGCTTGCTTGCTAAAGCTTTAAGCTCTCAAATGATTTTTATTTCATGTTTCTATCGGCTTTAGAGGTTAAGAAATAAACGTGTCTCACCCTGAGCCTTGACTGCCTGGTTAGTTTAGCAGGTTGAAGTCAGTGTCTGAATCTTCCAAGTCGCCGTTTTTGTTGCTTTCATCCAGGTAACTGCTGTAACCTGCTTCAGTATCACTCTCCTCGCTCAGGTTGTTAGTCATTGTCCAAACTGTGAATTTTTGTTTTGTTGTTGTTTTTTTAATGGATGTCGCCTTCTTGGCAAATTTGAGCGAATCACAAGGCAATTCATGGGTCACACATAGTCATATACTACACATGTGCGTCCCATCTGGTCTTAATGGATTATGGAGATTGTTCGTGAAACAGAGCTAAAATGGTCGTCTGGGCAGAGGTTGCTTTCATTTTAAAATGAAAACGTATCAGTGTGAACGTGGCTTACATTTGCAGACCGTAAAACCACAACAGTGAGCTGAAATGCTCTGTAGAGCTGAAGGGAACTGCAGAATTTGATGTTATTTTTCTACAGATTCATTACTGTGGGGGAATCCTTTTAATTCACTGTTAATGTTTATCCACTACTGAGATCAGAGCAGCTTTAATTCAGCTTTTGACCTAAAGGCTTGGTTAAGCTTAAACATCCCCCCATTACGCCACTAGCATGACTAAAAATAAGGATTTCATACCAGAGCAGTGCAGTAAGTTTCTGTGTTAATGTGATTGCTGAGCGTACTAGATTAATAGTCAACCTTTAATCTGCTTGTTGTTTACCCCCCATTGTGAGCACCACTAAATGATCAAAACTGAGATCAAACTGAACCGCTAGATCTTATCATCAATTACATTTACTGTCTCCAGTCTTGCAGGACTTAAAGAACAGATGCAGCGTTGTGCTTTTGCCCAAGAACCAGAGACTTGTCTTATATCACTGCAGGATACAGACAGAATCCACTAACATCCTTTCTGCCTCCCTATCCTTCACCATATCAGCATTTAAATGCATGTTGCTCAGGAAACATTGAGGTTGCTGACCTCCTCTCCCTCGGTCCCTTCATTCTCTCATGCCCTTTTTTTTTTTCATGTGATTTATTACTGTACATTCTGCTGGGTACATTGCGCCATGTTCAGCAGACAGACAGTGTAACTGAGTCATGCTGCAGCAGTTTTGTCAGGGCAACAAAACGTTTGCACTGTGACTGTGAACTTAGATCCCCAAGGTGACTTCCAGGGAGCTCCTGTCAGGCTACCCAAGGTGACAGCTGAGCACCCACAGTGTGCCGCGCACATGTGGAATGTTCTGCAGCGAAATGAAAAGAAGGCGTCACGCGGATGAGATTCATTCATCTTAATAAAGTGGACCATCAAACTGATGTGGCTGCAGAGGTGCTAGTTAGACAGAGGAAGAAACACAGAGAGACAGAGGAGAGGCATGAGGCAGACAGGGCTGTGGGAAAGGCTTCTCAGCTGTAACTTTAATGTTGTTTTTCCCAGCCTCAATCCTCTGAATGGAACAGTACCTGTCTACCTGTTGGCAACATCCTGGCACAAAAGTTTGTTTTGTAGAGCAGCACGTTTTAGTTTGACTCCCAGTTGCTTGGCAGCACAATTAGTCTTTCAAGTAAAAATCAGTCACATTTTCATATAATAAATGTATTTTGCTACTCCTGACATATTGTAGCACAGCAGTGATTCAAAGTGTTGTTACTGTAGGAAGGCAGATATATTCCTGCTTTTAACACCCACGGTCTGAGGTCTTTCCCATAAGATATCTTCTGGCATGCAGGGAATGATGTATTTTATGTTGCCAGCAGTTTGTTTCTAATAAATACTCTGTAGTTAGAACAAGCAGTGAACAAACAAGGAAAACACTACCACCCACAGGAGCTACAATTTCATCAAATTTGACAGAAAATACAGGGGAAACGGGGCCCCTGTTTGATTGACAAGTAATCACCCAAATGCTAATAGGGTAGAAGACCTGTGTGAGAGGACAAGGCACATACAATAGAGAAAGCACAAAGATTAAAGGACACAGGCTCCAAATGCAGGAAAACAACAAATTACAAAAAAACATGTACAAATAGGGAAAAGACATGCAAAAATAATTTGCTACGTCAGAATTGCTCCAGGACTCTTTCTATATATCTTACATCAAATGTGGTAACATATCTGCACATAAAAGAAGCCCAGAAGAAGTCCACAGAGGCAGCGCTGGTATTAAACTGTCAACAAAACATATATTTATTACGTATTCAGCAGTACCTTCAGACAAAGTGGCATTAACTAATATTATAATTCAACTCTGAGACTGAATTCTTTCAGAAGGAATTATATTTCAAAAAGCAAGAGCCAGCAGTAAATTACCAAAGGGCTTGCTGAGATAAGACTATTCTCCTGGGATGACACTGACCGTCATCTCGGGAGTTGACTGCGAGCTGCTGAGATGATCCCCAGTATCAAGCGGCAGGCAGGTCCTGACATTTCTGGAAGCATCAGAGCAAATTTCCAAACAGGCATGATATACATTAACTGATAATGTGAATTTGATTGAAATTGAACTGAATCGTAATAAAGGATTAGGTACATACAAGTCTGATGGGCAGACAAAAGTATCTGTAATGTTGCTGTTCATCCACATCGAGCCCATCACTTCCCCCAGCGTCCTTCAGCACTGCTGATGTGAAAATCCCTGTTCCCTGCATGTGTTTTCCCAATTCGTATTCCACCAATTTTTTGTTTGTTGCCTTTCTGGATTTGAAGCCTGTCTGTATTTTATGTCCTTGTGCAAAAGAAATTGTGACCTCTAAAACTGCATGATCATGCACACTTGTCCAGTTTTGAGAGGTCCCTAAAAATCTTGCACTGAGCCAAGCGGCTGAGAAATAAAGCCAAAACAAAAGTGCTAAAAAAAACGCAATTTACACCCTACTTTGTGTAGGTAAATATCCCCTATGTGGCAACTGCATGGGGATACATTTTTATAATATATATATATATATATATATATATATATATATATATATATAATGATATATTAATTCATCAATTTAAATTTTATTACGGCGTATAGTTATGCATAATTGGGGGCGAGCCACTTTGAGTGACAGGTGGTTGAGCAAATGCTTCTAATGAACCGGCATACATCAAAGTCTGGGCTCCACACACGCCTCAACTCTTTGCTCATTTTTGGATTAGTCGAGAGTTAGGCAGCAGAGGAGCCCACTCAAAACCGCTCTTCAGAAACCCATGGGTGATGTCACAGAGGCTATGTCCATCTTCATATACAGTCTATGACGGGATCCAGTCACCCAGGACTCCACTGGTAGTGTAACAACAACAGATTTACTATAGCACAGATAAAGATGAACACTTCTGAAAACAGTGGCACCACTAGCTTTAAGATAAAAGCAAGACCAGAAATTAGTTTAATCTGAGTCTAGACACCATGTGATTGTCCTGCTCACAATACAATGGTGAAGCAAAGTTGGTCGCCGCTACAGGAGTGCAACGACACATAAGGACACTGTGGCTGAAGTGTTCTTCGGTTTACCGGGCCTGCAGGGAAGTGGCATGAGGAGCTCCAGTGAAACCAAATTAAAACAAAAACTATTAATCTTGCAGATCAGTTCAACGGAGATGACAGTTTGAGACTGCTAAGTGGGGCAACAGTTTCATCAACATCAATATGCCCCTTGTTTGACAGGGAGAAGAATGGCAAGATAATGTATGGTTCCATGCAGCAGCTACTGTATCACAGCACTGGCCTCACGCCATTTCCCTCGAGTTGTATATTAGCCTTCTGCAATATTCACATCTCATCACCACAGATGAAGCTTTGCTGGGTCTTTGGTCTTAATATCAACCCGATCCCCCTTGTGCACACGATCTTTCCTCTGTGGAAATAGCACGAGAGGCCAACAGCTGGCTGCAGTTCATCTCTTGTCCCCTCGCATTTTAAGCCACATCAATATTGGACAAGTCTGTTCAAGTTCAGAGGCTGTTTCAGACTGTAGCACTTAAACAGATGGCTCTCCTCTAGGCCTCTTTTGAAGGAAACAGACAAACAGAACAGGGATCATCCAAATCTGATATTTTTTCCTGTCATTCATTGTAATGATTATTTTGTGCAATCAATTATTTGCCAGTAGAAATGTTGGTTCTTCCAACCAATCGTGAGGAGAGAAAATTATGTGTGTGTGTGTGTGTGTGTGTGTGTGTGTGTGTGTGTGTGTGTGTGTATTTGCTTTCTGGTCAGTATCCTTTAAGATTTAATATCAGATTGGAAATTAAAGGGGATATTCACATAATGACAGAGCACATAAAATATCATGCAGCATACAGCATCAAGAGTTGGACGTACAGCCCATTCTCTAGAGTTATCACCATGGAAACTGGACAGGAGTGAAAAGCCTGTGCTGTGGTGGATGGAGCAATGGTACGTCAACATCCTGGGTCCTCCACTGTGACATTAATAGGAGATGGTTTAGCACAGTGTATAAACTTTATCTGTCAACTCCTCTGAAATGCAAAATGTATTATTTCCACTTTTAACACTGAATTAATGCAGTTCAACCTGAGGAGGGTCACTTTTCTTTCAAGAACATATTTGACAGTGACAACAGTAATGAAAATTCCTCAGCAACACTGTTTAGTTATACATCAGTAGCCAAAATGGTTCTCATGTTGCATCCATTCTGAGCTCTCAGGTTGTGGCATGGATTAAACCTAACTTCTTTTCTGCTTGAGAAAGTCAGCTTTTTCAGTAAATCCCGTGAATCCCAACAGGTAACACTTTTTTTTTTTGCTCTGTTCATCAACAGACGAGAAGTAGCTATTTATTCAGGCATCTTGCCTATTTGATGCTACTTTGATGCTAGTTTAATTTGCCCTGCCATAGTTTCACATATATAACTGTATATACACTGACGGGCACACACACACACACACACACACACACACACACACACACACACACATACACACACTGCGACCATCTGATTTTCACTGCAGTGCTGCTTGTTGTGTGTAGGTGCCGTGCTGTGATTAAACAGAGCGGAGGAGATCTATAGACAGACAGGGCATGTCACTTAGTTTGGTCTCTTCACCTGCTGCTTTACATGGTTGTAAATAGAACTTATTAGACAGTCAACACGAGACAGAGACAGAAAAGCCATAAACATAAACTGTTTCTGTGCGCCTTGCTGATTTTCAGTGACTGCGAATGCTCTGATTATTAAATGTAAATAATTAATGCTTTATTTGAGGTACCAATTTTGTTTTAGCATCATCATAAAATGTATTTGTATAGCAAAAATACTTTCTGTCGTTCTCACAGAGTAATGTATGCACACCCAGACAATTAAATTAATTCTCTTTGGAGAATTTAGCTGGTAGAGGGTACAGGAGGCAGGTGGTGGGTTTAGAATCCAACACCATCTTAGACAATAATTCAGGAGATATAATCTCAGCAGAAACTATCCAGGACTCAACATAATGCTCAGCGGGTTCTGCAGAAGAAGCTGGAGAGGAAGATTTTGATTTTGATTTTATATTAAATCTCATCTATTTTACTGCAGAGAAGAGACGGCTACTTTTGAGTCAGTTTGGAGTGTCAAAAAGAAATCTGGGATTAAATAAATTGTGACTGATTAATTTAGTAGTGAGTCCAAAAGACTATAGATAGAGCTGTGTTTAACTCACCAGAGCCAGAGCCAGTGCCAGCCAGCCACACCCCCGCCTTACACTGTAGCTCGAGCAGCATGTGCATTAGCGTAATCAGGTGGGGAAGCTTCATTAAGAGGTAAGATAATATTTGGTTTAAGCCATGCTGTATCAAGCGGTTTATCAGTAATGCTGATAAGTGATCTGATGTTTAGGAAACCAACTGTGAGTGCCTTGTTGAGGTGGGAGTTGTCAGTAGTAGGCCGATCAGTAAAGCTACTGGCAGATGAAGCACTAATTCATTGTCCGGATGAGGTAGCATTAACTGTAAGGAATTAGAGGCTAATTTGATAAGCTAAGCTAAGCTAACAGAGCGGGAAACAAGCTACTAACAAACAACTCAGAGTGAGACGAATCTAACACCCAGTGAGTAGCAGAAGTATAAATAATGATTATTGAATAGATTTAGAAACAAGAAGAGTAGAATTGTAGACAGGAGAGAGAAAAGAGGGCAGCTGTCAATCTCGTGGAAAATCATGATGTGCATCACAAGAGGCAGCATAACATTTACACCACACAGTTCTCCCAAATTTTGATTTTGTGGTTCCAGTAACTGATAATCTAACTATAAATGGAGGACTTTCTGTCCATCTGTGTGTCTGCATTTCGATTTTCTTGAAAACAGCTCATCTCATTTGACCTCAAACTTGGTGGGTGTATTGCTGAGGACCGAAGCAAGTGCAGTGCTGCCTGTGAATTTTTTTTTTTGGATGAGCAGCAGATCATTTACAGCACACACATGCCAGGGTTTTAAGAAAGGCAGAACTCAACTGCAGCGGCACTTCCTACACCATCACCCAGACGCTATCGGAGCAAAGTGGAGCCACCAAGTCCGGCAGTACAACGGAGATCAGCTGACCATACACACTGCAGGGTGTATTGCTCAGGACTCAATGAAGTGCAGTGTCCAGAGTGAAGTTATTTGAATGATGCTCTCAAGAAAGTTGCAAGCTGGATTAACACAGGACGAGCAATCAGCCCCTACCTACAGGCCCATTTAGAACAGGCACAGCACTGAGTGGTAAACCCACATCCCATCTTGAAGGTCCTGCAATCATAGACTGAGTCCTCTGATTTCTGGTACATGTAAAATGTCCTGAGTTACGTGGATTTCTTAAAATAATCCAAATCCTCAAATGCAGAGCTTTTTGTACAGTCTTCATCCTCTAAATATAGCACTGGAGGGGAAACATAACCAGGGAACAGTTTGCACATGACTAATTACCTGCCTTATGCACAATTCAGGTATTTTTTTGTAAATTAGTGGATAGCTTGTTAGCTTGACTGCTTCGTGTTTTCGTTTCTCTCACAATTGCAACAGAGACTGGAAAATAGAGTGGAGGGAAACAGAATGTAATTGTGAAAAAGCCAACAGGAGGTTTATAGCAGTGTCTCTTGAGTCAGACATAGACATAGCCCCAAAAAGTTTAGGTTTATCCCAACTATGTTTTAATCCTAAACCCCAACCTTTAAGTTCTCCCCCAAATTAACCCCTGCCCCAAACTTTCACCCTTCCTTTTCACATAATTTTTAGTTATGGCCGAGCTCTGCAAACTTACTAAGAAATACCGTCACTTAATTGGACTGTTTGTATAAGCTGTGAGCAAATTGCCTTATCTCTGATTTCCTGGAGTACATGCTTTTGAGCATATTCACTCAGATTTAAGATGTTTCAAATAAGGGACGACAGATCCCAACTTCAGAGACTGTGTTTAGTAACTAGCTGTAAAATCTTCCTAATACACAAAATATGCCCCTTTTCTGAAGCAATCAGCCAACCAGTCAATGAGCTTTCAATTTGAACCAAGGTGATTGTATTATTCCCATATCCATTGAAGGCACGTCTGTCAGTCTTGTGTTTCATATCTTTTTTGGACTTACTAAATTATCTGTGATTTGCAACATTAGCGCGGTATCTCATCTGGACAAAGCAAGGCTGATAAACTCCAGACATCCATTAGAGAATGAAATAGCTTTGGCGCTGGTGCACTGAATTCCTTTAAGTCTTTCTTTTAGTGTAAGTGACTATGTCACTCTCAACAAGCCGCCCTTCTTTTGGTGAGTCCAAGACATATCTTACATATAAATTGTCGAGAATTAGTGATCTGTCGTCCTTTTTAAATATATTTTTGTTACTTCTCTAAAATGTGCTTGTATTTTGATGGACTGTTAACCTGTCCTTGTCTTGCATCCAATGCATGCTGGGACAGGCTCCATATCCCTCTGTGAGCCTAAAAAGCAATTAACAAGTTAACAGAATCTGTTTATATCAAACCTGCTATAACAGTTTTTTTTGGGTTTAATAGAAACAACAGTGATATGGCTAACTTGTTAGCAAACAGTTGCTAATTTACACAACAGGCAGATACAAAGCAACATTAGCAATTGTTTGGAGTTGTGTTCCTGGCCACCTGGCAAGTGTAAGTGTAATACTCACTGTTCTAACAACTCCTGAGGAAAATATTAGACCTCAGCTTTTTTTTTCTTTTCACAGCTGCCTGCTGTGATGGTAAATTATGCGATGAGAGCTGTGAGCGTGCACCTAAACACTAACTTTACAAGGCATAAAACCAAAACAGTTAACTAAAAGCTGCTGAAAAGCTACATAGAGCTGAGGGGAGAACTGCAGAATCTGGTGATAATTATCTGTGGGTTCAGAATTAATATAAAAATATTTATCATAGCAGCTTTAAGTTTATTTTAACTGCCAGAAGCAGCTCGTTGCTGTCTGTTGAGTCGATAGTCAGGAGTTTGTTCAGCCCGACTAGCTGTGACATTTTCTGAGATTTACCCGTGGACAGCACTAGAACATTATGATAATGTCTATGGTCGAGTGTTGGTCGCTCTGGATTCTCGCTTTGGAGGAAAACGGTTCAAAATATTTTCTTCAACAGTCCAAGGCCATAATAAGAAATAATATTACAAATTAAAATTAAATTACATTTTCCACATTAAATCAGAATTAGTGTATGAAATGAAGGTCCAATAAATAATACGAGCAGTGGCTTGTAGCAGTCATACATACAAATCCCAGCTCAAACTTCATGTTACATGTTGTACACTGTGGGCATTATGGTCCAACATCTGGCATACAATCAAATGAGATTACTTTAGTTCCCTATCTGAATGAAAAAAAAGCCTATGCTGTAGATTTATTTTTCTTGTTATAAAGATTAGCAGCATTGCATCAAGGACAGCTATATTTAGTTCTCAGTGTAATGCAAGTTAAAGAGCAAAATAATGCAATGTTTTTTACATGAATTACCTATGAAGCTTTGAATAAAAATGACAGAACATTACACTACTGCATGATACCATCATGGTTACAAGGAAACAACTGTGACCTCAGAAGCAACACATTTCTGATTTTTCAGGATTGAGCCATTTAATGGTTGTTTTGACAAGCCGCATCACAAAATGTGTGTGTGTGTGTGTGTGTGTGTGTGTGTGTGTGTGTGTGTGTGTGTGTGTGTGTGTGTGTGTGTGTGTTCAGGAAAGTGTGTGGGTGTGTAAAGAGAGAGAAAAACAGTCAGTGAGCGAGACTGAACCAAACACTGTAGCACACACATCTTCTTACTGTATGCCTCCCATTCAGTATGGATTAATATATGCATCTATATTTCTTGGCTTCTGTATTCAGGTTACTTATATCAACATACATCAGAAAAGACTATGTAGTGACTCATAAATTGTCCATCCAGGAAATAACAGTAAATCTCAGCATGCATTGCCAACATTGATGAGCAGAAAATGGGATGAGCAGCATTAGGAGAAGATAAATCCCCACATCTGAGGGATTATGGTTATTTTGACAAATGCGAAACGCTTTTCAAATAGAAATGTAATTACATGGTGAATATTAAAGTCAGCAAAAGATGATCTTTCTGGAATTCCAGCACATGCAATATTACAATGTAAACTTTCCTATGCCTTTCAGATGAATGTCAGTTTTTTCTCTCCTGATTACTTCTTAATCCTCACTGGGAGTGTGCTAATGGTCTGCTGTCTACAACATTTGTCGCCTGATTTATTAAATATTGTGTTTTATTCTGCAAGAGAAAATCCATCCTGGCTTTTCATACACATTTATAACGGTAATAATAATGAACATGTACAATCCACAGTCTTAATGTGTACAGCACCCACAATACAGTATGTGCCGCTTAATTAACTTTGCTGACCACTTGTTATCAGCTTCATGTCTGTGCCACTCACCCTGAAATCATTTTTCAATTTATCCATGCTAAGCAACAATCAGGGAAGGAGGTCTTGTGGCCATTAGCATGCCATTCAGCATCCATGGGTGTGTAGCCTAATAGACAGCGATGATAATGGAGGCTTGTCTGTGCTCTCCCACCGCAGCGTTGACCACTGAGTGAATTATCCAGCTGACAGAGAGCAGCAGCACAGCTCGGGCGGAGGATGTTGTTAATATGCCAATGAGAGCTCATGCCGCCCGTGCCAGTCTGAGGCATGCTGGCATGGTGCAGCTGCCTATCACCTAATTGGGAATCATTTATCTGCAGCTTGACCTACATTCAGAGCGGTGCAAAGGGGGACCACCTATGTGAATGTTTTTATTAGCAATCCAAAGCTAATAGCTTGGGAATTAGAATTAATTGCTGTGTGCTGTGTCACAGGAGTTTATATCATTGTCCTCTTCTAAATCTGCAGTAAAGTGCTTTAGAGTGGGTCAGTGGAGTGCTTTACTGAAGAACTGTGCCTTTTGTTATAAAAAGCTGCATTTGCCAGAGAGATAGATTTATGTAACATTTGAAAGTTTTTGATTTAAGGGCGTTACATAGAGCCAGGCCCTCTCTTCTAAATATTTTTCTTTTAAAGGATTTCATTCTCTTATCTGTACTGTAAATATGGGAGACTGCCCTCCTGTAAAAACGTGCCCATAGGTCGTTTGTGCAGCAGGTTATTGTGAACCATAGTTACGTTTTGTTGTTAGGTGATAGTGATAGTGATAGTTAGGTGAATTTTTCCCCCAGTTTCTAGTCTTTGTGATAAGATAAATGCGAAGCTAGCTTGCCAACAACACATGGAATAACTTATATTTAGAGGCGGATTTACCACACAGACATGAGAGTGGTATCAGTCTTCTTATCTAATGCTCGTTAAGACAGAAAGTGTATACCCAAAATGTGAAATGTTTTTGTGAGTATCTAAGCAGTTGGCAGGATTTAGAAATTCTGTGAAATGTCAACATCACAAAACGACTTGGTGTGTGCTACACAGACCAACATTTCTTGAGCTGAAATGGTCACTAGAAGTGGTAGTGAATAATTTGTTGTATAACCTGAGGTGAGGATTTCAGTGCTGATGTTTTGCAGGGGGCAAACTAGAAAGTGTATGAAAACCACACGATCCCTGTGATCTCTGTCTCTGCATGAGGCCCATTCTTATCTGTTTTCCTTGACTTGTCTTTTGCACAATCTCCATGTGTCTTTTTTTTATTTTTGTCATTTATATGTTTTATGTTTTCTCTTTTTTTATCACAGCGTCAGCCACTTCACTTTTTGTGTCATCAACACACAAGCAGCTAAACTAAAATGAAATAAAACAACTGAAGAAATAATAAAAATTGCAGCTGTAGCCACTTAAAGCCCAGACTATTCCTAGACCAACTGAGAAGATAATTTCTTAACACTTTATACTCCATATGTTTTCAGTGATAAACAGTGTGTCATGGTAGCTTAGAGGAAGATGCAGCAAAAAAACAAAAACATATCATAAAATTGAATGGGATGTATTAACCTGAGATATTTATTTCACAATATTAACATGCCACAGAGCTCCTGAAATAGTGGTGTCGTTTCCACAGGTAACAGACTTTGAGCAGAACATTAAATGTATTCTCTTCTCTTTAAATTCACCTCAGGGTAAATAGGTTGAGCTGCAGTTTAAACAGTTAATATATAAAGTGAAGACTAGATTGGGTTGATGCCAGATGCTTGCTTTAATACCTTGGCCAGTGGCCAGTGACTCACTGAATAACAACGTACACTTGTCAAGAGGAAACAAGCCTTAGATAGCTATTGTAATCAAGAGATGTGAATTCATTTTACATTTATCCGGTTGTGTAGTGCACAACTAGATTGGAAAAGACTTCCTGAGCCATTAAACTTGAGGAGAGATGGTGATCATGCCTCATGCAAAATCCGACTGTATGCAGCGTGCAGCCTTAAGCAGCTCTGTTGGCGGCTGTCCAAGCTATGCTAGCCCATGACTCACCTCTCTAAGAGCTCCAACCATAACAGCCAGCATTTCCCCAATATTCCTGATTAAACCTGAATGCTCTGTCTGCTTGGTTGGCAAAAAGGCTTTTTCCCCCCTTTTCTTCTGTGCTAAGACATGAAACTGATCTTGTTTTAAGTTTACTGCTTCACAAATGTAGAGTTTTCTTTTTCTTTTTTCTTGCTGAAAGGAAACAGAGAAAAGACTGTATCTGCTCAGTGTGAGTGGAACATGTTTAAATGGCAGCGTAATGTTTTGTTGACCTGTGATGTGGCTGTAAATACATAAAATAACATTTATCCAAATATAATGACTCTAGACTGCATGGGGACACTTATTAAGAGAGATGACATTAAGTTAATTTACTTTGTTTTGACAGTTTTTATTTTAGTCATTTGTGGATTGTCTCTCATATCTAGAGTGAAAAAAACTCGTAGGCTGCATTGAGACCAACTTTACTTCTGCATGGAAATCAGCAACAGGCATCTACACCCTTTCCCCACCCCAACCTCCCCTTTCAAAACCCACCATCTCTGTGTGTTATTCAGCTGTTTACTACACCAATGAGAAAAATGGCCCTGACGAAAACATACCTTGTCATTCCAGTAGTAGAAGGGCTAATAAATCTCTTAAATTCAGGGCCTGTCCTGTCTCATGATTTTGTGCCTGTCTCTCTCCTGCATCTTGCTGTAGTCTGTCTGGACATCTTCACCTTTCTGCACTCCTTCCTGGCTGAAGGGGGATTAGGATTATTCCTTTGAACTAACACCAGTGACAAAGCAAAATCCTGCACTTTCCTTCCTCAATATTGTTAACATTTCCTGGACTAGTGATGCTCGGATCGGCTCTGATGTAATCTGAGTCCACATGTATGAATAACCGCTACCTGCCACCCAAACAATCAAATCTTTTTCCCAATATAGGGACCCGCACCCAATCACACGTTACCATTATTTCTGTATGGGATGATAAGTGTGATGATACAGTAACCTATTACACTAAAATAGGTTGGTTTTAAATAATGAAACATTTATTTAAAGTAAAGTTCCTTCCTCTGTTTTGGTAAAATGAAAATGGCATTTTTAATCCATTCAAACTACAACTCTGAATGTCGCTGCTACTTCCTGTACACAAACAATTCAAAAGCTAACATTTGGCCACTGCCCAAAATAAACAATAAATAATAACAAGATCAGCAGTCCAAACACAAGTCTAATTTGTGCCTGACGAAAAATTAGGCTTAAACTATATTCACATTTTAGAGAATGTAATTAATATTTTCCTCATACATTATATATAATTTCACCCACCTGCAACTCATCCATCCGTCCATTAGCTATACCACTTATCCTTATAGGGTCGTAGGGGGACAGCAGACAATGAGCGAGGGCGGGGTACACCCTGGAGAGGTCACCAGTCTATCCTAGGGCTGACATATAGAGACAAACAACCAGTCACACCTACGGGCAATTTAGAATCTCCAATTAACCTAATGTGCAGAGTACCAACACAGAGAGAACATGCAAACTCCACACTGAAACTCCAGGTTTCTGCACCACTATGCCACCCCACCTGCAACCCATCTGCTGTTAATCAGATTGTTAATTTTTATGACTCGGCTGGCCCAGTCCGCAGATTGACCACAGAGCCCATGGGCATAACTGCGATCTGCGAATCACTAATCCTGACTGCAGTTGAAAAGCACAGAGGAGACATTGCACTGCTTTTTTCACAGCTAGACTACAAACTTCTTTCTCTCTGCTGCAGCCGCCAGCCTCACCAGCCAGAATGGTGAAAGCTGAGGCAAGGACAGCTTGACAAACACACTTTGGCTATCGTTAGTCACCCATCAAAGATCCTAGGATTATCCTATATGCGCAAACTTCCAAAAACTACTGCTCTCCTCTACGCTTGACAAATTACAGCCTTTGTCAACGGGACACAGTCATGCCCACAAAAAAGACAGAAATGATAGACACAACAGCTGGAAGGCAAGCTAGCTCCCAGAGACAATTGCATACTGCTGGCGCAAGTGAACAGTAAGAGATGAATGTACACGGGCAACTTCAGATCCTTCATGGGTCAGAACGGTATCTGAGATCAGATAAAAGAAGAGATATCACTTCTACTTCTACTATGTTCTAGTTGTCTGTTTTTAGCTTTAACTGCCTTGCTTGCCTTGACATCACGCCATTGGTGAAAATTCAATGGATTTAGTCTGGTGACACAACAGGGTGCAGAAGACTCCAGCAAAAAAAAAAAAAAAAAAACACTTTTTGCTGTAATTCAGTGAGACTGGCTGTGCTGGCCAGTGAAATATATTCTACATTAATTATTTTGTAACATGAAAGTGTTGGAGTACTACAAAATACCTGTAACTGATCACCTGCTTATTCTTGTTAAATAGCGTAGGCCTATATGAAAGTATGCCAATATATACAGTAGAGCACAGGACATTCAATGTCATTAGGTGGCTGTGGAGGAGGTTGCGCAGGTTTTCCACTAATCCAAAGGTCAGCGGTTCAATCCCAGTCCACATGTGTCCTTGGGCAAGATATTGAACCCCGATTGGCCCTCAATGTATCATCAGTGTGATAAAAAATCACTGTACGTATAGAAAAAGTGCTGTATGGATGTGTGAGCGAATAGGTGAATGTAGTGTAAAGCACTCTCAGTACTTAAAGCATTTACAATTTAACAATTCATACTGTAAGTGTGAAAACCCAACGTTCACCACCTGCTGTTTTATATCCCACATCACTGACTGTTTCCCTGAGACCCATTCTCAATGACAAGTGCTGAAGAGTTACAAATTCAGTGATGTTTCTGTCTCTGTGTGACTCCGTGGTGTCTGTGGGACACCCACACCATGAATTCATATCATGAATTGTGTAGTATTTGTGAAGTGTGGCTTTAGAGGGTTGATCTGGAGCAAGTCATCTGGGCTCAAGTGTTTCTGTTTCAGTTCTACTTTCCAACATTTAAGAGCCGCAGATACCCTTCTCTCAGCTGTAAGAGGCCCTGCAAAAATTAAAGACCCCGTGAAATAGAAATTATAGTTTATTTCATGGTAAGCGGCTTCATGTGAATAAAAAATGTGAGTGTAACTTAGTGAACTGCAGGCTGAGAGTGCATTTTATGTAAGCTACTCTAGGTGACAGTTACACGCAATGCAGGAAAAGGCTGAAACTGACTAAAGTGTTTGAGGAGGAGGCGATAAAAAAAGAAAAAGGTCGCGATACAGTGTGTGTGTGTGTGTGTGTGTGTGTGTCTGTGTGTGTGTGTGTGTGTGTGTGTGTGTGTTTTTTTTAACCAACTTCCCCACCAAACTTCCTGGGGGCAATATGTGTGTATATTTGTGTGTAACTTTATACATGTATGCTTTTTTTCATTGAAGTAGCATAAAATCTATGTCAAACGAACCAAAAAAATTGCATGCATTTTCGGAAATGAGTTTTCCGTGCATCCACTTCTTGGTTGGAGATGTCACAATGTTACAGCACTCACTCCAAGCCAAGGCATTACCACACATGTTGCATCACACTGTCGCTCCTGGGCGAGCAGAGAAATGTGTTTGACATTGGCACAATTTGGAATCTCTGCCATGTCACTTGTAAATGTTCCGGTAAATGTGTACTACATACAAAAAGTACCTTGTACTTCTGTGAGTCTAGAATGGGCACAAACGGACACAAAAACCTTGACGTTGATGTGTTTGACGCAGACTGACTTTTGTCAGGTTCTTGAAGAAGGTGAAATCAATCTGCACAGTGATGGTAGGCAGGATGCAGCATATGTTTGAAGCACAACAGATATAACTTGACACCACAAACAAGCAGTCACTCTCAAAGCTTTGCATTGCAATTTTAAACTATTTTACTTTCCCTTTTGACTATTTTGAAAAACAAAAATGCTATTTTAGTCCCAAACAAAGACTATATGATTCCATCAGGTCATAAGCAGTTTTTTATTATAAGTCTTTTTATGCCATCTGGACTATTCATACTGTTTACAGTGAGAAGACCTATATAATAATAGATCTATACCTCTCTAAAGGTGCATTTCTGCAGAGATCCCCAGAGCTTAGCAGCAATGGGCAAAAAAAAGCCTTTTATTTCCCAGTAACTGCGGCTCAGTTTACTCTGTGGTGTTTTTGGATTTCAGCTGAGATAAACTGGTAATGTAGAGGTTAGAGGAGGCAAGAAATGTTGAAAAGACAAAGGTTATAGGTGCTCTGTCAACTGTTGCTCTACGCAGAGGAAGAGAGGGGCATTGGTTCAGCCAGTCAACCAGCAAAATTTATATTGAATTCACCACTTGTATGTTTGACTTTTTATATTGCAATAACTGGAGGAAACAAGTCCACAATGTAGCCTCTCCCCTTGATGCTTTGTACAGAGAACTCCCAGATCCAGACCCCCGTCACCCCCCTATTTATCTCATTTTGTATTCAGAGCATTGTTGAATGAATTTTTTATTAAGTCCTCTGAAGTGCGTGTGCAAAGCTTAGTTGTTGAATTAGACAATAGTCACAATGTAGAGTGTTTTCAACTAATCTTTCTGTTATAGCTGAGAACAAACACTGTTGGGTTGTTTCCGGGAAGGAAAACATAACCTTTTGAGAGCTGTGATTTTAAATTTCAGGGTGTGAATGGTGACAGCGCTGTGAAACTTGACCTAACTAGATAAAGACAAAACTCATCCAAAGGACATTTCTGCATCAAATCAGCTTTAAGTAAATCCTTTTGTGATCCAATAAAATAATCCAACACAACATATTTTACAATACATGTTCTGCTCCCAGCTCATATTACAGCACTCTGTATCTCTATAAGGAGATGAGCATCAAAACTGAGAGAAGTTGACTTTCATGCATTCAAGCACTGCATGTGTTCTGTGTTCTGTCCTATATGAATGTTTCGATACACTGTATTATGTTGCTTCCTGCATTTCGAGATGCATGAGTGCATCCATATTTTGTGTGAAAGCCTTAATAGACATTAGGATATTAATATCAATATCACACAGACTTTATCCCATTTAATTGACATAATTCAGACCACACTAGCACGTAAAACTAAGAGGGGTCTTCGAATCAGCAAAGTGCTTGTAATGTAATAAGCACTCTCTTCTAAATGGAGCCTTGACTCCATTTAAAAGAGGGCAGAAAATATGTGTGCACTCTTGCTTAAGGCTTTCATCTTGCATATAAATCACTCTAGCAGAAAGTGGGTGTTTGAGCACCACAGATTTCAGGTCTTAGGGCACGCACTGTATCACCGGCCAAGGCTACATTAATGACAGTGCTGTGCCACAACTGCATGAAGTAAATTAAGTCAATTCCAAATATTCTGAGAGCAGATAAAATGTTGAAACAGAGGCGTCTTTGGCACACTCAGAGGGCTTACATGTGCTTCTCTTTTTCTCTCTTCTTCCCTGTTCTGCTTTCTGTTTCTGTCTAGATACCACGGCAGCTGAGTGCTCTGACGTTGTACAGGTGTGAGCAGTCGGTTCTGGATTACTGTCATGCCCACCTGTCACTGCACCTCAACGTGGGCATGGAGCCCCAAACTCAGGCACTGGGAGGTCCAAGGCCAGCCGGGTACCACCCGGGCCTAATGGCTGCTGCTGTTCCCTCCAAGCCTGTGCTGCCTTGCCCCCAGACCCACTCCCTCCACCAGTGAGCTGTGCACACTGTGAGGCTCTTTGTCCAAAATACTTTATGTCTGCTGCACAGAATCAGTGGACCACTCAAATGAAACACAAGGCTGTGTGGGAGGGAGCTGGGACTGGTAAAGAAGCAAAGGAGACAATTAATCTACTGCAGAGCATCCTGGAACCAGGGTAATGAAAATGAATATTTCTCAGTGGAAATAAAGGGGTGCAGCAGTATTGATTAGTAAGCTTCTGACCTACCTGACCCTCAATGTCCTCAATTAGGAAGGAGGCTGAACAGCAGCATGACTTTCCACGTTATGCTTTGCCTCTTGAGGAGTATTATGGATAGTAATTTAATGATTTATTAATCTTATAAAACATATTTCCTCGACTTCTCCTAATCTGTGATTCCCCCCCCCCGGCCGTGTCAGGTGAAGCAATCAAATGCAAAATGCTATAAACAGAGCAGGGAAACAGCATGATAAGCAAATGAGTAGCAGAACAAATGAAAGATCAGCCGAGCTAAAACGTTTTCTTCTGCTTTTTCTGCTCACTCTGTCAGTCAGAGGTCTCTCCCTGACTCAAGTCCCTGTAGCATCTTTCATCTCGGGCCACTCAAATGAAATTACCCAAGACAAGAGACACAAGTTAGAAAATAATGGACAGTAATTGTCAAATAAAATGTACAGCCTACACATCTCGCCGGCAGTATATATAATTTACATGGTGACTTTTGATTTCTTTAATGATTTGTGATGTGGATCACATTATAATTAATTTAATCAAGCTGAAAAACGAAAAAATGGAAAATAAACACAGAGTACAGATCTTGCACTGGAACCTTCAGATATTTGCTTTTCCTCAACCATTTACATCACCCTTGTAGTTAATGGTTTTTATTTTCAAAATGTGTTCTTCAACCAATTATCTGATTGTACACTCATATATCTACATGTGTGTGCTTTTTACAAGATGTTATATTATAATATATGGTAAATAAACTGTGGTAAATGACCAGTAACAGTATCATTCATCAAGAACAGTGGTCTCAACCCAAATGACTGTCTGCTGTATTTAGACAGCTGTGTAGGTGGCTGAAGAGACTTAAGAGCACAGCGCTGAAGGCAAGACTGTATAATAATGATGTTTGTCTGGTTTTTGCCACAGTGATCAAGACCCTGATGGTAACTTCCACTTCCTTTTTTCTCTTATTGTGACTGTGTGTGACGGTTATCTGACGTAATATAGTAAACTCGGCTCAAGGCCTTTTGTTCCAGGAACGCAAACTTGTGTCCAAACAGTACAAGTCCTGGATATCAATAGACAACAGCTTCATGTTCTTCACACGCATACATTGAGAATGAAAAGTTGGTGAAAGCTAAATAAGGTAAAATTGGAACATTTGTCAACTATGAATTGACCGCTAGCTAAACCAGTCCCCTGAACAGCAATTGTCCAGTCATAGTTTGGCAACCATAAATAGACACAGCAGGCCTGTCAAGCTTGTAGAAACATTGTGCATGGAGCTGTAACAGGCTGAATCTTTTTATTTAGTCTTTTATTTAGTCCCAAACCATAAAACAAGAGCATAAGTGTAAAACATAAATTAAAATTTAAGTTAGTGTGCTCTAATGTAAGTTGCAAATGTTAGCATGCCCGGCTAACTAGCTTACTATCTACAGCAGTAACTGTCCTGCTTCTGAGGCCAAGGAGCATTTTATTACTTAACTAGATTTTGCAGGGTTACATGACACAGAAACCACTCTTCATAATCAGCACATCCACTGCGAGGTATTTCCCCACTGCATGAAAGCTGGTCACCAATACTAATACATAGGTGTAGGGTAATGTGAGCAGCTCTGTCCTGCTCCTGTTCTGCTGTTGGATTTGGGGACATTTGCACTCCAGCAACCCCTAGCAAACTTCCTACCGGAGAGAGCGCTATGTTCAACAAGCACTCCTATGAAAATCCTTTTCTCTGGTAAAATTAAAAGTGAAACATATTGTTCAAAAATACATATTTTAAAGAATACATCTAACCGTTGTCTTGTTTCTCTCCAGATGTGTAAGAAAATTATGTAGGAATTGTAAAAAAATTTAAACTTAATATACCTTTAAGACAAAGACTAACACTCCAATACAAGAGGAGTTTCTTTATTTCTAAGTCTGCACTGATCCTCAGCGGGTGCAGCTTTTAGCTTTAGTTTCGGCTTTTTAGCACATCATGTAGGCTATATAGTACGGTGACCCTGAGCGCTCACTGCAACATAAGAAAACACATGCAAATAGAGAAAACACAAGCAAATTCAGAAAACATCTTCATCAAATTGACAACAGATGTGCTGCAAATGCAACACAACCAAATTCACAAACACACTGCAAATATTCACAACACAATGTTTCCAGGAGACACAAAAAAGGGATGAACCCAGCTGGGATGTACTTGGATGGATGTATTATAATTAATGGATTAAAATACATCCATGTGCACTTGCTGTTTAATGCTTTTAACTTCAAAAGTCCCAAAGCACTGAACAAGTGCATCCCATCCAAGTTCATCACTTTTTGGTGTTCCCTGGAAACACTTCCACTGTGTTGTGAGTACTTGCAGCGCCTCTTTGGTTGTGTTGTGAGTATTTGCGGCACATTTTTTGTCAATTGATAAAGGTGTTTTCTGAATTATCTCGTGTTTTTTCTAGTTGTGTGCGTTTTCTTAAGTTGCAGTGCAGTGGACTCTCCGGGCCACTGTACTATATAGCCTACATGATGTGCTAAAAAGCTGCAGCTAAAGCTACATGTCCCAGGCAAAATGTCATCATCCACGAGCTGATAATCGGTGCAGTGCTCTTAGGGCCACTGTAATAGAGCCATCAAATTCATATTTAAGATGTTTTCTCATTTTCAAAAAAGTCAACTGGACACATTGAAAGGTCAACTGGAGACAGCATTTTCAACCAATTCATGGGGATAATTTTGCTACCTTAATTACCTGCAGGTGATGAAATATGTGAGCAACAGTTGTCATTTGGGAAATTGAGAAATATATTTTCACTGGTTAGAAATGAGAAGTGTCTTTTGTGCACCATCGTCTGAAATCAAGGACCCATTGATTCAAACAAGAATGTTGAGGAGTGAATCGGTCTCGTTACTACGGTAAACTGCATAGAGCCGAAAAGCTTGACAGGCAGAGCAACAGTAATTAAGTGATGCAGGGCTTAGCAAGCGGTCAATTACATGTTGCTGGATGGATTTTTACAATATTGATTTGAACAACAAAATGTTTTGAACATGTGACATAACAAATTAAATTGTCTTTAAAAAATGATGTATTTATTATATATTTGCTTTTTACCTTCCTTGTATTTCTTTGGGAGGCGGGGCATAGTACGATGAGGGATGAATAGTATTCTGTCATATTTCACAGTCGTTATCAAAACTGTCTATCATACACAAGCTGTAATAACAATATTTCACAGCTGATTGTGTAAAATCATCATGATGTCATCTGACATCACAATCACAAATGAATGACGCATTGATTGTGTACAACTGCATACATGTATGTCAGATTTTCAGTGAGTCTTCAATAACAGACGTTTTGTAAATGCTCTGCCTGGTGTTCTTCTGTGAAAGGCAAAAAAAAAGGCAGTGCAGCAGATATATCTGCTTATGACAACGCGCTCTGACACATGACAGATTCACGCTGCTGGAGGATTTACTGCACTGTCGCCACACACAGGAAGCAGTTTAACGACACTGATAGATTGCATATACGGTACTCACCTCAAGTGTTCAGAAAAGCCTTCGGTGAAAGAATCAGGACAGGGAGGAGCAGCAGACGCAACAGAATAGCATTCTGACTGATCGGTTCACATGCATTTACACTAACAGGCTGATGACTTATGATACTTCAATCAATAACCACTTCTGGAGCAGTTATGTCTCTATGTTACCCACAAACTAGGAAAATAATTATCACCCAGAACACGTCTTAAATCAATCGTGTGACTCATAGACACACAAGAGAAGTACAAGATATCTTCAAGGCAGGAGGGTTGATCCATGGTTTCACAGGTCACAAAATGATTTTGGGGTGACTTTTCAAATCAAGAAATGTATCATCTGAAGCCTTGAAATGATTCCAACTGCCTTTAATTAAGTATCAACTGCCATAGCCTGGAAAACAAAAAGCCCCTGTTCACAATTTTGTGCATGCACTTTCATGTCAGAGGTCATTTGAGAAAATCATTTTTTAAAGGACCACATCCATGCCTGCACAGTGCAGAACAACAAGCATTATGCTCCTTCCAGAGGCTGACTGACATTATATCCTTTTCTATCACAGGCTTAATTCTCAGAAATGAGAAGTGTCAGAGTAATGGCAGGAGATATTTTTTGGTTTATTATTCCCTTGACATTTTATCTATTTGGACAACATATTGGTCCTTCTGACAATCTGTTGGCACCTTCTTGGAAAGCAGACACAAGCTATTTTCTCCCTCCTCAGAGCTGTCAAAGTAAGCCAGACAATGTAACACTTTATATTACGTGGGCTTAAAATCCTCTCATCTTTCATTCTGTTCCATTGATTTCATCTAGTGATCTTATTTTCTGTGGGATTCATCAAGGGAGCTCTCTACATTTACAAGACTCATAAAAGCACAATGAAGTAAAGGGTAGAGGAAGTGTAAAAACTCATGATAGCTTCTTCATTTTATGTACTTTTTGCAGTTCTTCCCAAACCAAATAATACAAATAACTCTATACTTGTTTACTCCAATTACCCAAAATCCAATAACACCAGGCCAGATGTTTTTGCTTGTGGCAATTTCTAACCTATATTCCCCTCATGGATGCAGAGCAGTTTGCACAACACAAAACAACTGGGAATATTTACCTTTTAAAGCTCCAACAGATGTATGGTTCATCTCAAACTTGCAGGGTGAAAAGGTTTATACTTTCGTGTTCGGCTGTACCTCAGGCAGCAGTGTATTTATCCGGAAACATGAGGCTTTGTCTTACCCACAAGTTTATGGTGTAGCTGAAGTATTCCGATTTAAGGTCGAACTCAAGTTTCTGTCTGTCTTCGTCGGCTTGCACGTTGGCCTGTCATTTTAGAGTTGTGTTGCAACTGCTGGAGGGCAGGGCAGCTGTGAAAGCTCTTGATTTCCCTGGGGAGTTACACTGCTGCTATGCCCACACTTTGAGATTACCTTTCCCATCTCACAGGCCCACTATGACACTGGTGCTGCTAGTTTATTTTTAAAGTGTCTCTGAAATCACCAGGCGATCGACTACTTTCCTGATACATTTCAGGGTCAAAGGTGTAGCCACCTTTTAATGCTCCCAATGACTCATAACTCTGTTTGTCTCATTTTGAGTTACTTTAATCTGTGATTCTTTTGAAGTGAAAAATTCTGTGACTCACATTTTTGTATTCAACAACACCAGCCTCCATTTTATAAATTATATCTCAGACTTGGCCATTACTTTGATGGGAAGGGACACTTATCCCTGTATAACCTACTAATCCTCTCTGCAGTATCATTGTTTTGGGACTTCACAAAAACAATTGGTGTGAACCCTTATGTTTCAACTAAACCCTAGTACAGAGACTGAATTGCTGTCTTTTTGGTGCAAAGAGCACCTTCATGAACCATGACACAAGTGGAAGTTGACTTTTTGTCTTAACTATTTATGCATCTATTAATTATACTGCAAAGGAAGGCTAAAACTAATGTAAATTTACCACCAGAAAAACATAAAAGACCCTCCCCTGCTCTCCCAAAAACATCAGACTAGGGAAAAATGACAACACCCTCTCCCTTGTCTGACCTCCTCTTTCCCCTGTGATAATTTTCATACAATCCCTTACACATTGTCATCTGGTTGTTCAGACACAAAATCCTACAAACATATACATCTTCATCACGTGAAATAATAAGTTCACATGAGGACGCCAGCATTATTGGATGAAGATTTAATACCTAATCCCACACGCAACATAGGCTTTCCCTCGGTTCCCTCAATAAAAGACAGTTGGGAAAAGACCTATTGATGCACCAGAAACAGGGTTAATACAGGATGATGCTTGGTAGCAGGGGAAAGGTAATGTATAGCTTCTTTTCAAAAAAAAAAAAAAATCTCTGGCTGTAGCCAAAACTGTTTCAACCACTGTCTCTGCTCTCGTAGCTGAGATCTGAAAGCCAAGATCATGCATAGTCAATTGCTGCTATTTAAATAGTGGCAGAATCCATCTCCCTCAATGCCACATTCGGTGTTGAAATTACAAATCAATTATGGTAAACAGAGGCATAGTTAAGCTGGTATTGTGCCTGTGTGCTTTGTATTAAAGGCTGAATGCCACTCATTTAACCAGGCACACGTTCACTCCAGGATTATAGTTGCAGTAGGTGCTATATAATGTGAAAATTCTCCATCCAGCCACATCCCATAAATGTAGTTAATCTAGTGTCACATTCAGCTGCGGTGTATTTGGGTCGGCCTGATTCAAGGATTTCTTCTCTGTTTCCTTACCAGTGGTCTCTGCACCAGCTCACAGATACTGGTTAGAAATGAGCACTGAGTGTCTCACCAGTGTAACAAAACCTTTAGGAAATTAGGAGGAAAGTCAGTTATATCTTTATTATTCATTTCCCCCATAGTGTGTGAACACTATAGGGGCAGGGGTTATCCCTTTGTGCGGGGGGACACAACCCTAAATGACATGGCAACACAACCTTTTACACCTAAATGGGATAGTGTTATTATACTATTCCTTTCTTCTATGCAGAGATAAGAGACAACGTACAGTAGTACATTTAGCTACTGTATTGATTCTGTAGTGAATAACAAACTGAGGAGATCTGAGGATCAGGACTTCCATAGGGATAAGATTAGATGTATTTTGTTAAAGGACTTGGAAGACCACCTCGTCTATAGAGACAAGTTTTTAGTTTAGCTTGTTAGTGCAGCCATGAACAGTGCAACTTGTCCCTGAAACATTTTAGATAACGCTAATCTAGTTTCTTCCTGCTATCTGCAATTCTCCAGGTTGTCTTTCTTTCCCTCGGTAGAAAAAGGCAGAGGTTTGATCTCATTATCCTGTTTGAGGTGCAACAGGGTGTGTTCCTACTCCATTTATCTCAAAAAAAAAAAAACTATAAGAAAACAGGTATAAGAAAAGACGCAAGTTATCATGAGGCTGAAATAACGTAGCTAAATAAGTGGAAATGTTCTTCTATCAACCATTACTGTTTCTATTAAGTGTTTAATTGATGCAGTCATTTAGGTATTTTTTATTAATATGTTGTTTCTGTCTGATTAGCCCCTCTTGCATAATAATTATACTGGTCACCATGCACTGCTCACTGCACAGATTGGTATTTGTACTGAGGAAAAAGGTTGCTAGGCAATCCATTGAGATCTAAGAAAAGGTCTGTATGAGATGTGGTGAAGACAGAGAGCTGGCAGTCGCTGGGCAAATTGCAAGTAGACAATCAAAGTCATATCACACTGAGATGGGAAGCCAAATGAGAGGATCAAGCTGCTGTACGAAGCTGTTTACCTCCTGTCCTCATACGCTGCAGCAAGTGGTTGATATCAACAGGCGACATGAACAATTAAGTACACTCTATAAATTAGCCAGTGATTGATTATGTCATTTTGAAAAAAAAAGAGAAAAGCTTAACATTCATCAGACCTTATTCAGGATATTACATGCTTATATCTGCGACTGACATGGTTAGAAAAGCTTAGGATGTGGCTCTGAGCAAACTGCTTTTGATTTTGAGTGGGACATGTGAAGGAGGTGGCATAATTGGGTTCACACACTGTGGAGACTGAATGACTCCCAACCCCCCCCCCCCCCCCCCCCCCCCCCCCCCCTCTCCCAAGCATGTGAAAAAAAACATCCAGAAAAATAATGGGCTGTTGATGAAACAGCACAAGTGTCTTACATCTGACTGAGTTCACCCACTGACATGGCACGACGGGGCAAACTGAATTTAGCTGTCTTTCAACTTAATACACAGGTGTGGCTGTGTGCCCTGCAGAGTGTGGGGGGATTTATGGCTGGGAAGACTGTAGCTGTCATGTCCCTGCAGCAGCAGCACCACCACTGCTCAGCATCTCTGCCAAGGCACAGTTTACTCTGCCAGCACTGCCCTTGCATCCCAATGAGCTGCATGCAGGAAACGGCTAATGTTACAGCCTCTCATCATGTATCCTGGGATATGAGCTCAATTAACTCAACATAAGCACTGTCAATGGGGATCAAAACAGATACAGGCCTCGTATTCAGCTGTGTCCATAATTACAGTTTATGTAACAAACTAAGCCACAAAAAGCAGTATCGAATCAATGTGATTGATAGCTTTGATGCTGAATTTCTTTGTTTCACACCTCTCATTTTTGCCTGTAATCCATCTTTTAGCGTCTGTATGCTCTGGCTGGGGCATTTGGGGTGATTTCGGGAGCCAAGAATAAAACCAGAGGATGCTCCATCAATTTTAGCTTGCTACGCTGATTTACATCTCCTTGGCAGAAGGCAGTTCGTTGTAGAAATCCTGCATTTTTCCCCTATTTTTCCACATGACTGGGAATCTTATCATGGCAGATCTAATCAAGAACTTCAAGAAAGGCTGTATCTCTTCTGATCACATTTAATCAGTGGGCTTATGTATTTAATCAGAAATGAATTAGAATTCTAAACCTGATTAAGTAACACCAGGATATGTTGCTACAAGAGTTCGTACTGATGAATGAGGGTCAGAGGACCCTCAAAAAAGGCTCTTTGTAACTGGCAGGGTTGCACAAAGGAGTTATCTCTTAAGGTTACATACAAACACCTGACAGGAGAGAAATTCATTAGAGGGATCCAGGCTGGGTGCACACCACTCATGTACCTGAGATCAGTATCATTTTAAGCTGGTTGGTGTAATGCTTCTGTCTCTTTGAACCCAGATCCATTTTTAAGTTCTTTGTGTATTCATAACAGGTCGATGACACATTTCATTACTCATTCATTGGATGATGAATAATGGACTTTACAACTATTAGATATTGCGTTTGTTGTAATATCAATGTACTGCCACATGTTAACAGTATCTAGGCTGTATAACAAAGTTCAGAATAAAAGCATTTGGAAATAAATAAATTAGGAATGTATTCAGTAACAAAATGTATTGTATTTTGTATTACCACTCTTGTAATACAAAAGTGTTATACACAGAAATTGTTCTTTTATAAATGTGCCATCATCCTGCAATGAATATGTTAAACAGTGTATGTCTAGCCAGAATCCCAATCTAGAGGCTGTTTTTCACCTCATTCTCCTGTTCTTATTACATTTACTCGCTAAATTAATCTACAGCTAATCTCCTGTTTCTCTTTTATTGACGAGAGTCACACAATTAATTTAAAATCATTTAAATATATAAAAAGGATTGTAAACCCACAAATGTGGCTAGAAATTATAGTTTTAATTGCTGTTAAGTCTAGCCATTATAGCTATTGGTTCATATTTTTTCCGCACCAACCCAGGAATATAAATGTTGTGATGTACTGTGAAGTAGAAATTAGCCTTCCTTAAAGAGACTGTTTAATAGTTGTTTTTCTCATCTGTCTTTTGGAGTCTTTAGATGCTGGAGCATCATGGTTGTGTGTAAAGCCCAGGAGCATCATGTGTACTGCAATGAACTGATTTATTAAATTGTTTGCCTCACAGCAGCCACAAATATCTCCCATATTACGGGGGAGCGGGAGACTGTTGACTGGTGCGTCAGTGCCACAAAATAATAAATTGCATTAAGAGCAGCCAAGTAAGATCCCTCGATCATACACGCTGTCTGACAGAGGTGCAAAGACACTTGAATTCATGCACACACTCTTACATACAGGACTTTCAGAGTTTCCTGTCAGTTAAAGGGAAAATGAATGATAAAAGGACATGTAAGTTGCAAGTGAATGGTGATTCTTTATTCTTCTCGTCTGACATCTTCTGTGTCAGATGTTCTTTTTGTAGCTTCTGATATTTTTTTTTTCTGTTTCTCTGCTCAGGATGTAAATTGATACCCTCCAGATATCTACCAAAACTTACATCAGTTCGATTTCACACATGTGAGCACCGTTGATGATGACTGACATTATTACACTGCTGCACATACAGTACAACGCTCTAAATCTCTAATGTTCCTGTTAAGTGATGGCTTAAAATATTATTATACTTCTACACCACTAGCATTCAGAGAGAACTATTGCTCTTTGACAGTTTTAGAGACTTGTTATTTATTATACTGATTTTACATAAATTATGTGATGAGTCTTCAAAATATCATGCACTGTTGTAGATTAAACGACCCTGTAGTAGCTATACAGACTAAATTAGCTTCACATCCACCAGCTACAACAAGTAAAATACTATTTACACACTTATGTACCACAATAAGTGTTTTTTGGGTTATATAACAGAATGGAAAACAGAATAGCCCCTTTTGTTTTAAATTGAGAATACTTTTACTTTTTTATAGGTACATTCTGCTGATAATAATTCACTAAATTGCCATTTCCACGTTCACAGTGGAGTATTTTTATATTGCTGTATAGCTACAGTCATTGTTAAATGACAATGGTAAATAAAGGCTGTCCTTTGACTGATTAAATTAACATTAGGCAAATTAATTTGTCATCTCTATTTAGCAAAGCACCCTCTCTGAATAAATTAAAAAACAAAAAAGTAGAAGAAGAATGAAAAACAAATAGTCAAAAAAGAGCTGTATACATGTTTGTGTATATGTGGGAGGAAGAACTGTGGAGCAGCCATCTTTGGGAAAATGAAAAGGTGAAAAACATCTGTTTTAATTAATCCGTCTTTCACAGGTTTCTGTGCTGCTGTATGTAAAATGCAGAAATCTGGATTCTGTCATTGTGTCCCAGTTCCATACTACACACTAAATGTATACAGTATACAATACATACTAAGTGTCTTAGTATATTGGTTTTGCTGTTAGTATATATGTGGATAAATTGAACTACTAGAAAGTAAAATGTTTTTTTAAAGGTTTATTATTAATATTATTATTATTATTTCTGGGGTGTTCACCAAGCAGTTTCACCACCAAGTTTTTTTTAAATGCAGCCAAACTGTTTTGAGTAAATGTAATCTTGGCCTAAAGCCTGCTTAGATTTGCTGTGTGGTCTGCAGACACATAGTGCTGCTGCCTTCAAGTGGATCTCACGAGGTTGTGGGTACAACATGGGAAGTCATGTAAACGGTATGCTTGGCATTCAATTGGTTAAGTTGTGAGAACACTGCTGCTAGGCAACAGCAATATGAACGCCAAAAGACTCACAGAGGCTAACAATTGAGCAAGCTAGCAGGCAGGTAATGTTGGCTAATGCAGGAGGTATAATGACAGAGGGAAAAGATGAGGCTGTCGGGATCATCATCATTTTCCTCAGATGTATTGTAAAATTACAATGAAAAACTCGCAGGATGGTTACAACATGTTTGTAACCATCCAACGAAACATGTCAAAACTCCTGAAAAAGGACATTTCCGAGATCTGAGGTCACGTGGACGCTTCTTGTAAATCAAAGGAGCTTTCAAGTTTAAAGTTGGATTTGACTTTGCACTTGTCTTCTCATGTTATTTAATATAAACATATGTAATTATCAGTGACATTTGGATACCAAATGTTAGTATTATCACATGTATATTTGATTTTTTCATTGATAAAGACCAAACATGACATTCAACTATTAATATTTTATCAGTGGTGGAAAGTAACACGAAGTTATAAGTTATAAGTCATAAGTTCATTGACTCAACAACAGTATAATATTGAGGCACTTGAGTTTTCCTATTTTCTAAAACGTTATATTTTTACTCTACTCCACTATGTTGCAGCAGAATATACTGTACTTTTTGCTCAACATGATTTCTTGTTACAGCTATACAGGTACTAGATACTTTGCAGATTGAGGTTTTACATACAAAACATAGTTTCACTTTAATAAATAGGATCATTTGTACTAATTTAACTGCCCAGCAGTATTATCTTAAAGTAAATTAGCTCCACTTTGAACAGCTGTGACATTCTGTAGCTGATACTTTTACAGGAGTTTTACTTAGTGCATTTTTTGATGTGTTTTATTGCTACTACTCCTTTGACTTAAACACTTCTTCACCACTGTATGTTACTTAAACACTTGTCATTTAACCTGTATTAACTTGTACATCAGGGACCCTGAAGGCCACAAGTTCAAATATGTTGGTCAAATAAAATTTGTCTGTTGACTACAAGTGTTGCTGGAGTTTTGACCCATTAAGAACTTTTCTTTTCTCCATGCACCTTGGAAGTAGGTGAAGTTTTGCCAGATGCCTTATTTTGATTCTACATTTATCCTGTATTCACTACATGAAACCCTTCACCCCTTCATTTGCATTTCCTGGTGAAGGCCTGGGTCATGGGCAGCAGTAGTCACCATCTACAGAAGCCTGACAAGAGATCTGTGGATGTGCAATGCATAAACACCACAGAAATCAGCATCCAAGATGTCACTAAATCTCAAGGATTACCACTGTGTGTCTATACCAATAACTGTGAAAGGCTTCAATGTTTGCTCAAGTGGCTGTTAAAACACTGCACTCTGGTCGACTTTCTCTGCCAGCGTGCAGCTAAAAAGTTGGCTGTTTAATTGAACTTTTGCACCAAACTTCAGAGACAAATACACAAATATGAATAGGAAATCAAATATTTTATTTATTTTAAGTACTTTATGCATCAGGATATTAAGTGAGAAGGGATGCATTTACAAACACATTTTAATAACACAAGGTGTTCGCTCAGAAAATGCAGCGTTTTCATCTTAAAAATAAGTAAATAGATAAATAAGTAAAACATAAAAAATTCACATCCGTGAAGTGCATGTCCACACTGGTAAGAGGCATAAATGAAGAAAAATGAATTATTCTTTGTAAGAGGAAGAAAAGAAAAATTGTTGTTCCTTTTGAGTCCCGTTATCTACATAAAAATGTTCCCACAACAAGCCACACAAAACCTCTCACACCTGTCAACTCCAGAGATCACCCACACAATCTCTGTGTTTGTCTGTCTGCCCTGAGTAACAGCTCATCAGCTACCGGCCCTGTGGACAACTGCTATGCCACACACACACCACACACACACACACACACACAGAGAGAGAGAGAGAGAGAGAGATTCACCGCCTCCACTGCCACCCAGACCTATGCACATCCATCATAATTATGCACAGCAGGAATTCAAATAGCTCTTCGTACTTCAGAGCAGAGGAACATTGCACCAATTTCCCTCCGCATAATACAGCACAAACAAAACAAGGAACATAAAAATCTATTTTGGTTATTTTTGTTTACTGACTATGACATCGGAGATGCATCGCTTAATTCAGCAGAAATCTGGAAAAAAAAAAAATCTATTTGTGCTTTCTATGGTTTCTTTATCCGCCTTATAAGCATCACATGAAAAGGCTGCTGCACAGAAAATTTGGAATACTTGGAGGCTATATTGGGTTACTATGCAAACCATGTTTCTGTCATAACCTGTGCGATATGTCACCTTTTCTACGACGTTTCTCAGTCATTGAAAGAACAACTTCAAGCTGTGCTTCCCTGCCAACGTCATATCCACTCTCTTGCATCTGAGACTGAGTTGACCTACGGGCAGTATACATAAATCTGCACCAGTGCCACAAGGGCCTATGTAGCCCCTCTCACGGTGTGTGTCACAGGAGTAAAAGGTAAAGATAAAGGAGAGACAGATAAAGAAAAAAAAAGAGATTAGGGGATAAAATGGTGGATCAGCATTGCTGTGCAGAAAAACAGGCTGCCCTCTGTGCTGAAGCCAGCAAGTCTGTTTTTGTTGAACAATTTCATTTCTTTTAGAATCCATTTATTTAATTAAATATACCCTTGAAGTAATATTGTTTGGGATGAAAATTAACAAATGATTTGATTTACAGGCTCCACAGACCACCATCTCCAGTTCTTTAAGGACCCCTTAGGTTTGTGGGTGGTTGTGTGTATTGTTTGGATTTTATGTGTGTTGTACATGGCCTTTGAATACACAGCACTGTTTAGTGCAGGGGATAACAGGATCAGTCTGATGTAGACTAAATGCAGCTCTGTAAAATTAAATCAGGATTGTGCTGTTTATGTGTGGAGTTTGGCTACTGCGACTACAATTCTGTCTTCAAGTCTAGGGTGACATATGCGGTCATGGGGCATCGCACAAAACACCCAGTGATTAAAAAATGGGATTATTTTTCTTGAAGATGGGATTATTCTCAATCTAATTTAGAGCTAATCCACTTTGATATTTCTTTCAGTGAATGCTGCACGAGATGTAAAATTGAATAATGACGAATATGTTTATATTCAGGTCGGGTCATCTGCTTCTGTGTTGCAGTGGGTCTGTAAAGGAAAATGCTCTCTTGATGTCGCCTTAGGGACAGGGAAGGAGAAGGGAAGGAAAGATGAGAATCGTAAACGTGAATCACAAATCATAAAGTTTTAACTCCTTGAAAGTGGAAGGTTGGAAGAAACTCGGGGGAGATTAAGTGAGATTAAAAATTCTTAATACCTGGCAGCTCATCATTGGGCAGCTTTCCATGAAGCAGTGACACGAAAGGTGACTTTGACACAAAGAGCAGCACTGTGGATGACACGTCATGTGGGAGCAGGGATTTTTTCTTTCTTTAAATAAACTGCAAAGGCTTTGGTCACTGGGCTGCTTTTGTACTCCTAAAATCTTTGGTGATATATTATTTGGTTTGTGAAAACTGATACTATACTATATGTAGAATACTGTTTGACCAGTACATTGCCCTTTTAAGCTCCTATTACTCACACCACTTAAATTAGTATTTATTAAAGCTGTCATCATACTGTGTGAACCAAGTTATTTTTTCTTTATTTATTTTTCTTTTATAAATGTCCAGTGGAACCTATAATACCAGCTATACATTAAAGGTGTCACTGATCACAGTGGGCTGCCCAGTGCCTCCACGTACTGTAAATGTTGGCTCTATATCTTAGGGTTTCATTGAATTGGGCGCAGCAAGTCCATGTTCAATTTCCTCCCACAGTAATGTTCCCCCGAATTAAATGGGTTTGTGAAATTGGGAATATAGGAAACCATTTTGGTGAGATAAAATTATTTTTGTTACAGTGAGAGCAAAGTGTATATCCTCCTCTAAGTGATTTCAGGGCTACAAAAATCAATAGCTCTCTAGTTGCATTTCTGCCAAGTTGATGGAGGTGCTTGAGTACAGGTGCAAAGATAGATCAAGTTGGAAATCAATCAAATCCGAAACATTCCATTTGAAAGGCGAGAAATGTAGGGCACTGAAGTGAGCAGGAGTCAATTTCAGAGCACTAGAGGTTCATTCATGTTGGAAAAGCATACGCCACCTTGTCGAGGAGGGTGGGGAGGTTAGGTCTGAAACATTACAGGTTAAATTATACTCAAAAATGTAATCAGCCATGTTATTCCTTAAATTCTGCAAAATGTTTCTGTCCTCTAATCTCTGGATTACTTGCCCCTAGAAAATATGAAATTAAAGCACTTTTAAAACATTAATGCATTTAATCTACCTTAATCTACTTAACTGGTGGGGTAGGTAGTGCTTCAAGAGTGTGTAATTTAACATGCCCAGCACTTAAACTGTCTCAAGTGGAAATGGAAGTGTTTCAGCTTTTTTTTTTCTCAGCCTCAAGTGACAAGACAGATTTTCTCTCCTGTTTTTTTCTTTTCCTTTGTTTTGATGTTTTTCAGCAAAGAGTAATGCCTTACACTGTGCTGATTTCCTTTATCACTGGACGTGACCTTTTGGTGGGTTGAGAAAAAGACCAACACTTACCTGTGAAATGTCACAATACCACCCTGGATATCTCTGTAATTGTATTTTGCTGGGAAAAAAACAAAAAGGAAAAGAATAAAATTGTGGTGAGCACGGAGGTGGTATCTTGCAGGGTGACAGGAAATCTTCCTATCGTGTGTGGTTTGGTGCATTTTCTGAAATACCTGAAATACATTTTGATAAATGACCCTAAAATCTCAAACAAATTATATTTTGTTAACACAGATTCTGTGGATTATTATGGCTTTATGTTTGCGTCTTGTGCAATGTATCCCTTAATACAATATCTTACCAGATTAACTTCAATCACATCTTCAAACACTAATGTCATTGCACGATCAAGGACCAGATCCACTGTTGTTTGACAATGGTGGACAGTGATGAGGTTAAAGGTAACTGATGCTCTTTGTCACAAAAAAATATCAGAAAATGACTCCAATGATTTGATACCATGTTTAGTAAAATTGGAAAAGACAGAGACTGCAGATGAAGAAAATGTTAACATTACTAACAAATCACAAGCCAGCTAAGCTAAACAGTAAAAACAGGGGGTAGGAAGTACTGTTTAAATGAGTATTCAAATTAATCAGTTCAACTGAATGACTTCAGTTTTCTTAAACTTCCTTAAAATAGCAGAAGCACTCTGACAGTGTTTAGTCACCATGGCCTCAGGTCTGTGCCAGATGTCAAGCATCTCCACTTAGCTCCCGAGGTCAGAGAAACTGAGCAGGTATGTACATGACAAGTACGAATAGCTGTTTGTGTGAGTAGCCATAATTGCGCCGATAGGAACCATTACCTGTCCTTCCCAGGTGAGATTATCAAGTCAATGGTCTTGAACTAATGACCAGAACATTGAGCCCAGGCCCCTGTGAGCTGCTCGGTGCCTGAGTGGCAAAGAGGAAATCTGTCTGAGATGAAGCACCAATCAGCCCTTTCCTCAGCTTCTGGTAGGAAACCTATGGACAAATTAATGGCACTGCTGATAGTGAAGAGCCAGTTCCCTGTCAGAGGAGAAATGATTCACAGTTGCACTTTGAACCGTTTAATTAAATATTGCCGTTGAAAGAATGTCAAGTAATCTTCATAGGTCCACAGTTTATAAAAATGTTGATATAGATAAATAAATTGAAATGTTCAATTAGATGCTCTAATCAATATTTTTATATTAAGCTAACTGTTTTGGTTTTACGACCTGCAGCTTTACTGTTTTTGTTCAGTCTCACAGCCAACAGGCAGCTGTTCTCAGCAAAAAGCTCTAAAAACACACCTGACTTAGCATTTTAGCTTAAGGGCATTTCCAAACAACATTTTTATCCAGATCTCCTCCACAGCACAGCAAAGTCAACCTGAAGATATTGTATTAGCCAAAAAAAACACAGGACGCAACACCGGTAGTTTTCCATATTCATGGACTGTCCAACAGTCACTTAAATCACAAGCACAACTTTGTATGTTTGCAGTTTTTCACTGAAATATAGAAGAGTGCATACTGTTAAGGCTGTTCATGGATTATTAATCAAACTATTATTATAGAAGATCATGAGTGTTTCCCTTTCAGAAAATACTCAGGAGTTACCTTGCCATACAACCTTCATAGGAATGTTCCTTAAATATCACCTTACACCTGAGTAGTAACTTTTTAAAGGGGGCCTATTCTGCTTTTCCTTATTTTCTGCCATATACATAACGTTACAGTGTCAGATGTCCATATTAAATGTGGCTAAACTTAAAAATAATAAGGTAAACTTATGTAAGAGTAATCCCTGTGAGACAGAGCTCAGACGTCAGGCCGCTCTGAACTCTAGGTTTCCAACATTTTTTCTACTTACATGACGAGCTGACATCATCTCGTCACAGATTTCTTTATCTGGCCAGCCACTCCAAGCACAGCTCGTTCTCCCAAAACAGTCTACTTGAGCAGTGTTAGAGGAATTTAACATACTCCAGCATACAAATAACCAGCGGATCAGGTTTACTATACCATCGTTTGGCAACAGTAGAATAATATCTTTCGAGCAAAGTTAGCTGGTATTTCCTGACCAGTGTTGGTCAAGTTACTCAGGAAGAATAATAAGTTACTTTTACTCATTATTCCTTTAAAAGGAATCATATTACTTTACTTATTACTTCATATCAAAAGTAATTAGCTACATCACTTGCTATAACTATATTACTCATCGCACGTTTAGGGTGATACCATAGCTTCTTGTTTTGTTATTTCCTGCCTGACATATTTCAATCAGGAGAGACAAGTGAATGGAGTGAAAGTAAATATTTTAATTAGACAAGATATGTGATGATAGTGCTGCAGTTATAGACTTTGGCGCTTGGTCTCATGGGGGAGATGTTTAGAGTTAGGATGAGCAGCAGCAAAATACATGTGCGTATATGTATATAATCCCCCCGAGACCAGACACTGGTGGTGGTGGCGGCTGACTATCCCTCTGATGCTGAAGATGGCTGAGAATGCTCCGAAACTGATAAGGTTGAAGATCCCTCGACGATGGGATGGCTGAGAGACCTCTGACGTAGAGATGCCGAAGTACCCTCTGACGCCGAGAGGACTGAAGATCCCTCTGAGACAGATTATGGCTGATGAACTCTGGAACCAGGCGGAGACTGAGAAGGAACATCTTTAAAAGAAACATCTTTAAAAAGGGAGCGCCAGCAGATGATAGGCTAACGAGAAATTGTGTCGCCCTGCTATTGGTTAGTTGTGAACAGCTGTCTGAACATCTGATAGGACAATGACAGCCAAGGCCCGGAAGAATGAGGGAATAATGAGTGAATATGTGAGAAGAGGTGTGCCTTAATTCGGATTATATACGGCATATGCATGCAAGAGGATAGGTCTTCCTGATTGAACTTATGCTAGAGCTTCATTAAACAAAGTCCTGATGTTCAGTAGTTAAATAATGATTATATCTCGAAGCAGCTTCTTAAACCTCTTATCAGACAGTCTGTTCATTGCCCGGGTGAGCACCAAACCTCCTAAAATGGAGTGCTGTACTTGATGTAAATCTTTTAGACGTTTGAGAACTGGCTCAGAGTCTCAACCCTGGACCGGATTTGGGCTCAAACATGTACAGATGGATTTGAGAAGTTGTAATTTCCAATCAATTGTGTTATATTACTTAGTAGTTTCACAGTTTTCTATCAGAACCTCCACACTGGTATGAAGCTCACAAGTACTGGGTGCTACAGCTCGGCAGATTTCCAGAAGCTGGCCAATCAGAAAAAAGTGGGCTCTTAGGAGGAGGGCCTTAAAGAGCCTGCAGAGCCTGTTTCACTCAGAGGCTCATCTGAGGGGCTGCAAAACAGGCAGTGTGAGATAAATAAGGATCTTGAGCTGTGATCATGCAAAGCTTCTCCAGTGGAGTCCCAGAATAAAAATATACTGTACAGCTAGGAATGAGCATAATAGGTCTCTTTTAAGATCCATCTCAACAAAGCTGTCATCCCAGCTGCCTGTTTCATGTTGGAGTCCTAGACGTGATACGATGGATGATAAGAGTGATACAAAAGAGCATCTTGTGCATCTGGTAAGGCTCTAATAGCAACACATCTGCTCACCTCAAAATAAGAACGAACCATAATCTCACACCTGCTGCTGGTTTTCTCTCAACTGCACTGGCAGATAAATCCCGTGGACTGGCACACCAATGCACACACACAGACACACACACACGTCAGTGTGAATCCAAACATCTGAGGCCAAACATCTGGAACTAATGCTCAAGGAGAGGCTCTCTGGCTTTATTGAGTTATTCTTCTGAGAAAAATTGCATTTTGTAGACACTTTAGAGCAGGGGAAAGTCAACTTGACATCTGCAGTACATTGCCCTGAAGCAGCAGCACATGAAGTGTGGCTGTCCTGTTTTTGAGGACTAAAATTAATATTATGTTTCCAAGGCAATCCTGTTAGCAACTGTCTAATCCGACTCAGATTGGCAGACTTGAAGACTGGTCTCAGAAGCAGTTTGAGGATTACCCAGCTTGAGTCTTATAGACACCCCACATGCTGGTTGCTACGTTTTGGCCGGGGCTGAGGATTGCATATTCAGAGAGGAAAAACATGTCAATCTGTATGAGAAAGCGAAACCACAACTGTGGTCATTGACACCCTCAAACAAAAAATCTTTGTTGCTCCCACCACAGACATTAAGGGCTGATATGATGAAAGAATGAAGAAGAATAACAGCAACTCAATACAGCACAAGCAGCGTGTGCCATCCAATTGTAGTCAACACCCTGGGGGCCCGCAGTCTCACATGGCTTCTGAAGGCTGTCGGTGTTTGATATTTACCAGTATGTTTACATCTGTTCCTCTTGTCTGTGAGGGTATTAGAAGTTTTTATGCAGCAGCTTGAGTTTCGCTTCTCATTTACCCGACTTTGCAAACATGTCTTTCTGTCCAGCTTTCTGTCGTCCACTCCACCACCCAGAGGGAGAACAGTAAGTCTTTCAGACAACACTCTATACTGTCTCTATATTGTCCGAGGCTTAGGTTGACACAAAATGAAAAAAAAAAAAAAACATATAAAAACAATAAAAGTTGGTCTTCTAGCACTGCTGAATACTGCACATTTAATTCGCTATAGGTAAAATGCAGCAGATAAATTACTTTTCCCTCATTCACTTGCACAGCACTCATCACTGAGTAGAATACATTAAAGCTAATTGAGCGTTTTTGCCATTTGGGCTGTATTAATTGAAAAGCCATCACTGCCAGCCATGCACCAAATGACCACATTAACTGTCAACATTATGTTTGACATCCTCCTAGATGAAGTAGTGCTTGGGGAGCTCTCAGTGGGCTCTTAGAAACATCAGACAAGAGAGAGGAGAGCCATGCTAAGCTTGTGTGTAGGTGGTCAGGCCTAAAGTCAAAGAACAAATTGCCGTCTCTTTGCGTCACTGGTGCTAATCACCGCTGGATGGATTTGCCATGTCATCCAGGATTTGTGTCTGCTGGGATGAAACAGCACAAACTTTCATGGTGTCTTGTATGTTCAGACGGCAATGAAACAGAAAATAGAAAATGATCCCCTTAAGTCTATTTAGAGACGAGCGCTTCTAAGCTGTTTTCCTCTGTTTGCACCACATTTCTGTTCGCAGCGCATCTATCATATCATTTCTTACACCTGCAAGATGTTTTCACCCTCGTTGCTCTCCTCACCCTGTTTGAGTATCTGGGCTTGTGTTTCAGAAAAGGTAGCCTAGGGACGAAAATGCAGATTCCTGTCTCCTCTGGTGCTCTGTGCACTCACTCATGCGCAACTCTGTGCAGTGTGTTGCTTGTAAGATGACAGCAGTGCTTAATTTGAACATAAAGGTATATGCCAGATCCCTCCAGATATTCTTTGACTTGTATATTTGCTCAAGGATTATGTGGCATTATGTGCTATGTAGTCTGTACTGGGGGCAAAAATAGCTGAAACATTACATTTAAAATTGCTTACTGCTTTAAAAAAATAAAATAAAATAAAAAAAATCAACATGAATAAGCACCCAAATGAGATTTTAGTGACTGAGACAGATAAGCTCACAGGGCATTCAGAATGAAATTGTCAGAAATTGTCATTGTCATTTCCATGTCAAAAAAAGAGTAGAGGGAAATACAGCAGAATGAGGGTTATATAATAATCAGTGCTATCATAATGAGACTTAAAGACAATACCAATATACTGCAACGAAGTATCTGAAACAGTTAAATCCATTTAAAGGTAATATATTAAATGACAGATTAGCATTAGTCTTATATTCATACTGAAGCATGTGGCGCCCTGTGTGGATGTATCCATGGTGTCAAAAAAAGTTTTAATTTTACTTTACCACGAGGACATTCCTGAAGCTGCCAAACGTCTCCTGGGAACCGCTCATCTGAATATGCCTCAGAGACTTGAGTTTGTGCCTCTGATGAGACTTGAACCTCATTTCCATGTTGGCTCCACTGGTAATGGTGGATAGTTACAGGGAAAGAGACAGATGGTGCTAATATGGTGAAGCAAGGTGCAGGATGCACAGTGTGCTGTAGTGCATATTTGGCATTTTTGTGGGTGGAGAACATGAAAAACGGGGAAGGATTAGGAAGAATTAATTATCAAATATTATCAGTAGGTCAGTGACTGGAAAGAAAATGACAGCCAATCCTCTCATCCCTTTTAAAAAGCAGCACTTTTCCCCACCATGCTGTGCTGGCAGTTTTGTAATGAGTATATGTGATGAAGTATTTTGCAAGCTGTCTCTACTTTGCACTATTCAATACCAGATCAAATGACTATGTGTACTGTGAGCCTACAGAGAACCTGCCTCAGGTCTGCAGAGCATTTTAGTTTTTCAGCTTTAATATTCTTACACATATATTCTTATACTTTAGGTCTCACCAGCCTCATCAGTCTGATTTCCAGACACAGCAGCCAGCTGTTTTCAACAAAATGCTAAAAAAAAAAAAACCCTCAAAACTCCTCAGAACCAACCAGCAGAAAGACAAAATTAGCAACTAGTTGGTGAATATGGTGAAGGATTTACCCGCAACAGAGCTAAAAACACCTGTGGAAGTTAAGTTTCTAAATGCCTTAACTTCAAATGACCAAGCATATTTTTGAGTGGATTTTCCCCATCAATGACCTATGATTAGTTACTTTATTGATCAGGATCATCCTTGACTTTAGCAGTAAATCCACACTCGTGCTAAATGGTTAACTTACATGACATAATGTGCACTTAAATGTCAGATGAAGCCAAAATAAAAAACATAAAGATGCCATCATGGGCTAATAGACCTGCTCAAGCCTTCAGAAACACAGAGGTCCACAGACAATTTTCAAACAGCCAGATTGTAATCCTATTATATCAGGCACTCTGCTCAGACAAATGAAATCATCTGCTGCAACTGGAGGGAGGCCAAGTTTACATAAATAAATTAAGAAACAGATTCAGTTCCACCTCCTTCAGTGATTGCACCTGGATTCTCTAAACAGAAAAACAGCATAATTTAACTGATAAGGGCCTCGAAAGAAATTGCACTCAAATTATATTTGATTCAGATGGGTCTTCATGTTTTGGCTCTTTAAAATTTATAAAGTATTGGTCATTGTATGCAGACTCTTTATTCCTTGAAAGTAAATGCAATGAAAAGTTGGAAGGGGGAGGCTTTTTAAACCTAGTGTAGTACAAAGCTGTGTATTGGGGGTTCAAAATACTCCCCAAAGCCTCATTGTTGAGATAAGACATTTGCTGCAACATTACTTTCACACATACAGTAGTGGATATTGACAGACTAGACTGAGGCCATTGGCTCCTTGTTTAAATCTGTGATTCCCAGGGAACTCGAGCCTCAGGGGGAACCGCTACAGTTGCCACAGGGTACATGGAAAGATTGTAGAGTAGCTCAACTAATGTCTAGTTCTCCAACATGCTTGGAGCCATGTACACGAAAAAAAAAAGTGAGCAAGTGTACCAAGGAAAACTGGTGATGTTTTAAAGGCAACGAGTGGTCACACCAAATACTGATTCGCTTTAGGTTTTTCCTGTTTATTGCACTTTGATAGATAAAGTACCTATAACACCTGAGAACTGTGTGTTGTGACTGAGTGAATGAAATCTGGTTAACAATACATACATATATATATATATATATATATATATATATATATATATATATATATATATATATATATATATACATATGACATTAATGGATAAACAGTTAAAATAACTGAAAGTAATACAGTTGAAATAGTTAGCTAATATTGGCATTAATAGCTGTTTACTTACCAGTCTAGAAGAAACACTATGAGTTCAGCATCAAACTTCATTCCTTCACTCACCAAGAGCTGTCTCCAGAGGTGGAAAGCAATGTCAATCTTAACATATGTCTCTATCACGTCTTTTCTTCTACTGAAGTTAGCATGCTAACTAGCTGTCTCGTCACTTTCCAGTCATGACTCACTGTAGCCTCCAATATTCCCTAAAGATGCAGCGTTGCTCAGAGGGCATATAAATAACAATCACCACCACCTGCTACCGGCAAGAAACCATGTTCAGTATCAGATCAAATTTACCTTACCCTTTAAAGTAATGGATAAAAGGTTGAAATAGCCAGTGGCTCCTGCAGCTCTGTACCTGCAAGCACCATGCATGCATTTAAAAATAAAAAAGATTGTGTTTGTTTATTTATCTAAATGAGGGAATCCAATTCCTGCTTAACCCCGACTTTTTTTTTGAGACTTCAAAATGCCGATACACACTCTTTCGTGTGCTTGTAACTGAAAAATCTCAAGGGCAACAAAAACGCAGTGAATTATTGCCTTACAATTATTAGAGAGGAAAGCAGATGACATGCAGCAAGGGGCTATGGGTTGGACTCTAACCCGGACCTCTGCGATGAAATATAGGCCTGTAAAACCTGTCCTCTACCAGGGGAGCAATTGGTGCACCACACTGTAATGTTAGTTTAATGTTGTATAAAAGGCAAGCGTACATGTATTTTTTCACAGCACACAGAGCTTGTCGCTCTACTCCTACTTGATAAACTTCTCCAGTCTGCTTGTAGGCTTTAACTAGTTTGGTTTTACTTGACATTACATTATTCACTGCATGGGATACGGGTCAAACTGCATTTTGCAGCTTTTTGTCTTCAAATAAGGGAGGATCCCATAATATACATTGGTAAGAAACCTGAAGGTAGCCTACAAGCGGACAGGCGGTTCTTGTGCATACAATGAAATATAATCCTATCAGCATCACTGTAAATATCTAAAAATAACAAATAAATAGTTTAAATAGTTAGCTGATACAGTCCACAGGTGGAATTGTTAGCTTAGAAATGGATAAATGACTGTCTGGCTAAAAGAAATGGATAAATAGATAGCTTTAAATAAATGATAATGAATAAATGGCTTAAACAGATAGCTGAGTAGTGGCTAAAGGGCTGAAATGTCATGCTTCTTTCACTCCAAGTGATAAAGGCACGAATGCAAATTTGACCAAACCAATGGTCCATCTGTATGAAAACATTATTGCAACAGGATCCACTTGACAACCACAGGTCATCTAACAAGGCTGTAGCAGTACATTAGACAAAAAAGCCTGGTGTTAACACATGAACGCACACTTCCAAAGTATCAAAGACGGAGTAAGCAACAGTGTCTGAAAGAGTTAATGAGCTTGAGCTTCAAGGTAACAGCCTGTTTCAACAGGGAGCTGCAGGAGCTGAGACTCTGTAAGTGTGGATGGATGGGGTTGTTTGATCACTTGTTATCCAGGTGCGCTGCCCCAAGGTCATCGTGTTATTGCATCTTGCCTAATCATGTTAAGTCAAAACCAAAGTCTTATCACATCTGAATTCATTAGGCTTGGCAAGGACCCTCCCCCACTGACACAGTCGCCAAAGCTAGACTATGAAAATGCAGGGACTTTATAAAAACCACTCTCCTGGTCCTCCAGCAGGGCTTTGTTCAAAGGCCTTGTATGTCAGTCACTGTCCCTTAATGGCAGGGTATCTGCAGTGGAGAGAAAATAAACTTTACTTTGTCAGTTTTGTTGAGACTGATTTTTTTTCAAGCAAAAGTGCAGCTCAAAACAAGACAGGAGCCCCTGTACTTGTCTCTTTCAGTGTGTGTGTTTCTGTGCACACATGTAGGTGTGTGATGATAGCCTTTGTTTCCTTAAAGAGTCAGTTTCATTTCCCAAAGAAGATAAGATAGATGAATGAAATTTTAATTTAAAATCCCTAAAAAGGGGAGAATATTGTGGCAAACATTCCATTATCCTTGCCCTGAAGAAATTATATGATGAATTAAAAACAGGAATTGAAATGAGGGCTTCAGTGGCAGTGTGAGAATTCCCATTAGTGGCCAAGAAAATGAAAGATCTTTCATCAAAGCCTGAGCTGACAGCACTGTAGCCATCATTCACGCCTAGCAGCTGGATGTGTCTTTTTTTCTGCACAAACCTCAGATTAATACTTATCTGTAGTTCTACAGTACAATACTTGAGTTCTCTCCCTCTGTTTAATATGATTAGTTAGTGCACCTGTGGAGAGCAATTTTCAACAATGAGAAACAAAAATACACCTCCCTTTATAGTCACTTATTCCACCGGGAGAGATAGTTTTCCTGATTTGAAAAGTGGATTACATCACAAGGGTAAACACTGCTGTAAGTGAAGCACTTGTTTTCTCTCTTTGTCCAGCAACACACAACTATATCAAATGTGAAGCAATGATCCCAAGTGTATTACATTTTAATGGTGTTATTACAGCATACGAGCACAATTAGTTCATCAGCAGAAAGAGGAGATAATTTCCAGTGGCTCGGCTCTATTTAATGGCAGTCCCAGGAATGCTGGCGCAGCAGAATAAGACCCTGTAGCGGAGGACTGCAACAGTGGATGACATTTAGAACCACAAACAGCTACTTATAAGTTGTGATTGTGAAGGCAATTTACCTAAAGAGCCACTGCACTAAAAACTGGCGTGAAAAAACACTTGAACAAAAGAGTAGGAGAGACAAACCTATTTGTATTGGACAAATATTTAAAAATTGAATACACTAGTTTCACTTTATTCATAAAAAATATGTTAAAATCACTCTTGAATTTACTTTACATTTATCAACATAATACGCAATTACAGCAAGCATTTCTGTGGACAGGCTTAATTCGGATGCTGCTTCTTTATTCATCCTGTAATGTACTATCATAAAACAAGGTAAGTTGGTAGACATCAGATGATGTATAGCTTCAGTAACACCCATTTCATGACATCAATTATTCTTTGACAGTTTCACGGTTGTCAGGCCACCCATAATGATATCCGATGGGTCAACTTGAAATTGGACAGGTGAGACGGTATGTCATCCTGACATAAGGACAATGGGAGCAGCATGAGTGTTGATGGCTAGAAAAGTTGAAACATTTTAGAGATCATCTGTACATATTCCCACTAAAGGGATTTTTCAGAGGTTATAGATTTCAAAAAAACAAACTTTGAAAGACCATGTTGTTGACTGTGATGTTCGTATAATAGAAGAACCTTCGTGCTTGAATATAAAATTGTACAAAAATTATATTTGCTGTTAATATAATGGGGTCAGTTCAGTTCAAAGTAGAGCCAGCCAAACTATGAGAAGCTTGACAAAGCCTCAGTCACTTTGAAAACAGTCATACACATTCCTGAAAGAGATTACCGTCAATGCCTGAGTTGCCATGGCTGCATAGCGAGAATCCCTGATGTTTATTTTCCCTCACTGCTTTTAAAACTGTAAGACAGGAGATACTAATCAGACTCAAAGTTCCTTTATTACCATGAAGAATCGTGTAGCCTTTGCTGCTGCTGCTTTGTTGTTGTCACTCTTTTAAAATGATAAATGATTTTGTAATGTATTAAATAAATTACCGGTGAGTGTGGGGAGACAAGGAGAGTGCAGATCTGTGGGTGGATGCCGGATAAAGGTGTCCTTGAGGTATTTCATGCAAGAAAAATTCACAGCGGATTTAAAAAACTAGACTTCTGCAAACAGCTCTGTTTTGTGGAGCTGAAAGAGCTTCTCATGATTTGCCTGCAGTATCTCTCTTAGCTTAGTTCCAGTAAGTTCTACAGATACTTCGATATGACTAATGCTTTTCCACCATTTGCTGTAGACAGTTCATCCAGCTGTATTGTATTGTCAGTGAAAGGTGATAATTATTTCATTGTTGAATTGACATGTTATTATTCATGGCTCTAGAAATTCATAAAGATGTTTTGATGGAAAGATGAGAAAACACAATCTAAGAAAAAGGCATGATGTGCGTTAAAGATATAAGAGGAAGAATTAAATCAAAGGTTCAGTTATGAGCCTTTGTCAGGTATCACAAATAAAAATATTTATATCTTCATACTTCATTTTGACATGTTTTGTCTGACTTTGTCTTGAAAGGATATTTAATCAATTATTCATGATAAATTGTGGAAGGTGTCTGAGATATGGCTCTGTTCTGATTGTTTGCTGTAGGCTGTGGCTCTAGTATAAAGATGTTTCATACTGTGAATTCAATGCCTGACAAAGGTGCATCATCTCTAATAAACTCAGTGGAGACAGTGAGCAGGAATACAACCTTTTCATTAACATTTTCATTTTCCAGCACACCTATCTGAGTCTGTCCACCTGTAAAAGGAAAAAGCGATCCTGTAGAAAGAAGGTCATCCGTGCAAGCAGCTTATTATGAACCTTAGTCATTGTTGTTCCTTTTACCCTTGACCAGTAACTCTACATTATTTTTGTAACCATGACAACGAAGGTCCTCCAACCTTATGGAAGTACTTATTTTAACACAATCCACAATATTTTCCTAAACCTAACCAAACCATGACCGTTCCATAAGCTTAACCCCATGTTTGTTATTATCTAGTTATTTCAGGAGACACTCCTATGGGTCGTATCAGAGGGTCCATATCTCATCACTCTGCACGCATTTTGGCGACACCCTTAGACAGTTGGCTTCAGTTTCAATGGTTCCCGAAACATAAAAACCAGTCAAATCTGATAAAAAAAATAGCTTAAAGAGTTTTATGTCGTTTTGCATTGCACTGTTTTATGTTTTGTTGTTTTTTATCTATTGAAAAACTTTGGATTAAAAAAGCAGATGGGACCTTCTAGGTGTATTGTCTCAGATCATTATCTCTATTTTCTCTATATAATTTCTACCAAATTTCAGTTCTGGGCAGGGAAAATCCAAGGAAACTGCAAGGAAATTATAGGAATTGTAAAGCAAAAGTGAACTGTAAAACTCAAACCAAATTACACCATGTTAAAGACATTCATCCAGTGATGACCCACTGAAAGTGCATCTATCCATGTATAAAACCAGTTGTTATATACTTCAAAAGTCTATACTCAGAATCCCTCTGTGGTGATGAAACCTGTACAAAACAGTGTTTGAGGATCTGTGCATCATCTTTTTGGCTTAAGTAATACAGCACATCTTATTGGCCGACAAAAAGCAAACAATTTTCACAGCTTAAATCCCCCCAAAATGTAAAGTCTTTAATGGAAGTTGAAAACTTTTTCAGTAAATTGGATTCAGGCATTTTGGTTTATGGCTCTGTCACGAACACTAGCAACTGTTACAAGATATTTTTGTGTTATAAAAACACCCACTCGCACACATACACACACCCACACAAACACAAGCACAGATACACAAACAAGCACAAATAACCAGGCTCAACAAACCAAACACATTTCCCAGGGAAGAAAATCCACAAACACACACAAACAACCGGCATGTTTCTCTCTGTGGATACCTGATGTGATGAAATAGGTCCAAATGCACTGTCACAGACTTCACTCCACTCTTCAAGCCTATACTGTTATAAATATGGGCAGTACTTCAGCACCATGGATAGAACAAGTCAAGGCAGCGTTCAGGGTCCATTCAAAGAGACTGAATCCATGCAAAGAGAATGAAATGGGGAGTTATTGCATATACGGAGAGGTGGGTGTCACTTGCGGTCCAATGAGCTGTGTGTCCTCTCGTTTAAGGTCAATGAGCTTCTGGCCAGTGTTTCTGCCCAAATCCATTGAGTCCTCAAGATTCTCCTGTGTTTCTTTTTCATTCTTATCTGCCTTTGGGTTTGGTGGAAACCACACAAGCTGATGGAGACCTGCCAAGATGTAAAAATAGGCAAGGAAATCAATAATAGCAGCCATGGCTTTAATTTCTCCACCTCACATGTGCTGCAAACTGCAGTAAAAAAAAAACATAATATTCACTCAGGAGTTTATGGAATATATTTTTATTCATTCTCGTCAATGTGTTATTAATGTACGAGTGAAACACCCTCAAGGAATCATAGAGGGCATGACCATTTCTTAGATGAGAAAGGGGAGAGAGACAAAGTTGTAATAAAACCGAAGTAAATCCCTCAGATACCATTTGGCAGACGGTTGCTTGATATACCTCAGGCTGGATATTAAAAATCTCAGATGGGCTGTCCAACTGACAACTTAATCCATTTAGAGACACTGAGTAAGCAGCAGGAAGCTGAGTCAGGGTCAGTGTACACAGAGGTCTGTCATTTCTCACACAAGGGACAATAAGTTTATCTCTGGTAATCTATTCCACGCTTAAGAGTCAGACAAGAACAGTAGAGAGGCAGGAGAAAAAATGCAATCATCCTGTTTTGATACCATGATGATTAAAAGGCACCACAACATGAAAGCCGACTCAAAGTGAGGTTACACAAGCGCTTGAAAAGAAGAAAACGCACAGTATGTGTGAGAACATCACTGAATTTATGTGTGAATATGTTATGCAAATTTTTTTAAGGGTCAACAAAATGACCTTTTGAAAATGGAAGAGTTCAATATGTTAATTAATTAAACCATGTACCAAGGTAACAAAAGATTGGCTGGGTACACAGCGGTCTCAGCGACCTTCTTTTATATGAAATAAGGCTTTGTGGCCGTATTAAAGTAGTGAAAGAAACAACAGTAACGATGTTAATGAAGAGAGAAAAGTGTTGCAAAAGCAAAGCTACGTGCTATGTGGAGCAAAATAATATGCAGTTAACACAGTTATCACATATAATTGAAGGCAAAGTTTTTCAGCCACAAGAGAAAATGTAAAACTCCCTTAACCCTCATAGTTTGACTCTTAAGGGATATCTTAGTAATAGTGATAGCTTACAAGAAACAATATTTTGTTTATACATATATACAGTATGTCATACATTATAGGCCTGGATGACCAAAGCAAAACCTTGAACCTTGAATCTTACCTGATGACATTAGCTAATAGCAACACAGAAATGTTCCATCTGATCAGCTTGTCCTGCCACTGAGCTCCCCCATAATACTGATACTGTTCATTACTGAACATACTGTAAATTTGAATAACGTTCTCTTATGATGTTTAATAAACATTTGTAAACATATTATAGTTTTACATCTATACATCAGTTTTACATCTGAGTTACATAAAAGGACTAGTCGCATTCTCAAGCTGTGCGTTAGCTCGAATATGTTACTGGAGCCAGCAGCCAGTTAGCTGAACTTCGAAACAGGAAACAGCCAGTCTGGCTCTGCCTGGATGTAACAAAATCTTCCCGCCAGCCTCTCTAAAGCTCCATGTGTCATATTTACTCTTCAGTTTTTGTATGTTTTAAATTAATGAGACAAAGCCTGTTAATTAGTGAGCTTTAGGTGCTGGTACACGTATTGTGTTAGCTGTGCTCCTGTTTCCAGTCTTTCTGCTAAGCTAAGCTGACCTGACATGTTTGTTTCACAGCAGTAAGAGTGGTGTCTTCTCATGTAACTCTTCAGCAAGAAATGAGGATGTTTTTCTTCGAAGAAATCACTCCCATAAAGTATTTGTGACTGACGATGTACCAGCCGGTTAGATAGATAGATAGATAGATAGATAGATAGATAGATAGATTATTTCATTATCCATTGATCACGAAACCTGGAGACTAGTGAGGGTTTCTCAGCCGCATGAGACACAAGACACGACACAGTTGTTTGCGCTGTTCCTGTGAATACCAAATCCAACAAACTGAGCAGTCATACAGTTGGTAATGTTAGCTTACAATGACTCATGTATTGACAGAGGCCTAAACAGTCAGTTCATTTAAGCTTTCTAAAAATATCAACTCTGACAGGTGTCACTTTGCACTGTCTCCTGACTTTACCTTAAAGCAAGAGATAGAGATGGAGACGGAGGAGTTGGGGATGGGGGGGGCACATTGATTGAACTGTCTCCCCTCCCTCTCACACTGGACTCTGATAAGAGGAAATTTTGAGCCGGACAGAATGAGCTGATAGTTCAATATTGCCATCTTCTGGATAAAGTTGTGTATTGTATTGTTATAAAAGTCTCTCATGGCTCATGCTCCAACAAATTTTCATTTTCAGCAGGTAAGTTCAAATCTAACTTGGTTTGTTTTCATTTTTCAGGCTTCTTCTTGGAGGTCAGTCATATTTACTCTTCCTATGCTATTCCTATGTTCACATTCCAAGCTCATCCAATAGTGATGCTTTCTCTCCAACCTAAGACTAATAACAAACACATTAATGATTAGAAAAATTTAAAAGTGGACAAAGGCTTCTACGACAGGAGTAGGGGGTTAATCTCCTTTATATTTCATACCTGTTCAACACATCTCCTATTATAGTTCTACAATCAGAGGGATCTTGTTTCTATGAATACTGTAAATTAATTTACAATATAAATGACATCATGCAGAGTTGGAAATCTAAATGTTTCCTTAGCAAAGGAAACTATGTAACCAAATGAATGATGAGACAGACAAACTAGTATCAAATGTGCCATAGAGAGTATCATTTTAGACTATTTTTAATTTTTTTTATACCTTTATGTATCGTATCCACATCATATATCTAATGATGATGATATAATATCACAAGGGTTTCCTCTGCATCCTTTAAAGAATTGTTTTCTAATAGTAACTCACGGTGGTACAAATAATTAGAAATATTAGCACTGTTTGAGTAAAGTGAGGTGATTGTAGAGCAACACTATTCTGACCAGTGCAAACATATGTTTGTAGAATGGTGAGAGTTAAATAGATAAATATGATGAACTATGAAATATTATACTGTATAGTTAAATCCCAGGTTTTGCCAGCCTTATTGTTCTGTCGTAATGTGACACAGTGACACACACACATTTTATCAAAGCTAAAGTGTTTGAAGTTACATATAATGATGCACAGTAGGGGAGAAGACGGGAGTTACTTGTTACACTCCAGTCTATTGCAGGGGTTTAACAATAGTGGAGAGAGCTCCTATCTGATTGACTGAAGTCTCAGGCTCCGTACTAATTAATGAAAGATAACTGAATACATTTCCCTGGTGTTTGAATTGGGTTTGTTTTGTTTTGTTATTTTTATTTCAGAATGTCAGTATGGAGATAATATTGTTTGGGCAGTGTATCATGGTGAACTTTCATATGTAAATAGCTTACACTTTAGATTAGCAGCTACAACAAGCTTTATAAATGATTTGTAAATGAATCAAGATTAATGGATCATTTGGAACTAATTAAATTACACTTTTATGAACAAATGCCTCTGTAAATGAATTGTAAAATTACACTTTACTTTACACTCCACTTCACACCTTTGTACTGTGTTTATAAGGTAAGAGAAAAGTCAAACTGTGTGCTTTGTACCTATTCATGATAAATAATTTACACTTGTATTTAGATTACTGTTCTGCTCATGTGAGGGCACAAACATTTTGTTACAAGGTTTTACATTACATTTTACATTTCAAGGTGTGGGGGGACTGCTGGGCCAAAAGAAGTACATATGTGAGGGATCTTTGTGGAATGTGAATTACAGGGTAATAAGTAGAAATTAGTTGATATGATCAGCAAAGTATCTAATTGTTCGTTTAAAACTGTTATTTATAAAGTCATATTTTATCTATTGTGTCAAAATTTCTTTGAATCACCTCCACAAAGACATCTGGAATATCTAGCTTAGCCCCTGCTGCCACTGTGACCATGCTGGATGGATGGATGGATGGATGGATGGATGGATGGATGGATGGATGGATGGACCTCCACAGCTCTGAAAGACTCCACCCTATTGTAAAACCTCAACAAAGAAATTCCCAGTTGGACAGACAATGTTTGGTGATGTGTCAATGGTATTCCAGGATATCTCCATCAGTTATCCTGGGAAAACCCCTCTGGAAGACCTTCATATAACATGTGAGACATTATCATGAGGTGCAGTGGGGTTAAACAGAGGCTCAGGATTCAACTCTCACCGCTAGTGGTGAAAATGTCTTTGCCTGCTGCATACTCAGACTGATGACTGGCACATATTCACATTTTTACCTCAACAGATGTGCCAGAGGTCTTCATGAGGCTGGTTTGGAGGTTTTTATCCACAGACACCCCTGGGATTCTCCTTGGACTCTCTAGAGTTACAGCACTCATCTCAATAAAAGGAGAACAGGAGAGGGATGGTCAGAATAAACAAGAAAAGCACAAGCAGAGGGAGTAACCATTATGAGGCTTGTAATTGTTGTAGCAGTATTCATGTTAGTAGAGATGTCATGTAGAGATAAGAGTATTTTGATTTTTATAGTTGCTAATCATGTCCTAAAATCCCAGCTCTCCATGGTTGGTGTTTAAAACACAAATATTAACTGGGAGCACACCTTGGATTTTAGAGATGTACATTTGGGACTGAGCTATCCACGACCAAGTAACCAACATATTGCTGAAGGATGTGTGAAGAAACAGACAGGACTCTCTCCAGCACAACTCTGGGGCCAAGAGCCTGCTCCAGTGTTCCCAGGACTGTCGGCCATCTGCCAAATGAGACAACATCTGTGATATTCTTGGAACATGTTAATCTGACGAAATTTTAAACCTGCCTATACTGGGCTTTCACAAAACCTGGTAGTTTTTGGTTAATTTGATACTGTACTCTAACAATGTACTCAATGTTTATGATGTGTAAACTACAGTTGTCGAAATGATCAATATGTATTAATCTGCTGAAAGCTTAAAGAGAAGGTTTCATTTGAAGTAGAGCCCTGCACTATTTTATTCATGTTCAGTCACATCCTACATGTGACAGAATATCCATGATTTTTTTAAATCTTTAAAATTATTATAATTCTCTATTACTGACTGATAATAAATTTTGTTTTTCAAATGTCTATTGGAGGTTGCTGCTATATCCACTTTATAGTCCGCCTTAATACTTAATTCATCATCTAGTTCATCACCTATGTAAAGCACTTTGTGCTACATTGTCATGCGTGAAAAGTGCTATACAAATATAGTATGATTGATTGATTGATTGATTGAATTGCTTTGGTGGACTTTATTGTATGATGTCATCTGGTGGTCACATTGTGTAACTACACCTCTGGTTGTAATGGTGAGCACTTTCAAAATAAAATGTAGAAAGATTCATAGATGAATTTAACGCATTGTGGCCACTATAAGGTAATAAACAAACAGTAAGTATACTCATAACAGCTATCGAATCCACCTCTGCACAGGTCACAGGTCACCGTGGTCAAGGCAGACACAATGTCACTTCCGGTGACGACCTTCAAAATAAAGGTGACCTTTGGACGAGTCTGCTCAAATCAAACATTTCCCCACAGACTGCGTCGCACAGTATCGCCCTTTGAAGGCAGAATATCGCCGATTCGACACGATCGTGATTTCCATTTTCCGGTCTTTGTTGTTGTTGTTGTTGTCCCAGCCTGCAAGAAATCACAGTCAGTGTTTGAGATGTGCAAATAAAGCTTCATCAAAAAAAATATGCACTGTCCCTTTATGACGTATTTTTAAGGGGACAGAGGGAGGGCGGTTTGAAAGGAAAAGGGTGATTTTTGTCAACATGTTTCAAATAAACCAAATTACCAGATATTATTGAAGTGACTGGTCGCTGTAAGTAAGATGCGTTATCTGCAAGTTAGCTGAGACCAAACGTTGACTTGTTTTTGGCTTCTTCGCAGGATTTAGGTAATGTTCAGTGAAGTTGGTACGTTAGCTAGCTAGCTCGCTGCTGCCTGTTTGAATGCCGGCTGTCTTAACTTTCCTCTGCGCTAAATGTTGACCCAGTGTACCGTGAAACTGGTGTCTTTCTTCGCCGTAGCCTAGTATCAGTAGTATTAGTGGTATCCGTGTTTAATCCACTGAGGATGGCGAGTGTGCACGAAAGTTTGTATTTCAACCCTATGATGACGAACGGAGTGGTCCATGCTAACGTGTTTGGCATCAAAGACTGGGTGACTCCGTATAAAATCTCCGTCCTGGCGCTGCTGTATGAGATGACCGCATCCAAAATCTCTCTGCCAGAAAGAAGACGACTTAACAAGCTGATTCTGCCTCTGCAGCAGGTTAGTTGTGTTGATGTAGCTGTGCTGCACCCCACTGCATTGAAGCAGATGTCTCATAGTTGTATCTTATGTCTCATGTGGGGTTTATCAGGGTCCGGATCTGACTCTTGGCCAGTTCCTGCAGACAGTGGAGGAGTGCTGCCCTCAGACTGCATATGCTGTCAAACTAAGGTGCTTGGCTTGATGCACACTGACTACATTTTAATTTCTCCCTACTGTACATGTCTATTCGTTATGATAAAAATCAATATTAGACACAGACTGCTGATGCTTTCACAGTCTCCATGAGTTCAGGAAATTGTACACTTTATGACGATATCACAATAATGTTAAAATATTGACATTCCTAGTTGCTGAGGCTATTGTTTTTCCTTCAAAGGCTGCATGAAATGGCAGATGGAGAGCTGAAAGACATGGAGTACTTCTTTTCTACTCTTCCCACTCCATTCACTGCTTTTGATTCTGAGGCTTATAAAACTAGTGTTGTGGGTGAGTAGTACACATGATTTCACAGCTGTTCCCAAAGTCATATTGAAAGTCCTGAAATCTCCATATTATTCTCATTAAGAAGATTTGCATTAAGCTGTGTCTCACCTGTTTTTTTTAGGTCTTTTTATGAGACACATGCTCCTGGCATACAATAAGCTGTCTTTCAGTCAGGTCTACAAACTTTACAAGTCCCTGCAGCACTACTACCACAGTCACTATGCCAAGCCTACTGATGGGCAGGTGGGTCTGCCAGCACTGGTCGCTGACGACTCTGATATGGACCTCACCAGCACTGAGGACACTGTAGGAGACAGACTAGACAAAGAGGAGTTGGACACCCCTCTGCATGAGTCAGAGCTTCGGTTAGTAATGCTGTTCTTGGATAATTATCTAAAGTATTAAAAATTAAAAAGATGGTAAATGTAATACTTATTGTTTTGATGTTATTGTGACTAGAACGATTTTTACAGCAGAGTCTTTTGTGTTATTTTGGTTCTAGAAATGACAATGCTCCAAGCAGAGGTCCCCTGTCACAAAAACAGGCAGAGTACTTTCTTGCAAGACAGGTGAGTGTTTAAATCGAGGCTGAAATTAGCAAAATTGTAGTAGTGCCATCTTGTTCAAACCAGCAGATGTGATGCAATAAGTAAAAATTTAACCATCCATATTCTTTGTTAAACCTAGAAGTGCTGCTGTAGCATTCAAGGGCCCTTACAGTTTTTTAAAACATCTCTCTCTAGGCATATCTTCTAAAGAATGATGAAAACAAAGCTCTGAAGCCTGCTGCACTGCAGGAAGAGCTCAACAACATGCTAAAATTTAACCCAGATTTTGCTGAGGCGGTAAGACCCATCACCCTAACTTTCATTATAATATTTATATTTATGTCCAGTCCTGATTTATCAGTTTCAAAGAGAATCCAGAGGTGGGGAATCTCCTTCATCAGCTGTGTGGTCTTTTCTTTCTCCTCAGCATTACCTGAACTACTTAAACAGCATGAGAGTCCAGGACATCTTCCTCTCGGCTCACAGTCTCTTACATTATTTTGACCGCCTCATCTTGTCTGGAAGTGAGGGAAAGAGCAACGGAGATGAGGGCTACGGTCGAAGTCTCCGCTATGCTGCTCTTAACTTGGCAAGTCTGCACTGTCGCTTCGGTCACTAGTAAGTACAAGTGCTGAGGCAGTTGTGAGTAGATGGACAAGTTCCTGAGTAAAGAATAAATGCATTTATTACACAATTATTTCTCCTTTTCTGTCCCTTCAGTCAGCAGGCTGACCTGGCTCTACAGGAGGCTATCCGCATTGCCCAGGAGTCCAATGATCATGTGTGCCTTCAGCACTGTCTGGTGAGATACTTTTTCCCGCTGATATTGTTTTACTTCATGTCAATGTTGTACCACTGCTGTTTACATCATGGTTCATTATGTCTGAATTTAATGAGAGTGCCTTAGATTATCTCTCCTTTTCTCTTTGTGTCCTGTATCAGAGTTGGCTCTACACGCTGGAACAGATGAAGGGATCTGACAGCACAGTGTTAACTGAGGACTCAGTGAAAATGGCTGCCCATTTCTGCCTGCCAGTGAGTTTTGCATAAGCTCTTAAATAAGTATGCGTATTAAACTGGCTTTGGCTGTTCATTATTTTTGAATTGCTTTGGCTCAATTTTCATAACAGCTTCAATTTGCATAATGCAACACGAAATGCAATACCCCAAAGCACACACACACACTGGTTGCGCACAAAGAAAAAAAAACATTTGTATCAAATTAGGTTAAACATTAGCATCCATGCAAATCTTACATCCCTACAAGGAAAAACAAAGATTGTGACTGTGCTTCACTTCATCAGTTTACTGTGTTTGTTCAGTGTTGTCCACAAAGTTGTTTTTTTTTTTTAATTCAAAACACCAAACCTTAAATATTTCAATCCAAAGTTGGTTTAATTATATAGAATACAATAAGCTTCAGTAACATAATGATTGAGAACATAAAACAATAAACCACATTTAAACTACTTTAATACTCACTCAATACTTTGCAACATTTTGATGGAAAGCAAAAGAAAACACGTTGCCTTACTTAATTGATCTGTGCGATTTGTAATGGGGATTTGTGGGATCTTGTGCAAATATATTAGGTGTCGTTATTCTGAGGACTGAGCATTTTGTGATAGAAGATGAGAATTTGATAGAAATCAACTTGGCTCTTTTTTTTTGCACATTGAAAGTGGTCAAAGAAATTGTAAGATACTATAACAGAGATGTTCTATGTAATTATACTGTATGCACAGCTGTTACACAGTGACCGTTGGATAAACATGTTAATTGTCAGCAGCGCTTTAGTGCATCTTATTGTAGGTTTTTATTTAATAGTGCTGTCTCAGTTGTTGTAATAACATACAGAGACACACAGAATACTTTAAACACAACAGAATGCATCATTTACCAATCACCTACCTGCTAAACATTTGCCTATTTGAACTTCACGTGTTCTACCATACTGACGAATATTCCCCATCTGTTGTAGTACCTGGCCTCTCTAGGCATTCAGTCTTTGGTCCAGCAGGGGGCGACACAGGGTAAGACGGCACACAAACTGATGGACGCACTGAAGGACACAGACATCCTGCACTGGAAGCACAGTCTGTCGGAGCTGATAGAGATCAGCCTGGCCCAGACTACGTCCATATGGAGGATGTACGGCAAGAGGTCAGGCTCCCACCTTAGCACCCCACCACACAGTTGTCACTTCAGTTCACTGTTACTGACAGCAGGCTGCATGCTAGCACACAGCCTTCTCCCGAGTCACATTAAATCAGCCCTAGTGTGAAACACGACTGAAATGTCTAATGCTTTTATGCATGGGTGAACATCTTGGACAGCTGAACATCTTCGGCACAAGTCAGACTTTGCAAGGGAATAAAAACAGGAGCCACAGATAACCAGGACTTTTTTTATAAGTCATTAATGTGGCTCCCTTTTTCTGGTGCAGCACCATGGCTGTGCAGCAGGCCCAGCTGCTTCTCAACATGAGCAGTCTGGAGCCAGTCAACTTCGGGGTACAGCAGAACAACACAGAGGCGTTCACCGTGGCTCTCTGCCACCTGGCCGAGCTACACGCTGAGCAGGTAACACATTTGATTTGATCTGGTCTGTCTGCTCTCTCCCCCGCTGTTGCATATCCATTAGTTCACTGGCCCAGTGTTGCGGGAAGGTAACAAACATTGATCAGGTCTGTTTTCCAACTCCTGGGTGGAGTTTAGCCCTCAAATCTTTGTCTCATGTACCTTTGCCTCTGTTGCAGGGCCTGTACAATGCAGTTTCAGAGATTCTTCAGCATCTGAAAGAACAGTTTCCACCCCACTCCCAGCATGCCAAGGTGCACTCTAAATTGTATTATTCATTGCTGCCCTACAAAGGCTATAATTGTAGAAAGAGGGATGTTGAAAAATAAAAATGTTTTCAGGCTAACTGGTAAACAGTAACAGCAGAAAATCTTGTTTGGCCTTCATTTTTTTAACCAAAGCAATAATTTCCATAAAACCTGCATATTACCTTAAAAATGCCAATACCACAGTCTGCCTTAAGATAATAACAAAACAAAATCCAAAGGAAAAAGGCAGTATCTAGCAAAATGTGCTCTTTGTTGTCCATTTTAATGACATTGTTTACAGCTGTCTGGCTGTCTACTGTTCATATTTATCTTTAAGTCAGTATAATGAATTAATTTATGATTTAGTACATTGAAATGTGCGAATGAATTCTACTGGCTTAGAGTCAAAAAGCTGAGATGGCAGCTGCTGCTACTCCACTAAGCTAACGTAGTTGGCAGGAGTTTAGCTTGAGGTTTATTTCACTAGCTAAAGTGGATTTAGCTACTGCCTCATTTAATTAAGTGAGATAACAGACTCAATTGCCAACATATCAGTTAATCAAAATAGGTATTTTACAAATACAGATAACGCCTACAAAAACGTTGAGTAGATTGAAATTAAGCTTTAGCAAGGTCTAGCTTTGGCTAATACACCTAGCCATCACTCGATGTAGCGCTCTTGTTTTCACTGTTACTTGGCTGCCCTTCTGTGGCAAAGCGGTCACTGCAGTTTACCTTCTTTAACTCCGTTTTTGTTCAAATTTTACTCACTGTTTTCAAAGCATAGTGTGTTTTTGTTTTTTTTAATGCTAAAACACATGTCAGAAAGTAGAAGTCAGGTCTTAGATCATTTTTGATCAAATATGTCTTTACTGTGTTTTGGCTTTGTAGCACAGAGTTTGCCTTATTCTCTGATGCATAATGTGATGGTAGCACAGTTTGTGAGAGGAAATGTGTAAAATGATAATTGTTTTTTTCTTTACCTTTAATCTCCAATTCAGCTCTGGATGCTGTGTGATCTTAAAATCCAGTTTGAGAGACATATGAATGAAGGAAAATACCACTTAGCGGAGCCACTAGTCACAGCCATCTCTGCCTTAAACAAAACAGAAGGTCTCTACAGGTAACGCCAAGGCACAAATCTTCAGTCGTAATCCTAGCAATGGCTGACTCATTCATGTGTAATTTGTGCTGTAGCAGTAACAGTGTGTTTGTCAACAGGAAAGCTCAAGTTCTGAAGGCTCTCAACCGCAGCACCGAGGCGTACAGCATCTTACAGCGACTGCAGGTTCACTGTGAGAAGAGTAAATGTACAGAGATGGTCATCAGGTAGACAACCACTTATGTTGTTGATAACACATTTTCAGAGACCATGATGACCTGTTTCCTGAGTGTAGAGGAGAGTGGAAACACCTTAACTCAATCTACCTTTGTTTCTGTGGAATTGAATTGACTCATCTTTTTCAGGGCTGTCATGAATATTTAATGATGTTCACATTATGCATCATCTTAAGAAGCACTAAGTGTCGTGGTATAAAAAGGCAGAATAAAAAATAAATGCCTTTCCCAAAATGTTTTTTGCAGGGATCAGACCAAGTCATGTTTTTATTCTTGCCTACATCACTACCTGTTCATGTCTCACACAGAGTGATGCTCTCCACTGCTGAGCTCCACTGGGAGTCATCTGGCTTCTCCACAGCTCTCCCTCTCCTCCTGCAGGCCTTGGCTTTGGCCAGACAGCACCATCTACAGTCCCTGGCCTCAGAGACAATCCTTCATCTTGCCTTTACTCAGGTAAAACTCAGAGGTAAAACTGCTGTAAAAGCTAAATAAAAGCAGAACAGGCGTGCATGCATGGTTATTTATTGTCTTTGTCTGTCTTCTCTTCAGCTCATGCTGGGGGTTCCTGAGCAGGCTCTGAGCGTCCTGCATGAAGCCATTGAGCCTGTCCTGGCCCACGGAGCAGTTATGGACAAGGGCCGAGCCCTGCTGCTGACAGCCCGCTGTCAGATGGCAGTGGCTGGGTGCAGGCCAAATGGACAAGGGCAAGCAGGTAACAGCCTCACCCCCTCCCCCTACCGAACACTGATCCCTATCTCGGAGTCATGCGGTTGTTCATTTACATTTACACCCTGCTGCTTATTATATCCCTGCAGATTTGCGTTTGGTGTTTTTGGCTGTGGACACGCTAAATGAGGCTGCAGCCTATTTTTCCAAACTGAACTGTAAGGAGCGGCTGCGGGACGTCCACTACCTGCAGGCTCAGCTCCACCGTTCTCTGGGACAAACCGCACAGTGCTACAAAAGTGCCATGCTTTTCCGGGTGCTGGACCAGGAGCTGCAGTCACCAGCACCACCAGTCTCCATGTGACTGTAACTGCTCCGTCTTCACAACAAACTAGATTTTTTTTTTTTTTTTTTTGGCTGCTGAGAAGGACACGACAGCTCCTCTAACTGCTGCGTTGGTTTACTTCAGCTCACCACTAGATGGTGGTGAAACTCTGCCCTGCTCTCTCTCAGCTCTAAAGCATTTCTTTTGTAAATATTTTGAACTGGAGGTAATTGTGAAATTCTTTGCACATGCTGCCAGGATAATAATTAAACAGGACAATGTCAGCAGGCATAAAGAGGGCTGAGTTTCCAGTAGATTAAGAATGACTCCATTGTCTCTTCACTTGTGGTCTGTTACAGATTAGAATGATGGCCTGTTAATAAATACAGTGTGTTTTAATAGCTTGTGCCACAGCAACAGTCCAGTTTTGTCTGACAGACACACACGCCAGGCGATGGCATGGTAGAAACATTGAAAGTTTATCGGGAGCAGTCACAGCGGTGCTGATTTACCCACAGCTATTTGATGAATGAGGGTAATATCACAGTTAGCTACAAGATGAATGTGTTTCAGGTTTCTGGCCTGGCTGATTCATATTTCACCAGAAGAATACTGATGAAGCTGGAGTCCAGAGGCAGAAATCATGATCACATTTATAATGTAATAGACCTGCGATGACATAACAGCAGATACTGTATCTGTATTCCACTTATGTCTGCCACGATTTGTAAGAACCATTCTGGCTGGAGAGCACATTCGTTTTCTTCTGACAGAGCCACAATCCATTACTGAAAGCACTTCTTTCAGGAAAATAAACGACTTGTTTCATCTTATTTAGTTTTCAGTTAATCTGACACAAGTATAGGAATAATTGTAATAGAAATACATCTGCAGTTGGAATATCTGTGTGGTACAGTTTAGTTTTAAGTTTCAGCAGTTTTTTAAGTTACTCGTTTTGTTTCTCTTTGTGCTCTGAGGTGGTTGTATGTTTGGAGCTGTCAGGGCCTGTTACACGGAAATTTCTGTCCCGTTTACCATCTGTGCCGCCCCCTGAAACTTCCTGTTGAATGAGTTTAAGTGCCATGTTTGGCTCCATGTCAGTTACTGGATAAAAAGCTAGATTGTATAAATATCACACACAGTAAAGTGAAACACCCAGATCTCACATGTTAGGTCTTAAGACTGTTGTTTGTTGTGGTGTGGGGTCATATAATACATTTGGCTCGATTACAATAAGCAGTGGGTAGGGTATCTGAGCCCAGTCACATTGTCAGTTTAGGATAAATTGATGCTTTCCAGATACAGGAGTAGGTGTGTGTTTACATAGTGTAGAGCTGAGCGTTCAGTTTATGCTTTTAACCCGAAGAGAATGCAGGTATGATGTGCTGCAGCGGGAGTTAAACCACTAATCATTATCCATCAAGTTTGGCAGAGCCATTTACAGCAGAAAGCCTCCTATTTGTATCTGACGCTGCTGGTTACAAAGTGCTTTCAATGCAGCAGAGCAATTTCCACGAGTTGAGGGAATTCTACCATCAGTGACGAGGTTGGAAAAAAACAACCAAAAAGATTTTATTTTTTAAGCTCAGAAAAGTTATGGATGACGAAAAACTGACATTTTTGAGATTGAGGTTTTTACCTAAATGCAGCCAAGCATTCTCATTGTTGTTGGTACTTGGTTTTTCATTTACTCAAAGAGCACAAAGATATTTACTGAATACTGATTGAAATTCACTGAACAGTGAAAGTAAAAAGGGGTCAGACTCTTCAGGGGTCCTGAGTCCTCCACAGCTTTTGTTTATCTCTTCTGACCATAATTGAATCCATTATGTCCTAAAACAAACTTTAGGACATAATGGGTGCTGAAATGGTGAGTAGATTAACAGATTAGTTGATCAACAAAACAAATTTAATTTTGCTTCTCTGTGTTTTAGCCATGCTACTGACATGGCTGCAGGGAGGGCTCTGTTGGTCTACTGGTCCACCACTTTGGTCCTGACTGAAATGTCATAATAACATTTCAACAGATAGCCATGAAATATTGTACAGATGATCCCCAGAGGATGAATCCTAACAACTTGTGTTACCCTGACTTTTGGTTTGTAGTGAAATGTCTCAACAGCTATTGGATGGATTGCCATGATATACCTGATTCCCCCATGATGAAGTTAATGGAGATGGGAGATCCCTTGACTCTTCATCTAGCACCTTCATCAGATCAAATTTTTCTTTTGTCTGGTCCTTTGGTTTGTGACCTGCATTATTGAAAACATTTCCATCAGCCTCAGCTGTACTTGGAGTTTAGTGCTAATAAGCAAATGTTGTCGTGCTAACATGCTAAACCAAGCTGGGGAAGGTGGTAAACATCATACCCTCCAAACATTAGCATGTTTACCAAGGTCATACTGAGCATGTTAGCATGTGCCTGTTAGCAATCAGCTCAAATCAGCACTGTATAGTGTACTGCACAACGTACAGTCTCCATGAGGTTTGTCAAACAAAACATGCAATTTGAACACATCACTTTGAGCTTGAGAATTTTTTTTTTTTTTGTGGAAATTTTATAGATGAAACAATGGATAATGGAAAGACTTGTTGGTTATAGGTTAAGTAAACATCTGATTGGCTGTACTGCCTCCCCACATTAACACTAGAACAAAATCTGACTCAACACAAACTAAAAGATGAGATATGGTGATTTTGTGACTAACATTCCCGCACAGAACCAGCACAGTCTCTATGTTAAAATATAACATCTTTGTTCAAAATGTTTAATAACAAGCATGGCAACAAACATGGCATAAGAACAATGCATGTTTAGAAAAATATATCTGCAAATGTATTTTTCAGAATACACTATACATTCACTTAACCTCTACTCGATATTAAACATTTACAGTTCAAAAAATAATAGTTTCACTATAGAGTCACGGTAGAACACAACACGATCAGCTGCTAAATATGCTCGTTGCAGGATCAACTTACATCAGGAAAAAGATGTAGGTAGACATTTGATAAAACAGGCAAACAACCTGAGATGTCCTTGTTTTTAATTGATGTACCTGCTTATATGTGTAGTTTTTACTTAATGGTTTTTCACCAGTTTGACACGAAAACCCGAACACTCACACCCACCCCACTCCTCCCCTTTCAGACAAACTGTCCAGTTATTGACAATAGTTTTTCCTTAGACAATAAAAGAAATTAAAATACTACATGGACAACCTACAACCACTCATTCTTACCTAAAACATAGTGATGAAACCTCTGAACTGATTTTATTAAGACATTATCATTCGCCTAATATTTGGGACTTACTTGTTTTTAATATGTTGGATACTATATCATACATAAAATAGGTTTATTATATGAAACAGATGTGTTTTGGTCTTCTCCAAAACATCTCCTTCCTGACCAGTATCCAGTAGTGATGATACAGGAGTCAAACTAGGTGCAACCTCTTATTTTACTTCAAAACACAAAAATAATGCCAAAGTAAAAAGTAATGCTGATTGTTGAGTTGGAGTAAAAGAGGTATTGAAAAGGAGTCATTTTCCATGTTTGAGTAAAAGAAATTCATCTCAGAGAAGGATTGGTGGCTGTGTCTCCGTAGCTTAAACATGAATTGAGTCTCCAGTGCAGACACCTTTTGTGTATTGTGGCTCTGTCCAAGTGTCTTTGAGGAGACATTCCAGGCTGACAGGTCAGAGGAGGCCCTGAAATCACGCTCAGTATCCTGCTGGATAGCCTCCTTTCCTGGGGTCGGACTCTGCACAGAGACGGTCTCCCTGCCGCACCACTGCCTGGACCACAGAGTCTGGGGTCCTCAGCAGCTGTGTTACATGGTTCTTCTGGGCCAGACCCTCCAGGACACTCTGCCATGGTATCATCACACACACAAAAACATGTAGAGTATTGTGCGGGAGATTAAGGTGTGAATGGTCTGTGATTGAGGTCAATAATATTATCTAAAAGGAACATATTTTTGGTTTTGCATCCCTCAGTCCAGTAATTCTTCATCATGTCACATTAACATTTTTGATTTTTAATTTCTAATGCATGCTACACATCTGTGGAATGATTTCCCACCTTTCTAGCATCCAGTACACTATGAAAATCAAATTGCATGAATCTCAAACCTTTTATTTATTATTCTTGCCAGTTATTTTTAGCCATTCATGGTGTCCAGAGGATAAATCCTACTCACTTTGGTGATCCGCTGGCCTTTCCTCTGTACTCTAGTTCTACCATGAGATTGACCTCTGTGGTAAGATATTTCAACAACTGTGACTATTGGTACAGACATTAACACCCCCTTCAGGATGATTTGTCTTTGGTGACCCCATCACTTTTCATCTAGCGCCACCATCAGGTCAAACATCTCCATTATTTTGCCTAATAGATAATTCCCTGCAAAGCTAATGGCATTCCTATCAAATTTTGTGGTTAGTGCTGATTAGAAAATGTTGGCATGGTAACACTCAAGCATGGCTATAGACTCTTAGTCTTGCTTACATTTTATTTATTCTTCATAATTACATTATCATCCTCTGATGATGCAGATTAGAGATGGGATTGTTTTTAAATGTTCTTTGTTGGTGCATCTAGATGCTTGATGCAATCTCAAAGGCTTAAGGCACATAAATACCGAACTGAATTAAGTATCATCCCAAATTTCAAGTCTATGCAAGTTGGTTTTCATACTGACATGAGCTGAGATGAAGGATTGTCTGACAGTAGGAAAGTTTGTAGTCACATTAGTATGTAATGAGTAATGCCTCTTTAATCAGCAACACCAAAGGCTGCTTAGTCATATCATTTATTCCAGATGTTGTTTTGCATAACAAGTCTCCATGTGGGACCCACCTTTTCAAAGCCTTGCTCCACCACTGTCATATTTGGGTTGAGCTGATTGTGGACTCGCGGCTCCTTCACGGCTTTCTTTAGGTCGTAGTCAAAGAACAAGGAGTTCAGGATTACCTGTTTTGGCCACAAAATGTAAGACATCAAATAATTGTGTGTGTCTGTGGGATGAAGATGCACGTGAATGAATCAGACTTACTAAGGCAGTGGCTGTAGTGATTTTTGTGCCCCCGGACGCTCCTACAACCATTTTCACTCTGTTGTCTTTGTCAAAGATGATAGTGGGACACATGGAAGACAGCGGCCTCTTCCCTACAACACATAAACAGAAGGCTGCCACGACTGCTCAATGGATAAATATTTACTTTTGACCTTATGGTTTAATGGTCCCCACACAGCATTTTAACAGCTAAAAGCTGCCACATTAATCTGCCACATATTTAAAATGACTGCAAACAAACCAAAGCACAGCAGTGAGATGCAGTTAGAGACTGGAAATCAGCCCATAGCTTTAGACTGGAGGAGGATGATGCTGTTTGTGAGATCCTGATAATGTGAAATGCAGCGACAAATGAAAGGCTGTTGGAAACATCACCTCTGCATCATCCTCACTAGAGAAAGCATCAAATCACATCCTCTTTGTGACTGTGGAAACAAGGGGCTTAATTTAGAAACACTACCATCCATCAAAATGGACGATTCCAGAATTCATAATTTAAACTGGGGGTTGGAGTAATACAAGTATGATAATTCAGTCCAGCCACACCTGGTTGGATGAAGTTGTTGGGCGAGGGAGGGATTCCAAACCCGTTGGTCATGTACGGAGAGCTGAAGTCATCCATTTCATCATTGAAAATAATTCCAGTGGATCGAGACATGACTTTGGAACCAAAGCTGGGGAAATAAAACAGCTTTCTAATGACTGATTCATTCAAAGTCCCGGATCTTAAGCAGCTAAACAGGAAATGCATTTTCTTTATTCTGAAGGAAAGATTGTATTTCAAATTCTCTGAAAGTTTGACTTCTTACTATAAATTAATGGTGCTGGTGGCGGCCACAGCGCTTCCATCCTCAGCTATGACCGACAGGTGAGCCGTCCCGTGGTTGTCTGGGACAAAATAGTCTGGCTCATAGTAGCTGTCTGGGTGAGTGGTGTCATCTGTAATTTTACTTCTTATGCCATCAGCAAAGTAGTCTGAAGTCATGTTTTGGATGAGCTGAGAACAAAGCAAGTTGCAGTTGCAGTGTTGTTTGTCATGAAAATTATAAATGCTAAACAAATGCAGAGTGCTCAATCTGGCTTTTGTAACACAACAGAAAACACTTCCTGAATAAGCCCCATAGAACTGCACAGTCACTAGCAAGAGATGACTGTGATCATACTGAGTAGTAGAAGCTAGAAATGCTCCAAAATTAGGGTCTGAATGATAATAGTAACAACATTAAGGCTTACATCGGTAATATTGAGATAACGTGGGTCCCCAAGTCTGCTCCTCTTGGCATAAGCAAAACGAAAAGCCTCTACAATGCGATGGTACGTCAGAGTCTTTTTCTCTGCTGTAGAGACACTTGTGTCTGTGAAGTTGTACCCTGCAAAATATCCACAGGAAAAAAATCATGTCTGGAGTAAATGAAGAATTACATTTTCTTGGCCCACTCAGGTAATGAGGCTTCTCCATCATTGTGCTAAAAGCCCATTTCAGTCAGTGGCAGGTCATTAAACTCCAAGTTAAATAACAACATGAGCCCATCCTGCCGATCTGGAATCTAGTGGGAACATGTTCCTCCAGAGTCATATATGAACACATTAAATCGTATCCCTCATTCGAAGCTAATGATGCCACTTTGTATTTAAAGCTTGACTGACATCCTTCGACTGAACAGATGGGGTGTTGATGGTGAATTAAATTTGGCAAGCAGGACTAAGCTGCAGCTCTGTTTTCTGCTTCCAGAACAGGCGGAGAAACATTTCAGGGATGACCTGGGGAAACCTGACATCCTTTCTTCTGCATGGCTGCACAAGCATTTGGCCAAGCTGCTCACCATCCACTATGTTGAGTATGAGTGCCAGCACAGGGCCACTGGAGGGGGCATCTGGGACATGCATGGTGTATTCCCCAACATTCAGCTTCAGAGGGTTCTCATTCAGCACAGGCTGGTACTCCAACAAATCGTCGAGGGTGATAATGCCACCTGGAACGTGCACAGAAATGAACAGAGTGAAATTTAAAATGAGGGATAATGTTCAAATTACTGATTGCTGTATTTCTGTAAAGTCTGGGTTTGAGTTCTGGGCCTATTCACACTATTTATTCATTTCATGTATCTCTAAAGATAAAAATGAACAAGAAAGCAAGACCTGCCGCCTGGATGTCCTCCACGATGCTCTGAGCCATTGACCCGTTATAAAACACATCAGGCCCCCCTTCTGCTATTCGTTGGTACGTGTCGGCCAGCCTTGGAAATCTAACAATATCATTTTCCTTCAAGATGTTTTTTTGAGAGTCACAGAACACCTCACTGGAAGATGAGAAGAAAAAGATGAAAATCAGGTCAATCAAAACAATGTGTGTTAAAGCTGCTATGAGTCAAATTTGTGGCAGATAGCAATGGACCCCATTACCCTGTTCTCGCACTGAGGGACACTGAGTTGAACACAACAACCCAGTATTTATGTATATGACGTCATCTCAGTGTTAATTTTACAGGCCCAATGGGATTGATCGGGTAGGGCGGTGAAAGAGATGCAAAAATTTGCATGTGTAATGTGCCACATAACACAGAAGCAAACCAGGAAGCAGGAAAAGTTTTTTTGCCTTATAGTTCTGGGTGAGTAATTTTCATTCAAATAAATCTTGGAGTCGTGTGTCCATTTCTTGTAATATGTCCACAGAAGCTATAGCCGGGACAGATTTTGCTTAGTTACTAGCACTTCCAAACAACACAAATTAAGAAGTTTTATCTTGTTTATTCAATATGTACAAAAAGCTAAGTGTGAAATCAATGAGCTGTGAGAAAGAGAAAGTATATTTCCAAAGATGTCAAACTATTCCTTAAAGTCACAGATTGTTGTATAGTATTTAATTCATAACTTAAGAAAAAGCAGCAGAGTTATTGCTGCCCTTCAAGATCACTTGTATTTTCTCCCTTTAAATGCTTCATCCTTACCACATGTTGGCGTCTCCTTGAATTGAATCTTTGCTCTTGAAGATGGCATGAGCCAAAGCTTTTCCAATAGGAAAGCCATCACGAGCCAAAGCAATGCTGGGCTCAAACAGCTCCTTCCATGGCAGCCTGCCATGCCTCTTGTGTGCCATCTCATAACCACGGATCTCCCCGGGAATGGCTATGGACAATCCACCTGTGGTGTAGAAACAGCAAAAGCACTATGTTGAATTTCACAAGCTTTCTTTCTGTCTCTTGTCTGTGCTGAGGTGCAGCATACTTAGATACACAAAGACACCCTAAGACTTCTATAGACACAGTGTGCTGCACATGCAGAATTCGATTTAGTATTTTATTTGCATGTAACCAGTAGCAGGTGCAAGGGGTGAGAGAGAAAGATTTAAGTATGAGGAAACATCTGAGAGGAGCTGGACGAATATTTATCCATAAATCCCTCTCTAGCCTGTGATACTTTTGAGTCCTCTTCCAGTAGCTTCTACAATATCACCAAACTCAATAAAGTCAGATCTGCTGTGAGTGAATCTCTCTCTCTCTCCTCTGCTCCTGGGAAATGCATCAACAGCTCACAGCTAGTTGCTACCTGTACGAGAAAGCTTGGTGTTGTTGCCAAACATGTCTTCAGTGGCGTTCATGGGCGCAGTCTCCCTCGCATCGATGGTTTCTACCTTCCCTGTGGAGCAGAAAATGAGGACAGAGTGATGATTTTTGCTCAGTTAACTGTTGACAAGTTGTAACTAATGATGCGCACTCACCTGTTGAGGCGTTATAGATGACAAAGAAGAGCCCTCCTCCGATGCCCATGCTGTGAGCGTTCAAAAGGCCGACACATAACAAGGCAGCGATGGAGGCATCCACAGCGGAACCATTTTTCTTCAAAATGTCCCTGAAAACACAAGAAGACGCCAAATAAAAACTGGCAAGCACATGTCCAGATACAATGCAATACCAGTGTATGTCACATTTGAAAAACAATCAGTCTTCTTACCTCCCCACTTCTGAACACTTCCCAGCATCAGCAGCCACAGCAGCCTTTGAGTAGAAGTGGTCCGAGGGGGGAGGCGTGTTTTTCTTCCCCAGCCCCATGAAGACCCCCAGGAACAGGCTCACTGCAGCCACCAGAAGGACCACCAGGCCAGCAATCAGGGACTTCCCAACCATTTTCCTGCCCAGGAAAATCAACACACCTCACAGTCAGACAGGGTCCCCTCAGCTCAGAAACAAGCATCTCCTCCTCCAGACATCACCCCTCATTCTCATCGTGGAAGCCGAACCTTTATACGAGTAACGATGTGGAGGGAGAGCAGAAGGTTCACTCACCTTTAGTTGTGTTTGCACAGATAGATCAGACACAGGACAAAAAGACGACAGAAGAAGGGAGCTGGTCATTCAGCTAACTCTCTAACTAGTGTGTGCCGTGCTGATGATGGAACATGATGTGTCATCTTTGGTTTTCAGGTGTTACTTAGCTCAGGTGTCACATGCTGAGCAAAGCTTTCAGGATAATAAGCACATGATTCATTTGTGTATGTTTTTGAAAGTCACATGCACAAAAACAGACACATGGAGGCAGACAGAGAAGTAGAGGGAGGACAACAGTCACGAAAGTTTTCTTCTGTAACTATATATAAAAGTTTGAGCAATAAAGCAATGAGGTTTTAGATTCTGATAGAAAACTGCACATTCAATTCTGCACATAATCTGATTTTGTTGTAGTTTAATGGATCATTTTTTAACAGTAGACAGCGCTTTTTTCAAATGATGGATGCCTTCCTTTCCTCACTGGGGTGAAGCTCTTGAGTTTGTCTCTCTAGTCTTCTATAACCTTCCATTTCCCTCTGATATCAATCTGGCAGCCTTGCCAAAGTGAAGGTGAGAGTGATCTGTTTACAGATGCAGACGGCATCCAGCCATTACTCTGGGATCTGTGTGATTGGCTCAGCCAGCAGCGTTGCCACGCTCAGTAGCCGTGTCACAGTCTATCTGGCTTATTCTACAGGCATCCTCAGACTGATTGAGATGCCTAGGCTTTCATCCCAACAACACAGGTCCAAGCTGGCAACATCGGTGACAGGAGCTTCTCAACAGCAAACTACCCTTCTGTGGTACCTCAGCTAATCCAGCGCACACTCCTGTTGCTGGGCCACACTGATAAAGCGCTGTCAAAGGAGCCTGTAGGCTGCTGTGACTGCTGTGGCTGTGATTGTGTCTTAATCTAATCACTACTATCCTGTTCTGGATCTCCCAGGTTCAGAGCCACCCTAAGGATGGGAGTTTATTTAATGGACAGAGCTGATTTATAGCGGAAGAGGACAATTACATATCTGTTTGTCACAGATCACAAAAGCCGTCCTTCAGCTTTTGTGTGTACATCACTGTCACTGGATGGGGGGGGGCGGGGTTGTGTTTATGAAATACCAGCTGGAAATTGTTGATATTTTTATCCCTCAGCAAGAGGCTTGTAGGTTTCATTTTGACTTTGCTGGGAGGGATGCACTCTTACCAGTCCAGGTTTTGTTGTGATTGTTTTCACACAACAGAGGGGATGGCTTGTCTATACCTATATAGTCAGCAGCAAATCAAATCACTCACTGCTGTTGTTCCTCAGGGACAGAAACGCAGCCTGCAGAAACACAGCAGAGCGACAGGCACAATAGAAAAGGAGGTGATGTCATGTGTTTTTATGTGTGACTGCAGTCCTTTAATAATAGGCCCTCCACAGACAGACACTGGGTCGTGCTTGCTGCAATTATGAGCTGCAAATTCACCTTCTTTCTAACCACTGATGGACAAATATGTATTTAGAGGCATGTAGAGTGTGAAAGGCTTGGTGGCAAAAGAAAAAATAGACAGATACACGTCCTCTATCCCAGAGGTTCCGATACATTTATGCTTGTGTTAAAATGAATCTGGTTGTACATCCTTAGAAGTTAAGATCAGACTTTAATTTATTGCAGTAATGTTTTTAAGGTATTTTTGGTGCATATGTGTCTTTATTTGTTAGTCAACAATCAAGACATATAACAAACATACCCAACCATCCGTAACCCATAGATACAGAGGCACCAGTTGCATCAGTGTTTTGCTGCTTTGTGTTGCTCAGTGTGATTTGAGTGCTGTCTAAAGAAGGTTGAACTTGTTGCCATTGTTGTCATTTCAGTATCTTACTGCCCTACTATGTTCATACTGTTTAACCTTCGTTGGTTTTACAACATCTTGCCAAAGGATTGCAGTAGAGAATTAGCCAGCTGGCTAACACTGGAACACTATTTGAAAGTTTTCTCTGCCACCGGTGGTGATTGTCGCTTGACAGGACATTGCTAGACAAGTTAGACAAGTTATAATACACCCTCTGAGTGGCGCTATGTCTTCAGGGCAGATTGGAGGTTACAGTACAACATAAAAGTATTTTTCCTGTATTTCTCTTCTGTTGATGGCATATTCCAAAGTTGGGAAAAGACCTATTTAAAAATAATGATTAGAACTGAGGCAGCGAAGATATGTTGACCTCTAGTCTTTACTATTGGTCAAACTCCTAAAGACCTATCATACGTTTCCCATAATGCACTCAGTAATTAGACACTCTCTGGCTCTTAGATGCCCACATCTTTCAAATCATACAGATGCAGTTTGTAACACTGGCTTTCTATTAAAAGCGTTAAATCTCAGTCTAAGAGTTATTTTTTCAAAAGTTCAAAATCTTGCTGCAGAATCACAGAAGATATTACATAGCTGTTTACAAGCTGACTGGTGCTCTTCTTGATGGGCAAAGTGAACTTCATCTGTGAAAACCGGTTGCCCTCTCCAAACCTTGTGACCCCTCAGGTGACCCTTTTTCTTGGTTTGTTTTCTCCTATAGCTGAAGAAATTTCACTTTATACACATTTCAAAGTCTAACAACACAAGAGCAGGAAAGCCAGTTATGTTTAGCACATGATGTATAAATGAGTTTCATCAGCATTGCTTGGAGAGACAAAGCTCTGACAAAACAAATGAGCTGCATACTGATGATACATTAAATTAAGGCCACAAGTCAGTCATAATTACAACCTTGAGGAAAACATGCAGCAGACTGAGTCCAGGGAGAGTGTTGAGCAGCCAGGGGAAATGTTTATTAGAGATCAACAGCCCTGCTCCACTAAACAAGAGTAAGCCTGAATCATACAAGAAAAGAAGGTCAAATCAGGATCAAAGTCTCTAAACCCACAATGATGGGCAGTAAAGCCAGGATCCTATAGTGGCACCCACCTCAGTGGCAGCCTGAGGCTCTCTGTTGGCCGGTGAAAGACTAGGGCGGGGCCAAATTTCCTGATTTGTTTTCATGACAAGTCAGCAGCCATATGTGTGTTTTACGATGGTGGTTATGCAGCCACATTTCATTCATTTTATGTACTTGCTTCTGCTAAAGGAGGTTATGATTTTGCCTGTTTTGAAATAAAAGGGAACAGAAATACACTCTGAACTAATCCTCTATGTTATCATTGCAAGAGTGAAATTGTTGTATGCAAACATAATTTCCTAAATGCAATTGTTTAAATGCACAGCATGTAATTTTCTGCTGCTAAAGTTTCTCAGCCAAAACAATAACAAAAGATGGAGTTTGGTGATGTTGTGAAGTAGCATGGGATCTTGGGAGTTGTTGTCTTCACCACCATTGCCATCATTGCTGTCTGGGATGCCCTCAGTGTCGGTCATTCAGGAAGTATTTACTGGGAGATGAGGTCCCCTCCTCTCAAGAGCAGACCAGGTGATCCAAACCAGTACAAAAAAAAAACTGTCCCAGAGAGGTTGCACGCCGAGCTGCTGCTAACAGGTATTCAGTTTGTTTCTCTGATAACAGAAGTCTGATAACTGAAGTCTAATGAAAAAAAAAAAAATTTGTATCAAAATCTAAAAACTGTATCAAAAAAATGTGGCTTTAAACTGTACAAAAAGTAAATTTTGTCCACAAAGCTGATGCATTTAAAGGGGAGATGACGTCACTGACATGCGACCAGGTGGAATGGACAGTTACCATGGAAATATTGGCCTATTAGAACCGTTACCTTGATTAAAATGGCAGATTTCTCTTGGTTTCGAAAATTGCTGGAAACTTTTGGGATAATGTAAGTACACAACTTAACAAAATATAGGCCTGTAACATAGGTCTGGTCGTTTTAGACATTTCACTGCGGAAATTTACCTTTAAACATAACCGAGCAAAGTTAAGTTTAGTAACATGTAGGACACTTAATAAATGAAAAATAAAATCCTGAAAACAAAAGCCGGCTGCGCGTTGTTTTCACACTTATATTGACTCTTTTGCTTTGGTACGTGAATACGTGGAATAGACATGAGCATATTTTCAGAATTGATTTTTATATACAGTCTATATTTATGGCTCACATGTTACTAAACTTAGCCTGTGTTTGCCCAATTATGTTTTAACCTGAGTTTACATAACACAGTTTCACTCCTACAGTAATGAAACGGAGGATTATGTTTATATAACACTACTTCACTCTTGTGATTACAACACAGGGGATTAGTAAGGAGTGTACCAGTAAAGCACATTTTCCCGGTGCCGCTAGTAAAGAGTAACACATTTGAGCTGTGGTGGAAACAAACCAGAAGAGCCACGGCGCCACAGGCTGCCACTGAGGTGCCACTAGGAGGATCCTGGCCTCTCTCATGATAAGACCTACAAATAGACACACACACACACCAGCCACCTTTTAATAAGATTGGATCCAGTGCAATCTGCAAAAGCTACATTTATGCTTACAGTATTTTAATCATCTAATGTGAACTGAATGCACCCATGAGTCCCCCTTCAGTCCCCCCTGTGGGTCTCTGAGCAAGATACTGCTCAACATAACAGAGAAGTACACTGGGACATGGATGCTTTTCAAAGGATGACAATGGTTAAGTGGAGCTGTGACAGATGCAAACACGACCTGACAGTTCGTGCAGTGGCTGTCTGACAGCAAGATTGCCAAAAGAGAGGTTCATATTTATCCAGGGCCAGTGGCAAGACAAACGTTGAGTATTTCTGAGGGATTAGTCTGCTGCCCCCACCCCTCAGACATAACCCTTAAGACTCGCAAACAAACTGACATTTGAGTTTTCATAATTTTCAACTTCATAATTTTCTACTTATTTAAAAGACTTCTGCTTGGTTTATCTGATTGTGCACCATGGTTGCCTAAGATATTATAAAACAGCACTGACATCCTTGGCTGTTTTATACTCCCTCATAGCCACACGGGCCGGGGGTGGGTGGGGGGTGTCAAGCCTTGTAGGAGAGACGTGCAGCGGGCAGCAGATGCTGGGATTGGTCGGACGCTCCACGTTGCACAAACCTAAACAGCAGCGTAAAGCTGAGACTGCCGGAGGATGAAGCAGCCTGAGCATCCTCATCATCCGAGCTAGGCGCACGTATGACGCGTCGGGTGAGGAAGTCAAAATAGCACCGTGAGACCGGTGCATGAGAGAATGGTGATAAACTAGACTGTCGGGGATATTGTGTGTTTCCGCACCGGATCAGTCTGCTGACAGCCAGGCGGTAGCGCAGCGCCAGACAGCACGGCGCTGTTTTCTTCCATCCACTGAGGAGCATCCGCTGGCAGAGACACTGGGGCTGATCATGGGGTTTTCCTCTTAGTAATATTGTCTGAGCTGCAACACGACCGCCGTCTGCATTTAGAAAAAATCAAACCATGGGTTCCAGACTGAGCAGGCAGAGCAGCCTGGACAATGAGAATTTCTCCAAAAAGCGACGCAGGCTTCTAGATGGCACTGGAGAGAGCGACAGGGGCAGTCGGGGCGGCGGGGACTTTCTGTTTGCACTGATGCTGAAATCAGACAAACTGCCTGGGATGCTGCGGAGGACCAACCACAGCCCGTACATGAGGCGAGTGGCGTGGATCAAAGAGATACAGAAGCTGCTCCGTGACCGCAGGATAGAGCAGGCAACCGACGTGCTCAAATTACTGAGGAAGGTAAGCGGGACCTGCACACAGCTCAGCCTGAGCCCGGTAAAGTCAGACCTGTTTACATACACTACGTGCACCACTGCTGTCAGCCTGCTCTGGTGCTGATGCAGCCATACATCCTTCACGTATTCCCCAAGCAACAAATGGAGAGCAGGCAGGTGCTCCTCATGCGTATGAATGCAGTTTGATGTGTTCTGCATGTCCACAGGTGCCTCCATCCACCCCTGCCCTCTGCCCTCTGACCCCCAGACCACCTCTGCCCTCATCTTTTCTCCCCCTGTGGTGACTTTGCAATGCACAGCCTCGCTGCTCCGGCCACTTCCTCCAGGAGCATTTTGTTTTTACAGAAAGAGGGCCACCGACAGAGCAGTGTACCTGTGACACATTGTTTCAGTGGCAGCCGCAGCGTGTGACTCAACACAGTGTTCTCTGTGACTGTGGGCCAACATGCTTCGTGTTGACGTTTGATTTGAAAGGATAACCTGCAATGTAAATAAGGAAATGGTCAAACTGCGTGCTGTGTGTCATTACTTTATCCCAAATTTCATTACCCTTAGGTGGGATCTGTATATTTCCACAAACAAACACACCTCACCGTCCCTTCTACATATGTCTTTGTTTCCTGCACTGTGGCCAGAGTCTCACCTCTCCTCCTTAGGCTGTTCCAATACTCCCATTAGAGCGACCTGCCCCCTCCATCCCTCTCCACTCTTAATGTCTCTCTCTCTCTGGGTAATGGCCTGTGCTCCAGCAGCAACAATGTAAGCCCTGGAGTCCTGTGTTCCACAATACAAAATATTATTCTTCTCCAAAAGGTTTTATTAACTTTTACTCAGAGGAAGAAGGTCACAGAAATGAAAACCTAGACCACTGCCATTGCTTTCCCAGTGGCTCTCTCATGCTTTGTTGTGCAGGTTGCTGTTGCTCCATGTGATTTTCGCAGAACATTACTAGATTTTTCTATGAGTTGAGATATTTTTTTAGCCTCTTTGGCTAATGAAAATCTTTCAAACCAACCAGATCAGATAAAAAATGCACCGTCATCAAGCCAAAAACACCACAGTTTTTGTTGTTTTCTTTTAAAAAAAAACTGACATTTGTTGCAGCATCTTTGATGCAGTTTTCACTTGAGCATGACTAGTTATAAATAGATGTCGTAGTTGTGACCTAGAGTGTATCCAGCTCCTCTATACTGATATAGTGTAGATCTATACTAGAATGATGTTATATCAGAGGTTTGTTTTCAAAGTCTTCTGTCACCTGCTGTGGGATGTAGCATTGAAGAGTGCAAAAGAATATGTAGGTGCACTGAAGATGTGACAGCAGCCGTGGTGATCTCATTTGTTTGCTTTCCCTCAGGCCTCCCTCTGTCTTTTAGCTGTCGGCCAATCCAGCATTAATTACTCTGAAGCCCTGACACGGGAGAGAGTGGAACATCCTTAATCAAGCCGATGAGATAAACTAGCCAGCCCAGGCTCCATGACAGCCACATCACAGGGGACATGGGCTCGCTTCCTCTAAATGAGCTCCACTTTTATTAAATAAGCCTTACTTTATCTTTACTCACAGCGTCGCAAGCAGGCAGAGAGAGAGATTTCTGAGAGATTCAGTTCTCTGTATTTAAAAAGGAGTTTGTTGCAAAGTTAATTGGTGTGTAACAGTGAGCTCTGCTCCAGATATGAAAAAGATCTGAGCTCTGCTGCAGATATGGGAAGGATTCGAGGCTTCATGCTGCGCTTGCAACATGACAATTGATCGTGTCTAAACTCAGACGAGGAGATATTTTTATACCTCGTTTCTCAGAAGGGCAGAAGCAGCTTCTCTCCCGCCTTGGGTTCAGTCTGTGTTTACTGTTGCCCTTGTTAAAAGGGGAGCCAGTAATGTGGAGCTGCCAACCTCCCACTCAAACTGTCTATTATAATCAATGCCGATTGTGCTCAAGAGAGAAGAAATGTGTGTGCGCAGGTGCGTGCACACTGTATGTCTCAAAGGCTTGCCTCTCATTAAAGTTGCACGGGCTGCACAAGTGTTCGTCGTCGCAGTTTGAATCCTTAGCACCTTGAGGATGGACGTGTTGATGAAGGCAGATTGTACAGTTCAGTACACGCAGCTGCACCGCTGACTGTTGCTTGTCTCATCACACTCAAAAGGTCATCGAATTCTGCTCGTTTTAGTCGCTTTGATTTGTTTGTACTGCAGATGCTTCTGGATTTGTCACATGTATGAGTGAGCTTACTTGACAGCTGTCAGCGTTGACCTCTTTGGAAATGTATTTATGTCCTGTTCAAAATTCTAAATCACGTTTACTCAAAATCCTTTTGAAGAGCCACTGTCCTATTTTTACGAGTCTAAAAGAATGATGAACCAAGAAAAATACCTTAAACATGGTTAGACAGATACAGATTGAAAACAGCATGCAGCTGAGGGATTAAATATATTTTTGAAATTTTCAAGGAGGGTTTTGAATGATCAAGGATAGTAGATGTGTAGTTTATAAAGTGGGAGACTCTTGTTTATGCAAACAGTAGGTGCTGTGGCATGTTGGGATATGCACTGTGACCCGGTGCCATGGAGTTGTGATTATATATATGACTCCCTCTAGATTTCACTCTCCTGCTGTAGATGAAAAACCTGCTGTCCCCTTTCATGAATATTTAAAACAAAACATTTCTTTTATCTTTCCATTTCAAGTCACATTGCCCTTGACACAGCAAAGGCCCCATTTCCATCACTAATGCAGTTTTTTCTCTCCGCAGTCCAAAGACACATTTTAATTGTAATTATTGCATGATGTTTTTTTTTTCTTGCTATGATATTGATTCTTCTCATTTTTTTCTGTTTTGGTAGGATCTTGGTTTGGAAGGCACCTCGCTCAACGACATCTTGTACAAAAACGCCGCCTTCCTCAACCTGGTGGACCCCATCTCACACGAGCTGCTGCTCAGCCTGGCTCGAGAGATGCAGTGTCCTAAGAAGGTCAGCTTTTACCGCGTTCTCCTTCCAATAACTCCCAACGAGAATCCAGGGAATCAAATCAAGCCTGATGTTGGTATTGTGCAAAAGAAAGCATTCTCCTAGAAATATTCCCCTGATGGTTTCCCTTTGTTAAGTAATCATGATCAATGCAAATCCAATCTGAGGATGTTATCGACTTACATCTCTACATTACATTCTGCAGACTTGTGTTATTTTTGAGGAGCTAGAAATAGGACCTGCTGTTGAGTATGAATCCTGGAAAACTGTATTTAATGCAGGTTGTGGAGTTGTTCTCAATCTTGATATCTCATACCTGAAAACTCATAAAACTTGAGAACCTGTGAAAATCTACAAAATTACAGGTGGCAACCCTCAAGGAATCAACTGAACTAGCACGTTGATTGAAAGCAGTTGTTTTGTGCACAGAGATAAATTCATAACTCAGTATGTCTCAACCTGCAGCAGTGAATATTGAATTATTTGGATGTCAACCACGACATGGTTAAAGAAGTGAAATTACCAGTGTTTGCCAGTGGCTGTGTCAAATCTCACCTCTGCTGTGTACTTCCTGTGTTTTCCCCCTCGATGCACACTGCATGTGATTAGATTTTCTTCCTCCAGCGAGGCAGCAAAATTGTGTTTTGTTCAGGAGCAGCTCAAGGTATCTCGAATTATAAGAAAACCTTTTTTTTTTTTTTTTCATTCTGTTCATGTGAAAGAAGTTCTGGTTGATAACGAGGATACTTTGCAGGATTTAAAGCCTGCGTGGTGTGAAATAATGAATTGTTAAGATGTTTTCTCGTGCACACACAAGTAGGAAATCTCGTTTTGAAAAGCTGCTGCTTCAGGACCGTTAGTCTCTTTCTAAACACTGTCTACTCTCATCTACAGGATGCAGACACCATAAAGTCTTCTGATAAGATTTGCAGACAGCTGATCTACCACCTGACCCCGCACTCAAAGTGGCTGAGGCAGAGCATGTCCAGACGGAAATCCCAGGCCTGGTAAGCCCTTCTGTCCAGACATCCAGTCTATAACAAATCTGCAGCTCCGCACAACAGAGAACAGGGCTCTGCTGCATGTCGAGCTGTAGAAATTTCCATCTTTGCAGCTGACATTGAACGAGGACAGAGCTGGCCACGGGCTGACCTGACGGGAACGCCATGGTAACCACAACTGTCAATCATCTCTCTTTTTAAGTGGTCAGGTCTGGTCAGTGAATGTGCGTTGCCACTGGCCTTTCGCTCTTAAAAAGTGGCACACTAGCAAATTTGTCCATCTGTTTGCTGAAGAAAGCTGGGAGGGTAATGTTAAAATATAATTGTACCCGTCCTAATGAAAGACCGACTCGCTTTTGATGTGCAAATGATGACTAGAGAATTAGCTTGTGCACAAACAGGCTTTTTGTGTGCCTAGGTGTTGCTTGGTAATCCTATTCATGAACACAAACAGGCTATCATAATTCTCTATGGTGTAATTGCTTATTCTACAGCTGGTTAGACGCTGCCCATGATGCATTCATTTTCAGGAGATGAAAATAATCTCTGGATTGACAAGGAGACAATGCAAACACAGTGATATGAGGCAGGTCCATTATGAGTCAGTCAGAGGTATCAACACGCACAATCTGAGGAGCAGCGAAGGCATATTCGCAGGGATCTGGCAGGATCAGTACCTTCACTGTCAAGCTGCACAAGCAGGGCTTTGTTGTGCTTTTGGATGTTTAGTTCAGCCCGGAAAGACGCATGATTTACACTGACAGCATCTCTGAAAATGTGCAGATACATATGATTGCTAAATTCCTATAGCTGAGGGGCCTTTTTTTTTTTTTTTTTTTTTAACTTAGTCATATTGTTGGCTTCATAAACCTGCAGAGAGAGAGACAGAGTCTGACACAGGCTGAGACAGCCGGAGCAACATGAATCATTAAAACTAAAATCCACCCTAAAACAGAATATTAATACAGTTGATGCTGTGAGCTCTGACAGCTTCGTCTGCCGTTATGTTCATGAACAAACACCTGTCAAAGCTAGAGAGAGACGAGACCTGGCCAGTCTGCTGCTGCCTGTGAATAGGAAATTCACCCAACACACTCATATTGGTCTGGTTTAACACTTCTATAAAAGCAACCATGTGATAATTCCCTGGGTGCAGATTTCCATTTACTGTTATTACAGAAAGCAGCTGAGCTTAGGCTGTAGTGCATTTTACTGTAGTCCTGTGGGGTGTCGGAGGTTCAGAGGTTGCTTGTGTAAAAGTTTTGGAGGATACACTTATTCAGTTTCTGATGAGAAGATTAATACCACTCTCATTTATGCTAAATGTGACGCTACAGACAGCAGACAATTAGCTTAGCTTCGCTTATAAAGACTGGAAACAGGAGGAAATAGCTAGCCTGGCTTTGCACAGAAACAAAGGTCTTAAAATGACAAGTTTTTACAGGGAATTTTGGACTAGACTATTTTTTGAACAGAAACAAGATAAAACATTTACATTAGTGAGCTCTTGAGGTGCTAGGCAGATGTGCTTCTTTCAGATAGAGCCAAGCTAACTGTTTCCCCCATTTCCAGTCTTTATGCTAAGCTAACTGCGTCCTGGCTGTAGCTTCACACTTAAGGTACAGATATGAGAGTGGTATCAACATAACTCAGTTGAAGAAGTGATCAAGTGTTTTTTCCAAAATGTTGAAGAATTCCTTTATCAAAGAAGGATTTACCTGTCCACATTAACAAGAAAAAAGAATGACTTTAGGGTGGATTTTACCTCCTTTTACTTCCATCTTTGTCCAGCTGCGGGCAAACTGCCCTGATCTATGAAAAAATGCAACAACCTTTGTGAGGTTTCTCTGTACTCGGAGGAAAGAGAAACAGCTCAGTCCTTAATGCCACCAGCTTCTTCATCCCTTCATTATCCAGCATTAGCACAGCACACCGGTCGCTCTAAATACTGTACACACATTTCTGACTAGAATGCCACACTGCATTAATGTCTGAATCTCACTAATCCTGTTAATCTATCTAACTAGTTTATTTGGTTTTGGCTAGAATGTTTTTTTTTTTTTTTTTACATTTAATGAAAGAGCTGCACAATAGATTTGATGGAGGCAGTGACCCAGAAATGCTGTCAAGGCGCTCCCACCTTAAGGGTAATTTCATCTGAGCGTAAAAATTGCCAACACTTTGGTGACCTTTTTTCACTTTGGTTTTCACACCACGGTCTTCCTGTTCCATCAGGCTTATTTAACCTGATGATTTGTCATCTGAATGCTTGAAAAATAAGACATACAAAATAACCGTTTAGTGGGCATTGTCTTTTTAGTTTCCACATTAGTCATCCTCATTAACTGCACAATAAATCTTCTGTTTTTTCACCTGTTCTCAAATTCACTAATATACATTATATTGTGTGCTGTAGCTTACTGTGCACATTAAAGCTTCCTCAGGGGCACATCAATCATTTTTACTGATCGTTTCTGCCTCAAGTCCTTTGCCAGGAAAATACAAAGTGCTCAGAGCAGCTCTCCAGGTCGAATTCTTGACCAAAACATTCACCACACGCAAAGATGAGGTTGTATATGCATGCAGGTACTGTGTTACTGATATGGGCTGTGAACTGTGAGGTTGGATTCCCATGAAGGACAATGCAGTGGTGTGAGTGGGTGTGATACAGTTTCCTGTATATAATACAGCAGAAAATGAATTGAATGCCGGGGAGCAGATGTGGTTAGACTCATCTCATCTTGTGTCGCTCTTGTACAGTTTGGCTTCAGCTGTCAGGTGACTGAAGTGAATAACGAAGCAAAGCTTGAACATAAATGACTCTGCAAAAAAACAAAAGGTGTGAGAAATGCAATAATAGCCCTGGGGAGGGCGAAGGAGGAAATTAACTCCTGGAAAAGATGGAATTTTTATGATTTCTGTCATTATCCACCCACTTGTTAACACGGGCATTTTAACTGTTTCAAAAAAGTGTCCTTATTTGCTTAAATGGCATTTTGCCTCATTTCAATTAGCATCAGCTAAACCTGCAGATATGAATATTTATAAATGACAAGAGTGATTTGATTTACGCTGACTGAATTCAAACACTGCCTCATTATATAAAATCACTGACACACAGAGACTGATGAGCCACACATGAAGACAAGAGATGCGCTCTGCTTCCTCAGTATTTCACTGGGAATACCAAGTAGACGGCTTCATTATACAATGTAAACATAATTGATTACTTAATTATGTAACAAATATTTTATTAGATAATGCAATTGTGAATTTAGTTTGGTAAGCACAATTACTAAAATGTTGATGCCATTTGTGTTATTACTGACTTCAATTAATTGCAGGAAAGGATTATTTTGTCTCCGCCTGCTGCTGCAAACATCTACTTAGCAACATGTATCGAATGTCATTTGATTCATAGTGGAAAATTACAGCACCTCTGCACCATTTCTTTTTTAATCTTTTTTAATCATTTAACCTATACATTAGTTTTTCTTTTAAACCGAGCCCTGTTGTCGTGTGCTCATGGATATAAAGACGACAAAAAGTTGAAGTTATCAGCGACACTCTTGTTTCCTGGTATCAAATTAATGTGGAGGAAGGATGGAAGAGGCTTCCTGAGAAGACGCTGCAGACGTCCATTTTTCATGCTCCCTGAGCTACAAAAGACGAGTCTGTCTGAAAAGGAGGGACTTGTGACTTGTGTGTGATCAAAACCCACTCACACCTGCAGGGGGGGCGCTGCCAGGCCGTGGCTATTAGCACTTTTGTTCCTCTGGTGAAGATGAGGTTTCTGGCAATTATAAAAGGCTGCCAGGGCCAGACAATAGAGAGAGGGAGGAGTGTGGCTCACAAGACTTTGCTAAAGATCTGCTTCACGAGCAGGTTTTATATACATCTTTTTTTTTGTGTTATTGCAATTAATTCAAACGCTTGTGCTCATCAGCCCATCACCTGCTTTTAAAATGAAGTTGTAGATGCTGCTGAGGGCACATCCATCTTCTATGTGACCAAAAAACACTTTAAGGCATCACAAGTGACAGGTACTGCAGTGAATGTCACAGTAAGTCACTGGGCGCTGGAGGATGTTATAATTCACTCTGACACCGAATCAGCGTTACAGGCCACTTCAGTAACAGCTCGAGTTAAACACACCGCATCCTCGCGGGGGGGAAAATGGGCACCGGTAAATGGGACTGACTGGAAACAAAAGGGCAAGGGGGGGGTGTAAATAATGCACAAATATTTTCATCTGCAGTATAAGCAATAGCTAATGCTACAGAAAAGTATATATCCACATTCAGCCTTAAATCTTGCTTGTATTACAAATTATCCTCAAAGCACTTTAAGGTTTTAAGAGGTTTGTGTTGTGAATGTGTGCATCAAAAAACACGTACCCTGAGTTCTTACTCCCAAATCAAATATCATTTACTTCAATGACTAACATTCATTTTATAAATCAATATTGTGTCGCAAACACAAAAAAATCACCCAGATAAAACTAGAAAACAGCCAGAGCTTGCACACCTCAACCACAGTTACACAGTCTTCCAAATGTCTTATTTTAATAATGGACAATGTTTCTAAATTTTTAATCTGCAGTAAAGTACCCACTGATAGACAATCAAGTAACACTTTTTAACCTGGGTACAAAACGTATGCTTAAGTAATGCTTGGCTAATGCTTTATTCATGATCTCTCATTGCTCATCAATTAATAATACATATATTAATTTAAATGCCACCAAATTAGGTCGATTAATGTACGAGTCTGAACTGCCACTTTTCTATGTAACTGAATTCAGCTAATGTTCATGGTATAGTCTATAAATTCAAGTATGAAGTGGCTGTGATTTAATAGTCCTTGACTGATGATCCATTAAGTGTTAACTAATCACATGAAGTAACAGTGACTTGATCATTTATTAATGGCAAGAAACAGGAATTCATGATACATCCTGCATTCATTCATAATCATGTAATAAATCATACGTTTTGTAATCTTATTAGAAAGTGTTACCCGATTGTCAGATTAGAAAATTTAGAACCGTGTTCCATTAAAGAAAAATTACACATTAAGGGGATTGTGTAACTGTGATGCAGGTGGTGCATAGGTAATTAACCATACTACATAAACATGTGCTTGTACCCTTTTTGTAAAATATCACTGATGATCATACGTGTGAGAAAATAGTGGAAATGCCCCATTAAGCAAATTCCTGGATCTGTGTTCTTCAGCCTAATTTTCACCAAACTTCACTGATGTCTGATTGGGTTTTGGAGACATCTTGCTATTGCACAAAGAAACAAACAAAACACCTAAAACCTGACAATTTTTGGTGGTGATAATAACAACAATTTATCTGTAGCATTTTCTGATGTATTTCCTGAGGAATGCTGCATTTCCAAAAATTCATCTTTTTTTCCTGTCCTAAAAATATAGCAGCCAAGCATCTTCTATTCAAGTTTTATCCTTTTCAAAAGCACATCGTGCTTTATCTTTTAAATAGTAAACTGTTCTGGCTGTGTGCTATAAGGAGCTCTGTGCTCCTGGCCTTCAGAGCTTTAGGCTCAAGCTCCTGGCTCACTCGGATGTTTTGGCTCCTCTGTTTACACTAGTAAATCCCCATGCTGGAGTCTCTGTCAGGCTTCCGCTCCAAATCAGCCCTGTCACCCCCTCATTTATACAACACAGGAAACACAACATAAAACCAGGGCCTCGTTCCCAAGTCACAGATACGGGAATCATTCTAAGATCCTTTCAGCCCCTCAGCTAAAAGTTAAACTGTTATGTGCTTTCTCGTGTCTAAGAGTCATCTAAGTAATCCCACTTTCTTTCTCCTTATGTTCCCAAACAGTCTCAAGACAACCTTACAGAAAAAGCTGTCCAGTGACTCTGTCGACTTGTCCGGCATCCCTCTCTCCGCTCGTGATGTCCGTCAAGTCGCCTTCTACCTCCAAAACAACAGAGACAGTGTGGTGGCTGTGGACATCAGCTTCACCGAACTCCAGGACGAGAACTTGAGGCTTCTCCTGCCTCTTCTCGCCTCACTGCCCAAACTCAGCACCCTGGCTCTCAACGGCAACCGCCTCACCCTGGCTATCATCAAAGACCTCACTGAGATGCTCAAAGACCCCAAGAAGTTCTCCAGCCTGGCCTGGATCGACCTGGGCAACAACGTGGATATCTTCACCATGCCCCAGCCGCTGCTAGTTGCGTTGCGTCGGCGCTGTAGCCTGAAGAGCAGTTTACCAACCATCTATGAGTACACAGAGGGTCAGCCCTACTGCTACCACCTGGAGACTTCTATCGAGGAGCCCAGCCTCTACGAGGAGGAAGAGGAGGAGGAGGAAGAGGCAGAGGATGACGAGGATGACATGGGGAACAAATTTGAGCTGGAGCCTTGGGGTTTAGGGGAGAAGCAACTCTCCAGAGACTTCACCCTTCACTACTGTGAGAGGTGATGAGGTATTTTCTCTCTGAGGCCCACTGTGGATGAAATGTCGTCCCACAGCACTCTGTTACTTCCTTCGTCCTCTCGCCCTCACACCACGAGCCCAGTCACCCTTTGAGGCACGAGCGAGACCAGTGCCTACATTGTGAACTTCTCGTCGCGACACAGCTATCAAGCTATTCCTATAAACCATCTCTGAGTTAACCCACACAAGATAGTGACACCACAACGGCGGACTTACTGTGTTGGTGGATGGTGCTCTTGGGAACAAGGTGCGGTTTCATTGGAGGGGGGCTGGAAGAGTTAATGAACCGGTGCTCGCTCGCTCTCTCTCTCTCTCTCTCTCTCTCTCTCTCTCTCCCTCTCCCTCTCCCCCTCTATCTCTCTCTCTCTCTCTCTCTCAGTGATAGTGGCAGCTGAGGAGCCAGTCCTAAGTAGATTTGGATCAGTTGGTTGGATGGAGGAGCAGCATCCCTGCGGTAGCTGAAGTGGAACTGGAGTTAGTTTGGAAACAGTGGGTCCCTCTGGGTTCTCTACCAGGACTGAGACTATCTCTGGCAGGCAGGGCCTAGCTCCACATTGTGTGTTCTCTGTTAATCTCTCAACAAAAGCTATGACACAAGTTCAACAGACTATACAGCCGACGACCTGTCACGTGACGCCGGCAAAACTGCTAGGTCAAGACTTTTTGCGTTTTCCCCCCCTTTCCAAATGTCCACTTGTGAATACCCACGCAGCCCTTGTGTAGATGTAAATGAGGACACAAAACATGGCTCTGTTGTGTTTCCACAGGCTATTTTTGTGCACTTTTGGTGAACAAAGCAATCTTAGAAGACAACAGGTAGGACGCAACAATGGATAGCTGTCACTGATCGTTTTTGTACCCGCCTAAATGCTGATATTCACCTCTTTGTAATTATTGAACTGTTGTTGTAGTCATCACCACAGTGTTTCAGTGCATTAATGACACTACAGCCAACTGTAATATGGGCCACTGAGTCTGTGCCGTGCCCAAACTGCCCTTCCTACTGCCGTTTGTCTCTACAGATGTGTTGCCATTTCCATTTATTGAAATTCTGTGGGCCTGTGTTTGTTATGAAACACAGCCATGACTGTTATCTGTTGGTCATAGTCTGTCTACAGTAGCACATTGTGGTTAAGTTAGACTGACCGAAACACTGCAATGCACTTTAAAGCACTATATTCTTTTTATATCTCAGTTTCTTCATAGCATATACTCTGTGTACATTGTTTATACCTAGAGATATTTACAAAGCAGCAGCTGAAAGCATACCTCTTAAAGGTGTAATGACCAAATGGCTCATGATTGTTAGAAGGATCATTAAAAACACCATCACCAGATATATAATAAATGTTCAAGTGTGTGTTATATGTGTTTGTAACAGTAAAACGTCTGATTACTGCTGTAATTATTTGTGTTATTGTTTTGGTGTTTTGTCTTGTGTCCGACTCGGTAATTATAATAATGACACTAATGACTATGAAACTGAGCCCAGTGACCTCCTGCTGTAAGCTTGAGCAGTAAACAATAGGGGGACGTGGCTGATAGGATTACACAGCAAAAGAGAAAACAGTTCAGTAAATGTAATTTTTACACAAAGCGGACACTTTTTATGTTGAATGTTTAATCGGAAAAACGCAGAGCACTGGCTACTCGGTTTGTAGTTTATGTTTCGTGTGTCAACGTCAAACTCTTCCTTGTTATAGCCTGTGTGTATTTGTCTCATGCCAACACTGACTGCCAATAAAAGATCCGATCCAAACTGAGAAGTGATTGGTTTTATTTTGAAAAAAAGAAAAAAAAGGGTGTATTGGATGGTTGCATGACTGTGTCACGAGCAGAACCCGCAGCTGCTCACAGAAACAAACAGAGGGTTTATTTATGCAGATTAGTCTGCAAATAGGGCAATAGAAGAAATCAGCTCAGACCGGGCTGTTTGAGATTGGTTGGGGAAGCACTGTTCTTGTTTCAGAGCCAGCAGATCATCTGTGGTGCTGTGTGCTGTCAGGGAAACGCCTGAGCTGCCACCGTTTACTATGGAAAGGCAGGGTGGTCATCACATGAGGCCCTACCCGTGATCCTCTCCTGGCAACCTTTTGTTCCTACTGGCAGACATGGTAATGTGGCATTTGCAACAGGTGGCTCCTATAAGGTCAGGGCACAGTGTGACTGTCAAGCCCCCTGAGGTCCAAATACCATGTGACAGGGCAGTGGAGCCCACCCTGAAAATCACCAAGATCTAATTATCTGACCTTTTCCTTTCAGAATTGATTTATTTTGAGAAAAATAACCAAAAATAAGTAATTTAAATTATTTATTGTGTGAATCAAAACTATGGCGTATGTAGGCCTCTGGACAGACACAGACAGTGCATCATATTTCTTCACAAACTTTCGCTGAATCTCTGCTCCTGTTTGTCTGAGTCACTATTTGATGTGATTATCTTGCTCCAGCTGCAGCACGCGCCATCACAAAAATGAAAAACAATTTATTGAAAACAGCACAGAGAAGTCACACACATTGTTCAGAATACATTATAGCACTAAGAAACAGATGCAGAGAGCAGGTTTCAGTAGTAGGGACCTCAGGTTAAAGGGAGTAACCATCCAGCCACTTTGGTGCTTCCAAAAAAAAAGCACTTGCCAGTATTAAGTTATTTGTTATAGATTGCAACAATTTATTTTCCTTTCTTTCATTTATAATACTTCATTTTATCTTTATCTTCTTGTTCTGTTTTCTTATTTCTGCAACCACTCTACGTGACTAGACACTTGAAAAACATATGAAGTCAATCTCAAGCACTTTTTCTAACTGTGCTGAACTGAGTAAATACAATTTAACAATGACACCGATTGAGACATGCATGTGTTTCTATAAAATGTTTTTTCTATATATAAAAAGTTAAATAGTCATGTGTGCAAGTCCCAAGCAAATCCTGGGGTGAGAATCAAGCAAGTCACAAGTCAAATCATTCGAAATTCTGATGATCAACACCCGTATGGACATTTAAATCAGTTAAAGAAAGTGGTGAAATGTTTGATTTTACTTTTAACTGGAACAAAAACTGTTACAGCTGCTCACACCTTATAAACATACTGATATTTGACATTTTGTGACAATGTAGAGTCTGCATCTGTGGCTGTAGTCACCCACTGCAACAATTGTTATTATTAGTCTTGTTATTACCTCTGCCAAGGAGGTTGTAATTTCATCTGTGTGTGTTTATTTTTCAGCAGAAATTTACAAAATGTTCTGAATAAATTTGCACCAAACCTGGTGGAGGGGTGGGGGATGGGCCTGGGAAGAACCCAATACAGAAAGGGGGAAGAGAAACCTTCTCCCAGGCCAGATGAGTTGAGATCCTCCACTCCACTCCACTTTCAGACTCAATTAAAACACAAACAGTCTTCTGAGTTCAATGTGATGAAGGCTTTATTGCAAAAATTCAAAACATAGCAAGAAAACCAAGCTCAGCTGCAGGAGTGAACTTGAGTTGTCTCTTTTGTGCATCAACTTTTATATGCTTGCTCACTCTGTGGACACTCTCTCGGTGCCCCCTTATCATAATGCCAAACTGTTGAATATAGACACCACAGTTTCTGAAGATCAGGAGTTTTGAATCTTGGCTGATTTACAACAGTGACTCCGTCTTCCCCCTTTCTCAAAAATATAGAGCGTCACTCACACTGAGTATCCTTGAAAGCGACCCACAATCATTCTTGATAGCATAGGCAGGGCACTGTCCCTTCTTTAAAACTGATTCACTGACGTCTTTGATAAAACAAGCAGGACACTCCATCATGATTAAAACACAGCTTTTAGATAAGAAATATTTCCCACAGGCAGATCCAGAAATGTTTTTTATCACTTTCTTAAATGTGTAGGATTGTTTGGCCTTGGCGTATGTATGTGCTCTAATGAGTGCCATTCTAGTTATTACTCTCTATACATCTCTATGTGCAACCTGAGTTGTGCTCTCTTCTCTTCCCTGCTGCAATCCAACCTTTAGTGTTTTTGGACGCAGCCCCTCCTCATCATAGCTGCGTCGGCCTTGGCTAGTCTGCCACGTCCCAGTAGGTTGTCACCCAATTATCACACAGTAATGTTTCAAAAATAAAATGTGACTTCTCAATGTCTGGAGAAAAAAAAGCCTCAAGTCATGAACACCAAGTGAAAGTCAAGTTGAGTCATTCTTCAGTTTTAGTCTGATTTAAATCAAGTCATGTGACTCAAAGCCCTCTAATGAAACTAATCTAAAATAGCCTGCTATGTATGTCTTAAATATTATCACGACTGTACTATCAAGTCACAATATGATGGATGGAATGAATGAACTGATCAGTACTGAACTGATCAGTGCTGTCGGAAATGGCAAGAGTTAAAAAACAAGAAGAGTCACAGGAGTTCGATACAATCACAGAAAAGAGCCGTAGTTTCTTCTTTGCACAGTAGAAAGTCAGAGGCCACATGTTTAACTGCTACATGTTGCTGTTAGTGTTCAGCTGATGGCGCCTGTTATTCAGTGCCTTGTACAATGATTTTCCAGCAGGACAAACACCACCTGCTGCAGCTTGTCGAAGGTCTCTGTAACCTTCAGGCCATTCTGCATAACCAGCGCCGCGGACCCTCGGCCTCAGTAACCGGCTGCTTGGCCCAGCTTCCTGGCATCAGACACTGCACAGATACAGCCGTCCTCCTTCTCTACAGCGTTGACCACGTTGTAGAAATTTTTTGCAGTTTGTTGATTGTGTCCCAAAGCTTTAAGAGCTTCAATTACATTCTGCGGGGGGAAAAGAGGAGAGGGAGACTCAGGTGGAACAAAAACAGTGTGTTGTGTTGCTCTATTAGTCAAATGCAGTGAATGTTTTACCTTGTCAAAGTTGGGTTCAAACTTCAATGCATTTTGAGAGTCGACAAAAACAACCGGAGCCGCTATCGCCTCCTTAAGGCTCTTTCCAAACCAAAGGTGGTTCATGAGTGTCTAGGGGAGAGGCAGAACAATGCACTGTAATCTACCAGATGGGAAAGTGATGATTACAGAATGGATTATGGACACGGTGAAGACACTCGTGAAGACAGCTCTTGCTATGACAACAGTAAGGGGCATTAGTCTGCAGCAATTTATCTTAATGGCACTTAGTGTGATTGCCATGGACACGTTACCGAGGCAATCCCAGTCGTGATCATGCTCCCACCAGTCGATCCAATCACCAGTGTCTTTGATTGAGACTTTAGCACAGTGGGGGCCATGGAGGAGGGAGGCTGCTCCCCTGCGAACACAACAAACGGCGTGACTGACAGGACAGACGGCTACAATTCAGACTCATCAGTGTGAGAGGAACAAGAAGAAAATGATTATAAATGCAATCAGCAGAGTCCCTTTGAAAAACAGACGTGCATCAGAGGGTGAAGGGCGTTTATTCAACCCTCACATGCGACTTTACCTTTGTTCAACAGCTGACACCTGACAGCAGTGAATACTGAGGCTTCATCGATGTTTCACCCTCTCTATAATAATCATCATCTCCTCTGTATATGCTGCATACTTTTCATAAAAATCTAGACAAGCCTACTAAGACTTTATTTCGTATAAACTGCGTTTCTAAAATTTAGCCACATTAATGCAGATTGCTGATGGAGTGTTTCTCCATCATCTTTGAACAACTGCGGTGGAAACCTCCACTATTTCTGTGTTCACATGACGTTAGGAACAAACAGCTGGTAAACACAGACCCCACAGTTATGCTGTATGTGCAAAATCAACCAATCTTACTTGTACTCTTCTGACCTAGTTAAGAAAATAAAATAAAACACAAAAGAGATTACCATTAAGCATTGTTATTACTCCAAGTGAGGAAACACTTACTGTATATTCCTTTTTGGTTTCCAAGTCTTGTATAGAAATATAATATATGACATATACAGTATGTCCCTATAACAAGAGTGATGTTGCCATATATGTCACCAATAAGGGGCTATGTTATTATCACATATATACATCCTCTGCATATGAATATGATAAATTAAGATAAAAGTTTATAACATTTATGAAATACCCACAGTAAAAATTGTAAATGAACATATATTAAAAACATCTATATAATGAATTTTTATAACATGTTGTGACCATATATGTTAATGATATATATTTAATTTATATATGCAAGTTTATTATCAACAACATACATATGAAAATTCGATATGCTTATGTATGTTTGTGGACCCGTCTGTACATAAAATGAACATATATTGACAGGCTATGGGATGGATGTATATTTACATGACACATGTCTACATTATAAGTATACATACAAAAACATACATATTTTTATGGGCTAGACATATATATGTTAATATATGGAGTTGTTCCAATTTCTAATATGTTCATATAACTTATGTTACTTATGTTTGGGGTCAGTCAGATCATAGAGAGGGCTGACTCCTTGTTAGACATCCACTGACATCCAAATAGACTTACTTTGGATATGGGAGGGTGGTGCTGCCTAACAAAGGATTTCAGCACTGGACAGTACTTCTTCAATTTTGGCACAAAGATTCATTTGAACTCAAGGATGAACTGATTCGATTTTGGTGGTCAAAGGTCAAAGGTCAAGGTCCCTGTGACTGCACAAAACACTTTTTAGCCATAACTCAAGACTTCACACAGCAATTATGACAAAATTTCACACAAATGGTTTATATTTTATAAATGATACTGGATAAACAGGGATGTAAACGTAAACTAGTCTCAGAGCCCAAATACAACAGTAAATGTGTCATAAGAAGTTACGTTATACAGGGATCTCTGTTTGTTATCAACACAATGAACAATATCTACTGCAAATTCTGGGGTTGCAGTATAACAGGTACTCGCCCCTCCAGCAGATTATACTGTTAAAGAACATATAATGAGGACATTTAACCCATGGAGCTGCTCATTGGATAACTTTGGAATAACTAAGAATGAGAGTTTTTATGTATGTATGACTATAAAACAACACAGACCTGTGCCTGTGTTACTACTGTGTTACTTGTATTTAACGATTGTTAAATGAAAGTCATGCTGGTGTGGTTACCAGGAGAGATGTTGTCGACTCTTCCACAGAAGTCGGACAGCTCGTTGTTGAGGATGACCCCAGTTCTCGGAGAGAAGACCTTGGAGCCAAATCTGTGAAGGAAATACGTTAAATGAACTAGATCGTGACACTATGACACTTCAAACCAGCAGTAATATTGGATGGTTGGTTTCTCATGCTTTTCAGATACTGACATGTGGTTGATGGTGCTGGTGACAGACACAGCAGATCCATCCTCAGCCAGCACAGACACGTGCGTGGTGCCCATGCTGTCCAGATACGGGGTGATGTTGTAGTACTGGGGATCATGAGCCGTGTCGCTGCTGATCAAGCTCCGTATGTGGTCGGCGAAGCTGTCCTCTGTGAATTTCCTTGCCGTCTACAAGAAGTATGGAACATTTAAAAACACACACATCTCAAAAAACTAACACAAATTTCACAGGTAAAATTATAAATTGTTCCATTCATGTTCAGTCTTTCCAGAACTAAATTTGAGAGAGAACTGATGCCAATTCTGAGTCCTAGTTTTTGTACTTGTCAAACTCTATTTGATTCAAACATTGCACCTGTTCCTTTTTCAAAATAACCAAACCAATAGAAAATTTAAGAGAAGAGAGCAGTAGTGTGACTAACCAGAGAAATCTGCGAGGTTTTGACCATGTCCTTGAAACAGCACCACAACCAATTAATAACAAAAAAGAGAAACTGATGCAACAACAAGCCACTGCTCAAAGTTACCGCGACTCATGTCACGGACTTTTCAAACCTAATAAATGGGTCAACACCCGTATGTTCCCCCACTCCAGGAGAGTGACACGCAACCTAACATGATGCACTTGTGTCTCTTTGATCACCATAACGACACAAAGAGGGATTACAACCAAGCGTGTTTGCTCATTTTGCTCACAAGGACTGTCGATGTGTTGACTGACACTGAGATACGCCAGTCGACGGGTTCAGGGTCTGCTGCACTGGGACTGAGGATTAAACACTAAATATAGTTCTCTGATTGCTATTAGCAGCAGTGGGAAGTGACTAAAAGCAGTTACTGAAGTGCTGTGCCTGAGCATGATTTTGAGGTAGTTGTGCTTCCCCTGAGTCTTCCCATTTTATGCAGCTTTATACTTTTACTTCAGAGGGAGACACTGAACATTTATTGGGGAGCATTAGCGACTTTGCAGATTCAGAGATATTTCTGAACAAAGCATACGACGAACAAATAAAATATCATGTGTTCTTATAGATCAAACCTCCTAACAGTTTATAAAGTAAATGAAATGAGCTCCAGCTACACAAGCAGATTTACTTGTGATATTTTCAGTACATTTCACAAAGACAAGACTTCCGTACTTTTACTTTGGTAACATTTTGAAAGCAGGACTTTTACACTGGAGTGCTGCCACTGTCACTTAAATAAAGGCTCTAAATACTTCATCTACCACTGGTTATGGGCCATAACTAAACTTTCCTGTTTAATTATGTTGACGTATTCAGCAATAGCATGTGTGACAATGTGCATAAATGATCATGGGATAATTTTGGGATTCTCATTTCTTCTGAGTTGACCTCTGGATCGATGTGTTTCTTCAATCCATTGGCAAACTTCAAAGCTTCAACATAGCGGTGATAAGCCAGAGTCTTCTGTTCACCCGTCAGAGATGCTGAGTTCAGGCCATATCCTGTAAATAAAAAAATATTGGTTGTGTTTCTTTGCCTGTCTGTTAAACTTAGGTGGATCCCACTTCCCTTTCTGGCAAACAAAGAAAGTCATAATCACATCACCAGTCTCCTCGTAAATGCAACACATGAACACGGCCACCAAGCTTCATTCTGTGATATGAGAGAGCGAATGAGCAGCAGATCTACAGTCTGTGCTATAGCAGGAACCTTTCAAGATGTTAAGGACGAGGCTGAGGATGACCCCGCCTGCAGGGGGTGGAGGTATGTACATCTGGTACTCTCCCAAAGGAACAGCCCACGCATCAGTCACTGTAACTCTGTATGACTCCAGGTCCTGCACCGTGAGTGTTCCTCCTGAGCAGAGACATTGAAACAAACGGTCCTGCTCAGCAAAACTGAAGAAAACACATCTGAGCTCCACATAATCAAGACTTTCAATGGATCCAGGCAGCTCACACTGCAGTCTGTGAGTGATCACTGCAGTGCTTTACAGACCCAATTGATTTGTTCATTTGTAATTAGATCATTGTGCCAGGCAGAGATAGAAAATAGCTGGGAAAGAGAGTATGATGAAACCCGTCTCACAATACCTGCCTCCTCTATGTCACGGATTAAATCCTCTGCTATTTTTCCGGTGTAGAAGGCATCTGCCCCGTGATTTGCAATCATCTCAAAAGTGTCGGCCAGTTTCTCAAACTTCACTATATCACCAGTCTTCAGCAGGTTCCCATCCTCATCTGAATACAACTTCCTAAAGGACAAATGCAGTGAGAAAGTATCACTCAGATGTAGAAAGTAGTTGATTTTTTTTTTTTTTTTTTTTGCTCATCGTGTAAAGTTTCTGTGTTGTCTCTTTCCTACCTCAGTGGCTGGGTCTGGTTCGTATCAATGTATAGTAGGTATCGACCTTGGATTTGAGGAATAGGAAATCCTTCTCTGGCCAACTGGATGGCCGGCTGGAAGAGAGTGGCCCATGGCAACTTCCCATAAAGCCTGTGAGCCTGCTCATAACCCCGAATTTCCCCAGGGACCCCAATCCACTGGCTACCTGGATGGATGGATGCATTGATAGACAGATAGCTCATAGGTACGTTTAATGAAGTTCTGTTTTCCACGATTTTGAGTTACTTTAACAAGAATTTTTCCATTTTATGCTAAATTAAAGTTTAAATAATATAAATAAAAGAAATAAAAATACAATTTTGTGTATGAGAATTTTTTTTTTCTTTGTTCCAACCACATTAATCAGGAGGGCCTGATTTCTGGGTTGGGAACTACTAAACTAAACCAAACTGTATAACAAGTAGTTACAATTACCTTCATCTCAAACGGCTACAGCTAAAACATGCTTTTTGTACATTTGTGCAATACTATTAACAATCTCATAATATCTTTTTAATTTCTTCTTAATTTCTTCTTTTTATCAAAAGGTTTGTGAATAACCTCTTTTAAATAGCTTTTCCAAAAATGTATTTTTATGCTCAGCCTCTTTCATAACCTTATTCAGATTTGGTAAATTTGTCTGCATGTGTGTATTTATGTGTGTATGCAGGTTGGTTTATGTGTGAAATTCATATATATTGATTGTTTATTATACAGATTTGTTCTTTTGTTGTTGCTGTTTCTGCTTTCATTTAGTCCTTTAACCTGCACTTTGTAATCTCTGGTTTACAGTAAATACCGTGACTTTTTTGCAAGTTAATACCAGACTTTTATTTGCAATGGATTATTTTCACATGACTTGTAACTGGTACTTTTACTTAAGTTACAGATCTGAGTACTTCTTTCATCACTGAGGTAATAATGATAATGATGATAACTTTATTTATGTAGTACCTCAAAACAAACTGAAAGTATTTCGTTAAAATAAATAAAAGTACATAAAATCCAGAGCATAAAAATTTAAGCAATTACAATAAATACCTTTAGTTAAGAAAAAGCCATAAAGTAAAAGCCACCTTTAGTGAAAAGGTGGGTTGATAGATAATGACCATATTGTTTAAGCTCTTATTTGACTAATGTTCAACACAACACAAAGTTTTACTTGTCTAATAATGTTCCTGTTATCAGTTAGAGATCATACTTCCTGTATCCATACATAGGCCTACAAGTGCATGTGGTGTTGCAATAGGGTGAATAGCTGGAAGGACTGCTGTGTGTGTGTGGTCTTGGCTCAGAGTCAAAGAAGAAACAGACATTTGCGTCTCCCAGACCTGACATAAGTCTTTCAACGCTGTGCCCTTATATGGTAAATAGGGTTCTTCAGATGTAAACCATGCTGAATTCCTCAGAAGGAATGATCCTGATACCGGGAGCCAAATGTAAATGCTTATCCCTACTTCCTCCTCATGCAGGGGCCTAGTTACCTCATATCTGTCTAACGCAACAGCCAGAGCAAGAAAAACAAGCAAGTCTCCTCACGATGGAATCAGGAAACTGGTCTTTGTCTCAGAGCGGTACCTGACACCAGCTGGAAGGTCTTGGGACATGACTTCAGCAGGTCCGACTGAAACTTCCCCGGCACGGTCTCTCTGGAGTTGATGATTCTCACTTTTCCTTTGAAAAGGAAAGAGATGTTACCACTGAACTTTGTTTGCACAGCTTGAAGCAGCTGCTTCATCAGAGAGGTGGAGGAGCGCGTCAGTTACCTGAGCTGTCCATCACTGTGAATATGGACCCCCCCCCGATGCCCATGCTCTGAGGGTTAATGACGGAGGTGCACAGCAGCGCGGCAATGGCGCCATCTACCGCTGAGCCCCCTCTTTGAAGGATGTCCCTAGAAAATTACAAGTGAGGCTGCAACCATGTCCGTGTATTCCAGTGCTTCTCATTTGATTCCGTGGTGAAGGGTTAATGCCAATTACTGATCTTCTTATAGTAAGAGCAGGGAAACAACAGCATAAACATGTGATTCATAGCGTTTTCAATTGGTAAGATTCATCTAAAAAAGTGCAAAAGTTGGCTCCCCAGAAACAGTCTGTGTGCGTAACTGACGACTAGAATAAAGGAAAGGAAAAGGTTCAAGGGAAGTTTCACTCACCTTCCGATCTCTGAACATTTCCCAGAGTCCGCGGCCACTGCGGCGCTGGAGAAAGCGTCGGGCGGACACTTGCGCCTCAGCAGGACCGCGACACACACGACCCCAGCGACCCCGCAGAGCAGCGCCAGCGCGCAGCAGGTGTACACCCTCGCCTTTGACCTCGCCATGGATGATTCTGTCAGATGTCTCCGCCGGGACCATTAAAGTTTCATCTCACTTTCATAGGTTTGCGCCTCCGACACATTACAACTTCACTGACCGACTGACTGACTGACTGGAAACCCAGTTGTCCCATCAGAAGGGGCGTGCACTGAACAGTGTGGCTCCGCCTGAAACTGTCGAGAAGGGGTCAAATCTTGTGGCACATCTGCTGTGTCATGCCTGTTTCGACCTCAGACCATGGCCCTGGGTCTGAGGAGCCCGGCAGCGCACCTGTCGCTCAGTCATGCTGCTCTGCCTGGCTGCGAGAAAGACAGCCGGCTGGTGTCCGGGGTAGACACTGTCTACGATCAGATAAAGTGTAAATACAGAGTAAGTTATCCAAGTGAAAACAAAAAGGTACCCCCCCCCCCCTCACTGTTAGAGCTTATCACTGCCAAAAGCGGTGCCAGGTCTTTGGATCTACTGACAAACGCAAACAACTAACAAGTTATTGATGCTTTTCAGGAGTGTGATCCAAAAATGAATTATCTGGGTCATTTAGCCGGGGAGAACATTTTTTACATAATTTCCTTGCTCCAGATTTCAGGGGAATTTTGGCTGGAGTTTTTTTTTTTTTTTCCAGCAAAGCTCCAGATTACTGAAATAAATTCAGAGTATTGTAACAGAGCCGTTATAGCGACACGTTTACATTACGGATTTTGTTGTTTCCAAAAAATGCTTTTTTAAACTCTACAAATTCCTTATTTATGGTTAAGAATAAGAATGATTTCCTGGAGCTGCCTCCTGCTAAGCCAAGCTGCGTTAAGATAGGAAAAAAACATTTTTTTAGTAAGTAATAAACTGTAATTATTTTACTTATTTATTTATTTTTTTACAATGGCAGCCATAACTTAATGGGTGTTGAGAAAATGTAAACAGTTTCTCCTCCTCACAGATCAGCCAGGGCATGTCAGGCTGATGATCGGTGTTGTTGTTGTTATCTCATGCTGCTGTACGAGCTCTCAGTTTTCACGCTCCAGTTAAAAACAAGACCGAGAGTCTGACTGCAAACACGGTCTGACTGGAAAAACAAGGTCTGTCAGCCTGGGAGGGGGGCACCGGGCCCTTCTAGGAAAAGGTGTTCACCAAGTTGCCATATTTTGTACTATCGGCATCAAACTGCGGCTCTATGACCGCTGCGGACGAAATCCTGACAAGCTGCAAAGCATCTTGGGAAATGCTGTCTGCAGTCGTATCAAACAGTGGTCGATGGGCGAGCCATGAGACATACGGAAGAAGGAAGCTTTCAGCTGTGTCAAGTCAACCGAGGAAAACAAGAGCAAAACCGGATGTCAGGTAATTTTGCCTTCAAATTAAAAGAAAAGACCATGTAAGCTTCTAAAAAAAGAATCAGTGATGCAGTTAACAATTATTTTCATTGTCAGTTAATCTGCCTGGTATTTTCATAATTAATCGATTAATCATTTTGTCTATAAAATAGTCAGAGAATATTCACATGGTTTGTTTTATCCAGCCATCAGTCCAAATCCCAAAATATTCACTTCAATATCATATTTGACAATGAAAAGCATCAAATCCTTTTGCCTGAAAAATGACTAAAACAAAGAGTTATCAAAATTGTTGCAGGTTGATTTTCAGTTGCTCAACTAATCAATTAATCAGCCAAGTATTTCAGCTGTAGCCCACAGGTACAGGCAGAGTAATTACAGCGCTAGCATGAAAACAAAACTGAAGTTTTGATGTTGATTTCTATAGATATTGAACCTGAGGGGTTTCATTTTCTGCAGACAACTGTGAGTAGGTGGGTCTGACACCACCCTTTGGTTTCCCCATAAAAATCATAATGTTTGGATCAAAACAGGCGGAGCCCTGGTCTGTTTTAAACCTGACATTAGGCTTTAGCTGGCATCAAAGTTGGATTCACCTCCAACTTTCATCCCAGGTAAAACTGGAGGTAAATCCACAGTAATGTAAAACACTGAGTAGGCACACGCCAGAACAGATCTGTGTCATTGTCCCAGTGACACAGTTACTAAAAACTTCAGGGGACTCTCCAACAGCTCCACCACTGAGCCTGTGAAAACAATTGTAGGTTATAGCGTGGCTGTGGAGGGAGCTTTTGAAAGACTGACTAAATAACCCTGATGATGTCAGCAGGGTTATTTTGAGACTTTGAATACAACTACATCCATTTGACAGAAAAGCTCCATTATAACATGGACATGGGGTTTGAAAGGTGCGGGCATATTATATGGTAGACGGAAGATTAGACCAAGTTGCATAAAGGGAACTGTAGGATTCAGCGTGTTTGAAATTTGAGCCATAGTTCTAGTTCGATTTTTACCATCCTGTTTTTTTACAGTCCGTCTCTTGCAAGTCCCCCCAGTTTCATGGATATAGTGTTAAAACTATATTGCATTTTCACTGGAAGTTGTTGCACCAGGACCTTGTGTGGAGTTGGGAGGAGTTGGGATTTCTGGCCCTTCCTCCGCTTTGAACGCCGTCCTCACAGAGACGTTTATTTTGAAATGTGCGCCCGGAAATACTGTAGCATATTCCATGTGACCCCTTGATGCTGGGTGGCTTCCCCTGGTGGAGCTTGAGTATTCACAACAATACGACCTGAAGCCTGTCCGACGCTGCTGTCCACCTCAGACAGGCAGACAGCGGCTCACGCCGTCGGTGCGACAGCTTTCGTGTTTTTTTTGTTTTTTCTCTCCCAGTTATACGATGGGTGTCGGTGCCAGTTAGGACTTCTTCTGTGCATTTTCCTATAATGTTGGCAAGTGATAACCGTCTACCGTGTGCACTGCAGTGGTGCGCAGCTTCGCCTGGAGAAACACCTGTGCGCCTCTCCTCTCCACTGGCCACAGTCATGAATGTTGAGTAGGTATGGATGCAGAGCTGCGCACGAATCAACGCACCAAACATCCACGTAGCTCCAGCCACGGGAAACATGAGCTCGGTTCCCGCGATCTGCTTGTTTGCCGTAGCTTATTGAACGTTACTGCTCATCAATATATTGATCATCAGTTGGCGTGGCAGCTCGGCCCTGGTGGCAGCAGCTTTAGGGGCCAGATTACAGGGAGAACAGTGCAGTATCGGAGGAATAATGCATGGTGTGTGTGCATATATATGTGTGTGTGTTTGTCTACATGGCTTCATGGTTGGGTGTGATGGTCAGTCCATCCTAGAGGCAGCGGGAGTGCGTGGGGGATGAGGGGGCGTCTTAATGCTGTCAGACAGGATGTAGGGGAGGATCTATTGGAGCAGGATTACCCGACCATTTTTGGTGAGAGCGCATCGTGGAGTTCTGATCACAGTTGACGCATTGCACTCCTCGCGTTTTGGCTGCTGGTCCATTATCATTATATAATCATACTCATGTAATCCAGTCTTTTTTTTTACTTAGGCAGCATACGATTACACAGTCTACAGCTCGCCCCCTCCCTCCCCCTGAGGATCCATTTATGCAGCTCCTGCTGAGCAACCTATGAATGCCAATTATAAATGTGGGTGGGTATCAACACTGTTTACGTTTACATAAGTCACTGTTTAGCGCGTTTAGCGTGTGTGTGTGTGTGTGTGTGTGTGTGTGTGTGTGTGTGTGTGTGTGTGTGTGTGTGTGTGTGGTGGGCCAAAAAACACAAAAAGAAAAGATTTGTGTTAAATGCAGTGATGTGCCCATGACTCATGATTTTACACAGTGCAGTAAAGGAGTGTGTGTGTGTGTGTGTGTGTAAAGCTGAAATTCAAATTGTCTCCAGAGTCTGTGTGTGTGTGTGTGTGTGTGTGTGTATGCATGCCAGTGTGGGTGCAGTCATTTTGAAGTCCACAGTGTGTGGGTGAGTTTCAGCAGGTGTGTTTTTACATATGGTGCATACAGGATGAGCATTTGCTGTCAAACTCTGAGGAGGAATGTATGTTCCACAGACACAAAGCAAAGTGTCAGGACGCCTGCATCAGATGAGCGAACACACTGACATTAAACAGAGTTTGGAGCATGAATATCAATCATAGCTCTCTTCTAATGTCAGTTACAGCGTCCCCCTCTCTTCTTACCCCTCTGTCTCTCCTTCTGTCTTTGTTTTCCAGGGAACAGATAACCCTGAGGTGCGGTGTCTGTCTGCATTTGTCTGAGAGAGCGAGCGAGGGAGCAGCACAAATACCGCACAGCCAGACATCATGCAAGGAGAAACCTTCCCTCGCTGCAGAGTGCTGAAATGTTAGGACTGAAGAGCAAGTGTGTCAGATCAAATCAGCAGACTGTTTACATTAGGGGCAGCGATAAGAGCTGCTTGACACTAGACTCTCTAGCACCCTGTGTGTGGTTTAAGGCCCCTTTCAATCACGGTCAGGAAAATCGAGAGGAGACGTGTTAGCTCATCTTTCATCAGCACTTTTTTTCCCTCCGTCAGATTCAGCAATCCAGCAGCGAGCCGAGATGGAGTGGTCACTAGAGAGTGTGAGGGAGATGGTGGCTGGAGGGATGCAGTCTATACGGGAGTGTGAGATCTGTGCTTTTGCCATAGCCATGTGTGTGCTGCTGCTGTTTATGTGGTATTGTTACAGGGTGGGCCGGGAGCACGGTTCCAGCCCCTTGCGTGGGAGGTATCTGGCTGGGCCCAGCCGGATTGGAGGGGTGGTGGGGGGCTTCATGAGTTCAGACTGTCGTGGCAGAGGTAAAGGGAAACATGGATCAATGCTAGAGGAGCAGAACGGCTTTGCTTTCTGCCAGTCGTCAGAGTGTTTCCGCTGTACCAGCGCTGGGGAAAGTCTGAACCAGAGGCTCTATCACAGCCTGCAGGATTACGCCAAGCGCTACACCTGGTCAGGTATGGGCAGGGTGCATAAAGGAGTCCGTGATCAAGGCCGATACCTTAACAGCCGACCAACCATCCAGCGGCCAGAGGTCTTCTTCCTCCCCGACCTACCCTCAGCCCCTTTCTTCTCCAGGGAGGTACAGAGACACGACGTGGAGCTGCTGGAGCAGAGCTTCCCCGCCCTTCTGGCTGAGTTTGAGAGCATCTACCACCAACCTCCCGCCCGCAGCGGGTCCTCCCTCCCGCCGGGGTGGAAAGCCAACAGCACTCCCCGTGGCCAGTGGTGGACCTACTACCTGGTCAACCAAGGCACCCCTCTGGTTCTCAATGTCAGGAGATGTCCGCGGGCGTGGAGGGTGTTGGGACAGCTGCGCACCTTCATCGCCAACAACGTGTTTGGCAACGCCTGCTTCTCCGTGCTGACGCCTGGAGCTCTGATCACCGAGCATTATGGTCCAACAAATGTCAGGCTGCGCTGCCACCTGGGTAAGAGAGTGAACTGTTGAGTGAGCCGAAACTGATTCAACCATGTGATGTGTGAGGCTCACCGGGTGCTGACCTCAACACGACAGCAGATGATCTCAGTAATAGGCATGTTTAAGTAGAGAAGAGGAGCAGCTCAGGGAATCAGCTGATGTAGTGTTTAGACTGAGATGCTGAATCCTCTCGAGTCATGGAGGCTCATGGCTGAAATTTTGGGACAAATGCTTAAAGGTTCTGTTGTTTTCACTGCACCTGAGCTTTGATTCTAATTCCATCTGGACTCTTGTGAGATGGCTATAAATAGTAACGTCCATTGTTGTGTAGGCAGGATGCTGTAAACCAGCATACTATAATGGTACTGGATGCTGTAAGAACAGAACATTTTGTGTGGGATGTGTCACCTGGGAGTTTGGTTAGCAGCACAAAATGTTTCAAAATGCCTTGTGTTTAGTGAGACCCATGGATGGACTCGGGTTTTTCTTTTTTCCTCTCTTGCAGGTCTCAGAGTGCCCCCTTCCTGTGAGCTTGTAGTCGGTGGGGAGCCACAGTGCTGGTCTGAGGGCAGCTGTCTGCTTTTTGACGACTCCTTCCTCCACAGGGCCTTTCACGAGGGTAAACTGGGATTAAAATTGAATCTTTTATTGCGCTCGGCCCCTTTTTTATTTATTCCTTTAAGGAGGATTGACCTAAAAACTGTATAATCCGATCAGGAAATTGCTCAGGAAATTGTAGAGCCTTTTTAATGTGGGTCTGATATGGATTTCAGTGCAAGACCGTGGCAAAATGGGGTTCTTGATATTTCTGCTATGTTTCTGTGTGTGTGTGTGTGTGTAGGTGGCGCAGAGGACGGCCCCAGGGTGGTCTTCATGGTGGATCTCTGGCACCCCAATGTGGCCGCTGCCGAGAGACAAGCCTTGGACTACATTTTTACTCCAGGCCGTTTAGAGGACAAGGAAGGGAAATAGGTGTGAGTGTGAAACCATGTCCAAGCGAGGGACAGATGGCCTTTAGGGAAGTGTCTGTAGGATGGGGGAGCAACTCTTTTTCTGCCTCCAGACCAGCTCTCACATTCACTGTGTACATATTCTCCGGCTTGTACCGTACAGTATCTCTCATAACTCTTCTTAGCAGATGACCAAACATTGGGCCTCTTTTATCATGTTCATGTTTCTGCCTGCATAGTAAAAGACCGCCACAGTTGAAAGTATTTATTTCCACTTAGTAAAACTTAGCAGATGCACGATTGTTGATGCAGCCATTTTATTAGCGTGTATTAATACCGTGGCAGTGATATTTTAGGTTATTTTTTGGTTGTTTTTTTTTTTTTTTTGACTGACTCCAAATATATTCCACCAAATATATTTTTTCCACTTTCCGATTTCCTTCTAACTTTTCACCAAATCTGGAGCAAACTTATTTATAAGACCTTAGATTCAGCTCATTTGAGTTTTCCTTTGGTTTTTGCTTGAAAGAGTTCAACAGTTTGCTGGTAGAGAGCTACAGATGTGATAAATGACTCTTAGCAAGCCAAACAATAATGTGTCACACTCTTGTTGTTATGTATAAATGGGTCCACAGGCCAGCCTTTTCCATTGGAGTCACTTGAGGAAGTATTTATGGGGCCCAAAATTTTCGGGGGCATCAGGAGAGGCACAACACGACCACACATGACTTTACACTTAACATCTAACACGTTTTGCTTTTTCTTTTACACTTAGTGTAACACCTACATACATTTCCGCAAGGGCTATGAAATTTGATCATTCAACTTTTTCATGTTCCTCGACACATCCAGTCCCACTTCAGATTCAAATTTGGATTCTAACTAAGATGCGACTGTCAGTGAGTTTGCACACTTTTCATTTCTGAAACACCCTCTTTTTCAAATATGCGACGAACTTAGGATGGTTTAAGTTGTGATGCATGACCGGACACTCTCCTGCTTGCAGAAAGTTGTCATGTTTTCAGTTATTGTATAATTTATTATTATTTATCTAAAATCACAGCAAAAGTGATGCTAAAGCTAAGGAGCCGCTGCCAACGCACTAGGTTCTGATAGACTCATTAAGTCATTGAAGCAGTGATACAGAGGGATTAAATGAGCCAACGTGGGATATCTCTTTAAATTGAACTTGGTTAATTACAGGTTGCACAGTTGGGATTTTCTGACATTCTGACTAAACTGGCAACTGTTACTGGATAAATAAACTAAATGCATGGCAGATAGTAGTATTACAGTGTTGTGATATATTGAATGAAATGCTCTTGTGTTTATCATCCCTGAGGCGAACAGATTCATCCATATGTGGTCTGATAACTGAGGTCCAATGTCCATCATGACGTGAATGTTTACAGACGCAGCTAATGTCTCTGTCACGACTCTTGCTGGTGTGGTAGTTTATTGTGCTCCCCTTTGAAAAATCTGTCCTGCTTTCACAAGACATGGTTAGAGAAGCACATTTTTAGGTCTAATTGTGTGAGCCGGCCTGTGCTGTAACACTGGAGATGAAGTGTTTTTGGTAAATTTACTAAACTCTTGTAATTTGGTTGTATTTGATATCAGGTTTGTATTTCTGTAAATAGGGTTGAGGTCACAAATCGAAGAGTTGGAGATGTTTTGAAATGATTGTCATCAATGCTATAACTATTGTGTTGTCTTGATTTACAGCTAAAGTGATTGCACTTCATTCTCCAAAAAGCCAACCATGAAAATCATTTTGATAGATTCGATTTGTAGATTCTGTAAAATGTTTATGAAGTATTATCTCTGTTGTTCTGTGATGATTTTTTATTTTATCACTCTGTAATTTGGCAGCGCCATATGGTATCTGTTATTAAAGCCATATCCTCAATTCTTCAACAGCACTTCATGGATATATGTGCACAGTCTAAAGGATAGTGACAATTAATCTTCAGCAGCTTTACTAGTCCTTTGCAATTCAAGATAATCATCTATTCAATTCTAATGTTTACAAAAGTATGATCATCATTTCCGAGCTGTTTACAACATGAGGTGACACTGACACTCACATTGAGCTGCCCATAATTAGGTTTCAAATTAAGAGTGCTGTTAATCCACTTTAGAGGATGAAAACTGTCATTTCCAAAGCATTTGCTTTACATATACAGTGTATGATGGGGCAACCATTTTGTTTACATTTGGATGAAGGATTTGTCCTTAAACACATTCTTGTGTGGATTTTGAACAGTATTTCTGTACATTTAATAAATGGTCGAGTATCTTATTTAACCAGCTGTTGTCAGAGGTGTCACTTTTACTCAGGTTTCACAGATCTGAAACGAGAGATGGACGCATCGCATTGTATGATTTCACTGCTGAATGAGCCGTTTCAGAAGGAAAAAGTCTTCTGCACAAACCTACTGGAGATACACGTTACAATATAAAACAAGGGGACAAAGTAAATTGTGTTGCCTATTTTCAGACAGATGCAGTTTTATAGCAGTGGCACAGGGAGGCGTGGGCATGCAATGATGTTGTCACTGCTCTGTTTTCTCACAGCAGTTATTTCCTATCAGACTTGTATTGCCTCTGGAGGAAGTGAAGCCAGCAGCACTAAAATGCTGAGGCAATAATAACATCATGTTAAATATAAACAGTGGTGTCGTCGTTCAGGGCTTCATGAGGAATATACGCACAGGTTAATAATTCTGTCTCCATTCAACACAAATCAGCATCAGCTCAGGGTGTATTCGTGTGTCCACATCTATTGGCCTGTGGCTTTCATGGATGGAGGCACATACTGATGTGAGGTTGATGCCCCTTATCACCAGTAATGACACGTAACTCGTGTAGGAAGACCTTCATGTTGTTGTTAATCTCCTGAATTATTAAATCAGACTGCAGTGGTTATTGTCACATCACTGTCTAGTGTCCAGACGTGAGCGAATCTCTCATGCAGAGATACATGTGTCTGCTCAGGGATTATCCTTTGAGCAATATTCATCGACATCACATATTTAAATAATAATTAGACACATGCATAAATGTAATAAAATGGGTCTCTTATAAGCCAGAGCTGCTGCAGTGGGATCCAGGTACCTCTAGGTGTAGCTGATGGGGTCCTATGGGCCCTGACAAAATGAACAATTGTTTAATATCATTTTCATTTCATTCAAAATGTTGGTGAGCAGAGACAGAGACACAGCAGCATGACAAGTATTTTATGTTGACTTGATTTTTGGACATATGGTGATGTTTTTATTGCCTTATAGTTGTAACAATTGAATTCAGCGGGATGAAATGGTTACAGTAACTGATACTTTGTCCACTAAAGGACGAAAAAATGACACTATACAGTCCTTCCTGCCACATCACTATCTGTGACCACAAACTGCAATAGTATAGAATCAGAGTAGAATTAACTCTTTGTTGACTTGACTCAGGGGATGAGATCGTCCATAGCAGCCTATTAATTTCCACTGTTTTTTACAGATCTTGTGTCCCAACCCAGTTCTTTCTACTTCTAGTGGATCATGACATCTCAGTCAATATCTGAGTTCCTTTTGGGGCAAATGTTCATTTTATCTGTTTGGTTTGTCTTTGTCATGGGAAAGTTTTGCCGACCACAGACAATCTATACATTACTACCGTGCACCCACGTCATTGCCACGATGCCAGAGACAAGCATCCACATCAATGAAAAGGTGACGCGCTCTGCAGCGACGTGTGTGCCCCTCTGTTTCGCTGTCTGTGCGCGCTCCGGCTGCGCTGCCGCACATCAACCAGGTGGTGAAATGTAGCCTAACTCACCGCGGGCAGGCTCTGCTGGAGAATATGGGTCGACAATGGGGAGAAAGCGGCAAATGATGTCGAGGATCAGCCCGCCGACACAGACCAGACCAGATCCGCAGCTATGAGCTCCTCCTTTCCCAAATCTGAATCCACGACCTCCTTGTTGAAATCATCCTCGGCTGCGAGGAGACCGACACACCTCCCTGAACGTACCGCAGAGAGCCGGAGAAGTCAGCATCCACATCAGCATCAGCACCAGCATCACCACCGTATCGCCGCACTCCAGAGCAGCAGCAAAGCCGAGGAGTCCTTCTGGTCGGCCGAGTGCGACATCAGTGCCCGGAGACCCCTGTGCCACCCCTCCCTCATCGGCAGCCAAGACAGTAGTAATAACGCTGCCACTCGGGACAAGTGCAAGTCACATGCCCCTCACAGCCAAGTTCCCGACCGGCCGGAGCCGAACGGCGAGGCGGGCCGAGGTGTGAAGGAGCGCTGCAGGTCATCCAAACCCGCACACCGGCACCACCGCAGGAAGCACAACCGGGAGGACCGTCCGCCGGCAGCAGGCGCACCGGAACCTGAGCATCGCCGCCGCTGTCACACTCACACCCGCCCGGTGCCCAGGGTGCCCTCACTGTCGGACAGCAACGACGACAGGGCTCCTCTCTGTGAACCGAGGGAACACAAGGGGGGCAGTTTAGCCAACAGTGGTGGTCAGGTCAGCAGTCCCTCCCCGTCATCGTGCTCCCTGGCCCCGCTGTCGAGCAGGTCCTCTCGTCGATCCCGGAGGTCCAGCGCTGCTTCTTCTGCATCCGATATCAATTTACGCACCATCCTTAACTCACTGTTTGGGCAGGTAAGGCCCTGGGATATAGAGAAATGACTGTGTGCTGAACACAGATTTGTCTGAATCGAATCACCCCAACAATTGGTCAGTTAGTTACACTAATTTTATGAGTTTTAGTGTGTGAGGTGCAGAGATGCTTCTGGGAATGTTGTGACCCCTGACAAGCTGTGACAGTGACCAAACCTAAATTAAAATTAATGTGAAAAGTGACTGAAGCCTGTTTTATAGGTCCCATTAAGAGGCGGTTTGTCAGTTAAAAATAAGGTTTTGTAAACCAATTTGAATGAATGTCACCAGTGTCTCTAGCACTGCAGGCTTCATCTAAAAAAAATAATTAAATGCATTAAGTTCACTGAGGGCTGCCCTGCAGAGCTGCTCTGTTGAAAATAGTGCTTTGTTACCATCTTTCTGCAGAAGTGGTGAACCGTGGCCTCAGTGACATCCTGTTTCCAATCAATATAAGCTAATGTGCTCTGTGATGCAGCCTGCACACACTGTTATTACTGGACCAAGTATAGAGGGAAAAGCTTCTGCTACACATTCATTTCTTATGTAATTTGTAAATACAGTGCTACCTCCTACAGACCTCAGTCAGGCAGCCCTTCCTTATTGAAGTGGATGTGCTGGGGCAGATAAAACGCACTCCTATCGGAGGTGCTAATGTGTATTTGGTCAAAGACAAAGATATATAAATACATACATACACACACACACACACACACACACACACATATATATACACATATATATATATATATATATATATATATATATATATATATATATTCATATAACTTAATGTTCCTGCATCATTCAACCAGGAACACTGCAGCAATTGTTGTGTTATGTTTGAATAAAATCACTGTGATGTTCCTGTTGGTGGTGGAGGCTCTATTTAGAGCCACAGATCTATTTATACAGAAGAAGTGAGTTCAGCTTAATATGCTTGGATTCTTATCAGTGATTTTAGCTCAGAAAGCTAAAGTCTGCAGCCTGTTTTAGTTTTACATCATAAATCTCCACCTCACTGCTTAAATTGCTTGTAATAAATTGTTTATTGAGGGGATCTCTCCGGTCTCTTCCACAGAAGTCAGAGTTTATTTTCCTCCATGTATGGTGCCCAGATTTTAACCTTCGCATCAATCTGGAGCTGATTTACATGTGTTACAGAATTGGGAAGCTCTCAGCTGTAAAATAGGCTCCGTATGGGAGAGATGGCTTCAAGAGAAAAATCTTCTAGTACTTATAGTATGAAAGCCTATTCTACAAATAACCCGTGAGTCAGTGCGCGAGCAGCTCTGTGAAAACATTAGTGTGACCTGAAAAAGGTCTTTGATGAGACAGCTAGATGGAGAGGAGTTCAGTGACGGCCAGAAATGTAAAGCACGGTTTGAGAGATACACACATCGCCTTTGGCATTTTGTCTAAACAATGCAACGCAAAGTGAACAGGATTTTCACTGCTCTGGCTACAGGTAGCGTTTTGACTTGCCAAAATGGATTCGCATTTGAAAAGATGGTGATCAACTATCTATGGTCTGGTTTTGATGGTATTTCATTTTTCAGATGCACACACACATACAGTCACTGCACTCCTGCCTCTCACAGTCGTTGTGTGTTTGTCAGTCATGCCATGTGGCTGCTGTAGGTCAGAGTGACCTTGAGTTCGCCTGCAGAGGGCACAGGAGGATGTGTGCGCGGTGTGTGGGGGTGTGTTAGGGAAGAAAAACAAAGGCACATGCAGAAATGTGAAGTGCATTATATGATTTCAAGTGTAATCTCAAGGCTGCATATTCATAAATTATCACTTGAGAGTGAGAGTGCAGGTGAGGAGAACATCAAGGCTGGAAATAGGTCATTAAACACACCGCGTTCCTGTAAACTTGCCTGTTACAGATTTTATTAGTGCAGAAACAGCAAACACTTTGCAATGTGTGTGTGACCCTGAAGTAAAAGGTTATTTGTCAGGTGCAGCTTCCTGCAGGAAAGCTGACACAGCTCATCGCATTTCTCTTGTTTATTCTGTGATGCTGTGACACTGTGTTGAATTGTCTGTTACAGAATAACTGCAATAGTTTGGTCATTGTGACAAGTCTGGTGAAATATCTCACAGACACTCGCCCTCTTTTCCTTTAATAGGCATACTTCTCTTTCCCTCCTTGGTCCACTTCGCTCTCTCATTTAGTTTCTCACCCTCACTCTTATTTCTTCTCCCCCTCTCTCTCTTTCTTTTCCCACTGTGACACTCGCTACTTTGCTACTTTCATTTACTCCAGACAGTACAGTACAGCGCAGCTCACAGTTTTTGATCAGCTGTAGATTAGCTCCCCAGGCTTCATGGGTCTTGCTGAAACCAGAGTTTTCACTCCTTTTAAAACCCAAACTGCAAACTTAAGGGAGAAAAAGCCCTCATGGTCCTTTTTAGTGTCTCTTTTCTCCTTTGGTATGGGAAACTGCTTAGACTGGCCTTTGAGAACGGTAAGACTGTTTTCAGTGTGGTGCACTGTCTTTCTCGATTTGTTTGGTGAATTTTGTGGTGCATTCGAAAGCGAAACTGGTAAATAAAACTTGACAGTAGTGTGGCAATTAGGGAAATTTTTCTTGCACAGTTGTTTGCAGCTGCTTTTGCTCTTTCTGTTCATATTTGCATGGAAGTCTTTCATCATACTGCAAAAACCCTACTGAGGATTTAGAACATTTTATCTATCTTTGATATCCTCACACAGTCAAAATCAGAATGTGTTATGTTTATACTAGATTCAGTTTAAGTTTAGATTATGGACTGAGGAGTTTTAATATCCACACTGTTTGATGTTGGTGGTTTGTATTGAAAGCTCCTGAAACTTATTCTGCCACTGCACTGGTTGTAAGTGACTGTGTTGTGTATTTTGTTAACCTTGTGTCATATGACTGGTTTCAACCCTTTGGTGTGAAACAGACATTTTTTTCCAAAAAGCACTGTATGTCCCACAGGAGAGAATGTGTCTTAATGTCTTAATGAATAATTTTTGTGTGTGTGTGTGTGTGTGTGTGTGTGTGTGTGTGTGTGTGTGTGTGTGAGACAACACACGTAGCCTGTTCGCTGGTGCTTTAGCTCGCCTTTTCTGTGCTTCTGAGTATGTTTACTGTTCCAGTGACAGTGTATAGGTGTGAGGTGCCAGTCCGTACAATGTGGCACGTAAACAGTTATGAGCAATGAGTGGAAAGTTGGCAACAAGCTGCTTTATTGATGCATTTAAACTTCTGCCTTGTTTTCATATCTCCATAAATTTCCATTTAATCTAGCTCCTATTTTCCTATTTTATAGAGTCTATGTAGATTGTCACACATCATCTCTCAGTTTGTACCTTTATTCCATTCTGCTGTGAAGCATCTATGGATCTCTAACTCTGTCTCTGCACCCCTCTGGAAAGATGCTCCAGGATGCTGAGAGGAGACTCAGAGGGGTGCTGTCCTGTGAGGAGATGGGCCAGGCAGTGTATCTTGGGCCTTATCAGGAGTCCATTGTTTCCATGACGCAAAACTGTGTTCTCGTGAGCAACATAGTGGGACAAACCTGTGTCTTCCTGAGTAAAGGCATGGCCAATTGCAGGCAGGCTGTACGTAAGTCTGGACAAACAACCTTTTATTACTCTACTTCTGTCTCTATTCATGTCAGTAAAGTTTACCTAGGCAGGACCTACCTACCTGCAGTAGCAACTTTCACCTCTGGGTTGTAGAGACCCTTTTTTCTATCATCGATTCTTCCTGTTTCCACTCTTGCTGCTTTTGACTGGTATCCTGCCATCTGCCGGCAGGGAACACACAGGTTTGGAAAATGGCTGAGCCTGGAAGCTCACAAGAGTGAGTACTGAAAGAGTGTATAGGAACTTGTGAATACGTGCAGTGCATATGAAAGCAACAACATTGATTTGTACTTTTGTTACTCACATTAGATCAGCGGTTTCCAACCTTTTAGGCTTGAACAGGCCAAGGGTCAAACGGGTGTAGTGATGCAGATGCACCAATGCTCTGTCCCACTGGCTGCCTCTCATAGATGTGCATATCTGTATTTTGTACCGTGAGTGCACAAAATGCTAAAGAAATATTTGGCAGTTTGATAATTTGACATTTTGGAAAAACACTTATTTACTTTCTTGCCAAGAGTTAGATGAGAATATTGATACCACTTATATACAGTCAATATGTAGCCTAGCTCTGTCCAAAGGTTAGCTGTTCCACCTGTTTACAATGTTTATGCAAAGCTAGCATAACCAGCTACTGGCTATACTGCAGTTACATATTTAGCAGACAGATATGAGAGTGAATGTGATCAGTCTTCTCACAAACTCTCAGTACAGTGAATAAGCTAAACGCCAAATTTAGCTTATTCAAACTAACTTTTGTACTTTGACATCTTCATAAAAAGAGCATGGTAATGGAGGGTTTTGAGTAAAGTGATCAGACCTAGATCATGTCGTTGTAAACAATGATGGATGATGAGGCTACACTGATGAACGGAGGAAGTGACGATGGTGCTGTGCATGCACGCATGTTGAGCTGGCTGACTATGCTCCTTTGGGCTCATGTGCCTCCTGTGTTTTCTATCTCGCTGGTTCCGGTCAGACAGTTCTGCGGGCCTGACGTCAGCAGTCACCGTTGTGTTTAGACTTCTTACTGCTCCTGCTGTTAACCCCTGAGGGTTCTGGGATATGTCTGCCTCTCTCTCTGCCCTTTAAAGGTTGTGCTCATTGTGAGCAAGCTCTGAAAAAAATAGAAACGGCCACATTCTTCTGTGAACTTGGGGGTTATGGCTCATAGTCATGCTTGATAGGAATCAGCCTATTTATACTTGGAGTTTTTGTCATCAAGATGTGAGATAGTTCCAGCCCACTGTTAACATCTTTTACTGTTGGGTGTCCTTATGTTGAGGTTCACAAAACGAGCAAGGATTGTTATGGAGAAGGTTGCTGATTTAGATTTGGGCATCACTCGAGTCACAGCGTTGACAGCGGTATGTTTGCATGGACCTCAGACACAGGAGAGTGTGTTTGTTATGATATAATTGTGATGACTGCTTTTTTTCACGTGTATTTTTTTCTGTACTGACCAAATGTTATTTCCTTATAGGACAGAGAGCTGCGGCCAGAAGAAATGGATGGTAAGTTTTTCTTTCTTTCATTTTTTCTTTTTCTTTACTGAGTAACACTGCAGGTTATGTATTGTAACACACGTCATAAGTTATGTATTGTAAATTTATTAAACATAAAAGTGAAATTAAATGAAAAGGGTGAAAATTTGCATTTACATGTGCTGTGCAAAATAGTATGTAAGAAAAACGAGAGCCATACTGTTCAGTTACTAATACCTTTTTCTGTTGTTGCTCAACAGAATTGCGGGATGCTTTTAAAGAGTTTGACAAGGACAAGGACGGTTTCATCAGCTGTAAAGACTTAGGAAACTGTATGAGAACCATGGGATACATGCCCACTGAAATGGAGCTGATTGAACTGAGTCAACAGATAAACATGAACTGTAAGGACTTAACTGTCTCGTGTATATATATGTCATGTACGCAACTGTACCCTGCATACAATGTGTATTGTGGTTTGAAATTCTGTGCCACAATCTCTTTTTCTTAAGTGGGAGGTCATGTTGATTTTGAGGATTTTGTAGAGTTGATGGGCCCAAAACTCCTCGCCGAAACTGCAGACATGATCGGAATTAAAGAGTTAAAAGACGCGTTTAGAGAGGTAAGAGTGTCTGGATTCAGATATTGATGACGGTTTCCGTACCTCTGGTTGTGTTGAGTTTTACTAGTAGCTTTTCCATTTTTAATGATTTTCCTCTGCTTTTTGTTCCCAGTTTGACACTAATGGAGATGGTGCCATAAGCACATGTGAACTCCGAGACGCAATGAGAAAGCTGTTGGGCCAACAGGTACGATTTGGATCGTAATAAACCATTCTTGTATGTTGTTGTATGAGTGTGGTGTGTCACTTACTTCTGCCAACTGTTTTTTTTTCCAGGTGGGTCTAAAGGAAGTGGAAGATATCCTGAGGGATGTTGACTTGAATGGCGACGGGCTTGTTGACTTTGAAGGTAATGCAGTTTTCACAAACTACTTGCTTAAAGGAGCTTTTTGTACGTTTTCGCCATTGCTACATATCCAGTGCTAGTATTAGCAGCTGTTTACTTCAGTTGTCTGTTTGCTTCACCCATTGTTGCCTTTATAAGACAAGAGGTTATAATACACCCTCTGAGAAGCACTACTTCTTCAGGGCAGCCTGAACACTACAGTGACTCAGTATCGGGAAGTGACAAGACGGCCCTGGGCTAGCTGGTTAGCATGCTAGCTTTAATAGAAGAAAAGAAGTGATAGAAATAGAAGCAAAATAAGAGGGTTGCTTTCCATCGCTAGAGACAGCTGCTGAGTTAAGGAATGAAGTATGATGCTGAACTTGTCACTCGTTTCTTCTAGACGTGTAAGTAAACAGCTGTTAATGCTAATGTTAGCCATGTAGCAATATAAAAAGTTATAAATAGCTGTTTTACAGTATACTGTCGAGTGTGGTGCAACTGTTGCATTGTCATCCTCCCCCTCTCTTTTCACAGAGTTTGTACGAATGATGTCTCGCTAAGGTCATATAATGATCGGCCCTGAATGTGAAGCTGTGTCCTTCTCTATACTTGCCCAAGTGCAACAGAGGACCTGATAAGATCTTCTGAGCCATCCAAATCTGAGTGACACTGGAAATAAAACTCCTTGAATGTTATGGAGCGAGGAGTCACCTCACACTTTCAATCAATAAGTGTTCTTCCTGAAAAGTCTCCGGTTCAAGTGAGGCAGAATTTGCTGTAGCCTAGCTGATGATTGTCTTATGTTTTTGCACTTTAATTCTCACTAAATAACTTCCTATGTGGATAGGTTACTGGTGTCTTGTCTCATCCTCTACATGGATGAAATAAGTGTCTCACGAAACGTCGCCTTTGATGTACAACAAAGTCAGGATGAGAGAGTCAATGTCTGTAGAAAAGATGTAAAAGATCAGTGCGCTGTTGGACATTTCAGTTCATTTTCACACAGTACGTGTTATATTAGAAGCTGTAAGTGGAATGTCCTTTGTGTGACATTGGTGCTCCACCAAGGAATCCACGTGGCAATATCACACCTGTATTGTAACAGTGTGACCATCTGTGATTTTCCACTGTGTCAGTCCAGTCTGATAAAAGCGTCACTGTCTGACAACTAGATGCAACGAAGAAGCAGATCTGTGATATTAATGTGAGACACACCTCTGAAATACATTTCATATATGTTATTCTCTACAGTCTGAGATCAAGGGAAGTTGAAATACTGCTTACAAAGATGCACAGCTCTCTCTCTCAGAGCTTAAATCCTGAAGCCCGAAGCGCTCACTGACGATAGCCTGCTGTGGTTTGCAGCATCCAGAGCAGTGAAAATGGAACATTTCCAGACTGTCTCTCAATGCTCACAGGTTTGAATTCCTGGAGCTTTTAACCTAGCTTTGGGAACAAGAGCATTGCCCTGTCTGAGACCATAAAGTAGGAATGACATGTGTGAACTGTATTTACAGTGGATGTGATTATGTTGTACCTGTACTGTACGTCACTGTCAATATGATTGTAGTTGTGGTAACATTCCACACATCTGTGTTGTCGAAGCAATTTTTATGCATGCCAAAGAGAGAAATTTATTAAATTCAGTATGCACATTTGCATTTTTGTCTAACAAAGTAAACAACATACTTTGCCAAGTTAACTGTAGAAAAATAAAAAGGTGTTTACATTTTAGCCCCGTTTCCTGTGGAGAAATTGTCAAAGAAAATACAGGAGCAATACAGCTGAAAATGGTTTTGAGTTTGTGATTTAGACATTGAATGAAAATATCCTGCATACTCAAACACACTGACAACAGCTTGTTATGTTATGGACCTTAAGTTTCAAACTACCTCTCCATCTATACTGTGTGTCCACGATTCCTGTCAAAATGTCATTAAGAGCATATTAGCAGTGTGTGCTGACACTGAATGTCTTGAGGACAAACCTCATAGCATCTATTATTTATCTGTGTCTCTGGTTAGACTGCAGGCTGGTACATTTTCCCTGCAGCACTTCATAACCATCACTGTGCAAGTCACCGAATGAAAATAACTGTAAATAACTGTGCTGTGTCCCTGTGTGACCTTTGACGAATTTATCTTTGATGAAAGATTTGTTGTACAACAAACTTGTTTGGTAGTTACACTTGTTGCAAAAGACATATTAGGTAGTGACACAATGTTTATAAATTATATCATAAAGAGATGCTCTGTTTGGGCAGTACTGACAGGGAGAATTTACAAGCAAGTACAGTAATTTTATTCCACTGTCACACTCCAGCTAAAACTATTTGGTAACACATGAACACCAGTGTAAAAGAATGCTAAACAGTTAACCTTTTAAAATACAGCGCCTTGGTAGTGCTACTTTAGGTGTGTTTTGATCTGTGCTGCCCTCAATCTTCACACACCCATGACAAATTATACACTGTCTCAAAGCTCAACGTTTCCTGATTCTATCTGTGCAAAGCATTTTATGATCCCCCATATCTCTGCAACAGATGTTGGACACAAAATTGGTTCTGGCTTGTGGCTTTAGTTACAAAGTGTTTTCCACAGAAAAGGTAGTACTAACCTTTAAAAAAAATAAAATAAAATAAAAAACAGTTAAGTTTTTAATCTAGCAAGAATAGGGGCGATTGTTGCAGCCACAGACAGACCCACGACAAAACTAGCACATGCTGCCTCTGGGCCACTTCTGTTACAAGCAGCAGCAACAAGCTAACAGCAACAAACGTTTGCACACATGCTCATAAAAACAGCTTTAAACATGATGATTTTGTAGGAGTTTCCAGTTAATGTAAGGGAAATACTGATACATTTACATCAGCTGTAGCAAACAACTAACATAGGAGGCTGTGTGCTCACATTAAGAAAACAGGGCATTTTACCGTATGTTTACCAACGCTGTGTTAATAAAAAGCAATCATTAAACACCTGTCCCCCGTAGAGGTAATGCTGTTGCCATAGCAACTATCTCCATTCATTCAACCCTCGACTGCACTGTGTGCGCGCGCTGTGTTGGACTCTTCTGATTGGACAAGACTCGGACGCGTCAGACCGGAAGACGGGTCGGAGGGCTAGATTAATAACAAAAATATATATATAAGATAGATTTGATACATTTAAGTCTCTTTGAATAATAATGTAGGAATGTAGGAGATATATAAAGATACCTTTTGTTGTCAGTATGAGTAGAACTGGTAACTGAGTCAATTTATTATAAATACCGTTTATTATTGATTATTGTGGTGGAAAAAAAAACTTTATAACAACAATATTAGGGTAAATAATAGGAGTAAGAAAAATAGCGTATGTGACAATGTGAAAGCCCCTCCTCTAGCATGGTGGTGTCTTTATTGAAGGGTTAACAGTTGGCAGAGACAAATGGTTAAGGTTAGGTAAAGGTTAGCGTCAGGTACTTTCAGACTGGGCTGGGAAATAGACTTCACTTTCCCCAGAATCTGATCCGGAGCCTTGGGATCTAATGGTATCCTTCACAGAGAGTTTCCTGCCATGGGTTCAACCCTGCTCTCACTTTTTAACCTCAATCTTAAGTAGCTCCACCGTGTAATTGGTTCTGGTTATTAACGCTAGGCCTGCCAGTGTAAAGCAGGGGGTGAACTCTGATTTCTGCCTGAAAGGCTAAACTCAGGGCGAAAATGATCCAATCCCTCACTCGACGTGTAAAAAAGTCACAGGGCTTCTTCCTGCACGCCTCGGCCAATCAAGATCAGAGTATGAGCATAAACCCTGTACAACCCAGAAGATCTGTGACTTTTGATGTTATTGATGAACACATTCAAAGTCGTTATTTGTACATAGCTATAAAGTAGGACGTGATTGGTCTGTGATATGAAATGGTGTTAGATGGATGAGGAAGCCTTAACAGGAGCATGTGATTCGACGGAGCATCTGTCACTCATTGGCCATGTGAAATGTAAGGTTAGGTAGCGCTGTTCCGCCCCCTGCTCCTGCACACTGGCAGAGCAAATGTTAGATTGGGTGCACACATTGAATGAAAGTCAGTTTAGCAGGCTGTAGCCACCAGCAGCTGAGAATATCTGCACACAGTCAAGTTACCTTACAGTTTCGAGTACAGGCAGCTGGTGAGACTTTATCAGCGGAGGTGAACTTACACATTGGCAAAAGACAGTCTGAAGATATTGGTGACAGGGGGAAGGTAAGAGACATTTGCATGAACGTTAGCCCGGCTCTGATAGACCTGGTATTTCTGGTTAGATGGGTAGGAAGGTTAGCTAGCTAGCCTAACTGACCAACATTACTCGCCGCTAATTTCTCGTTATTCCATAATATTTGACTTATTATTACGGACGTGGTAACTTAATGTCCTGAATATGCTAAGGTTAAACTAGAACACCTATTTATATAATATCACTGTCATTTTCTGGGTCTCTGTAGGATTTCGTGCTAACGCTACTGCCGGTATTGGCACAGTTAACATTAGCATACTGGCTAACTTCAAGATATCACGTTGCATGTCATCGAGACGGGCTTGCTAGCTCCTTACGCTAGCTAACCGTCTGTGGTTGATGTTACATACGGAAGGGTCACTTCCATGCAGAAACGGTGCTGCATGCAAGCAGATACCGACGCTGTCTGTCTGTCTGTGTGTCTGTGTGTCTAGGACCAGGCTGTGTGTGGCGATGCAGCGGGTCACGGCGCAGCTCGTCGCCGGGCTGTTCGCAGCGGCACTGTCGCTGCTGGCAGAGCAGTGTTTGGCGGACGGCGGGGGCCCCAGCCTCGCCGAACGGGTTATCTGGGCTGTAAATGCCGGGGGTGAAGCACATGTAGACGTGCACGGAATTCACTTCAAAAAGGACCCACTGGAAGGGAAAATTGGTAAAGGTGAGTTGAATTCATTAGCGCTTAACTGCTAATATGAGTCTGCGTGTTTTGCTGGGCTTCACCTGCAAGGTGTTGCTGAGAGTGACATTGTGAAGGTAAGTGCTGCTCCCCGGAGCCTGAGAAATTTCCAGCAGAAACCTCTGCATGATCTGGCTTCCGCAAGTAACCACCAACTAGTGAGGAGTCAGCATAGAGCTCTACAGCTCCGCCCCTCTCAGCATGTAGAGGAAGCAGGTGATGATATGATCTGATTGACTGTACACTCATTCTTGGCGTCAGTTATTGGGCGCAGATATTGTAATTGAAAGCTGGAGTGAACACAGTGTGGTAACTTGCCATTTGCAACACAAAGGCACTGTAATTCACAGAGTGCTGGAAAAGGTCAGGGCTTTCCTAATGTGGTGCTTAGCTTGACGTAAAACATGATCAGTTTTCCAGAAATGCAACTTTTAGTGGGATCTTGTGAGCAAAGGCCACACTGAACCTGATGCTGTTCTCCTTCATAGCCTCCGATTATGGGGTGCGTCTACCAATACTGCGCTCCAGTCCAGAGGACCAGATCCTGTATCAGACAGAGCGCTACAATGAGGACACTTTTGGATATGATATCCCCATTCGTGAGGAAGGAGACTATATACTAGTTATGAAGTATGCAGAAGTTTACTTCGCCCAGTCACAGCAAAAGGTATGGCAATTAATGTATCATTGTTATTGTCATCTACACAGTCGCAGAGTTTGATAGCAGAATGTATACAATGAGCACATTTTTTAAATCCGCACTTAACTAACTGAATACCCATAAGTATACTCTGTTGTTGTAATGTTAGGCTGTGTGTGTGTGTGTGTGTGTGTGTGTGGATTAGCTCTTAACCACTGATGATTTGGGAATATGTTTCTAGGTGTTTGACGTCCGTCTAAATGGCCATGTGGTGGTGAAGGACCTGGATATCTTTGATCGAGTGGGTCACAGCACCGCTCATGATGAGATAGTGCCTTTCTCCATTCGACGTGGAAAGCTGAGCGTGCAAGGAGAGGTGTCCACTTTCAACGGCAAGCTCACTGTGGAGTTTGTAAAGGTGAGTTGTTTTGATTTGGATGACTTGAGAAATTTTTAGATTTCATTGTTATTGAAAAGGAGTGTCAGTTTGCCTATTTTGCTGTTACATGTTTCAGTGGCATTTTGACAAGTTAATCCTGGTTACACAGGTTGATCCTGTAGGACTCTATAAAGAAATACTACTACAAATATCAATGAAAGGTGCTTTTGACCAGTAGTGCTATGGAACATTGTTTCCCTCCAATAGTTTCACTCTATTTGGCTGGTCAGCGATTGAAGGAAACGAAGATGGAAACAATGCACATTTTTAAACATTAACTACAAATCCGCTTTTCAAATGTTTTATATTAAAGGAAATTGGCCGAATGTAAACATAACTTTTGGTTGTTTACGAGGCACATTTTATGGAGGAATTGCTCTGATCTGTGATCATTTTATTGATGGATTGGATGTGTTCACGGCACACTGTTGCACAATGAGACAGCAATTGAAGATAGTTTTACATTCTGAGAAGTAAGAGTAATTTGAGTTTTTGAAATTTTGATGTGTAAGAAAATGTGAATTTTTGTCATTCTTTTTCTCTCAAATGAAGCAAACTACATATTGTGTGTAAAAGTGGTGCTCTACCTGTTTAACTGTTTTTTTGGGGTTTTTTTTTGCAGTAGTGTTAGTGTTATTATTTTGACATGGCCATAGACCCCTATGTGCAATGAAGAGAGATAAGTAGAATAGGCAAAACCGTACTAAAACAGAGCAGAATCAGAAGTGGAAATCAGAGTAACTTCTGTAGTAAGAAAGAACGTATCTAGTGAAAGTACTTGTCATATAAAATTTTCTTTATGCATAAGAAATGGCAAGTTTATAATAATCTGTATTTATTTCAGACTTGAGCTCTTTGGAAGTGTTAAATATGAACAAGTAAAATTGCCATCATGACTTTTATGGAAAATTGACTCTCTGAGCTCATTCAACAGGAGGCTCACATATAAAATTGACAGCACATTTACATAATGAACTCGTCTGACAGGGGCTGTTGACAGTGTGTGGGGCATGCAAATGACTGACAACAGATCCAAACCTGGTTGGACTCTATTATATTTGTCATGCACTGCAGCATTTAACTTTGCCCTGTAGTTCTCACCAAACTGATATTCCCTATAAATCACAGAGAGTTTCAAATTCTCCACCATTCACCTCTTTTTCAAGTAAGTGGTAGCTTGCCTTCGTTTCCCTTCTTCATAGATATATGTGATTTATGAAGGGACATTATGACATCAAAAAAATCTGTTGCTAATACTGTATAAAAAAGAAATGGCTGGATGTCTTTGGAGCCTGTAGCCCAGCCATGAATCCATCATTCTTATTGATAAGCACCTCTGATGAGCTTAGTAATTGTTTCACTTCTTCCCTTGTCACATTTTATTCTCTGGTAATACATCTACCATCTCTGGTCACATCTCTGCAGAAGCAGTGGTGTTGGTCATTTGGTTCAAACGTCTCCATTTCATATCTTCAACAGCAGTGCTCCATTTTTTAATCACTTCACGCAACCTGACATGTATAACATTCCCCTTTATGGTCTCCTTGTCATCAATACAGCACCATCTCATACTATGATACTGTGCTTCTGTTACTATTGGTATGACTTTTTATTGTCTGTCTATCAGTGTAGGTTTAATTTAATATCCAGAAGCAAAACTTGGCAAAAATGCCCATGACTATAAAAGGAATAATTGATTGACTAGAAATACTACAGTGGCTGGACACATACCAGTTTACTTAGCCCATATTTGCACCAGCACAGCAAAACATCGCAGTCTGAGAGATTACGTTTGATTCTGTTTTGAAGTCTGGGAACTAATCACAAATACTCATGAAGCAGCCAGAGGCCATATGTGTTTTTTTTTTCCTTCTGACACGATTAGTACTCCTTTTAAGCCCTGGGTTCTAACAAATGAAAGATTTTGCTAGTGGGGTTTGTAGAACATGTGGCTATAGGCTATATTTGTAAGATGGCATACTCCAAAAAAAAAAAAAAAGTTTTTTCCGCAGTGACCTCTTTCTTTTTATTTTTTGTAGATCACTTGTTCTCTCAGTATTTTCTTTCTCTAAAAAGATAGAAGTGGGACATACTGTCTGCTCTTTCCGCAGACTAAACACAAAGAAGGAAGACATTTTTAAATATTGTTTTTTGTGTCAATCTGAGCATCATAGTAAGATAAGGGTGCTCCAGCCATGTCTCTTGAAAGCCAAAGTGATGTCCAGTGAAACTGTATTGTCTTTGTTTCTTTGTGCCCTAAGTTGAACCAGTTTAATCAGCTTTACTTGGGTGTTAACACATAGTCCTTTTTTAAACAAATCAAACTCAGTCCTCTTACAGTGAACCAACAGAAAAGGGAATCAGTTCTTTTTGCGTTCACATCTTTTTGAGTTCATTAGACAGAGGACTCAGTTCTCGTTATGGTTCACTCTGATGGGGCCTCTGTCTGTTCACGCTAGTCACTTCCTCTGGAGCTCTGGAGCTTCACTCGGAACAAGATGGCTGCTGCTATACTTGCATCTTATCCACATTCCTGTGGGATTTGGTTAAATTAGTAATACTTTTACTGATACTTTCACCGATGATCGTTTTTGCATTTAATTTTCACTGTAAAATTTCACGGATATTTGTTGGGGCTTGTGCTAAACAAGCATGTTCCCTCCCAACTGGAGAATATGATTTAAAGGCCAGGGGCATTTCCCTGGCCTTTCCCTGGATCCTGCACACTTAAAGCAAATACTCTCACACAATAACTGTTTAAACTCACATGGGGGGAAAAATAAGGCTCACGAAAACATCCCCTTCCACAAAGTGGGATCAAAACAGAGAGATATAAAAAAATAAATTAAAACAAAGTTTGTTTAACCTGCTGTTCAATAGACCCTTTTCTTAATCCATTTCTGCTGGAGAGGGTTTTTTTTCTGCTGCCATCCGCAACGTTACTGCTGCGTCACTTCCTAATTTCCCAAACTACAGGGGTGGGCTGAAGGTCATAATCACAGAATGTGTGTGTGTGGTAATTGTGCGTCAAAAAAATTAGTGGCGTTAAAAGGAATTTGCGTTAACTCGTTATTATCGCGTTAGCTTTGACATTTCTAATACAGTTGACAGTTCTAATACATGCATACACACACACACACACACACACACACACACACACACACACACACACACACATATATATATATATATATATATATATATATATATATATATATATATATATATATATATATATAGCTTTTGAGGGCTGAAAGATACCAAGTGTGAAAACATCCTCAATCACCTCTCTGCTGTGCTATTAAAACTAAAATGCCTAATATTTGCTTTCATTTGGCATTTGTGTTGTCTGCTGTGTGGTGCTGATCTGTTGTGTGTTTCAGGGTTATTATGACAACCCCAAGGTCTGCGCTCTCTATGTAATGAAGGGGACATTAGACGGTGAGTCCTGAGACTGTAAACATATAAAAACTTATTGAGTAGTTTCTGATGTCTGGCTCAACAACATGTCAGCACTTTTGTATAACACTTTTGTATTACATACCTGTGCATCGACACATCCAGACTTCTGTGTGAATAACTTCCCCATCCTCCTTTATTTGACAGATGTACCAAAACTTCAGCCTCACCCTGGCTTGGAGAAGCATGAGGAAGAGGAGGAAGAAGAGGAAGATAGTGAAGGCGGCGAGGAGGGCGGGAAGAAAAAGGTTCCAACAGGTGCTAAGACCAGGGTCCAGTCAGGCCCCCGAACACCAAACCCGTATGCGGCCGACAACAGCAGCCTAATGTTTCCCATCCTTGTGGCATTTGGGGTGTTCATCCCCACACTGTTCTGCCTCTGTCGGCTGTGAGCTAAAACTAGCGGTCGAGGAAACGTCAGGAGGACAAGACAGACGTGAGACTTTGAAGAGAAAGAGGGAGAGAAGGGGGGAGGGGGATCAAAGTGACAACAGCAGCACAGGTAAAAACACACACAGGAGAGAGCTGAAGGCTTTGAGAAAATCACGTCGACCTAAGGAACAAAAAGAGACAATAACTTCTCGAAGAGCCACTGCAAGACGAAGCAAGCGCTGCTGGTGAATTGTACCGCTGAGGAAAGAGAAGGAGATGTAGGAAGTGTATGCTGTGCGCTTCTTTGTGAATGTGTTTCGCATCCACCTCTGCTGACCCTTTTGAACAATGTTAGTCATTTCCACTCAGACTGGGCAGGATTTACAGATGCCAGTCTTCACGGTTTGAAACCACATTTCAGCAGCTAAGGGATGCTCAGGAGTGATTGGTCTGGGCCCCGTTTTATAAACTAAAAGCATTGTTTTGTACTGGGTGTTTAAGACTCCTGCTCAGCATCTGGTCTGACATGTTACCTTCAAATTGGAAATGGTGCTGCTTAGAAATTGGTTAAATAGAATAGAATCCATGAGTCAAGACGGTTAGTGGAAATACAGTTGCCATTTAAGAGAGCTCCCTTTTTTTTCTTTTTTTTTTATATATGTGTCTGTCCACTCACCTCTAGTTAGTCCTGCGTTGACGTGCCATCATCTGTTTATCACAAGATGTTGAAAGAAGAGAGTAATTTGGTGTCGAACCATTTCTGTAACTGGAGGGATTATTTACTGTGTGTCGTCTACCTAGGCTTGTCTTTTTAAAATTAGGTTGGGATTCACAAATTTGTTAATCAAGGGCCATAAAAAGTGTCCTCAACAGTGATCACAGGTTGAAAGTCCTTGTTGGATTCTTTCTGACGAATGGATCTGTTTTAAACTTCAGACTTTACAAGGAGTGAGTGTTTAACCTTCAACGGTTTCTGTCAGTAAGAGACACCATACTTGCATTTAGTGAGAGGCAAAGCTTATGCTGTGAAATGCTAAAATTACAAGCTGTATTTGAGGTGATCTTTGCCTTTTCCATTCATTCATTATGCACGCCTGCCTTTTTGTTTCACCAAAGAATGTCTTTTTTTATTATTTTGTTAGAGAAGGAAAACTTGGTGGCCTGTTAATTTGACGAATAGCTCGCAACTTGAAGTCTGTGATGTCTCTCTGGCTAATGGTTTAACTGGGCAGTACACTCACCACATGGAATTGATAACAGCTGATTTAGTGGAACAGAGTTTTTCCACTTTTGACATCAGTGATCAGACTGGAGGGGAGAGTTGTGTTTTTTTTTTTCTTGTTTTATTTTGCTTTGTCATAAATTTTTGTGTTGGATTTAAAACAGGAAGCTGTGTTGACTCTGATGGGCCGTGATCTTCAGTCCATGTTGCTGAGAGAACAAGACACTGCAGCTCAATGTCATTGTAATAAATCACAAGAATCTGTGCCAGTCAATGCACTCGTTTCATACGAAGTCGCTCTGTGTACCACAAGTTCATCCACCTGCAGTAAGAGATGACAAAGCACAACATCAGTGGAAGTAGAAAATCAGATGTTTACCAGATGTTCTAGATCAACATCAGTCCAACTTTTCCACCTTCTCCTTCACTCAGCCTTTTCAGATCTGTTGTCTTAAAACGTTTTAATGTGGACTGTACCATTTTGTTAATTCAGTGTGAACTTTCAGTGCAATTAAGCTACATGTTCTGGTCCTCGAATAGATTGGACAAACTGGGGATAAAACGTAATCTTTGAGCCTTTTGTTTTTTTTCTACATGGCCATATTATCAGAGTCCACTTTGACTGTGTTTGACCCCTCAGCTGTTGGACAGTGATATAAATTTTCTTTTTCTTTTGCCTTCCATGCAAAACTGAAAAGCAGCTTTGTCCTTCATTTTTATTAGAGTTGTGTTGTGAACCCTGCTATTTATGTATCTAGTTACCTCCCTTAAGTGCTTAGCTCTACTCCAAGGACAATTTTGTAACTTTGCCTGTTTCACTAATGCGTCTTAAATGTCCCCCCGACCCCTCCTCTGCCAGTATTGCTGTTGCCATATGCAGTACTTGAAAAACAGTTAATAATTCAGGTGTTGCGGATCCTCCCCCACCCCTTGATTCTCCTTCCAATTTTCATTGATGGTGGGTAAGAAGTTGGTGCCAGAAAATATTCAGACAGTTGTTGGCGGGTTGTTTTTTTTTTTTTTTTAGGGGGTTTCTGTTTCCCTTTTTTTAAGCCGTAAACTCAACGCATATTTAAGACATATACACACCATTTTTTCCCTCTGAAAAGATGCAAAAAGTTCATTTAATTCAGCACCAAAGTCACCGTGTTCTGTTCGTCTGCAAGTCTACACAGTTGCGTGTGTATATAAGGTACAAGGTCACACTTTTTATTGTGTGACAACAGTTTTGATCTCATCACTTTTGTGTTGTTTCTGAGGTGTTTTTTTTTTCTTATTTTATTTTATTTTTTTTATTTTCCTCATGAGGAAGACTTTGTGGCCTTTCTTCTGAGGAGGAACGGTTGTTGGTACAGAGTTTTAAAAAATTTAACGGGCAGTCAGATAAAGTGTCTGCCAGAAAGTAAAATAAATGAGATTATGTCTGAAAATGTGGGATCTTCCATTCTATCATATATATAATTTAAATCAGAGTGGGGCTGATCTGGAGATGTTTTATAATACGCTTGGATTTGTATGTTTGAATTTTTTCCTCAGGATCTGTTTTGTTTTTGAGTTTTTAAGACGTGATATTTTATTGGTGTGACATTTTGCACTGCCTCATGTATTTTAAAATCGTCATTTGTGTGTGTGTGTGTGTGTGTGTTTGTCTTTGTTGCCTTGAATTATTGAATACAACGTGCTTTACCATCATTCGCCTTGAGGGTGCTTTTTTGTTGGCTTATATCAAGTTTGCCTGTCTTTTTTTTCTCTTCTCTGTTAGAGACACTTTTCGGAGCTAGATTTTCATTCCACACAAACAACTCTTGTTAGGAGTAACGGACACCTGTCAGTCGAAAAATAAATCTTGAATCTGTCGCTAACCTCAACTTTTCTAGGAGCAAAGCCAGTCAAAAACAAAATGGAAAGGTTTGAGAGATCTGTGTGAAATGTAAATGTCCAGCACTTGTTTCAGTCAGTCTTATCTTTTGTGTATTTAGCTCCTCACCAGCCTTTTTCAGACCTATTGTTGTTGTCAGTACATCTCACAGCTGAATGAACTGGAGTGGAATGAAGATCTGCTCTTTTTTTGTTGTTTTGTTTTTTCATGAGAACCAAAGAATTGCTGTCATTCCATCCGAATTCTTTAGCGTAGTGTCCCAACATCACACGAAAGGTTCTGGTTTTCTGTCATCTTTTTTTTCCCCCCCTCAACTGGTGAAGCAGTGACTAAACCGGGGGAAGCAAACATGTCATGTCTTGTCATCGGATTTGTCACCGCTAATTATCCACCTGCCGTGACACCAGTCTTGAAATCTTCATCCTAAAAAGAGTCGATTTAATTGCTAATTTGTTTTTGAGATGACCGTTTTCAGCTCGATGCTTTTTTTTTTTTTTTTCTTCCTTCCTTGTGTCTCATTTTCAAAGCGGCTGAACATGTGAGATGAATTTAAACTGAGACAAATTTGAACAGCGAAAACATCAGCCAGCTTCGGGCCATCGTCCAGGCGGCCGACCACGTACACAAACAAGTGAGGCCTGCCACCGATCACACAGTGAGTGTGTGCTTAAAATACAACTCCTACTGTATAGATACACGTGTTGGATAAAGAAATGCTCTTCTGAGGGCTGTAGGCAGCAGCAGGTGGAGTGAAAACTGTATTTGAGAGCTCTGGTTTTACTCAGATGTGGCATACATCTGCAAAGTGGGAAATGCTGATAAATGCTGTCTCTTTTTAATAAATGTGCTATTTTATCAGAATGTGTCGCTGCTGTTTTTCACCCCCCCCCCCCCAACATCCCTGTCTTGCTGCCGGGTGCTTTCTGAGGTCATTTGGTATTTAAAAGTCGCCTTGTGTTAAATTTGATTTGTGCCTTTATTCAAAGTGTGAAGCATTTTGGAATGATGCATCTTTGTGAATATGTAAATCCCTCGAAACTCTGACATTAGAGTTCAGCAGGGTCACAGCGACATGTACAGACACTTTGTTTATCCAGGTGGTTTTTTTTCCACCTTTTCCCACCAACTGTGAAAACGTCTCAAAATAGAACCACATATCTAAAAGGTGAATATTTAGAAGACAAACACAGCTGAACAAAGCAGACGGAGCACATCCACTAACTGAGCCGGCCACACACTATTTTCAAGAGCCACTGTTACATTTAGTTTTAATAACCAGAATGACTCCATAAACTTACACTATATCATATTCACTATTTACAAATTTATATATATATATTTTACAAAGCATAACATTTATAAATTAATAGATTTGATATTGAAGTGCATCATTTCCTTGTTAGAAAACAGTAATTCAACAGATAAGACGTTTCCATGCAGAACTCAGTCCAGTCTCAGTTTGACTTCATCTATCTGTAGTACAGGGCCATGAAAGGTGTGTGTGAGAGGTGAACGCCGCCGCTTCCACAGGACACCCCTGCCCCGGCCTGACTGCAGCCCAGGACCAAGCCCAGCTCCAGAGCAGGCAGCGTGCTGGCCAGCCCATCCCCCCACACATCACCATCAGTGTCCTGCAGAGCACGAGGAGCTGGCGGATCCCCCCTGGAAGAAAACACCCTCCGCCGCATGTTCACCAAGTTGGGACCCCCTCCGGCACCACCTGCCGCCTCCTGCAGGCTCTGGAAGAGGAACAGCAGATCCACTCTCAGCTCCACCATGTTGCCCCGTGACCACACACTGTACCTGAAGGAGGCAAGAGACAGCAGAGGCCTTTAGACTAACGGCTGAACTGAAGAATGTGGGTGAAACAGTAAATTAGATCACACCGAGAGGCAAGTTTTTACCTTGTAGGGAGGTTGCCCTTCGCCATGGATGGAAGCACAGGATGGAGATCCAGGTGCTGTGGGTTGGAGAGTTGAAGGTGAAGCTCAGCCCTTGTAACTGTCAACGATAAAATCTCCCTGGTGAGGAGTAACTCCACATCTGTTTCTGCAGGGAGAGAAGAGGAGGTAGTGAAGAGTCTGACACAGTCCATTTAAGATGCGATTCATGTCACAGAGCACAAACACTCATGTCAGGATCCATTCAGATAAATCCCAGGGATCAGAAAAGGAATCTCCACCACAGAGGTGATGTTTTCACTCCTAATACCTTGTTAATCTGTCAGCAGGACATCTCAACAGTTCCTGGAGGGGACATTAAGACAGCTAAGGCTTATTGTATGCAGATAACACAGTCCTATACAGCTGTATTGAGCCATTAACGCCCCCTAAACTGCTTTTCAAGCACATCAGCTTTCACTACTGCAGCCAATGACATTTCTGCACAGTGTCATTCTTTCATCTCTATATACTGGATGGGCTTTTCTGAGTGTAAATTGCATCTCGCATGTGTGTATAGTCAAAAGTCATTTTTTGGTATTGAAAATATGTCTCTTATCTTTACTAATCCTCAAGGTGGCTTCCATGACCACCTCTGAAACTGGATCAGCCACACAGCTCCTGAAGTTACAGAACAGTTTTGATCTTTAGTCTAAAGAGTAATTCAGTGGAATTTAAGTAGAAATGTGGGCAAAGCTGTTTTCTTTGGCATCTTATACAGCTCTAGATACATGGTCAAGAAATCAGTTTAACCTAAATCTCAGAAACGGCAGTGATGTGTTAAGGTGCAGCTGTGGGGTTGTTATTGTGTGTTGGTTTAGATCTGGACTCTAAGAGCCCTGGTCGATGTTCTCCTCCTGCGGTTACAGTAGCTAATTTTATATGTTGATTTAAGCCACATTTTGTGAAGTGGAGCTAAGGAAACAAACCCGATCCTTATTTTTCTGGTTGAGCTTTTCAGCCCATCAGGGGCCCTTAAGTGTCTCTTTGTAAATCCCTCCAGACCCAACACAACCAACAAATTTAAGATCTACAGTATTAAAAAAAGGTATTACAACAGGGAACAACAACAGTCTGTTTGTCTTACCTCCTCTCAAGCGACCTTGAATCCCTTTGACGCTTCTGCAGTTTACTCCCTCCTGACAGCAGTGGTAAACCTGCCGAGCGAAGCTGAAAAGAGGTTTTCCTGGGAACACCAGGCCCAGGGAGGCTCCCGGGGGAAAAGGCCGAACACGGAGTTGCAGCACTGTTGCATTATCCTCAGGAGCTTGTTGTGTGTTTTCCAGCCATGGTGCTGCCAGCTCTGCGCACCGCTCCCGCTGCTTCTCCTCGATCCCGCGCCTCCACCGCCTCGACCCGTCCGTGCGTAAAGTTGGTCCAGAGGATCCATCTCCAGCTTTCTGCGACTGTGCCACAAATCCACTGTCTACTGCGCGACCAAATACTCCAGTGCCATTTGTCATCACCGAAAGAAGAAATAGAGCAATCCAAATGCAGTGTGAGGAGGCCATGGTGAGATTTCTAAATCCTGACCTTTGGATCTTCATTGATGAATAACACGCAGCTCCTCTGTGTTGCCAGCTCTGCATCCGGCGAGTTTGGTCTGCCTGCTATATACCCCACTGACAATGGGGACATCTTACCACTTAGAATTTGAATCCTGGCCCTCCTCACAGTCCCTGCCCCTCTTTTTGTTCCTGCCTTTAACCACCCATTTGCCCCCCATCGCCTTCTTTTAATGCGCCTGCATAATGAGGCGCCCCGAAGAGCGGCGACCCCATCCATTCAAATTCAACTCCTGAGCTAATGACTCTAATTACTCCATATTTGGATCATCGGGAACGATCTCATTTACAACACATGTGGAACAGAAACCTTCGGACACGACATGAATAATAACATTTTATGAGCATGTGTTTGGCCTTTCAAACAGCCTTCAGCGCACGTCATCCCTCAGTCATTTTGAAACGAGGCATTAAGCCTGAGGTGAGAAACAACAGGGGCCAGATTGCAGGGTCACATGCAGGCCGCTGATGGCACTAATAAGGCCGTGTAGCCCCTGTGGTTTTAAACAAGCATTTACAAAAGTAGCTCACATAAGTCCACGCTGAGAGGATCATGTATTCATTTAATTTCCACTAATAATGCGCCACAGTGAAACTCTTCTCAACCACCTTTCCAATTAAGCAAAAAACAAACAAACAAAAAAAAACCAACACAGATCTAGTACCTGAATAGATAAATAATGCTATTTTGTTATTGAAGAGCTGATTTAAAATAAATGGACATTTTTATATGAACTTTTTTCGATTATGTAATAAACCAGTGCAGTTTTGCAGCATGTTCAGCAAGAAAAAGCATGATTCTGTACAAAAGTTAAACAGTATAAAGATTTAATTTCGCCTTGGTCAGAATTTCTTTTTTATAAGAATAAATAAATAAACAAATGATGAATTATTACATTTACTGCATTGCTGATAATACATGTAAAGTGACAAGGCTGTAAAATGGAGCTTAAAACTATAGTTCATACAAAAGGCTTTAAGCATAACAGAAATAAAAATGCTCTCAAACAAACAGGAAAGTAACTCGAACTATGACTAAAACTTCATAAACATAACCAATATAAACTTTGATGGAAGAATTTTAAACTCGTTTTCATAGTAAATTCATAGTAATGATACCATTAGAAAAGAAATAATATGAGTACCTTAACATTTCATCACACATCGTATGCAAATCTCATACAGTCTGTTGTGGGAAGCACAGCGACCACAAAAACAAAGGAAGCTTTTGATCATGTTTCTTTTTTCAGATCTTGTGTGTTGATTTTACAGTTATTCACAGGACAGTTCTTCATCAAATAACATGTGGTAGTGCTGTTATGTCAGAGCAGGTTAACCCCGTGTTTCAGTAGTCTGTGTCGGGCCTTGCTGGGCAGCGAGAACGCGCTGTCCTGGTGGTTAGGGATGCCCGAGTTCCTCAGTGATCCGCCGTGCTGCTGGAAGTAAGTCTCCTGGGCCACGCTGCGGGTTCCATACACAGCAGCACCAGCACTCCTGCGGTGAAAATGTCACATGCATTTACATTTCAAGCATGCACAAGGATGACGTGCGACAGAAAAGAGCAGAGGGGCATGATAAAGAGGCACACAGAGCAACAACAGAAAGGTTTTCAGTTCCAGTAAATGTGATTTGTTGCAGTTTGATCTGTGCAAGTAAAGGAAGAACATTCAGGGATTGGTGGGATGTGATGATAAGACTCTGGTCCCTACCCCCGACTTCTACTTGAGGAGCCATAAATAGTTCGAGACCCCCCACCCCCACCCCCCACCTCAACCACCATCACCACTACCACCACCACCACGTCACTGCCATACTGACCTGATAATAGCCTCCTGCAGAGTTTCAGTGTTACAGAAATGCAAGTGAAGAAGTGATGTGGCTCTGACAAAAGGATGCTCCGGGGCTCCCCCTACTCGACCAGACAGGTTGGCTGCAGAGACACACAATAACAGCAGCACATTAACCTGGACATGCAAGTCTGCTGCACAAAGGAATGCTGATCACAGTCTTACTAATTAGCCGTTAGCTCATGCAAAGACAAATATAAACTTACAAACCCCACCCCAGTGCCCAGGTGGAGAGGCCAGGGCTTTTATTCACTCTAGCAGAAAAGTGAAAACTGGGGAAAGACCGAAATTATCAGAGATAAGAAAAAGATGCAGAGCAAAGACAAGTGTGGAAGAGTCAAGCGTCAAAGAGTGAATAAAGGGAGATATGCCAGATTATTATGGTGGCCTTACTTGTCAGTGTGCTCTGAATGCAGTCAAAATGGGCAAAGATGTAGGGTCCTGGAGCGCCAGGGGCCCCTGGAGAGACGGTCCTCAGATGGGCCTCCAGTCCATTGAGTGACGCCAGGCTGCTGTGATACTGGATACAAACCATAAAGGCAGAACCAAATATTGGCATTTCAAAGGCAAATTAGTGCGCTCATGCACTTAAATACAAATTCTACTGAGTCACAGCTGGTGGATTACAGAGGTAGACATTGTAATGTATTACATCAGCTATGTCGTGAAGCCCCTTTTTGTTCCACTCATCAAAGGAACTATGGTAACATTTTGTGCTCCCAGAGATTCAGTATGAAAATGTGACAGATAAGAGGAATCCCGGTCATTAGCAGCATTGCTTTTTGCTTCTCACCACTTCCTCCATCGAAGCTGTGTCACTCAAGAAGTGAGGCTCCACCAGCAGGGCAAGCACCAAGCCTTTCACCCGGTGCAGGTACAGCGTCATGGGGATCAGCTGACTCTCCTCAGCGTCGTCGAAAGAACCAGAACACAGAGGAGGATCTCGCACCTCCGCCTTATGACCTTGTGCTCTCCCACAGCCCCCTCCGCTATCTCCCCCCACCACCTTATCATCATGTGATCCCTCACTGCCTGACTCGACCCCTTGGGAGTCAAACACTGTCCCGTGAGCTGTGCCTCCATCTCTTCCACCTCCATTGAAATGGGAGTTTCCTTCAAACACCGACTCGTCTCCTTTGTCATGTATCTGGCTGTCTCCATCTCCGTTGCTGTGAAAGCTCTGATAATACGATTCTTCCAGTGCTTCCTCCTCAGCTTCGTGGGAGTGTTTTCCATTTGAGAGAGGAGGCTTGGGGGACTGTGGTGGGGGGTGGAGTGGATAAGCAGCGCTCTGTGATGGAGCTGGGCTAAACACGGAGCTATCTGACTCTGACAAGCAGGGGCTGATGCACATCTTCTGGGGAGACTGGGAGGGCCCTGGATCAGATGAATCGGACTCAGTGGAGGCTATGTCAGATAAAGTTCTTGACAGGCGGGTCTTCCTTGGGGGAGCATCCCTGTCTGGAGTAGAATGGGACCTGGAGAGTGGGAAACAGTTTGAAACAATCTGAATTTCCTGGAAATGTTATTCAAGCATCCTGTTTCAAGCAGCCTGTGTAAGTCAAATACTTCCTGTTAACAAAATAACTGTATCTCAGGAAGGGGAGACGTTACCTGAAGTCTTTGTCGACAGGAGGGGACTGCAGGTACTGGAGTTCAGACATGGTCAGAAACACTGTAGTGGAGCTGACAGCAGCACTGAGTGAGCTGGAGGTGCTTGGTCCATTGGGCCTCTGAGCCTAAATCAACATTAAAGACAAGTGGCTTCTCATTTTTCCCGTTAAAGGAATAGTTCAAAACTTTTGGGAAATATGCTTCTTTGGTGTCTGGTGCACTGAATGAGCATATATCTGGTGCAGAGAGTTAGAGGAGATGTCTGTACGCTAAATATGAAGCTGGGTGATGGAAACATTTCCCAAACAGTTTTGGTTTCTCTGTACAGTCATTTTTTAAGGTACATGAATGATTTAAGTGAAGCATAAATAATAAAAATAAAACAAAATGAATATATGACTCGTGAGCCAGCAGCCAATTAGCTTAGCTTAGCACAAAGACAGGGACAAACAGCTCTGTCCTTGCTCTGTCCAGAGGTAATAAAATCTGCCTAGCAACACATCCAAAGAAAAAGGGATGTAACCCCATCTAACATTTGGACTAAATTTCATGTCCTACCTTGGTGTATGTTTCACTCTCATGAACCATGACCTTCATCGTGAGCTCTGGAGACATCTGTGTGCTTACAACTCTGAGGAGGAGAGGCAGATAACGTCCGGTTTCAGACCGTGTGATTTACAAACACTGTCCCACTGAGAGGTGGATAATGTCAAAATGTCAGCTCACCTTCCTCTGAACAGAATACAGCCTGCTAACACTAGAGGGCAGCGCTGACAGGCCTGAAGAATGAGGGCGGCTTTGAGCAGGAGAAGTGGGTCAACCTGAAAACAAAAAGCGAGTCTGTCACCTGCTTAAAGTGCAGAAACTGAAAAGTGATAACAAGATGTAGGATTACAACTTAATGAGTTCAATTGTTGCATTGTTGCAAGACCCTTATGGGAATGCTGGAATATAATTATTTAAGTGGTTATGTCATCTATGTGACAAAAGTGTTTCGCAAAAGCTTAAAAATTGTGCCAACAAAAGGATTTGACAAAATGAGCTTGAAAAGTAGCAGATTATAGACATTATAATTTAACCTTTAATTTGGCTAACAGGCCGGAAATATCCAGGATTTACTGGCACTGGCTTCATGTACATCACAGCTGAATCTCTATTTACAGTAAATATGCATAAATTTGCTTCTGCGTGTTCGTTAAGCCATACTGACGGCTTACACAATACTACAGGACATTGTGACACAGTCATTTCCTGTCTGAGAACATCTGTGTGCAGCAGCAGCAGCAGCATTAGAAAAGCCACCGCGCTGCAGGTCAAATGCAGAACTCAGACATCTTGTACATACATTGGTTGAGTCGATGGTCTTCAAACAGCTGAAGATGTGATGAAGCTCTGAGGATCCTGACTGCAGGTGTGAGAGATACCGCGCCCATCGAGCAGCCAAAGTGTCCCGACTGTTCAACTGCACACCAAACAAAGTTCAAATTACAACACGCAGAGACAGACATGATATTCCTGACTTCAAAAGTGTTCATGTATTTTTTTTGAATATACATTTTTTTGACTTTTACTGAATTGTTGCCTTGTTTCTCTTTTTGGGATTTTGACTTTTAGTTTTTTGTAAAATTGCTCTTTAATGTTGGTCTGTGAGTTTTATCTGTGTCTTGAAGTCCTCTAAAACAGAGACTCTTGGGGAACAAATCAGACTTTCAAAATAAAAGACTGCAGTAGAACTATTTAGACAACTGGACACTGCACCTGGTAGCTCTGTCGGACAGAGCCATTGTAGAAACAAAAGAGGTTTATTAGCTTATCCAGGAGCTCGCAGACACTGACGGTGGGGACTTCCATTGAGCAGCCCAGAGCCTGGGAGGCAAAAAATAAACAACATATCCCCCAAAATAACCGTTAAAGACTCAAATTTAGGTCAAAAGAAAGTGTTGAAATCTTGGAAAGTTGCAGCTGGACCACCTGTGACAGCACTCACCCAGAAGAAGTCATCTTTCATGCGGATGGCATACTTGTTGCGGCGTAGTCTCAGTATGCGTACAGGAGAGGAGGAAAGCTCAGAGACGCAGCGGCCCACGCCAGCGAGCTGTCCACAGAGCAGCTCCTGCTTATCTATGGGGGTCTGAAAGAAACACACGGAAACTTTAAGATTACAGAAATATAATCCGTAGATTTAAATATAAACACACAAACAAGCATTGGGGAATCGTTATCATACCCAACATACACCCATCCACAACAACCACATGTGTAACTTTTAACAGTTTGTGAGAGTCAAACCTCTTCAGGATAGAAGTAGCAGATTCCCTCCCTTGTGGGGTCACCTTCTCCTGTAACCTTGGATCCATCATAGAGGAAGAAATAACTACACCTGCAAAAGAAATACTCTCATGAATGTCTAAATTCCTAGAGGTATTTGGTTTCCCTAGACATAACCTGGAGACCTATGCTTATTCATATGCTTGCCAAAGAATGCCAAATGCCAGAGACATATTGAAGTTGTTATTGTGGTGGTGCTGAAGTTCGCTTGATGTCCCAGGTGTGACACAGAAACCTGCAGCCAGGATCGACCCTGAAGCCAGCACATTTACTCTCAGGTGTAAGTCAGGACTCATGCCTGGTCTACATCAATAACGGGTGTCAGCTCAGCTCAGGGGCCGGAGGTGACCGATGGTTTGCTTTCGCCAACTACAGACGGAGGGGTGAGTGTTTACAGTCCGCCCCGCAGGTGGCAGCTTGTCTCTGCAGTTAGACTGAATCAGCCGATCTCACCTTCTCATCGGTTCAGCCATCACCGACACAAAGCTCAGAAAAAGCGAAAAGTAGAACTGGAGGTTTCAGCTGCGGATCTGAGTCAGATGTTTCAAATCCCCCCAACACATCGCAGACTATCGGAGGTTTGCTACTGTCAGCAACAGGAAGTATTGCTTGTTAAATCCCGACTGTTTTCAGCCACAGTTTGTTTCCTATTCGCCCCTCAGATGAATCAGTGCGACAGAGCTCCTGCCACCTGAGGAATGCGGGTCAGTCACACTTAGTGGAAGTCATGTGAAAGTATGGCAAGCTTACTGGGACAAACTACAGCGCTATTCAGACACCCTCAACAAGCCTGTAGAAACCATAACCACTTTAGGTTTAGTTACTAATGTTAAAGGAGCACTAGATAAAACCCGTTTCAAGTAAATGCCCTGCATTCAAAGCTCTATTCACAAACTATCAGTGTGTTACATTATATTATTATTACGGATTTATTAATGATTGTTTAGGCATCATTCTATAATAGACTGATATCAATTTAGATCGTGTTATATTGAAATGATTATGTTCAGAGATAATAAATTCTTGCTCTTCAAAAGTATAGCTGTCAGACAAATGTGGGTATAAGGAGCAATATTTCCCTCCGATATGTAGTGAACTAGAAGTACAGTAGGTATATAATAGCCTACAGTACTTGTGTGCATGTACTTATTATTTAAGTAGCCCATTGTTATTATTGTTGTGGTTGTTGTCATTATTATTATTACTACAAGTAGTAGTAATGAGAGTGGTAGCACTGTGAGCACATAATCAGAAAATTGCATTTATTTGAGTTTTTGGACAAATCGGAGGCTGTTTCATCCTTGTCCTGGAGGGAAATGTTCCACTTGCAGAGGATGTAGCTGCAGGGAGGTAATAGGATCAAATATTAATCCTGAACGCCATAGCTTACAAACAGGTGGGGGTGCTATCCATCTCTGATCAGCCGCTGTGAGTTCCTCTGTTAACCTGTAATGGTTCAGGCTAAGCTCAACCATAAATGTGCAGGCTGCATTCAAAGACAGAATACCACCTGTTTAAAAGCGCGCTTCATAATCATTAAATACCGACATTAATAGAATATAATACAAATATACCCGAAACACATGCCAACCACGTACAATTGCGGGAATGTCATATTTACTATAACATACGCTATTCGTGGGCAACACACATACATTTAAGCTTCACTGTGCATTTCTCCCATCTTACGCTTTGAAGCCATGATGGATCCTGGTCTCGGTGATCGATTGAGGATGGCTGCAGAGGCTGACCGTGGACGCGCTCAGCTGTCAGCCAATGGCTGAATCAAACCCCGGTCAGACTGGGACCAGCTGCTCAGGAGAGACGGTTGCACATATGTCACATCTGTCCTGAAGACAGCAGCAAAGTCTACGTCCTAGATCGACTCTTGTGATTTGCTTTCCCAGCCAGTCCGCCATTTTGAATTGGTCCAAAGCTCCGTGCAGGGCGGGCTGCAGCAGGTCCAGACCCAGAGGTGGACTGGATGCTCTGGGCAGGCGTCCGCCCACCATGAGCCTGATTCTGCTCGAGTTTTTTTATTTATTTTTATTTTTTTTACCTCTGATAATGAGGTTTTTGCCACAGTCGCCAAGTGTTAGCTCATTTTTTTCTGTTTCTAGGATCTCTGTAAATTATATTTAAAAGAATATGGTCTAGACCTGCCCTGTGTGAAAAGTGCCCTGAGAGATAATTAATGTTGTGTTTTGGTGTTATATAAATAAAAAGTGACTTGACTTGACAGACTGAGAAGTGAAGAGAAAAACACTTATTTTGTAAAACATTTTTTTAAAGTCTGCTTCACAGAAGACAAGTCAGCAGTTCAGTCAGACTTACTATGAAGCATAGTTCAAATCTACCAAAACACGTTTAACAAACGCCATAATTACCTGCTTTTAATATCAGGTAAGCCTACTAGTGTTGCACTGTACATGTTTCTGGATCGCATATCAGATACTGAACAAAACAAACAGTTTTTATTGTCTCTAGGTGAGACCCAGATACATCATCTTGTTTTACATATAATACAAACATTATAAATACATAGTAAAACACAAGACAGAGGGGGAAACAATTCATAAATATATTTAAAAAATAATTATGAGCATTACCAAATTGATTTTAAATATGAAAAGCTGGAATAGTCTTAAAGAGATTATGGGTCTTAGATGTGATAACATTAAAAGTTTTAGAACAGAGTGCAAAAAAACATTATAATTAAAATAAATACATAAACCAATGACATTTTAACTTTGCATTTAAAGAGAGAAATAATTAGGCTATAGAAAGACCTTCCACAGCATAAATGTACAAGCAGCCTAGTGTTGTACCGTCTATGTTGCTGGTGATTCAAATGAATTTAAACACATCTCATCACAAATGTTTCAGCAAAGTGATGATATGGACCCATCAGCCTCGACAGTGAAGTTATTCCGTGTCTGTTGATGTCTATCGGTCACAGACCTGTCAGTGACCTGTCAGTGACCACAGAGGATTTGCAACCAAATATGTAATAAATATAATGACCTCTTTTATATTAAATTGTCCAACTACTGTCTCTTAAAATAGTGGAAATATGCATAAAAGAGCAACCATTCCTTCAGTATTTATCTGATGTGGGTATAACTGTCGTCAAATAAAACCCATTCATTGTTTCACTCCTTCATTTTAAATCCAGTGTGAGTACAGAGCTAACACAACCAAAAGTGTGTCAATGCTCTGTAACAACTCATGTGATACAGAGTTACACAGCAGCTCCCCCAGGGCTCCACTTACAATGCCTTCTTCATGACCCTCCTACACTCAACCCTCACTGGGCCTAAAGCCCACTTTTGGGCAACTCCTGTCAAGACAATGCTGGGATCAAAATCACATTTGGTCAACTAAAGGAAAGACTATAATACTGTCACAGTCTGAGGATTGCACCAGTTAGCCTATGCTCTGCCGCACGTGTAGAGTTGTACAGTGCTGTATTGCAACAATGAGAAAGGGTACATCATACCATGACTTAACAAATGCCAGAATTTGATGAATAAGAGACACTGCTGCCCACAATTGCTGTTAAATCCCCAGCACACGCACACACCAGGTGTGCTGTAGGCACGGCAAAATATGACTCTATATAGCATATAATGTCACTGAAACAATTCATAACGATTATCTGACCTAAGTAAATTAAATGTTGTTTTATATTAAGTTAAAATCACTAGCATTTTTACATGGTCACACTAGCTGCTTATCAAGTAGTAAAATTTCTTTTTCCAGCTTCTTCATTTTAAGTGCTCTGTACGCCATCTGTTGGTCACGGTTCTCCATCTCCTTTTTTAGGTAGCAGCAGTAAAGGGCCCTTATGTCTTCTGTCTGCCTCTGTAAAAGAAATTAAGCAACACGTGTGCTTATATTATATTATTATATTCTTATTCTTTGCCATTGTCATAGCTCACCACTGACATATAAACCTCACCTCTGCACTGCCACCGGTTGTAGTGCATGCTGAATTGGACCTTTCCTGCAAACAGCTACTGTGGACAGCCTGAAAAAAACAACCAAGGTCCATATGTTAAGCTTTAACAGACAAATAGCAAAAAAAAAATGCGTGTTTAGAAACACTTACCCCTTCAAAATGTGTATCACTGACGTCTGTCTCGTCACTGCTCAAACTCTCTGGTTCAGTCTTTGTTACAGGCAGGAGGAGTACAGGATGGCCTGACACTGGAGTGGTGGGGCCAACGTTAAATTAAGTCATGTGGTAAATTCCAGGTATTTTCTGAAAGGTGAACTGCACATACCACTAATAAAAGAGCTGTCAGATCCAGGCAGTGGCTCAATGCAGGCACCTCCAGGGAGGACCTCCACTCTCAGCCTGTTGTCTTTGTGCTGCAGCACATCCTCCTCAGCAGAGGTCAGTGACGGGGTTGCTGACCCCCCATCATTCCTCATCAGCTCGACCCTTCTTCTTTTTGCTGCATAAGGATAGATCAGTAAAGCAAAACTTGCAATCGGTGCTGGAGGAAGTATTCAGATCCTTCACTTAAGAAAAAGTTACAATGCCACACTGTAAAAATAATTGATTAAAAGTACATTTAAATATAAGTATTATCGGCAAAATGTAATTAATGTATTAAAAAGTAGTCATTATGCCACAGAATGACCCCTGCTATATCATCCTACAATGGACTAATCTTACTGATGCACAAATGTGTAAGCAGCATTTTAATGATTCAGTAAATATTGAGGTGGAACTAATCTTAACAGCTTTTTACATTGCTGGATGATTTATAACATTCATCATATTTCAAAATCGCATGTTTTGCATGAAAAATCTTAATATGCAAAATAACTAGTGGGTTTAGATTGATAAAAAACACTGGATTCAAAAAGTACAATATTTGCCTATGAAATGTGTTACAGTAAAAGAATACAGTAGCAGAAGTGCAGTTCAGTAGTTGAGTAAATGGTAAGTCCAGCTCTGTTTACAATAATACCTGTTTGCACTATGTTTTTATGTTTGACCTTAACTTGCTGCCATGTCCTTTTGTAGCCACTGTCCGATACCCTGTGAATTATTAAAAACAATAATGTTATTATCAGTGCAGCAACATTATCAAAAAAGTGCAAAAAATACATCATTGGAGGCTGAATATTATGAACTGAGTGAAAGTGGCCACAGTCCTTCTTACGCATTGATTTTATCAGCAATTCTCTGCCAGGCTTCCTCTCTCAGTTTAGAGGCGCTCGTCGTGTTGGATTTGGCTGTCAATATCTCTCTTTCTTCCTCATATAACCTCAAAATGAGTTCCTGCTCTTTAGAGCTGAAAAAATGTGCCCTCTCGTGTTTTTTCATCATCTGGAAATCTATAAAAACAAACAAAAAAAAAACAAACAAAAAAAACAAACAAAGGAAATGTAAATGTAAATTGACAAGAGTCAAAACCATTATCGTTTTGTATGGTTTATTGTGTTATTAAATCTTGAACAAGATCTCCTCACCTCCGTCTATGTTCATGAACTGTGACATCCGGGTTTCGGCGTGCGATTGATTTCCCCTTAATGGCGGAGCGGGTACGCGCAGTTATCCGAGATGTTTCAATGCCAGATTTAGTAATCAAATCGCAACCCACGGCCGTGCAACGAAATGAACCCGAGCTTAATCGATACGACAGTTCGTTACGACGCGCTTAACATCATCATCAATAACTGTTTAAGCGACGGGAACGGGGGAAAGATGACCGATGTCATGAAGCTTGATATCGGCGAGCTTTGTTAACCCTGGATTTTCTAATTCGGTTTAAGGCGCGTTCACGTGAAGGAGGCGGAGTCTTCAATGAAGAGCGAGTCACGTGTGGCAGGTCTGAGCATCACAACATCATTTGGACGTGACCCCTGAGAGGTGAACCTTTGTCCCTCCGCCTGAGGGTTTTGGTGCTGATGCAGGTTTTAAAGTTGATCTGTGAAACAACAGATGTGCGTCTCACAAAGTGCAAATAAGTGTGGTGTATTTGTAATGTGTGGATGTTGCCAGCTCTTTGACAGGTCAAGTAGCCTGGCCTACACTTTAGTGGGTATAAGGCATAAGTGGACAGATCTTTTTCAAAACAAATAGTTTGATATGTGGTGGTGGGAAATGCAGAGATGTAAACAATTGAATGAATAATGGTCGAATTACATTTATCTGCTTCAGTTTCAGGCTCCTCCTGGGGTTTTCAATCTGAAAACACTGTGCACCGTTTTAATACCGTTATCGGATTTAACACGTTTCCTCGTAACAGGGCAAAACGGTGTGCAACTAGTTTTTCACCAGTTTGATGGGTTTCGGAGATGAATGTATAAACCCCACCTTTTAAAAAGGTACCACTTCTGCTACGTTTTGTGGACGACCATGCATGCAGGCGTACTGCATGCATACAAAACTGAGGCACTGTTAATGTTATCAATAACACTTGTGCCTGGTCTTCTATGTTAGGGGGTGAATAAGGGGTCTGCAGTACCATTAAACAATTTGAAGTAAATTCATTAGTGTGATAGTTATACTACGGGGACCCCTTAACCCATACACTGCTGCATAGGGCTTTTTCACAGCAGGGAAAGCACAGGTGTTATTAATAACATTAACGACGGCTCCATTATTTTACTTGCGTCAATATAAAGTATTTACATCAGTGTGTGTCCTGCTGTGACATGTTCAAATTTCCTCTGTGAAAAAGGCTTTTTCATATATAACAATAATTTGAGAACCCTGAATACAAACAACATCACAGCAACAGACAGAAGAAATAAAACATGAGTTGAGGTAATAATATTTACTTTATTTATGTTAATTCAGTTTAAGCGGACATTTTGTTTCATGGTCCAGAGCAAAGGAAACTGGTTTGGGTGCCTCATGTTAAAGGCACAGAGGTATACCAAACAAAAAAAGAGTAAACTGTGAATGTGAGTGTGGTCCAGTAAGAAACAGAGGGACTGGTCCCAGTTATGAGGTCTGCAGGGAGGGTTTACTCATCATGCTCCTCATAGCCATCAGGAAGGGCATTCACATGTGGGTTGTGGAAAAGGGTTTTCTTGCCGTCTCCCCAAGGGAAAGGCTGTAGGAATGATAAAGAAAAAGCAATAAGATAACACATAATTCAGTCAAATTAAGACTTTTTGGAATGTGAAATATTTCAACCACAAAGTCAGACCTTAGTGCGAATGCGAAGGTGGCTGTAAGGGACGAACTCTGGCCGGTCATCACTATGCTGCTGGTGTTTCAGGTACGTGTTCAACATGCACACTGCAACACCAGGTATGGCAACCAGGAAGCTGAGCATCCTCCATTTCTCAGCTGAAAGAGACAGACACTACTGATTAGTTTAATGAAAATACAAACATTAGGACTGATCCAAATTAAACTGCGATTAAGACATAACAAAATTTCTTTATGATGTCATTAATCTGCAGATACCTTGTACTACCACCCAGAGTGCACTCTCTACCATGACTGAAATGTGGGCTGCCAGCATTTTACATAATGGGAAGCAACTATCCATAGCTATGCACAGGAAAGGATGAAACTTAGTATAACCATTACAATTTACAGCAGATTTAGAAATCCTGATTGGCTTTTAAACGCTGGCTGTCAAGATGGTATTATGGCAGAGAGTTACCAGATTGGTCTCTAGCCTCCCAGTTAAACTTCAGACCAGACAACACCATCTACATTTCATACATGTTAGATGTTTTAATGACGCAAGTATCAACAATCGCAATATATTATTATAGTGGAATAACCATGAAAATGTTAATGCAGTTAAATTTCCATAATCTGTAACTGCAAACAGCATTAACTTTCAAACTTTATTTTCAAAATACACATCACTGAGGAATTCATATCAAAAGTTTTATTAATTTTCCTACAATAAATGTATTGCTTGATCATGCCACCTTAAGATGCCCTTAACTTTTTAATCTGCCTTTAAAAGTTATATGAGCATGTCATTTGCTGGATATTATTGAGTTGAGCCTTTAACTGAATAAAAATGATCACATTACATTTGTGAGCTGTCTAAAAAAGCTCCTCTTCAATTTAATCCACCTTATTTTCCCCCGTCTCAACTATATTGATTGGAAAACTAACAATTGTATAATAATGATAAATCAATTTTTATTTATTCTGCTTGTGATTAACTATTTTTGCTTTGCTCGTATCCTTTTAAAGTTACTGTTCTTCCCTCTTCTATCTTGTGCTGGATCTTTTTACCTTAATTGTTCTTCCTTCCATGTCTTATTCTGTAAATTGCGTTTATATTGGGAACACAGCACTAGAGACAAGGATATCCTTTGACCTGATGTGACACTGTTGTTACTTAGCTTGTAGGACGTGTCTTCCGTGACACTGCTCCAATTTCAAGCCATGTAATTAACAAACTTAAACTGAGACCTCTAAGACTGTATGGGTAACTGAGTTAACGCTTTTAATGGTATGACGGACTGAAATTACAATGTGTTCAAGTTAGAAAGCAGCTTCTTCTACGCGCTGTCCGTTCAAGGATGTTACTATATTGCTAATGCTAACTCAGCTAATGCTAGGCCAGCAAGGTCACCGTCAGAACACGACAGGTTGCCCAAAATATAAATTACATTAAATACATCAGGCGAGTTTGAACAACGTGGTGCAGTTACCTAAAGCGCCGTGTCCGCCATCAGCAGAAGCAGAAAGCTGGCGCCGGGCCTGGGTCAAAGCAGACCTCAGCAACACTTGCGAGGAGCGTCCGAAAGCCGCCATTTTCCTTTCTGAGAGGCGACGGGACCGGAAGGAATATTTTATAGAGGCGTCACATGACCCTCAGGCTTGACGCCTCTACGTCGCCCCCAAGCGGTGAGACCGAGAGCTGCAGGGACGAGCTCAACCAGTGCGATAAATATATGATGCTGAAGAGCTGTAAACCAGTTGTAGAGGCCAGGTCCCCCTTATAAGGTCCACAAGGCAAATCTTTAAAAAAAAATAGCTTTGACAAATATCTGAGTTCATTAGTGGAGAATCTGTTTTGCTTTTTAGAGGAAATGCTAACAACTCATAGACAAGAGATGTGACAAAGGGTCCTACCAAGCCACTGATTTCTTATAAGGGGAATTATATAAAAAATCTAGTAACTGTAAATAGTCCTATTCTTTTCCCCCACAATTACCCACATGTAAGAGAAACATCTCACGTTTCACAAGGAATGAAAGGACCTCTTACCTCCTATGTCTGACTGTGGGACAGTCTTGATAAATAACTGTAGGCACATTCAAAACATTTGCTTTGATTGAAATTTAGTGTTTCTCTTTAAAGGGGAGGACTTTCCGTGATCTCATGGTCAGAGTCCAACCTGAGAAATATTGAGATATTCTGGTTAATGAAGGTGAGTATTATATTGAATATTCAGTCTATTAGCAGAATCTTCTTTGTTCTTAAAATGTCTTTCCAATCATTATTGTCAGCAAACATAGAAATCCATAGCTGTGTAGCAATGTGCATTAATCACCATCATACATGTTGAAATAACACCATGAATTTCATACTGACCAGCCTATTTGTCAATGAGGACAATGCTTTTTTATCATAATTTAAACTTAGTAAAGCATTTAATGAAATTCGCTGCATACCTTTGAAAATCAAGATGTTAGTGTATTATACAATATATAATGGCAGCCGTGTATTTACTGAGCTGTTAATAGTTGACATGTTTGGCCTGAAAACAAACAGGGGAGATTTGGCTCACCTCTTATCTGCCGTTGCTCGCTGAGAATCTCAAATTGTCTATGGACTGAATATTTATAATTAAGATTTTCAAGGTTGACAATGATATTATTACATCTACAAAGAATGATATAGTACTGAACCACCAGTATGAAAGAGCCTAAAAAAATCATTTCTACCAGATGAATCTGATCTCTTTCAGTGATGGAATATCAGTTCCACCAGTCTGGACTGTCTGATAACAGCTCTCTCAACAGAGAGCACAAAATAACTACACAACCAGGTACAACATGTACATGCCAGCTAATTTTGATTCACAATTTAAGATGAAACCTTAACTATGAGAACATCACTGTCAATGGTTATAGGGATAAGGAGGATTGTGCCGTATGTCCTCTATGGCTTCCTGATACTGTTGCTGTCAATCCTGCTGATGCTCATTGGAATAAAATGTATGACTATAAACACATTACACTCAAATGAAGCTGAGTCATTCATATATTGTTATAAAACAATTATAATATGACCATTTTCTTATCTCAAAGCCTCCCAGTTAAACAAGGAAATCACTGATGTCAAACTTCATCTTGAGAGAATGAGCCGTGCAGGAAGACCTTCATCGTCCAGTTCAGGTGAGGAAATGGTTTTCAGGACTGGATACATTGATCCAGCCGTACATCTGATGCTCTCTATTTCATTTTTTGTTGTTTTGGTGGCTTTCCAAACTGCAGGTGAAACTACTGTACAGAAACTTACCGCAGTTAGAGGTAAACACACATTAATGTTATTAAAATCCGACCTCAGTGTTATTTCCCATTCACACTCGTTATATATATCTTCTTCAAATCAGGAACGTGTAGGGATGGATGGATATCTTACCAGAGCAGCTGCTACCTGCTGTCAACCACTGCTGTCCCCTGGAGCATAGCAGAAGAGCAATGCCAAACGCACAGTAGACACCTGTTGGTCCTGAACAATGTGGAGGAGCTGGTGAGGTTTAAGTGTCCTCCAGCTTAGTTCCGCGGTTTCAGTGGAGCTGGAAACTACCTTTGATAATATATAGACCACTGACAGGAACTTATACAAGCATATCAAAAGTTTAAATATAACCTGTTGCTATCTTTTAATTTCTAGGACTATATTTCAGGAGTTGTTGAAATCGAATACAACTACTGGATTGGACTTGTGGAGCTACAAGAGGAGGGACAGTGGAGGTGGGTGGAAGGGACTGACTTCAACTCAACCCCGACGTAAGAGAAACACGAAGCTATAAAAAATGAAAAGCACTAAGAAATGCTTAGGAAGGGAACTCATCACTGTGTGTGAAATAATTGTTTCTCCTCCTTCCTTCATCTGTGTGCAGTTTCTGGGATAACGGTCAGCCTGACAACTGCGGCCAAGAAGAGAACGGAGAGGACTGCGGGCAGCTTCGTGCCTCTAAAAGTCGCATACGCAGGATGTGGAATGATGCAAACTGTGTCCTAAAGTACCACTACATCTGTGAGACCGAGACATGAGAGACCGTGGACCTCTCTCAGCTGCTGACCCCACACCAACATCACAGACCTCTTATGTTGAGGAAAAATGGGTCAAATTAAGACTAATGCAAATTATGATTCCGATATCACTGTATAATTAAGAGGGTACATCACAAAAAGAGCTGACATTTGCAAACACATCTTTGAGGCTTTTCTTGGACAATAAAACAATAACTATAAATACAATGGCACTTGCTCTCCTTTATTGATTTTTAGTGAAGACACACTCTTCAGGGTTGGCGCTGAGTTTCTCCTGACTACATATTCCTTCATCCCATGGTTTACTTGCAGCAGTCACTGGGAAGGTGGGCATTTCCTTCATTATAATCTGCTTTGGCAAAGCACATGGCCGCTTTCCTGTCACACTCACAGATGAACTTTTCACAGGGATTGTTGTCATCTAAATGACAAAGACAGGAGAGAGCAACACTAGCATTAGGGAGCGAAAACGACAAGGTAGAGACAACAATTCTTTATCCATTTTTATCTCTGCCAAAGAGGCTATGTTTTTACTTGTGATTGTTTGTCAGCAGGATTACGTAAAAAGTATTGAACCGATTTGCACTGAACTTAGTGGAGAGATGGGGAGTGGGCCCGAGAAGAACCCATTAAATTTTGGGGCAGATCCTGATCATTTACAATGAATTTGCCCTTTGCAGAGGTCTGTGCTCTCTGAGTGCCCTTCTAGTTCACATTTGTCAAACACTGATTGATATTATATTATATACAAGAATTATGTAGTTCCTTGTCTTTCCTTGTACATAATTACAGAAAACTCAGTGGCTAGTTGGTACAAATCGCGTGTCTTTAGAGGCGACATTGTTGTTGAACACTCACTCAGACAGGTGATGGTCTTGCTGGCCTTGTCACATCTGTAGCTGTAAATTTCAGTGTAAGGGTTGTCCAAGATGGGCCAGCAATCATCATGCTGCATGGCATCATGGTAGCATTGGTTGTGCACCTGACAGCATCTACAACATACACAAAGTATACTGAAGTCATTGCAGCGCCTAAAGCATAAGAAAATCAGCAATAGCTGAGGTTCAATTTCATCCTGTTTTGGATGCTTTAAATTAATATAGAGCTGTAACTAACTAAATTACTTTTTAATTATCAATTAATCTTCCAATGAACTGTTTGATTAAATGATTAGTCACTGAGTACACAAGATGTCAAAGAAAACACTGAAAAGTGGCCATCATAGTGCCACAAAATTCAAGGTGTCTTTACTATCACAGAGGACAAAGAAAACAAGCAAATGTTCACATTTAAGAAGCTGGGACTTCTTGGTCCTTAAAAATGAACTAAAAGATTTATTGATTAAATATTGCTGATTAGCTATTACCTTTGAAAACTTTATGAATGGTGGCACAAACAAAAGTTTTCTGTACCCAAGTCCTCACCTGTCCAGCTCATCAACAGGTGTGCCAGAGTCCAGCACCGGCCAGCTGTCAGGTACAGTGCAGAGGACCATCACCCTGAACTGCCACAGAGCTCAGCACTATGAGACATGATGGTGATATCTCAGACAAAGCTAGTTCACATCTCAAAACCACCTTACATTATGTCACATGAAATAAAAATGCATAACTCTCAAACATATCTAGGAAATGAGAGCACTCACAGGCTGGGAGGCTGGGGAACAGGATGAGCAGGGAGTGAGTCAGGTGCATGTTGGAGGATGATGTGGAGTGTAAAGCTTAAAGCTTATATGGGCTGCTGACCTTAAGAGGCGGTTCTTATTGACCAGTTGCCAGGAGTCTCCCCATCTCTATACATTATGCAATGTATAGACATATATAATGTGTGCCTATACATACATATGCACATACAGTATACACAAATGTACATATAAAGCTAAACAGACAAACAAATCCCCCTTGTTTATATGTATCTGGTTCTTTATTTTTGTCATGTTGTACTACACATTATTTCCTTTTGTGTTAACATAACCATTCAACTTAAGTAAGCTGCAGTGGAAAGTCATGGGAACTCAGCTATTGACACAGGTGTGTTACAAGGTTATTTTAAATTCAACTCTGGGCTAAAGAGGGAAAAGGCAAACTCAAGTGAGTGCAGAGTGGACATGGGCAAACAGGGAATATTTGGTTAGGAAAATACAAAAAAAAATGTGGAAAGATCAAAGAAAAAATATGTTAAGATATCTACTCACTAACAGGGGGAAGCAGGGGAGAATAATGAGATGTGGAGTTTGAGGGGTTTGTAGGAGGCACACCTGAGTTCACCTCGTCATGTTGTATTTCCTGTGGATATGTTTCAAATGCTTTATCCTACACTGTGTGAGAACAGACTGAAATTGGCCAAAAGCTAAATCGCAAAGTCGTAATCGAATTGTTAAATATTATAAGTAAAATGTACCTAAAGTATCAAAAGTAAAATCCCTCATACTGCAGAGCAATTGCCCCTGTGAGTGTCATACCTTTTCACAGTGCATTATATTATTGTATTATCATTATCAATGTATTAATGTAAAAGCAGCATTTTACCACTCAGTTTGTTTTGGTGGAGCTATTATTGTTTTGTTTTGTTTTGTTTTTTTTTGGGGGGGGGGGGGTTGTTTTGTTTTTTTTTAACAATTTCATATTTATTTTGTAGTGTAATCAATAAAAGTGCATCATATTTTCTAAACTACTTACATTTGAGTAAATAGTAACTTAAGCTGTCAGATAAATGTTGGCAGTACAAAGTACAAAATTGGCATTGAATTTTAGTACAATATAAGTAAAGGTGACAATGTTTCACCACTGAAATCAAGTAAAAATAAAATTCTTACAGTGTGATTACATGTTTAAGTCTTGACAGCCCCCTCCTCACCTAATGCTCCCGCCCCCCTTGTGTCCCTCATGTTAAAAGATCAGGCTGCAGCGAAACCTCAGGTCACTTTGACTGTAGCCATGAATCTGTCATCTCCTCTGCTGCTGCTGCTGCTCACTGGTAAGACTGAAAAAATAACTGTAAATATGTATCAGTCCTTTATAGGAACACTTATTTTAAAAGATGCATGGTCTTCATTACAGTTTTGAATCTACCAGTTTCTCATATTTGTATCTGTCGTATCAGAATACTCATTTTCCCCTGATCGATTGGGTATTACATGTTTCTAGCAGCTTGTATGGTCAGTGGTGCTGTGCTGCCCAAGGCCTTATGGCAGTTTGGGACCATGATCGAGTGCGTCCAGCCTGGTGTTAACCCTCTGCAATATAACAATTACGGCTGCTGGTGTGGCTTCGGTGGAAAGGGAACCCCTCTGGACGAATTGGACATGTAGGAAGCTGTCATTCCCCAATTTCGTCTGTCAGACATAATCTATGAGACAAAAGAAACTTTCTCAAACATGTCACTTTTCCTCCTGTATTCCCAGGTGCTGTAAAATCCATGATAAGTGCTATGAAACAAGCAGAAAGATTCCTGGATGCACGTCTCTTTCTGACCTCCCCTATTTTCTTGTGTATGATTTCACCTGCTTAAATGAACAACTGACCTGCTCAGGTAATTCAATTCAATTTTCATTTCAATTTTATTTGTATAGCGCCAAATCATAATATACATTATCTCGAGGCACTTTACAGGGTAAGGTCGAGACCTTACTTTGTTAGAGTGGGGGGGCACCACGAACAGCTGTATAGGTAAATGTGTTACCAATAATAATGACAGATAACAGTGGTTAATTGTAATGATGAGTAGTAGTGGATCTGGGTCCTGCTGCTCCAGAGGCAGAGATACCTGCAGAATGAGGACAAAGAGAGGGAGAGAGAGGAGAAGCACAAACTACAGGGGGGAGAAAAAAAATACAAAGTTAATGGCATAAAGTAGTTGAGAGAGAGAGAGAGAGAGAGAGAGAGAGAGAGAGAGGGAGCCCAGTGCATCATGGGAATCCCCCAGCAGTCTAGCTCTATAGCAGCATAACTAAGGGATGGGTCAGGACATACCCGAGCCAGCCCTAACTATAAGCTTTACTAAACAGGACAGTTTTAAGCCTGATCTTAAAGGTAGAGAGGGGGTCTGCCTCCCGAACCCACACTGGGAGCTGGTTCCACAGGAGAGGAGCCTGATAGCTGAAGGCTCTGCCCCCCATTCTGCTCTTACAAACTCTGGGAACCACAAGTTGACCTGCATTTAGAGAGCGAAGTGTCCTATTGGGAAAATAGGGAAGTATAAGCTCTCCAAGGTACAATGGTGTCTGACTATTAATGGCTTTGTAGGTGAGGAGGAGGATTTTAAACTCTATCCTGGATTTTACAGGGAGCCAATGCAGAGAAGCTAACACAGGAGAGATGTGATCTTGTTTCCTAGTTCCTGTCACTACTTGTGCTGCTGCATTTTGGATCAATTGAAGGCTTTTTACTGAATTTTTGGGACATAAAGAATTAAACAATAAAGCCAATAAAGAATTACAGTAGTCCAGTCTTGAGGTAACAAATGCATGAACAGCCTTTTCCTTTAGACACAGAATGGGTCTGATTTTTGCAATGTTGCGCAGGTGGAAGAAGGCTGTCCCAGAGACTTGCTTTATATGTGAGGTAAAGGACAAGTCCTGGTCAAAAATGACACCAAGGTTTCTGACTGTAGCACTGGAGGCCAAGGTAATGTCATCCAGAGTCAGTATATTATCACATAGTGTACCTCTGAGGTGTTTTGGGCCAATTACAGTAACTTCAGTTTTGTCTAAATGTAAGAGTAAGAAATTACTGGTCATCCAGGTTTTTATGTCCTTAAGACACGCCTGAAATTTGACCACCTGGTTAGTCTCACCTGGCTTCATGGATAAGTACAGCTGGGTGTCATCTGCATAACAATGGAAATTTATCTGGTGCCTCCTAATAATATTTCCTAGAGGAAGCATATATAGACTGAAGAGTATTGGTCCTAGCACAGAACCTTGTGGAACTCCATGACTGACTTTAGTGATGATAGAAGAGTCATTATTAAAATGAACGACCATATGCTCTAGTCTCTGTAATAGAATCTTATGATCGATGGTGTCAAATGCAACACTAAGATCTAGTAGGACAAGTGTAGAGACAAGTCCATTGTCTGAGGCTATGAGGGGATCATTGGTGACCTTAACCAGAGCTGTTTCTGTGCTGTGATGGACTCTAAAACCTGTGCAAATAATCACATAACTTGTTTGCAACGACCTTCTCAAGGATTTTGGAAATAGAGGGGAGGTTGGGTATGGGTCTATAAGAGAGTAGGCTTTTTAAGTAGAGGTTTAATAACTGCAACTTTAAAAGCCTGCGGTACATAACCAGTTGATAAAGATAAGTTAATCAGACTTGATATAGAGTTGTCAATTAAAGGAAAAACTTCTCTGAACAGCCTTGTTGGAACGGAGTCTAGAAGACAAGTCGATGATTTAGATGAAGAAACTGTTGAAGCGAGCTCAGGGAGATGTACAGGAGAGAAACAGTCAAAATATAAACCAGTTACAGTGGACTCTGAGGCTGCTGAACTGGACAGTACATCTGAGCCAGCTGTGGGGAGGAGATGGTGAATTTTTTCTCTAACAGAGACAATTTTATTTGTAAAGAAGCTCATAAAGTCATTACAACTGAGGGCTAAAGGTATAGATGGGTCAACAGAGCTGTAGCTGTCTGTCAGCCTGGCTATAGTGCTGAACAGAAACCTGGGATTATTCTTGTTTTCTTCTATCAATGATGAATAATAGGATGTTCTGGCTTTACAGAGACTTTTTTTTATATGCCTTTATAGGCTGTCTTTCCAAGCCTTTAGAGATTCTTCCGGGTTAGTAGAACGCCACCTTCTTTCTAGCTTCCTTGAATTTTGCTTTAAAGCTTGTGTTTCTGAGTTGTACCATGGAGCTAGCCTTCTCTGACTCACTACCTTCTTCCTCAGAGGGGCCACAGTATCTAGAGTTGCACGAAGTGAGGCTACAGTACTGTCAACAAGATCATCAACCTGTGTGGATGTGAAGTTAAGAGAGCCGTCCCCTACTGCATTGATACATGGCAGTGGGCTAAATACCAATGGGATTATTTCTTTAAATTTGCTAACGGTATTGTCAGAGAGACACCTGCTATAATGGATTTTTTTCCCAAATGCTGTGTAGTCCATGACTGAAAACTCAAATGTTAACTGAAAATGGTCAGCTAAAAGAGGGTTTCTGGGAAATACTGTTAGATATTCAATGTCATTCCCATAAGTCAGAACCAGATCAAGGGTATGGTTAAAAGAGTGAGTGGGTTCATTAACATGCTGAGAGAAGCCAATTGAGTCTAATAATGAATTAAATGCATTACTCAGGCTGTCACTTTCAACATCTACATGAATGTTAAAAACACCCACTATGATGACTTTATCTGTGCTGAGAACTAACTCAGATGAAAAGTCTGAGAACTCAGATAAGAACTCAGAGTAAGGGGCAGGTGGACGATAGACAGTAACTAGTAGGACCAGTTTTTGTGTTTTCCAGTTTGGGTGTGACAGACTAAGAATAAGGCTTTCAAATGAATGATGATTAACCTTAGGCTTAGGATTTATTAATAAATTGGAGTGATAAATGGCTGCCACCCCTCCTCCTCAGCCTGTGCTTCGAGGGATATGAACATTAACATGAGTGGGGGGTGTTGATTCATTCAGACTAACATATTCATCCTGCTGCAACCAGGTTTCAGTCAGACAGAGCAGATCATGTGATGATCAGTTATCAGATCATTGACTAGTAGAGATTTAGATAAGAGTGATCTGATATTCAATAATCCACATTTAATTTTCTTCGCCCACAGTTTCAGATTTGATTCAATGTCGCCCGCTCTGGCCCCAGGAAACATTTGACTATGGCCGTTGGTGTTGCTAACTTCCATGGTGCAGAGCCGGGATTCCAAATCACCGAGCCTGAACAAACTACAATTATTACATGTACCGTTACTGCTAAAGAGGCGGTAAAGTCTGGGATAAACTGATAAAGATGAATTTTCACTGACTTTCAAACTCTTCCTTAATGAAATTCAATGACTTCAATTTGAAATTTGAAGTGCCCTGGGATGACATTGGTCAAATTTTTACAATGGGTTCAATTTTCAAATTTAGAACTGGCTCTGCAGCAGCAAATGCCACAATTCAATTTTAAAAATAAATGAAAGTTTTTATTATTTTTCTCAGTTCTCCAAACTTTAAATTTTTTTTGGCTGGTTGAAAGTGCAATGTTAGAATAAAATGCATTTGCAGCCCTGTGTGTAAGACTGTATATATAGCAACTGTATTTAAACAGATATATATAGGCATTACACAGCTGGAAATTGAGTTTTCACTCCAAAATAAATGCTCTCCTGGTTCTGTGGAGCCACCTTCACACCAACATTTAGAGTGAGGAAGCAAGATATGTTTAAAATGTGCCTCACATTTTCTTATTATCTGTTTATCTGTTTATCTGCAGCCACCAACAATAAGTGCCAGGCTGCCGTGTGCGAGTGTGATCGTGTGGCGGCTGAGTGCTTTGCTCGGACCACATACAACCCTGAAAACAAGAACCTGGATGCTGAAGTCCACTGTAACAAATGAGTTATACAACCTCTCGCAAAAATACAAGAGAACGATGACTGTAATATATTTCTATTAAAATAATTAATTTTAAATTCAAATAACTTTAAATAAAACCTGATGATTGAAAAGTCTGAGTTTAATAGCAAGAGAATAAAGACAGTGTTGCCTTCCAGTTAAATTTCACCCTCTGTGTGTTTCCTCATGTCTGTTTGCTCATCTAGAGAGAGTTTCAGCTTTTCAAGTTTACTTAACTAAGATTTGAAATTATATGTAAACCAACATCAACATTGTCTACTGATACAATGGGATAACTTGATGTTACAATGAAAACCTCACTTTACCTTTTATTGTTTTACATGTTTGATGCTGACTGATCATAAAGAAAGAAGCTTATTGCTTTATCAAAAAGCACCAACATTTTCAAAATACAAGATTACAGGATGGATAAGAAATGTTTTAAATTGATATCAGGAAGATGTTTAGGTTCAGTTTTAACAGAACAGTCCAAGTGGCAGCTGTGTACAACAACAGACAAATTATTATTCCAATATAGGAGGCGGGATGATGGCTCTGAGGATTATATTGGCTTGTACAGAAGAGTGGTCACATACTTCTTTTTGTATCGATGTGTTGCACTGAGAACCATCACCCCATCCTAAAACACAACCACAAGAGGAGTACAAATGAGGTTTAAAGCTGATGTTGACATTAAACAAAGAGAAACAGTTTTTCCTGGAATACATGGGTGAAACATTAAAATGACTACTGGGAATACACGCATTATCATTGTATGCATACTGTATGAGATGTTGTACCACAGTCTGATCAAAATCCATTAGGTGTTTAGATATTTTATCTGATAGAGTGGGTTGATCCATAATTTCCCCTGATTTCACTGTGAGAAACAACATTCAAGAAAAAAATTAATATGTTATAGGAGGATTTGTTACCTTGATGGAGAGGGCGTACAGGTGATTGAGCATCACATGGTTGGGCTCTGGAAGTAGCGTCGGGTCACACTGATGAAGATCCAGAGAGAGAGGATGAATTTCACTAATTTGCATGTCATGGTGACAAGTTTGTAAAGTGGTGTGTATCATTAATATGAGCATGTATTCTAGCATCAAACCAGTACTTACAGAGACACCTGTGTCCTTGTTGAGCAGCACTTGCAGCAGGTGGGGGGGTAAGATAGGAGGGTGTTTGATCTTGTCTTCTGATTTGGTCACATAGGCGTCCTGCTGGTAGGGGCCAGGAGGGGAACTGGACAAGTCTGGGAACGAACGATCATGTAACACTACTTCAGTACTACCTCACATCAAAAACAGTAGCTGTTAATGAATGAATACAGTTGCAAATACCTGAGACGTCCGCAGAATCCTGCGAGTCGATCCTGAGGGCATCAAAGACTTCAAAGTCAGTTCTCTTCACCTGGATGATGTTATTGACTGTTCCAGTTTTAGACGTCATCACAGCCTGGGAAAAGGTGTAAACAGAAATTTGATACCAGCACTTGTGAGTGTTGATTAGGCATTTGTAGTGGCAGGAGAAACAAGACTACATCTGTGATACTCTCACCTCTAAAATTTAGGTTTTCCCTCACTTGAGTCGGATCCAGAGTCCACTGACCGTCTACACAGAACTTGTATTGGTGCTCTCCCTCCGGCAGGTCCACTATAGCCACAAAGTTCTTCTGACTGGGTTTGAGAGACAGACCTGTGTCACATTTTCATTTAAAGAAAGTTCAAAGATGCAAGACCTGCATGTGTCAAACTACCTTCTGTTGAGTGGGATCTTGGTGGCCCAGTTATTAAAGGAGCCGGACACAAAGACTTCTTTGCCAGCACCTGACCATCTGAACACAGTTGGCCCTTTCATATATTGTTAAAACACAATTATAATATGACAAGAAAATCACTGATGTCAACTTCACCGTGAGAGAATGAGCCGGTGTTACGTCCTGAAAAGGGGAGATATCAATAAACACGCTCAGACGCGAGGCTTCCCTTCTGGCACCTTCATTTTGGAGTCTTTAACCCTGTTAAACCCTTTAAAAAATATTTTTACCTCTTTCACACACCTCTAGTTTCTTTCAGCATTCACAGTAATCAACTATTTATGAATGAATTCCCCATATTCTCTATTACAATTTTATTACCTTATGAATTTATCCATAATCAGTCTTAATTACATCAATCTATCGCACACTCCCCTGCAAAATCAGGTGTTGTCCCGACATCAAATGAATTAGGAACCAATGGTTCTTAATCTGTATTTCTATAACTAGACTGTGCCTTTAGAGTAATAGCAGCTTAATGGAGTATGGATGTACTGCCTATAAATTACTTCACTGAATCTCGTGAGCTTTCCTCTTCAGTCAAGGAGCCTTTCTCTGCACTAGACAGCATAAACCATTTTTGCACCTAGTATCTCTGTGTGAATAAGGTTTAGTAAACTTGAAATGGGTTTGCCCACATTGGTACTGGCTAAACTACTACTGGTAAAACATTTCATTTGCACATGCTGCGCTATAGCAGGCTGGAGTTCCAAGCTGGTCATAGTTTGTTCTCCTCAGGAAGTCATGTCCTTGTTCTCTGTCACCTTCACCTGAATCTTGGGATACCAAGATTTCATCCTGTGCTTTTTCAACTACATCGTCATTCTGATTATCATCTTCCTGCAGGACATTATCCTGCTGTGACTCACATTTATTTGTGTTCATTAAGAACTTCTCTTGAACCACGGGCCCCTCACAGTTAAACGTGGGTGTTTCCTGATAACTGTCCTCCTGTGCATCAACATGCTCAACAGACCCATCTGCAATAGGCATTTGAAGCTGTACTCCTGACGTGTAATAGTACCCACATTCTTCTTCTTCAGCTTCCTCCTCTGGAGTGACATTTTCGGAGGTTGTGTCTTTCATCCTTTTCTTTTGCTTAGATGCTGTTTTTTGGTGAATTTCCATGGGTAAGTGATGACACAGTAACAGCAGATTGCGATGCATGATTCTTGATCTTCCTCTTCCCTGCTCGGGCTTAACCTCGTAGACTGGGATATTTTCTCGAACCTGGTGGATCACAACATGGATATTCTCTTCCCAGTGATTACAAAGTTTCCCCATGCCCCCTCTAGGTGTCAGTTTTGAACAAGGGTACAACACTGAGCTTCTCACTTTTCCATCATCATGTTTTCTACTCCTCTCTGTTGACTTCTTTGCATTCTCTTGTGCTATCTCGTATGCTTCCTGCATTTCTCATCTCCACTTCTCCATATATGCCTGATGGTCTGCTTGTCCTGTCCCAGTGGTGACACCAAACAGGAGATCAAACCATAACCTTGGGGACCTTCCAAATAGGAGGTAAAAAGGGGAGAAACCTATCACCTTGCATTGTGTGCAGTTATATGCATAGATCAACTTGTTCAAGGATTCTTTCCAGTTTGTCTTGTTTATCAGTCAGTGTCTTCAGCATTTGTAATAATGTGCGGTTAAAGCATTGATAGGGGGTCATCCGTGATCCTAGTACCCCACAATTCTTTTTCAGCTTGGGGAAGAGTTGGTTCTCGAATTTGCCACCTTGATCATGATGTATCCTTTTTGGCAGTCCAAAATTCAGGCTGAAATCGTTGATATATATCGAATTCAGAATATTCGATCAGCGACTGTTTTGGCGGACTTTGAGTTGGTGGCATATGCCTGTGCCAAATGGGTGAAGTGAACAACGATTACGAATATGTACTTGTACCCGCCTCTACATTTGCCCAAGTAGAGAAAATCTATCAACACAAGTTCAAAAGGCTGCATGGTAAGAGGTGCCCGTGTGTCTTTACAGGGTTTCTTTTGTTTCAGGCAAGTACAAGTCCTAGCCACATAATGCTCAATTTCTTTCCTTGCCTTGGTGGCCCATCTCATCATGCAACTCTTTCAATACAGTTGTCTTATACTGCTCAGGTAGTTCTAGCTGTGTCTTGTTTGTTGTCTTCCTGCGAAGAATCCCATCCTCATCAATATGGAGTCTTTCCCATTCACACAGTGGACACCTGCTTTGTATACTGAAGGTGTCCAGTTCACATCTTGATGGCCTACTGTCCCTCAATTTACATCGCATTACTGAACTGATGTTGCTGTCATTTTGCTGTGCTTGTCGAATCTCAGCAGCTGAGAATGGTTTGCCTGTTTCTTCAGTCACTGCTGTACACTGGAGAGTGCTGAGTACTGAAAAGACCCACGGTGAGCTAGAATTTTGAACCTCAACAGCCTGGGTAATCGCTGCCACACAATCTGATACCAGCTCTGCAAGCTCTGCTACCCATCTACATCCAGTTGTATTGGGCTTGGCACTTCACAGGACATAAGTAAACAGATTATTGTCAGTAAATACAGTGAAAGTAGGTGCATAGTACAGGTAATCTTGGAATTTTTCTGTAACTGCCCACTTCAAGGCGAGAAATTCCAATTCCCTGAGTGGAGGTGATAATTTCGCTCAGAGGCAGTCAATGTCCGGGATCCATAGGCTATTACACGAAGCTTATTATATATATAATATATGTTGTTGATATAGAACTGCCCCAAGGCCCTGATCTGAGGCATCTGTGTGGAGGATAAATGGCTGTGTGAAGTCTGGGAAACCAAGGACCGGTGGCTCAACCAAACAGTCTATGAACTTCTCCAGAATGCATTGATGTTCTTCAGTCCATACAATTGGTTTGTGTGATGACACACCTTTACTCGTTCCTGTACCTCATCTTGGTTTTGGCCTTTTTTGTGGAATACTGTTGTTTTCAGTTGTCCCTTTTAGCAAGTCAAAGAGTGGCCCAGCGATAGACGAGAAGTCCTGTATGTATTGCCTATGTAGCAGGATGAGTATTGTGGCCCTGTGTCCACCTGTAGCAGATGGTGCCTAATTGCCTGTCTCCCTCTGGCCAATGGCAGTAGGGAGAGGGGGGTATAAAAGCCGGTAGGTGTCACTGGATTTCTCTCTTGCTTGTGGAGGCCGAGGGCACGTCACTTCCTGTTGCCTCATCCCTGTCCTTCTTCTGTTGGGGTTTGCAGGTAGGCTAGTTGTGGCTGGGTTACCAGTTTGCATGTTTAGTTGACAGTAAATAAGACTATTGCTTTTGTTGTAGGGCCGGATTGGGTTCCGTGGGTCGGTGAGCTGCACATGATTACTGCCGGTGGGTCCTCCGTTTCATGTACTGCGCTGTTGCTGCAGTGCGCATATTGCAATTTGTGTGTGTGTGTGTTTGCAGGTTGCCGCTGCAGAAACAGCAGTCTTGGGTCCTTCCCCTCTCCTGCATGTGTGGACAGAGGCAGCTGGACTGGTAACGGCTTTACTGGGGGAACGACTGTATCGGCTACTTTCACTGCCCGCTTGACCACTGCTGCTTTGCCTACGGGAGGTCGTTTGCCTACAGGAAGTTGCTTTGCTCATAGCGAATTGCTTTGCTTATAGAGAAATACACTGATTTTAGGGGATTGCCCTCCTTGGGGAATTACTGTACTTTGGGGGACTGCTTTGATTCTGCCGCACAGCTTGGCCTGTTGGAGCCGAGCACTGGCGCTCCGTTTCGGACTGCCTTGCCTCACGGAGGGTTGTCGGCACCCGCGGCATTGGTCGCTTCGGCCTGGCGGCCTCTTTAAGTCCTGTGTTTTATTGTGTGTGTGTGTGTGTGTGTGTGTGTGTGTGTGTGCGCGCGCGTGAGATGTTAATTGGGGAGGGGAAATTTATGTTTATATTTTGTGGTGTGCGTTCACTGGCCTTGTGAGTGTCCGCATGCAATTAAAAGTTGTTGTTTTTGGTTTGTGGGAATTTAAGTTGATTACTACTTATAATTAATAATTTTGGTTAAGTGTGTGTGCGTGTGGTTACTTCTGAGTATGTTGTAGATAATGGTTATTTATCAAAGTATGATTAAGTTTTTGTATTGATTTATTTACCTAGTTTAGTTAATTTTTGTTTTTGTATAGTTAGGTTTGATTTTGGTTCTTATATATTGTGGTTTTTTTTACTCTTGTGTTTGTCCTTTCAGGGGGTTGAGACTACAGTGGTGGACGTGGTGTCCTCGGTGGCGGTGTCTCCTTTGTTTGTCGTGTGTATGCTTTCACCCCAGGTTGATTTTCACCAGTGTGTGCGTGTGTCACGAGTGTTTGGGGTGACCTTCCCGGGACCCTCTTTATTTCTTGGACCCATCTCCCTACTGGTAGGCCTCCACCCTGATTGGTTCCCCTCATTTCCCTGGTAACATCAGGTGGATGTTATGGCCTTCTTTTTATTATTCAATGTTTAATAAAGTGATTTTTGTAATTTGACCTCGTCTCTGCCCCGTTGTATGACGGATTTGCGTGCCTTTAGGATTATGATAGTTCCCTGGGTGAAATTCCCAGGGTGGCGTTGTCTGGCAACACTAAGCTAAGGTTAAAGTGAATTAATTGGCTAACCTCCAACCCCGGTCGCCACACCTATAATAACTTAACAAGCCCATGATGGTTTGTAGCTCCCCTACTGTACTTGGTCTCTTATCTTTCAAGGCTCTCACAGTGATAGTATCTGCTGGATCATTCTTGCTACCTTCAGCTGAGACAACTCTTCCCAAGTAGCAAATCTCATGTTTAAATAATTCGCTAGGTTTTAGCTTTATCCCGTATTTCCTCAACAACTGGAGCACTTTCCTGACGTGGTTTACATGATTTCCAAATGACTGACTGTACACCAGAGTTTCATCCAGGTAGGGAACACAGATGCTGTCTCGCACTGCTTCCAAACAGTCCTCCATACAGCGTTGGAAGGCAGCAGGAGCATTCATTAGCCTAAATAGAATTCTTATCCATTCGTACAGGCCCCAAGGAGTCACAAATGCAGTCCAAGGCCTGCTGTCCTCATCCATTGAACCCTAATGGTAGGCCTTTCCTTGGTCTAACAACAAAAACCATAAGTCACCACCAAGACTGTCAAGGATGTCCTGCACTTGAGGAATCAGTTGTCTGTCAGGGTGAGTCTTTTTATTTAGTTCTCGGTAATCTATGTGTAGTGTCTTTCTTCAGTGGCCGCATCTGCACCTTACAGTCAATTTGTACAGAGGTGTGTTTAGGTACAATTCGTTGTTTTCACAACATATTCACATGACTGTTCAGGTGTCACCAGATCAATGAAAGCTGTGACATCTTCTTTTCCAAGACTAGGAAAAGCAGTTTTTAATGTCTCATGTAACTGCTCTCTTCTAGTAACATCCAGTGGTTCCGGTGCTAGTTTTCACTGTTTGCTTGATCACATTAAAGCCTAGGGTGGGTTGTGAAAGGCTTCTTCCCCTCATCAACAGCTTGGGGACAACCAGTTCTTTGGGATCAGCTCCCTCTCCAGCTAATCCTAAAATTAACCTCAGTGAAACCCTTGTATGGCATGCTCTGTCCATTGGCAGCTGTGATTTTCAAGTCATCAGGTGCATCAAGCAACTCAGAGACATCTCTTAACTTGTCATGTGGCAAATGTCTCCTTTTCCACTTTTTATCAACAATACAGACTTGAGAGCCTGTATCCCATAGTCTCGTGTCTTGCGGCCTTATATGTGACATTCAACCATACACCGTTTCCCCACCAGAGCAACAAGATGAGACTGACTGCTTGGTATTTATCTCTGGACGAGAACTCGGGTTTTACTGTGGGTAAGTGTGCTGGTTACATTGTTTTCTATGTTTTGGCCAGTGTTGGGCTTGACAGGCTTTAGAACAGTAAATGTCTTTTTTACAGGATGCACATCTTCTGAGTTTCTGGCCTTCCTCAGGGACACCACAGTGAGAGCAATGCTGTTGAGACATTCTGCTATTGTCGGTTACTCCCTGTCCTGTGGGGGTAACCCTCTTGCATTTAAAAGACTCTCTTTTTCTTGTCTGGTTGCTCTCACCCTGCAACCTGCAAAGAAAGTGCTCACTACTACCTATAGCAATGGGTGCAGTAGTCATTTCCACTTTGCTGGCAGTCAGTACATTTCCTCAGACGTGCATGATTTGGGGCATGATACTGCTGTGGTGCGAACCTTTGTTGAAATTGAGCTGTATCTCATCTTTGTCCTGGTCCAGGAGGATGCCAGTAATTTTGTGGCGGACACTGGAACTGCAGAGGAGGACTGCATTCTTGTGCTACAGGTGAGGCCATATGTTGTGTCTGTACTGTATTTGGCTGTCAAATTGCCTCTTTGATCTGTGCAACTTCAGTACTTCAACTTTAGTACATCAGGCTGGACTTTGGTTGTCAGCTCTGGATTTGGGTTTTTCTCTTTTTTGTATTTAGTCTCTCTGCTTCGTTTGCACATGCAATGTTGTAGAACCCGATAATGTAATAAATCCCCGATAATGTAATAACCCCAATAATGTAATAAAAAATTTCACTTGAGTGGATTGAAAATGTAATAAAACCTGATAATGTAATAACTTCCCAATAATGTAATAAAGTGCATTTCCCAATAATGTAATACACTCTTAACCAATAATGTAATAAAGTATTACATTAACGGGAGGTTATTACATTATCAGGTTAGCCTTCATTTCAAGGGACCTGATAATGTAATAATACTCCAATAATGTAATAATTTAACAGGAGATCACCCATTACTTGGTTTCAAGTGGTGTGTTCAAGATTATATTTCTGTGTAAGCAACACAAGCTCCAGAGCGCCACCAACAGGTCAAAGTTGGACATGCATGAATGGTTAACTTTGACCCGTTCATCCTTTTTCACAAACGATGTATCACTGGAGCCCTCGGGCCAAGCCGAGGTAATCCTTAATGTCTTTTCTCGCCATATTGGATTTCCGCCATCTTTGATTTGATCAAAAACCTTTAAAAGGCCTCTCTTGTCACAAATTTTGTTTAATCTTCTTGAAATGTCGCCCAGATGATATTCAGACCATTTTCAAGGAGCAGTATGTATATTAAGTATGGCTGCAAGTCACTTCTTCTTCTTCTTCTTTTGTAGAGTTTCCTTCCTACTTTAGGCCTCTGAGGTGAGGTGCTTATACAGTTCTGTTGCACCCGTTTCTTGATAATGGGACTTGAGGATCCTCCTTAGAGTAGGTAAAGTAAGGTCAGTTTTGGCCCCTAGGTAGCTGCAGAGTTGTAAGCCTGGTGCAATTGCCCTAATCACTGCATCAACTACTTCTATTTCAGAGAATCCCTTGCTGATACTTTGCTCAATTTGGTGTGCTAGACTGGAAAAGGTAAGTTTGTCTTTCTGCCCTGATTTACCAATCTGGCCTGATATTTTGAATTCTCGCCCCCACTGCAATGACAAAAAAGACTGGGGGGTCTGTGGAGCAAAGACATGATCTTGTTTAGCACTATTACTTTCTCCTCTCACTGACTTTTTGGCTCCACTGATTTGGTTTGATTTCTCCTGCAGTGATGATGCTAATGCTAAATATAATGTCTGTTTTTTCAACTGCTCACCCTCTGAAAGCTGAACAACATGTTCTTCTACCAAACCTGCCTGTTTTACATCTGAGACTGTAGGCATACCCTGATCCTCAAGCTCTTCTATCTCGTCTCTCTCTAAGTGTCTTGTGATATGTGAGATGAGAGAGGAGCAACTTTTGCCTGATACCTTTAAGTTTAAGTTTTAAACCAGCAATAGTTAGAAAATCACAAACGTCTCTTGTCAAGGTATACAGGGCACCACAAACTTCTAGTTTCAAGTCCTCCAGTTCTGAAGAATCCATTTTAGTCCCTGATCCGTGGAAAGTATTGGTGTGTTGCAGAATAGGCAACGCAGCTTGCCGGGCACCAGCGGTTGACCTCAGCTCACATGCAAGTCCCTCTACGCGATTGTTGAACCACCACACAGTTGCATCCACCTTGGCTGTAGATACGAAGGATTGAAAGATGATCCGGGACGTCTATCTGGAGCAGCTGGTTCTCGACACATTCAACCCAGCGGTGCCTCCAAAATGTTACGCCCTGAAAAGGGGAGATATCAATAAACACGCTCAGATGCGAGGCTTCCTCTCTGGCAGTTTTATTGAGACAGAGGCATTGCAGCCGAGAGTTTCCCCTTTCCACAGTACAGGCATGACTTATCGATCAACCGGCGTCATTTCACAAAGTGGCTCAACAAGTAAATCCTGGATTAAATCCTTTGACAGAAAGATAATCTTATCTGGTTTTGGAGTGTTTAACCCTGTTAAACCCTTTTAAAAATATTTTTACCTCTTTCACACACTTCTAGTTTCTTTCAGCATTCATAGTAATCAACTATTTATGAATGAATTCCCCATATTCTCGATTACAATTTTATTGTCTTATGAATTTATCCATGATCAGACGTGCAGGAAGAGCTTCAGGTGTCAGGTACAGTGCAGAGGATCATTGCCCTGAACTGCCACAGACCTCAGTATCCCAAACACAAACAAATTCCCATTCCCATGTATCTGGTTCTTTATTTTTGTCATGTTGTACTACACATTATTTCCTTTTGTGTTAACATAACCATTCAACTTAAGTAAGCTGCAAGGGAAAGTCATGGGAACTCAGCTATTGACACAAGTGTGTGTTACTAAGTTATTTTAAACTCAACTTTGGGCTAAAGAGGGAAAAGGCAAACTCAAGTGAGTACAGAGTGAACAGGAGCAAACATTTGAGAATATTTGATTAGGAAAATATGAAAAAAAATGTGGAAAGATCATAGATAAAATATGTTAACATATCTAGTCAGGGGAGAATAAATGTGTGTGAGATGTAGAGTTTGTAGGAGGCACACCTGAGTTCACCTCGTCATGTTGTATTTCCTGTGGCTATGTTTCAAATGCTTTATCTTACACTGTGTGAGAACAGACTGAATTTGACCAAAAGCTAAAAAAAAAAAAAAGCTATACCAGTGCACAATAAATTGTGTATTAGTTCTTCTTCTTTCTCAGAGGAATCACTTCCACTTCATTTCTGATGGTCAGACATTAAACAGTCCCTTGACCTAGACATTTGGCATTTCAGACACAAGTGGAGACGATATGAAGACACAACCCACAGACATAGAATTAGTTTTATGTAAATGAAAAGGAAAAATACCAAGTGCTTTAAACATGAATGTTTAATCTTCATGTTTTCCTTTTAGTTCTTATTCTCAAAGATACAATGAAGAAAATGTTGCAGTACTGCAGTATAAAAACACTCCATTACAGGTAAAAGCCCTGCGTTGTAGTAAAGTATTATAAGCAAAATGTACCTAAAGTATCAAAAGTAAAATCCCTCATAATGCAGAGCAATTGCCCCTGTGAGTGTCATACTATTTCACAGTGCATTATATTATTGTATTATCATTATCAATGTATTAATGTAAAAGCAGCATTTTGCCACTCAGTTTGTATTGATGGAGCTATTATTGGGTTTTTTAGTTTTTTTGTTGTTTTTTTTTTTTAACAATTTCATATTTATTTTGTAGTGTAACCAATAAAAGTGCATCATATTTTCTAAACTACTTACATTTGAGTAAATAGTAACTTAAGCTGTCAGATAAATGTTGGCAGTACAAAGTACAAAATTTGGCATTGAATTTTAGTACAATATAAGTAAAGGTGACAATGTTTCACCACTGAAATCAAGTAAAAATAAAATGCACAGTTCTTACAGTGTGATTACATATTTAAGTCTTGACAGCCCCCTCCTCACCTAAAGCTCCCGCCCCCTTGTGTCCCTCATGTTAAAAGATCAGGCTGCAGCGAAACCTCAGGTCACTTTGACTGTAGCCATGAATCTGTCATCTCCTCTGCTGCTGCTGCTGCTCACTGGTAAGACTGAAAAAATAACTGTAAATATGTATCAGTCCTTTATAGGAACACTTATTTTAAAAGATGCATGGTCTTCATTACAGTTTTGAATCTACCAGTTTCTCATATTTGTATCTGTCGTATCAGAATACTCATTTTCCCCTGATCGATTGGGTATTACATGTTTCTAGCAGCTTGTATGGTCAGTGGTGCTGTGCTGCCCAAGGCCTTATGGCAGTTTGGGACCATGATCGAGTGCGTCCAGCCTGGTGTTAACCCTCTGCAATATAACAATTACGGCTGCTGGTGTGGCTTCGGTGGAAAGGGAACCCCTCTGGACGAATTGGACATGTAGGAAGCTGTCATTCCCCAATTTCGTCTGTCAGACATAATCTATGAGACAAAAGAAACTTTCTCAAACATGTCACTTTTCCTCCTGTATTCCCAGGTGCTGTAAAATCCATGATAAGTGCTATGAAACAAGCAGAAAGATTCCTGGATGCACGTCTCTTTCTGACCTCCCCTATTTTCTTGTGTATGATTTCACCTGCTTAAATGAACAACTGACCTGCTCAGGTAATTCAATTCAATTTTCATTTCAATTTTATTTGTATAGCGCCAAATCATAATATACATTATCTCGAGGCACTTTACAGGGTAAGGTCGAGACCTTACTTTGTTAGAGTGGGGGGGCACCACGAACAGCTGTATAGGTAAATGTGTTACCAATAATAATGACAGATAACAGTGGTTAATTGTAATGATGAGTAGTAGTGGATCTGGGTCCTGCTGCTCCAGAGGCAGAGATACCTGCAGAATGAGGACAAAGAGAGGGAGAGAGAGGAGAAGCACAAACTACAGGGGGGAGAAAAAAAATACAAAGTTAATGGCATAAAGTAGTTGAGAGAGAGAGAGAGAGAGAGAGAGAGAGAGAGAGAGGGAGCCCAGTGCATCATGGGAATCCCCCAGCAGTCTAGCTCTATAGCAGCATAACTAAGGGATGGGTCAGGACATACCCGAGCCAGCCCTAACTATAAGCTTTACTAAACAGGACAGTTTTAAGCCTGATCTTAAAGGTAGAGAGGGGGTCTGCCTCCCGAACCCACACTGGGAGCTGGTTCCACAGGAGAGGAGCCTGATAGCTGAAGGCTCTGCCCCCCATTCTGCTCTTACAAACTCTGGGAACCACAAGTTGACCTGCATTTAGAGAGCGAAGTGTCCTATTGGGAAAATAGGGAAGTATAAGCTCTCCAAGGTACAATGGTGTCTGACTATTAATGGCTTTGTAGGTGAGGAGGAGGATTTTAAACTCTATCCTGGATTTTACAGGGAGCCAATGCAGAGAAGCTAACACAGGAGAGATGTGATCTTGTTTCCTAGTTCCTGTCACTACTTGTGCTGCTGCATTTTGGATCAATTGAAGGCTTTTTACTGAATTTTTGGGACATAAAGAATTAAACAATAAAGCCAATAAAGAATTACAGTAGTCCAGTCTTGAGGTAACAAATGCATGAACAGCCTTTTCCTTTAGACACAGAATGGGTCTGATTTTTGCAATGTTGCGCAGGTGGAAGAAGGCTGTCCCAGAGACTTGCTTTATATGTGAGGTAAAGGACAAGTCCTGGTCAAAAATGACACCAAGGTTTCTGACTGTAGCACTGGAGGCCAAGGTAATGTCATCCAGAGTCAGTATATTATCACATAGTGTACCTCTGAGGTGTTTTGGGCCAATTACAGTAACTTCAGTTTTGTCTAAATGTAAGAGTAAGAAATTACTGGTCATCCAGGTTTTTATGTCCTTAAGACACGCCTGAAATTTGACCACCTGGTTAGTCTCACCTGGCTTCATGGATAAGTACAGCTGGGTGTCATCTGCATAACAATGGAAATTTATCTGGTGCCTCCTAATAATATTTCCTAGAGGAAGCATATATAGACTGAAGAGTATTGGTCCTAGCACAGAACCTTGTGGAACTCCATGACTGACTTTAGTGATGATAGAAGAGTCATTATTAAAATGAACGACCATATGCTCTAGTCTCTGTAATAGAATCTTATGATCGATGGTGTCAAATGCAACACTAAGATCTAGTAGGACAAGTGTAGAGACAAGTCCATTGTCTGAGGCTATGAGGGGATCATTGGTGACCTTAACCAGAGCTGTTTCTGTGCTGTGATGGACTCTAAAACCTGTGCAAATAATCACATAACTTGTTTGCAACGACCTTCTCAAGGATTTTGGAAATAGAGGGGAGGTTGGGTATGGGTCTATAAGAGAGTAGGCTTTTTAAGTAGAGGTTTAATAACTGCAACTTTAAAAGCCTGCGGTACATAACCAGTTGATAAAGATAAGTTAATCAGACTTGATATAGAGTTGTCAATTAAAGGAAAAACTTCTCTGAACAGCCTTGTTGGAACGGAGTCTAGAAGACAAGTCGATGATTTAGATGAAGAAACTGTTGAAGCGAGCTCAGGGAGATGTACAGGAGAGAAACAGTCAAAATATAAACCAGTTACAGTGGACTCTGAGGCTGCTGAACTGGACAGTACATCTGAGCCAGCTGTGGGGAGGAGATGGTGAATTTTTTCTCTAACAGAGACAATTTTATTTGTAAAGAAGCTCATAAAGTCATTACAACTGAGGGCTAAAGGTATAGATGGGTCAACAGAGCTGTAGCTGTCTGTCAGCCTGGCTATAGTGCTGAACAGAAACCTGGGATTATTCTTGTTTTCTTCTATCAATGATGAATAATAGGATGTTCTGGCTTTACAGAGACTTTTTTTTATATGCCTTTATAGGCTGTCTTTCCAAGCCTTTAGAGATTCTTCCGGGTTAGTAGAACGCCACCTTCTTTCTAGCTTCCTTGAATTTTGCTTTAAAGCTTGTGTTTCTGAGTTGTACCATGGAGCTAGCCTTCTCTGACTCACTACCTTCTTCCTCAGAGGGGCCACAGTATCTAGAGTTGCACGAAGTGAGGCTACAGTACTGTCAACAAGATCATCAACCTGTGTGGATGTGAAGTTAAGAGAGCCGTCCCCTACTGCATTGATACATGGCAGTGGGCTAAATACCAATGGGATTATTTCTTTAAATTTGCTAACGGTATTGTCAGAGAGACACCTGCTATAATGGATTTTTTTCCCAAATGCTGTGTAGTCCATGACTGAAAACTCAAATGTTAACTGAAAATGGTCAGCTAAAAGAGGGTTTCTGGGAAATACTGTTAGATATTCAATGTCATTCCCATAAGTCAGAACCAGATCAAGGGTATGGTTAAAAGAGTGAGTGGGTTCATTAACATGCTGAGAGAAGCCAATTGAGTCTAATAATGAATTAAATGCATTACTCAGGCTGTCACTTTCAACATCTACATGAATGTTAAAAACACCCACTATGATGACTTTATCTGTGCTGAGAACTAACTCAGATAAAAAGTCTGAGAACTCAGATAAGAACTCAGAGTAAGGGGCAGGTGGACGATAGACAGTAACTAGTAGGACCAGTTTTTGTGTTTTCCAGTTTGGGTGTGACAGACTAAGAATAAGGCTTTCAAATGAATGATGATTAACCTTAGGCTTAGGATTTATTAATAAATTGGAGTGATAAATGGCTGCCACCCCTCCTCCTCAGCCTGTGCTTCGAGGGATATGAACATTAACATGAGTGGGGGGTGTTGATTCATTCAGACTAACATATTCATCCTGCTGCAACCAGGTTTCAGTCAGACAGAGCAGATCATGTGATGATCAGTTATCAGATCATTGACTAGTAGAGATTTAGATAAGAGTGATCTGATATTCAATAATCCACATTTAATTTTCTTCGCCCACAGTTTCAGATTTGATTCAATGTCGCCCGCTCTGGCCCCAGGAAACATTTGACTATGGCCGTTGGTGTTGCTAACTTCCATGGTGCAGAGCCGGGATTCCAAATCACCGAGCCTGAACAAACTACAATTATTACATGTACCGTTACTGCTAAAGAGGCGGTAAAGTCTGGGATAAACTGATAAAGATGAATTTTCACTGACTTTCAAACTCTTCCTTAATGAAATTCAATGACTTCAATTTGAAATTTGAAGTGCCCTGGGATGACATTGGTCAAATTTTTACAATGGGTTCAATTTTCAAATTTAGAACTGGCTCTGCAGCAGCAAATGCCACAATTCAATTTTAAAAATAAATGAAAGTTTTTATTATTTTTCTCAGTTCTCCAAACTTTAAATTTTTTTTGGCTGGTTGAAAGTGCAATGTTAGAATAAAATGCATTTGCAGCCCTGTGTGTAAGACTGTATATATAGCAACTGTATTTAAACAGATATATATAGGCATTACACAGCTGGAAATTGAGTTTTCACTCCAAAATAAATGCTCTCCTGGTTCTGTGGAGCCACCTTCACACCAACATTTAGAGTGAGGAAGCAAGATATGTTTAAAATGTGCCTCACATTTTCTTATTATCTGTTTATCTGTTTATCTGCAGCCACCAACAATAAGTGCCAGGCTGCCGTGTGCGAGTGTGATCGTGTGGCGGCTGAGTGCTTTGCTCGGACCACATACAACCCTGAAAACAAGAACCTGGATGCTGAAGTCCACTGTAACAAATGAGTTATACAACCTCTCGCAAAAATACAAGAGAACGATGACTGTAATATATTTCTATTAAAATAATTAATTTTAAATTCAAATAACTTTAAATAAAACCTGATGATTGAAAAGTCTGAGTTTAATAGCAAGAGAATAAAGACAGTGTTGCCTTCCAGTTAAATTTCACCCTCTGTGTGTTTCCTCATGTCTGTTTGCTCATCTAGAGAGAGTTTCAGCTTTTCAAGTTTACTTAACTAAGATTTGAAATTATATGTAAACCAACATCAACATTGTCTACTGATACAATGGGATAACTTGATGTTACAATGAAAACCTCACTTTACCTTTTATTGTTTTACATGTTTGATGCTGACTGATCATAAAGAAAGAAGCTTATTGCTTTATCAAAAAGCACCAACATTTTCAAAATACAAGATTACAGGATGGATAAGAAATGTTTTAAATTGATATCAGGAAGATGTTTAGGTTCAGTTTTAACAGAACAGTCCAAGTGGCAGCTGTGTACAACAACAGACAAATTATTATTCCAATATAGGAGGCGGGATGATGGCTCTGAGGATTATATTGGCTTGTACAGAAGAGTGGTCACATACTTCTTTTTGTATCGATGTGTTGCACTGAGAACCATCACCCCATCCTAAAACACAACCACAAGAGGAGTACAAATGAGGTTTAAAGCTGATGTTGACATTAAACAAAGAGAAACAGTTTTTCCTGGAATACATGGGTGAAACATTAAAATGACTACTGGGAATACACGCATTATCATTGTATGCATACTGTATGAGATGTTGTACCACAGTCTGATCAAAATCCATTAGGTGTTTAGATATTTTATCTGATAGAGTGGGTTGATCCATAATTTCCCCTGATTTCACTGTGAGAAACAACATTCAAGAAAAAAATTAATATGTTATAGGAGGATTTGTTACCTTGATGGAGAGGGCGTACAGGTGATTGAGCATCACATGGTTGGGCTCTGGAAGTAGCGTTGGGTCACACTGATGAAGATCCAGAGAGAGAGGATGAATTTCACTAATTTGCATGTCATGGTGACAAGTTTGTAAAGTGGTGTGTATCATTAATATGAGCATGTATTCTAGCATCAAACCAGTACTTACAGAGACACCTGTGTCCTTGTTGAGCAGCACTTGCAGCAGGTGGGGGGGTAAGATAGGAGGGTGTTTGATCTTGTCTTCTGATTTGGTCACATAGGCGTCCTGCTGGTAGGGGCCAGGAGGGGAACTGGACAAGTCTGGGAACGAACGATCATGTAACACTACTTCAGTACTACCTCACATCAAAAACAGTAGCTGTTAATGAATGAATACAGTTGCAAATACCTGAGACGTCCGCAGAATCCTGCGAGTCGATCCTGAGGGCATCAAAGACTTCAAAGTCAGTTCTCTTCACCTGGATGATGTTATTGACTGTTCCAGTTTTAGACGTCATCACAGCCTGGGAAAAGGTGTAAACAGAAATTTGATACCAGCACTTGTGAGTGTTGATTAGGCATTTGTAGTGGCAGGAGAAACAAGACTACATCTGTGATACTCTCACCTCTAAAATTTAGGTTTTCCCTCACTTGAGTCGGATCCAGAGTCCACTGACCGTCTACACAGAACTTGTATTGGTGCTCTCCCTCCGGCAGGTCCACTATAGCCACAAAGTTCTTCTGACTGGGTTTGAGAGACAGACCTGTGTCACATTTTCATTTAAAGAAAGTTCAAAGATGCAAGACCTGCATGTGTCAAACTACCTTCTGTTGAGTGGGATCTTGGTGGCCCAGTTATTAAAGGAGCCGGACACAAAGACTTCTTTGCCAGCACCTGACCATCTGAACACAGTTGGCCCTTTCATATATTGTTAAAACACAATTATAATATGACAAGAAAATCACTGATGTCAACTTCACCGTGAGAGAATGAGCCGGTGTTACGCCCTGAAAAGGGGAGATATCAATAAACACGCTCAGACGCGAGGCTTCCCTTCTGGCACCTTCATTTTGGAGTCTTTAACCCTGTTAAACCCTTTAAAAAATATTTTTACCTCTTTCACACACCTCTAGTTTCTTTCAGCATTCACAGTAATCAACTATTTATGAATGAATTCCCCATATTCTCTATTACAATTTTATTACCTTATGAATTTATCCATAATCAGTCTTAATTACATCAATCTATCGCACACTCCCCTGCAAAATCAGGTGTTGTCCCGACATCAAATGAATTAGGAACCAATGGTTCTTAATCTGTATTTCTATAACTAGACTGTGCCTTTAGAGTAATAGCAGCTTAATGGAGTATGGATGTACTGCCTATAAATTACTTCACTGAATCTCGTGAGCTTTCCTCTTCAGTCAAGGAGCCTTTCTCTGCACTAGACAGCATAAACCATTTTTGCACCTAGTATCTCTGTGTGAATAAGGTTTAGTAAACTTGAAATGGGTTTGCCCACATTGGTACTGGCTAAACTACTACTGGTAAAACATTTCATTTGCACATGCTGCGCTATAGCAGGCTGGAGTTCCAAGCTGGTCATAGTTTGTTCTCCTCAGGAAGTCATGTCCTTGTTCTCTGTCACCTTCACCTGAATCTTGGGATACCAAGATTTCATCCTGTGCTTTTTCAACTACATCGTCATTCTGATTATCATCTTCCTGCAGGACATTATCCTGCTGTGACTCACATTTATTTGTGTTCATTAAGAAGTTCTCTTGAACCACGGGCCCCTCACAGTTAAACGTGGGTGTTTCCTGATAACTGTCCTCCTGTGCATCAACATGCTCAACAGACCCATCTGCAATAGGCATTTGAAGCTGTACTCCTGACGTGTAATAGTACCCACATTCTTCTTCTTCAGCTTCCTCCTCTGGAGTGACATTTTCGGAGGTTGTGTCTTTCATCCTTTTCTTTTGCTTAGATGCTGTTTTTTGGTGAATTTCCATGGGTAAGTGATGACACAGTAACAGCAGATTGCGATGCATGATTCTTGATCTTCCTCTTCCCTGCTCGGGCTTAACCTCGTAGACTGGGATATTTTCTCGAACCTGGTGGATCACAACATGGATATTCTCTTCCCAGTGATTACAAAGTTTCCCCATGCCCCCTCTAGGTGTCAGTTTTGAACAAGGGTACAACACTGAGCTTCTCACTTTTCCATCATCATGTTTTCTACTCCTCTCTGTTGACTTCTTTGCATTCTCTTGTGCTATCTCGTATGCTTCCTGCATTTCTCATCTCCACTTCTCCATATATGCCTGATGGTCTGCTTGTCCTGTCCCAGTGGTGACACCAAACAGGAGATCAAACCATAACCTTGGGGACCTTCCAAATAGGAGGTAAAAAGGGGAGAAACCTATCACCTTGCATTGTGTGCAGTTATATGCATAGATCAACTTGTTCAAGGATTCTTTCCAGTTTGTCTTGTTTATCAGTCAGTGTCTTCAGCATTTGTAATAATGTGCGGTTAAAGCATTGATAGGGGGTCATCCGTGATCCTAGTACCCCACAATTCTTTTTCAGCTTGGGGAAGAGTTGGTTCTCGAATTTGCCACCTTGATCATGATGTATCCTTTTTGGCAGTCCAAAATTCAGGCTGAAATCGTTGATATATATCGAATTCAGAATATTCGATCAGCGACTGTTTTGGCGGACTTTGAGTTGGTGGCATATGCCTGTGCCAAATGGGTGAAGTGAACAACGATTACGAATATGTACTTGTACCCGCCTCTACATTTGCCCAAGTAGAGAAAATCTATCAACACAAGTTCAAAAGGCTGCATGGTAAGAGGTGCCCGTGTGTCTTTACAGGGTTTCTTTTGTTTCAGGCAAGTACAAGTCCTAGCCACATAATGCTCAATTTCTTTCCTTGCCTTGGTGGCCCATCTCATCATGCAACTCTTTCAATACAGTTGTCTTATACTGCTCAGGTAGTTCTAGCTGTGTCTTGTTTGTTGTCTTCCTGCGAAGAATCCCATCCTCATCAATATGGAGTCTTTCCCATTCACACAGTGGACACCTGCTTTGTATACTGAAGGTGTCCAGTTCACATCTTGATGGCCTACTGTCCCTCAATTTACATCGCATTACTGAACTGATGTTGCTGTCATTTTGCTGTGCTTGTCGAATCTCAGCAGCTGAGAATGGTTTGCCTGTTTCTTCAGTCACTGCTGTACACTGGAGAGTGCTGAGTACTGAAAAGACCCACGGTGAGCTAGAATTTTGAACCTCAACAGCCTGGGTAATCGCTGCCACACAATCTGATACCAGCTCTGCAAGCTCTGCTACCCATCTACATCCAGTTGTATTGGGCTTGGCACTTCACAGGACATAAGTAAACAGATTATTGTCAGTAAATACAGTGAAAGTAGGTGCATAGTACAGGTAATCTTGGAATTTTTCTGTAACTGCCCACTTCAAGGCGAGAAATTCCAATTCCCTGAGTGGAGGTGATAATTTCGCTCAGAGGCAGTCAATGTCCGGGATCCATAGGCTATTACACGAAGCTTATTATATATATAATATATGTTGTTGATATAGAACTGCCCCAAGGCCCTGATCTGAGGCATCTGTGTGGAGGATAAATGGCTGTGTGAAGTCTGGGAAACCAAGGACCGGTGGCTCAACCAAACAGTCTATGAACTTCTCCAGAATGCATTGATGTTCTTCAGTCCATACAATTGGTTTGTGTGATGACACACCTTTACTCGTTCCTGTACCTCATCTTGGTTTTGGCCTTTTTTGTGGAATACTGTTGTTTTCAGTTGTCCCTTTTAGCAAGTCAAAGAGTGGCCCAGCGATAGACGAGAAGTCCTGTATGTATTGCCTATGTAGCAGGATGAGTATTGTGGCCCTGTGTCCACCTGTAGCAGATGGTGCCTAATTGCCTGTCTCCCTCTGGCCAATGGCAGTAGGGAGAGGGGGGTATAAAAGCCGGTAGGTGTCACTGGATTTCTCTCTTGCTTGTGGAGGCCGAGGGCACGTCACTTCCTGTTGCCTCATCCCTGTCCTTCTTCTGTTGGGGTTTGCAGGTAGGCTAGTTGTGGCTGGGTTACCAGTTTGCATGTTTAGTTGACAGTAAATAAGACTATTGCTTTTGTTGTAGGGCCGGATTGGGTTCCGTGGGTCGGTGAGCTGCACATGATTACTGCCGGTGGGTCCTCCGTTTCATGTACTGCGCTGTTGCTGCAGTGCGCATATTGCAATTTGTGTGTGTGTGTGTTTGCAGGTTGCCGCTGCAGAAACAGCAGTCTTGGGTCCTTCCCCTCTCCTGCATGTGTGGACAGAGGCAGCTGGACTGGTAACGGCTTTACTGGGGGAACGACTGTATCGGCTACTTTCACTGCCCGCTTGACCACTGCTGCTTTGCCTACGGGAGGTCGTTTGCCTACAGGAAGTTGCTTTGCTCATAGCGAATTGCTTTGCTTATAGAGAAATACACTGATTTTAGGGGATTGCCCTCCTTGGGGAATTACTGTACTTTGGGGGACTGCTTTGATTCTGCCGCACAGCTTGGCCTGTTGGAGCCGAGCACTGGCGCTCCGTTTCGGACTGCCTTGCCTCACGGAGGGTTGTCGGCACCCGCGGCATTGGTCGCTTCGGCCTGGCGGCCTCTTTAAGTCCTGTGTTTTATTGTGTGTGTGTGTGTGTGTGTGTGTGTGTGTGTGTGCGCGCGCGTGAGATGTTAATTGGGGAGGGGAAATTTATGTTTATATTTTGTGGTGTGCGTTCACTGGCCTTGTGAGTGTCCGCATGCAATTAAAAGTTGTTGTTTTTGGTTTGTGGGAATTTAAGTTGATTACTACTTATAATTAATAATTTTGGTTAAGTGTGTGTGCGTGTGGTTACTTCTGAGTATGTTGTAGATAATGGTTATTTATCAAAGTATGATTAAGTTTTTGTATTGATTTATTTACCTAGTTTAGTTAATTTTTGTTTTTGTATAGTTAGGTTTGATTTTGGTTCTTATATATTGTGGTTTTTTTTACTCTTGTGTTTGTCCTTTCAGGGGGTTGAGACTACAGTGGTGGACGTGGTGTCCTCGGTGGCGGTGTCTCCTTTGTTTGTCGTGTGTATGCTTTCACCCCAGGTTGATTTTCACCAGTGTGTGCGTGTGTCACGAGTGTTTGGGGTGACCTTCCCGGGACCCTCTTTATTTCTTGGACCCATCTCCCTACTGGTAGGCCTCCACCCTGATTGGTTCCCCTCATTTCCCTGGTAACATCAGGTGGATGTTATGGCCTTCTTTTTATTATTCAATGTTTAATAAAGTGATTTTTGTAATTTGACCTCGTCTCTGCCCCGTTGTATGACGGATTTGCGTGCCTTTAGGATTATGATAGTTCCCTGGGTGAAATTCCCAGGGTGGCGTTGTCTGGCAACACTAAGCTAAGGTTAAAGTGAATTAATTGGCTAACCTCCAACCCCGGTCGCCACACCTATAATAACTTAACAAGCCCATGATGGTTTGTAGCTCCCCTACTGTACTTGGTCTCTTATCTTTCAAGGCTCTCACAGTGATAGTATCTGCTGGATCATTCTTGCTACCTTCAGCTGAGACAACTCTTCCCAAGTAGCAAATCTCATGTTTAAATAATTCGCTAGGTTTTAGCTTTATCCCGTATTTCCTCAACAACTGGAGCACTTTCCTGACGTGGTTTACATGATTTCCAAATGACTGACTGTACACCAGAGTTTCATCCAGGTAGGGAACACAGATGCTGTCTCGCACTGCTTCCAAACAGTCCTCCATACAGCGTTGGAAGGCAGCAGGAGCATTCATTAGCCTAAATAGAATTCTTATCCATTCGTACAGGCCCCAAGGAGTCACAAATGCAGTCCAAGGCCTGCTGTCCTCATCCATTGAACCCTAATGGTAGGCCTTTCCTTGGTCTAACAACAAAAACCATAAGTCACCACCAAGACTGTCAAGGATGTCCTGCACTTGAGGAATCAGTTGTCTGTCAGGGTGAGTCTTTTTATTTAGTTCTCGGTAATCTATGTGTAGTGTCTTTCTTCAGTGGCCGCATCTGCACCTTACAGTCAATTTGTACAGAGGTGTGTTTAGGTACAATTCGTTGTTTTCACAACATATTCACATGACTGTTCAGGTGTCACCAGATCAATGAAAGCTGTGACATCTTCTTTTCCAAGACTAGGAAAAGCAGTTTTTAATGTCTCATGTAACTGCTCTCTTCTAGTAACATCCAGTGGTTCCGGTGCTAGTTTTCACTGTTTGCTTGATCACATTAAAGCCTAGGGTGGGTTGTGAAAGGCTTCTTCCCCTCATCAACAGCTTGGGGACAACCAGTTCTTTGGGATCAGCTCCCTCTCCAGCTAATCCTAAAATTAACCTCAGTGAAACCCTTGTATGGCATGCTCTGTCCATTGGCAGCTGTGATTTTCAAGTCATCAGGTGCATCAAGCAACTCAGAGACATCTCTTAACTTGTCATGTGGCAAATGTCTCCTTTTCCACTTTTTATCAACAATACAGACTTGAGAGCCTGTATCCCATAGTCTCGTGTCTTGCGGCCTTATATGTGACATTCAACCATACACCGTTTCCCCACCAGAGCAACAAGATGAGACTGACTGCTTGGTATTTATCTCTGGATGAGAACTCGGGTTTTACTGTGGGTAAGTGTGCTGGTTACATTGTTTTCTATGTTTTGGCCAGTGTTGGGCTTGACAGGCTTTAGAACAGTAAATGTCTTTTTTACAGGATGCACATCTTCTGAGTTTCTGGCCTTCCTCAGGGACACCACAGTGAGAGCAATGCTGTTGAGACATTCTGCTATTGTCGGTTACTCCCTGTCCTGTGGGGGTAACCCTCTTGCATTTAAAAGACTCTCTTTTTCTTGTCTGGTTGCTCTCACCCTGCAACCTGCAAAGAAAGTGCTCACTACTACCTATAGCAATGGGTGCAGTAGTCATTTCCACTTTGCTGGCAGTCAGTACATTTCCTCAGACGTGCATGATTTGGGGCATGATACTGCTGTGGTGCGAACCTTTGTTGAAATTGAGCTGTATCTCATCTTTGTCCTGGTCCAGGAGGATGCCAGTAATTTTGTGGCAGACACTGGAACTGCAGAGGAGGACTGCATTCTTGTGCTACAGGTGAGGCCATATGTTGTGTCTGTACTGTATTTGGCTGTCAAATTGCCTCTTTGATCTGTGCAACTTCAGTACTTCAACTTTAGTACATCAGGCTGGACTTTGGTTGTCAGCTCTGGATTTGGGTTTTTCTCTTTTTTGTATTTAGTCTCTCTGCTTCGTTTGCACATGCAATGTTGTAGAACCCGATAATGTAATAAATCCCCGATAATGTAATAACCCCAATAATGTAATAAAAAATTTCACTTGAGTGGATTGAAAATGTAATAAAACCTGATAATGTAATAACTTCCCAATAATGTAATAAAGTGCATTTCCCAATAATGTAATACACTCTTAACCAATAATGTAATAAAGTATTACATTAACGGGAGGTTATTACATTATCAGGTTAGCCTTCATTTCAAGGGACCTGATAATGTAATAATACTCCAATAATGTAATAATTTAACAGGAGATCACCCATTACTTGGTTTCAAGTGGTGTGTTCAAGATTATATTTCTGTGTAAGCAACACAAGCTCCAGAGCGCCACCAACAGGTCAAAGTTGGACATGCATGAATGGTTAACTTTGACCCGTTCATCCTTTTTCACAAACGATGTATCACTGGAGCCCTCGGGCCAAGCCGAGGTAATCCTTAATGTCTTTTCTCGCCATATTGGATTTCCGCCATCTTTGATTTGATCAAAAACCTTTAAAAGGCCTCTCTTGTCACAAATTTTGTTTAATCTTCTTGAAATGTCGCCCAGATGATATTCAGACCATTTTCAAGGAGCAGTATGTATATTAAGTATGGCTGCAAGTCACTTCTTCTTCTTCTTCTTCTTCTTTTGTAGAGTTTCCTTCCTACTTTAGGCCTCTGAGGTGAGGTGCTTATACAGTTCTGTTGCACCCGTTTCTTGATAATGGGACTTGAGGATCCTCCTTAGAGTAGGTAAAGTAAGGTCAGTTTTGGCCCCTAGGTAGCTGCAGAGTTGTAAGCCTGGTGCAATTGCCCTAATCACTGCATCAACTACTTCTATTTCAGAGAATCCCTTGCTGATACTTTGCTCAATTTGGTGTGCTAGACTGGAAAAGGTAAGTTTGTCTTTCTGCCCTGATTTACCAATCTGGCCTGATATTTTGAATTCTCGCCCCCACTGCAATGACAAAAAAGACTGGGGGGTCTGTGGAGCAAAGACATGATCTTGTTTAGCACTATTACTTTCTCCTCTCACTGACTTTTTGGCTCCACTGATTTGGTTTGATTTCTCCTGCAGTGATGATGCTAATGCTAAATATAATGTCTGTTTTTTCAACTGCTCACCCTCTGAAAGCTGAACAACATGTTCTTCTACCAAACCTGCCTGTTTTACATCTGAGACTGTAGGCATACCCTGATCCTCAAGCTCTTCTATCTCGTCTCTCTCTAAGTGTCTTGTGATATGTGAGATGAGAGAGGAGCAACTTTTGCCTGATACCTTTAAGTTTAAGTTTTAAACCAGCAATAGTTAGAAAATCACAAACGTCTCTTGTCAAGGTATACAGGGCACCACAAACTTCTAGTTTCAAGTCCTCCAGTTCTGAAGAATCCATTTTAGTCCCTGATCCGTGGAAAGTATTGGTGTGTTGCAGAATAGGCAACGCAGCTTGCCGGGCACCAGCGGTTGACCTCAGCTCACATGCAAGTCCCTCTACGCGATTGTTGAACCACCACACAGTAGCGTCCACCTTGGCTGTAGATACGAAGGATTGAAAGATGATCCGGGACGTCTATCTGGAGCAGCTGGTTCTCGACACATTCAACCCAGCGGTGCCTCCAAAATGTTACGCCCTGAAAAGGGGAGATATCAATAAACACGCTCAGACGCGAGGCTTCCTCTCTGGCAGTTTTATTGAGACAGAGGCATTGCAGCCGAGAGTTTCCCCTTTCCACAGTACAGGCATGACTTATCGATCAACCGGCGTCATTTCACAAAGTGGCTCAACAAGTAAATCCTGGATTAAATCCTTTGACAGAAAGATAATCTTATCTGGTTTTGGAGTGTTTAACCCTGTTAAACCCTTTTAAAAATATTTTTACCTCTTTCACACACTTCTAGTTTCTTTCAGCATTCATAGTAATCAACTATTTATGAATGAATTCCCCATATTCTCGATTACAATTTTATTGTCTTATGAATTTATCCATGATCAGACGTGCAGGAAGAGCTTCAGGTGTCAGGTACAGTGCAGAGGATCATTGCCCTGAACTGCCACAGACCTCAGTATCCCAAACACAAACAAATTCCCATTCCCATGTATCTGGTTCTTTATTTTTGTCATGTTGTACTACACATTATTTCCTTTTGTGTTAACATAACCATTCAACTTAAGTAAGCTGCAAGGGAAAGTCATGGGAACTCAGCTATTGACACAAGTGTGTGTTACTAAGTTATTTTAAACTCAACTTTGGGCTAAAGAGGGAAAAGGCAAACTCAAGTGAGTACAGAGTGAACAGGAGCAAACATTTGAGAATATTTGATTAGGAAAATATGAAAAAAAATGTGGAAAGATCATAGATAAAATATGTTAACATATCTAGTCAGGGGAGAATAAATGTGTGTGAGATGTAGAGTTTGTAGGAGGCACACCTGAGTTCACCTCGTCATGTTGTATTTCCTGTGGCTATGTTTCAAATGCTTTATCTTACACTGTGTGAGAACAGACTGAATTTGACCAAAAGCTAAAAAAAAAAAAAAGCTATACCAGTGCACAATAAATTGTGTATTAGTTCTTCTTCTTTCTCAGAGGAATCACTTCCACTTCATTTCTGATGGTCAGACATTAAACAGTCCCTTGACCTAGACATTTGGCATTTCAGACACAAGTGGAGACGATATGAAGACACAACCCACAGACATAGAATTAGTTTTATGTAAATGAAAAGGAAAAATACCAAGTGCTTTAAACATGAATGTTTAATCTTCATGTTTTCCTTTTAGTTCTTATTCTCAAAGATACAATGAAGAAAATGTTGCAGTACTGCAGTATAAAAACACTCCATTACAGGTAAAAGCCCTGCGTTGTAGTAAAGTATTATAAGCAAAATGTACCTAAAGTATCAAAAGTAAAATCCCTCATAATGCAGAGCAATTGCCCCTGTGAGTGTCATACTATTTCACAGTGCATTATATTATTGTATTATCATTATCAATGTATTAATGTAAAAGCAGCATTTTGCCACTCAGTTTGTATTGATGGAGCTATTATTGGGTTTTTTAGTTTTTTTGTTGGTTTTTTTTTTTAACAATTTCATATTTATTTTGTAGTGTAACCAATAAAAGTGCATCATATTTTCTAAACTACTTACATTTGAGTAAATAGTAACTTAAGCTGTCAGATAAATGTTGGCAGTACAAAGTACAAAATTTGGCATTGAATTTTAGTACAATATAAGTAAAGGTGACAATGTTTCACCACTGAAATCAAGTAAAAATAAAATGCACAGTTCTTACAGTGTGATTACATATTTAAGTCTTGACAGCCCCCTCCTCACCTAAAGCTCCCGCCCCCTTGTGTCCCTCATGTTAAAAGATCAGGCTGCAGCGAAACCTCAGGTCACTTTGACTGTAGCCATGAATCTGTCATCTCCTCTGCTGCTGCTGCTGCTCACTGGTAAGACTGAAAAAATAACTGTAAATATGTATCAGTCCTTTATAGGAACACTTATTTTAAAAGATGCATGGTCTTCATTACAGTTTTGAATCTACCAGTTTGTCATATTTGTATCTGTTGTATCAGAATACTCATTTTCCCCTGATCCATTGTGTATTACATGTTTCTAGCAGCTTGTATGGTCAGTGGTGCTGTGCTGCCCAAGGCCTTATGGCAGTTTGGGACCATGATCGAGTGCGTCCAGCCTGGTGTTTACCCTCTGCAATATAACAATTACGGCTGCTGGTGTGGCTTCGGTGGAAAGGGAACCCCTCAGGACGAATTGGACATGTAGGAAGCTGTCATTCCCCAATTTCGTCTGTCAGACATAATCTATGAAACAAAAGAAACTTTCTCAAACATGTCACCTTTTCTCCTGTATTCCCAGGTGCTGTAAAATCCATGATGAGTGCTATGGTACAAGCATGAAGACTCCTGGATGCACGTCTCTTTTTGACCTCCCCTACTTTCTTGTGTATGATTTCACCTGCTTAAATGAACAACTGACCTGCTCAGGTAAGACTGGGATAAACTGATAAAGATTCATATTATTTTCACTGACTTTCAAACTCTTCCTTGATGAAATTCAATGGCGTCAATTTGAAATTTGAAATGTCCTGGGATGGGGATGTTCAATTTTCAAATTTAGAACTGGCTCTGCAGCAGCAAATGCCACAATTCAATTTAAAAAATAAATGAAAGTTTTTATCATTTTTCTCAGTTTACAAACTTGAAAGCTTTTTTTTGGCTGGTTGAAAGTGCAATGTTAGCAGAAATCACTGAATAACAGACTGTAGTTTTACTGTAAATAAAATGAATTAAACAAGGCTGCACTTACAGCCCTGTGTGTAAGTACTGTATATATAGCAACTGTATTTAAACATATATATATAGGCATTACACAGCTGGAAATTGAGTTTTGACTCCAAAACAAATGCTCTCCTGGTTCTGTGGAGCCACCTTCACACCAACATTTAGAGTGAGGAAGCAAGATATGTTTAAAATGTGCCTCACATTTTCTTATTATCTGTTTATCTGTTTATCTGCAGCTACCAACAATAAGTGCCAGGCTGCCGTGTGCGAGTGTGATCGTGTGGCAGCTGAGTGCTTTGCTCGGGCCACATACAACCCTGAAAACAAGAACCTGGATACTAGAGTCCACTGTAACAAATGAGTTATACAACCTCTCGCAAAAATACAAGAGAATGATGGATGGTAATATATTTCTATTAAAAAAAAATTAATTGGTTTATAATTTTAAATTCAAATAACTTTAAATAAAACCTGATTATTGAAAGGTCTGAGTTTAATAGCAAGAGAATAAAGACAGTGTTGCCTTCCAGTTGAATTTCACCCTCTGTGTGTTTCCTCATGTCTGTTTGCTCATCTAGAGAGAGTTTCAGCTTTTCAAGTTTACTTAACTAAGATTTGAAGTTATATGTAAACCAACATCAACATCGTCTACTGATACAATGGAATAACTTGATGTTACAATGAAAACCTCACTTTACCCTTTTTTGTTTTGCTTGTTTGATGCTGACTGATCATAAAGAAACAAGCTTATTGCTTCATCAAAAAGCATCAACATTTTCAAAATACAAGATTACAGGATGGATAAGAAATGTTTTAAATTGATATCAGGAAGATGTTTAGGTTCAGTTTTAACAGAACAGTGCAAGTACAACAACAGACAAATTATTATTCCAATATAGGAGGCGGGATGATGGCTCTGAGGATTATATTGGCTTGTACAGAAGAGTGGTCACATACTTCTTTTTGTATCGATGTGTTGCACTGAGAACCATCACCCCATCCTAAAACACAACCACAAGAGGAGTACAAATGAGGTTTAAAGCTGATGTTGACATTAAACAAAGAGAAACAGTTTTTCCTGGATTACATGGGTGAAACATTAAAATGACTGTGACTACTGGGAATACACGCATTATCATTGTATGCATACTGTATGAGATGTTGTACCACAGTCTGATCAAAATCCATTAGGTGTTTAGATATTTTATCTGATAGAGTGGGTTGATCCATAATTTCCCCTGATTTCACTGCGAGAAACAACATTCAAGAAAAAAATAAATATGTTATAGGAGGATTTGTTACCTTGATGGAGAGGGCGTACAGGTGATTGAGCATCACATGGTTGGGCTCTGGAAGTAGCGTCGGGTCACACTGATGAAGATCCAGAGAGAGAGGATGAATTTCACTAATTTGCATGTTGTGGTGACAAGTTTGTAAAGTGGTGTGTATCATTAATATGAACATGTATTCTAGCATCAAACCAGTACTTACAGAGACACCTGTGTCCTTGTTGAGCAGCACTTGCAGCAGGTGGGGGGGTAAGATAGGAGGGTGTTTGATCTTGTCTTCTGATTTGGTCACATATATATGGTCCTGCTGGTAGGGGCCAGGAGGGGAACTGGACAAGTCTGGGAACGATCGATCATGTAACACTACTTCAGTACTACCTCACATCAAAAACAGTAGCTGTTAATGAATGAATACAGGTGCAAATACCTGAGACGTCCACAGAATCCTGCGAGTCGATCCTGAGGGCATCAAAGACTTCAAAGTCAGTTCTCTTCACCTGGATGATGTTATTGACTGTTCCAGTTTTAGACGTCATCACAGCCTGGGAAAAGGTGTAAACAGAAATTTGATACCAACACTTGTGAGTGTTGATTAGGCATTTGTAGTGGCAGGAGAAACAAGACTACATCTGTGATACTCTCACCTCTAAAATTTAGGTTTTCCCTCACTTGAGTCGGATCCAGAGTCCACTGACCGTCTACACAGAACTTGTATTGGTGCTCTCCCTCCGGCAGGTCCACTATAGCCACAAAGTTCTTCTGACTGGGTTTGAGAGACAGACCTGTGTCACATTTTCATTTAAAGAAAGTTCAAAGATGCAAGACCTGCATGTGTCAAACTACCTTCTGTTGAGTGGGATCTTGGTGGCCCAGTTATTAAAGGAGCCGGACACAAAGACTTCTTTGCCAGCACCTGACCATCTGAACACAGTTGGCCCTTTCATATATTGTTAAAACACAATTATAATATGACAAGAAAATCACTGATGTCAACTTCACCGTGAGAGAATGAGCCGGTGTTACGCCCTGAAAAGGGGAGATATCAATAAACACGCTCAGACGTGAGGTTTCCCTTCTGGCACCTTCATTTTGGAGTCTTTAACCCTGTTAAACCCTTTTAAAAATATTTTTACCTCTTTCACACACTTCTAGTTTCTTTCAGCATTCACAGTAATCAACTATTTATGAATGAATTCCCCATATTCTCTATGACAATTTTATTGCCTTATGAATTTATCCATAATCAGTCTTAATTACATCAATCTATCGCACACTCCCCTGCAAAATCAGGTATTGTCCCAACATCAAATGAATTAGGAACCAATGGTTCTTAATCTGTATTTCTATAACTAGACTGTGCCTTTAGAGTAATAGCAGCTTAATGGAGTATGGATGTACTGCCTATAAATTACTTCACTGAATCTTGTGAGCTTTCCTCTTCAGTCAAGGAGCCTTTCTCTGCACTAGACAGCATAAACCATTTTTGCACCTAGTATCCCTGTGTGAATAAGGTTTAGTAAACTTGAAATGGGTTTGCCCACATTGGTACTGGCTAAACTACTACTGGTAAAACATTTCATTTGCACATGCTGCGCTATAGCAGGCTGGAGTTCCAAGCTGGTCATAGTTTGTTCTCCTCAGGAAGTCATGTCCTTGTTCTCTGTCACCTTCACCTGAATCTTGGGATACCAAGATTTCATCCTGTGCTTTTTCAACTACATCGTCATTCTGATTATCATCTTCCTGCAGGACATTATCCTGCTGTGACTCACATTTATTTGTGTTCATTAAGAACTTCTCTTGAACCACGGGCCCCTCACAGTTAAACATGGGTGTTTCCTGATAACTGTCCTCCTGTGTATCAACATGCTCAATAGACCCATCTGCAATAGGCATTTGAAGCTGTACTCCTGACGTGTAATAGTACCCACATTCTTCTTCTTCAGCTTCCTCCTCTGGAGTGACATTTTCGGAGGTTGTGTCTTTCATCCTTTTCTTTTGCTTAGATGCTGTTTTTTGGTGAATTTCCATGGGTAAGTGATGACACAGTAACAGCAGATTGCGATGCATGATTCTTGATCTTCCTCTTCCCTGCTCGGGCTTAACCTCATAGACTGGGATATTTTCTCGAACCTGGCGGATCACAACATGGATATTCTCTTCCCAGTGATTACAAAGTTTCCCCATGCCCCCTCTAGGTGTCAGTTTTGAACAAGGGTACAACACTGAGCTTCTCACTTTTCCATCATCATGTTTTCTACTCCTCTCTGTTGACTTCTTTGCATTCTCTTGTGCTATCTCGTATGCTTCCTGCATTTCTCATCTCCATTTCTCCATATATGCCTGATGGTCTGCTTGTCCTGTCCCAGTGGTGACACCAAACAGGAGATCAAACCATAACCTTGGGGACCTTCCAAATAGGAGGTAAAAAGGGGAGAAACCTATCACCTTGCATTGTGTGCAGTTATATGCATAGATCAACTTGTTCAAGGATTCTTTCCAGTTTGTCTTGTTTATCAGTCAGTGTCTTCAGCATTTGTAATAATGTGCGGTTAAAGCATTGATAGGGGATCGTCCGTGATCCTAGTACCCCACAATTCTTTTTCAGCTTGGGGAAGAGTTGGTTCTCGAATTTGCCATCTTGATCATGATGTATCCTTTTCGGCAGTCCAAAATTCAGGCTGAAATCATTGATATATATCGAATTCAGAATATTCGATCAGCGACTGTTTTGGCGGACTTTGAGTTGGTGGCATATGCCTGTGCCAAATGGGTGAAGTGAACAACGATTACGAATATGTACTTGTACCCGCCTCTACATTTGCCCAAGTAGAGAAAATCTATCAACACAAGTTCAAAAGGCTGCATGGTAAGAGGTGCCCGTGTGTCTTTACAGGGTTTCTTTTGTTTCAGGCAAGTACAAGTCCTAGCCACATAATGCTCAATTTCTTTCCTTGCCTTGGTGGCCCATCTCATCATGCAACTCTTTCAATACAGTTGTCTTATACTGCTCAGGTAGTTCTAGCTGTGTCTTGTTTGTTGTCTTTCTGCGAAGAATCCCATCCTCATCAATATGGAGTCTTTCCCATTCACACAGTGGACACCTGCTTTGTATACTGAAGGTGTCCAGTTCACATCTTGATGGCCTACTGTCCCTCAATTTACATCGCATTACTGAACTGATGTTCCTGTCATTTTGCTGTGCTTGTCGAATCTCAGCAGCTGAGAATGGTTTGCCTGTTTCTTCAGTCACTGCTGTACACTGGAGAGTGCTGAGTACTGAAAAGACCCACGGTGAGCTAGAATTTTGAACCTCAACAGCCTGGGTAATCGCTGCCACACAATCTGATACCAGCTCTGCAAGCTCTGCTACCCATCTACATCCAGTTGTATTGGGCTTGGCACTTCACAGGACATAAGTAAACAGATTATTGTCAGTAAATACAGTGAAAGTAGGTGCATAGTACAGGTAATCTTGGAATTTTTCTGTAACTGCCCACTTCAAGGCGAGAAATTCCAATTCCCTGAGTGGAGGTGATAATTTCGCTCAGAGGCAGTCAATGTCCGGGATCCATAGGCTATTACACGAAGCTTATTATATATATAATATATGTTGTTGATATAGAACTGCCCCAAGGCCCTGATTTGAGGCATCTGTGTGGAGGATAAATGGCTGTGTGAAGTCTGGGAAACCAAGGACCGGTGGCTCAACCAAACAGTCTATGAACTTCTCCAGAATGCATTGATGTTCTTCAGTCCATACAATTGGTTTGTGTGATGACACACCTTTACTCGTTCCTGTACCTCATCTTGGTTTTGGCCTTTTTTGTGGAATACTGTTGTTTTCAGTTGTCCCTTTTAGCAAGTCAAAGAGTGGCCCAGCGATAGACGAGAAGTCCTGTATGTATTGCCTATAATAACTTAACAAGCCCATGATGGTTTGTAGCTCCCCTACTGTACTTGGTCTCTTATCTTTCAAGGCTCTCACAGTGATAGTATCTGCTGGATCATTCTTGCTACCTTCAGCTGAGACAACTCTTCCCAAGTAGCAAATCTCATGTTTAAATAATTCGCTAGGTTTTAGCTTTATCCCGTATTTCCTCAACAACTGGAGCACTTTCCTGACGTGGTTTACATGATTTCCAAATGACTGACTGTACACCAGAGTTTCATCCAGGTAGGGAACACAGATGCTGTCTCGCACTGCTTCCAAACAGTCCTCCATACAGCGTTGGAAGGCAGCAGGAGCATTCATTAGCCTAAATAGAATTCTTATCCATTCGTACAGGCTCCAAGGAGTCACAAATGCAGTCCAAGGCCTGCTGTCCTCATCCATTGAACCCTAATGGTAGGCCTTTCCTTGGTCTAACAACAAAAACCATAAGTCACCACCAAGACTGTCAAGGATGTCCTGCACTTGAGGAATCAGTTGTCTGTCAGGGTGAGTCTTTTTATTTAGTTCTCGGTAATCTATGTGTAGTGTCTTTCTTCAGTGGCCGCATCTGCACCTTACAGTCAATTTGTACAGAGGTGTGTTTAGGTACAATTCGTTGTTTTCACAACATATTCACATGACTGTTCAGGTGTCACCAGATCAATGAAAGCTGTGACATCTTCTTTTCCAAGACTAGGAAAAGCAGTTTTTAATGTCTCATGTAACTGCTCTCTTCTAGTAACATCCAGTGGTTCCGGTGCTAGTTTTCACTGTTTGCTTGATCACATTAAAGCCTAGGGTGGGTTGTGAAAGGCTTCTTCCCCTCATCAACAGCTTGGGGACAACCAGTTCTTTGGGATCAGCTCCCTCTCCAGCTAATCCTAAAATTAACCTCAGTGAAACCCTTGTATGGCATGCTCTGTCCATTGGCAGCTGTGATTTTCAAGTCATCAGGTGCATCAAGCAACTCAGAGACATCTCTTAACTTGTCATGTGGCAAATGTCTCCTTTTCCACTTTTTATCAACAATACAGACTTGAGAGCCTGTATCCCATAGTCTCGTGTCTTGCGGCCTTATATGTGACATTCAACCATACACCGTTTCCCCACCAGAGCAACAAGATGAGACTGACTGCTTGGTATTTATCTCTGGATGAGAACTCGGGTTTTACTGTGGGTAAGTGTGCTGGTTACATTGTTTTCTATGTTTTGGCCAGTGTTGGGCTTGACAGGCTTTAGAACAGTAAATGTCTTTTTTACAGGATGCACATCTTCTGAGTTTCTGGCCTTCCTCAGGGACACCACAGTGAGAGCAATGCTGTTGAGACATTCTGCTATTGTCGGTTACTCCCTGTCCTGTGGGGGTAACCCTCTTGCATTTAAAAGACTCTCTTTTTCTTGTCTGGTTGCTCTCACCCTGCAACCTGCAAAGAAAGTGCTCACTACTACCTATAGCAATGGGTGCAGTAGTCATTTCCACTTTGCTGGCAGTCAGTACATTTCCTCAGACGTGCATGATTTGGGGCATGATACTGCTGTGGTGCGAACCTTTGTTGAAATTGAGCTGTATCTCATCTTTGTCCTGGTCCAGGAGGATGCCAGTAATTTTGTGGCGGACACTGGAACTGCAGAGGAGGACTGCATTCTTGTGCTACAGGTGAGGCCATATGTTGTGTCTGTACTGTATTTGGCTGTCAAATTGCCTCTTTGATCTGTGCAACTTCAGTACTTCAACTTTAGTACATCAGGCTGGACTTTGGTTGTCAGCTCTGGATTTGGGTTTTTCTCTTTTTTGTATTTAGTCTCTCTGCTTCGTTTGCACATGCAATGTTGTAGAACCCGATAATGTAATAAATCCCCGATAATGTAATAACCCCAATAATGTAATAAAAAATTTCACTTGAGTGGATTGAAAATGTAATAAAACCTGATAATGTAATAACTTCCCAATAATGTAATAAAGTGCATTTCCCAATAATGTAATACACTCTTAACCAATAATGTAATAAAGTATTACATTAACGGGAGGTTATTACATTATCAGGTTAGCCTTCATTTCAAGGGACCTGATAATGTAATAATACTCCAATAATGTAATAATTTAACAGGAGATCACCCATTACTTGGTTTCAAGTGGTGTGTTCAAGATTATATTTCTGTGTAAGCAACACAAGCTCCAGAGCGCCACCAACAGGTCAAAGTTGGACATGCATGAATGGTTAACTTTGACCCGTTCATCCTTTTTCACAAACGATGTATCACTGGAGCCCTCGGGCCAAGCCGAGGTAATCCTTAATGTCTTTTCTCGCCATATTGGATTTCCGCCATCTTTGATTTGATCAAAAACCTTTAAAAGGCCTCTCTTGTCACAAATTTTGTTTAATCTTCTTGAAATGTCGCCCAGATGATATTCAGACCATTTTCAAGGAGCAGTATGTATATTAAGTATGGCTGCAAGTCACTTCTTCTTCTTCTTCTTTTGTAGAGTTTCCTTCCTACTTTAGGCCTCTGAGGTGAGGTGCTTATACAGTTCTGTTGCACCCGTTTCTTGATAATGGGACTTGAGGATCCTCCTTAGAGTAGGTAAAGTAAGGTCAGTTTTGGCCCCTAGGTAGCTGCAGAGTTGTAAGCCTGGTGCAATTGCCCTAATCACTGCATCAACTACTTCTATTTCAGAGAATCCCTTGCTGATACTTTGCTCAATTTGGTGTGCTAGACTGGAAAAGGTAAGTTTGTCTTTCTGCCCTGATTTACCAATCTGGCCTGATATTTTGAATTCTCGCCCCCACTGCAATGACAAAAAAGACTGGGGGGTCTGTGGAGCAAAGACATGATCTTGTTTAGCACTATTACTTTCTCCTCTCACTGACTTTTTGGCTCCACTGATTTGGTTTGATTTCTCCTGCAGTGATGATGCTAATGCTAAATATAATGTCTGTTTTTTCAACTGCTCACCCTCTGAAAGCTGAACAACATGTTCTTCTACCAAACCTGCCTGTTTTACATCTGAGACTGTAGGCATACCCTGATCCTCAAGCTCTTCTATCTCGTCTCTCTCTAAGTGTCTTGTGATATGTGAGATGAGAGAGGAGCAACTTTTGCCTGATACCTTTAAGTTTAAGTTTTAAACCAGCAATAGTTAGAAAATCACAAACGTCTCTTGTCAAGGTATACAGGGCACCACAAACTTCTAGTTTCAAGTCCTCCAGTTCTGAAGAATCCATTTTAGTCCCTGATCCGTGGAAAGTATTGGTGTGTTGCAGAATAGGCAACGCAGCTTGCCGGGCACCAGCGGTTGACCTCAGCTCACATGCAAGTCCCTCTACGCGATTGTTGAACCACCACACAGTTGCGTCCACCTTGGCTGTAGATACGAAGGATTGAAAGATGATCCGGGACGTCTATCTGGAGCAGCTGGTTCTCGACACATTCAACCCAGCGGTGCCTCCAAAATGTTACGCCCTGAAAAGGGGAGATATCAATAAACACGCTCAGACGCGAGGCTTCCTCTCTGGCAGTTTTATTGAGACAGAGGCATTGCAGCCGAGAGTTTCCCCTTTCCACAGTACAGGCATGACTTATCGATCGACCGGCGTCATTTCACAAAGTGGCTCAACAAGTAAATCCTGGATTAAATCCTTTGACAGAAAGATAATCTTATCTGGTTTTGGAGTGTTTAACCCTGTTAAACCCTTTTAAAAATATTTTTACCTCTTTCACACACTTCTAGTTTCTTTCAGCATTCATAGTAATCAACTATTTATGAATGAATTCCCCATATTCTCGATTACAATTTTATTGTCTTATGAATTTATCCATGATCAGACGTGCAGGAAGAGCTTCAGGTGTCAGGTACAGTGCAGAGGATCATTGCCCTGAACTGCCACAGACCTCAGTATCCCAAACACAAACAAATTCCCATTCCCATGTATCTGGTTCTTTATTTTTGTCATGTTGTACTACACATTATTTCCTTTTGTGTTAACATAACCATTCAACTTAAGTAAGCTGCAAGGGAAAGTCATGGGAACTCAGCTATTGACACAAGTGTGTGTTACTAAGTTATTTTAAACTCAACTTTGGGCTAAAGAGGGAAAAGGCAAACTCAAGTGAGTACAGAGTGAACAGGAGCAAACATTTGAGAATATTTGATTAGGAAAATATGAAAAAAAATGTGGAAAGATCATAGATAAAATATGTTAACATATCTAGTCAGGGGAGAATAAATGTGTGTGAGATGTAGAGTTTGTAGGAGGCACACCTGAGTTCACCTCGTCATGTTGTATTTCCTGTGGCTATGTTTCAAATGCTTTATCTTACACTGTGTGAGAACAGACTGAATTTGACCAAAAGCTAAAAAAAAAAAAAAAGCTATACCAGTGCACAATAAATTGTGTATTAGTTCTTCTTCTTTCTCAGAGGAATCACTTCCACTTCATTTCTGATGGTCAGACATTAAACAGTCCCTTGACCTAGACATTTGGCATTTCAGACACAAGTGGAGACGATATGAAGACACAACCCACAGACATAGAATTAGTTTTATGTAAATGAAAAGGAAAAATACCAAGTGCTTTAAACATGAATGTTTAATCTTCATGTTTTCCTTTTAGTTCTTATTCTCAAAGATACAATGAAGAAAATGTTGCAGTACTGCAGTATAAAAACACTCCATTACAGGTAAAAGCCCTGCGTTGTAGTAAAGTATTATAAGCAAAATGTACCTAAAGTATCAAAAGTAAAATCCCTCATAATGCAGAGCAATTGCCTCTGTGAGTGTCATACTATTTCACAGTGCATTATATTATTGTATTATCATTATCAATGTATTAATGTAAAAGCAGCATTTTGCCACTCAGTTTGTATTGATGGAGCTATTATTGGGTTTTTTAGTTTTTTTGTTGTTTTTTTTTTTTTAACAATTTCATATTTATTTTGTAGTGTAACCAATAAAAGTGCATCATATTTTCTAAACTACTTACATTTGAGTAAATAGTAACTTAAGCTGTCAGATAAATGTTGGCAGTACAAAGTACAAAATTTGGCATTGAATTTTAGTACAATATAAGTAAAGGTGACAATGTTTCACCACTGAAATCAAGTAAAAATAAAATGCACAGTTCTTACAGTGTGATTACATATTTAAGTCTTGACAGCCCCCTCCTCACCTAAAGCTCCCGCCCCCTTGTGTCCCTCATGTTAAAAGATCAGGCTGCAGCGAAACCTCAGGTCACTTTGACTGTAGCCATGAATCTGTCATCTCCTCTGCTGCTGCTGCTGCTCACTGGTAAGACTGAAAAAATAACTGTAAATATGTATCAGTCCTTTATAGGAACACTTATTTTAAAAGATGCATGGTCTTCATTACAGTTTTGAATCTACCAGTTTGTCATATTTGTATCTGTTGTATCAGAATACTCATTTTCCCCTGATCCATTGTGTATTACATGTTTCTAGCAGCTTGTATGGTCAGTGGTGCTGTGCTGCCCAAGGCCTTATGGCAGTTTGGGACCATGATCGAGTGCGTCCAGCCTGGTGTTTACCCTCTGCAATATAACAATTACGGCTGCTGGTGTGGCTTCGGTGGAAAGGGAACCCCTCAGGACGAATTGGACATGTAGGAAGCTGTCATTCCCCAATTTCGTCTGTCAGACATAATCTATGAAACAAAAGAAACTTTCTCAAACATGTCACCTTTTCTCCTGTATTCCCAGGTGCTGTAAAATCCATGATGAGTGCTATGGTACAAGCATGAAGACTCCTGGATGCACGTCTCTTTTTGACCTCCCCTACTTTCTTGTGTATGATTTCACCTGCTTAAATGAACAACTGACCTGCTCAGGTAAGACTGGGATAAACTGATAAAGATTCATATTATTTTCACTGACTTTCAAACTCTTCCTTGATGAAATTCAATGGCGTCAATTTGAAATTTGAAATGTCCTGGGATGGGGATGTTCAATTTTCAAATTTAGAACTGGCTCTGCAGCAGCAAATGCCACAATTCAATTTAAAAAATAAATGAAAGTTTTTATCATTTTTCTCAGTTTACAAACTTGAAAGCTTTTTTTTGGCTGGTTGAAAGTGCAATGTTAGCAGAAATCACTGAATAACAGACTGTAGTTTTACTGTAAATAAAATGAATTAAACAAGGCTGCACTTACAGCCCTGTGTGTAAGTACTGTATATATAGCAACTGTATTTAAACAGATATATATAGGCATTACACAGCTGGAAATTGAGTTTTGACTCCAAAACAAATGCTCTCCTGGTTCTGTGGAGCCACCTTCACACCAACATTTAGAGTGAGGAAGCAAGATATGTTTAAAATGTGCCTCACATTTTCTTATTATCTGTTTATCTGTTTATCTGCAGCTACCAACAATAAGTGCCAGGCTGCCGTGTGCGAGTGTGATCGTGTGGCAGCTGAGTGCTTTGCTCGGGCCACATACAACCCTGAAAACAAGAACCTGGATACTAGAGTCCACTGTAACAAATGAGTTATACAACCTCTCGCAAAAATACAAGAGAATGATGGATGGTAATATATTTCTATTAAAAAAAAATTAATTGGTTTATAATTTTAAATTCAAATAACTTTAAATAAAACCTGATTATTGAAAGGTCTGAGTTTAATAGCAAGAGAATAAAGACAGTGTTGCCTTCCAGTTGAATTTCACCCTCTGTGTGTTTCCTCATGTCTGTTTGCTCATCTAGAGAGAGTTTCAGCTTTTCAAGTTTACTTAACTAAGATTTGAAGTTATATGTAAACCAACATCAACATCGTCTACTGATACAATGGAATAACTTGATGTTACAATGAAAACCTCACTTTACCCTTTTTTGTTTTGCTTGTTTGATGCTGACTGATCATAAAGAAACAAGCTTATTGCTTCATCAAAAAGCATCAACATTTTCAAAATACAAGATTACAGGATGGATAAGAAATGTTTTAAATTGATATCAGGAAGATGTTTAGGTTCAGTTTTAACAGAACAGTGCAAGTACAACAACAGACAAATTATTATTCCAATATAGGAGGCGGGATGATGGCTCTGAGGATTATATTGGCTTGTACAGAAGAGTGGTCACATACTTCTTTTTGTATCGATGTGTTGCACTGAGAACCATCACCCCATCCTAAAACACAACCACAAGAGGAGTACAAATGAGGTTTAAAGCTGATGTTGACATTAAACAAAGAGAAACAGTTTTTCCTGGATTACATGGGTGAAACATTAAAATGACTGTGACTACTGGGAATACACGCATTATCATTGTATGCATACTGTATGAGATGTTGTACCACAGTCTGATCAAAATCCATTAGGTGTTTAGATATTTTATCTGATAGAGTGGGTTGATCCATAATTTCCCCTGATTTCACTGCGAGAAACAACATTCAAGAAAAAAATAAATATGTTATAGGAGGATTTGTTACCTTGATGGAGAGGGCGTACAGGTGATTGAGCATCACATGGTTGGGCTCTGGAAGTAGCGTCGGGTCACACTGATGAAGATCCAGAGAGAGAGGATGAATTTCACTAATTTGCATGTTGTGGTGACAAGTTTGTAAAGTGGTGTGTATCATTAATATGAACATGTATTCTAGCATCAAACCAGTACTTACAGAGACACCTGTGTCCTTGTTGAGCAGCACTTGCAGCAGGTGGGGGGGTAAGATAGGAGGGTGTTTGATCTTGTCTTCTGATTTGGTCACATATATATGGTCCTGCTGGTAGGGGCCAGGAGGGGAACTGGACAAGTCTGGGAACGATCGATCATGTAACACTACTTCAGTACTACCTCACATCAAAAACAGTAGCTGTTAATGAATGAATACAGGTGCAAATACCTGAGACGTCCACAGAATCCTGCGAGTCGATCCTGAGGGCATCAAAGACTTCAAAGTCAGTTCTCTTCACCTGGATGATGTTATTGACTGTTCCAGTTTTAGACGTCATCACAGCCTGGGAAAAGGTGTAAACAGAAATTTGATACCAACACTTGTGAGTGTTGATTAGGCATTTGTAGTGGCAGGAGAAACAAGACTACATCTGTGATACTCTCACCTCTAAAATTTAGGTTTTCCCTCACTTGAGTCGGATCCAGAGTCCACTGACCGTCTACACAGAACTTGTATTGGTGCTCTCCCTCCGGCAGGTCCACTATAGCCACAAAGTTCTTCTGACTGGGTTTGAGAGACAGACCTGTGTCACATTTTCATTTAAAGAAAGTTCAAAGATGCAAGACCTGCATGTGTCAAACTACCTTCTGTTGAGTGGGATCTTGGTGGCCCAGTTATTAAAGGAGCCGGACACAAAGACTTCTTTGCCAGCACCTGACCATCTGAACACAGTTGGCCCTTTCATATATTGTTAAAACACAATTATAATATGACAAGAAAATCACTGATGTCAACTTCACCGTGAGAGAATGAGCCGGTGTTACGCCCTGAAAAGGGGAGATATCAATAAACACGCTCAGACGTGAGGTTTCCCTTCTGGCACCTTCATTTTGGAGTCTTTAACCCTGTTAAACCCTTTTTAAAATATTTTTACCTCTTTCACACACTTCTAGTTTCTTTCAGCATTCACAGTAATCAACTATTTATGAATGAATTCCCCATATTCTCTATGACAATTTTATTGCCTTATGAATTTATCCATAATCAGTCTTAATTACATCAATCTATCGCACACTCCCCTGCAAAATCAGGTATTGTCCCAACATCAAATGAATTAGGAACCAATGGTTCTTAATCTGTATTTCTATAACTAGACTGTGCCTTTAGAGTAATAGCAGCTTAATGGAGTATGGATGTACTGCCTATAAATTACTTCACTGAATCTTGTGAGCTTTCCTCTTCAGTCAAGGAGCCTTTCTCTGCACTAGACAGCATAAACCATTTTTGCACCTAGTATCCCTGTGTGAATAAGGTTTAGTAAACTTGAAATGGGTTTGCCCACATTGGTACTGGCTAAACTACTACTGGTAAAACATTTCATTTGCACATGCTGCGCTATAGCAGGCTGGAGTTCCAAGCTGGTCATAGTTTGTTCTCCTCAGGAAGTCATGTCCTTGTTCTCTGTCACCTTCACCTGAATCTTGGGATACCAAGATTTCATCCTGTGCTTTTTCAACTACATCGTCATTCTGATTATCATCTTCCTGCAGGACATTATCCTGCTGTGACTCACATTTATTTGTGTTCATTAAGAACTTCTCTTGAACCACGGGCCCCTCACAGTTAAACATGGGTGTTTCCTGATAACTGTCCTCCTGTGTATCAACATGCTCAATAGACCCATCTGCAATAGGCATTTGAAGCTGTACTCCTGACGTGTAATAGTACCCACATTCTTCTTCTTCAGCTTCCTCCTCTGGAGTGACATTTTCGGAGGTTGTGTCTTTCATCCTTTTCTTTTGCTTAGATGCTGTTTTTTGGTGAATTTCCATGGGTAAGTGATGACACAGTAACAGCAGATTGCGATGCATGATTCTTGATCTTCCTCTTCCCTGCTCGGGCTTAACCTCATAGACTGGGATATTTTCTCGAACCTGGCGGATCACAACATGGATATTCTCTTCCCAGTGATTACAAAGTTTCCCCATGCCCCCTCTAGGTGTCAGTTTTGAACAAGGGTACAACACTGAGCTTCTCACTTTTCCATCATCATGTTTTCTACTCCTCTCTGTTGACTTCTTTGCATTCTCTTGTGCTATCTCGTATGCTTCCTGCATTTCTCATCTCCATTTCTCCATATATGCCTGATGGTCTGCTTGTCCTGTCCCAGTGGTGACACCAAACAGGAGATCAAACCATAACCTTGGGGACCTTCCAAATAGGAGGTAAAAAGGGGAGAAACCTATCACCTTGCATTGTGTGCAGTTATATGCATAGATCAACTTGTTCAAGGATTCTTTCCAGTTTGTCTTGTTTATCAGTCAGTGTCTTCAGCATTTGTAATAATGTGCGGTTAAAGCATTGATAGGGGATCGTCCGTGATCCTAGTACCCCACAATTCTTTTTCAGCTTGGGGAAGAGTTGGTTCTCGAATTTGCCACCTTGATCATGACGTATCCTTTTCGGCAGTCCAAAATTCAGGCTGAAATCATTGATATATATCCAATTCAGAATATTTGATCAGCGACTGTTTTGGCGGACTTTGAGTTGGTGGCATATGCCTGTGCCAAATGGGTGAAGTGAACAACGATTACGAATATGTACTTGTACCCGCCTCTACATTTGCCCAAGTAGAGAAAATCTATCAACACAAGTTCAAAAGGCTGCATGGTAAGAGGTGCCCGTGTGTCTTTACAGGGTTTCTTTTGTTTCAGGCAAGTACAAGTCCTAGCCACATAATGCTCAATTTCTTTCCTTGCCTTGGTGGCCCATCTCATCATGCAACTCTTTCAATACAGTTGTCTTATACTGCTCAGGTAGTTCTAGCTGTGTCTTGTTTGTTGTCTTTCTGCGAAGAATCCCATCCTCATCAATATGGAGTCTTTCCCATTCACACAGTGGACACCTGCTTTGTATACTGAAGGTGTCCAGTTCACATCTTGATGGCCTACTGTCCCTCAATTTACATCGCATTACTGAACTGATGTTGCTGTCATTTTGCTGTGCTTGTCGAATCTCAGCAGCTGAGAATGGTTTGCCTGTTTCTTCAGTCACTGCTGTACACTGGAGAGTGCTGAGTACTGAAAAGACCCACGGTGAGCTAGAATTTTGAACCTCAACAGCCTGGGTAATCGCTGCCACACAATCTGATACCAGCTCTGCAAGCTCTGCTACCCATCTACATCCAGTTGTATTGGGCTTGGCACTTCACAGGACATAAGTAAACAGATTATTGTCAGTAAATACAGTGAAAGTAGGTGCATAGTACAGGTAATCTTGGAATTTTTCTGTAACTGCCCACTTCAAGGCGAGAAATTCCAATTCCCTGAGTGGAGGTGATAATTTCGCTCAGAGGCAGTCAATGTCCGGGATCCATAGGCTATTACACGAAGCTTATTATATATATAATATATGTTGTTGATATAGAACTGCCCCAAGGCCCTGATCTGAGGCATCTGTGTGGAGGATAAATGGCTGTGTGAAGTCTGGGAAACCAAGGACCGGTGGCTCAACCAAACAGTCTATGAACTTCTCCAGAATGCATTGATGTTCTTCAGTCCATACAATTGGTTTGTGTGATGACACACCTTTACTCGTTCCTGTACCTCATCTTGGTTTTGGCCTTTTTTGTGGAATACTGTTGTTTTCAGTTGTCCCTTTTAGCAAGTCAAAGAGTGGCCCAGCGATAGACGAGAAGTCCTGTATGTATTGCCTATGTAGCAGGATGAGTATTGTGGCCCTGTGTCCACCTGTAGCAGATGGTGCCAAATTGCCTGTCTCCCTCTGGCCAATGGCAGTAGGGAGAGGGGGGTATAAAAGCCGGTAGGTGTCACTGGATTTCTCTCTTGCTTGTGGAGGCCGAGGGCACGTCACTTCCTGTTGCCTCATCCCTGTCCTTCTTCTGTTGGGGTTTGCAGGTAGGCTAGTTGTGGCTGGGTTACCAGTTTGCATGTTTAGTTGACAGTAAATAAGACTATTGCTTTTGTTGTAGGGCCGGATTGGGTTCCGTGGGTCGGTGAGCTGCACATGATTACTGCCGGTGGGTCCTCCGTTTCATGTACTGCGCTGTTGCTGCAGTGCGCATATGGCAATTTGTGTGTGTGTGTGTTTGCAGGTTGCCGCTGCAGAAACAGCAGTCTTGGGTCCTTCCCCTCTCCTGCATGTGTGGACAGAGGCAGCTGGACTGGTAACGGCTTTACTGGGGGAACGACTGTATCGGCTACTTTCACTGCCCGCTTGACCACTGCTGCTTTGCCTACGGGAGGTCGTTTGCCTACAGGAAGTTGCTTTGCTCATAGCGAATTGCTTTGCTTATAGAGAAATACACTGATTTTAGGGGATTGCCCTCCTTGGGGAATTACTGTACTTTGGGGGACTGCTTTGATTCTGCCGCACAGCTTGGCCTGTTGGAGCCGAGCACTGGCGCTCCGTTTCGGACTGCCTTGCCTCACGGAGGGTTGTCGGCACCCGCGGCATTGGTCGCTTCGGCCTGGCGGCCTCTTTAAGTCCTGTGTTTTATTGTGTGTGTGTGTGTGTGTGTGTGTGTGTGCGCGCGCGTGAGATGTTAATTGGGGAGGGGAAATTTATGTTTATATTTTGTGGTGTGCGTTCACTGGCCTTGTGAGTGTCCGCATGCAATTAAAAGTTGTTGTTTTTGGTTTGTGGGAATTTAAGTTGATTACTACTTATAATTAATAATTTTGGTTAAGTGTGTGTGCGTGTGGTTACTTCTGAGTATGTTGTAGATAATGGTTATTTATCAAAGTATGATTCAGTTTTTGTATTGATTTATTTACCTAGTTTAGTTAATTTTTGTTTTTGTATAGTTAGGTTTGATTTTGGTTCTTATATATTGTGGTTTTTTTTACTCTTGTGTTTGTCCTTTCAGGGGGTTGAGACTACAGTGGTGGACGTGGTGTCCTCGGTGGCGGTGTCTCCTTTGTTTGTCGTGTGTATGCTTTCACCCCAGGTTGATTTTCACCAGTGTGTGCGTGTGTCACGAGTGTTTGGGGTGACCTTCCCGGGACCCTCTTTATTTCTTGGACCCATCTCCCTACTGGTAGGCCTCCACCCTGATTGGTTCCCCTCATTTCCCTGGTAACATCAGGTGGATGTTATGGCCTTCTTTTTATTATTCAATGTTTAATAAAGTGATTTTTGTAATTTGACCTCGTCTCTGCCCCGTTGTATGACGGATTTGCGTGCCTTTAGGATTATGATAGTTCCCTGGGTGAAATTCCCAGGGTGGCGTTGTCTGGCAACACTAAGCTAAGGTTAAAGTGAATTAATTGGCTAACCTCCAACCCCGGTCGCCACACCTATAATAACTTAACAAGCCCATGATGGTTTGTAGCTCCCCTACTGTACTTGGTCTCTTATCTTTCAAGGCTCTCACAGTGATAGTATCTGCTGGATCATTCTTGCTACCTTCAGCTGAGACAACTCTTCCCAAGTAGCAAATCTCATGTTTAAATAATTCGCTAGGTTTTAGCTTTATCCCGTATTTCCTCAACAACTGGAGCACTTTCCTGACGTGGTTTACATGATTTCCAAATGACTGACTGTACACCAGAGTTTCATCCAGGTAGGGAACACAGATGCTGTCTCGCACTGCTTCCAAACAGTCCTCCATACAGCGTTGGAAGGCAGCAGGAGCATTCATTAGCCTAAATAGAATTCTTATCCATTCGTACAGGCCCCAAGGAGTCACAAATGCAGTCCAAGGCCTGCTGTCCTCATCCATTGAACCCTAATGGTAGGCCTTTCCTTGGTCTAACAACAAAAACCATAAGTCACCACCAAGACTGTCAAGGATGTCCTGCACTTGAGGAATCAGTCGTCTGTCAGGGTGAGTCTTTTTATTTAGTTCTCGGTAATCTATGTGTAGTGTCTTTCTTCAGTGGCCGCATCTGCACCTTACAGTCAATTTGTACAGAGGTGTGTTTAGGTACAATTCGTTGTTTTCACAACATATTCACATGACTGTTCAGGTGTCACCAGATCAATGAAAGCTGTGACATCTTCTTTTCCAAGACTAGGAAAAGCAGTTTTTAATGTCTCATGTAACTGCTCTCTTCTAGTAACATCCAGTGGTTCCGGTGCTAGTTTTCACTGTTTGCTTGATCACATTAAAGCCTAGGGTGGGTTGTGAAAGGCTTCTTCCCCTCATCAACAGCTTGGGGACAACCAGTTCTTTGGGATCAGCTCCCTCTCCAGCTAATCCTAAAATTAACCTCAGTGAAACCCTTGTATGGCATGCTCTGTCCATTGGCAGCTGTGATTTTCAAGTCATCAGGTGCATCAAGCAACTCAGAGACATCTCTTAACTTGTCATGTGGCAAATGTCTCCTTTTCCACTTTTTATCAACAATACAGACTTGAGAGCCTGTATCCCATAGTCTCGTGTCTTGCGGCCTTATATGTGACATTCAACCATACACCGTTTCCCCACCAGAGCAACAAGATGAGACTGACTGCTTGGTATTTATCTCTGGATGAGAACTCGGGTTTTACTGTGGGTAAGTGTGCTGGTTACATTGTTTTCTATGTTTTGGCCAGTGTTGGGCTTGACAGGCTTTAGAACAGTAAATGTCTTTTTTACAGGATGCACATCTTCTGAGTTTCTGGCCTTCCTCAGGGACACCACAGTGAGAGCAATGCTGTTGAGACATTCTGCTATTGTCGGTTACTCCCTGTCCTGTGGGGGTAACCCTCTTGCATTTAAAAGACTCTCTTTTTCTTGTCTGGTTGCTCTCACCCTGCAACCTGCAAAGAAAGTGCTCACTACTACCTATAGCAATGGGTGCAGTAGTCATTTCCACTTTGCTGGCAGTCAGTACATTTCCTCAGACGTGCATGATTTGGGGCATGATACTGCTGTGGTGCGAACCTTTGTTGAAATTGAGCTGTATCTCATCTTTGTCCTGGTCCAGGAGGATGCCAGTAATTTTGTGGCAGACACTGGAACTGCAGAGGAGGACTGCATTCTTGTGCTACAGGTGAGGCCATATGTTGTGTCTGTACTGTATTTGGCTGTCAAATTGCCTCTTTGATCTGTGCAACTTCAGTACTTCAACTTTAGTACATCAGGCTGGACTTTGGTTGTCAGCTCTGGATTTGGGTTTTTCTCTTTTTTGTATTTAGTCTCTCTGCTTCGTTTGCACATGCAATGTTGTAGAACCCGATAATGTAATAAATCCCCGATAATGTAATAACCCCAATAATGTAATAAAAAATTTCACTTGAGTGGATTGAAAATGTAATAAAACCTGATAATGTAATAACTTCCCAATAATGTAATAAAGTGCATTTCCCAATAATGTAATACACTCTTAACCAATAATGTAATAAAGTATTACATTAACGGGAGGTTATTACATTATCAGGTTAGCCTTCATTTCAAGGGACCTGATAATGTAATAATACTCCAATAATGTAATAATTTAACAGGAGATCACCCATTACTTGGTTTCAAGTGGTGTGTTCAAGATTATATTTCTGTGTAAGCAACACAAGCTCCAGAGCGCCACCAACAGGTCAAAGTTGGACATGCATGAATGGTTAACTTTGACCCGTTCATCCTTTTTCACAAACGATGTATCACTGGAGCCCTCGGGCCAAGCCGAGGTAATCCTTAATGTCTTTTCTCGCCATATTGGATTTCCGCCATCTTTGATTTGATCAAAAACCTTTAAAAGGCCTCTCTTGTCACAAATTTTGTTTAATCTTCTTGAAATGTCGCCCAGATGATATTCAGACCATTTTCAAGGAGCAGTATGTATATTAAGTATGGCTGCAAGTCACTTCTTCTTCTTCTTCTTCTTCTTTTGTAGAGTTTCCTTCCTACTTTAGGCCTCTGAGGTGAGGTGCTTATACAGTTCTGTTGCACCCGTTTCTTGATAATGGGACTTGAGGATCCTCCTTAGAGTAGGTAAAGTAAGGTCAGTTTTGGCCCCTAGGTAGCTGCAGAGTTGTAAGCCTGGTGCAATTGCCCTAATCACTGCATCAACTACTTCTATTTCAGAGAATCCCTTGCTGATACTTTGCTCAATTTGGTGTGCTAGACTGGAAAAGGTAAGTTTGTCTTTCTGCCCTGATTTACCAATCTGGCCTGATATTTTGAATTCTCGCCCCCACTGCAATGACAAAAAAGACTGGGGGGTCTGTGGAGCAAAGACATGATCTTGTTTAGCACTATTACTTTCTCCTCTCACTGACTTTTTGGCTCCACTGATTTGGTTTGATTTCTCCTGCAGTGATGATGCTAATGCTAAATATAATGTCTGTTTTTTCAACTGCTCACCCTCTGAAAGCTGAACAACATGTTCTTCTACCAAACCTGCCTGTTTTACATCTGAGACTGTAGGCATACCCTGATCCTCAAGCTCTTCTATCTCGTCTCTCTCTAAGTGTCTTGTGATATGTGAGATGAGAGAGGAGCAACTTTTGCCTGATACCTTTAAGTTTAAGTTTTAAACCAGCAATAGTTAGAAAATCACAAACGTCTCTTGTCAAGGTATACAGGGCACCACAAACTTCTAGTTTCAAGTCCTCCAGTTCTGAAGAATCCATTTTAGTCCCTGATCCGTGGAAAGTATTGGTGTGTTGCAGAATAGGCAACGCAGCTTGCCGGGCACCAGCGGTTGACCTCAGCTCACATGCAAGTCCCTCTACGCGATTGTTGAACCACCACACAGTAGCGTCCACCTTGGCTGTAGATACGAAGGATTGAAAGATGATCCGGGACGTCTATCTGGAGCAGCTGGTTCTCGACACATTCAACCCAGCGGTGCCTCCAAAATGTTACGCCCTGAAAAGGGGAGATATCAATAAACACGCTCAGACGCGAGGCTTCCTCTCTGGCAGTTTTATTGAGACAGAGGCATTGCAGCCGAGAGTTTCCCCTTTCCACAGTACAGGCATGACTTATCGATCGACCGGCGTCATTTCACAAAGTGGCTCAACAAGTAAATCCTGGATTAAATCCTTTGACAGAAAGATAATCTTATCTGGTTTTGGAGTGTTTAACCCTGTTAAACCCTTTTAAAAATATTTTTACCTCTTTCACACACTTCTAGTTTCTTTCAGCATTCATAGTAATCAACTATTTATGAATGAATTCCCCATATTCTCGATTACAATTTTATTGCCTTATGAATTTATCCACGATCAGACGTGCAGGAAGAGCTTCACGTGTCAGGTACAGTGCAGAGGATCATTGCCCTGAACTGCCACAGACCTCAGTAACCCAAACACAAACAAATTCCCATTCCCATGTATCCGGTTCTTTATTTTTGTCATGTTGTACTACACATTATTTCCTTTTGTGTTAACATAACCATTCAACTTAAGTAAGCTGCAAGGGAAAGTCATGGGAACTCAGCTATTGACACAAGTGTGTGTTACTAAGTTATTTTAAACTCAACTTTGGGCTAAAGAGGGAAAAGGCAAACTCAAGTGAGTACAGAGTGAACAGGAGCAAACATTTGAGAATATTTGATTAGGAAAATATGAAAAAAAATGTGGAAAGATCATAGATAAAATATGTTAACATATCTAGTCAGGGGAGAATAAATGAGTGTGAGATGTAGAGTTTGTAGGAGGCACACCAGAGTTCACCTCGTCATGTTGTATTTCCTGTGGATATGTTTCAAATGCTTTATCTTACACTGTGTGAGAACAGACTGAATTTGACCAAAAGCTAAAAAAAAAAAAAAGCTATACCAGTGCACAATAAATTGTGTATTAGTTCTTCTTCTTTCTCAGAGGAATCACTTCCACTTACCATTTCTGATGGTCAGACATTAAACAGTCCCTTGACCTAGACATTTGGCATTTCAGACACAAGTGGAGACGATATGAAGACACAACCCACAGACATAGAATTAGTTTTATGTAAATGAAAAGGAAAAATACCAAGTGCTTTAAACATGAATGTTTAATCTTCATGTTTTCCTTTTAGTTCTTATTCTCAAAGATACAATGAAGAAAATGTTGCAGTACTGCAGTATAAAAACACTCCATTACAGGTAAAAGCCCTGCGTTGTAGTAAAGTATTATAAGCAAAATGTACCTAAAGTATCAAAAGTAAAATACCTCATAATGCAGAGCAATTGCCCCTGTGAGTGTCATACTATTTCACAGTGCATTATATTATTGTATTATCATTATCAATGTATTAATGTAAAAGCAGCATTTTGCCACTCAGTTTGTATTGATGGAGCTATTATTGGGTTTTTTAGTTTTTTTGTTGTTTTTTTTTTTTAACAATTTCATATTTATTTTGTAGTGTAACCAATAAAAGTGCATCATATTTTCTAAACTACTTACATTTGAGTAAATAGTAACTTAAGCTGTCAGATAAATGTTGGCAGTACAAAGTACAAAATTTGGCATTGAATTTTAGTACAATATAAGTAAAGGTGACAATGTTTCACCACTGAAATCAAGTAAAAATAAAATGCACAGTTCTTACAGTGTGATTACATATTTAAGTCTTGACAGCCCCCTCCTCACCTAAAGCTCCCGCCCCCTTGTGTCCCTCATGTTAAAAGATCAGGCTGCAGCGAAACCTCAGGTCACTTTGACTGTAGCCATGAATCTGTCATCTCCTCTGCTGCTGCTGCTGCTCACTGGTAAGACTGAAAAAATAACTGTAAATATGTATCAGTCCTTTATAGGAACACTTATTTTAAAAGATGCATGGTCTTCATTACAGTTTTGAATCTACCAGTTTGTCATATTTGTATCTGTTGTATCAGAATACTCATTTTCCCCTGATCCATTGTGTATTACATGTTTCTAGCAGCTTGTATGGTCAGTGGTGCTGTGCTGCCCAAGGCCTTATGGCAGTTTGGGACCATGATCGAGTGCGTCCAGCCTGGTGTTTACCCTCTGCAATATAACAATTACGGCTGCTGGTGTGGCTTCGGTGGAAAGGGAACCCCTCAGGACGAATTGGACATGTAGGAAGCTGTCATTCCCCAATTTCGTCTGTCAGACATAATCTATGAAACAAAAGAAACTTTCTCAAACATGTCACCTTTTCTCCTGTATTCCCAGGTGCTGTAAAATCCATGATGAGTGCTATGGTACAAGCATGAAGACTCCTGGATGCACGTCTCTTTTTGACCTCCCCTACTTTCTTGTGTATGATTTCACCTGCTTAAATGAACAACTGACCTGCTCAGGTAAGACTGGGATAAACTGATAAAGATTCATATTATTTTCACTGACTTTCAAACTCTTCCTTGATGAAATTCAATGGCGTCAATTTGAAATTTGAAATGTCCTGGGATGGGGATGTTCAATTTTCAAATTTAGAACTGGCTCTGCAGCAGCAAATGCCACAATTCAATTTAAAAAATAAATGAAAGTTTTTATCATTTTTCTCAGTTTACAAACTTGAAAGCTTTTTTTTGGCTGGTTGAAAGTGCAATGTTAGCAGAAATCACTGAATAACAGACTGTAGTTTTACTGTAAATAAAATGAATTAAACAAGGCTGCACTTACAGCCCTGTGTGTAAGTACTGTATATATAGCAACTGTATTTAAACAGATATATATAGGCATTACACAGCTGGAAATTGAGTTTTGACTCCAAAACAAATGCTCTCCTGGTTCTGTGGAGCCACCTTCACACCAACATTTAGAGTGAGGAAGCAAGATATGTTTAAAATGTGCCTCACATTTTCTTATTATCTGTTTATCTGTTTATCTGCAGCTACCAACAATAAGTGCCAGGCTGCCGTGTGCGAGTGTGATCGTGTGGCAGCTGAGTGCTTTGCTCGGGCCACATACAACCCTGAAAACAAGAACCTGGATACTAGAGTCCACTGTAACAAATGAGTTATACAACCTCTCGCAAAAATACAAGAGAATGATGGATGGTAATATATTTCTATTAAAAAAAAATTAATTGGTTTATAATTTTAAATTCAAATAACTTTAAATAAAACCTGATTATTGAAAGGTCTGAGTTTAATAGCAAGAGAATAAAGACAGTGTTGCCTTCCAGTTGAATTTCACCCTCTGTGTGTTTCCTCATGTCTGTTTGCTCATCTAGAGAGAGTTTCAGCTTTTCAAGTTTACTTAACTAAGATTTGAAGTTATATGTAAACCAACATCAACATCGTCTACTGATACAATGGAATAACTTGATGTTACAATGAAAACCTCACTTTACCCTTTTTTGTTTTGCTTGTTTGATGCTGACTGATCATAAAGAAACAAGCTTATTGCTTCATCAAAAAGCATCAACATTTTCAAAATACAAGATTACAGGATGGATAAGAAATGTTTTAAATTGATATCAGGAAGATGTTTAGGTTCAGTTTTAACAGAACAGTGCAAGTACAACAACAGACAAATTATTATTCCAATATAGGAGGCGGGATGATGGCTCTGAGGATTATATTGGCTTGTACAGAAGAGTGGTCACATACTTCTTTTTGTATCGATGTGTTGCACTGAGAACCATCACCCCATCCTAAAACACAACCACAAGAGGAGTACAAATGAGGTTTAAAGCTGATGTTGACATTAAACAAAGAGAAACAGTTTTTCCTGGATTACATGGGTGAAACATTAAAATGACTGTGACTACTGGGAATACACGCATTATCATTGTATGCATACTGTATGAGATGTTGTACCACAGTCTGATCAAAATCCATTAGGTGTTTAGATATTTTATCTGATAGAGTGGGTTGATCCATAATTTCCCCTGATTTCACTGCGAGAAACAACATTCAAGAAAAAAATAAATATGTTATAGGAGGATTTGTTACCTTGATGGAGAGGGCGTACAGGTGATTGAGCATCACATGGTTGGGCTCTGGAAGTAGCGTCGGGTCACACTGATGAAGATCCAGAGAGAGAGGATGAATTTCACTAATTTGCATGTTGTGGTGACAAGTTTGTAAAGTGGTGTGTATCATTAATATGAACATGTATTCTAGCATCAAACCAGTACTTACAGAGACACCTGTGTCCTTGTTGAGCAGCACTTGCAGCAGGTGGGGGGGTAAGATAGGAGGGTGTTTGATCTTGTCTTCTGATTTGGTCACATATATATGGTCCTGCTGGTAGGGGCCAGGAGGGGAACTGGACAAGTCTGGGAACGATCGATCATGTAACACTACTTCAGTACTACCTCACATCAAAAACAGTAGCTGTTAATGAATGAATACAGGTGCAAATACCTGAGACGTCCACAGAATCCTGCGAGTCGATCCTGAGGGCATCAAAGACTTCAAAGTCAGTTCTCTTCACCTGGATGATGTTATTGACTGTTCCAGTTTTAGACGTCATCACAGCCTGGGAAAAGGTGTAAACAGAAATTTGATACCAACACTTGTGAGTGTTGATTAGGCATTTGTAGTGGCAGGAGAAACAAGACTACATCTGTGATACTCTCACCTCTAAAATTTAGGTTTTCCCTCACTTGAGTCGGATCCAGAGTCCACTGACCGTCTACACAGAACTTGTATTGGTGCTCTCCCTCCGGCAGGTCCACTATAGCCACAAAGTTCTTCTGACTGGGTTTGAGAGACAGACCTGTGTCACATTTTCATTTAAAGAAAGTTCAAAGATGCAAGACCTGCATGTGTCAAACTACCTTCTGTTGAGTGGGATCTTGGTGGCCCAGTTATTAAAGGAGCCGGACACAAAGACTTCTTTGCCAGCACCTGACCATCTGAACACAGTTGGCCCTTTCATATATTGTTAAAACACAATTATAATATGACAAGAAAATCACTGATGTCAACTTCACCGTGAGAGAATGAGCCGGTGTTACGCCCTGAAAAGGGGAGATATCAATAAACACGCTCAGACGTGAGGTTTCCCTTCTGGCACCTTCATTTTGGAGTCTTTAACCCTGTTAAACCCTTTTAAAAATATTTTTACCTCTTTCACACACTTCTAGTTTCTTTCAGCATTCACAGTAATCAACTATTTATGAATGAATTCCCCATATTCTCTATGACAATTTTATTGCCTTATGAATTTATCCATAATCAGTCTTAATTACATCAATCTATCGCACACTCCCCTGCAAAATCAGGTATTGTCCCAACATCAAATGAATTAGGAACCAATGGTTCTTAATCTGTATTTCTATAACTAGACTGTGCCTTTAGAGTAATAGCAGCTTAATGGAGTATGGATGTACTGCCTATAAATTACTTCACTGAATCTTGTGAGCTTTCCTCTTCAGTCAAGGAGCCTTTCTCTGCACTAGACAGCATAAACCATTTTTGCACCTAGTATCCCTGTGTGAATAAGGTTTAGTAAACTTGAAATGGGTTTGCCCACATTGGTACTGGCTAAACTACTACTGGTAAAACATTTCATTTGCACATGCTGCGCTATAGCAGGCTGGAGTTCCAAGCTGGTCATAGTTTGTTCTCCTCAGGAAGTCATGTCCTTGTTCTCTGTCACCTTCACCTGAATCTTGGGATACCAAGATTTCATCCTGTGCTTTTTCAACTACATCGTCATTCTGATTATCATCTTCCTGCAGGACATTATCCTGCTGTGACTCACATTTATTTGTGTTCATTAAGAACTTCTCTTGAACCACGGGCCCCTCACAGTTAAACATGGGTGTTTCCTGATAACTGTCCTCCTGTGTATCAACATGCTCAATAGACCCATCTGCAATAGGCATTTGAAGCTGTACTCCTGACGTGTAATAGTACCCACATTCTTCTTCTTCAGCTTCCTCCTCTGGAGTGACATTTTCGGAGGTTGTGTCTTTCATCCTTTTCTTTTGCTTAGATGCTGTTTTTTGGTGAATTTCCATGGGTAAGTGATGACACAGTAACAGCAGATTGCGATGCATGATTCTTGATCTTCCTCTTCCCTGCTCGGGCTTAACCTCATAGACTGGGATATTTTCTCGAACCTGGCGGATCACAACATGGATATTCTCTTCCCAGTGATTACAAAGTTTCCCCATGCCCCCTCTAGGTGTCAGTTTTGAACAAGGGTACAACACTGAGCTTCTCACTTTTCCATCATCATGTTTTCTACTCCTCTCTGTTGACTTCTTTGCATTCTCTTGTGCTATCTCGTATGCTTCCTGCATTTCTCATCTCCATTTCTCCATATATGCCTGATGGTCTGCTTGTCCTGTCCCAGTGGTGACACCAAACAGGAGATCAAACCATAACCTTGGGGACCTTCCAAATAGGAGGTAAAAAGGGGAGAAACCTATCACCTTGCATTGTGTGCAGTTATATGCATAGATCAACTTGTTCAAGGATTCTTTCCAGTTTGTCTTGTTTATCAGTCAGTGTCTTCAGCATTTGTAATAATGTGCGGTTAAAGCATTGATAGGGGATCGTCCGTGATCCTAGTACCCCACAATTCTTTTTCAGCTTGGGGAAGAGTTGGTTCTCGAATTTGCCATCTTGATCATGATGTATCCTTTTCGGCAGTCCAAAATTCAGGCTGAAATCATTGATATATATCGAATTCAGAATATTCGATCAGCGACTGTTTTGGCGGACTTTGAGTTGGTGGCATATGCCTGTGCCAAATGGGTGAAGTGAACAACGATTACGAATATGTACTTGTACCCGCCAGAAAATCTATCAACACAAGTTCAAAAGGCTGCATGGTAAGAGGTGCCCGTGTGTCTTTACAGGGTTTCTTTTGTTTCAGGCAAGTACAAGTCCTAGCCACATAATGCTCAATTTCTTTCCTTGCCTTGGTGGCCCATCTCATCATGCAACTCTTTCAATACAGTTGTCTTATACTGCTCAGGTAGTTCTAGCTGTGTCTTGTTTGTTGTCTTTCTGCGAAGAATCCCATCCTCATCAATATGGAGTCTTTCCCATTCACACAGTGGACACCTGCTTTGTATACTGAAGGTGTCCAGTTCACATCTTGATGGCCTACTGTCCCTCAATTTACATCGCATTACTGAACTGATGTTCCTGTCATTTTGCTGTGCTTGTCGAATCTCAGCAGCTGAGAATGGTTTGCCTGTTTCTTCAGTCACTGCTGTACACTGGAGAGTGCTGAGTACTGAAAAGACCCACGGTGAGCTAGAATTTTGAACCTCAACAGCCTGGGTAATCGCTGCCACACAATCTGATACCAGCTCTGCAAGCTCTGCTACCCATCTACATCCAGTTGTATTGGGCTTGGCACTTCACAGGACATAAGTAAACAGATTATTGTCAGTAAATACAGTGAAAGTAGGTGCATAGTACAGGTAATCTTGGAATTTTTCTGTAACTGCCCACTTCAAGGCGAGAAATTCCAATTCCCTGAGTGGAGGTGATAATTTCGCTCAGAGGCAGTCAATGTCCGGGATCCATAGGCTATTACACGAAGCTTATTATATATATAATATATGTTGTTGATATAGAACTGCCCCAAGGCCCTGATTTGAGGCATCTGTGTGGAGGATAAATGGCTGTGTGAAGTCTGGGAAACCAAGGACCGGTGGCTCAACCAAACAGTCTATGAACTTCTCCAGAATGCATTGATGTTCTTCAGTCCATACAATTGGTTTGTGTGATGACACACCTTTACTCGTTCCTGTACCTCATCTTGGTTTTGGCCTTTTTTGTGGAATACTGTTGTTTTCAGTTGTCCCTTTTAGCAAGTCAAAGAGTGGCCCAGCGATAGACGAGAAGTCCTGTATGTATTGCCTATAATAACTTAACAAGCCCATGATGGTTTGTAGCTCCCCTACTGTACTTGGTCTCTTATCTTTCAAGGCTCTCACAGTGATAGTATCTGCTGGATCATTCTTGCTACCTTCAGCTGAGACAACTCTTCCCAAGTAGCAAATCTCATGTTTAAATAATTCGCTAGGTTTTAGCTTTATCCCGTATTTCCTCAACAACTGGAGCACTTTCCTGACGTGGTTTACATGATTTCCAAATGACTGACTGTACACCAGAGTTTCATCCAGGTAGGGAACACAGATGCTGTCTCGCACTGCTTCCAAACAGTCCTCCATACAGCGTTGGAAGGCAGCAGGAGCATTCATTAGCCTAAATAGAATTCTTATCCATTCGTACAGGCTCCAAGGAGTCACAAATGCAGTCCAAGGCCTGCTGTCCTCATCCATTGAACCCTAATGGTAGGCCTTTCCTTGGTCTAACAACAAAAACCATAAGTCACCACCAAGACTGTCAAGGATGTCCTGCACTTGAGGAATCAGTTGTCTGTCAGGGTGAGTCTTTTTATTTAGTTCTCGGTAATCTATGTGTAGTGTCTTTCTTCAGTGGCCGCATCTGCACCTTACAGTCAATTTGTACAGAGGTGTGTTTAGGTACAATTCGTTGTTTTCACAACATATTCACATGACTGTTCAGGTGTCACCAGATCAATGAAAGCTGTGACATCTTCTTTTCCAAGACTAGGAAAAGCAGTTTTTAATGTCTCATGTAACTGCTCTCTTCTAGTAACATCCAGTGGTTCCGGTGCTAGTTTTCACTGTTTGCTTGATCACATTAAAGCCTAGGGTGGGTTGTGAAAGGCTTCTTCCCCTCATCAACAGCTTGGGGACAACCAGTTCTTTGGGATCAGCTCCCTCTCCAGCTAATCCTAAAATTAACCTCAGTGAAACCCTTGTATGGCATGCTCTGTCCATTGGCAGCTGTGATTTTCAAGTCATCAGGTGCATCAAGCAACTCAGAGACATCTCTTAACTTGTCATGTGGCAAATGTCTCCTTTTCCACTTTTTATCAACAATACAGACTTGAGAGCCTGTATCCCATAGTCTCGTGTCTTGCGGCCTTATATGTGACATTCAACCATACACCGTTTCCCCACCAGAGCAACAAGATGAGACTGACTGCTTGGTATTTATCTCTGGATGAGAACTCGGGTTTTACTGTGGGTAAGTGTGCTGGTTACATTGTTTTCTATGTTTTGGCCAGTGTTGGGCTTGACAGGCTTTAGAACAGTAAATGTCTTTTTTACAGGATGCACATCTTCTGAGTTTCTGGCCTTCCTCAGGGACACCACAGTGAGAGCAATGCTGTTGAGACATTCTGCTATTGTCGGTTACTCCCTGTCCTGTGGGGGTAACCCTCTTGCATTTAAAAGACTCTCTTTTTCTTGTCTGGTTGCTCTCACCCTGCAACCTGCAAAGAAAGTGCTCACTACTACCTATAGCAATGGGTGCAGTAGTCATTTCCACTTTGCTGGCAGTCAGTACATTTCCTCAGACGTGCATGATTTGGGGCATGATACTGCTGTGGTGCGAACCTTTGTTGAAATTGAGCTGTATCTCATCTTTGTCCTGGTCCAGGAGGATGCCAGTAATTTTGTGGCGGACACTGGAACTGCAGAGGAGGACTGCATTCTTGTGCTACAGGTGAGGCCATATGTTGTGTCTGTACTGTATTTGGCTGTCAAATTGCCTCTTTGATCTGTGCAACTTCAGTACTTCAACTTTAGTACATCAGGCTGGACTTTGGTTGTCAGCTCTGGATTTGGGTTTTTCTCTTTTTTGTATTTAGTCTCTCTGCTTCGTTTGCACATGCAATGTTGTAGAACCCGATAATGTAATAAATCCCCGATAATGTAATAACCCCAATAATGTAATAAAAAATTTCACTTGAGTGGATTGAAAATGTAATAAAACCTGATAATGTAATAACTTCCCAATAATGTAATAAAGTGCATTTCCCAATAATGTAATACACTCTTAACCAATAATGTAATAAAGTATTACATTAACGGGAGGTTATTACATTATCAGGTTAGCCTTCATTTCAAGGGACCTGATAATGTAATAATACTCCAATAATGTAATAATTTAACAGGAGATCACCCATTACTTGGTTTCAAGTGGTGTGTTCAAGATTATATTTCTGTGTAAGCAACACAAGCTCCAGAGCGCCACCAACAGGTCAAAGTTGGACATGCATGAATGGTTAACTTTGACCCGTTCATCCTTTTTCACAAACGATGTATCACTGGAGCCCTCGGGCCAAGCCGAGGTAATCCTTAATGTCTTTTCTCGCCATATTGGATTTCCGCCATCTTTGATTTGATCAAAAACCTTTAAAAGGCCTCTCTTGTCACAAATTTTGTTTAATCTTCTTGAAATGTCGCCCAGATGATATTCAGACCATTTTCAAGGAGCAGTATGTATATTAAGTATGGCTGCAAGTCACTTCTTCTTCTTCTTCTTTTGTAGAGTTTCCTTCCTACTTTAGGCCTCTGAGGTGAGGTGCTTATACAGTTCTGTTGCACCCGTTTCTTGATAATGGGACTTGAGGATCCTCCTTAGAGTAGGTAAAGTAAGGTCAGTTTTGGCCCCTAGGTAGCTGCAGAGTTGTAAGCCTGGTGCAATTGCCCTAATCACTGCATCAACTACTTCTATTTCAGAGAATCCCTTGCTGATACTTTGCTCAATTTGGTGTGCTAGACTGGAAAAGGTAAGTTTGTCTTTCTGCCCTGATTTACCAATCTGGCCTGATATTTTGAATTCTCGCCCCCACTGCAATGACAAAAAAGACTGGGGGGTCTGTGGAGCAAAGACATGATCTTGTTTAGCACTATTACTTTCTCCTCTCACTGACTTTTTGGCTCCACTGATTTGGTTTGATTTCTCCTGCAGTGATGATGCTAATGCTAAATATAATGTCTGTTTTTTCAACTGCTCACCCTCTGAAAGCTGAACAACATGTTCTTCTACCAAACCTGCCTGTTTTACATCTGAGACTGTAGGCATACCCTGATCCTCAAGCTCTTCTATCTCGTCTCTCTCTAAGTGTCTTGTGATATGTGAGATGAGAGAGGAGCAACTTTTGCCTGATACCTTTAAGTTTAAGTTTTAAACCAGCAATAGTTAGAAAATCACAAACGTCTCTTGTCAAGGTATACAGGGCACCACAAACTTCTAGTTTCAAGTCCTCCAGTTCTGAAGAATCCATTTTAGTCCCTGATCCGTGGAAAGTATTGGTGTGTTGCAGAATAGGCAACGCAGCTTGCCGGGCACCAGCGGTTGACCTCAGCTCACATGCAAGTCCCTCTACGCGATTGTTGAACCACCACACAGTTGCGTCCACCTTGGCTGTAGATACGAAGGATTGAAAGATGATCCGGGACGTCTATCTGGAGCAGCTGGTTCTCGACACATTCAACCCAGCGGTGCCTCCAAAATGTTACGCCCTGAAAAGGGGAGATATCAATAAACACGCTCAGACGCGAGGCTTCCTCTCTGGCAGTTTTATTGAGACAGAGGCATTGCAGCCGAGAGTTTCCCCTTTCCACAGTACAGGCATGACTTATCGATCGACCGGCGTCATTTCACAAAGTGGCTCAACAAGTAAATCCTGGATTAAATCCTTTGACAGAAAGATAATCTTATCTGGTTTTGGAGTGTTTAACCCTGTTAAACCCTTTTAAAAATATTTTTACCTCTTTCACACACTTCTAGTTTCTTTCAGCATTCATAGTAATCAACTATTTATGAATGAATTCCCCATATTCTCGATTACAATTTTATTGTCTTATGAATTTATCCATGATCAGACGTGCAGGAAGAGCTTCAGGTGTCAGGTACAGTGCAGAGGATCATTGCCCTGAACTGCCACAGACCTCAGTATCCCAAACACAAACAAATTCCCATTCCCATGTATCTGGTTCTTTATTTTTGTCATGTTGTACTACACATTATTTCCTTTTGTGTTAACATAACCATTCAACTTAAGTAAGCTGCAAGGGAAAGTCATGGGAACTCAGCTATTGACACAAGTGTGTGTTACTAAGTTATTTTAAACTCAACTTTGGGCTAAAGAGGGAAAAGGCAAACTCAAGTGAGTACAGAGTGAACAGGAGCAAACATTTGAGAATATTTGATTAGGAAAATATGAAAAAAAATGTGGAAAGATCATAGATAAAATATGTTAACATATCTAGTCAGGGGAGAATAAATGTGTGTGAGATGTAGAGTTTGTAGGAGGCACACCTGAGTTCACCTCGTCATGTTGTATTTCCTGTGGCTATGTTTCAAATGCTTTATCTTACACTGTGTGAGAACAGACTGAATTTGACCAAAAGCTAAAAAAAAAAAAAAAGCTATACCAGTGCACAATAAATTGTGTATTAGTTCTTCTTCTTTCTCAGAGGAATCACTTCCACTTCATTTCTGATGGTCAGACATTAAACAGTCCCTTGACCTAGACATTTGGCATTTCAGACACAAGTGGAGACGATATGAAGACACAACCCACAGACATAGAATTAGTTTTATGTAAATGAAAAGGAAAAATACCAAGTGCTTTAAACATGAATGTTTAATCTTCATGTTTTCCTTTTAGTTCTTATTCTCAAAGATACAATGAAGAAAATGTTGCAGTACTGCAGTATAAAAACACTCCATTACAGGTAAAAGCCCTGCGTTGTAGTAAAGTATTATAAGCAAAATGTACCTAAAGTATCAAAAGTAAAATCCCTCATAATGCAGAGCAATTGCCTCTGTGAGTGTCATACTATTTCACAGTGCATTATATTATTGTATTATCATTATCAATGTATTAATGTAAAAGCAGCATTTTGCCACTCAGTTTGTATTGATGGAGCTATTATTGGGTTTTTTAGTTTTTTTGTTGTTTTTTTTTTTTAACAATTTCATATTTATTTTGTAGTGTAACCAATAAAAGTGCATCATATTTTCTAAACTACTTACATTTGAGTAAATAGTAACTTAAGCTGTCAGATAAATGTTGGCAGTACAAAGTACAAAATTTGGCATTGAATTTTAGTACAATATAAGTAAAGGTGACAATGTTTCACCACTGAAATCAAGTAAAAATAAAATGCACAGTTCTTACAGTGTGATTACATATTTAAGTCTTGACAGCCCCCTCCTCACCTAAAGCTCCCGCCCCCTTGTGTCCCTCATGTTAAAAGATCAGGCTGCAGCGAAACCTCAGGTCACTTTGACTGTAGCCATGAATCTGTCATCTCCTCTGCTGCTGCTGCTGCTCACTGGTAAGACTGAAAAAATAACTGTAAATATGTATCAGTCCTTTATAGGAACACTTATTTTAAAAGATGCATGGTCTTCATTACAGTTTTGAATCTACCAGTTTGTCATATTTGTATCTGTTGTATCAGAATACTAATTTTCCCCTGATCCATTGTGTATTACATGTTTCTAGCAGCTTGTATGGTCAGTGGTGCTGTGCTGCCCAAGGCCTTATGGCAGTTTGGGACCATGATCGAGTGCGTCCAGCCTGGTGTTTACCCTCTGCAATATAACAATTACGGCTGCTGGTGTGGCTTCGGTGGAAAGGGAACCCCTCAGGACGAATTGGACATGTAGGAAGCTGTCATTCCCCAATTTCGTCTGTCAGACATAATCTATGAAACAAAAGAAACTTTCTCAAACATGTCACCTTTTCTCCTGTATTCCCAGGTGCTGTAAAATCCATGATGAGTGCTATGGTACAAGCATGAAGACTCCTGGATGCACGTCTCTTTTTGACCTCCCCTACTTTCTTGTGTATGATTTCACCTGCTTAAATGAACAACTGACCTGCTCAGGTAAGACTGGGATAAACTGATAAAGATTCATATTATTTTCACTGACTTTCAAACTCTTCCTTGATGAAATTCAATGGCGTCAATTTGAAATTTGAAATGTCCTGGGATGGGGATGTTCAATTTTCAAATTTAGAACTGGCTCTGCAGCAGCAAATGCCACAATTCAATTTAAAAAATAAATGAAAGTTTTTATCATTTTTCTCAGTTTACAAACTTGAAAGCTTTTTTTTGGCTGGTTGAAAGTGCAATGTTAGCAGAAATCACTGAATAACAGACTGTAGTTTTACTGTAAATAAAATGAATTAAACAAGGCTGCACTTACAGCCCTGTGTGTAAGTACTGTATATATAGCAACTGTATTTAAACAGATATATATAGGCATTACACAGCTGGAAACTGAGTTTTGACTCCAAAACAAATGCTCTCCTGGTTCTGTGGAGCCACCTTCACACCAACATTTAGAGTGAGGAAGCAAGATATGTTTAAAATGTGCCTCACATTTTCTTATTATCTGTTTATCTGTTTATCTGCAGCTACCAACAATAAGTGCCAGGCTGCCGTGTGCGAGTGTGATCGTGTGGCAGCTGAGTGCTTTGCTCGGGCCACATACAACCCTGAAAACAAGAACCTGGATACTAGAGTCCACTGTAACAAATGAGTTATACAACCTCTCGCAAAAATACAAGAGAATGATGGATGGTAATATATTTCTATTAAAAAAAAATTAATTGGTTTATAATTTTAAATTCAAATAACTTTAAATAAAACCTGATTATTGAAAGGTCTGAGTTTAATAGCAAGAGAATAAAGACAGTGTTGCCTTCCAGTTGAATTTCACCCTCTGTGTGTTTCCTCATGTCTGTTTGCTCATCTAGAGAGAGTTTCAGCTTTTCAAGTTTACTTAACTAAGATTTGAAGTTATATGTAAACCAACATCAACATCGTCTACTGATACAATGGGATAACTTGATGTTACAATGAAAACCTCACTTTACCCTTTTTTGTTTTGCTTGTTTGATGCTGACTGATCATAAAGAAACAAGCTTATTGCTTCATCAAAAAGCATCAACATTTTCAAAATACAAGATTACAGGATGGATAAGAAATGTTTTAAATTGATATCAGGAAGATGTTTAGGTTCAGTTTTAACAGAACAGTGCAAGTACAACAACAGACAAATTATTATTCCAATATAGGAGGCGGGATGATGGCTCTGAGGATTATATTGGCTTGTACAGAAGAGTGGTCACATACTTCTTTTTGTATCGATGTGTTGCACTGAGAACCATCACCCCATCCTAAAACACAACCACAAGAGGAGTACAAATGAGGTTTAAAGCTGATGTTGACATTAAACAAAGAGAAACAGTTTTTCCTGGATTACATGGGTGAAACATTAAAATGACTGTGACTACTGGGAATACACGCATTATCATTGTATGCATACTGTATGAGATGTTGTACCACAGTCTGATCAAAATCCATTAGGTGTTTAGATATTTTATCTGATAGAGTGGGTTGATCCATAATTTCCCCTGATTTCACTGCGAGAAACAACATTCAAGAAAAAAATAAATATGTTATAGGAGGATTTGTTACCTTGATGGAGAGGGCGTACAGGTGATTGAGCATCACATGGTTGGGCTCTGGAAGTAGCGTCGGGTCACACTGATGAAGATCCAGAGAGAGAGGATGAATTTCACTAATTTGCATGTTGTGGTGACAAGTTTGTAAAGTGGTGTGTATCATTAATATGAACATGTATTCTAGCATCAAACCAGTACTTACAGAGACACCTGTGTCCTTGTTGAGCAGCACTTGCAGCAGGTGGGGGGGTAAGATAGGAGGGTGTTTGATCTTGTCTTCTGATTTGGTCACATATATATGGTCCTGCTGGTAGGGGCCAGGAGGGGAACTGGACAAGTCTGGGAACGATCGATCATGTAACACTACTTCAGTACTACCTCACATCAAAAACAGTAGCTGTTAATGAATGAATACAGGTGCAAATACCTGAGACGTCCACAGAATCCTGCGAGTCGATCCTGAGGGCATCAAAGACTTCAAAGTCAGTTCTCTTCACCTGGATGATGTTATTGACTGTTCCAGTTTTAGACGTCATCACAGCCTGGGAAAAGGTGTAAACAGAAATTTGATACCAACACTTGTGAGTGTTGATTAGGCATTTGTAGTGGCAGGAGAAACAAGACTACATCTGTGATACTCTCACCTCTAAAATTTAGGTTTTCCCTCACTTGAGTCGGATCCAGAGTCCACTGACCGTCTACACAGAACTTGTATTGGTGCTCTCCCTCCGGCAGGTCCACTATAGCCACAAAGTTCTTCTGACTGGGTTTGAGAGACAGACCTGTGTCACATTTTCATTTAAAGAAAGTTCAAAGATGCAAGACCTGCATGTGTCAAACTACCTTCTGTTGAGTGGGATCTTGGTGGCCCAGTTATTAAAGGAGCCGGACACAAAGACTTCTTTGCCAGCACCTGACCATCTGAACACAGTTGGCCCTTTCATATATTGTTAAAACACAATTATAATATGACAAGAAAATCACTGATGTCAACTTCACCGTGAGAGAATGAGCCGGTGTTACGCCCTGAAAAGGGGAGATATCAATAAACACGCTCAGACGTGAGGTTTCCCTTCTGGCACCTTCATTTTGGAGTCTTTAACCCTGTTAAACCCTTTTTAAAATATTTTTACCTCTTTCACACACTTCTAGTTTCTTTCAGCATTCACAGTAATCAACTATTTATGAATGAATTCCCCATATTCTCTATGACAATTTTATTGCCTTATGAATTTATCCATAATCAGTCTTAATTACATCAATCTATCGCACACTCCCCTGCAAAATCAGGTATTGTCCCAACATCAAATGAATTAGGAACCAATGGTTCTTAATCTGTATTTCTATAACTAGACTGTGCCTTTAGAGTAATAGCAGCTTAATGGAGTATGGATGTACTGCCTATAAATTACTTCACTGAATCTTGTGAGCTTTCCTCTTCAGTCAAGGAGCCTTTCTCTGCACTAGACAGCATAAACCATTTTTGCACCTAGTATCCCTGTGTGAATAAGGTTTAGTAAACTTGAAATGGGTTTGCCCACATTGGTACTGGCTAAACTACTACTGGTAAAACATTTCATTTGCACATGCTGCGCTATAGCAGGCTGGAGTTCCAAGCTGGTCATAGTTTGTTCTCCTCAGGAAGTCATGTCCTTGTTCTCTGTCACCTTCACCTGAATCTTGGGATACCAAGATTTCATCCTGTGCTTTTTCAACTACATCGTCATTCTGATTATCATCTTCCTGCAGGACATTATCCTGCTGTGACTCACACTTATTTGTGTTCATTAAGAACTTCTCTTGAACCACGGGCCCCTCACAGTTAAACATGGGTGTTTCCTGATAACTGTCCTCCTGTGTATCAACATGCTCAATAGACCCATCTGCAATAGGCATTTGAAGCTGTACTCCTGACGTGTAATAGTACCCACATTCTTCTTCTTCAGCTTCCTCCTCTGGAGTGACATTTTCGGAGGTTGTGTCTTTCATCCTTTTCTTTTGCTTAGATGCTGTTTTTTGGTGAATTTCCATGGGTAAGTGATGACACAGTAACAGCAGATTGCGATGCATGATTCTTGATCTTCCTCTTCCCTGCTCGGGCTTAACCTCGTAGACTGGGATATTTTCTCGAACCTGGCGGATCACAACATGGATATTCTCTTCCCAGTGATTACAAAGTTTCCCCATGCCCCCTCTAGGTGTCAGTTTTGAACAAGGGTACAACACTGAGCTTCTCACTTTTCCATCATCATGTTTTCTACTCCTCTCTGTTGACTTCTTTGCATTCTCTTGTGCTATCTCGTATGCTTCCTGCATTTCTCATCTCCATTTCTCCATATATGCCTGATGGTCTGCTTGTCCTGTCCCAGTGGTGACACCAAACAGGAGATCAAACCATAACCTTGGGGACCTTCCAAATAGGAGGTAAAAAGGGGAGAAACCTATCACCTTGCATTGTGTGCAGTTATATGCATAGATCAACTTGTTCAAGGATTCTTTCCAGTTTGTCTTGTTTATCAGTCAGTGTCTTCAGCATTTGTAATAATGTGCGGTTAAAGCATTGATAGGGGATCGTCCGTGATCCTAGTACCCCACAATTCTTTTTCAGCTTGGGGAAGAGTTGGTTCTCGAATTTGCCACCTTGATCATGATGTATCCTTTTCGGCAGTCCAAAATTCAGGCTGAAATCATTGATATATATCCAATTCAGAATATTCGATCAGCGACTGTTTTGGCGGACTTTGAGTTGGTGGCATATGCCTGTGCCAAATGGGTGAAGTGAACAACGATTACGAATATGTACTTGTACCCGCCTCTACATTTGCCCAAGTAGAGAAAATCTATCAACACAAGTTCAAAAGGCTGCATGGTAAGAGGTGCCCGTGTGTCTTTACAGGGTTTCTTTTGTTTCAGGCAAGTACAAGTCCTAGCCACATAATGCTCAATTTCTTTCCTTGCCTTGGTGGCCCATCTCATCATGCAACTCTTTCAATACAGTTGTCTTATACTGCTCAGGTAGTTCTAGCTGTGTCTTGTTTGTTGTCTTTCTGCGAAGAATCCCATCCTCATCAATATGGAGTCTTTCCCATTCACACAGTGGACACCTGCTTTGTATACTGAAGGTGTCCAGTTCACATCTTGATGGCCTACTGTCCCTCAATTTACATCGCATTACTGAACTGATGTTCCTGTCATTTTGCTGTGCTTGTCGAATCTCAGCAGCTGAGAATGGTTTGCCTGTTTCTTCAGTCACTGCTGTACACTGGAGAGTGCTGAGTACTGAAAAGACCCACGGTGAGCTAGAATTTTGAACCTCAACAGCCTGGGTAATCGCTGCCACACAATCTGATACCAGCTCTGCAAGCTCTGCTACCCATCTACATCCAGTTGTATTGGGCTTGGCACTTCACAGGACATAAGTAAACAGATTATTGTCAGTAAATACAGTGAAAGTAGGTGCATAGTACAGGTAATCTTGGAATTTTTCTGTAACTGCCCACTTCAAGGCGAGAAATTCCAATTCCCTGAGTGGAGGTGATAATTTCGCTCAGAGGCAGTCAATGTCCGGGATCCATAGGCTATTACACGAAGCTTATTATATATATAATATATGTTGTTGATATAGAACTGCCCCAAGGCCCTGATTTGAGGCATCTGTGTGGAGGATAAATGGCTGTGTGAAGTCTGGGAAACCAAGGACCGGTGGCTCAACCAAACAGTCTATGAACTTCTCCAGAATGCATTGATGTTCTTCAGTCCATACAATTGGTTTGTGTGATGACACACCTTTACTCGTTCCTGTACCTCATCTTGGTTTTGGCCTTTTTTGTGGAATACTGTTGTTTTCAGTTGTCCCTTTTAGCAAGTCAAAGAGTGGCCCAGCGATAGACGAGAAGTCCTGTATGTATTGCCTATAATAACTTAACAAGCCCATGATGGTTTGTAGCTCCCCTACTGTACTTGGTCTCTTATCTTTCAAGGCTCTCACAGTGATAGTATCTGCTGGATCATTCTTGCTACCTTCAGCTGAGATAACTCTTCCCAAGTAGCAAATCTCATGTTTAAATAATTCGCTAGGTTTTAGCTTTATCCCGTATTTCCTCAACAACTGGAGCACTTTCCTGACGTGGTTTACATGATTTCCAAATGACTGACTGTACACCAGAGTTTCATCCAGGTAGGGAACACAGATGCTGTCTCGCACTGCTTCCAAACAGTCCTCCATACAGCGTTGGAAGGCAGCAGGAGCATTCATTAGCCTAAATAGAATTCTTATCCATTCGTACAGGCCCCAAGGAGTCACAAATGCAGTCCAAGGCCTGCTGTCCTCATCCATTGAACCCTAATGGTAGGCCTTTCCTTGGTCTAACAACAAAAACCATAAGTCACCACCAAGACTGTCAAGGATGTCCTGCACTTGAGGAATCAGTTGTCTGTCAGGGTGAGTCTTTTTATTTAGTTCTCGGTAATCTATGTGTAGTGTCTTTCTTCAGTGGCCGCATCTGCACCTTACAGTCAATTTGTACAGAGGTGTGTTTAGGTACAATTCGTTGTTTTCACAACATATTCACATGACTGTTCAGGTGTCACCAGATCAATGAAAGCTGTGACATCTTCTTTTCCAAGACTAGGAAAAGCAGTTTTTAATGTCTCATGTAACTGCTCTCTTCTAGTAACATCCAGTGGTTCCGGTGCTAGTTTTCACTGTTTGCTTGATCACATTAAAGCCTAGGGTGGGTTGTGAAAGGCTTCTTCCCCTCATCAACAGCTTGGGGACAACCAGTTCTTTGGGATCAGCTCCCTCTCCAGCTAATCCTAAAATTAACCTCAGTGAAACCCTTGTATGGCATGCTCTGTCCATTGGCAGCTGTGATTTTCAAGTCATCAGGTGCATCAAGCAACTCAGAGACATCTCTTAACTTGTCATGTGGCAAATGTCTCCTTTTCCACTTTTTATCAACAATACAGACTTGAGAGCCTGTATCCCATAGTCTCGTGTCTTGCGGCCTTATATGTGACATTCAACCATACACCGTTTCCCCACCAGAGCAACAAGATGAGACTGACTGCTTGGTATTTATCTCTGGATGAGAACTCGGGTTTTACTGTGGGTAAGTGTGCTGGTTACATTGTTTTCTATGTTTTGGCCAGTGTTGGGCTTGACAGGCTTTAGAACAGTAAATGTCTTTTTTACAGGATGCACATCTTCTGAGTTTCTGGCCTTCCTCAGGGACACCACAGTGAGAGCAATGCTGTTGAGACATTCTGCTATTGTCGGTTACTCCCTGTCCTGTGGGGGTAACCCTCTTGCATTTAAAAGACTCTCTTTTTCTTGTCTGGTTGCTCTCACCCTGCAACCTGCAAAGAAAGTGCTCACTACTACCTATAGCAATGGGTGCAGTAGTCATTTCCACTTTGCTGGCAGTCAGTACATTTCCTCAGACGTGCATGATTTGGGGCATGATACTGCTGTGGTGCGAACCTTTGTTGAAATTGAGCTGTATCTCATCTTTGTCCTGGTCCAGGAGGATGCCAGTAATTTTGTGGCGGACACTGGAACTGCAGAGGAGGACTGCATTCTTGTGCTACAGGTGAGGCCATATGTTGTGTCTGTACTGTATTTGGCTGTCAAATTGCCTCTTTGATCTGTGCAACTTCAGTACTTCAACTTTAGTACATCAGGCTGGACTTTGGTTGTCAGCTCTGGATTTGGGTTTTTCTCTTTTTTGTATTTAGTCTCTCTGCTTCGTTTGCACATGCAATGTTGTAGAACCCGATAATGTAATAAATCCCCGATAATGTAATAACCCCAATAATGTAATAAAAAATTTCACTTGAGTGGATTGAAAATGTAATAAAACCTGATAATGTAATAACTTCCCAATAATGTAATAAAGTGCATTTCCCAATAATGTAATACACTCTTAACCAATAATGTAATAAAGTATTACATTAACGGGAGGTTATTACATTATCAGGTTAGCCTTCATTTCAAGGGACCTGATAATGTAATAATACTCCAATAATGTAATAATTTAACAGGAGATCACCCATTACTTGGTTTCAAGTGGTGTGTTCAAGATTATATTTCTGTGTAAGCAACACAAGCTCCAGAGCGCCACCAACAGGTCAAAGTTGGACATGCATGAATGGTTAACTTTGACCCGTTCATCCTTTTTCACAAACGATGTATCACTGGAGCCCTCGGGCCAAGCCGAGGTAATCCTTAATGTCTTTTCTCGCCATATTGGATTTCCGCCATCTTTGATTTGATCAAAAACCTTTAAAAGGCCTCTCTTGTCACAAATTTTGTTTAATCTTCTTGAAATGTCGCCCAGATGATATTCAGACCATTTTCAAGGAGCAGTATGTATATTAAGTATGGCTGCAAGTCACTTCTTCTTCTTCTTCTTTTGTAGAGTTTCCTTCCTACTTTAGGCCTCTGAGGTGAGGTGCTTATACAGTTCTGTTGCACCCGTTTCTTGATAATGGGACTTGAGGATCCTCCTTAGAGTAGGTAAAGTAAGGTCAGTTTTGGCCCCTAGGTAGCTGCAGAGTTGTAAGCCTGGTGCAATTGCCCTAATCACTGCATCAACTACTTCTATTTCAGAGAATCCCTTGCTGATACTTTGCTCAATTTGGTGTGCTAGACTGGAAAAGGTAAGTTTGTCTTTCTGCCCTGATTTACCAATCTGGCCTGATATTTTGAATTCTCGCCCCCACTGCAATGACAAAAAAGACTGGGGGGTCTGTGGAGCAAAGACATGATCTTGTTTAGCACTATTACTTTCTCCTCTCACTGACTTTTTGGCTCCACTGATTTGGTTTGATTTCTCCTGCAGTGATGATGCTAATGCTAAATATAATGTCTGTTTTTTCAACTGCTCACCCTCTGAAAGCTGAACAACATGTTCTTCTACCAAACCTGCCTGTTTTACATCTGAGACTGTAGGCATACCCTGATCCTCAAGCTCTTCTATCTCGTCTCTCTCTAAGTGTCTTGTGATATGTGAGATGAGAGAGGAGCAACTTTTGCCTGATACCTTTCTAAAGTTTTAAACCAGCAATAGTTAGAAAATCACAAACGTCTCTTGTCAAGGTATACAGGGCACCACAAACTTCTAGTTTCAAGTCCTCCAGTTCTGAAGAATCCATTTTAGTCCCTGATCCGTGGAAAGTATTGGTGTGTTGCAGAATAGGCAACGCAGCTTGCCGGGCACCAGCGGTTGACCTCAGCTCACATGCAAGTCCCTCTACGCGATTGTTGAACCACCACACAGTAGCGTCCACCTTGGCTGTAGATACGAAGGATTGAAAGATGATCCGGGACGTCTATCTGGAGCAGCTGGTTCTCGACACATTCAACCCAGCAGTGCCTCCAAAATGTTACGCCCTGAAAAGGGGAGATATCAATAAACACGCTCAGACGCGAGGCTTCCTCTCTGGCAGTTTTATTGAGACAGAGGCATTGCAGCCGAGAGTTTCCCCTTTCCACAGTACAGGCATGACTTATCGATCGACCGGCGTCATTTCACAAAGTGGCTCAACAAGTAAATCCTGGATTAAATCCTTTGACAGAAAGATAATCTTATACTGGTTTTGGAGTGTTTAACCCTTTTAAAAATATTTTTACCTCTTTCACACACTTCTAGTTTCTTTCAGCATTCATAGTAATCAACTATTTATGAATGAATTCCCCATATTCTCGATTACAATTTTATTGCCTTATGAATTTATCCACGATCAGACGTGCAGGAAGAGCTTCACGTGTCAGGTACAGTGCAGAGGATCATTGCCCTGAACTGCCACAGACCTCAGTAACCCAAACACAAACAAATTCCCATTCCCATGTATCCGGTTCTTTATTTTTGTCATGTTGTACTACACATTATTTCCTTTTGTGTTAACATAACCATTCAACTTAAGTAAGCTGCAAGGGAAAGTCATGGGAACTCAGCTATTGACACAAGTGTGTGTTACTAAGTTATTTTAAACTCAACTTTGGGCTAAAGAGGGAAAAGGCAAACTCAAGTGAGTACAGAGTGAACAGGAGCAAACATTTGAGAATATTTGATTAGGAAAATATGAAAAAAAATGTGGAAAGATCATAGATAAAATATGTTAACATATCTAGTCAGGGGAGAATAAATGAGTGTGAGATGTAGAGTTTGTAGGAGGCACACCAGAGTTCACCTCGTCATGTTGTATTTCCTGTGGATATGTTTCAAATGCTTTATCTTACACTGTGTGAGAACAGACTGAATTTGACCAAAAGCTAAAAAAAAAAAAAAGCTATACCAGTGCACAATAAATTGTGTATTAGTTCTTCTTCTTTCTCAGAGGAATCACTTCCACTTACCATTTCTGATGGTCAGACATTAAACAGTCCCTTGACCTAGACATTTGGCATTTCAGACACAAGTGGAGACGATATGAAGACACAACCCACAGACATAGAATTAGTTTTATGTAAATGAAAAGGAAAAATACCAAGTGCTTTAAACATGAATGTTTAATCTTCATGTTTTCCTTTTAGTTCTTATTCTCAAAGATACAATGAAGAAAATGTTGCAGTACTGCAGTATAAAAACACTCCATTACAGGTAAAAGCCCTGCGTTGTAGTAAAGTATTATAAGCAAAATGTACCTAAAGTATCAAAAGTAAAATCCCTCATAATGCAGAGCAATTGCCTCTGTGAGTGTCATACTATTTCACAGTGCATTATATTATTGTATTATCATTATCAATGTATTAATGTAAAAGCAGCATTTTGCCACTCAGTTTGTATTGATGGAGCTATTATTGGGTTTTTTAGTTTTTTTGTTGGTTTTTTTTTTTAACAATTTCATATTTATTTTGTAGTGTAACCAATAAAAGTGCATCATATTTTCTAAACTACTTACATTTGAGTAAATAGTAACTTAAGCTGTCAGATAAATGTTAGCAGTACAAAGTACAAAATTTGGCATTGAATTTTAGTACAATATAAGTAAAGGTGACAATGTTTCACCACTGAAATCAAGTAAAAATAAAATGCACAGTTCTTACAGTGTGATTACATATTTAAGTCTTGACAGCCCCCTCCTCACCTAAAGCTCCCGCCCCCTTGTGTCCCTCATGTTAAAAGATCAGGCTGCAGCGAAACCTCAGGTCACTTTGACTGTAGCCATGAATCTGTCATCTCCTCTGCTGCTGCTGCTGCTCACTGGTAAGACTGAAAAAATAACTGTAAATATGTATCAGTCCTTTATAGGAACACTTATTTTAAAAGATGCATGGTCTTCATTACAGTTTTGAATCTACCAGTTTGTCATATTTGTATCTGTTGTATCAGAATACTCATTTTCCCCTGATCGATTGGGTATTACATGTTTCTAGCAGCTTGTATGGTCAGTGGTGCTGTGCTGCCCAAGGCCTTATGGCAGTTTGGGACCATGATCGAGTGCGTCCAGCCTGGTGTTTACCCTCTGCAATATAACAATTACGGCTGCTGGTGTGGCTTCGGTGGAAAGGGAACCCCTCAGGACGAATTGGACATGTAGGAAGCTGTCATTCCCCAATTTCGTCTGTCAGACATAATCTATGAAACAAAAGAAACTTTCTCAAACATGTCACCTTTTCTCCTGTATTCCCAGGTGCTGTAAAATCCATGATGAGTGCTATGGTACAAGCATGAAGACTCCTGGATGCACGTCTCTTTTTGACCTCCCCTACTTTCTTGTGTATGATTTCACCTGCTTTAAATGAACAACTGACCTGCTCAGGTAAGACTGGGATAAACTGATAAAGATTCATATTATTTTCACTGACTTTCAAACTCTTCCTTGATGAAATTCAATGGCGTCAATTTGAAATTTGAAATGTCCTGGGATGGGGATGTTCAATTTTCAAATTTAGAACTGGCTCTGCAGCAGCAAATGCCACAATTCAATTTAAAAAATAAATGAAAGTTTTTATCATTTTTCTCAGTTTACAAACTTGAAAGCTTTTTTTTGGCTGGTTGAAAGTGCAATGTTAGCAGAAATCACTGAATAACAGACTGTAGTTTTACTGTAAATAAAATGAATTAAACAAGGCTGCACTTACAGCCCTGTGTGTAAGTACTGTATATATAGCAACTGTATTTAAACATATATATATAGGCATTACACAGCTGGAAATTGAGTTTTGACTCCAAAACAAATGCTCTCCTGGTTCTGTGGAGCCACCTTCACACCAACATTTAGAGTGAGGAAGCAAGATATGTTTAAAATGTGCCTCACATTTTCTTATTATCTGTTTATCTGTTTATCTGCAGCTACCAACAATAAGTGCCAGGCTGCCGTGTGCGAGTGTGATCGTGTGGCAGCTGAGTGCTTTGCTCGGGCCACATACAACCCTGAAAACAAGAACCTGGATACTAGAGTCCACTGTAACAAATGAGTTATACAACCTCTCGCAAAAATACAAGAGAATGATGGATGGTAATATATTTCTATTAAAAAAAAATTAATTGGTTTATAATTTTAAATTCAAATAACTTTAAATAAAACCTGATTATTGAAAGGTCTGAGTTTAATAGCAAGAGAATAAAGACAGTGTTGCCTTCCAGTTGAATTTCACCCTCTGTGTGTTTCCTCATGTCTGTTTGCTCATCTAGAGAGAGTTTCAGCTTTTCAAGTTTACTTAACTAAGATTTGAAGTTATATGTAAACCAACATCAACATCGTCTACTGATACAATGGAATAACTTGATGTTACAATGAAAACCTCACTTTACCCTTTTTTGTTTTGCTTGTTTGATGCTGACTGATCATAAAGAAACAAGCTTATTGCTTCGTCAAAAAGCATCAACATTTTCAAAATACAAGATTACAGGATGGATAAGAAATGTTTTAAATTGATATCAGGAAGATGTTTAGGTTCAGTTTTAACAGAACAGTGCAAGTACAACAACAGACAAATTATTATTCCAATATAGGAGGCGGGATGATGGCTCTGAGGATTATATTGGCTTGTACAGAAGAGTGGTCACATACTTCTTTTTGTATCGATGTGTTGCACTGAGAACCATCACCCCATCCTAAAACACAACCACAAGAGGAGTACAAATGAGGTTTAAAGCTGATGTTGACATTAAACAAAGAGAAACAGTTTTTCCTGGATTACATGGGTGAAACATTAAAATGACTGTGACTACTGGGAATACACGCATTATCATTGTATGCATACTGTATGAGATGTTGTACCACAGTCTGATCAAAATCCATTAGGTGTTTAGATATTTTATCTGATAGAGTGGGTTGATCCATAATTTCCCCTGATTTCACTGTGAGAAACAACATTCAAGAAAAAAATAAATATGTTATAGGAGGATTTGTTACCTTGATGGAGAGGGCGTACAGGTGATTGAGCATCACATGGTTGGGCTCTGGAAGTAGCGTCGGGTCACACTGATGAAGATCCAGAGAGAGAGGATGAATTTCACTAATTTGCATGTTGTGGTGACAAGTTTGTAAAGTGGTGTGTATCATTAATATGAACATGTATTCTAGCATCAAACCAGTACTTACAGAGACACCTGTGTCCTTGTTGAGCAGCACTTGCAGCAGGTGGGGGGGTAAGATAGGAGGGTGTTTGATCTTGTCTTCTGATTTGGTCACATATATATGGTCCTGCTGGTAGGGGCCAGGAGGGGAACTGGACAAGTCTGGGAACGATCGATCATGTAACACTACTTCAGTACTACCTCACATCAAAAACAGTAGCTGTTAATGAATGAATACAGGTGCAAATACCTGAGACGTCCACAGAATCCTGCGAGTCGATCCTGAGGGCATCAAAGACTTCAAAGTCAGTTCTCTTCACCTGGATGATGTTATTGACTGTTCCAGTTTTAGACGTCATCACAGCCTGGGAAAAGGTGTAAACAGAAATTTGATACCAACACTTGTGAGTGTTGATTAGGCATTTGTAGTGGCAGGAGAAACAAGACTACATCTGTGATACTCTCACCTCTAAAATTTAGGTTTTGCCTCACTTGAGTCGGATCCAGAGTCCACTGACCGTCTACACAGAACTTGTATTGGTGCTCTCCCTCCGGCAGGTCCACTATAGCCACAAAGTTCTTCTGACTGGGTTTGAGAGACAGACCTGTGTCACATTTTCATTTAAAGAAAGTTCAAAGATGCAAGACCTGCATGTGTCAAACTACCTTCTGTTGAGTGGGATCTTGGTGGCCCAGTTATTAAAGGAGCCGGACACAAAGACTTCTTTGCCAGCACCTGACCATCTGAACACAGTTGGCCCTTTCATATATTGTTAAAACACAATTATAATATGACAAGAAAATCACTGATGTCAACTTCACCGTGAGAGAATGAGCCGGTGTTACGCCCTGAAAAGGGGAGATATCAATAAACACGCTCAGACGTGAGGTTTCCCTTCTGGCACCTTCATTTTGGAGTCTTTAACCCTGTTAAACCCTTTTTAAAATATTTTTACCTCTTTCACACACTTCTAGTTTCTTTCAGCATTCACAGTAATCAACTATTTATGAATGAATTCCCCATATTCTCTATGACAATTTTATTGCCTTATGAATTTATCCATAATCAGTCTTAATTACATCAATCTATCGCACACTCCCCTGCAAAATCAGGTATTGTCCCAACATCAAATGAATTAGGAACCAATGGTTCTTAATCTGTATTTCTATAACTAGACTGTGCCTTTAGAGTAATAGCAGCTTAATGGAGTATGGATGTACTGCCTATAAATTACTTCACTGAATCTTGTGAGCTTTCCTCTTCAGTCAAGGAGCCTTTCTCTGCACTAGACAGCATAAACCATTTTTGCACCTAGTATCCCTGTGTGAATAAGGTTTAGTAAACTTGAAATGGGTTTGCCCACATTGGTACTGGCTAAACTACTACTGGTAAAACATTTCATTTGCACATGCTGTGCTATAGCAGGCTGGAGTTCCAAGCTGGTCATAGTTTGTTCTCCTCAGGAAGTCATGTCCTTGTTCTCTGTCACCTTCACCTGAATCTTGGGATACCAAGATTTCATCCTGTGCTTTTTCAACTACATCGTCATTCTGATTATCATCTTCCTGCAGGACATTATCCTGCTGTGACTCACATTTATTTGTGTTCATTAAGAACTTCTCTTGAACCACGGGCCCCTCACAGTTAAACATGGGTGTTTCCTGATAACTGTCCTCCTGTGTATCAACATGCTCAATAGACCCATCTGCAATAGGCATTTGAAGCTGTACTCCTGACGTGTAATAGTACCCACATTCTTCTTCTTCAGCTTCCTCCTCTGGAGTGACATTTTCGGAGGTTGTGTCTTTCATCCTTTTCTTTTGCTTAGATGCTGTTTTTTGGTGAATTTCCATGGGTAAGTGATGACACAGTAACAGCAGATTGCGATGCATGATTCTTGATCTTCCTCTTCCCTGCTCGGGCTTAACCTCATAGACTGGGATATTTTCTCGAACCTGGCGGATCACAACATGGATATTCTCTTCCCAGTGATTACAAAGTTTCCCCATGCCCCCTCTAGGTGTCAGTTTTGGACAAGGGTACAACACTGAGCTTCTCACTTTTCCATCATCATGTTTTCTACTCCTCTCTGTTGACTTCTTTGCATTCTCTTGTGCTATCTCGTATGCTTCCTGCATTTCTCATCTCCACTTCTCCATATATGCCTGATGGTCTGCTTGTCCTGTCCCAGTGGTGACACCAAACAGGAGATCAAACCATAACCTTGGGGACCTTCCAAATAGGAGGTAAAAAGGGGAGAAACCTATCACCTTGCATTGTGTGCAGTTATATGCATAGATCAACTTGTTCAAGGATTCTTTCCAGTTTGTCTTGTTTATCAGTCAGTGTCTTCAGCATTTGTAATAATGTGCGGTTAAAGCATTGATAGGGGATCGTCCGTGATCCTAGTACCCCACAATTCTTTTTCAGCTTGGGGAAGAGTTGGTTCTCGAATTTGCCACCTTGATCATGATGTATCCTTTTCGGCAGTCCAAAATTCAGGCTGAAATCATTGATATATATCCAATTCAGAATATTCGATCAGCGACTGTTTTGGCGGACTTTGAGTTGGTGGCATATGCCTGTGCCAAATGGGTGAAGTGAACAACGATTACGAATATGTACTTGTACCCGCCTCTACATTTGCCCAAGTAGAGAAAATCTATCAACACAAGTTCAAAAGGCTGCATGGTAAGAGGTGCCCGTGTGTCTTTACAGGGTTTCTTTTGTTTCAGGCAAGTACAAGTCCTAGCCACATAATGCTCAATTTCTTTCCTTGCCTTGGTGGCCCATCTCATCATGCAACTCTTTCAATACAGTTGTCTTATACTGCTCAGGTAGTTCTAGCTGTGTCTTGTTTGTTGTCTTCCTGCGAAGAATCCCATCCTCATCAATATGGAGTCTTTCCCATTCACACAGTGGACACCTGCTTTGTATACTGAAGGTGTCCAGTTCACATCTTGATGGCCTACTGTCCCTCAATTTACATCGCATTACTGAACTGATGTTGCTGTCATTTTGCTGTGCTTGTCGAATCTCAGCAGCTGAGAATGGTTTGCCTGTTTCTTCAGTCACTGCTGTACACTGGAGAGTGCTGAGTACTGAAAAGACCCACGGTGAGCTAGAATTTTGAACCTCAACAGCCTGGGTAATCGCTGCCACACAATCTGATACCAGCTCTGCAAGCTCTGCTACCCATCTACATCCAGTTGTATTGGGCTTGGCACTTCACAGGACATAAGTAAACAGATTATTGTCAGTAAATACAGTGAAAGTAGGTGCATAGTACAGGTAATCTTGGAATTTTTCTGTAACTGCCCACTTCAAGGCGAGAAATTCCAATTCCCTGAGTGGAGGTGATAATTTCGCTCAGAGGCAGTCAATGTCCGGGATCCATAGGCTATTACACGAAGCTTATTATATATATAATATATGTTGTTGATATAGAACTGCCCCAAGGCCCTGATTTGAGGCATCTGTGTGGAGGATAAATGGCTGTGTGAAGTCTGGGAAACCAAGGACCGGTGGCTCAACCAAACAGTCTATGAACTTCTCCAGAATGCATTGATGTTCTTCAGTCCATACAATTGGTTTGTGTGATGACACACCTTTACTCGTTCCTGTACCTCATCTTGGTTTTGGCCTTTTTTGTGGAATACTGTTGTTTTCAGTTGTCCCTTTTAGCAAGTCAAAGAGTGGCCCAGCGATAGACGAGAAGTCCTGTATGTATTGCCTATAATAACTTAACAAGCCCATGATGGTTTGTAGCTCCCCTACTGTACTTGGTCTCTTATCTTTCAAGGCTCTCACAGTGATAGTATCTGCTGGATCATTCTTGCTACCTTCAGCTGAGACAACTCTTCCCAAGTAGCAAATCTCATGTTTAAATAATTCGCTAGGTTTTAGCTTTATCCCGTATTTCCTCAACAACTGGAGCACTTTCCTGACGTGGTTTACATGATTTCCAAATGACTGACTGTACACCAGAGTTTCATCCAGGTAGGGAACACAGATGCTGTCTCGCACTGCTTCCAAACAGTCCTCCATACAGCGTTGGAAGGCAGCAGGAGCATTCATTAGCCTAAATAGAATTCTTATCCATTCGTACAGGCTCCAAGGAGTCACAAATGCAGTCCAAGGCCTGCTGTCCTCATCCATTGAACCCTAATGGTAGGCCTTTCCTTGGTCTAACAACAAAAACCATAAGTCACCACCAAGACTGTCAAGGATGTCCTGCACTTGAGGAATCAGTTGTCTGTCAGGGTGAGTCTTTTTATTTAGTTCTCGGTAATCTATGTGTAGTGTCTTTCTTCAGTGGCCGCATCTGCACCTTACAGTCAATTTGTACAGAGGTGTGTTTAGGTACAATTCGTTGTTTTCACAACATATTCACATGACTGTTCAGGTGTCACCAGATCAATGAAAGCTGTGACATCTTCTTTTCCAAGACTAGGAAAAGCAGTTTTTAATGTCTCATGTAACTGCTCTCTTCTAGTAACATCCAGTGGTTCCGGTGCTAGTTTTCACTGTTTGCTTGATCACATTAAAGCCTAGGGTGGGTTGTGAAAGGCTTCTTCCCCTCATCAACAGCTTGGGGACAACCAGTTCTTTGGGATCAGCTCCCTCTCCAGCTAATCCTAAAATTAACCTCAGTGAAACCCTTGTATGGCATGCTCTGTCCATTGGCAGCTGTGATTTTCAAGTCATCAGGTGCATCAAGCAACTCAGAGACATCTCTTAACTTGTCATGTGGCAAATGTCTCCTTTTCCACTTTTTATCAACAATACAGACTTGAGAGCCTGTATCCCATAGTCTCGTGTCTTGCGGCCTTATATGTGACATTCAACCATACACCGTTTCCCCACCAGAGCAACAAGATGAGACTGACTGCTTGGTATTTATCTCTGGATGAGAACTCGGGTTTTACTGTGGGTAAGTGTGCTGGTTACATTGTTTTCTATGTTTTGGCCAGTGTTGGGCTTGACAGGCTTTAGAACAGTAAATGTCTTTTTTACAGGATGCACATCTTCTGAGTTTCTGGCCTTCCTCAGGGACACCACAGTGAGAGCAATGCTGTTGAGACATTCTGCTATTGTCGGTTACTCCCTGTCCTGTGGGGGTAACCCTCTTGCATTTAAAAGACTCTCTTTTTCTTGTCTGGTTGCTCTCACCCTGCAACCTGCAAAGAAAGTGCTCACTACTACCTATAGCAATGGGTGCAGTAGTCATTTCCACTTTGCTGGCAGTCAGTACATTTCCTCAGACGTGCATGATTTGGGGCATGATACTGCTGTGGTGCAAACCTTTGTTGAAATTGAGCTGTATCTCAGCTGTCCAGGAGGATGCCAGTAATTTTGTGGCAGACACTGGAACTGCAGAGGAGGACTGCATTCTTGTGCTACAGGTGAGGCCATATGTTGTGTCTGTACCGTATTTGGCTGTCAAATTGCCTCTTTGATCTGTGCAACTTCAGTACTTCAACTTTAGTACATCAGGCTGGACTTTGGTTGTCAGCTCTGGATTTGGGTTTTTCTCTTTTTTGTATTTAGTCTCTCTGCTTCGTTTGCACATGCAATGTTGTAGAACCCGATAATGTAATAAATCCCCGATAATGTAATAACCCCAATAATGTAATAAAAAATTTCACTTGAGTGGATTGAAAATGTAATAAAACCTGATAATGTAATAACTTCCCAATAATGTAATAAAGTGCATTTCCCAATAATGTAATACACTCTTAACCAATAATGTAATAAAGTATTACATTAACGGGAGGTTATTACATTATCAGGTTAGCCTTCATTTCAAGGGACCTGATAATGTAATAATACTCCAATAATGTAATAATTTAACAGGAGATCACCCATTACTTGGTTTCAAGTGGTGTGTTCAAGGTTATATTTCTGTGTAAGCAACACAAGCTCCAGAGCGCCACCAACAGGTCAAAGTTGGACATGCATGAATGGTTAACTTTGACCCGTTCATCCTTTTTCACAAACGATGTATCACTGGAGCCCTCGGGCCAAGCCGAGGTAATCCTTAATGTCTTTTCTCGCCATATTGGATTTCCGCCATCTTTGATTTGATCAAAAACCTTTAAAAGGCCTCTCTTGTCACAAATTTTGTTTAATCTTCTTGAAATGTCGCCCAGATGATATTCAGACCATTTTCAAGGAGCAGTATGTATATTAAGTATGGCTGCAAGTCACTTCTTCTTCTTCTTCTTTTGTAGAGTTTCCTTCCTACTTTAGGCCTCTGAGGTGAGGTGCTTATACAGTTCTGTTGCACCCGTTTCTTGATAATGGGACTTGAGGATCCTCCTTAGAGTAGGTAAAGTAAGGTCGGTTTTGGCCCCTAGGTAGCTGCAGAGTTGTAAGCCTGGTGCAATTGCCCTAATCACTGCATCAACTACTTCTATTTCAGAGAATCCCTTGCTGATACTTTGCTCAATTTGGTGTGCTAGACTGGAAAAGGTAAGTTTGTCTTTCTGCCCTGATTTACCAATCTGGCCTGATATTTTGAATTCTCGCCCCCACTGCAATGACAAAAAAGACTGGGGGGTCTGTGGAGCAAAGACATGATCTTGTTTAGCACTATTACTTTCTCCTCTCACTGACTTTTTGGCTCCACTGATTTGGTTTGATTTCTCCTGCAGTGATGATGCTAATGCTAAATATAATGTCTGTTTTTTCAACTGCTCACCCTCTGAAAGCTGAACAACATGTTCTTCTACCAAACCTGCCTGTTTTACATCTGAGACTGTAGGCATACCCTGATCCTCAAGCTCTTCTATCTCGTCTCTCTCTAAGTGTCTTGTGATATGTGAGATGAGAGAGGAGCAACTTTTGCCTGATACCTTTCTAAAGTTTTAAACCAGCAATAGTTAGAAAATCACAAACGTCTCTTGTCAAGGTATACAGGGCACCACAAACTTCTAGTTTCAAGTCCTCCAGTTCTGAAGAATCCATTTTAGTCCCTGATCCGTGGAAAGTATTGGTGTGTTGCAGAATAGGCAACGCAGCTTGCCGGGCACCAGCGGTTGACCTCAGCTCACATGCAAGTCCCTCTACGCGATTGTTGAACCACCACACAGTAGCGTCCACCTTGGCTGTAGATAAGAAGGATTGAAAGATGATCCGGGACGTCTATCTGGAGCAGCTGGTTCTCGACACATTCAACCCAGCGGTGCCTCCAAAATGTTACGCCCTGAAAAGGGGAGATATCAATAAACACGCTCAGACGCGAGGCTTCCTCTCTGGCAGTTTTATTGAGACAGAGGCATTGCAGCCGAGAGTTTCCCCTTTCCACAGTACAGGCATGACTTATCGATCAACCGGCGTCATTTCACAAAGTGGCTCAACAAGTAAATCCTGGATTAAATCCTTTGACAGAAAGATAATCTTATACTGGTTTTGGAGTGTTTAACCCTGTTAAACCCTTTTAAAAATATTTTTACCTCTTTCACACACTTCTAGTTTCTTTCAGCATTCATAGTAATCAACTATTTATGAATGAATTCCCCATATTCTTGATTACAATTTTATTGTCTTATGAATTTATCCATGATCAGACGTGCAGGAAGAGCTTCAGGTGTCAGGTACAGTGCAGAGGATCATTGCCCTGAACTGCCACAGACCTCAGTATCCCAAACACAAACAAATTCCCATTCCCATGTATCTGGTTCTTTATTTTTGTCATGTTGTACTACACATTATTTCCTTTTGTGTTAACATAACCATTCAACTTAAGTAAGCTGCAAGGGAAAGTCATGGGAACTCAGCTATTGACACAAATGTGTGTTACTAAGTTATTTTAAACTCAACTTTGGGCTAAAGAGGGAAAAGGCAAACTCAAGTGAGTACAGAGTGAACAGGAGCAAACATTTGAGAATATTTGATTAGGAAAATATGAAAAAAAATGTGGAAAGATCATAGATAAAATATGTTAACATATCTAGTCAGGGGAGAATAAATGTGTGTGAGATGTAGAGTTTGTAGGAGGCACACCTGAGTTCACCTCGTCATGTTGTATTTCCTGTGGCTATGTTTCAAATGCTTTATCTTACACTGTGTGAGAACAGACTGAATTTGACCAAAAGCTAAAAAAAAAAAAAGCTATACCAGTGCACAATAAATTGTGTATTAGTTCTTCTTCTTTCTCAGAGGAATCACTTCCACTTACCATTTCTGATGGTCAGACATTAAACAGTCCCTTGACCTAGACATTTGGCATTTCAGACACAAGTGGAGACGATATGAAGACACAACCCACAGACATAGAATTAGTTTTATGTAAATGAAAAGGAAAAATACCAAGTGCTTTAAACATGAATGTTTAATCTTCATGTTTTCCTTTTAGTTCTTATTCTCAAAGATACAATGAAGAAAATGTTGCAGTACTGCAGTATAAAAACACTCCATTACAGGTAAAAGCCCTGCGTTGTAGTAAAGTATTATAAGCAAAATGTACCTAAAGTATCAAAAGTAAAATCCCTCATAATGCAGAGCAATTGCCTCTGTGAGTGTCATACTATTTCACAGTGCATTATATTATTGTATTATCATTATCAATGTATTAATGTAAAAGCAGCATTTTGCCACTCAGTTTGTATTGATGGAGCTATTATTGGGTTTTTTAGTTTTTTTGTTGGTTTTTTTTTTTAACAATTTCATATTTATTTTGTAGTGTAACCAATAAAAGTGCATCATATTTTCTAAACTACTTACATTTGAGTAAATAGTAACTTAAGCTGTCAGATAAATGTTGGCAGTACAAAGTACAAAATTTGGCATTGAATTTTAGTACAATATAAGTAAAGGTGACAATGTTTCACCACTGAAATCAAGTAAAAATAAAATGCACAGTTCTTACAGTGTGATTACATATTTAAGTCTTGACAGCCCCCTCCTCACCTAAAGCTCCCGCCCCCTTGTGTCCCTCATGTTAAAAGATCAGGCTGCAGCGAAACCTCAGGTCACTTTGACTGTAGCCATGAATCTGTCATCTCCTCTGCTGCTGCTGCTGCTCACTGGTAAGACTGAAAAAATAACTGTAAATATGTATCAGTCCTTTATAGGAACACTTATTTTAAAAGATGCATGGTCTTCATTACAGTTTTGAATCTACCAGTTTGTCATATTTGTATCTGTTGTATCAGAATACTAATTTTCCCCTGATCGATTGGGTATTACATGTTTCTAGCAGCTTGTATGGTCAGTGGTGCTGTGCTGCCCAAGGCCTTATGGCAGTTTGGGACCATGATCGAGTGCGTCCAGCCTGGTGTTTACCCTCTGCAATATAACAATTACGGCTGCTGGTGTGGCTTCGGTGGAAAGGGAACCCCTCAGGACGAATTGGACATGTAGGAAGCTGTCATTCCCCAATTTCGTCTGTCAGACATAATCTATGAAACAAAAGAAACTTTCTCAAACATGTCACCTTTTCTCCTGTATTCCCAGGTGCTGTAAAATCCATGATGAGTGCTATGGTACAAGCATGAAGACTCCTGGATGCACGTCTCTTTTTGACCTCCCCTACTTTCTTGTGTATGATTTCACCTGCTTAAATGAACAACTGACCTGCTCAGGTAAGACTGGGATAAACTGATAAAGATTCATATTATTTTCACTGACTTTCAAACTCTTCCTTGATGAAATTCAATGGCGTCAATTTGAAATTTGAAATGTCCTGGGATGGGGATGTTCAATTTTCAAATTTAGAACTGGCTCTGCAGCAGCAAATGCCACAATTCAATTTAAAAAATAAATGAAAGTTTTTATCATTTTTCTCAGTTTACAAACTTGAAAGCTTTTTTGGCTGGTTGAAAGTGCAATGTTAGCAGAAATCACTGAATAACAGACTGTAGTTTTACTGTAAATAAAATGAATTAAACAAGGCTGCACTTACAGCCCTGTGTGTAAGTACTGTATATATAGCAACTGTATTTAAACATATATATATAGGCATTACACAGCTGGAAATTGAGTTTTGACTCCAAAACAAATGCTCTCCTGGTTCTGTGGAGCCACCTTCACACCAACATTTAGAGTGAGGAAGCAAGATATGTTTAAAATGTGCCTCACATTTTCTTATTATCTGTTTATCTGTTTATCTGCAGCTACCAACAATAAGTGCCAGGCTGCCGTGTGCGAGTGTGATCGTGTGGCAGCTGAGTGCTTTGCTCGGGCCACATACAACCCTGAAAACAAGAACCTGGATACTAGAGTCCACTGTAACAAATGAGTTATACAACCTCTCGCAAAAATACAAGAGAATGATGGATGGTAATATATTTCTATTAAAAAAAAATTAATTGGTTTATAATTTTAAATTCAAATAACTTTAAATAAAACCTGATTATTGAAAGGTCTGAGTTTAATAGCAAGAGAATAAAGACAGTGTTGCCTTCCAGTTGAATTTCACCCTCTGTGTGTTTCCTCATGTCTGTTTGCTCATCTAGAGAGAGTTTCAGCTTTTCAAGTTTACTTAACTAAGATTTGAAGTTATATGTAAACCAACATCAACATCGTCTACTGATACAATGGAATAACTTGATGTTACAATGAAAACCTCACTTTACCCTTTTTTGTTTTGCTTGTTTGATGCTGACTGATCATAAAGAAACAAGCTTATTGCTTCATCAAAAAGCATCAACATTTTCAAAATACAAGATTACAGGATGGATAAGAAATGTTTTAAATTGATATCAGGAAGATGTTTAGGTTCAGTTTTAACAGAACAGTGCAAGTACAACAACAGACAAATTATTATTCCAATATAGGAGGCGGGATGATGGCTCTGAGGATTATATTGGCTTGTACAGAAGAGTGGTCACATACTTCTTTTTGTATCGATGTGTTGCACTGAGAACCATCACCCCATCCTAAAACACAACCACAAGAGGAGTACAAATGAGGTTTAAAGCTGATGTTGACATTAAACAAAGAGAAACAGTTTTTCCTGGATTACATGGGTGAAACATTAAAATGACTGTGACTACTGGGAATACACGCATTATCATTGTATGCATACTGTATGAGATGTTGTACCACAGTCTGATCAAAATCCATTAGGTGTTTAGATATTTTATCTGATAGAGTGGGTTGATCCATAATTTCCCCTGATTTCACTGCGAGAAACAACATTCAAGAAAAAAATAAATATGTTATAGGAGGATTTGTTACCTTGATGGAGAGGGCGTACAGGTGATTGAGCATCACATGGTTGGGCTCTGGAAGTAGCGTCGGGTCACACTGATGAAGATCCAGAGAGAGAGGATGAATTTCACTAATTTGCATGTTGTGGTGACAAGTTTGTAAAGTGGTGTGTATCATTAATATGAGCATGTATTCTAGCATCAAACCAGTACTTACAGAGACACCTGTGTCCTTGTTGAGCAGCACTTGCAGCAGGTGGGGGGGTAAGATAGGAGGGTGTTTGATCTTGTCTTCTGATTTGGTCACATAGGCGTCCTGCTGGTAGGGGCCAGGAGGGGAACTGGACAAGTCTGGGAGCGAACGATCATGTAACACTACTTCAGTACTACCTCACATCAAAAACAGTAGCTGTTAATGAATGAATACAGTTGCAAATACCTGAGACGTCCGCAGAATCCTGCGAGTCGATCCTGAGGGCATCAAAGACTTCAAAGTCAGTTCTCTTCACCTGGATGATGTTATTGACTGTTCCAGTTTTAGACGTCATCACAGCCTGGGAAAAGGTGTAAACAGAAATTTGATACCAACACTTGTGAGTGTTGATTAGGCATTTGTAGTGGCAGGAGAAACAAGACTACATCTGTGATACTCTCACCTCTAAAATTTGGTTTTCACTCACCCCAGTCGGATCCAGAGTCCACTGACCGTCTACACAGAACTTGTATTGGTGCTCTCCCTCCGGCAGGTCCACTATAGCCACAAAGTTCTTCTGACTGGGTTTGAGAGACAGACCTGTGTCACATTTTCATTTAAAGAAAGTTCAAAGATGCAAGACCTGCATGTGTCAAACTACCTTCTGTTGAGTGGGATCTTGGTGGCCCAGTTATTAAAGGAGCCGGACACAAAGACTTCTTTGCCAGCACCTGACCATCTGAACACAGTTGGTCTGGCCTGTGTTGGACTTTTGCTGTCACTCTCCAGGTCCTGCTGCCAGGCCAGAAACTCCTGTATTTCTTGTGGAGCCTGTACAGCGTGATATCAACGCATTGTTGCCATGTTAATGAGAGCAGCTTCAGCTTCTGCACCGCAACACTACACAACACTTCCTGACTGACTGAGCAGCTGGGAGGGAGCTGAAGATTGAGTCTTATTTATGTTGTGTTATGTCTTTATGTGTTGTTGTCCTTTTGAAAATGTAAATCCATTTTTTTTTCTTTGTGACAAATAGACACACTTCTTGGACTTTTTCATATTTTGTTCTTCTGTCTGGCATTTTTGGTAAGTTGGATAAATCCAAATCCTTTTGCTACAACTGCCAATTAAATATATGTGATAGATTAGATTGATAGTTTTTATGATTGTACATATGATTTTCTGTCTTGTTTCTATTGGCACAAATTTTCAACAATCTACATATGTGTGTATAGTATAAAATCATTAATTTACAGTCTACTGCATAGCACAATAATGAGTAATATTTTATTATCTAATATTATTATCTAATATTTCTATATTTCCACTTTATTTGATATATATCTTCTTGTTGCAACTATTCAGTTTTACAAGGGAGTTAGGAATGGAACATTAGCAACATTTTTATATTTCTGCCAACCATTCTCCAAAGCACTTATTTACTTCCTTTGCAGCAGCCTTTAATCTGACAATCAATTAACAGTGGCTTCAAACTTGTTGAAATCTGCCCTTATTTCTTGTTACATTTTATTTTGCAGTGAACACAGATAGGACTGTTTTGTAAACATTATTTGCTTTCAGGAAACTGCTTAACCTTAGATTTTAACACTGTTTGTTGACCAGCAATCCTTTTACTGCAGGGAATTAAAAGAATAACATTATCCTCTTTGTAAGACCTATGTATGCTCTGTTTGTATGACCAATGAGATTTTCTCACAGACAGACGGTATGGAAACGTCGTGCCCTTACCGGACTATCAAATTTCAGATTCTTACCAGCAGCACCTGAATTCACCAACAAAGGCTTGTTGCTTTAAAATATGCATATAAAGTAACGAAAGACAGGCATGACACTCTTTCAACACCGAAATGTCTAAATGTATCTTAGAAAATGAAGACATGATATTTGGGTATTGCAACATTTTCTTAGGTACAATATAAACTGTATGTGTTAAAAGTCCAAAACATAATTACTTTGTTTGTTGCATACATTTTCACTGAAAAGAGTGCAGCATTTATGTCAGGTTTATAGGACAAATAAAAAGCTATTACAAATTCAACATCTATCCCAAGTGAATCAGTCTAAAAACAAACTCAAAACTATGACATTAATCACATGCAATCCATAATTAATGTGCAAAATCATGGACAACACCAAGGACCATGCATCCTTAAGGGTTTCATGACAGTCGAAACATGGGATTTGTCAGTTATTAAAATTTGACTTCATGACACAAAGTCTGCAGTATGACTGTGTGACACCAGTCCATTTTTAATCTTCATATTTACCTTTGAATCGTCAGCGTCCTCTGTGCTGTCCATCAGGATGTTGGGACGAGCCTCTTTCCCTCCTTGCTGTCCATCTCTGTACGACCTCTCACCCTGACCCCCACTGGACCTGTCACTGCTGCTGTTCCCCATCCTGGAGGCATCAACCTCTGCCAGACACACATCAAGATCTAGTCATGTCCTTGGACACACAGGGCAGAGACCACCAGGAGCCCCACAGTGGTCCCTGGACTGACCAAAAAGGCACCTCTAATAGTAGGACTAAAAGTGGCCTCTGGTAGTCTCCACTGTGAACAAAGGTAGTTGTTTATTGGTTTCCTTTGTGCCCACACCGCTACAACCCCACAATACCCACCTAAATCTCTTCGGGTGATTGGGTGGCCGTAGTCTTATCAAACGATCTTATCTGGTCTAGTTTACATGTATTTGTGGTTTTTTGGATGTAAAATCGTCCGCTGTCCTTATCGTAGTTTCCGTGTTTGAACTGGAGAAGTTTTCTTCTTGGACTAAAACAACAACAAAAAGAAAATTAAAAAAATAACTTTCATGAGGCGGGGCAGCGTCAATGTCCCACAGATTGATAACAGAGGAGTGGTCACTTCTGTCCCGTTTACCCACCTCTGTTTCTGTCCTCACACTCCAGCTGCCAGCCGAGCTATGTGCGTTTTCGCCATTTAGAGGAAACTTCAGTGTATGTGTGTGCAGAGAAGAAAACACACCTCTTCCGCCTCCTGTTCCCGAGCTCAGGGCGAGTTGAAGTTTAACCCGATTGTTGCCAACTGTTTGGTTTAAGGTAAATGACACGTTTTCAACACGTTTTTATCCTAAAATAAGAGCAGACGCTAAACTGCCCGACTTTCATGAGCTACTTGAATTTACAACATGCAAACAGGGAAATAACAAAAATACTACTGACCTAAATAAATGGTTACAAGGAAAGAAATTACAATCAGAAGACGCACCTGAACGCACACGCAGAGCTACTCTATTTGTAACCTTGTCAGTTTTGATCAACCTGAAGGTCGCGGGACCCAAGCGGCCACACAATAAATCTAGGGGTCCTGAGAAATGTTTTTAATCCATCCATCCATTATCCGTTAAATGTTTCTAATACAGCCATATATTTTTTGTTTTTGTGTATGGACGATATGAAGAGTTAAATTATTTTTTGTGTATGCTTACTCTAATTTAAATCTGCATATCTCCACACCCGTAGTGTGAATGTGTGAGTGCATGTTTGTGAATATTTTGTTGGTTTTTGGGGTATTTATTATTGTTTAGTTTATATGCTGATGTGGAAATGTGTAAATAAAACTATGAATTAGAATTTTTTATCTTTGAAGTCAGGTGTATGTTTTTTTGACACCGACAAAGGCCTGCACTCTTTGAGTGTCCTTGTAGTTTTAAAATGTATTTTGTATCCATATAGTGGGGTGGCCTGTAAAGCAGACAGCTGTAGTCAGTAAAGCTTTGTAAGATTTTTTGCAGCTCAGCAAAGGAGCGTCCTTGTTCCACATCATGTCTAATTTCCCTGAGATGTTCTCACGGGTATCCAGTTTCATGTAACTAACATTTCTAAAGCCTGTAACTGTACACACACAAAAAACAGAGTCATCAGTATTTCAGTGTTTGGAAAGGTCACCCTTTTTTTCTCTGGGTTAGAGAAAACTGGATTCCATGTAATCACAATTTCAGGCAGCCATAGAGAATCAGCAGTATACAGTAGCTTATATGTTTTTCCCTCAATGAGTGCCATATCATACATTAAATTTCAGTTAGTTTTTCTCAAATGCTTTGATGCAATTCACACATCCGAAACGTCATTCTCACCACTCTTAATGCAGTTCTCAAAACAGTTCATCATTTTCCCACACACATTAGCATTTCCCATTGTGTTTGTACAAACTTCCATTGTGTCCACACATATTACTAGAGACCACTACAGGCATTTTCTCATTATCTTGATGCATTTCTCATCTGACTCTAACAATTCATACTTTGTACGTTGGTCAGATAGAATGACAGACCCCTCTCTCTGCAAAGCGGTATCAAAGTGATATATACAAACAATGTATGTAGTGTGAAGTTATTGTACTATAATTGGTGCTATGTTTCAAGTTTGATTGCATATTTCTTTTATATTCAATGCATAGTTCCAAGTTCACTGTGCTTTCTTCAGTCACAGCTATAATATGGTATGAATTTACAGATTTACAGAATTACAGTTTTTCACAACCACTTTCACACATTCTCTGAACTAACTCTCATTTTTTCAAAACTCTACACAGAAAACCAAAAATTGCACACACAAAATGCAAAGTGCCACATATCTGCTGCAAAATGGAACACTGCATTGAAAATATCACAAACACATCTCAAAATCAAGTATTTGCATCAAAAGCCAAACATTTTTTTCACTATAGTAAATTTTTGATATATGATGTTCTATATCTAAAACTCTTCTGTCTTCCAAAGGCTTGTATATACACTTCCATATGGTGTTCTGAAGTGACAGGACAGTAATCTGCTGAGAGGGGTTGAAGATATAGCCACCTTTTCTGTAAACATGTAACTCATCCTCCATAATGTCTTGTATTTTCACTCTATAGAAAAACAGTGCAGGTATGTGCAGTATAGCACAGATTTTTTTTTTTTTTTTAAGTTGGCCGTATTTGTAGATTAGTATGATAACCATCTGTTCCTGCAATGCAGTGGAATAAATGCATGGCTACTGCAAGACCAACAAATGTTTAAGTGACACAATGCAGTGATATGAATTTTAAAATAATGCTGAGACCATGAGACCAGGTATGAGACAGTCCAATAACCAGGCAAGCAGAGCAAGTTGCCTGTAGCCAGTGCCAGATATTAAAAACCAGAGCCCAGTTCAAGGACAAGGTTTGAGGCCCTCCAAAGTGTAAGCAGCGAGGACTGGGGGCCCAGGAGCCTGTGCCAGGGGTTAAGAGAAAAAGCTGGTATGGGAACCAGGTGTGAGGTCCTCCAAATCAGGCCAGCTCAAGGAGCAGGTGTTTGGCATTCCAAAGTCCAAGCTGCCAAGGCTGAGGTCCTGGAGCCAGTGCAAGGGGTGGAAAACCAGAGCTTTGATCAGGGACAAGGTTAGAGGCTTTCCAAGAACCAAGAACGAGAAACTGTTTTGACACCACACTGAAGTGAGGGAAAAATGGTAGGGAGACTTCAGTGAGGGTACACATGGAGGGGGATTAAGGAAGGCCCAGACCAGGGAGGAAGGGTTATGGTTTTGACAGAAAGAGCCTCTCACCTGGTCCTTGTACCAAGCTCTTCTTGCCCAACCCTTGGCTCTGGCTTCAGGCCTCCAACACTGGCTTTTTTTGCCCGGTTGGGCTCAGACCTTCTACCTGACCTGGCCTCTGGTTCTCAAACCCTGGCACTGGCTCCAAGTTGCCAGCCCTAGCCATTTGCAACTAGCAGGGCCTAACACCTGGTCCTTGCTTTTGGCTCTGCTTGTCAACTACTGGCACTGGCTCCTGGCCCCCAAACTGTGGCTGCCTTGGGCTTGAGACTGTTTCAACACCATCCTGAAATGAGCCTCCAAATGCCCTGTGAGCTTGTCCAGATTTTTAGAATGTAGAGTAAGTATTTATGCTCTTTCCCAATGAATCGTATAGTTATAGCATAGTTAATGTGCCTTCCTCATAGCAGCAAGGACACCGTACATAGGAATATCTGTGCACTATTGCCGAGGATTAAGAGCCAAAATCTGGATCAGTGACCAGGTATCAGACCCTCCAAGAGCCAAGCAGCCGTGTTACACGGAGCCAGTTTGCAGGAGTTAAAAATTAGAGCCTAGTTCAGGGACCATGTGTGAGGCCCTCCAAAGTCCAAGCCACCAGGGGCGGGGAGCTGGAGCCAGTCCCAAGGGTTAAGGAGAAGAAGATGGTATGGGGACAAGGTGTGAAGCCCTCCCAGTAACAAAAAGCCAGGGCTGGCAGCCTGGACCAAGTGCCAGGGGTTGAGACCAGAGGCAAATTCAGTGACCTGGTATGAGGAACTCCAGTGTCCAATCAGCCAGGGGTCGGAGTATGGATCCAATGCTAAGGGTTGACGACCAGAGCCAAGTACAAAGACCATGTGTTAGGCCCTGCTAGTCGCAAATGGCTAGGGCTGGCAACTTGGAGCCAGTGCCAAGGATTGAGAGCCAGAGGTAAGATTAGGGACCAGGTGTGAAGCCCTCCAATGCCCATGTAGCCAGGACTGGTGGCCTAGATCAAGTGCCAAGGGTTGACAAGCAGAGCAAAGTGCTAGGGCCAGGTGTTAGGCCCTTCTAGTTACAAATCGCCAAGTGCCAGGGTTTGAGATCCAGGGGCCAGTTTAGGAGGAAGGTGTGATGCCCCCTCAGGCAAAAGCAGCCAGGGCTGGGGACCTGGAGCCAGAGCCAAGGGTTGACAAGCATTGCTCGGTACAAGGACCAGATGAGAGACCCTTCCTGACAAAACTGCAAACCTTCCTCCCTGCTCTAGGCCTTCAATAGTCCCCCCTCCATGTGTACCCACACTTAAGTCTCCCAACCATTTTCTCCTCATTTCAGAATGGTGTCAAAACAGTTTCTTGTTCTTGCTTCTTGGAAGGCCTTTTACCTGGTCCCTGTACAAAATCTGATTCTCAACCCCTGGCACTGGCTACAGGCCCTCAGCCCTGGCTGCTTGGGCTTTGGAATACATGCCCCTTGAACTGGCCTCTACTTGTCAACCCCTAGCAGTGGCTGCACACTGCCAGTCTGTGAGTTATGTTCTTTCTCAATGAATAAATAGGCCATTTGAATTAGCAACACAAAAAGGTTTGACTTCTGTGGGGCATGAGCTTGTTCACACTCCCCTGCTGCCCAGAATTTGCTGCAACCAGCTGAAATTTCCAGAGACAATGCACAATCAATGTGCTTTCCACATAGCAGCTAGGACACCGTACACAGGAATATCTGTGCATCAGATAATAAGAAATGTTACCTATGTTAAAACTGCAGCCTTAACACAATTTGAGAACTTGTGATCCATTGAGTACCAGAATCTGGATGAGTGACCAGGTATGAAACCCTCTCAAGAATCAAACAGCTGGGACACTGGAATCAGTGCCAGGGGTTAAAAAGCAGAGCCCAGTTCAGCAACCATGTGTGAGGTCACTGCTAGTCCTGTTGTTTGTGATTTGGAGGACCTCAAACCTGGTCCCCATGTCAGCTTTTTCTCCTATTCCCATCACTGAGGGCCTCAATCCTGGTTCCCATACTGGTTTCTTCTCAACCTGCAGAAAAGCACATTAATTGTTAATTGAAATAGTCTCCCACCCAAGCAGCCACAGTTCGGGGGCCTCGAGACAATGCCACAGGATGAGAACTGAGGCCAGTTCAGGGACCAGGTTTGAGACCTTGTAAGGCCCAAGCAGCTCAGACTGTAGGTGAAGGAGCCAGTGCCAGGAAACCGGTATGGGGACTAGGTGTGAGGCACTCCCACTGATAAACAACAAGGGCTGGAAGCATAGAACCAATGCCAGGGGTTGAGAACCAGACCCTAGGTCAAGAAACCCAGGAGCCAGTGCCAGGGGTTAAGAGAAAAATCTGGTATGGGGACCAGGTGTGAGGTCCTCCAAATCACAAACAACAGGACTGGCAGTGCGCAGCCAGTGCCAGGAGTTGACAACCAGAGGCCAGTTCAAGGAGCAGGTGATCAGTATTCCCAAGTCCAAGCTGCCAAGGCTGAGGTCCTGGAGCCAGTGCAAGGGACTGAAATCCAGAGCTTTGATCAGGGACAAGGTTAGAGGCTTTCCAAGAACCAAGAACAAGAAACTGTTTGAACACCACTCTTGTCCAGAGCTTGTCCAGATTTTTGGAATGCAGAGTAAGTATTTATGTTCTTTCTCAATGAATCGTAGCCCATTTGAATTAGCAGCACAAAAAGGTTTGACTTCTGGGGGGCATGAGCTTGTCCACAATCCCCTGCTGGTCAGAATTTGCAGCAACCAGCTGAAATTTCCAGAGACAATGCACAATTAATGTGCTTTCCACATAGCAGCTAGGACACCATACACAGGAGTATCTGTGCATCAGATAATAAGAAATGCTACCTATGTTAAAACTGCATCCTTAACACAATTTGTGAACTTGTGATTCCATTGAGTACCAGGATGAGTGACCAGGTATGAAACCCTCTCAAGAATCAAACAGCTGGGACCCTGGAACCAGTGCCAGGGGTTAAAAAGCAGAGCCCAGTTCAGCAACCATGTGTGAGGCCCTTTACAGAATAAGCAGCCGGGGGTGGGGGCACTGAGCCATTCACAGGCTTAAGAAGAAGATGTGTTATGGGAAGTAGGTGTGAAGCCCTCCCAATCACTCTTGCAACTTAGAGCCAGTGCCAGGGTTTGATGACCCAAGGCCAGTTCAGGGAGCAGGTGAGAGGCCCTCCTATGCCCAAGCAGCCAGGGCTGGTAACCTAGAGCCAGTGCTAAATCAAATGCACATTTTGGAGATCCTGAGGTACTGTCGGGGGTTGAGATTTAGAGCCCAGGTCATTGTATCATGCTTTGCTTGTAAACTCTAGGCACTGGCTACAGACTCCTAGCTCTGGCTGCTCAGGCCTTGGAGGACCTTACACCTGCTCCTTGAATATGCCTCTGGTTCTCAACCCTTCGTACTACCTCAGGATCTTCAAAATATACATGTGATTTAGCACTGGCTCCAGGTGACCAGCAATGGTTGCTTGGGCCGTGGAGGGCCTCACCCTGCTCTTTGCCTTGTGAATTTTGAGTTAAAAGCACTGAACAATAAGTGTCAATAAGTCTGGTTCATCACTTTTTTTGTGTCCCCTGGAAACACTTCTGTATGTGTTTGTGTTGTGTGTATTTGCATGTGTTTTCTTACGTTGAAGTTTGTTGAGATCTCCGGGCCACCATAGACTGCAGTTTACTGGTCCTATTAACATTAGTCAAGACATAATCATAAAGTCATGATTTCAGGCTGCAGTAGCTTCAGATAGAACAGTTATTATATGTTACAAAGTCACCAAAACTGTTCATAAACACAGCAGTTTCACCACAACCATAAACCAGCACAATTTTGTCAACTCACTGCATGAGCTCGTGCACGTGTCACAGCCAAAATAAAGCCACGTTGCATTTCTTAAATGTGACCTGATGACATAAACCCCCCCACACACACCATCCCTTCACATTACAGCCATGAGTATAGCACCATAACACAGTAACGGTCCAAATGAAATCGCTTCCTCAACAAGACATTATAACCAGGATTTTGCAGCACAGTTTTCTAAATCAACTTTCCCGAGTAGCTCAATATGAAGCAGCATCACAGTATATTCCTCTGTGATTATTTGGCCACATTCCATGTTCTTCTCATTTCACCTAGTTTCTTGTGGTTTTTCACACTTGGAAGAAATATTTTCTATGATATAACAAGATCGCAGTTGGCTGTCAAAGAAGTCCTGCATCTACCTGCTGCAAGACTGTAACAGTCTGATCTGCAAAACATTTTACCAATTAACAAGAGCCTTATCATGACATTGATTAAATGACATATTCTTCCTCTTCCACAAACAATGGAAATTTCTCAGAGTGTCAGTAGGAAAAAACTTAACTATGACAGAAAAACCCTGAAATGCAGCCCTCACAAATCAAACCTGGTCCCCTGTGTCTCTGACAGCTGTTTGCTGTCTATGGAGGGATTCATTCTAATTGTGATGTCATAGAATTAATTCTCACGGGTGCGCACGCACACACACACACACACACACACACACACACACACACACACACACACACACACTTGAAAGTTACCGGTTCACCAGCTCTACTCTGTCCTTTTAATTCTTCCTGTTGCTAACCAAATATCCATTTAGATAACCGTGTTTTGTACTGAATGTGATCTTTTAGCAGACAATTAGATGAGATTGCAAACAAGTTTGCTATATGATGAGGTAAAAGTTTCTATCATTGGCTTATCAGAGTGATGGCCGCAGTTCATCCTCACAGCACTTTCTTTTGGTTTACCACACACACTCAGCGGCTTTCTCCGTCACCTCATCCAGCTCACTGGCAGGTGGCGATCAGAGTCCAAGACACATGGCTGCAGTTCCAACAGTATATAAACTGACTAAAAGGTCAGTCATCAGCCTTTGGCCTCAAGTGTTCAGGGTTTTATTGTATGTTTTTACCTTTATTGTTTTTTTGTTTCTTTTGTTTGGGTTTTTTTGTTTGTTTACTTTTATTTCTACAAATTTGTCTTAATGCCTTTTCATCTATGCCTGTGTATTTATTTATTTGTTGAATCCTTGTTTTTATGCTTCAAAAATAAAGCACTTTGTATGAAGGGTGCTGTACTATTTAAGTTATTATTATTGTTGTTGTTGTTGTTGTTGTTGTTATCATTATTATTATTATTTGCTGTTGTTGTTGTTGTTGTTATTGTTACCAGAAACTTCTGAATATCTGCAGAGATGCAGGCCATAGGCCACACATGCTCAAACACTGTCAAAAACTTTATGTAAACCCTCTTGATAAACTTTTATTTTTTTCTGTTATAATGTGCTGCATCAGTGCACAGCATAAAGATTATATGCTCTATTTTTAGCCTTGTGACAGTGTCAATATGACCTATCAAGAGTACACGATCCCTCAGACTCAGCAAATTGCAACAGGTGGGTGTGAACTGAGACCAGTCAGTATCACAAAACCCACCTACTAATAGTGCACAGTGTAGCTGTGTCATACATTTGTGTTGATACTCTCAGAAATATGGATTGTGTCATTGTAAAAAAAATTGTGGTCAGTCCAATTTATGAAATCTGCATTTATTTTTATAGAATTTCCCCTGGGGGATGAACAAAGTATATCTATCTATCTATCTATCTATCGACCTAGCTAGCTAGCTGAACTAGTTTTTTAATTATATCTCAGGAAATATGAGCATGTAATTTTTTTCATAGAAATAATGTCTAAGATTTCATTTGCAGTTTTGGTTTGTTTACCAGACCACGTTTAGTCAAAGTAAAACATTTTATTTGATACATTTATGCATACAACATGTTGGCTTCAGTGAAGCAGGGCAATGTTTCAAAGAGTCATAATATTCCTCTGGTTGGAACTGACAATGTTAACTAATGTGAGATCACAGTTTATTAATGATTAAGATCAGGAATCAGCTTCATCAGACGAAGCACTGGAAGGATCCTCCTTTAAAAGAACCTTTGTGTGATGTGACCTTGCAAATACAAAAACTGTAGTTTTATTGCAATATAATGTAGACAGCAGCAGAGACCAAATATGTGTTTGGCTGTGTTTCAAAGTCAGAGTCTGCCAGCTCTTGCAAAAAAAAAAAAAAACCTCCAGAACTCTTGATGATAGAACCAAAGCAGAGCTCCTCCTCGTCCCATGGAGCTGATGTCTCCACTACAGTTGCACCTCTTCTCCACTTCCACCTCCTCTTCACCCTCAGGATGTCACACCACATGCTGTGGAGGGACAGGAGACTTGAAATCCTTCTATTAAATCTTTCTATTTATTTAGTTATATTTTTGTATCATTTTCACTATGTGATGTATCTGTACCATTGTAAAGTGTACAGTGATACATGCAGTGATGATCATGAGACCGATGACAAAAGATACAATCCCCAGGTGGAGAGCCTTCTGACCCAGCCGCTTGGAGCCATCATAGTCCTGCTCATCATAGCTCTTTTGGGCCTACGGGTTGAGTGAAAGGTCAAATTCAATTTAAAGATATTTATACACAACTGACACAGAAGTGATAATGATGGACATGCTCACGGTGTACATGTAAGCTGCTCTGGACAGACATGAAGGAGAAACTAGTCCAACCTTCCTTGTCAATAACACAATGAGTCCCATAGTAGCAAGTTATACATGACCAAAGCAGGAATCTAAACATTTAGAAAGCAGTTATTCACTGCCTTACTTTGGACCCACATTTATCTCCCTGCACCTGCTTTTCATGTTGGCACTAATTCATAATTGTGTTGAAGCCAATGTCCTCAGCAGTTAGATAGACTGGACTGCTGCGCCTCCATGCCTCATCCTGTTTCTCACAGCTACAACGATGCAACAGCTGCTGTTGGCACATCGACTCAATACAGCTCCGTCCCTTCAGACGGCTCAAAGACGTGAGACAAATCTGAATGTGCTATGCCTAGCTAATGCTTCAACTTCTTCAAATTTCCTGTCATCCTGAATATTAACCTGAGAGGTCCACAAGCTGGGCTTCTACAGTTTTAAACACTGATGACACAGACTGTGTAGTAAGCAGTTACTGACATGGTCTGGCATTTGGACAGGGCATAAACTGGAAGTATATTTTATATTAGCACACATAAGGGGAGAAGCACGTGTTAATCATGTAGCAAAAGTGAGGAGCTATTTCTGTATCTGAACTGGATCACAACAGTTCACATATGTAACTATACAGAACATGTTTACTGATGAGAAAGGCACAAATTACATCACTAAATATGTTAGATCCAGACATATCTGACATATAAATCATCATCCCACAGTCTTTGGGGTTTTTCCCAGCAGTGGCACTCTCCTCTCTAATTTACATATCCATATGTCATGCCACATGTTGTCTGGTGTCTATCTGCCAGTAGATAACTAAACCTCATACAGACATCGCTTGAAGTATCCTGTAACAATTCATCAATAGTAACCAGGTATGTCCAAAAACTTCAAATTTTCAGCGTTGCAGAACTCACCAGCACTGAGAAAACCAGCGCAACAATATTGATGGGCCATGCAGGGCAGAAACAGGTGAGCATGGTGAGACAGAGGTAGTTCCTCAGAGGGGGGATCTCCTGAGCCTCCCCATTCTTCACGAGGACAGAGCTTTCTTGCAGTGAGGCTTTGGTGTTCATGACCGACTGCAGCGTCCCCCCTGAGACAGTGAAAGCAGATAGGCGAAGCAGCAGCGCTGGGAGAAACTGGGAGAGTGGAGGTGGAGGCAGGGGAGTGGAGGCAGTAGAGCAGTGATGATGGAAGAGTGAAATCAGCCAGCAGAGAGACATGAGAGGGATGCAGAGGCAGGCTGGTAACAAATCAGGAAATGGAAGGAAATGTTACATGAAGTTTCTCCATGTTGGGGTGTTTCTTTTATTTTTGTTTCGTGGTACGTACTGCAGACCATCCCACACAGCACCATCTAATGCCAAAGAGGAATAATTCCAAAAATTCTAAACCCTCATAACTTAGAGAGAAAGGAAAATAGCTTCACAAATGAGAACAGTAGTCTCACTTATTTTGGATTTTTGTTCATTTCTCAGAAAAAAGAAACGTGGCTCATCATGTGCAAAAAAAGGTCAAACAGGACACAAAAGTGGAATGTTTTAAAATAATTTATTAGGAATTTTAAAAAGTTTTTTTTTTTTCAAAGGAATAAACATGACAGGAAAAAGAAAATCAGAAAATGTTACAGTGTTGACAAGATTGTTATTTTTCAGTGAAAACAGCATCAAAGTATGAACTACCGTGGTAGCCCGCAGCAGTGAGAGTGAGTGTATCAAAATGTAAAACCTGGTATCCTGTAGATCGAGAGTGCTTTGTTCTTAATCTAACATTTGAAGGAAAACACATTTATTGTGATCGGCCAGTGCAACATACTAGTAGCTCTGAACATAATTGTTTTGGTCTAAAAATAGTTGTCACATTGCTACAATCTGTGACCTCTGATGGATTCGCAGTGATGGATTGGGAAAAGCCACCTTTCTAAAAGGTTTAATCACCCACACTTTGACACAGATGTTAATGCAATAATAAAAAAGTCAGATTAAAATTTCACATTTGCAACTGAGGTACCACCCCCCCCCCCCCCCCCTCAAAAAAAAAAACACCCAGCACATGGCACATTGGAAACCAATGTGTATAAAACCATATGACATGCTCACACAAACATCAACAACCCCCAGAGTGAACCAGTCATGAACATAACTGTTAACTGTGTACGACTGCTCCTGCACACTAGTCCTTCATTTTCCTTCACAGACAATCATCACATATTGAAAATCACAGTTAAAACAACAATATGACAAAGTAAGAAAACAGCATGTTTTTTTCCCCTCTCCTGTTAGAGGAGCGTTTTCAAACCCATACATGCCCCACAGTAAAGTGTTGTTCCAGACTCAGCCAGACCCTCCTGCTGGACTCAAAGCTGAAAGTGTCTCGGCTCCGAGGCAGCTCCTGAATTCACCAACAGACTCATTCATGAACGCCTGGAGAGAAATACAGTATACGGCTGGTCTTATATTGACTGACAAACTGAAATGTTCTTGACCTCCATGTGAAGCTATGATACGTAACAGTCAAGCTTTCCAACACATTTCTCCAAAGCCTCCCACCTCTCAGACAAAAAATTACCCCCCCCCCCAAAGCCCTCCAAAGTCCAGTCATATTTACAATATTTTACAGAATTGTACAGCTCATGTAGGCATATTATGCAACTGTGACTAATGACCTTTGTCGTCTGACCATTATTAGTATAACAAGTCTTTGTTAAAAACCTACCAAGATATACACTCTGTGACACATTCTCATGAAATATTATTAATCACAAATGTTTTGTTAAATTCAGTATGAACTAGTATAGACAACTAGACAAATATACAGTTTTCCAGCACAAATTACAGCTCTTGACCTTCAAACAGGCTTCACCTGGAGATTTAACTCCTTTTATCTCAGAGAGACTCAAATAACCCAATAAAACACAGCCCAAACAGATAAAGAAACAATGCAGACATCACAAAAAAAAAAAAACAACAGCAAGGTGTAACATAACAACAGAAGAAAAAAAAAAACACTAAAATTTCAGCATCTTCATGTGTTGCTATTACATGTAGTGATAAACATCTCCGCCCCTTTTATGAACTTTTTCCGGTGGAGTTTAGTGAGGCGTCAGTAGGGTCGGCTGGGGACACCAGGTTTGAGGGAGGGGGAGGGGGGTGTTGAAGGTCCAGTTGCCCCAGCCGGAGAGGTGGACTGGACAGAGACAGGCCAGATCAGCTCCAAAGCAGCTTCAACTCCTTCCAGCTCTCAGTCTACAGCTCTGCACTGACACAAAAACCATGTGGATTACTCACGGGGCGGTTGAAATTATTTCATATGTTAAGATGATGACAGGCAAGAGGACTGACTCACACTCTCAGTGATATCCGTTAGTGAAGGCAGTGGCGATCAGAGGGCCCTGCGGGAGCAAGAATACAGGATTGGAGTTCACTTCTTTAGTAGCAAAATGCAGACATTGCTTTCGTCTCTTCTGGGTTAGCGGTTTTTGGAATGAAAACCACACGTCCTGAGTCATGACGGCACACAGCTGAGACACACTGTAATAATCCATCTAGCACTTTCAGCAACAACGCATGATTACAAACTGAAGCGATTTTAGGCTGTATGGATATGAGTCTCCATCCACCAGTTGTAATGTAAATTTTGAACAAGTCAAAAATTTTAAGAAAATAATAAAAATATCCAAAATATATTCTTGGCTTTGGTGGTAGAGGAAAACAGATTTTTCATGTAAAGGGTGGCGGCGTTTTATTTACAGCACAGTAGATCACAGCAACATCAGTATCAATGCCAGGAGCTTTAAAGCAATAGTTCTGTGAAATACACTTATGTGCTTTATGGGCCAAGTTAATGTTTCTGTCCGTTCAACAAGAAGCTACCAGCAGCAGCTAATTAACTTAGCTGGCCCAAAATCTGGAGACAGCTGATTTTGTTTCAGTTTGGACAGAGCATGGCTAGCTGCTACCCCCTGCTCCTAGTGCTATGTGCTTTGTGCTGAGCTAAGCTAACTGGCTGCTGGCTGAAGCCTGACATTCAATGGACAGATATGAGAAATTGAAATTTAAATGAGCTCGAAATTTACAAGGAATTTAGAGGTACATACACCTGTAGTTTCACTGGGTTGGTAGCAGACACATGACCAGTGGCTTTGGTTATGTTAAGGACAAAGGACAAAAATTACTCCAATACAATGGCGATATCTCACCCCCAAACTATGGCTGAATCCAGTGCTCGGGGCGGGGCTCGCAGCGCTGAGGTAACTGCTGACAGCTGACTCCTGACTGGCTGTTCCATACAGGTCTGCCATCGGCCCCGGGCTGCTCGTACCTAAAAATCCAGCTGAGCGAGACGGGGTAGAGCCTAAAAGTAAAAATAAGAACAACCTTATATTTTTACTGTTGTAATATCTCCTCTATCTGCAGCCTCAAAGGCTTGCCACTTGGATTCAGATTGTTTCAGCTGCATTTTAAATCACACAGTATTTTTTCATTACATCATGAGGTAGAGATGAAGGAAAGTCAGCAAATGTTATCCGGCATTCATACGTTTTCTTACCCAGAACAATTTAGAGTCATTTGTCTAATCTGTCTTTGACTGAAAGGCCCCTGGGCGAAAAGCTTTATCTAAATTAGAAATAAAACTTTCTAATTTTTGTGTGTTGTGAAATGAGTAACCTTCATTTCAGATGTTCATATGTATGAAAAAGTCCCATCAAATTTGGATTTGGGGCTCACTATGGCCCTGATAAGAAAAACAAAAAGGTATTTTCTCATTTTCATACCTCTGACTACTGCTGCTGCCGCCGCCGCCGCTGCCATTGGTCCATACGCTGTGAGAGGAATGGCTAAAAGGGAAGCAAAAGCAAATCCAGGTTGAACACCTTTTAAGTGCAAGAACATAACAGCCAACTAAAAACACAGAATTCTAAGCCTCACTCCAGGGACCTCAGAAAACCAAGTCCTGTACTGATGCACACGGAAACAGGAGTAAAACCTGCCTGTTATTCCTCCTGTGCATCATTTTATCAAACTGAGACAGGAGGCTTCATGAGGTCAGTGGAGGAAGACTTTAAAGCAAACAACAAAACCCTCCTCTTTACTGTCAGCAATCCTGCCTTCAGTCAGAGACCGAGGAGGACTGACAAACACAAACATGCAAACCAAAGAGTGATCAGGTGTTGGTGCTAATGTGGAGTGTAGCAGACTGATGAGATGCTGCTTGTAAAGTCCAGAGGAGGGACTGACTGACCTGTGAGCTCAGGGGGGTGGGGTGAAGTCAGAAGGGGAGTCCTCTCTAAGTGGAACTCTAAAACAGAAACATCAGAGTGCTGTTGAGACACACACCACCACTGCTGGCGAGGAGAACACACACACACACACGCATATATATACAGGCAGGGAAACACCTGTCAGGTGAGCAAGTACACACACACAGGGTTTAAGGAATGCAAACAGAAAATAAAGGATGGAAGGATGTTTTAAAGCCAAAAAAGTGGTGTTAAAAATGATACACAGTAATTATTATGAAAAAGAAATAAATATAGCAAGTGTCATACAAACTAATAACTACAATTCAAAAGAGCACTTTGAATTTATTACACTTGTTTTTGTTGGACATTTATTTCAGAGTTAACTCCCAGATCAACTTCACACATTCCAGTGAAATACACGGCCACGCTGCACACACACATGCTGCACACACGCACACGCACGCACATACAGACATACACAAGCACTCACACTTGAATGCAAGCTAAGCATATGCAAATTCCACTCTCTGATATTTACAAGCAGCCATTTACACTTGCAGTGTTTCATGTGCTTCTATGGAAACATGTTTGTATTTGTGACAGTGTGTCTGTACTGTCAGTTCAATATAAAACTACACCAGCTACTGACTGTGTATTTGCATAAGATGCACTCATCCTTATTTTCAACCTGATAAATCATTTGTTACAGGACTCTGCTCCATTCAACCGCATATTTAACTGCTGCTTAGTGAATGAACATGAACAACATTACTTCCTATGGAAACAATAATATGTTATTTTAACACCAAACTTTGTGTCCCCAGCAGAGACGTAGTAGACTTCTGCATGATGTTCATTCCTTTCAGTAACTAAATGCAGTGTATGTTTAAGTGTGTAGGGAGATGATTGTAGCATCTGTGCTTTAATTGCATTAAAGGTCATCACAGAGCCAAACTCTTGGGAAGTTTCCTTTGCTGTCTCACTGAGCACCATGCATCTGCAACGGTGAACACTTGCACTTGCTAACTAAACATGGCTGTGCGTTTACTTCTTGGCTAACCTGACAGAAACAACTCAGAGTGTATCAGGAGCAGAAAATGTGCTGTGATTACCAGGGAACTGGTAGGTGTATCCAGGAGTGATGCCAGCGTAGCTCCGGCTGGTGTAGGTTGCTGTCTGAAAGCCTGGATAACCTGCGGAAACAAAATCACTGTCAACATCTGGAGCGCACCAAAAAAACGAATAGCGCATATGGTGTTCTTGTAGTGTGTGAGACAAACATCTATGCAGAGTTAAGAGACAGTGCAAACAGAGAGAGAATACCAGCATGGTATTGCAATGGAAATGTACATTATAGATTATTTTTTCGACTTTTACTTGGTTTTTTTTTTGGAAGCAACAGTGAGAGATATACAGGAAATTTAGGGACAGAGAGAGGATGATATGCAGCAAAGGGCCTCAGGTTGGACTCAAAGGCCGGCCGCTGCAGTTAGGACTAAGTCTTAAAAAAATAGAATCTATTTGCAGTAATACTGACACTACGTAAAATGTTGATTGTGAAATGAAACTTAAAAAAAATAATAATAATAATAATAAGAGGAAATGCGCACAAACAGAGTAAGAGGTGTGTTTTTTTATGTATGTATGTATGTATGTGTGTGTGAGTTTGTGTGTCTGCTGCCCCCTAAGAGTGAAGCTCGGCACAGCATGTGAAATGCAGGTGGGTGATATTCTACACCTGTGGTCTGGATCTCTTCACCAGGACAGGCCTGAGCAGCTTACTGTCTTTGTCTTCAGTTTCACTCTCACCACATTACACAGAGATTTTCTTTGTAACACAACCTGCCACCTGGAGAACTGACCTCAGACAGACAAAAATAATGTTATCTGTCCCCACAAGATGCCACGACTGATTTATTAAAATTATTTACATTTTTTAAATGTGTGGTGGCTCACACCCTTATTTACACTGTCTAATGAAACACTGAAAGAACAGCTGCAGTTCTCAGACTGAACAGTAGGTGGTGGCATTGGTGTTAGCTTCTGTTCCACAAAAAGGTCCTGACTACTGTGAACAGGATAAAAGTCTGTTAATGATTTGGCCCCACCAGAGTAATAATGTAGTAATAATATTCAAACTGTTAAAGGGCCATTCCACAAATTTTACACATGAGGTTCATTTTACTGGTCATGAGGGGGACGACTCAGCTTGAGGTGGAAACGATTGTAAGATGAGATCAAGAAACTTAAAAACTGGAGATATGAGTTTTCAAGGGTTGCATTATGGGAAATGTAGAATCCAGCAACTTTTGGAAGTCTCGCCTATTTTGATCACTATTTTTTTAATCTGTCACCTCTGAGTCTCAAAGTTTATGTAAAGTTAAAACTTTTATACAATGTGAACGTTATGAAACAGGCATTAAACAATCATAAGTATATATAATATAAAGTTAAAATGCATAAACTTAATTAGCAGTTTGGAAATGTCATTCAACAAATCAGTAATTTTTTTAATTCGCCACTTTTTTGGTCATTTCTAAAGTCTGAAGTCTGGATAATCAAGGCTACGAGCTGACACGAGCAGCCCAGTTCAGTGGTCAGCCCTCCTCCCGTGATGCACCATGTGACCTTTGAGGCAGCTGGGGCCTTGATGCAGGAGTAGTTATTGTCAGGCTCAGGTGTACATCCACATCCTTCCTGTCCTGATCAATATTAACTTACCCAGCATACCAATGCCCAGCATGAAGGCGTCCATCCCATAGGGCATCACCCGAGAGCGCCCCCTGGCCGAGCCTGTGGGGGACATCACCTCCTTGGGCTGAGCTTTCTTACACTCCACCTGTTTCCAGACAAATTAGATCTCAGTACTGCTGGTTTCTGAGTGAAATGTTAACATGAGAGTGTCGTCACGCACACAGTCGCTCACCATTTTGTTGTTGATCTCGTGGAAGTGGATCTCGCAGACTTTCTCCACCACATCCTCGTTCTCAAACGTCACAAAGCCAAACCCTGGTGTGGACAAAGCAATTTTGTAAATACCAGAATTTCACACAGTATAGTGGATTTGGACAGTAGGCCTGTCTGTGCAGCAGCACAGCTAATAGTCTCCAGTAATCAGCACTGTAATAGCCGCTTAACACATTTGCCCCCCCTCCCCCCACTTTTCAATGCTGCTATTCTGCACTCATCCTTTCTTCCCTCCCTTCCTGGCCAGAAGGCCCGGGCAAAGCTGGTAGGCTGTCATAATCGATCAGTCCTAGGGTGGGGAGGAGGTGCTTAAGGAGGCTTTATCCTGATCCCGATTAACGGACTGGCTAATTAGACTAGCCCCGTTCGTCTCCTCCAGCTCAGCCCACAGGAAGGAGGCCTGTGGGGGGGTGGGGGGTGGGGATCAATAGCCACCCGGGAAGGACTGAGGAAGAGTAGTAAACTTAGGAAGAGAAGGACAGGAAAGATAGAGATGTCGGGAATGAACGGACAGAGAGAATCAGTCTGTCTCACCTCTGTGTCTGTTGGTGGTCTTGTCGAACATGAGCATGGCATCGTCGACCTGGGGGGGAGACATACAACACAGCATTTTAAAGTGGCGTTCTCTTGCCACGCGGCATATTGCCTGACCTCAGCCCTTCTCAAGTTCTGCAGGGAGGCTCAGCAACAGATGGACAGAGAGGAGGGGGAAGAGGGAGAGAGGGAGGGAGGAGACTGGAGGCAAGCGACAGGTTACAAAGAGGAGACCGGGGGAGCAAATACAGGAAAACATGAAGAAATACTGTACGTGGCAAACACACATAATGGGTGGCATGGAGAGTTGGAAGTTGCGTTTGCTGCTAAACTGCTCCGGACACAATCCCTCTCACAGAGATCACATAATCCGCCCCCTTTCACCCCTCCAAAGTTTGACATTCCCATGGCAACTGTACAAAAAGTCCTTATAAAAGAGCTCGAGCCAACATCAAAAATGCTTTATGAATAGTGGGAGAGTGCCAGTGAGACAAAGAGTGAAACACTGACACACACACACACACACACACACACACACAAAGAAATTAGCCAGCCACAGGCAGGAAGGTGAATCCTGTGGGCAGGTGGAGACTCGATGAGAGGGGAGAGCTGATAGCAAGAGGAATAGCGACAGGTGGAGATATGGTGAAAGAGAGCACAGAGAGTCCTGTAAGAGAGAGAAAGAAAAAAAAGGATTGGGTCAAAGTGGAAAGGGAGGAGAAAGAAGAGACAAAGGGAGAGGGAGACGGAGAACAAAGAGGCCTGGAGGCTTTGTTTGTTGGCACAGTCAGCCATAATTCCTCCTCCTCTTCTCCCTTTGACCTCTCCCTCCAGCCCAGGCTCCCTTTATAGAGCAAAGACACAGGTGTCTATTCTACACACAAACACACACACACACACACACACACACACACACACAAACACCCAGAGTTTCTTATGTCAAAGTTGACCCACTCTTTCTCTCTCCCTCTGCCCTCCCTTCTCTCGCCACGAGCTGACAAGTTTATACTCCAGTCTCCACACAGAGGTCCCAATAAACATTTGGTAAATAAATCTGTGCTCCCAGTCTATAATAAGTTTACTGGATATGGTCCACTGAATAATTTGTCATAGTCACACACACTAGCACACAGTGTGTGAGTGTGTGCGTGTGTGTGTGTGGACCCCCAAGGGCAGTTTGCCTACAGAAAGGTCAAAGGTGAGTGAGGAGTGTCAGTTTGAAAGAGGACCTGTTACTCTGATGCCTCTCAAGTCACTGCTTCCTTCCAGCCTGACATTTGCTCACCCCCTGCGACTTCTTCATCTCTGCAAAAGCGGTCTTCATTTTCACCATTTCACTCACACTTTTTCGTCCACAGTTTGCCAAAATTTGAGATGATAACTTGTACAAAGACTTAGGTCAAAACACGTATTTCATGCTACAGAGCTATGATCTAAATTTGAGCCACAAAAACAATTTTAACAAGGCAAACGCATAGAAACTTATACCCCAACACGAGCTGAAACTGGAATTTATCAAAACATCACAACAACGCCCACAGTTCCTGTTTAAACGCCGCAAACTGAGTTAATTGCACATCATTGCTCGATATTTCAAACGCTGGGCATTTTAATGGCGCACTGCCGGACAATATTCCCTCTTATCCTTTTTTTCCACCTCTCATCTTCCCTGTTATCCCCTGCCCATCCCTCTCCGCGCTCCTTTGTCCTCACCAGGACGGGACACAAAAGGTCCAGTGAGGCAGTCTAATCAGGAACTTCCATGGATGGCTGGAGCCTACATTTCACCGTCCATCCCTCGATATCTCTCTCGGCAAAAATTCATCTAGACGTTATGATTGAGGAGGGAACACAGAGAAACTCGAGGCCAAACCTTTGGCACTGAAAATAAAGTGCCGTGCAATCGGAAACCCAACAGCTAAAACAAAAAGTCTTCCCATGTTTGACTTTGAAAAGTTTGACGGACTTGTGCCGTAGAGCGTCCGTCTGAAATTTGTTGAAAAAGTTTTGATGATTTTTTTTTCTTTTTTGTTTTGTCTAATTTGTTTTGCACAAGATGAAACGAAAGTCACATGGCACTTAAATCACACATGTCACTGATTTCTTCATGCACATCGAGGAGGGTGAACAGCCCAAAAACTTCCAGTATGCAGATAACTTCTGAGTAAACTAACAAAATATTTGTCTAGCTTTATACAGCAGCATAATGGCCCTCGTAACCCCCCCCCCAAACACACACACACACATAAAAAACACACGTACCCCATCTTTGCCCCAGTTCCCTCTCTTACGCCTCTGCAAACCCCTCTCAATCAGGCCCTCCCTCCCTTGTCGGTGCCTTTGTCAGCCCATCATCTATTCTCTGCCCCGTGCCTTTCAGAGACCTCACAAAATAAGAAACTTGGGCAAAACTTTATGTAGATTTATACTTTTTAAAAACACAAACAGATTAAGGAGATGATGTAAAAGTTCAGGGGTAAGTTTACAGGTTTTTGAGCATTAGTCGACTTGTATTTATTGTTACTAACTTCTTGAGTTAACCCCCACCCAACACTCACACTCATGCTAACACCCCCGAACACCACCTCATCCCTCCTCCTTCAGAACAAAACCCCCTTACCCACAGAATTACTTGGGGACAATGGGCAAGCCAGGTCGCCACGGTAACGGGCCAGGAGGGGGCTGTGGGTAGGAGCAGCTGTTACATCAGATTAATTCAGATTCTGATAATCCCTCCTCCTTCCTCACCATCACCACACACTCACTACAAAACTTTTCTCCCCCCCCTCCTCCCTCCTCCTCCTCTCTCTCCGCTCCCTCTTCTAGTCCCCCCTAACTTCGCCTGCTGCTCTCTGAGCCTCTCAGCCTCGTTATTTTTCCCTTCCTACCCTCTTCAACCCTTTTCTCTCCATCCCTTCTCGCCTTCCTCCTCCTCCACCTCCCCGCAGTAACTCCTTCACTTCCAGGCAGTCGCTCGACTCCAAGTGAAGTTTTTTCTCTGGGAATTTGAGGTGAATCAGACTCTTCAGAGCTGGTGGGGTGCAGCACTATGTGTGTCTAAGCTGCTGATTTGTTATTGCACTGACCCAAGCAGGACAAACCTATGTGAAACCATTTGTCCTGACATTTTGACCACAATCTGACACCACAACAGCTTTTACACTCTCTCACCTTCCCAAACTGGTCAAAGTACTGCTTGACATCCTCGATAGTTGTGTTCACTGACAGGCCTCCCACAAAGATCTTCTTGGTACGAGTCACCAACTGTAAGAAAAGGAAAAGCACCGATGAACCAATTTCTTACACTGACTGTTCTCTCTGTTATCTTCAAGTACAGCTTTCATCTATTCGGTATCAGTTTTGATTTAAAAGGTGCATATTTGTCCAGAAAGGTGGTGTAAAGGTTGCAGTAATTACAAACACTTCTACAAACACTTTAATACTTCAGCACTTTGAAATAAAACTATTGTACTATTAGTGTCACTTGAGTGCAATAATCATTATCTCTCTTTAAAAGCAAATTTAGACGAGACATTCGGGCTGCAACTAACGATTATTTTCATTATTGGATATTTTCTCCATTAATCAATTGATGGTTTGGTCAATAAAACATCATCAACAGTGAAGAAAGCTCATCTCAATGCCTTAGACTAAAGGTGACCATCAGTCCACATAATCATGACCTTGGTGCTACATTTTCTATTGATGATCTAATCGACCAATTGGTGCAGCTCTGTGAGATATAAGAGAAAACTTTACTTTCATGTAACAGGACAATAAAAAGACTGGCTGTGTTCATCTTTGTCTTATCATTAACAGGAGGGAAAACAATTACACACACACGTCTGAACATTAGTGAAGATGAGGTGGTCAGTTCAAGAGGTGCAACGGAAAAGTCATAAAGCTGTCTGAATGTATTCCTGCTCTCAATTGTATATTTTTAAATACAATGAATAATGTATTGTTTTGAACAGTCAAACAAAACACAGTTACTATCTAGGAGAGAATAACATGCCCTATAATGAAAAGAGGTATAACTATGTTAAACAAAGACGCCACATAATCAAGATGATATTTTTTAATATGATTTTGCTTCATAAGTTGGGTTCACAGGAGCCATTGTTAAGCACAGTTTGGCTCAAGCCATGAAGCCCAAGGCACCTCTCATGTGTTCTTAATATTAACTCTATCTGCTCCTTCTCCTTCTGTGTTTTTTGACCAGGAACACACAAAATCTTTGAATAAATTACACTACTTCCTGGACACAAAGCCAACACTGGCTGCAGCCAGCACCTGACACCTGTAATTATCCTGGTTTCTTCCACTTTGTTTCATGTTTGCTGTTTGTGACGAGGTGAAAAAAAATTAGCTTGATTGGTCACACAAAGTGGACAACAAGCAGCCTGTAACGGCACAGTTTTCAGTCTGTGCTGGCTGTAAGTGTCTCTGACTTCAGTCAGCAGAGACCACTGTTATTTGAGTGAGGAAACAAATACAGGGAAACAGGTTGTCAGCCAGATTTAACCCCATCATGCTGGAGGCCTGTCAAAGTTACATTACAACACACTAAACAGAACTGATTTACTAATGTGGACAGTATAATATTTTTAGCATACAATACATTGCTGTTTTGTACTAACATGATATAAAACAAGCTGTGTATCAACATAAGTCAAACTGTGATTTTGGATCACAACCATTTAAACAATGTAGACATTTTTTCTCACAGGGTTCTTTGTCTTTTGTGTTCTTTTATCCAGCTAAACAATATCTGTTGTGTGTTGCATTATGGGATGATGATGTTCATGACCATCACATTTTAAAAAATCACGCAATTTCAGTGATTTATAGAGATGATCTTTTTTTTAAATAATTTTTCTGGGGCATTTTTATGCCTTTATTTGCCAGGGAGGACAGGATATAGGGGAGAGAGAGTCGGGGAGAGACATGCAGTTAAGGGTGCGGCCAGCTGGGTATCGAACTGCGGACCTGCTGCTCAGAGCTCATTATGTCCATATGGTACGTGCCCTAAACAATTGGCCATCGGGTTGCCCCTTATAGAGATGTCCTGATACCGATTCCAATCCCTGAACTTGTGCATCAGCTGATACCGATCTGATGCAATTGCATAAAAAAATTATTTGAACAGCTGTGTACTACTAAGTCTGTATGGATGTGATGTGATTGCTGTAATTGTTGTATGGCCTGGCTCAAGTTACACCCTTTGTAAAACATAAACAGATGCATGAATGCCATAGCATCTTTATTATCTAATTTGACTGTCAATCATGAAATGATAAATCCAGGAATAAACTACAGTTCCTGCAATAGCTGTCCTAAGACTAGTGCCACACCTCGAAATTAAAGCCTTGCTTACTGGACATGTTGCCTTTTTACTGCTGGGACTTTCCAGTGTGACATATTGCCAAATTGCTGACATTTTGCTTAATGTTACGCTATATACCAAAGACCAGTTCTTCTTCACTGCTCTAAAACAGTTGCAAGTGGCTGAACAGTGCAACTTCCTGTGTAGGCTACTGTTTTAGAGCACCAAAGAAGAATTGATTTCTAGGTGTGAAACAATCAAGTTTATTAATAAATTATCTAGTTTCAGATCCATGCATAGACTCACATACTCACCAACACCCAATACAGTATTTTATTATCTGTATCTGAGGCCTTTCTGATACTAGTATTGGAGCAACGCTAGTCATTCATGTTATTATTTTTACGTATAGTTCCTTATGTCTTTTTTTCCATATGAATGCCTTTTCTCAGACATTGCAGTTGCTGGGAAACAACCAGAGCCAATGCAAAATCCTATGATGCAGCTATTTTTGCAAATCCATTGTACTTCAGCAAATGCTATAAGTCTACACATGGTTCTTGTACTCACTACAAGTATTTATTTGCACTGCTTGACTCAGAAAGCTCTTCTTTCAGTTTCCCACTGTGTTGTTCTGAATGGAAAAGACAAGTTCCCTTAAATCTGGACAGAGCACACTTGAAATACAATACAGACGTTTAGGTGGGTTTGACAATGCTGTGTTTCTGAGGTTGAGAAAGTTTTTGTTAACACACAATCACGTAACAGCTCAGTGATGTCAGCGCTGCTCATGTTCATCAGATTACGGGGCATTAGCCCAGATAAGAGACTGAAACACTCAACTCACACTAACCTGCTGCAAACAATGCGCACACAACTTAACAGGAGGAGACAGATCCACTCACCTTGGGCTGAGCTCTGCGAGGGAATGCAACCTTTGGATCGATCTGCAGGAGAGAGTACAGAAAGGGAGAGGACTGGTTATTAGTGTTGTGTCATGATACAAATAAACCAGCCACCTGTCGGCTTTCCTTGGTGTACTCTGACATCACACCTTCGTCTTCCATTCCTTAATGACTCATCAATGAAGGTGTAATATATCCATGTTATACTCCTCTTGGCCTGGCACAATGCATCCTCCCATCCTAAATCAAAGCGTCAAAGACACCTGTTTTTGCCCGGACACTGCTGAATGACACCATTTATAGTTGTGAAGGAAAATCTAGATGAAGTTGACATCAGGTGTAATGTATGTTCTCAAATCGATACACTTTCAGATCAAAAGATGGTGATATTTTCTCATTATCACCTGCTTTAGACAGAAGACCGGGATCTGACTACATCCTGGTCTGAACATACTGCTGCTGTATGCTGATGTGTGTGTGTGTGTGTGTGTGTGTGTGTGTGTGTGTGTGTGTGTGTGTGTGTGTGTGTGTGTGTGTGTGTGTGTGTGTGTGTGTGAACCTGTGCCAACAGTGATGTAGTGGTAGATGAAGTCTGCTCTACCTGGTGGTCATTGGGCTGGGTATCAAACCTTATTTTTCTTAGTTGCCATCAAATGTTTGATCAGATTCCCGATCATCTGATTCTTTAATTTCAATATTCTTTTAAAATTTGCATGAAGCATTTTATTTTAAGTAATTGCTTTTTGTGCAGCTGCTTCTGTTGAGCCAAAATTTTACCTTTGAAAAAGGCTTTATAGTGAAACATTATATTTCTCAAAGTAATATATTCTGAAAAAAAGACCATTTTAGTATCAATACCAAAATCCTAAAAAATGTCAAATCACATCCAGCTGTAATTATCACTGAATAGAATTTTTTCCTCTACAGATTTTTTTCTTTTTCTAAATTACACTCCAAATTCATATTACAAATACTGCATCATTTTCATTATCATTTATCGTGATGCTATAAAAGATTATGCCGCTCCAAACGCCGTCTCAGTGCTTCTTTTATTTGACCAGCAGTGAGGTATTCAGTTTATGGTGATATAAAACCACATATTCTCATATTTGAGAAGCTGAGAACACTGAATGTTTGGCAGTGTTGCCTGATAAATAACAATAGCCAATTAATCCATTACTCAATGTTTGTTGATTTACTTTAATAATCCATTAAACAGCTAATAATTATAGCACCAATTAGGATAAAAGCAAAGAGAGAGCATGTTTAAAAAATGGTGAATTAAGATGAGCTCCTGCTCCACATTCTTGAGTCATGTTATTGTCAGTGTGTGCGTTTGTGAACCTGTGTGCAACATGAATGCAGGGTGTTATCATCCCACAGTTTTTTAATGTATTTTTTTTATGTACGTTTGCTTGTGGTTATATTCCGGCATATGTGAATGGCATACACACGTCATTTTGACGTACTTATACATGTAATTGTGAGTGAGTGTGCACGCAGTCGTGCTCAGGTGGAATGCCTGGGAATATCCAGTGAACCCCTGCCTCTCTCGTCACTAACATGTGACATGTGATCTCCTGGAATCTCACACAGGCACTACAATCACAAACACACCTCACCTCGGCGAGGAGAGAGCCCGGAGAGGGAGGACAAGTGTGTCAGACAAAGAGTGAGAGAGAGGGACAAGGAGGGAGAGGAGGATGGGACGGAGGAGAGGGAGCTGTCAATCACACCACACTGACAGCAGATCCACCCAATTTTGTTTGTTTGTGTTTGTTTGTTTTTGCCTTCCTCAGCTTTGGACGGAAGTGATGATGACAACAACATAACAGGAAACATTCATCCTCCTGTACGCTTTCAGCTGATCCGGATCGTCCTCTGCCCTGCAGCTCCTTACATTTACACCCAGGAAAAAGGACAAGCTTCACTTTTCTTTAGCAGTGTAACTCTTTTAATATTAATCTTAGCACTACAGCTACAAAAAAAATACAACATAATGTGGCTGAGCCCCCTGAATGTCACCAGGGTTAAGATTGGAGAGAGAACCACACCATGCCATGAGAGTGCAATCATAGACAGACTGTAAAATTGAAATTTGAGACCTCTATATTAGTCTATACTGGTCTAATAGAGCTAGAGAACAACTAGACTACTCCACACTGTACTGCTGTTACACTAACAGATGGTGAGACAGTACAGCGCTAAGATTAGTCCGTAACCATGAGAGGGTAGAGTTGAACTACAGTAGAGAGCTAGAGCCTCTATGGTAAACCACATGCGTTTACCAGAGTCAGGGTAACAGTGTTGTTTCTAATAAGAGTTGACATCACCGCAAGTTTACTTCTCTTTACTTTTTTTTTTTTTTTTTCTTTTGATCTAGAGAGCAGAGTGAGAAGACTATAGGCTAAGACTGGAGGATCAGATGCAGAGTCTACTGTTTAGTTTCTATGGTGGCTAGACTACTCTGATAGTCACCTCCGGTCACCAACCCTCCTGATGTCCAACACTCCTGTGCACATTCAAAAACAAACAGACACACACACAAACAAACAAAATCAAACACATGGCAGCACACAGCACATTCGCAGGGAGGAAATTGTGGACATTAAACAGATAAAGATGCTGTATTAATGAAATCGGTTTGTTTCATGGAAAAAAAAAAAAAAAAGTTGATCACAGCAAAGATGTGTTTAAAGCCACCACCAACACCCTCCACTTCAAAATGTGTTCAGCTTGTGTCTTCCTTCATTGTGCAGAGTTTGACACGAAAAAGCTGGAGGGAAAATGCTTCTTTGTGTTTACTTAAAATCTGATAAAAACCGAGTTTAGGAAGACGTACAATCAAGATCTGTGACATCACAACTTGTTCTACAGCCAATCGTGGTCCAGTATGGAACTTATATGCATATGTGATGTTGGACCTCCTGGTCACATACACTGGGAACAAGCTTCTTTTTACTTTAACAAGAAGAAGACACGTTTTGTGTCCAGCAGTTAAGCTTTTAAACAAAAAAAATGCATATCCACATAGTCAGTTTTTCAATAAGAAATCTTGAGGTAATTCAACATTTTAGTGGAAAAATTGTATCAGTCACAAATTATTATCCCACAGTCTTTTTATACGTCATAATACGCCATGTCTGGAAACAGCACTTTCTCCTATATGGAGTCACTTTAAGGTGTCAGAGGCATTGTTTAAAGAGAGGCCTAGCGTCTCTGCGCTCACAGTGAGGTAAAGGGGAAGAAGCTGAAGGTAATTCCAAGAGAGGTTTATGAAATCAGGGCAATCCACTTTGACCAGCTACGTCCAAGCTATGCAACAGTTGGCTGAGCGCGCTGCCTGTCACAGCCTGAGCTGGGAACACACTTAACGCAACATGCCCATTGGGCAGCACTCAACAGCTCTGAGGAACAACTCAAGCTTGTTGACACCAATCCTATTAGTTAGAAGAGCCATACTAATCACAGATGGGGTTATCCTGCCTTGGCCCCCACCTCCTCGTCTTTCTTCCCAGGTCAGCATGGCAATGGTTAACGGTGGCCACAAACATGCCTAATGCAACTCTGACTTTATTGGAAAAACTCTCAACTGTGTGCCTTAAGAGCTGCTGTTGAATGGAAACTTTGTCCCACAAAGGTGCAGTTTGCATCAGCCGTCACTAACTTTACAGATAGCAGGAAACTGGGAGGGCACCCAGAGGGGCAACTAACAGAGCAGCAGTTACATAAATCCCACTAAAACCTGCCTTCCTATACTGGTCAAAACCGGGCTGCATCTGTCCTTCAACACAATAAGTACCAATAAATTCCTCTGCAGCACTGTATTTGCTCTTTAGCCTCTCGGCTGTGCAAAGCTCTGTTAATTCCAGTGCCGGAGCGGTTCAGTCGGTCACAGCATGGCACATTCTTTCTGTTGCCACTGGAGAACTTTTCTCTCCCCTCTCTAACAGGATAACCTGTCTGCATGAGAGAGAGAGGGAGAGGGGGGCAGGGTGAGCAGTCTAAAAGGCCTACTCTACTCACCATCCAACCCCTGTGGCTGATCACTGAGCCTCTCCACGCCAAACACACAGTCTCTGAGGCTGCCACAGCCCCCACCAAACGCCACCGACACACCCAACTGCCAGCCACAAGGGGCCCTGCCACGGCCCACGAGGCTGCGCGGAGTTAAAGGACACACAAGTTGAGAGGGAAAAACTCAAATTAAAATGAGAGAAACATCATCTCTGGAGTTTGCCAAGAACAAACCCAACAAGTTTGTCATCAGAGGAGGCAATGTGAGGATAAAGTGTCAGTCTCATGTCCTCCACTCTCTGTCACTGTGACTGTTTATGCTGTCTTGATTTCTGGTATCCACCAAATGATTGTAAATGATGTGCATTGTTATCTTCCTTCTTTTTTCTTTTGTGACAGAGCCATTCTTCAACTGTGGAAAGGGGGGGGGTCACTATGGAAACAAACCCCATGGCGAGTTAGTGGCGTCCAACCATGATAGTGCTACTTGTCATAGCTGTCATGCCTGCAAGTGACATTATAGCAGTAGGGCACCAGGGAAACCAAAAAAAAAAAAACACAAAAACTGAATTCAGTTTGACTTCTCTATCAAACAACTACCACCCTAATTCTTGTTCTCATAAAAGAAAAAATCTCATTTCCTCATAATTTTCTACAGCAAATAACCTGTTTTTTTAGTTTTTTTTTCTTCTTCTTTATTTCCCTCTTCAGCACCTACACTTATGCTCCAAAGATTGGAGAAGGTGCATCGCTCAGAGCACAAAAGGAAAAAGAAGAAATAGCCTCCCCTCATTTCAATACAGTGACTAACCCGCAGCCATCACCACTCCCACTGAGGAGAGAGGCGGGGGCAGTGGTCCCTATGGCGACCAACGGGCCACATTGTTCCCAGACCGGCCCACATTCATTACTGACAAAAAGACACACACACACACACACACACACACAATCACACACTCTGCAACACAGGCAATTAATACATTTTAAGTTACAATTCACACAGGTGAAAGGGCCTCAATGTGTCACGGTGACTTTATCATCATTACTTTCACGATTTTATTTGTTCAACAGGAAGCTGTGAGGAGTTTGTTTGTTGCTGCTTTCACACCTTGATGGTTTCAGGTTGCATTCACTTGTTCCATTGAGAAACTTTTTTTTTTCAATTCTGGCCCTTAGGGACAGAAAAAAAAGCAGAAAGAAACTTTTGGTTCACTCTTCCTAGAGACCAAATCAAAGATTGGCAGTGAATGCAACCCCGTCCGGTTCCCCTTGTTTCTATGGAAATTGACACTGGGTGACATTTTCTTGCCTGTTTGGCTGCAAAGCAAAGAGAGAGCACAGTCTCCCATGTGTCTCCACTGTCGGCTACTGACTTTATCATGTAACATGCTCACGTCTGAGGTGTGGCAGCGGACACACACATGGTGTGAGGAAAACATCGGCATGGTGGGACCTCAGTAAACATACTAAAATGTAGCAATGTTACACCTCTCTAGCGGATTATTGGAAAATCCACTAATCAAACACTAAGCAATGAGATTAGCTGGTGGTGGGAAGTAAATACAGAGAACTCACTGTTTTGGAGTCCAACTCGTGCCTGGTTTGGGCCAAAACTTTATCCACGCCGGCCTGATCAACAAAGGTGACGAATCCGAACCCTCTGCAGACATCAGGAGGGGGGAGGGAGGAGGGAGGGGGTATTAATGACACAGAAACTGATGTTGACATGTAATGATACGTTATGAGCGGTGAGGAATCACGGAGGTCAGATAAACTTTCAGCTCCGGCAGAGAAGCCGGGCTCACAGCTCCCTCACCTCGAGCGCTTAGTAACCGGATCTCGCATCACCATACACTCCTTCACCTCGCCGTACTTGCAGAAGTACTCCTTCAGACCCTCTGGGAAACAAAACAAGGTGGAGAGAAGACATGTTCACTGATGAATGAAGAGGTTAAAAACAGAGGACGACTTTTTGCATAAAAAAGTTAGCAAGGAGTTTGGCTACAGGATCAAACTCTTTCACCCTGCTGAGATTTCCTTCACCAAAGTTCATACATTTTTCAGTTAAATATGTCAAACACAAAATGATCAGGATCCAAAAGGATTAAACTTGCACAATATTTCCAACCAAAATTTCTCATCTTAATGCATCCTAAATAATTTAATTTCAGACTTTTTAATAGGATTTAAAGAATCACACATTTACTCTATGGCAGTTCTGAATGGAGGCATTCATTCTGGAGCAAGCTCCATATGTGAAATTCAAAAAAAAAGAAAATAAATAAATTGATTCAAAGTGAGAGAAATTTTAAGAAATGCAGCTTTTCAAATAAGGTTTTCTTGGTTTCACCTAATCCACGCCAGGATTTTAGAGACATAGTTGCATTTTATGAGGGCAAGTGGTGGAAAAAGATTTACCTTGTGTTGTTTGCCAGCTGAGTCCACCTATGAACATTTTGCTGTGGAAAAAAACAGAAAATATCTATGTTTACATATTCATTAAAGGAGCATTCCGTGGGTTTGATATTTATATGGCTACACAGCAAAGACAAAGTTGTGATTGAGGCTTTGAAAGTGTAATCGTGGAGGTAAAGACGTGTGTCTAAGAGTGTATCATCTCTGGTTTTACATGAAGGCTCTCAGTGTGGAGGTGTGCGGGTCTGGCTGCGGACCTGAGTCCCCTCGCAGAATACCAGGGTTGTTTCTGAGGTGAAAAGGCAGAGGTACGAAAGAGGGAATTAAAAAAAAAAAAAGTTTTTCGTTACCAGGGGTCGTGAGGGGAGTCCGTGGTGGACAGGCTGCTCTGGCTCCCTTCCGTCTCCATTCCGTGTCCTCGCTGTGTGAGTGAGTGCCGTGAGCGTGTCCGGGCCGAGCCGTGCGGGAAAACAGGCGGAGAGTGAGTGAGAGGAGCTGGGCGGGTTTGGCCCGGGGTGACAGAGAGGGGAGCGGGCCAGATGCAGGCTGGGACAGACTCCACCTCCTCCTTCAGTCAGTCCCGCTGCTGCCTCTCTCTCATCCCACCGCCGAGGCACGCCGCTCCGCCGTCAACACAGCTGTCAGCAACCGCGCCGCTTCCGTCGCCGCCTTTCAGAATAAAAGCCTGTTGGAGTGGCCATGTGCATGAATGTCCAAAGTGCATGATAAGTAAAAAATGTTGGTTGACATTAAGTCTCCCTAGTTAACTTTAATAAGCATGTCAAGTCAGGTTATTTGTAAATCATATTAATAACCTACATGTTATTAATCATTCATTGAATGTTTGCGCTGTTTTAAATATTAAATAAAAGGACTTCAAGTGCTGTATTACCAATATGACTGTGATTTTGCAATTTCATTCTTTCATTCTAAAATACTTCAGAGTATCTGAAAGTAATTTGCATGCCATAGCTGTCCCTTAAATTTCACTGTTGGTTATGTATCTTAAATGAGCTGTGAAACAATACAAAGTATCCAAACAATGCACACCCTCTCTGTCCATTAGTAAGTAAATATAAATCAGTTACAGTTTTACTGCGGTACGTTGCTAGTTTAATAGCTCTGTGACGCTTTGCTTGTTGTATGGTTTATGCTCTGAATGCACTGTGGCTTGTAGGTCTTTCCTTGGACCAACTGCGAGTCCTGCAGTCTGCATGCCTTCAAACTGTCGTACACTGATGGCCTATGGAGTGAATTCATAGAATAAGAAACACAACAAATATTATTTCAAGTCAAAGTGAGAGGTATGACCAACCTTAAGGGAAGGGTGTATATAGTGTGTCTTTTGGAAATGACAAAAACAGAGGTCAGAATAAAGCAATCATGCTTTATTAAAAGTTTAAAAATCCTTGTCAATCATTGTTGTCTGACATTTAACATAAAAAAAAATATTTAAAAAAGTCAAACGTTTTTCCCATTCGTTCAGTGTAAAAAAACAATACATTTAATTTAGATTTACATAAAACGCTTTTAAGTATATTATTCATAAAATATATTAGGATGTTTTTTTGTATCAACAAAATATTCTGACTATAATATGATGATTGACAAAAAAGTAGCTTTTACAAAAGGTTAAAGCAAAAACATATTTTACAAAGAGCTTGACCTGCCTGAATTGAAATTAAACATATTTGGAAAACAACCATACTAAAAGTGAAAGTGAACAGGACATCATAAAATCTAAACCATAAGTAGGAACAATTCAAAACTGATTGTGATCGCTTGAAGTTTTCAACCTTATCTCTGCTTAGACCGACGTGAAGCCTTTATTATGAAGGTAAAATCTTTTAACTTCCTGTCACATTCTGGATAGTTTCGACTACCTTGACGCAATTTCCATCCTTGATTAAATAGAGTGTTAAAATTTATACTGTTACAATAATTGAAATGGTCTCTCTTTTAGAGAGGTCTTTAGAAAATTCAAACGCCAGTGACGGATTGAAACATTACAGTGAAAGTCTGACACGTCACACGTAAATACAAATTGTATTTTCTTTGTCAGGAAATGAATATCATGTGCTATTACTTTGATCTTGTGGGAAATAACGCAGCCACAACTTTTAATCACAGCAGGCCTTGTGGTAGGCTGCTCTATAAATGTGTTGTCCTTACAGTGCAATAGTCAAACCGCAGAGTGAATTAGTTTCACAACTATTGGCCAACAGTCAGTTAGGAAATTAGTTATCAATCCTCACCTCCAGTTGCCTGTTTACATAATATTATGTGTGTTTCCTTTATATTTTCCACTAATATAAGGTCACATTACTAATTTAATCTACCTAAAATAGTGTGTCTGAGGTGCTTGACTAATCTACTAACTAACTTCATTAACTTTTCCTTTTCATCATTGGGTTCTTGTTAAATCATTTAAAGTGCATGTCTATGGAGAGCTGATGTGTATCAGTGTTCTCGTTTGCAGCTCAAGAGATCACTGCTCGCACTGTGTCTGACTATCTTTTATGCAACTTCCATAATGCAAACAGGCTCACGCTATGCGGTATAGCAGGGGGTTGGTGTGCTGTGCGCTCATTCATTGCTGGGGTTTAAGTATTTAATTAGTACTAAAGCCAGCTCCGACTAATCTTCTCAACACTGACTCAACATGTGACCTGGTAACCAATGTTAAGGCCAATCAATAGCCTGAGCAATTCAAACAAAGACAATGGCGGCTTTGACTTACGGGTGTAAAATGGATGCTGTCCTACCTGAGGCTCAGAGTTTCTTGCAAAGTTTGTGGCATGAAGTCTGGAGTTTAGGAGACCTTTGTGCATGCTGACACTGAAATACATAAGAGCAAGCAGAGGTAGTGCTGGTTATGAACCACCTCTATATTACAAGCTGAGAGTGTTTGGGCATAGATTTAGATTTGTGATTGTCCTCTAACACAGTTTATTTTCACTGAGTGCTGCAGCCAGTGTCCTGCCCTCACACAGGCCTACTCTACCCTCTGCAGATGAGCAGATGAAGCTCTGGAAGTGGGACAGGCGCTATTTGGACAGGAATTAAGGGGTGTGTTAAATTTCTGCATGCATGATCAATGGGGTTGAATGGTGGGGTTGGGGATGGGGCTGTGGATGAAGGGAGGGAGTGGGGGGGGGGGCACCAGGCTGAGGCAGAGACAGAGAGAGAGCTAGCGGTGAGAACACGCACAGAGGCGGCCAGCAATGGCTCACTAATGAGAGATGGACAGTGTGGATTGTATGTCATTACCAATCAACATAGCTTTGAGTTCTCTGTAGAGGGAAAATGCAAGCTCTAATGTGTGCTGCATGTGGTCCTTTTTGATAAACCCAGCTTGTGTGGTGGAGCATTAGTCACAGCGGTATCTGAGCTGTTGGAAATCCACACACACTGCCCTCTGTCCGGTTTGGTGAGGAGTTTCCTCTGAATAGTACAATGGGACTTAATTACAGGTCAGTGGCATGTCTCAGGGAGATAGAGGGAGCTCTGTTACCCTTCCAAATACAGTATAATGCCATCTTCCCAAGGGTGGGGTGGGGTAACACCAGCTCCACACAAAAAGGTGCTGATAGGCTGAACCTGAGAATGGGATAAGGTGATCCAGGCAGAGAAAGTGAGCGTTTTACACTGAAAGAGAGAGGGAAAAGATAAAGGACTACATTAACTCTTAAAGTTTTTCTCCCATTCAGTTTGTCCTCTTTCCTTTCCTGTCTGCTTCCAACTTATCATTCCTGCCAACTTTCTTTGACAAAAAAACAAGAGGGTGAAACAAAGACAAAGCAATCTTGAATTTGGAAATCAAAAAATCTGATTGTACTGAACATAGTGTAGTAGAAAAATATTAAGTTAAAGCCTACATGTGGGGGAAATGGAAAGTTCAAATATGGCCGCAGCTGAGTTTTATTATGAACCTAAGGTGAGTGAGTTAAAAAAAAAAAAAAAAAAAAAACACCAATTTCACAAAATGTAATTTTTTTCTGTGACATTAAGATCACATTGATATCCTTAGCTTAAAATCAAAAGAAAAGGAAAGATGAGTGTTTGTGGAGATGAGTGGTAACAAAGATAAGGGAGTGAGATAAACAGTTCATGTATCAACAGGTGGGCAAATGGAGTGTGTAAAATAATAACATATATTAGTGTTAATAGTAAATCATATATACATCTTACATTTACTCAAATATTAGACAATTATAAGGTACTGTCCTGTTCTACTCCATGAGATTTCAGAGGGAAATACTGCACTTTTTACTCCACCACATTTATTTGATAGTTATAGTTACTATTTATTTTTTAGATCAAGATTTTACATTTAAACATATAAGCTTATAAAATACAACGCATTGTTAAATATCAAACCAGTTGTTCCCAAGCATTCTGGCTGGTGTACCCTTACAACAGATCAGTGTCTAGTTGGTGTCACATTTTTGATGTCTATGAGCCGTTTACTGTTCCACTAAAGAGACAATTCCCCTTAAAACTTTTATTTTTTATTTTTATCATTTCACATAATTTCATTTTATAACAGTTTGAGGCCCAAACAAGATAAAACTCTCTTAGATGGTCCAAAAAAGGTTTACAGATTTGTGTGTCGGTTTAAAGTACCTAACCAAACAAAGAAGTTGAAACTGGCTTCAAGTATTTTCAGTATTAACAAGAAAAATATATGTAATGATATACCAGTCATAGTTTTAATTTTGATACTTTAAGTACATTCTGTGATAATACTTCTGTACTTTTGCAGGATTTGGAGTTTTTTGACCAACCTGCATACAAGCTTAAATACACATATATGCAAAAAAAGAAGTGATTTAAAAGAGGATACTGATTTTAAAAAGATTTCACAATGCTCATTTCTTACTCCTCTTTTATTCTCTTACTAAGTGATGAACTACTCAACAGAGAAAATACTGCATGTGCATACTAGTCCACAACCTTAACTAACTTTGGTACAGAGATATATTCCCAAACTGGGCTGCTCTGATGTATAGATGACACAACAGCACTCTCAAGTGGCGCATTGGGCAGGTGAAGCCATGTTTCTGTTCAGTTAATACAATGTTGGTTTGTGCTTTTATTATGTTAAACCTTGGCCTGATTGAAACTGACATTTTTAACTACATGCTTCAAAATTCAAGTTCGGAAAATCCACAATTTAGACAAAAGGGTGAGGAGAGCTTTTGTATTTCCCAAAAGTCAGTTTCAGTGTGAAGTCAGAAATATCTGCAGCTATAAACATACCTCTCAACTTTTCTGTGATGTTTTCTTTGTCTTCTGTGTCTGAGCTGCGAGGTGATCTGGTTGCCTCTGCAGCTCTGTTTGCCACATTTATTTATTGTTTTTAAATTGCACTTTGGTCACTGTTGGGGACTGAGGGAGTGGGGACAAAGTTCACAGGGCGCATGTAAGGAGGAGGGGGTGAAGAGGAGGAAGGTTAAAAAAAAAAAAAAAAAAGAAAAAATTGACCTTTGAAAGCAAAACAGCAGGTGGAGAGCTAAAACCAGACAGCTCAGGACACATCGGGAGGAAATTCAACACAGAGGAAAATGAAAGTATAAGTTCTGTGGAGCTGAAGAGGGACTACAGATATAATGAGGCCTAATGCTGGCTGTCTGGCTCTCATTTGAGTGTGGTAGTGCAAATGAGAGCAGTGTTTGTTCACGAGGCAGTAGCGAGGAAAGGCAACAGACTAATGGAGGGAGAGGAGACGACCAGGGCAGCCAAGGCGAGGCCGAGCCGTTTAACTGCCCTTCAGGAGCAGCTGATCTGGGCCCTGCTGGGGTCTGGACTGTCTCGGGACGTCCTCGTCCAAGCCGTGGGGGAACTGGAGAAAGACAGGGCGAGTGCAGGCGCTGAAAGGGGAGAGAAGGGGGATGGAGAGAGCTCTGAGGAGGGAGAAATGGATTTCCCACCGCCTATATTCCGAGAGCTGGAGCAGCTTCCCCCAGAGGAGGCGGCCAAACTGAGGGTTGAAGTCGACCAGCTACTGCAGTAAGTAGATCCCAGCGCTTCTCTGGAAGCTCCATGGCAACAGCAAAACCACCTTAATCTCTCACTAACTGCTGTTCTCACACAGCAATTTGTCTGGGCCTCCCAATAGGACCCGATCGGGTAAAATTCAAAAATGCCATCACCACTTCATCAGCACTGTTTCTGATATCTCCACCTCTCTTTGACCACATGCACCATCAAAATTAAGCACCTGAGAGTGGAAGCAACAATTTACCCGTTAACCCATTTTTTCCTTTATTCTTCTTTAGCTTGGTTCCCTCTCTTTACCAATTCCTTCCTCCTTCTCCTGCTTCTCTGCCTGTCTCTCTCTGCAATCTGGCCTCTGAGGCGAATTTAAAGAGGGTTCCTCCTTTGCTAGTTACTAATTACCCACCCCCATCATTATTCTCAGGCCAATTCTTAATAAATAAGCTACACACATAGGTGAAGATTAATGGAGCAGGGCTGGTCATGTGAGATTATGTTTACACAACGCATGAGTGATATTTCTACATGCAGTTGTATGATTAATATTTGGAATACACACTGCATTTATTGGACAACTTATTGAGATGTAAAATAGCATAAAGAATAAAACATAAACTTCTCCTTGATGGGCTTTTATTTATATATATTATTACATTTTACTAATACAATACCTCATGAATATTTGTGGCGTGAACTTGAATCTGTTGAAATTAGGGATTTTTTGCAATTTTGTGTGTTTTTACTGCTCCTGACTTGACAGTTAGAAAGCGTTAAATTAGGCTTCATAAACCTTTTACATGTTTTTTCCCCTCCAGTGATCTGAAAGGGCTGGACTTTGCCCCTGTGTGCTTTCCCTTATCTCTCTGTCAATAAGCCTCTCTCTACTTCCCTCTCAGTGGCCACGCTTTATGTCTAATGTTGGAACAAACCGTGCCTGTTTAGCACTGTTATGGAAATGGTTTAACTGTTAGAAACACCATGAAATGTTTGGGAAAAGAAAATAACCAGTCAAATAAATGAAAATACATAAGAAGATGTAAATAAATAAAAAAAACACAACAAGAAGTAGTAGGCAAGTACACACAAAAATGATTTCTTTCTCTGATAGAGAGGACCCTTGGCATGTTGCAAAAATAGTGAAAAGCTACATGCAGCAGCACAACCTCCCTCAGAGAGAGGTAGTGGAGTCCACAGGACTCAACCAGTCCCACCTCTCCCAGCACCTCAACAAAGGCACGCCCATGAAGAACCAGAAGAGAGCTGCTCTGTACAGCTGGTACGTCAAGAAGCAGTGCGAGATCAGCCAGCGTGAGTACTGATGCAGCTGTGGAGCTGCAAAGACCCGCGTCTCTGCTTTCACACACTGTTTACGTTTCACAAACACACATTTTCACACACTCATCAAATATCAGTTCTCTAGGAGACTGAGACTGATACTACCTCTTCCTTCCAGAATTTACCAATGCCAAACATGGACTTGCATCAGTGGAGGAGCAAGGAGAAGACACGAAGAAAGGACGGAGGAATAGGTTCAAGTGGGGTCCAGCATCCCTGCAGATCCTTTTTCATGCCTACGAACGACAGAAGAATCCGAGCAAGGAGGAGAGAGAGGGGTTGGTGGAGGAGTGTAACAGGTGAGATATAGTGTTTGCACTAAGACAAAACAGGACTTTTTCTACCTATTCTTATAGCCTTGCTGAAAACTTGGTGTCTGATCTCATGCATTTCTCTATAACAATAAAAATTTACGAGGGAAAAGAATGTGCAGTCAAAAACTCAAGCTAATCTGAATCATCAGGGCTATGTGGGTGTGGTTTGGTCCCATTCAACTGACAGTTCTGGCATCATGAACAAACAACCAATGATGGTCATCATTGAACTATTATATGTCATAAGACTGCTAAGCCTTTAAGGTATGTGGAGACTGACTGGAGTGATTCTTACAGTGTATCTCTAAAGAAAAAATCACTGGTCATTTTATCCAATGTCATAAGATGTGATAGTACAAAAAAACATGTCTCTGTTAGGTTTGTCTGGTGTGTGAGCTAACACCTACAGTAGCCTATGTTTAGTAATATGTATATAACTGGTCAAACCCACCGGTTTGGAGAAAACCTCTAAATTCTCAAAGAGACAGTGTGGGCCTTTAAAATGTAACGCCATATATCAATGTCCTCTTCCTCTCTCAGGGCAGAGTGTATCCAGAGGGGGGTGTCCCCCTCTCAGCTTGCTGGACTGGGCTCCAACCTGGTTACTGAAGTTCGGGTGTACAACTGGTTTGCCAACCGCCGCAAAGAGGAGGCCTTCCGTCACAAACTGGCCCTTGACACGCCTTACACAAACCAATCTGGATCATCTTCTAACCTCAACCTTCCACCAAGTCCAGAGCACGGTAATACTCTAACAACCCTCAGGAAAACGTGAAAAGGTTGAACAATACACAGTTGGACTTGCCTTGGCCAGCTCTCTAGATGTCGTCTTTTTGGGGACTGACTTGTGTTGTATTCCAGGTGTGAAATACAGCCAGCAAATCCTGTGTGACACTGTGAGTTCAGCCAGGGGCAGTGGAGGAGAGAGAGCGGGACGTCTTGCAGTCAGCCCTGTCCAACTGGAGCCCAGCCACACACTCCTCGAGACCCACCACCCCAAGCCGGTGAGAGCATGTGTCATGGTTAGAGTGTCGACTACATGCATACTCTGCTGTCATGATGATCATGTTGTCCTCTGATCTCAGGTGTCCAGCGGAGGCCCACTGCCCCCAGTAAGCACTCTGACCTCCCTACACAGTCTGTCTGCCTCCCCTGCTTCCTCACAGGGCCTCATCATGGCCTCACTGCCCAGCGTCATGAGCCTGGGGGAGTCCTCACTTCTCATTGGTAACATTTGCTTTCTAGTTAATTTCTTTTCTATGTACAAATAAAAAGAAAAATCTCTGATTCATGTCTTTGCCTGTTGATTCACAGGTTTAGCCTCCACGCAGCCTCAGACCGTACCTGTTATAAACAATGTAGGGGGCGGTTTCACAACACTTCAGCCAATCTCATTCCAGCAGCAGCTTCACGCCTCTCCACAGCAGCAAATATCACAGCAGCTTCAGAGTCACATGGGCGCCAGTCCGTTCATGGCAACCATGGCGCAGCTGCCATGTCACAGTAAGACTACAGCAATAAAATGACATGTTTAACATGTCACGTTGAGTAAGGATCTCAATCATGTGTTTCTCATTTCAGTGTACAACAAGTCAGATTCGCCCCAGTACCACTCGTCCAGTCTGCTGTCACAAGCCATGGTCATCACTGACAGCAGTAGCCTGGGGACTCTGACCAGCCTGGCTGCTGTCAGACAGGTAACTGGGCCTGATGGGCTGCTCCGGTTTAGAAAAAAAAGTTTCATAGCGATGTCATGACCCCTGTGGTCCTCTTGAGGTTTGAGCTGTTCACCGCCTTTTGTTGTGGCCACCTGAGCCTGGTCACAAGAGACAGTATCTGGTATTATATTATTTGGTAAAATGTCCTTGGTTTTTGTTTTGTTTAGATTCTAACAGCAGATCCTGAGGAACAGACGGACCCACCTTTACAGGAAGATTCTCTGCACCTGCAGCCACACACACCTGTGCCAGGTACACAGCTGTAAATCCAGGTGTTTTCCCAGACACCTACATCCTACTACAACATTTTTGAATTGCCATCATGTCTAGTTTTACAAATGTCAAAGGGATATCATACCTATGAATGATTTTTGACCATTTCAGAGCCGCATTTATCTCTCAACACGACAAAGTCAATGGGAATACATCAATGTTGACCTTATGTTATGAAAGCTAAGCTAACTAGCTGCTTGCTCCACAAATAGAGTGGTAGCGGTTCTCTCATCTAACTCTTAGCAAGAAAGTAAATACTGCATTTCCCAGAATGTTTTCCTACTATTTTAATGCAGCTTTTTATTACAATAACACCACTGCAGCATCTGGGATGAACAAATCTATGTCTACGTCTTTGGGTCTTACTGGTTGTTAACCAGGTGCATCACTACCACCCACTAGGGTGAAGTGAGGAGCAGCGGATATAAGAAAACCAAAAAAGAACAAAATTCTCTCTGCCTTTTTCTTTTAAGTTAGTCAAAAGACTATTTACTTTTCACACAGCTCTCATATATTATGTTTTGTTCTGTTTACTTCAGATCATAGTTGTTACACTTCAGTAAAATACGTTAAACAGATTCTTGTTGGTCACAGTTGGGTATTTACCTATTTCAAGAGATGTTTAAGGTCTTGTTTTTTGTGCAGACGTTTTACTGTGACATTGATGTCCCTGTCGTCTTGCCAAACTTTTTAAACTTTTCACATGATAATTAATAATATTTGGACCTTAGCTTTACTTAACGCAGCCTGTATGTTGACTGACTGTATGGCTACATCTGCTTTGCCTTTCACACCTACACGGGGAGGAGCCCAAAGAAAACAAATGCTCATACAGTTTCTAAGCAAAGTGATGTTTTCCCTGCATTAAATGTGATTAAAGATCATAGCGCTCTCCATGTAGTACCTTGATCTCTGTGCTGGAACATTCAAAACTAATTTTGTCACAAATTTTCTGTCATCAGCATCTTCTGAGAGCTTGGAGCTGTACCCTGCCTCTCAGACGACAGACAGCCATCAGTCCCACCTCCTCTCACCTTCACCTTCAGACATCAGCTCCTACATTCCCACACAAATGGTCTCTACTGCACAGTAGATGTGCTCTGACAATGTAGCATCTCCTCACTATCAGCTGGACTGTGATTGACGGGGTTTTGTGACGGACAGCTACCTCTGGTGAAAGTTTCCCGAGGAACCTCAAGTCAGGGGCCACAGAGACGACTCAGCTCTGATGTTTCAAAGACTCTCTGACTCAAACGCCACACAACCGTAACATGAACAAGGATGTACATGAGAGATGTGAAAGATTTGATACAACAGAGAATCAACTGAAAATCAACACCGAAATGTATTTTTATTGAAAGAATGTTTTGTAATATTCAGAAATTGTAAATCCAGGTAAAACTTGTGAACCACATTTTTTTTTTAACTCACTGCCTTGAAATGCTTTTTTCACACTTTAATGAGTCTCTTTCAAAGTCAAGAATAACCATGACAATGGTATTAAAGATTTTTAATGAAAAAAACAAAGGCTTTGTGTTCAAATGTTCTGAATATCTCACCATCCACTCATTTCAAGCTTGTGACAGAACACTTTCGGGTGGAACATAGACAAACATCCCATAACAGTGAAAAGATAGTCACAAGATATTCAGTTCAAAGCTTCTTCCACTGTGTTTCCCTCTCGCTTTTTTTTCTTTTTCCGTTTTACTTTGACTTGTGTGTTTTCCTGTTCTGAGTTCCCGTGCTCACCGTTGCTTTGAGCATTGAGAGGAGAACTTGCACAATCCACCTGCTCCTCTCCATTCTGTTTCCTCTTTTTCTTTTTCTTAACAACATGGCTCTCTTCTGCCTCTGCCACTTTTTTCTTTTTCTTTGACTTTATTTTTCCTGAGCAGGGAGGCTCTGTCGAGGGAGGTGAGAGTGTAGAGAGCAGTGTTGAAGAGGGTAAGAGATCTTTGATTGCCACTGCTGCCTCTCTCAGCCTGGTTTCCATCTCACTGTCGCTGTCACTGTGAAGATAAGGGAAATAAAAAATGTTACAATTGCAAGTATGGAAAAAAGAATTAAACAATTCATATAACAAACAAAAAATATAATGAATAAGAACCTTGAACTAGGAACTGGACGACGCCTCACAGGGGCTGGAGGCTCCTCAGCCGTCTGTCCTGGGACTGACGTAGAAAACAGACGAAATCCTAAAAGAAAAAAAACAGACATGGATACCCACGCTTAAAGAGAAGAGAGCATAATCTATAAAAAAGCAACATGGGTAAAAGGAAAGAGAAATGTCACCTTCATCATCATCATCATCATCATCATATTTTACTGACTGCCCACACGATGAGGTTTCGGTCCGTGTTTCTGTGATGCAACTTGCAGAAACATACATGGCATAAATGACACTGAAAAAATATTTATCACTTTGACGTGTTAAATTTCTCTACACAAAGTAGAACAACTTACTTGTCAAGAAGATGTCCCAACTTTTTAGCAACGTGTGTTCGAAACCCCTGGCTGACCTGGAGCTCGTTGCCATCGTGTTCATGGTCAGCGACAACAACACTGTCACACAGCAAGGCAATATTGAAACGTATTCATTTTTCTTAATTCAACCATTTATTTTAATTGGGGCTGCTTCAGGTTGAAGATGAAAAGGTGACAGGTGACACACACAGCAATGTTTACAGACATTCCTGTAGCATATCTGTTGTTGAAAGGTTTACTGTGTAAGCTACTAATACAGAACCATTAGCTTTCTACATAATGACTGAGCAATGATTGGTTATTTCAAGAGATAGACATACCGTTTTGACTGTTTCACATCGCTGTCTGCTTCTGAAAACACAAAGACAGCAACAATCATCAACAGAGAAACAATGTCCTAAATGAGGGACTCTACCATCGACTAGCAGTAAGTTAAAGCCCATACACTGCAAGAGGTTAGATTAAGGCTTTAGTCACACAAATAAAAATCTCTCTTTTTTCTTGACAACTTTAGCCAAAGTTTAATTGCAACTAGCTCATCTGTACGCATTGGAAATATCATGGGGTGGACTTCGCCAGGGTAATGTCGTATTTTATCTGTTATCTGTTATCCCGATACAGACAAAAAAACTTCCACCTTTCTTCGTGTCTGTTCGTGTCTCCCAAACCGCCTCCTGGCATCTCCTCAGCACCTCGTCGTCACTGCTGCTGGAGTCGTCAGAAACACCGACCATCTTTTTAACGGGGGCCGCCATGATAAAAACGTGCTGCTCCTGTTGTGTCTGTTTTGAGCTGAGGATTTTGGGTAATGTAGTTCAGTCGTCATTGGAAACCGTGCGGACAGAGGTAGTCGTGTTTCTCAGGTAGCCTTTGCGCTTTTATTCATACAACTTTTGGGAAACAAACTGTTTGAACAAGTAAAAATAAAACAAATCTTGACAGGTTTATTAAAGTTCTCGTTGTGAAGACAGAGGAGGTCAGATATCTTGAAAGAGCTTGTGCAAAAATGACACAGTTTCATGAAAAGTAAAAACAATCTAAACCATTTAGCTTTATTTTACACAGAGCAGTGGAGATCAGGATTACACTGAAATAAAAAAAAAAAAAAGAACATGGCGTCAAAATAATGTCATATTAAAAAAAATAAAAAATAAAAAATACAGTGGGATAATATTCAGATTTTTCAACAACTGTCCAAAATCATGTGGATTGAAAAATATCATCTGCAGCAACTTGCTACATTTTTGTGAGGTATTGATATAGTTGACATAGTGTTAAAATACATTGATACAACCGTGTTTGTGTTGAGTACGAGTCACATTATCAGATTACCTGCTTTGTTTATCATTCAATTAACATGCTGTTTGTGATGCCAGCTGGAAGACAGAAAAGCCCCCAAAATCCCAGATAATCTATTTATAAAGAGCACTAGGTTTTCAATGTGAATATGTTTCGTCAGCCATTTTTATTAACAACAAATCTGATATGACATATGTATCATTTGTAAAAGCAGCCAATGTAAAAATAGGAATTACAGATTGGATCCCTAACTTTTTTGACTCAGTCATTTAGTCTTTTTGCGCAGATATACAAAGGTGTACTCCCTTCTCAAGGCATTAAGGTAATCAGATTACAATACCACTGACTGATACTGTACGGCAAAACAATGTAGTTTCTACTACACCACCACAGCTGCTGGTGAAGCTGTCCAACCAACATGCGCTCATTGATTCCAACTGACAGAACAATTGAGGTTGTATAAGGTCACGGAGCAAAGATTATGGCTGCCCATGTGTGTGCCTGATATCACACTTGTTGAATGTTAATCAGCTATGTAATGCGTTGTTATTAATTATTAATTAAACTGTAAAATGTTACGTTTTATAAGAGTGAACATGATGAGTATATGAAATGTCTTAACGCAGGCTGTGTGACGCCACATATGGCAGAACTGCAGGACGCTGTAAGATACTGTGTTCATCAGAGAGTGTGATATGAGGAGCTGAATTTCCTTCCCTTTAGTTTACTGAGGGAGAGAAGCATCGTACTGCAGCATTCGTCTTACAGCTGGATGAAGCGCAATGTTCTCAGACATTAAAAAAAAAACACAATGAACATCTGGATACAAGGCACATGGAATCAATATTACAATGCACAGTAAAAGAAAGCCCAGATCTTTTGAGCATGGAAAAAGATTTTCAGACTGCTCCGGTGGTTTCACATGATCTAACGATTAACTGCAAAATACATATTTCACTGTAAAAGCAATAGTGGCCACATTTTGGTTTAAGAATTATTTCCAGCATGTTAGGTAGTTCCATTCATTTCTGTGCAATATGAATTTCATTGTTGAGTGGATAATGGAGTATATCAGAGTCTGCAGAATAATTTAACAGTATCAGTGCCTCCTGAATGAGTGTCAGCAAATAAGTATTACAAACTTAAAGGAGCTATTTTTAAGTTTTGCCATTGCTACATATGCAATGTTAGTATAAACAGTTGTTTTTTTAACAGTCTAGAAGAAACGTTTTGAGTTCATCATCAAATTTCATTACTTTACTCGCCAATAGCTGACTGCAGTGGTGGAAACCAACCCTTTTGTTCTGCTTTTATTTCTATCACTTCTTTTCCCCTACTGAAATTTGCATGCTAGCCAGCCAACTAGCTCTGGCCCGGTTAGCCTGTCTCAAGACTTTCCAGTATGAAGTCACTGTGGGGTCCAGGCTCCCATGAAGAAGTAGTGCTGCTGGGCGTATTATAACCTCTTGTAAGCTCTTGTATCGTAACACAATGATAGCTGAAGCTCTTGGCCAGACAGATAAGTATACAGCTATCACTGCTAACATTGGCTATGTAGTAATAGCAAAACTTACAAATTGCTCCTTTAACTAAGGCAGGATTTATGTCGACTGGAAACTTGTGCATTGTAAAAATATTACACAATTTGGAGTGAATGTAAAACAACAAAACCACCAGTTCAGTCCTTTAAACAGGGCTTCCATGAACAGAGAGACAGGTCAACTTCTGTATCTACCCCAGCACCTGATCAAAAATAAATCAACTACCAAGCTACAAACCTCTGTCATGTAGTGTGCTACTATGGTATTTCATTGGTAGACTGATTGCAGAGCAGCAGAAGATACACTCAGCAACTAGTTTAATAGGTACACCGCACCATTGGCTGAACTCAGCTCTTACAGGGTGGGATTCACAGTGCTGTTGTGCCAAATGAAACAAAGAAAACAGATCTCAAGGGATTAAATAACCGTGATTACACATTGGACTTGGTAAAACGGGCAGACCAAACAGTTTCAGACATAGATAGGATTTTAAGAAAGCTGTATGAGGTCCAGTAACTTAGATTCTGCTGCTATCCCAAAGTTTGATAGAACAAACACAAGATTCCCAGTTGTCAGCAAATTAAGTAAAAGTTTTTGTCATAAAAACGTAATAGAGTCTAGCAGGATGAAGATCACACCTGAAATCATGAAAGAGTGCATGCTGTTGTTGAGAGATCAACCTAACAATGTACCATATAAAATGGACAGCTTAAATATCTGACACAAACAGTCACAACTGATAGATATTTAAGGAAGAATGAAACTCAAACAACATCAACTAGTGCTACATGATCATCTATGACTACCAATACTGTAAAACATCTAGTTTATGCTTGCTTTTCCATATGGGAAACACAACTGTCACTTGCAAAAGGTGGTTCAAATAAACTACAACTGATAACAACTATATATTTAAGTAAATGAAGTAATAAGTAACACAGTCTATGGGCTTTGCCATGAGAAAGTCTGTGACTTTAAGTGTCCCTTTCCAGCAGAGACAGAGACAAAAAACTTAAGGCATAAGTGTTGTAGCAGTAACATGATACTTGTATGACAAACTGAAAGACAGAACAAAAAGGCTTCAGTCAGATTTAACAGAACATTCCTCTGAGTCCCAGAAACTGAGCTCTGAGAGGTACTGATGAATGGATCCATGATTTCATTACAAGGCAGATGTGGTCTGTTGATTCTGAAGTATGTTGTCACATTTGTAAGAAAGTCCACAAAGGAGAGAATATTTCTGTCCACCAAAAAGAAGTTTTTGGATGGTTGTAATCCAAGACATCAATCCCCTGGGAGGTATTGCACATGTTTTCATATCAGGTATTACAGACCACCATTGTATGCATAGTCTGCCTTGTTGTGCATGATGAGTTTGTTGTCCACAAAGTAGAAACTGTCTGATCTGGTCTCGTAGGGGTGCTCCACCATCTGGCGAACTAGAAGGGGTGAGGGGCAAACAAACAAAGATTAATATATGGATTCTTGTGTAAAATATAAACCCAGTAGTTTTAACATTAGTGGCTGACCAAAACAGACCAGAACTCACTGAGGTCATCTGGAAGCTGTGGAAACTCATAAATGTGTTCACATGTGTTGCGGCTGTTAGGAATGCAAAAGCCAAAGTCAAAGTCAAAGTTCTTGAGAAGGCGCCCCTGGAAGTAATGCCTCTCAATCATACGAAAGCTGTTAATTGGCCGGTCACCCACTGTGAACTCCACACTATGGTCAAGAAACAAACAAGAAAGAAAAAAATTACTATTCACTAACAAGACAAAAGGCATATTATCAAGATTTTAGCTATTTTCATTCAGAAAGTTTACTTACGTTGCACCAACAGTGCGCAGTTTTAGGAAGGCTGGTGTAAACTGGTATCTCACAAAACGTCCTGCACTAATGTCTACATCTCCACTCTCCTCTTCAGTGTCCATAGGACCTAATACAGAAAACATGTGCATCTAACTAGGATCCAGCTTTGACAGGACAGGCAAAAATTACAATAATCGGCTGCATGCACAACATAAAATTCTGTCCAAACAATTATTCACGTCATCATTCACCCTTTATTCAAAAAAGGCCGTGATAAAACTGATTGCATTGATATAGCATGGTTAAAAGGAGCAATGATGTATGAATCTGATATTGAGGAAAAACTGAGGTTTCCTAATTCTTTTTTTTTATCTGAATATGTCATATGTATTACTTGTAAAGGTAAATGTATTAGTAGTAGATGAAATGATTACTTTATCATTCCTTCCACTTGTGGGAATTTCTGTTCTCTTACATAAATATACCTTGAGATATGCCTCTCCAATCTGTTCAGTTTACAAAAGGAAATTGATGACACAGATAAAACAACAGTTATTGAACAGTCAAACTGCAAGAAGTGTAAGCTGGCAATTACAAACCTTACAGAACTCTGGCTGAACAAGAAAACATGACATAAACCTCCCTGAGAAATCTGTGTCTGTCCACCATTTTAAGGATATCAAGCCTGGTGGGGTGGCAAAAGTTAATAATTCACTTACCACTGTTGGGAGGTTTGGCAATCTCAAACAGGACCGTCCCTGTCTCCAGATCTCTGATTTTGAAACGTGTAAAGTCAATGTTGAAGATATTGTCTTCAGGTTTACAAAGATAGTCTGCAATATGGAATAAAAGTGTAAGTTTGTGTTAAGAAATGGGTAGAAGGTGAGTCCATTATCTAACAACAAGCAAGCATCATTTAACAAACAGCCCAAGTTTACTTAAAGTTTGTCTCTCATATTTGATTAGATTTACTACTACTTGTATGGTGAATTTTGTGAGCACAGAGACTCTACCTTACTTAGAGAACTGAGATAGCTCTAGGGTTTCAGTATCTGTTTTCTGACTCTGGCAAGTTGCAGTTGTGGTGAGTAATACTATAGCACAGGCTACCATGTTTTCAACAAAGTGTTGTGAGAGAGAGGGGAAGTAACGACATTGTTGTCTGGTCTGTGAAAAAGCTAAAAACAATGGGAGGCATTAAGCATTGGCTGCAACTGTGGTAGACAGGCTGTCTGATGACAGGCCCTGAGGTTTGAGTCAGAGGCTTCAAGCCTTTCAGGGGCCTTGGGAGAAAAGTTGCATAAAAATGTACAACACAAATGTACAATACAAACCACTTAAAGTTGCATCAATTTTTTTAAATATTAACAATGAATGAAAGAACTATGTGTAAAGCAGAAAGGGGTCACTAGTAGTGACAAATTCTCAGAGAATTATCACTGCCTCTTCTGTCCGCTTCAGTTCTGTAGAGTGCTCTAGCATCTTTTAGCTCATTGTTCTGGTTTTCCAACCCAAAAGTCTGCTCCTATCAACCTTATTTCCAGCAGCAGCATGAAGTTGTCTTGATTAATAAGCTCTCCCAGCAATGGCAAACAGAGGACGTTTGTGTCTAGCTGGTGATCATAGTGAAGCCAGATATTCCCTTAACAAATGGCTAGAGACCAAAATAAAGCTAAAAGTTTAGTGAGACCTAAATTCAACAGGTGGCAAGAAACATAGATGTAAATGAGTTTGTATCCAATATTGCCAACCACTTTCAATGGAGAGCAGCCAAAGCCTGCTTTAAAGCTAAATGTTGCTAGATAACATCATGCGCTAATAACTATATTTGCGACTTTATCACGTTGTATTCTGCTTGGTGTCAAATGGTGTCAGCCCTTTTCATCTGGTTGCTTCTCTGTTCATCTCCGTGCTCACACACCCAAATTCCCAATACACCTGTTTTCATTTACCTATTTTTATGTTTCTGCTGTCAGACAATGGGACAACTATGAAATGGTGACTGAAAGGCAGCCTATTAAGACTACATGTTAACCAGCAGTCACCTACAAGCCATTTCCAAGCTCTTGCTCTGTATGTCTAAAATCTTGGTTTTATAACCGCAACTTCATCTGTCAAAATCACCATACACATAACAAAAAGACACCGGCTATATTTACTATGTTTACATGTAAAATGATAACTCAGAGAGAAAGTTCGAAGCCACAGAGAACCTTTCTTATTTTTTCTCTCACACGGTGCACAGCCACTGCAGCTCATTTACATCTATGTTAATTGCAATGCAGACTCTCTTCCACTCACTGAAGAGTAGACACAGAGACAGGTGCCTCTTGTGGGGCAGTCGCTGAGGTTTGGCCTAAAAGTTGCTAGATTTGTTGCTTGTTGCATTTTTGAAAATGTTGTACAAAGTGTGTAAAAAGTCCCTAAATCTGAGTCTCTACATTGGCACACTGTTAGTGTCTTTCATAATATGTCTGTCTTGTGTTTTCAGCTGTTTGGCCCCCCCAAAAAAACACATTAATGCAGCTTTAAGGACTGGGGACCCTGAACATCAGTCCCTCTAAGTGGCCCAAATTCCTAGCTACGCCCCTGAGAACATCCTTATTCTTTGTTAAACAAATCAAACAAGACTCAGAACAAATATATATAGCGTTATACATTTCACCAATTTATGATTATTCAGTAGATCCATTTACAACGGGTGGACTTATTGTCAGCTGGTTTGCTAACTGGGCGCTTAGCCACAATTAGCAAAATTGTGAATGATTGTAAATGAATGATGCCCGTTGAGTGGTGTGATTTTACCGGGTTTAATTAAGACCAAGTTTACGCTCACATAACGTACCCTCCGTGACAGCCCGGAGCCCCAGGACATGGTCCGGGGAAATATCTCTTCCCAGAGCCCGGAGCTCATCCTCTGTGACCACAGGCCACTTATCCGTTTGACTGCGCCTCGACTTCAGCTTCTTCAGCATTCCTCCTCCGGTCTTCCGATCCCTGTGGGTCGTCTCCGAGCTGCTGTCTGCGTCCGCCTGCCCCTTGCCGACTGTCTGTGTCGGTTTGTTTCGAGATCCGTTCATACCGGAAACTGTGGCAATAATGAAAAGAGTTGTTGTGCTTTCCAATTTGGGAGCGACTTGACAAACTGCGGGTGTAATTTTCAAGATGGCGTAAAACGTGTACGAGAGACGGAAAAGCAAGATTGTGATTGGCTTAGAACGATGGAGGTTGTCATAGTTACCGACGGGGTATGAACGGTTTAAAGCCCAGGCCCTCCCGTTTCCTCTTCAACTGGCTGCATTGTGTTACTTCTAATGGGGCCATTTTCCAGCATGCTCTCGTCTGCTATCTCTTCTGTTGGTGGGATGATATGAATGTTCAGTGTTTTCTCTAAGAACACAGTCTTGGCATCTTGACGAATACACAGCTACAAATTGATACTGCCCCAGTGTACCGTGTCAAGCACCCGTTGCTCCTCATGTCCAGCGTGTGGCGCTACTGCAGCTGTCCGGGTAGCACAAAGTTTTGTTGACGGAAGTTCCCACGGAAGAAGAGAGGAGCCGCGATGGTGCGGGTGAAGTCGAGGTAAAAATGTGCTCGTCGTGTACCATTTGCTCGCATATTTGTGCGGTTCCTTTCTGACGATGTCTGTTCTGTCGGCAGGTATTTACTGTGCGAACTCGTCGTGTCAGACCGGAGCCGCCTGTTGCTGCTGGATGACCGAGCTATTGCGTTGGCAGTGAAGGCAGCGGTGGCCCGTACTCACGGTGACTATGGAGCGGCTCTCTGTAGTGTCGGATTCTCTGGTAAGCAATGGTGCAAGAAATATTTAAATGCCCAACTTAAGACAGAATAGTAAGACAGAATTTAAATATACTCAATCAGAAGTACAGTAATTGCATTTCAGACTTAAAATCAAAAATTGTACCCAAAGTGCCAAAATGACTCATGCAGCAGAATGGTCCTAGGCTGTGATATAACACTTAAAAAAAACATTTTATTTTTTTTTTTTTACTTTTTTCTTGATTAGATTTTTTTAACGCGACTATTTACATTTTTTGAAAATTGATACTGAACATGTTTTGTATATACAATCTTAAGTAGTGACAATAGCTGTCAAATAGATGTAGGTGAACAAGATGTATATAATTTCCCAGTGAAATTGGGTGAAGAAGTAGCATACATGTACATGTACATTATTTGAGGAAATGTCCACTACAGTAGTGTTTACTGATCTCTCTGTATTCTCTGCTTTTTTCCTTTTCAGTGAAATATCTGAATGCTCATACTGGAATAGTATTCCTGCGTTTGCCCAAAAGGTGTTACAGACTCCTCTGGTCTGCATTGCCTTTCATAACCAGTGTTGAAACCCGTGGGCAGAGAATTCCATGTTTTCTTAACTGTTTGCATGTGGGAGGTAGGAAAAACATCAACACACATTTTATAATGAATCAGACATGACATATCTTTTAACAATCTTGAATACAAATTGAACATTTGTTTTTTTCCCCAGGAACAATTCGAACATGTCAGAAGTTTCTGATCCGATACAATGCCCAGCAGCTCCATCGAATGCTCCCTAAATGTAAAAATGAAGGTAAGGGGTTTTATTGACTTCTATCGTAATATTATTCATACTGTACTCTGCACTTAGAGTCCGTGGTCAGTATTTATTTATTTGCCCATGTGTTTTTTAGACTCTTCAATGATAAAATCTTGATATTAACTTTAAATGTTTGCCAGTGTCGAATGTGCTACTTATAGGATGGATTAGAACATTTATCTTAAATTAAGACCCTTTTGAATTCTGCTCTGTAACATGTAGTACTGGAGGGCGCACACACCTCGATACAAAACACCATTTGACTGGTTCTTTCTCTGTTTTCATTTACAGAGGAAAAACAACAGGTTCGCCAAGCAATTCTGAGTTGCTCCTTAACAAGAGGAAACAATGAAGCACTTGAAGATGAATTAGGAGGTGAAGAAGAAGATGAAGAAGAGTGACTTCAGAACATGCAGTAAAAGGCAGCAGCTTTGTAGTTCTCCTTGGATGTCTGACTATAATTCATGACAGGACTAATAGGAGTGAAGATATGAAGCATTTGGAGAAATTCATACCCAACTGTGTGAAAACATAGTTTACTGCTGCTGTATTTGTTACTAAAGAAATCTGACTGACTGTATGCCTGGCTTTAACAGAGAAACACATGATATTGCAGGGTGCCCAAAGGGTAACCATGAACATCCTTTCACAGCAAGGTCACATTTGTTTCTAATGCTGATACTGAATCAGTATCTCTTTGTTGTTGTGGATAAGGCTCACTGTAAATAAAACTGCAGCCACATAGCAAAATAAGACTATGGCCTAATTCTGAAGAAATGTAGTGTTTATTTTTTAAGGATTTTATTTTGTATATACAGTGTTACAGTGTTTTGTGCTTATCTGTATTTATTTACAAATTAAAGCCTGACTTTTGACTTTGTGGTTCCCTAAAAAAAATATATTTTTGCACACACTTGCATAGACCATCCAAGCATTAACAGAATTGTTGATATACAGTAGGTAAACATTTTATTATTGATGCCCAGATATCTACATTTTGTCAAGTCAGCTGATATAGCATAACCATTAACGATTCACTGTGTCTTTAACAGAACAGTCAAATAATAAACAGAAAAATATTTTTTACTAAACCCATTTTGATACCATAAAACATTCAAACTTAGCCTGGCTCATGCCATGGATGTAGCTGACAAGGCTGTCATTACTACATTTCCCATAATTCCCAGCTGGGTCCCAAACAGATCCCAAACAGGCAGGCGATACAAGAAACATCCGGGTCTCTCAGGTTCCTGTCTGGCGACCCGTCGCCATTAGTGCAAGCTCGTTGTAACGGATATTTTTTTTGATCAAAATCTTTAAATTGACACGTTTTCCAGCCTTTGGAGAACATTATTCGCCTTGTTAGGGGCACATTGTTTTCCTTAACGAGAAAAAACCTTACATTTAGGGGTCTTGGCCCCTCGTGGCGAGCTTTCGTCCTCTCTTCCAGCAGCCTCCATAACTTGAGACGCCGAAATCGTGTCTCTTATTTTTCTCGGGTTTGTTTTGTTGTCAAGATGTCGCCGTGATGGGGTCTCCGCGTTTGACAGAAATGAATCAGGGCCTTCGTCGCCTGACCCGCACTCACTGCAGCCCGCTTTTTGCCTCCGTTTTTCTGTTTGATGCTAGAGAGCTCGGCGGCTCTCTGCCCGGAGCTCGTCCTCACCGCCGCTCACTGCCCGCAGACAAACATGGAGAAAAACCCCAACAGCAGCACCAGCACCAAGGTTCCGCCCCGTTCCAGCTCCACAGGCCCAACACCGGGCGAATCTAAACCCAAAACAGGTAAAGACGAAAACACGCCTGTCAGCAACATGAATGTCACTCGATGTTGTGAACCACGACGTTTGCAGCTGAACACTCCCTCAGCCGTGTGGCCTGCTGGGGCCTAGCAGTAGCGCAGCTTATCTAGTATGGCTGACGTCGCTGTCAAAACATTTGACCCACCAACAGTCTGAACGGTGGCTAATATTTGCACACAATACTGCATTTTTAAGTCCATTAGCCCCTATCGATGCACCACAGTTGTCCTATGTATGGATGCAGAGTCTCGGTGACATATTCACTTCTGCATAAACAAAGTTTTATATCCCAACGAGTTGTATAATTTAGGTCATGTCTATCTAACTTGCATACCAAAGTCTTTAAATGCCTATTCTTTGTCTGAATAACTAAACCTCATGCATAATTTTAAAATCCACTGTAAGCTGGTTTCTCTATTGGGAGTCCCCTTCCATTACTTTTGGACGGTGTCCCTGGCCTCAACACCCAACTTTGAGGCTAGAAAATGCACAACCAACAGAGGCTGGCCTGTGTCCCTATTACTTAAACTTAAAGTCTCCAAAACGCTGTATGTGATTGGCCGACAAGGATATCTATTCCACCAGCTGGAGTGAAGTTGCAGAGAGGGCCTACTTTTTACCCTTAGCACTAATGATAAGACATTTAATTAATCATATTTACATGCCAACAGGAACCCCAGGTTTCAGAGTTACTCAACTACTTTTTTTCTTCCATCAGTTTCTGGTTAACAACCTCCAAATCACACATCAACGAAGTGAAGATCTTATATTGAAATGTAAATTTATGTATTCAGGTTGTTAATGAATATTTTTATTTAAATTTCAGAAGGTAAAAATAATGGAGGCTCCAAGCGCTACAGCCGCAAGCGTGAGCCTTCCTTTCCTAAAACCGATGGTTTTCAAGGCCCTCGCCGCACCAATTCACAGAAAAGCAAGAATTTTGACAAGAGACCCCCTCAGAGAGGTGGAGGACGACAGTATGGAGTTACAGGCGGAGGACGACGTGAGGAGGTTGGTATTTTTTTAAGGGTGGCCTTGTATTCAATTGTTAGAGCCTGTCTTTCATGTGAAAAATATTTTATCAGTATGAATGATTAAGAGATATTTTCAATGTAAAATTCTGACAAGAAGCATAGCATTAGTTTTAAGTTGAAATGTACTTGACAGATTGTTATCCACCTCTGCCTCTCCAGGTAGCAGAGACACGCCGGGCCGAGTTTAGCCCGGCTCAGTTTGCTGGACCGAAGAAAATAAGTCTGAACCACCTGCTGAACTTCACCTTTGAACCCCGTGGAGCTAATGGTGGTGTTGGAGATGGAGGCCACTCGTGCTGGGGCCGCCGAAACAAATGGGGCCACAAGCACAAGCCCTTCAACAAGGAGCTTTTTCTGCAGGCCAAGTAAGCATCCCCCCAGACTTAAAAAAAAAAAAAAAAAATGAAGCAGAGAGGCTGAACTTGTGGGACTCAAACTATCTTTGTTTGTTGCAGTTGTCAGTTTGTTGTGACTGACGACCAGGACTACAAGGCTCACTTCACTGATCCAGACACTCTGGTCAACTGGGACTGTGTGCAGCAAGTGGTGAGTGCCTACTCTCTGTTGAGCTGTGCTACCGGTGCAAGAGTCACAGTCATTTACATACTGATATACATAATGACAATCTATTTGTGTGTGTCTACAGCGCATCTACAGTCATGAGGTGCCGTCTTGCCCCATCTGCCTCTACCCTCCTTTGGCAGCCCGCATCACCCGTTGTGGACACATCTTCTGCTGGCCATGTATGCTGCACTACCTTTCTCTTAGTGACAAGAGCTGGTCCAAGTGCCCCATCTGCTATGAGGCTGTGCACACTGCTGACCTGAAGAGGTAAAGGAGAAGTAAAGAAAACTTGGGTGTGAGTCCATATAGCGTAGAAAAGAGCTGGTAGGGTGCTGAGGAGCGACCCATCCCAGCACTTTGTTAAAAAAGAGCTATGCATGGATTTTGTTTCTATGACAACAATATCTTGACAACACATCACCACCATCAATCAGTGTCCATCCAATCTGCTCCCACAACTGGGCTTTTCTGTCTTTTTTGTGGTAGTTTCTATCCAACATATCATAAAGCTCTGGATAGACAGAAATGACCAAAACAAGCTTCTCCTCCATTTTGTTGGTTACCAGAGTGATGCATCCCGCCCCATCTGATTGGTTGCCTGAAAAGGAGCTACAGTGACAACAGCAGAGCGTTTCTATAAAGTTTAGTATATTTCATTTTGGTCAGGGGTGTTTTGACACTTGCCTATAACAATTGTTTTCTTATTGTAGTGTGGTTGCTATGGAGACCAGGCAGTATGCGGTTGGTGATGTAATCACCATGCGCCTGATGCGAAGGGAAAAGGGGGCTCTGGTGGCCATGCCTAGCTCTCAGTGGGTGAAGGTGGAGGAGCCTGTTCGCTTTGGAGGTGAGAGGAGGCAGCAGCAGCATATTTGTTTATGAGAGACTGATTTGGGGGTATTAAAGAAATTAGTTTTAACAAACTGTTTTATTTCTTTAATGGATATAAAGTACTAGAGTGCTGTGTCAGAGGTTTCTTCAGGCTCAACAGGAGGGGAGGAGAAAGGAAAAAATTGGGGTTTTTCAAGGAAAACATGTCAGATTAGACAAAGTTACTGTGGTAACTGACTCAGAGTTAACGTCTCCTCAGTCAGTTTTCACTAAACCCATCCTCTGGAATCCTTCATTTTTTAGTGTTTTGTCATAATGACTTACAGCAGTACTACTGAATAGCAGTCTTTACATAAAGTGTTTTTTAAGTCCTAGAACAGTTACGTCTATGTTTGAGAAAATTTTGTTATCCTCTTTTTGCCACTGTGTAAGTTGCTTTAGATAAAAGCGTCTGCCAATGAGTAAATGTAAGTGGATATAACCATTTCTCTCAAGGGGCTGAACATAGAACATAAATGTGGTGACAGGACGGTTTGTGTGTGTTTTCTAGATGCTTGTCTTAGCCCGTACTCCAAGCTACTGCTGACCTCCCCTGCCCAGGTCCTCAGCCTGGTGGCAGAGGAGAAGTCTGCCCTGCAGGCTCAGCTTAGCCAGGAAGAGGACGCCCAGGGCTGTTTCATTCAGAGCGCTCTCTGTCTTTTACAGGTAACTAAAGCTACATGCTGGTCTGTGACACTGAACAATTACATTATTTCGTCTGTAGACAGAAATAAAGCAATAGACAGTAGTGACCAAAATATCACAGTGTGAAATGAGTGCAAGCAAAACACATGAATTAAATATGCATGAAAAAAAGTGAAACACTGATAAATGTAAATGAATGTAATATCGATGCATTTTTCTCTTGCATGCCTGTTAGTGGAACATGAAAACTGCTTTATTGTACAGAATTAAACCATACTCAGCTGTAGACCTTTAACTATCTAACTGTTTGTCTGTGGTTTAGGAGCGAGAGGAAATGCTACTGAAGCAGCAGAAGGCAAATGCAGCAGACAGCTTTGAATTGTCCTCTCTGACTCTGGAAGATCCTTCTTCTCCTGTGGAGGAAGTGATGACGAACATCACCAGCACTAAGGTGAGTATGAAAATGCACCATTTCTACAGGTTAACTTTTTTGTCTGTATTGTATCTATTGGTGATGAGATCAAATTATTTCACTTTTTTCCTTCCTAGCCTGTGCTGCAGTACTCCTCTGCATTTGATGACGAGGTGGCGGAGCTCCCAGAGGAGCTGCCAGGGATACCTGGAGGCCTTCTGGAGAGTGTGCTGGAAGAGTCTCCTGAGGCTGTAATGGATGCAGCCCCAGAGCTCCAGCTTGATGAGGAGAGCTCAGCCAACCAGGCACAGCCAGGCCGTCCCTCAGCCAGTGTGGTGCATGGACCCTACTACTATTTCTACCAAGGTGGGTAGTTCCTGCCCAAGCCTTGCGTGGTTTCTCGAAAGTTAAGATAGTTAAGAAATGTAAGAGATTTTTAACTTAAGTCAAGCTTGGCTGCTGTGAGGAAAATGTTACTTTGAGGAAACTGATGATGCAAACTTCCTGATTACTTAAACACCAACAAATTGAATCAGTTAAATCTGACTAAAGCAAAACACAGGACAGATCTTGTTTGTATACAAAAGAAATCTGAATTTAGTATCATTTCCATACTTTAAACATAGCTGGAATGTTTGTACTCATTGTAAAAATCATGTCAAGGATGTCCTTGAGTCTGACCACTACAAAGTGCAGGAAGCCTGTTTGTCTTGGCTGTATGGCCTGTTGTTTTTGCTTCCCTCATATTTAAGTTTCACTGTTGACTCAAACTATTTCTCATCACCTTTTGCTCCCACACATTTCTCTCTGCAGCTGACGACTGCCAGCAGATGTTCCTGCATCCTGTGAATGTACGCTGTCTGTTGCGTGAATATGGCAGCTTGGAGGCCAGTCCTGACTCCATCACAGCCACAGTAGTGGAGATAGTGGGACACACAGTCACTGAGGTCAGCAAAGTTTTTTTTTATTTATTTATTTTTTTATTTCCAAAAGTGCTTAACTCTAAACTTCAGTGTTTTGGCAATGGAAACCACACTATTATTTCTTTGACTTTGATTTTTCCTGTATGGTTTTGCTGCAGGAGATCCGTCGTCGGCATCGCTATCTGGCTCATCTGCCCCTCACCTGTGAGTTCAGCATTTGTGAGTTAGCCTTACAGCCACCAGTCATCTCCAAGGAAACTCTGGACACCTTTGCAGGTCAGAACACTTTTCCTGTTTTCAGCATGTGAATTTACAGTTGCATGAAAGAGATTTTTAAGTCAATATTCCAACTTCAAACTTTTAGATGAGTTGGAGAAAAGAAAGCGCCTGAGGCAGAAGAAAGCGAGGGATGAGAAGCGCAGGGAGAAGCGAATTGAAATCGAGGAGAACAAGAAGCAGGGTAAATGTAAGTACAGCTGAGCAGCTCTCAACACCAGCTGAAAATGACTATCCACTAGGTTGTACGAAAATCTCTCCCTAACAACATACTTGTCCCCTCAGATCCTGAGGTGCATATTGGATTAGAGAACCTGCAGCATTTCCCAGCATTTGGCTCTCCGCCTCACAACAGCAGCCCCCCGATCCAACCTGACTTCAATTTTGCCCCTCCTTCACCTCTCAGCAGCAGCCCTTCCTCTGGTAAGAGTAGCTCCATCCTCTGTGATTTGTTGTGCTATATTTTCACTCTCATCAGCTGGCTGTTTATGGCTTATAATGAGAGATGCATTTCCTCTGCTGTCTTAGATGGAATGAGATTCCCGAGTCTGAATGGGCAAAGCCCTTCACCCATTGTGGGTAGTGTGGAGGACGACTCCCACTGTATGTCCTTTGCACAGGTGTGTATGGATTGAAATTGCCCTTGTCATTAAGGTAATATGTGACATAATTGAAGTGCTAATGTTGTAGCACATAACTTTATATACTTGACATGGTGTGACCCTGGCTGTGTTCTGTATAGATGCTAAGAGATGGGAAAGCCAGAGTTGATGCTGGGCCCAGGATCACTCCAAAGAAAGGTAGTGCAAGATTGCCGATGTTGTGGTGGCTTTTAAAGTGCTGATAAGCATCACACAGCTTGAGGTCTTAATACAGTAATTTGAAATTTAGACATTGAGTTGATATACAGTACTTGTGTGTACGTAGTGTAGTTTAAATTTCCTTCTTGCATCACCTCCTCCCTAAATTGAAAGGTAAAGTCAAAATGAAAATCCACTGGACTCTGGAGTTGTAGAGTTAATTAGTGGTTATTCATTTTATGGCATTGTAATACCTGCATGAATTAGATTTTAAAAATGTTTAAATACACATGCTAATATGTAGTACTGGAGGCTGGTCTTTGATACTGAGGTGTAGCAGCTAAAATAATGGTAACAGTGTCAGTCCACCTTAATCAAATAACAAAAACACATTCTTTTTGCAAAAGTAACTAAAGCTCTCTAAGCCAATTTTTTTAAAAAAATCTGTACTTGACTGAAATTGCCAAATGATGCGGTTGTATGTCCTTCAACTGAATCTGGGAATAATTATTTTAATTTCTGTTCTCTCATATTTGGGCTGCAACAACAGTTTGCTCTTTGTAAAGTGTATGTTTGTATAATAACGATGTCCTCTTCTTTTTTGATGGGTTGTCATAATCTTATAAAGGAAAAATCTCTTTTAATCGATCATAATAACACTAAATCTTACATTAATAAACTGACAACTGAAACCATGCCATACTTGTTTAATGGTATGTTAGGCTGCTGATTACAAAATAATACATTTCTGTATTCATGAATCGCTTGCATTGTTTGTGTACAGTTGGTACAAGTAGCACGTACTGATAAGCGTGTGGGTGAAAGTTGGAGCTCAGTGTATTATTGTGTATTTCTTGTAAAACCTGTTTTACGGCTGTTGAGCAGTGCAACTCCCTGAAGGCGTCTTGAAGTCAGTATTGTGTCTTGTGTAATGTAGATAAGCTCCTAGCTCCCCCAGCAGCGGACAGCGATGGAGAGAGTGATGGGTCGGACCGTGTCCCGGTGCCCAGCTTCCAGAATTCCTTCAGCCAGGCCTTTGAAAAGGCACTTCTGCAGCTGGACAATGGTCCAGCTTCTCCTCCACAACCTGTGGTTGACCCAGGTCTGGTATCCATGAATTAACTGCACCGAGTTAGATTTTTTTGTCTAAAGCCAATGTGTGTTCTTAGACTTGTACTCATTCTTGGGTTTCTTCTTTCAGATGAGAAAGGAGGCAAGAAAAAGAAGAAAAAGCAGAAGCTTCTGTTCAGCACATCCATGGTTCACACAAAGTAGACAACACTGATGTTCATTTAATCATATTGTTTCTTGAGTTGATCTTCCACTGCTTGTGTTTTTACTTCCATGTGGATCTTTCTTGGACTTACAAGCTATGGAAATAGGTTTTAGCATGTAGCCAAAGTTCATGCTGCTTAAGTCATTGTTCCATTGGCTCGATCCATTGTTTGGATCTCATGCCATTTGTTTAATTTTTTGTTGTACAACTTTAACAAAGCTTTGCAGCAACCACCTGCCACTGAAAGCCATATGGGTAACATTTTGTTCAGATGCAATGGAAAGCAAGGAATAGAACAAGCTGCTGGCTCTCGTATTATGTTTGCTTCAGGCTTTTCTTGGCTTCCAGATGCCTGACTTGCATCACAGTGGTTGCTGTATGATGTCCAACTTTCCTGAAATTGACCCTGAGCGTTGCATTTGAAACCCAAGAGTAATATGGATAAGATAATTCTAGGGTGCTTTATATTACAGTAGCAGTCAGCCAGCTGCAGGTACGTTGCACCTTTTGAATCTTTCCACGATGCTCAGCGCACAGACATTATTACTCTGGAACTTCATGTTACAACAGAAAAACACTTTAATGTTTTTTGTTTGTTTTACCACAGAAAATAATTTAGGTCCGCACTTCATGAGCTTTCAAGAGGATAGATTTTGTGGATTGCTGCTTTAAAATCAAGCCCCCTAGTATTTTATGAACAACGACATGAATGCATAATAATCTAATACCATAGCGAGGAAGTGAAAACACAGTATTGTATTCAAGAGATTAGTTCTGTTTGAACAGAACTCCAGTATATTCTGCCGGGTTAAACCATAAATACACACTTTCTTCTGATTTGGTTTCTCCTGTATCATCTTCTGTTGTAGAATGTTTACTAACTTTTAACATTACTCTCCCAGTTGAATTTCAGTGTTGGAAATGTGTGAAGTTAGTGAACTGCTGACATTCAAAGTGAAGGCTGAAGAAAAGCAGATTGAATTTTTTTTGTTTTGAGGATTCTATATTCACATTTATGTTTGAGCAGTTGTATAGACTAGTGAACATAACTAGTCTGTTGAAATGAATAAACAATTATGCACAATCAAGGAAGTGACTGTTTGATTCTGCAGTCAGTTAATGCTAAGGACAATAAAGGATCATGTTTGGTAAGGTCATTATCAAACTAGGACAGTGGTGGCTGCTGTATTATTGATGCAGTATTTTCTTTTCTCCACACGAGGGCAGTCGTGAATAGTCTGAGGTCTATAGCACAAGCAGTTAATTATAAAGTTATCTTAGCCACAGAACCACTGACCTGGTTAATAACAGGCTTGGGCTAGACATTAAATAAATGCATGAAACCACTGAAATGAATGATGGATTTTGTTGGTTTTTATTGTTCATGTGACAACAATATTTTAATGATAATGTGACAATCTCTTCATTCAGACAAATAAGTGTTATTCATTCCCAGATGTGTATTTTCATCTAAAAAGTTAATTTTATATAGATGGGATGGGATATTTCTCGCCCAATCACACTATCCAATTGTCGGTCTAGTACCAAGCTAAAGATGCGACATGTTACATTCAGCTCAGCATCAGCCCGGAAGTCAAGGTGATTTGCCTTTTAAATACATGAGATGAACGAAAGTTTATGTTGGCTGCTCACCAAAAAATACCCTGTAGATTAAAACTGACTCCTTTGACAACATATGTATACATAAATGCCACTAGTTCCTATTTCAAAATAGCAGTTTGGCTTCAAAATTAGTCCAATTTGTGGCCGTGCTGTAGTTTATTTTGAAAGCACTAACCGGAAGAGACATGTAGTGCTGGCCCTCTTGACGCCCGTGTTAACCCGACAGGCGGTTTGTTCAGCGCTGTCTCGTCCAGCTTGTCAACAACGCTGCAACCTGAGACGGGATAGCCAGCCAGCCAGTTGGCTAGCTAAGTAAACCAGCTCAGTTAGCTAGCCCCTGTATTAACCAACTGTCACGACTCGTAATTATTCTGCTAAGTTGGGTAAAGATATCGTGTCTGAAGTTGTTTCGACAAAACAAGAGGAAGAAAACTGACTTTCCCGTCTGGTAAGTTGTCTCCAGTTCGGATCAAACGGCCACCAACGGACAGGTTCAGCCAGTGTTTCCATTTTGCGAGTTTAGCCTCTTGAGTAGTTAGCTTACGGTTGCTAGCCAGCAAGCTGTTGCGTTTATCTTTCCTCTTATTTGAAGTCTCTGCAATTATTAGACACCGTGAACTGGTCGTTTGCTCTGAATGCATCGTGCTCGTTCAGTACTTAAGCATAGTTTTGGTGCAGAAAAATCCCGTCCTGCTCTGCTCAGGCCAACTCCTGTCTGTAGCTAAACTGGACCCGGTGCTGCTCCCGATACGATACGAGGTAGTTTAGGTGAGCAGACAGGACAGGAGGAAGAGAGGACACTTGTTGCCAATTCTACACCAGGACAGACTTAATTTAAAGAAAATAGGTATGATAGAAAATCACCAAATTACCGTAGCGTAGTTGATTAATAAAAGTTATCCACTGTTGTAGGCTCATTTGGATTTGGTTGAATAACGATAAATGATCTTTTCTGGGAGCACCTGTTTAATGTGTACATTAAATCTAGCCCTCTGATTAAATGTGGCGCATTTATAGACGATCTTACCTTAATCTGCTGGATCATGGTCTTATTATTGGTGATAAATATTACCTGTCCTCTTGGATCACAGCAGATTACTTAAATTGTAGCTTTAGATGTTGCACTGTGACATTGTGTATTGTAATTTAAAGCTTTGTTGCGGCCATGTGAGATCTCACCTGAGAAAAACTATACTTCTTCTTTTAGAGTTATCATGACGTTGTCTGATGTCTATGTTAGGAAGTTTCCTTTGTATAACTGGCTGAACCAGGTTACTGACTTGATATCTTTTGTTAGTGACACACCGAGCTGAAACACAACAAACACTCTGTGCTGGTTTACCCTTTTCCCTACTTTCCGTCTGTATGTGCTTCCTGCCAGAAATCAAAGAAATGTGACTTTAACTTCACATATTTCTTAAAGATGCCTGCCAATTGTTTTGAACTGTCAATACACATCATGCAAGAAGTAATACTTATACACTATTGTTGTTGTTTGTTGTTGTTGTTGTTGTTTGTTGCTTTCAGTAATACATTTTGTCTATGATATTCGTATGGCTAGGGCTATATAAGGCAGACACTTTCTGATTCCCTGCTGTGCTGCTCGACCCACCATCACAGCGAATGTTTAGCATTCCTTCTTAGCGAAGGCGTTTCCTGTCAACATCTAAAGTTCAAGTTTTCAACTTTTCAATCTCTGTTAGCCAACCACAAGTCACTGTGTTTTCTCAGCATCATTCTGTTTCTATTTCTGTCCATTTTCTACATTTCTACAGTAGATTTGTGGATTAAAATCAATTAATCAGCAGCAAAGTAATTGGAATTTTTCAGTGTAACTTTTCAATTGATTTAGATAATGAGATGGACAGAAAAAGAGTAGACATGTTAAGGCATGGTTCACACAGAATAGGACAGCAAATATCCATGTTTAGAGTATTTACAGCTGCAATAGTCACAGGCTGAATTTACATAGATATGGCACATAGTGTGTGGGTGATGGCAGGTAAGCAGTGATCAAGGGAATAATGCAAATATGACAACAGAAAAAGGTAAGCATACTACAGCAACATTAAGTTAATGACTTTCCTCATGCAGTTTGTTGTTTTTTTTATGCCTGGACATATGCCATTAGCTTGACTGTACGGGTGTGACCATGTTTACTCAAGTCTGTGTCAGTGTAAACATTACCATCTATTTGCTTCTGTATGGCGGCTTGAGAACGCCACAGTGAAGAAGCACCTGGACAGCCTAGTAGTAGTTCTGCTGTGATTTGTTTTCCACAGCCTTAAGCACGGCAGTCTGGATGAGTGAAAAGCTTATGTGCTTTGTTGACACAAAGTGTGTTCCTCGTAGGCTCCTTCAACACCTTCCTCCTTTGTGATATGACATCGCTGCTTGGTTTCAACAAAAGCCAGAGCTCTACAGCAGACGGTTGACATCTGGTGAGGTAAGATATACTGGAATTATTCGCAACAGGTTCCTCCAGCATGTCATTTTTCTAAAAAAAATTGTTGCTGGTCTCAATAGCAAAATATCTCAGACAACAACATGTGGAAAGCATTATCAGCTGTGAAGAAGGAGCCTCTTAAAGGGCTAGCACAGAAGTGCTTGAGTTGCAATGTTTTCTATCTTCAGTCTCACTACAGAAATAGCTGATAAAACTGATTATCGTCATTGTGTGTCAGAACAGAGACAGATGAACTCTGATTATCTCATATTTATCTCTATACTAAGTTTAGACTGAAGAGTCAGTTTAAGATAAACATGAAAGTTCATTAGGGGAGGGGCTGAATCTTTAATGGCAGTCTGGTGTGAGTTTGCAGTGGAATCCCCCATTCAATGTCAAACCCTGATTTGCCTGTGTTTCAACATAGAAAAAGAAAACAAGGACATTGCACACATTGTCCAGCCCCTCCCATGTCTCAGGATCCACCTTAAAGGTATGGCGTCCCTATTACTGATGTACCAGTAATTCAGTTCACTGGTGCACATTTAAACAAATTTGTTTGACAGATTACAAATGATTATGATGAATAAAAATTGGATAATGTTTAAGACTGTATTACAATGCAGAGGCAATAATAACAAAAATACTGAAGATTGTTTTTAAAAATGAAGCGACATACTGAACACCTCTTCTTTCCTGCTTTTTTTTTAAAAACAAAATGTAATGCAACGTACTGCAAAGAGTATGCAAAGTATGTAGCTAAACAAATGTATTTTATGTAAAAATAAAATTTAAATAGTCACAATACAGCGTGAGCTCACCACCATCACAGCTGAAAGTGTTATTAATAACATAAATAATTACTGTGTTATCTTTAGTTTTGCCAGTTCCAGGCTAATGGAGTGAGTGTTGGTTCACTGTGACACTTTAATGGACCTGAGCCACTTTTATTATTATTAGTAAGAGCATGCATCATCTGTTATGAAAAGTCAAAATGTCTGCGGTGGAAAAAGCCCTGTTTAAAGATTTTTTTTTTTTTTTCCATTAGATAACAAAAAAAACAGAGAAGACTTTTGTTGAGCACTTCATGATTGCTGTGTAGTATCCACAGCATTTTGATCAAATAAGTGAAAATAATTCAGCTGAAGTGACCCAAATAATTTCAGTTTTAACCATTAATGTTTGCATTTACAGCAGATATTTTAACTTGTCAAAGGTCTTACTAACAACTTTAATTATGACTCTGTTCTCAGTAAGTCATCACAGTGTGACAGTGAGCCAGCATGCATAATACCAACACCCTGAAACTGAAGCATTAAAATTCAGCTATGGTTAAATGTATTATTCACCTCTGTGCTTTTCCTACTGTGACATAGCCAAAATATCTTCCATGAAAAAGTGGGAATATGATGAATATGATGACAATTAAAGTAATGGGTTAATTGTATTACCCCTTACTCAACTATCAACACGTGTTTTAACCTGCAAGAGTGATCAATAACCTTGTGTAAATATCTGTCTCAGGTGTGTAATTGTGGTGCAGTGTAAGGCACTCCCAAGACAAAGTCCACAGTAATGGCTAGATAGAGTGAGAGCTGCAAGGCTAATTATGAGTGGATTTTGCATGATGTAGTGCTGTGCTTGCATACCATAATAATAAAAATGACCACAGATTTGGTTTTGTTATTCAGAGGAGAACTTTTTATTTGTTTTCAAGGTGCTGTTGAACAAGATGGCTGCTCAGGTGGAGGTGCAGACCGGGGAGGTGGGGAGGACAGTGGCAGGAGGACGACTTCACCTGAGTCCCCTGACTGACTCCAGCAATAAGAGCCTCATCGACATCCCTTCCATCAACCAGTCCCATATCATCACTCCAGAACCTAACAAACCTGTCCCAGGGCCCAAACCACGGCTCACTCCTAAACCTTTTGCTGTGGATAAAAACCCCACCATTAAGCCCATACTAGCCCCGAAGCCCCGACCAGAGTCCACTCGCCTTGCTGGATACAAACCAGAGCTTCCAAGCAGTCCAAAATCACAGCAACCAGTTGCCACTGTTAAACCCAGGCCAGTGTCAACCAATCCCAATCGCCCTTCCCCTACCTCCTTTAAAACTTCTAATAAGTTGAACACTGGACAAACAACCAAGCCAGTAGTCCAGCCATTTAAACCAGCCCCTCCTCTTGACCCTGAAGAACTCAGCAAGCCCACTCCCCCTGTGCCAGCAGAGAGACAGAAACCTAGTGCATCAAGCTTGAGCTACTCCAAGAGCCTTAAAAAACTCCCAGCTGCAGAGTGGTCTGGAACCACTAAGAAGGAAGATGACAAGGACAAGATGACATCCAGCAATGGTGGGGTCTCCATCACCAGAGCCAAGTCCATGGGTTTTCTTCTCCAGGTAGGGCAAGAGGAAGAAGAAAAGGAAAAAGCTAAACCTGAGACAGCTGTGCCACTGAGACCCAAGCCCAGAGGCTCTAGGCCCAGACCTGTGTCAGCCATTTTCCTCGACAGCCCAACTCAGACAGAGGCACCAGTTCCTGCCCCTCGCTGGGCTGGGAGACGACCCCTTTCAGCCGATCTCACGTCCAAGTTTGAGTCTATCGGTCTTTCATTGCACCGTCAAAGTCCTAAGGCAAACACTAAGGAGAACACTCCAGAGGAGACAACACTGCCACAGAAGAGAGAGCAAGAGAAACCTGTTAAGAGTACTACACCACAAAGTACTGTTGGTGAAGCTAAGCCTGCATTGTCAGACCAAAGCAACAAAAAGACAGAGGAAATGAATGTGAAAGAGATTGATGAGGATAAGCGTGGGGCTATCATCAAGTCACGGATCAGTCTCCTCCTAGATTCATCCTCCACTCCTGGGACTGGTGCTGGGACAGGCCAAGGGTCAGATCTTCATTCTCCAGTGCAGCTGGTCCCTGAAAATGAACCAGCAGTGGGTGTTAAACAGCTAATCAAGCAGCTGACAGAGGATACAACACCAACTCAGAGTCCCGTCATGAAACCGGCACTGAAGCCCCGCCCCTTGCCCCTGGACCTGACTAAAAGGTAAGAGCTGCTCTTAATGTCTCCTCGGTTTGCTTTTGTTCCATGTCTTTGTCCACGAGATCCATTGTCATGCATGGCTTTTGTCTTGTGTGATGTATGTTCATCAGGTTTTCATCCGAGAGGTCACCCGACCTTGGCAGTGTTTCCCTCACTGAGGCGACAGACCAACATGAGATCAGCAAAGATCCTAAGAGGAGGGTAAGAGAGGGACCTAGCTTCCTAGGAAGTGGTTTCTCTTGGCCTCAGTCTATCTTTAGCAGGCAAATGAGAATAACAATGTGAAACTGTTCTAAAACTGGTGCTGGGAAAGGCTTTTACATGCTGTCCTCTAAACACAGTTGCATTTCATTGTGTTTGCTGCCATCTCTTGTCAAAATATAATCCAAGACATAAAACAAAAAGAAGAAAAGACAAGTGAGAAGGGATATTTGCAAAGTGCTAATAGAACTTGAGCTTGAGAAATACAATGTGAACTAGATGGAAGTTGATAGGATGAGCTTCAAGTTGTATTTGCCCATGTACATGTACATTTACAGGAGTAACTCCTGGAAATGTATACATGAATAGCAAAATCATTGTGAAGTACACCTTTGACAAATAAGAGAATTCACATTTCCTTTCAACCCATGTCTGTCTGCATTGAGAGGAAGATTTCCCTAGTGGAAGTGGGGCATGGCAGGAAAAAGAATTGTCACTGCCACAGATGTACAAAGCTGTGAAACCTAAGACATTAATCATGCCTGGCGGCTGCTGGTTATGAAACGCACAGAGAGGAGATCACCGGGAAAAGGTCAACACAGAGAGGCTTTGATTACCACCTCTGCACCACACCCACTGTTTTGAGGCCAACATAGAACAGGGGATATCGTTTCTTCTCTGACATTTGTTCACTCAGTCACTTGAACTCCTTTCTCCTGTTCTGGTGTGAAGTCACATTTGTTCTGATGTCTGAGTTTGTTGTAAAGTAAGTAAGTAAGTTCAGAGTTGGTTTTTAAAGCTTCTGTTTCTTTCAAATGACTGAAAAGTTTAAGAAAAAAACAAAAGAAAACATGATTATCACTCACGTTTCTCAATACATATCTTTATTTTCTCAGAATGAAGAGTTAGCTCTCACCCCCAGTGACCACAGGACAATTGTGGATTTAAAAGATTCCCAAGAGCAGCTCCAAAAGGCCTCCACGCCTGAAGGGCCAGAGGGAGGGCAGATATTTGCTGCCACTTCCAAGGAAATCGGTCCCAGTGGTGAAGTACAGACAGTACGAGCATCCTTGTTCGAAAATGTTGTGGAGAGGCACAGTGTGCTGATGGTGGACGAGGCCAAGCCTGCAAACAAGCCCAAGGATTCACTCAACAGCCCCTTATTTAAGAGAGGAAATAGTGAGGATGAGGGAACTCTGGTCACTGCCACCTACAAAGAGCCTGCATCTCCATCAAGTCCTATGCGAGTGTTACATGCCTTTGATACAGTGCAAGCAATCGAAGAGAACAGGGCAGTGAGTGAGAACGTCCCATCAGCTCAGTGGGAAGATAAGGCCATGACACTACGCTCTAGGCGCTCAGAAGGGAGCAGGCCAGTGGCAGAGAGGACTGGTTCAGCACAAGCAGAACCAGCTTTGGTGACGCTAGAACAGCAGCCACGATATCTGAGAATTGGAGCTTTGCATAAGTGGACCAATACAGGCATCAACCAAGATGCAGGGATGGAGAAAGGGATGCTAAAAGAATCACAAAGGGAAGGACAAGTGGCTGTGGATGAAGATGGCCACAGAGAGCCAGAGCAGGAGGAAGTGGCCGCAGCACCTAAACGTTTGAAAATGCTGCAGGCAGAGGAACAGCAGAAACCCAGGGCAACCTACTTTGCTTTGACTGGACAAATACAGGAGCCAGTTTCTCCTGCAGATCCAGGAGCAAACATGGGGGACATGGCTGTGCCCTTTGATGATTTTACTGTAAGGTCTGCATTAGGGGGGTCCCAAGGGAAGATTCTTCCAGTTAGGAGGAACCCATCATTGGATGAAGCTTTTGGAAAAACCTCCCAAGATCAAGTTGAGGAGCTGATGATGAGGAGCCACATGTCACACAGGGAGATTCGATCAGCATTGGAGGGACAGTCGTCAGAGGAAATGATGGAGGTTGAAAAGAAAAAAGATTTAAGGAAGGAGACAGAAAAACACAAAGCTAAAACGATAGAGCTTGAAAAACAGAGACAGCTTGAGATGGAGAAACAAGCACATTTAGAATTTGCACGAATGAAGGAGAGAGATATGCAAAGAGAATTTGAAAGGCAAAGACAGATAGCCTTTGAGAAGGAGAAACAAGAGTTTGAGAAGAAGCAGCGTGCACTGGAAAAGCAGAAACAGATTGAACTTGAAAAACAGAAACTGCAAGAATTGGAGAGAGAGAAACAAAGAGAACAGGAAAGAGAAAGGCAACGACAACTTGAGAAAGAAAAACGCAAAGAATTGGAGAGACAGAGAGAGATTGAAAGAGAGAAACTGCGAGAGCAGGAAAGGGAGAGACAGCGTGAACAGGAGAGGCAAAGACAAAGGGAGGAAGAGAGGCAGAGAGAGCTGGACAAGGAGAGACAGCTGCTGGAAATCCAAAAGGAGAAACAGAAAATGGAGGCCATGGCAAGGATTAAAGAGTTGGAGAGACAGCAGCTCTTAGAGTTTCAAAAACAGAAGCAGAAAGAAAGGGAGAGGCAGCAGATAATTGAGCTGGAGAAGCAGAGACTTAGAGAGAAGATGGAGAGAGAGGAGGCAGAGAAAATAAAACAGATGGCACTAGAACAGGAAATGTTAAGACTGAAAGAGATTGACAAAGAAAGGGAAAGACAAAGGGAGATGGAGAAGGAGCATCAGAGAGAGATGGAGAGGGAAAAGCAGAGAGAGCTGGAGAGACTGAAACAGCTAGATATCGAGAGACAGGAATTAGAAATCCAGAGGCTGAGACAACGGGAACTGGAGAAGGAGAGGCAGAGGAAGGAGGAGATGGAGAGAAGACGGCTCTTGGAGCTTGAAAGGCAAAAGCAAGCAGAGAGACAACAACTTTTGGAGTTTGAGAAACGCAGACTGAGTGAGAAGATGGAAAGGGAGGAGGCAGAGAAAATGAGACAGATAGCCAAACAGCAAGAAGCTGAGAGGCAGCGACTAAAAGAGAAACAGAAGAAGGAGGAGCAGGAGAGGGCGAGGTTGGAGGCCTCATCTCTTAGGCCTAAAGTGTTGGATCTGGACTCTGTGCTCAGAAATGACCCGTTTCCCAAGCCTACTTCTCAGCGCAGTGACCCTGCAACACGATGGAAGGAGCCGTCTTCAAAAGTTGAAGAGTCTTACAAACCTGCCATCCTTGACATTGATGCTTTCTCATCCCAAACCCAGCTCTCTCCCAGTAAAGACTTGTTTCCTGTTTGTAGTATTCAGGGAGTAGATACTGGGTTTGGAGCCAGGTTACAGCCTACTCCTGAGCGAGACATTGGCTGGAAGGTGCCATCACAGACTTCAGCCGGTTTTTCAAGCCCAGTATGGACAACATCTCCTCAGGACCCGTGGGAACTGCGGCCTGTTGAGATGTCTGTAGACACCCCTACAGCTGAACCCAGAAAACATTCCAACAAAGTCAGTCCAGAGCAACTCCTTCTCCGGCAGGAGGAACGGCTCCTGACTCCACAGGGGCGCTGGTCTGCCCTGCTGGACGACCCACTTTACTTGGCCCCTGTTCCTGGCACAGAATCCAAAACTGGTAGCGCTCCTGCAGAGCCGATCTGGGTCCCCAGAGAGCAGCAGCCTCAAAACAGCAGGGGAGAGGTCCGGAGCCACAGGAGATCACAGGGATCCCAGGTGAGTCAGAGAAATCCGGGAAAATACCAATACCACTTTAAAGAGTTTTGATATGTTGAAGTCATGTTTTGTTTTGTTTTATTTTGTAGAAATCAACCACCAGATTGACAATTTAAAAGTTAGGGAAGGAAGTCAAAAGGGTAGATTATGACTTACCAGTGTTATCAAAATACAGGTTATTTTGTGATACACAATATATTGCAAAACAATCCTCTATTATAGAGCTATAACTAAAGACCAAAACAAGGCTCTAAAACGGAGACATAATTTCTCAGAAAACATCATTCCAATATACGATTACTTTCTGGGAGTCCAACTTATGTCGCTTTTTAGTTAAAATTAGGGCTGCACATTTTAACGAAATATAATCAAATCACAATATCCAAATCACAGGAGATGCAATTTTTTTGATTCCCCGGCCTACAAATCATATTCTCCAGACATAAGGGAACATGCTTGTTTAGTACAAACCCAATCAGCATCAGCATTCAAAATTTTTTTCTAGTAAAAATGAAATACAAAAACGTTTTTCATTCCAATTGAAGCATGACTCATATTGCAATTGCAATAATTGCCAAAATAATGCCAAAATATCTGCCGCAATATATATGTATTTTTGCATATGGTGCAGCCCTAATTAAAATGGTCAGTATTAGAGGACAAGTTCACTTGACAAAACAGTGATAAAACTTTATTGTCTCTCCAAATAAATATTTAACTAACAAATAACTGAAACAAGTCTCACTTCCTATGAAAATACTTAACTAAGAAATTAAAAGACAAATGGGTTGTTTCTCTTTCAAGGAACTAATGTCACCCTCTGGCTTTGCATGTCCGCTGGATACCAAATGTGGAATTTTTCATTTTGCATAATATTTAAACATTTAATTACTTTCACAGGTACATTGTGTATGTATATGCTCTAGTATATTTTATACAAACAGGTTAGAAGTAATGACAATATTTATGTAAAGAAAAGTCCCTTAATCTTTGTACCTCTGCTCCTCTGGAGTTGATCTACTGTACGTATGTGTCTCTTTGTGGCAAGTCGAAGAGTGACCATGCACACGCATACTTTGCCTCTCCCAGTTGTTAGAAAATATTCTGCTATAATTGTGTCATAAATATTCCACCTGTGAAAAACTAGGTCTCCAACTTGCAGTTAAACTGTGTATCAAGATTGATGACAAAATAAAACCCATCAGCAACAAACAAGCACCTGAAAACTTCAATGTATTTCTGAGTGGCGTCAAACAAAAATATCTTGTGCAATATAAGTATCTCTCACAATACATTATAGCGTGGTATTAGGTGAAGCAGATTAGGAGTTTACTTTGGTGTCTTTTCGTTGTTAGGAGTTGAACAGGATGCGGTCTCGCAGTGCCTCACGCCGGTCAGCTCCTTCAAGCAGTGCCGTGGAGGGAAGCCTTTCCAGGATGAGGAGTCGCAGCGCCCACAGAGAGCGGGATCGCCACAGCTGGGTGAGTCAGGCTGCAGCTCGGCCTCTGCCACAGTAACACTGTGTTCCCGGAAACCTGTAACCCAGTGAGATCTAAAACCGCTGCCCAAGTTATTCCAAGACTGGCTATGAGCCCTTTGTTAGAGGCACTGTTTTCATTTGGACTGTTTCTCACACAACTCTGTGGAGACGGGGAGGGAAGTCTGTGTGCCCTTGAGTGTGAACAATATTATGTGTGTACTTGTGTGTATGTGTTTCTTGTGCGTTGAAGACAGACAGGTAGAAGTGGAATTCAGCCAGTTGACAGATCGTTGACACCTGAACACTGCTGTGCGAAGGTAGGAAAGAGTCGGTGACTAATATTGATGGCATGGCCTCCGTGACTCTCCTCTGCCCATCCCACATCACGTTCTAGAGGAGTGGTGGCCAAACACCTTCTCAGGCCTGTAATTCAGGATTGGATTAGAGAAATGGTTAATGTGCACAGTCACTGCTCATTTGTCAGAAGCCTGTCAGCATGCCTCGGGGAAAGCTGTGAAGTGAAATGGCCCGTAATAATCATGTGTCCTGCAGGCAAGCAGACACATAATATTATAATATTTATGTGACTGTGTTCCTCAGGGCTGTTTGGTTACACCTGTCATTCCCAGCTTGTGACCTTGTAGTTCAGGTCTGCTTTTCTTATATTCTGAAATCAGTAAACAAAAATGTGTCTGCTTATTTGCATCTATACATGTGTCAATATACACATGTATGCTTTCAAGCACATCCAGTGTTTATCAGGTGTACAGGGTTAGTTTGATTGGGCTCTCAGTCATTGAGACTGTAATTGTAGGCCCAGGTTGAAGGCCTACACTTTGAACCCAGTACAAGTACAATGTATTGTGTTTCGTAATTGCGCAGTGCCATGATTCAGAGCTCAGATTAAGTCATCATGAGTTTAAGGTCACTGCTACCATCTAGTGGTTATTTTTCAGTTTGTCAGCATTTTGGTAGATATGGGTGGCAACTGCAGTTGGAGTGGTCATTTTTGCACAGGAAAAAAATAATGATGATGATGTGATTTTTGTTGGGGGTCTGTATCAAACAAGCATGGTCCCTTATGTCTGGAGAATATTATTTGTACGCCGGGGCACCTCTGTAGCACCATAACGCTTAATTTATCATATTTTGTGACATATTTAACCTTTTGTCAAAAATTGCAGCTCCTATGATTTGGATATTGCTCTTGGCAATTTTGCAATGTCGATAATATTTGAATTAATTGTTCAGTCCTAATTGCTGCTGTCAGTGGTTTTTGGTTTAAAGGTAGCTGAGTTACAGTCGTCTACAGACTGACATTGAAACTACACTGCTGCTTTAAAAGGTGGCAGTGATGGAGCTGATTATAATAGTTTAAGCAGGCACAGGAATACATGCTGCTCCAAGGAGTGCAGCTTGATGTTGCAGATGTTTTCACAGCTCAGAAAATTTTGTACATAGTCAAAAATCCACTGGATTTTAGACTTTCACATACCGCTAATCAAAAAGTGGTAATAAAGATGCAATATAATAATGCTGTGTGAAATTAAATATTGTAAAATCAAATTTGAAAAAAAACATAATGATTTACACTACACTGTATGACCACCGCCTCTCATTGGTTTGAAATTAGAGAATGTGTCTGCCCCTGTCCATAGCACATTTTACCCTCCTCTGTATTACATGTATGTGATTATTTCTCAGACTGCAGGAACAGTTTGGCTACAGTTATTTTCAGTACAGACATTGGTAATTAAAATACATGCCCCGCGTCACTGCTGAATTTGACAGTGCCATGGATTTGTTTTTATTTAACTGCATTGTAAGATTTTTCAAATAAGACCAAAGAAAATAACACATTGGTACAGAGCTGCAACTAACTGTAATTTTCATAATCAGTTAATACACAGTCACAATTTTATGACGTTCAGATGCCAGCTTCATGATGCTCACAGTCCAGTACCCAAAGATATTCACTTCATTATCACATGAAACAAAAAAAGGCATCCAGTTCTCACACACATTCTTACATTTTTTGGAAGCAAAAATCACTTAAACAAGTACTCAAAATATGAATCACTAATAGATTTATTTCTGATCAGCAATGATACTTGTATTAGAAGTAGGTACTCACATTTTGATATTTTGGACCAGATTCAGAGTGAACACAGCGATAATGCTATTATATTGACATTATATTGCAGTGTTTTAAAAATAAACAGCCATGAGCAAAATCCCAGAGAATATGTTTTATAAAACTGGCTGAGAATTTGGCTTCCGGAAGAACAGCAAGTATGTTTCATACCAAAATCTGTCAGTCTTGGCAAATATCAGCTCTGATTAATTTCCCCTCATTGTATTCACTGGTGGGTGCGTCCTCAGACTCACACAGATGAGATAATAGTTGTGCGGTGACATCACTGGTTTAAGTCGGAGGGTCTGAGGCAGAGCAGAGATGGGCACTGGGCTGAGAGCTGTGTTGTACATGTGGTCATGTTGCCTGACTCCACACTGCCTCTGGGTAAGTGACAGCACAACTCTCTTATTACAGATGTTTCTCTGGAAGACATTTATATAATACTGAATGTAGGTAGTTATCATATGCAGTATACTGTATGTTATTTGGCTACATCCTATTTCATCTGCTGTGTGTGGCTGCTGGTTGGGTTTGTGGCTCGTGCTACACACAGCCTGATGAGGTCAGCACAAGAAGGGAAGTATTGAGCAGCCACGAATCACTTCCAGTAGATGATGTTTAGTATTATGGGTAATAGAAACAATAAGGGAGCAGTAACATGCTTGTCTTTCTTTGTCTTTGATTCTTTCTTTTAATGTCTAATACATTTATTGAAATAGAGGGAATACTACCACTCAAGGAAACTTCTGTCTTTTGCCATCTCTTATCTGTGAGTGGGGCAGCAACTAAGATTTATTTCCATAATTAAGTAATCTGAAATTTGTTTTGGCTAAGTTGGTGGAATTAGTCTAAACAACGTTACTATTTCACATGGGCCAAGGTGATCTTTGTTATCATTTGTCTTGTCCGTCCAGCAGTCCAAAACCCAAAGGTTTTAAATTTAAATGATATGAAATGGAGAAATGCACCAAATCATCTCATCTCAGAAGCCAGGACCAGCAAATGTTTAGCTGAACAAAGGACTTACATGATTTTAAACATTTTCTAAGGATTGCCTACTTCAGCATTGATATTGAGGAACTTTATAATTAAGTTGAGAAAATATTGATGAAATAATGCTGAAATTTTGGTACCACATGTACAGGAACAATATTATTCATGTAAAACCTTTACCACCCAAACCAGCAGGTGTCCAATATTCAACAATTGTGCCATTTATCTTTTTTTAGGTTATGTTAGCTCATCTTTAAAGGTCAGTTTGCTGCGGAAGAGGCAGCCATTTTCATTCTGGGGAGTACGTGAGAGAGGTCTGTTAGTGTGCTGTTGGAAACAGAGAACCTTGCCGCAGACTTGCCTCAAACACACCACTTCAAAGAAAAGTTAATCAGATTACCTGTAGGGGGCATATGTGGACAGGGATCCAGCTTTAATGAGCCCCACTGTCCCAGTTTGCTCTGAGGTTAACTCACTGAAGTGCGTCTGGAGTCGCCCATTGTGGCTTTATTTAGGGTACCAGTTCTCTGGCACCATATAATAGAGAGTTGTTTAAGTTGGCAGCGTGTATTGCTCTTTGCAAGAGTCTGACTCTCAGTGAGATTTAAACAAACATTCCCTTGACTGTTGTGCTTCTTGCTTTTGGCTACATTGTGCTGACAAACTGGTTGATGAGCAGTGTTAAAGTTTCATTTCATTGGCTGTCACACCTACCCTTTCACTCTTCTCTTTCATGCATGTCTAATCAGTCTAATTATAGTTTTCACTCCAACATGATCACTCACTTTCTCATTCCTATCTGATTATATCATATTTTAATCATTTTCATTTTCTCTCTCACTTTTTCTTTTTGTTTCAAACGAAGATGCTACTTAACAACAACATCCCTTTTCCTTCCTTCCTACATCTGTTTCCACTGCCTCTCTGTTCTAGCTGTGACACTTCTCTGTCTTGCCCTGCAAACTGAATCAAGCTGGAGTAACAGAGCTCTGCAGAACATATATCACCCTCCCCTCTCCCTCCCGCTCTGAATCAGGGACCTCCCATTCTCTCTCTCACTCTCCCTGACTCTGTGCCACACTCCCTTTCTCCACCCAGTTTCTCCTTGACAGTGAGTCCTATAGCGCTGAGTACAGAGAGCAGCACTGCTGACGCATTTTCTCCTACCTGCCTGTACCTGCAGAAGAGGGCAAGGAGAGAAACATTTTGTCTCTGTTCCTCTTTTTCTCTACCACAGTACTCCTTCCTGTTTCTTCTGTTTGGTACTATTTTGGTTGCCCCCTGGTTTTCCTTATGGAATACGAATGACTACAGCAGCTTTCCTGGACTGCCACCTCTCCAGCTGTCCTGCACCATTTCTCTTCACAGCTTTTTGCCAGGAGGTAGCATAATACCACCCACCATGGGGATGTAGCCTTGCTGGATAGATGGATTTCTCAACTTTTATCCTGGGCCTTCCTTTCGGAAGAAATGCATCAGCACCAGTTCTGGAAGAGCTTTCAGGTTGGCTGTGATTGAGGCTGGGATCAGGACAGAGAAGCACACACCTGGAGGATTGGCAGAGGTTTCACCGAGTGTGGTTAAAAATTGAATTCTTAATCTCAGTATTATTAGTCGGCCAATATGATGGTAATGGATAACTTAATGTTGTGCCAAACATAAATGTTACATTGAGGATGTGATTTTGTTAATATTGCTTATAGTTGTTTGTTGATTGTACCTGAGAAACATGGCCGAGAAACCTGTTGTTAGACAGCGTAGCATTTTTTCAGGCTCTCTCATTGAGTAGAGCCCTGCATAACTAATAGTAAGTGCTGGCTTTACATAATCTTTACATGCCCTCTTTGGGTGTTGTGTTGGCCTTATCATAGCTATTATACAGTGTGTACATTGTAATTGACATTAGAAAGGTTCACAATTAACTTAAGGCAGACAGCCTGGAGCCTTGACAGTGATGAGTTGAAGCGGAGTCCTGATGGCTCCAGAGGGACTGCACTGCAGAAAGGCCATTAAGGAGTGAAACTGAAGCTGAGGCTCAGTCCTTTAACGGTCAGGGACTGATTGGCGCAGTGCTGTGAGCAGCAGACACCACCAACATCACCACATCGAAATAGCTGAGCTGCGTTGTGTTCTCACTGTCACCTTCCTCATTGCTGCAGTATTGACCCAGCACTACACATCAGTGAAAACCTAGGACACTGTCCTTGGACTGCCACCTCTCCAGCAAAACTGGACTCTAATGATTCCCTGCTGCTGTGATAACAAGAGTCACAGCTCAGTTCACAGACTCTATTCTAACACAGCAGGTCTTGACACTAGTGGGTGGTGATGGAGTATCTGGGGGACAAGCTGTCAGTGGCTCAGTCTCAGATGTCAGGATGGGTGGGAAATGTGCGTCGCTCCCTTCACGGGGCACTCAGCTTTTTATCCAGCTCAGTGGAGAGGGGAGGCAGGGGAGAGGACGGGACTGGGGACTTCAAGAGAACCAACTCGCTACGCTCCCTGGCCTCCCGCAGCAGGGAGTCCATCCGCAGGTTCTCACTACGCAGCCAGCAACGTCTGTCCTTACGCCGGCGCACCGCGCCCAACACCCCCACTGCTGTAAGATAACACACACATTTAAACACACAACAGGGAAGCATTGGTACCACTGCTGATACCAGTTATGAACAAACACAAGTGTACTTCATTACTCAAACTGACCACTAGAGTCAGTCTTTGCTGTAACTATGTGCTCAGCAGTAACTTTTACATCAGTTGGAGTTAAATAAAGCACAAGTGGCATTCAAGTCATTTTGCAGCAGTTTCCAACCAGTTTTTTAATGCCACCGTGTCAACAGCTGCTCCTGTATCAACTATTTGGTCTCTTGCCAAACATGTCAAGAACTTATCCTTCTGCCTCGTTATGCACAGCCCCTGCTGCTTCTCATATATCTCTGTCTTTGCTTTCATCACCGCTCTATCTTATGTTGTCATTGGCACAGTGTAAACTTCTCTTTGTTTCTCTCTCTTTGTTTAGCAGAGTTGTTGTTATACTGGTTCTTCAGGTCATCATTCCACCCACCATTTTTATTTTTGTGATAAAATTAGGCATGAGAACCGGTTTAAGTTCTCCTGTCACTTGCCTCTGCCCTGACAACTAACCTGGTCTGTGCTCTTAGTAAAAGACAGATATAGAATCCATGTAAGGTTATGGATACATTGCAATGAAGTTGTTGCTATCTTTGGGTTACGCCTGTTTGCTGTGGTGCTGTGCAACACCTCATGAGTCACAACTCCTAAAGATAAGAGGTGTTTTCATGACGTCTGTGTTGCTTCCAATTGTGTTGACATGTCTTAGTTAGTCTTAGACATCACCAACTGTGGTTGTGGTGTCTGGGAGCAGCTTGTCTCCCTGCTGGGTCGGTGGAAAGTGGGTGAGTGACGGTAAGAGGGCAGTAATGCTTGAGTGGGATGGAAGGACGTCAGGTAGCCAGTAAATGGGTGAGAGGAGGGCGGAGATGTGAAAATTGGGACCAGCCATTTCTGTCTGAGCCCAAAAATGTCAGAACAAGTTTGGAAATCCAGAGGTGACCGCACCGTCCCTGCCACATTCAGATGCTGTTTTTTCAGTCCTCTCATAACCAGCCATTCTTTGAAAAGCCGTGGCTGCCATTGTAGCAGAAAATGAAAATCTTGAGGTGTATATGACAACTGAAAGTGATTCAGCCAGTAGAGCTATACACTTTGCAATTCCTAATATCTTGAATGCTTTTTTTTATTAAGTGAACATATCGTTGTCTTACCGAATCTCACTGTGAAGAGTTGATTTGGCACTCCTCGATATTTTCCCATATGGCTGTACTAGCACATAGAGATGGATATTTAACATCTGATAGCCAGCAGTCATCCCTAATCTCAGATGACTCTGTAAGATGACAGGTTTCCAAATATTTATACCATATTAGTACTCTGACATTTGTGTCATATCAGATGTTGTGTAAATATAAACTGCCAACTGTTCACATCCACCAGACCTCGAAATCACCCGCTGACTGTCACAAGAAGTGGATACAAGCAGTAAACATATGGGAACCACCAGATAAAGTAGTTTAGGTGGTATTAAAAAAAAAAAGAGATAAATTTACAGCTGCATATAAATGACACAAACAGCATGAGAAGACAAAAGTACACAAAGACAAGTCAATAAATATCTACTTTGATTTATTAGAGGTGGTATTAGAATTAATTAATATAAAATATTTTGGAGTATTGTCAAGCAAAACCAGTCAGAATCATTTGTTAATTTTGTTGATGATACGACAAAACTGTACTGTGATTATTACTAAGAAATATCAAATACATACAATGAGCTATAATTACAGATATAATTCTAACTAAAATATCAGGGTAACTGTGTTATTGCTATTAAATTTATTATTCTAGCTAACTATAACTATTATTATATTCTCAAATCATCTTCAGAGTCAGCTATTGGTAAGTAAAACAACATTTGATCTCAAACAGACATCATATTGGCGAAAACCAGGAAAACAAACTCTAGACTGAAAATAATGAGAATAATCCTTTAAGTCAGGTCCAGCGCTCTCTGGGCTAAATTCCTAAGCCAAGTCAGGTTTTTACATTCTTCCCCTCTGTTCTTACCAGATGCTTTGTACAGCACCAAGCCCTCGTCTGTATGTGCCACTTATATAATGAAAGAATTACACAGTGCTGCTGGGTTTGCCTTGCAGACTTTGTCTTAAAGTAAGCCCTTGGACATGTGGCTGGAATGTCAGTTTGTTGACATAAGATCGGTGCTCATGGGAGCAATTGTTTTGAATATCTGGAGGATATGGATATTGATTATTGCTGTGTGCATGAGTGCACGCAGAGCATATTTTCCCACTCCACCCTAACCAGATTGATTAGAGCAGATGAGTAGAGAATGGAGAGTGGTGACGTACTGCAGGGCTAATGTTGTGTGTAACAGTCTCGCAGTATTCAAGGTGGTCACATCCCATTTATAATAACATGGATAAGCTTGTGTCTTAATCATCAGGCACCACTGCAATGCTGAAGTATGTTAACATCTTAACAGATTTTTATGGTGTTTTACTTTGACTAGAAACACTACAGCACGAATGGGATCCTGAGATGCACACACATTCCTCAACAGTGCCATACACTGGGTTGTATAAGTAAACACACTTAACATATCTACAGTAGCTGCTCACTCTCTGTTCACCACTCTGATGTAAGACCATCTGGTTACAGCAGAGCCCTTCCCTTTTCAAGGAGCAGCAGCAACTGTTGAGGTAGAAGCAGACCACAAACCATTGGTTCTCTGTCCCACGTGAGTGTGTTGTGGGTTATGTGTGGCGCTCAGCGATCAGTGCGTTATCAGGTAGAAGTTTCCAAGGCCTCATTCCAGCCCCTTCCTCCTCAGATTGTCAGTTTAGCCCTATTTAATGATCAGCCCTTTCTCTCCTTCAACCTTCCATTCATCCGCTCTTTGTTATGTTGTTTCCTACAGCACACCCTTCCTGTCTAGGGGAAGCTGACTATTGCTAATGTTATTAAGGAAAAGCCTTCCTCCTAACAACTATAAATCATTGCTACTGGACTGGCTGGTTTAGTTGGCGTCCATCGTCAATTATATTGTCCATGTTTGTGGTTGATAGCAGAGCGTACACCTGCAATTGTCCATTCAGCAGAGCAATGGAACAATCTTGGTGCTTACAAGTTTTTTGTTTTCATTGTTTGGCTATTTAAACCTGTCTAACCAGGCATTGTATGTAGATTAACGCAGACTGCACAAAAAAAGAAAATCAGTTGAGGTTCAATACTGAGGATGTTAAAAGCCCCAGTTTTACTGAATAATAAATGGCCTGAGGTTACGAATGAGCCTCTGAAAGGCTCTTTTTGCTTTGAGCAGCCTGCCATAAGTCTTTTCTTTTAGTTGCTGTATAATAGTGCCTCTCTTCAACATGTTCCAGCAAAGGCAATGTTCCTCTTCTATGCTGATCAGGTGAGGGTGTGTTCTGGGAGTGTTGAGGTTGTGTAACACACACGCCTACATAGGATAGGAATTTTTATCACTAGAAGTTTATAAGGCCAGGTTCTAAGATTTTTTTTGGGGCATTTTGACAACAGTGATAGCAGTGTACAGTAGCAGGTAGAAGAGAGAAGGATGACACCAAGGACTCAAGCATGAACTGAACCAAACATGGCACAACTACAGCGCACTCTCACAATGATGCCCCACACTGGGCCTATAAATCACCTACAGACACTTTTGGTCTTAGTTTACTACAAACAAACGGAGCTATTAGTTAATGGCGAAAGTCTTTATACCTGTTCTGAATGGCCTCATGAGAAGCATCCTTGTAGCCAAATGGTTACTGCACATGCCACATAACTGCAACTGTGTCTGACAATTTCTGCAACCTCCCCAAGCTAATCCACTTTATGCTTGAAATGGTTTGGTGCGCAGTGGTGAGGAATGAGACACAACAATCATATATTATTGATGTTGTGTCTCACTCTTCACTATAACAATCTTTTTTTTACCCCACCTTTGAATGTGGCCACAATTATAAACCCTTTTATCTTCCTACACAGTAGGGCTGCACAATTAACCACAATAATCAAAATTGCAATATGGCCAAGTGCAATATCCAAATTGTAGGACCTACTTTTTTTTTTTTTAATAAAGGATAAAATTGCTCCTAACATTGTTGTGCATTGTCAGCACCATAAGGATTGTGGTGCTACAGAGATGCCCTGACCTACAAATCATACACCTACAATCTCCTAGCACTTATTAAATAAAAAATATGCGTTATAGATGTGAAAGGTTTAATTATTGGTTACACCCATGCATTAGATGGTATTGATCAATTGCTGTTGATACAGTAGTATCAACGTGTTTCTATAGTTCAGTGAGACCTCTCTGTAGCCTATTCTTACAGGGAGGCCTTCTCATCTGGTTGAATTAGATGCCCTGTGTAATTGACCCCAACACCAGTAGACAAGTGTAGTGTGTAGCCACTTTTTCTGCATGTTCAGCCAACAGTCTGATTTGAACCGGGGGTTTTGTTCATCGTAGTCGTGGACGCAGGAGTCAGAAGTGTTTGTGTATTTCAGGCTAAGTGGTGTGACCCTGTGATGTCAACTTGAAAAGTGTCAGAGCTGCAAATCCTTGAGAAGAGGATGAAGTTGAGTGGAAGAGCTTTCTCAGATGCAGGGAGCAGTGCCGAATGCCATTCTCATGTTCTCTGTTTTATTTCGTCCCGTCAGGAAAGGCTTAGCAGATGACTGACGCCCTGCACTGCTGTTCTCTCTTGTTACGCTTCCTCGATCAAAATTTCTCACCGTCACACTGCACCTCAAATGTTGTTTCTACATCATTGTATCCCGCAGTCTTTTTGCCGTACTCTTGTATCTCTGCTCCTACATGCACAAAGAAAACAAAGATGGCATTCATGAAGCATTAAGAATGAGAGCTCTGATCTTCAGTCACTGCTCATATAAACATTGCGAGTGAACTGTTCTCATAGTCTAGCAACCTGGGCGATTACAGAGCCAGGTGTATCACGTTTCTCTGTCCACCCCTCAGGCAACATTTTGAGGACTGAAGGATTTTGTGTTGTTTTTTCCTATATAGGCCAGGGTTATCAGTTCATGCGCAGGCGTGCCTCTGTGAGCTCTGTGTGGTTCTCAGACAGTATGTCCTCTGTACCAGCCTCATTAAAAAAGGCATGGTTCAGTAGACAGCAAACACACTCTCAATCACTCAAGCACCCATCTCTGTCTTTGTCCCCGCTCTAGTCCTATGTCCATTAACTCATCCTTTCACCTTTCATTATGCATCTTACCACTGCCGTCTGCTGTAGGCCAACAGCATGCCGCTCAATAAACAACACTGCCGTTAATAGTGGTGACATTGATTAACCATCTACTGTACCTTATCATTCATAATAATGTGTTACTGGTCAGATAAACAGAATTTTAACCAGGAGAGACATTTTAGCTTGGTATAGCAATAAAAATGGGTTATTCACAGATATTTACCAAACTTATCTGTCACATACAAATTTTGAGTGTCGAGAGAGAGCTGCTCTTGGTGTCTCCCAAGCTACCCTGTTACATAACTCCAATTTGATTCCTCTGCATTCATTAATCTCCCCGTCTCTCCTCTCCCTCCCTGCTGCCTCCAGGTGCAGCAGAAGCAAAGTGTCAGTGGTGAAGAGGAGGGGAATGATTCAGAAACTCCGGTCCGCGAGACTGACAGTCAGTACGGGACCTGGGAGACAGGACTACGCACTGATGACAGGTAAACATACACTGTCTCTGCTATCCAGATGTGCTCAGTGTGTTTACATGAATACAACGCAGGTCAATGTCCCCAAACCAGAGTTAAAACGGCACAAGAAAGATTTTTTTTTTTTACACAGCACAGCACAGATTATTGTGTGCAGCTTCAGAGGAACTGGAGCAGGCAAAGACATGGAGGATGGATTCATTCTCCTTAAATGCAATTTATTAATTTTTTGATTTTTTTTATTTAAAACCTAATGATGCGAGAGATATACCAAATATGCGTATCATTTTTCTTTTAAATGAATATAGTATTAAAAAAACATTGTGTATTGTGTAGTTTAGTATATTATTTTAAAGGAAATCAAGAAAGTGGATGTGTTTCTGACTTCAGTGTGCAACTATTAATTACAATAATTAATAATTAAACATAGTTTGAAAGTAAATGTCAGAGCAACATTTATCATTAGGGATCAGATTTGAGATTCTGACCAGCTACCTTTTTACTGTAGATGCTGTGATAAAGAAGTGTGTACACAATAATTGTATAAATGATAACATCAATATTATTTGATCTTTTAACCCACTTTCCCTTAAAAGATTCAATCCAAACATGAATGAATCCTTTTAACAAGCATTTTTGTAGCCACATGTAGCCTGATAATGGTGATAACTACACACCAAAGAGAACCATTGTTTATTCCAGAAGAATAAACTGATACATTACTTTTTGGTTTTATCCTCTCGGGGAACTGTTACTTAAAAAGTTCAGATGACTCAGCACTACCCTGTAACACAGACAGATCCTCCTGTGTCAGTCGTTATGTTGCAGTACAATGCAATCTGTTACTGACCTCCTGTGGTCAGAAAATAATATCACAGCTTTAACCAGCAGAATGGATAGTAATTCAATCTTGTGAAAAACAGGTAAAATTGCAGTGTTAGATATATATTTTGATCTGTTATGGTGACAGAGGAGGCTTTGCAGTGTGGTTTTAGGTGGATCACGTAAATCATAGCTTCCCACAGTGTTGACAGGGACAAAAAAAAATATCTGACTCATACTCAGACTATTGGTTTCCTAACTTTCTTTTTCTGTTTTTAACCTATTTCAGCCTCACCCCTGCCACTCCCAGCTCAGAGAGCAACATCAGCCCTTCACCAAGGAAGCCCACTTCCCCACACACGCCAGGTGATCGTACTTCACAGTTTGAACCTGACACTCTGGACGGCCTTCTTCCTCCTTCCTCATCTGACAGCCAGCTACTCTCTTTCCCTGATGTAAGTGTCACCTGAGTTAACAGAGCTCTGTTCTTTTGATCTCAGATGTGCCTGTACCGGTCCCTCGTGTCTGACTCTGTGGTTTTGTTTTTAACCATTTGTCCTTTTCATGTCTGAAGCTTGTGTTCCTGATCAGCCTTGCATGTTTACATCTTGGCTCATGTGTTTTTGTTCTGTGTCTCGACATCTAGGCTCCGACCACTCTGTTAGACACCAGCGCTCTCCGCTCCAGAGCCCAGCTTGGGAAGAAACGAGCGCCGCGGTCACGGCCCAGCAAAGCTGCCCGTCAGAGTGCTGTGCTGGCAGAGGGAGAGGGAGGAACCACTGAGGACTGGCTTTATCGAGACTCCACAGGTTAGCACTTCCTCTAGAGCTGTAATCTTTGCGTTTATTTTCTTTTTTACACCTAACAACACCAGCTAAAACCTTCATGAACTGATATAGAACGCAGTTTAATCAAAGACTCATTGTCTAACGGCAACCCAGCTCGTAACTTTAACTGGCAACTGCATGCTGACATTGAGAATAATTTGTGTTTTCCCCTTGACAGAGGCAAAGGTTGTAAGTAAGGACGAAGACTCGGACTCTGAGGAGCAGGCCAGAGAAGCTGTTGCTTCTCTACCACAGAGGGTCGCCCTGTTCCCTGGGATGGACCCTTCAGCTTTAAAGGTGAGCCTTGACCTGAGCGTTGGAGGAGAAAAATGGATCTCGTGAAAACATTCTTCTAATGAAATGTGTGTTAAACAGTAGAATGATTCTGTGTGATTGAAGCACACTCCTGTCGCGTGTTTTTTATATTCAACTCACCTGAAAGTTCTAAAAAGGCTCATTCCTGTTCCCAGGCCCAGCTGAAAAAGAGGGGTGACTCTGACAATCAAACTGATGGACCCACTCCCTCTCCATCCCAGCTGTCTCGCTCACCCAAGTCCCCCTTCCTTCCACGGGCAGCGCGCGTACTGCCCCCACCTGGTGGGAAGGAAAATGGGTAAGAGACACCATTGGCAGAGTGGATACTTTGTTAGGAGTCAATGATTTCTTCTTAGCTCTTTGTTTTTTTACTTAAACTTTCCACTTAGAAATACCATCTTTCTTATATCTGTGTAGTGAGGAGGACTCACCCCAGTGGCTGAAAGAGCTGAAGTCCAAGAAGCGCTTGAGTCAATATGAAAATGAGAACTAAAGAAAGGTGAGATGGTTTTTTTAGTGTTCTCTGTGTGTCTTTTCAAAACACATCGTGTAAGCCAACAAAAGCTCATAATTATTTTCATCTCTCCTCAAGGTTGCCTTAACAGATGAATTTATATGAAACAGAAGCCTTAACGTTTGACCCAGAGAGCAGGAGAGGTGAATCTACAGCTGCTGACGTTTTTTTTTTTTTTGTTTGTTTTTTCCGATTTGGTTTTTTTTTTGTTCTCTCCCCATCTGGGTCGATAAATGTGCATGGTGCCTTTTTTATGGAGAGTGTCTGTCTTATGGAAAAAGAAAAAAACAAGCAAGGAGGAAAAAAAAAAAACATCATGCTGCTTCTTTATCCATTTCGTGCTTGAAACTGTGGGAGCTCTCCTGCACCAGGAGGGTTTAATAGGGACCAGGGAAAAAGGAGAAAGGGCAGTTCTTGTGGGACAATGACGCCTCTTTATCCTGGATGTGCTTCATAATTTGCTGGAGGACAATCCAGCCAATCCTCTACCAGATGTTTATATTTAGTTTCCTTACTTCAGTGATGTATATGTACAACTTGGCTGCGTCTGCGTCGTCCGTACACGTGTTATCTGTTGAGGTTGTTGGTGGGAGTCACAAGCATTGCCATAGGATAACATTTCAGACACTAATGAGCTTTGAACATAGAGAACAAATCACCTCTGACTTGATTGTCAGTGGGAGTGTATATCATGTTAGTAAATGTAATCAGGAGATGTTATATTTGTATGATCATTGATTTAACAAAGACAGAGACCTAGTTTTGAAAACAATTCACTACGGTAGAGGCTGCACAGCCTTTTGCTTTGATAGACCTTACAACCTAACAGTGTCACAGTCGCTGCGTACTGTACTGTATCTTTTGTCTGTATGTTTTGTCTTTGTGGAAAATTGATGGGGGACTTTTGGCCAACTCATTTTTGCTTCTGTCAATCATGCACACTCCTTATCAGCACAAATACAGTCTCCAGTCTTTTATGAAAACACTAATCAGCCTTTGATAGAATGATTGTAGCTGAAAGCATCCATCATAAGCCATACACTTATCCCTCACACACACTCCTCGATTTTGACATAGTTTTATCAACAAATGTGCAATTTTCCCTCTATTTTGTTCCCATTAACGTGCATGCACAATCTTTACTGTCAAACCAGGCTTTGCTCAAACTGACTGGCTCAGAGTTGGGGTGTTGGTTTACACTACTCCAGTGGAGGGATGGTTCATTCACTACATTGTTGAAATGGCTCTACCACCTATATGACTCCAAACAGATTTGACTGTTTGCACCTGCCTAATAGCTGAACTCCTCATGTTTGCCATCCACCCACTCGCTCTCCGCTTCTGTAAAGCACTTTGTCACTTGATGCACTACAGCACTGACCTCTGACCCCTCTTGTTGGCCATGTTTTGTCTCCTGTATTGTTGGAGTGCTCATGCAATGCAAGTGAATGTGTTGATCGAGTCTTTGGAGTGATTGTCCCTGGTTTCTATGTACATGGATGTTTTACTTTGTCATAAAATTTGAGGGTTTATTTTTATGTCTTTCCTTGTCCTTTTTTTATTTGAAAGTAAAGATGTATATTGCACTGTGTTGTACTGGCCAGTGTCCGAAAGTGAATAAATTCTTAATAAAATTTACTTGACTTTAGCTACAGCCTGTGTCTACTAGTTCTTTCCTGTGATGGGTGTTGTGTATACATAATCAAGCTTTGTGTTAATGCAAAACATTCTAATCAAATCACAATCTCATTGCTGAAAGTTGCTCAGGTTAGTTTATCAAACAATTGAATTGAAGTATTTGATCGCTGATGATAACCAACCCAAATTTGCGAGAAAGGTGTGAGGAAGTTTGGTGTGGTTGAGATTGGGTGTAGTCCTGTGTGTGTGTGTGTGTGTGTGTTTGTGCTGAGCGGGGCTGTTTGCTGAATCCTCTTGGCTCTCTCTCCCTGTGCCCGCACACAGTGCTCACTGGCAGCCGGGCGGATGGGCAGGGCAGCGTGTGCCAACACAGCTGCCTATTGAGAGGCAGTGTTACGGACACAATGTAAGCGACAGACTTGCTGTATCAACAGCTCCCCCTTTTCTGCTGTTGTGGCCAGAAATAAACCATAAATACCCCCCCCCCCGTCCCTGCCCTCTAATGGCTCAACCCCACCAAACACCAAGTGGCACAGAGAAAGAGGGACACTACCACTTCCTAGCAGGCATACCCAGGTAAAAGCCTCATTCTGGACACAGGAATCAATAGCAGTGGTCTATTTATTCCAATGCAATGGAGTTAGATGGTGCTGCATCAGTGAAGATCCAGTTTTGGATGGCTTATGGATTGTAACTCAACCTGATAAAGGACTAATGAGTGTATACTTTAAGGGATCTTCTGTATGAGCTTCACATTCAGTTGATATAATGTTAACAGAATACTGTGCAAATGATTGCTACTTTACTTTAGGCCAAAATGAATTCAATCCTCCTATTCAAGGGTGAGTTATAAATTGCATCTGTGACATTGAGCTTTCCTTCTGTGTGCATATCTTTTCCCGTGTGTACATGTATGATGGATGGTGCTCTGTCTGTGTGTGTGCTGCTGCCAAAAAGTGGAGGAGCAGTGGATCAGGAGGATGTCGGAGCAGCAGAGTGCCCCGGAGCAGCTGGCTGCTGGGAAGAGCCAGGGTGGAGCTGGAGCCACGTATAAGGTACTGTCCAGAGATGAAAAGCTGCTTTGATCACTGCTCTACTGCTTTATTCTTCTTTCTTTGGGGGACTGTCTGTATCAAATCATCACCACATGAATTCTTCATAGACCTTAAACATTACTACTTGGAGGTCTTCATCACAAACTTCCTGGTAACATGCAGGTCTCTCTCTCTCTGTGTGATCCAGGTGGTTCTGTTTGAGTTTGAGAACTTCCAGGGCTGCAAGGCGGAGTTTTCTGCAGAGTGTAAAGATGTGTCAGAGAAGGGACTGGAGAAGGTTGGATCTGTGATAGTTGAGTCAGGACCGTAAGTAAAGTGCATCTCAAATAATTTAGCGTGTCAAAGACAAATCTTCCTTCACATATGCACCAAGAAATGTGTTATTAACGTGTCATGTTTGATGTGTTGTCAGTTAATCGTTACCATCTGTGTTCTCCTTTTTTTCCTCACAGCTGGGTGGGTTACGATCGACATGGGTTCACAGGGGAGCAGTTTATTTTGGAGAAGGGCGAGTATCCACGCTGGGACACCTGGACCAACAGTCAGAACAGCTACTCCCTCTTGTCTCTAAGGCCACTCAAAGTGGTGAGTAACTCGTCTTAATGCAAAACAGAGCTAACATGTGCAGGGTTTCAAATATAAGATGCCCACATGGTACTTTTTCACATGTAACTTTTAAATATTTTTGACCTCCCTAAACAACATACATCATTGTTTTACCTGGTCAGCATCTACTGGAAACATTTGAAGGGCTTAAAGTATCCATGTGTCTGTTTCTCCTCAACAGGACAGTGCTGAACACAAGCTACACCTGTACGAGAACCCTGGATTTACTGGTAGAAAGATGGAGATTGTTGATGATGATGTGCCCAGTTTGTGGGGCCACGGTTTTCAGGATCGTGTAGCAAGTGTCAAGGCTCTTAACGGAACGTAAGAACCTCCTTACGTTCATTTCATCCTTTTCTCTTGTTTTTTTCTGTTTAACCTATCAGACTATCAGAACTACCTATCAGACTCCAAGCTCATAAGTTATCTAGTTTTTTCTGAGACAAACACCAGTTTGTTTTCCCCTCCTCCAGATGGGTTGGCTACATGTACCCAGGCTACAGAGGCCGCCAGTTTATCTTCGAGCGAGGAGATTTCAAGCATTGGAATGACTGGGAGGCCCCTGCACCCCAGATCCAGTCTGTTCGACGTGTGCGGGACATGCAGTGGCACAAGAGGGGCTGTTTCACCGTTGCTGACCCAGATCCAGCTCCCGGCCCTGACCCCGACCCAGCCCCAGCACCAGCACCTCCTGCCCCCCCTGCAACAGCTGGAGCCAGCTGAGCAGGATCCTCACCTGCTTCCCAGCCCCTCCCATAGCCTGCCCCCACGCTGCCGACAGTGCCTGCCCTCTGCCTTAACCTAACCATGGCAAACGCTGCTTGTGCCCAGTGAGGAGTGCCATGTATGTTTCAGTGGCGAATAAAAGTTGTTTGACCTGGAGTCGGCCCTGTTTGTTGGTGATGTCATACTTGTACGTCATGGTGGAAATTATGACTTTAACTGAGATAGTCAAGATTTGGAAAAACCACTATCAGAGATGAGATCGATGTGGAAATATTGTAACCCACATTTGGCAGATATTCTTCCTTAGGATAAACTGCAGATGTGTTTTGAGCTGAATTCATTTCCAAGGCATGTGTGCCACTTTTACTGCTTATGTTTCCCCACTTTAGTCAGACAGCTCATCCAGCATTAGGAGCACATGACTTATTCAGTGAACATGTGGACACGCATCTGCTTAACAGCAATGGAAATGATGTCATACTATGTGTATGCTCGCTATTAACACAGCGTGCACCACATTCCCTTCCATAGTAATCATCATGCACTTGATGATTAATGACCCTCATGATGATCAGTCCCCAGACTAACATTCGAAGCTAATATTAACTATCAATATCATGTAAATATTGAAAAGTATCTCAGTTATGTGTATAGTTTTGATAAGTTAAATATGAGCTTTCTGATCCAAACGGATAATTACTTTTAATGGTGACATAAAGTGCACATGCAAGCTAATATATTGATGTAATATTGATGTAACATTCAAAAACATAAATAATTCCTTTATAACGTGATAGAGAAAGGACATAAATTTGCCTACACTTTCTCTATAGAGCCTAAATACAGAGAATACACAGACATATACTAGACTATATCTACCTCTGTGTCCAGTGCTTCCCCATGTTTTAGTTTTCTATCATGCCGTTACTGCCAGTGATACATGCAAAAAAAAAAAAAAAAAAAAAGCATGCAGTCTGCCAGCTGTGAGCCTTAAGAAAACACATCTGTAACATGTATCATACTGAGTCCAGAGGAGAAAACACTCATAAAGGCTCTCAGTTTGGGATCAAGTAGTCCGCACTACACGCTATTTTTGGGCTGTAGTGTCATTTTCAGTCCTACAGTGAAGTTGTGCTTCTCACTGTAGCTTGAAGCCTTGTTGACATGAGCTCTAACACCCACATCCCTAATTAAAACATGCACAAAGGGGTCGTACTACAATAAGGAGCTGAACTGCTTTTTGTGCCCATAAATTATTTGCCAGAAGCCTTGATACATGTACAAGCTGACACTGTATATTCTTCACAAACACAAGATGGAAGCTCAGGCCTGTGTTTTGAATCAGTAAATGACAGATGCAACTTTCATAAACAGCTCAGTCTCACTTGGGTCTCGCACCTCTGCCTAATTCAGAACCAGATGATGATCATAAATCATGCCTGTAATCTCAGAAAAAACAGATGATTAACCAATGCTCCCTTATACAGTCTTGAAATTAAGTGAAAAACACAAGTTATCCAAACAAAATAGTTGCCACCTACTTTCAGCAGCACGTCTTTGATCACAAAAACTCATAGACCTGAATTTGCCAAAATTCTGATTGTGTCTCAGACTGACCATCTGTCTTAAAAAAGCATGTCCCACTATTAGATTCATTTGGATGATGAAACAGCGTTTGAATGCACCTGTGAGATAATTAGGGCCGACCGACTCTGTTTCTGTTTTCTGAGGTTTGTCAGTTTTATTCAGTTCAATCCAATATACTAAATCCACACATACTGTTGCATTTATCAGTCAGGTCTTTGAGTTACCCAACAGCATAACTTCACACACAGCTTTGTCATGCGACTCCTCAGAAAGATATCTCGGTGTTTTGAAGATGTAAACACAAATACAAGAAGGCAGAATTGCGTTGATCTTTAAAGACGTCCTCACACAGGTCAGAGTGCCAGGTGAGTTCAGCACTCCACACAGGTGTTGGCAGGGTGAGGGCAAGAATCACTGACACTGATTCACAAGACTGTTTTCAATAATAAATAACAAAATACAGTTTGTATTCTCAACAGGGTGATTGATTGACAGTATGGTCAATGGTGATGGGGATCAGTGCTGTGATGTACTGCCTTCATAAAAATGCATAGAAGTACTCTCAGTGAGTTTCATTCAGGCAGTGCCGTTGAGATCAAGATCTCTTTTGCAAGAGAGATCAATACACCAATATAAACACTCTGTTGTTTTCACACTGTCACAAGCTTCTCATGCCCACTGAGCTGTGCCTTCAGGCCCATGCAGACACCTTCCTCACTGCACTTGAGCAGGGAGAAGTGCATTTTGATCCGTGTTTTGGTGTTGTAGCTGTTGTAATTGCACCACAGCACACATCATATATCATATTTTATGACGTCACATTTTAGATCAGGAACAGGCGACTGTAGCCTGCTGTATAAATGTAATGAAGCAGAGTGAACATTTAAAGTATCACAACAAGCATTGAAACAGACCGTCCTGCTGCACCTCGATTTCACTTCTCAAAAGTCACACACGCCACGTTGACCCAGTTGTGTTCACTTGAATGCCTAAATTTGCACAAATTACTTCGCTGCATATTAACACAATATATATTAGCTTCTGTCCCTTTGTGAGATTGTTGCATGCAGACTCCAGGACACTAATTGAAACCTGATTAAAAGTAAGCTATACAATATAAAATGTAAATATACTTTATACTTTATTGTTAATAGTGATGCCTCCCTGCATATGAAGCATTTTACTGTTGTGGTTAGTGGAAGTAAAGTTAGTTTGATCTGTTTTACATACTGCTACATATTTTAGTGGATCCCAAATCCACTGAGCTAAATCTGATGGTTGTGAAATGATTAATATGATAGAAAAGAAGAAAAAGAAACTGGACAAAATGATGCTGATTTTGGGATGCTGTTTTTTTTTTTTTGTTTTGTTTTGTTTTTATTTTTTGTTGAAATATTGGATAATTTGACCTTGTTGGGCCTTATTCAGTTGAAACCACCTGAGCTGTTTAGAGGGAGAGTCACCCTCTAGTTCAACTGTAAAGTGAAATATAGTGGAGTAGAAACTACAAGATTTCCCTCCGAGCTGTCGTGACATGAAATGGAAATACTTAAGAAAACTACAAGCACCTCAAAACTGAACTTTGGCACAGTGCTTTATTGTATGTATTTACTTCAAACTGCTGCCATATTGCTTACATTGAATAAAATGGATTATCATGGAACCTTGTCACTGCCGACAGGAGAAAGGTGTTACGTGTGGTCAGTAGATTTAACTTGAATCCAGCCTTAGGAGCAGCTTTCTTTTATCTTTGCAAACAGCAGCAGCATTTGATTCTCCACCTGAACAATACCACTGTTTTCTAGAAATGAAATTCTAAATAAACCTACACTTGTGTAAATATTCAGCAGTATTTGGACCTGTTATTCAGCTCAGTCCCAATCTCTCCAGCACAGTAAACCCCATCTTTTACAATCCTTCTCTTTCTCTCTCCCTCTCATTGTAGGTGTGGGACTCTTGGCACTGTTTGTGCTGAATCATGTGGATATCGAACAATGACTGGCTGGACAAAACTGACAACTAATGAAATAACTTTGTGGGAGTGTGACACCCCAGGGTGGGGGGAGGCTACATGGTGACCCCTCATTTTAGTCTGTTGGGCCTATGGCAGGCCGATCCGCAGGCCAGCTTGGATGCTGTGGGTACTGTTGGCAGAGTTTCCACCCCTGGGCGTCCTGTATATATTGAGCTGATCGTGCCATCACAAACACACTGGCACAGACAGGTACTGGTAAGGGGTTTATGTCCATTGTGCTGATTTTTGTTAAATTCGTTAAATCTATCATTTTTTATCACTAGTTGTTTTCCTTTTGCAACTATATTTTAGGTTTAATCTCTACGAACTGTATCCCATGCTGCATTGCAGTATTTCTATGTTCAGAGGGCTGTGGATTTGTTTTGGAGGGAGAGGAATAAATAGAAAATAAAAGAAAACATAATCTCTGAAAGAGGGATTAACTGCAGTTTGAACTAGTCATAATTTAGATTTAAATTCTAATCATGTAAATCACTAAAAAAACACTAAAATAATAATTTTGTCTGTGTTTCTTTTCAGATTCATCCTTGCTGATCCATTCACTATGGCCACAGACCACCAGAACCCTGCATCCAAGCAGCAGCAGCCAGCCACCAGTGCGTTTAAGGTGAGAGGAAATGCAGCAGACAAGCAGAGACGGAATCAATCACAATTTACAACTTCCTCCTCGGTGGAAGCACTTGTGCAGTCCCTATTTAGAGCCACGTATCTCCCAAACATCAGACTGGCAACAGATGGGCATGCTTGAAATTGAGACCAGTAGCTCAACAGCACTCACATGAGTCTTTCAGTGTAGGCTCACACGCATATTCTCTTCTTTTCTCCCACTGGTACACAGCTGGTTATCTATGAGCAGGAAAACTTCCAGGGACGCTGCCATGAGCTGACTGGCCCCTGCAACAACCTCCAGGAAGCAGGCGTGGAGAAAGTGGGCTCCATACTGGTGCTGTGTGGACCGTGAGTGTGGGTCAGAGACAGAGGGACTGAGTCTGAATGAGCAGAGGAGGCATGGGAAAAAAATGGACAGAAAAACAAATGAATGTGTGGTACATGAACTAGCTTTCTTTCCTGCTTTGCCCCTGCACCAACCACAAAACCCCACCTCTTTCTCCTGTGCCCTCTCAGATGGGTGGGATACGAGCAGGCCAACTGTAAGGGGGAGCAGTATGTGTTTGAGAAGGGGGAGTATCCTCGCTGGGATTCCTGGACCAACAGCAGGCGTAGTGACACCATTGTTGCATTCCGCCCGATTAAAGTGGTAAGAAAGTACACTTTTTTAATTTTACACCTCCCCCAACACTCATCCCATCAGTGGACACACAAATCACCCACTGGATTGTTCTGTTGCTTTCTCAGGACAGCCAGGAGCACAAGATTGTCCTTTACGAAAACCCCAGCTTCGCAGGGAAGAAGATAGAAATCATAGATGATGATGTCCCCAGCTTTCACGCACACGGCTACCAGGAGAAGGTCTCCTCTGTTCGGGTTCAGAGTGGCACGTGAGTCCATCCTGCGAGCAAATGTTGCATGATACTTTTTTAACTGTCCTTTGACCTTTAACTGTGTCCTGTCTCTTTTCCCTCGCTGTGTTCCCGGCGCACCAGTTGGGTGGGCTATCAGTATCCAGGCTACAGAGGCTATCAGTACCTGTTTGAAAAGGGGGAGTATAAGGACAGCACTGAGTTCGGAGCCCAGATCCCTCAGATCCAGTCGGTTCGGCGTATCAGAGACATGCAGTGGCATCAGAGGGGTGCCTTTCACCCCGTCAACTAAGCTTGTGACTCTTCCCTGTCATTGAACCCTGACCTCGGCCGCCTTACTCCCCTCCAGCAGCAACCCCTTTGCCCTTTATTTACACCACACAGCATTTTGATATCTATTGCAGCTGTTGCAATAGTGACATTCTTTGCAGCAAATTAATAAATCCCTATTGCTTACATTTGAGCTGGTTGTGTGTTTTACCTCTGATTAAATGCTTTGCCAGACTCCTCACCAACACCTTTTTCAGGGCCACCACAGAAGGATTTAAAGTCATCTCAGTAATGTTCACTTATTTAAATGATCAATGAAGGATGCGTGGAAGCGCCTCAGGGATGTCACCACACAGCTGCATGTGCTTTGTCCAACCCCGGCCGCTAGGATGTGCTGCAGAGGCTTAGCGGCTGCAGTCAGTCTCAGCTTTCCTGTGAGGAAGAGCTGAGACACATGATGAAACAACATGCTACCTAACTCAGTCGTGTAAAACTGACGTTGTTTAAGTAAGAGAAGTAATATTTTATCAGTACTTTTCCTGGTTTATTTCCTCCCCACATTCTCAACTCGGACCTCGGCTCGTCGGAAACTTTGGTATGAAATGTTTTCTAACATAAATTTGACTGTTAGCTTAACTTGGCTAGCGAGACCTGGAAACACGTTTAATGTTGACCGTCTGCTGATAGTGAGTTTGGTATCTTTAGACCTGGATCATGTTAGTTGACCTGATAATTAAGAGACATTTCTCCTCTGCTTTAGTTATATCAGGTCATTTCCAATAGTTATATGAAAAGTTTTAGTCGTCGTGTGCATGAACTTTAGCCCAGTAAGTGTTTGTTGCTGGGGACAGAGACAACCTCACATCTAACTTAGCTAGCTAAGATTCACTTACAAAACTGGCAATTAAAAGAGCTTTGTTTATTATCCAAACTACATTTCCTGACAGACAAAGATTTAAGACGTTTCATGAGTCATTTTATTCAACTCTTGAATTCGGCTTAGCTTAAACACGTCCTACTCCTCCTTGTGTAGTTTCTTACCTCTTTCTTAATTACTGTATGTTGTGTTGGGGCGTTAGCAGAAATGTCCAGCTGTAAATAGCTGACAAGGGCATCAATTAACAGCAAAATAAAAGTCAATTCAAGTTAATTGAATATGGAAATTAACATCGAGTATACTGGATTTTGCCACTTCTCCAGATCATCACACTGCATAAAAAACTGGATTAGAATCGCTGTGTAGTGTTGAATCTGGACTGAGAGGGTGTTTGCCTAAACTGCATCACACAGTAGTCTAATTGTGTTCTGTATGCTGATGCCTCAGTCAATGATAATTAAAGACTCTGAAACCCTGATCTAGCCGTCTACAGTAAACAAAGTGTGTCAACTGTATTAAAACATCTGCAACAAAAAGATGAAGATTTATAGGTTGGTTAGGTTCAATTATTCATAGGACTTTGACATGAAAATATTTCAGTATCATAATATTTTTAACATCAATCAATAAACTTCCTCCGACAGTCAAGATGCCTGTCCTGTGCAGCAGCTGTGCTGAGAAACGAGCTGTGCTGAAACGTCCAAAAACGGG